>NC_092520.1:174773103-175994103 GCF_037038585.1 Patagioenas fasciata
TCGCTTGTTCTGTTACAGCTCTGCGTGTAGACGGAGAGCGTCTACTGTGCCCGCGGGCACAGGCTGTTGTGCTGTTGTTGCTCCAGGCTCTCCGGCCCCAGCTGGCATTAGCTGTTCTGTCCCTGTGTGGAAGAGCAAAACTCTTTTCCTTGACCCCCTCCCCGCACACTGCAGGGAGGGCGGAGCGTTACTGTGAAATGGCTTCTTCGCGCACCCTCCCTCATCTGCGCTTCCAGCTGTGACTGCAGGAGGGACGGGTGCTTTGAACTTGGTGACTCTAGTTACCGTCCCTTTCTGCGCATGGGCCCAGGGACCTTCCCGTGCCCTCTCGAGGCTGGCCAGTCAATGCGGGTGACAGCCCCATGTGTAGAAATGCCACCCACCTGTCCCTGCGGCTGGGGGAGGTGGTGCTGAGCCAAGCGGCCCTCCTTCAATGCTGTCCCTGCTTCCCAGATGTTCTCCCCAGCAGCAGGGACCAGCATCCACCAGTGATCATCTGGGGTGGCCTCCTGGGTCTGAGATCACATTCCCTGCTGTGAATTCAACTTCTTGTCTCTAAGGGAATTCCTTCCTTTTTAGTTAGCGAGGCAGCACTACTTTTGAGGAGGAGGAAGTGTGATGTTGTCAAAGTCGCTCTCTTGAGTGGTAGCGTGAGGGTTTGTGCTTTCAGCTAGGTGTGCACCTGACTAAATCCCCTGCGCTGGTCTTGTGGAGGAGGTGGCTGATCTGGCACAGAAGGGAAGCCCCTTGTCTAAACTCATCATCCCAGCCAGATCACGTCAGCATGGACGACAGTGAGCTCAGAGCAGAGCGGCCATGGGCACTCCGAAGGTGAGTGGCCATCCCAGCACGTGAATGTCTGGTGCCTCCCTGCCACAGGGCTGGGGTCTGTGAACGTCCCTGCAGTTCTGAGACAATGTGCTGTGATCAGGCAGTAGTGGCTTCTCAGCCAGGTCGCTTCTGTGTCAGGGACTCCTGAACGTGCCTTCCCAAGAAGCCAAAGGAGGGCTGCTGCTTGTCGAGGCAGGGTGGAGGCTCTCCAGGTGGGAAGGAGGTCTCCTTGGAGGTTGTTGTGGGAGTGTGGAAGCGTGCAAAGAAGAGAGAGGTGGAGATGATGAGACTCCAGGCCTTAAAGTTCTCAGTTTAAAAAGAAAAATAAGTTTTTTGCTGCTTCCCAGACTTGAGGTTTGGGTTTCTTTTAATGATGTCTCTGGAGCACTCTCTGAAACGCACTTCTCTTGTATCTGTTGAACCAATGTGCACTTTCAAGACATCCCCGTTCCTGGGGAGGTGGGCTTGAACTTGTGCTTTTCCCGCTCCCTTCCCTCACGCCAAGATGAAGCGCTTCAGCTCTCTTGTCCTTGTGTTGCCAGTGAGCCTTTGCAGAGGCAGGGGACTGTCCCAGGGAGATGGGGGCTGTCCTGAGGGGACAACTGCTGCCCAGAACTCTTTAAGGAGAGTTTCCAGTGTCCCCTTCCCCTCACTGGGTGACAGGGAGGGACATGGTCCTGACCTTGTGCCCAATTTGGGTTTCTGAGCAGCTGCTTGTTACCATCCAGCTGTGACCACTGTGGTGCTGGGTGAGGAGAACAGAGCCCAGGTCGCTTCCCCCAAACCAGCACCCATAGTCTCAACCCCTGCAGGTTTCCAGACTTGGACAAGTTGCTGAGGAATGGCCGAGCTGTTGGGTTTCCCTTTTTTCTTTTTTTTTTTTTTTTGTTTGGGGTTTTTTTGGGTTTTTTTAACCCCTCACTTAGGGACGTTACCACTGCCACCCTGTCCTTCTCCCTGGGAGTGTGCTGCTGGGGGCCAGCCCACTCGCCACACTGGATTTGAGGGGTGCTCAGCCCATGATTGCGGGACCTGATGCAGTTGTCCCCCACCATCCCCACATTGGGCAAAGCCACCTGTGAGTTGCTGCCAGGGGACATCATGGTCCCCCAGGGCACAGGGAGGGAGGTGGGGGTGCCCCCCTAGCCACCTGCTTATGTGTGTGAAGCTTTGATGCCACTTATACCCTGCCACACGTAATTATACCTGCTTTAAAAATAGTGGTGTGAGTGAAAGGAGGAGGGACCAACCTCTTTGTATCTTAAAAGGAAAAAAGCGTGCTTCAGAAACGTTCCTCCAGTGTCGGGCAGCAATGGAAACTAATGGCCTTTTCGGGTCTTTTCTAGTCTTGGATGTAGGCGTTCAGCTTCAATTTTATTTTTTAAAAACCTGCACTAATTTACCTGGTTTCTTAGGAAGAGAAGAGAGAATTTTTTTTAACTTTTATTTTTTATGGGTTTGTGTTCTTTTTGTTGATGTCCGTTTGTATTGAATAATTTGCTACATTTGTAAAATGTAAGAGGTATATATAATATATGTATATTTCTAACGTAAAAAAAACTGTAATTTTTTTCTTTTCAAGATTTTTTCTTAAAAAGAGGAGAGAAAAAATATTTTTTCAGGAAAAAAACTTTAAAAAAAAAAAAGTGGTGAAGATTCTGTTCTCCCCACTCAGCCTCCCTCCTTTCCCGCCCGCCCCTCTCCGAGGAGCGAATCGCCAGTTGCCTTGTGAGAGAGAATGAGTGAAAGAGGACAGAGGTCTGTATGTCTGTCTCCTGAGCGGGGGGTTTCTGTGTGTGCTCTGCTTGGGTTTCTTAGAAGGGGCTACTGAGAGGGGGGAATCAGGGGGTTGCTGTTTTGTTTTGGTTTTCTTTCTTTTTAATTTTTTTTTGTTTTCTTTAGCGAAGGAGGAATACAATCAGAGTTTTGTATTCAGAATGTTGTGCAATATTTTGGAACGGGACATTGGTGTGTCTAGAGATTTAGTTAAACAAAACAAAAACGAAAAAAAAAAAAAGGTTGATCAAATCTGTACAGTTTCTATTGTTCCAGATTTTTTTAAGTTTGTATTAAAAGCATGAGATAATAACCGGTTGTTGTGTGGTGTGTGCTCGGGGGGTGGAGGGGAGGGAACACCTCTGCTGCTCCTGTTCCCAGGCAGTGAGGGACATGGTGTTGTCCCTGCTCCCCTTTGGATGAGCCGGCGCTTGGTGTGTTCCCCTCACAGCAAGGTCACTGTTTTGTGGTGCACTCGGCAGAGGTTTTGCTCCATCAGGAACAGCCCAGGATGCCCAGGCTTGTGTGATGTGGCAAGGGCAGCTGTGTCTCCTTGACCTCCTGTGCTGGGGGAGAGGAGGGAGCGGGACACTCTCCCTTTGGCATGTGGTGCTTTGGGGGCCTTCAGTCAATCAGCAGAGTTCCTAAAATACCCGGGTTCTGTGCCAGGGTCATCGCCTGTGGGGCTGGGATCCCTCTGGTGTCATCAGACAGGGTTTGTGAAGCCTTCCTGGGCAGTGGTTTCTGCAGAGGGGCTGCTGTGGGGGGGGGTTATTTCTCTCCCCTCGGTCTAAACCACATTGGGTTTATCCAGGGACACCTGGGGTACTTGCTAATAAGCAAAGGAAGCCTCAAGGTGCATCTGCAGGCTGTGCTTGTGAATGGTCATCCAACATGACCTCCCATAGCAGGGTGGGCTTGAGGCTGGATGGAACAAACAGTGATGATGATGATGGTCTGGTTTTGTTTCTCTTTCCGACCTCTCATTGTTCAGCTTTAATCAGAGTTTCTGTTGGAAGGAGCTGCTCCTTTTTAGCAAAACAAGATGAGATGGCCCCTCCACGCTGAGGAGGACACTGAAATTCCTGTTACACCCTATTTGTAGCAGGTGCACCCCAGCCCCGCACTGTGTTCCTGCTGCCTTCTGGAGGGGTGGCTCGCAGCTCCCCGCGCCGCTTCCTTAAAAAGCTGTTGAAGGGGGAGCTGCTCTCAAGGTGCTTGAGGAAACCAAACGTGGAGCTGGTACTGGCTGTGGGCTCCCACTTGGATCCTTACCCACCCTCCCTCATCTCCTCTGGCCTGAATTTCTTCCTGGAAGAGCTCGTGCTGCTTTGCCCTTGGCTCCGCAAGCCCCGGGAGCTGGGCTGCGGCTCGTGCCTGCTCCACGCCGCGTGACTGTCACACTCTGCTAAGCAACAACACTATTTTTTCCCCTTTATGTCTCAAACCCCTTGTAATCATTTATCTAAAGCATGCACAAACACTTGCCCTTAGACATGTTTCTGGAAATGGAAAATTGTGGGTGAATATGTGCTTTCCTGATCCTTGGCCCTGCGTTCGCTCAGCTGTGACGCGGGGAGGCACGGAGCCTTTCCTTTTTTGGGTACAGGTGCGCCGAGCAGTAAGGCCTGGAGTTAGTTTACAGCTGATCACTGCGCAACCTGGGCGGAGATTAGGGAAAAGGTTTAGTAAAGCCTCGTTCCTCTTGAAGTATTTGCCCCTTTGCTGTCTCGGGGAGGTGAAACGGCAGCAGGGGAAGGAACCAGACAGGGTGCAGTGGTGGGGATTGGCCTTCTGTCAGCCTTCAGGGTGGAAAGAAGGTGCTGGAGCCCCATGCTCAGCTGGTGCCTGGGTGTGAGAATATCTGCCGGGTGCTTGGGCAGTGATGGAGTAGGTCCCTGAATAGGGTGCTCTAGCATGGCACAGCAACAAGGTGAGACTTGAGTCCTGAAACCTCTGAAGCGAGTGGCATGGGGATGTCGTTTAGACACTTGTCACAGGGGACTCCATTATTAAGAAAGAAACTTGCAACTTGAGTCACTGAATGGGCAGGCTCCCAGCTGAAAGGAGGAGACAGCTGGGGTAGAAAATGCCACGCTTCAGCCTGGGGCTGTTCAGTCTGCGACAGCAGCAGTTTCTGACACCAATCCGGCTGCTCTGGGAGAGGAAGGGAGCTGGTGCCCAGAGGAAATCCTTATGCAAGCATGAAAAGCTGTCTGCAAGGCAGCTGTGCCCAGGACTGTGTTTTAATACAGGCCCAGCAAAACATCCCAAGTTTGCTCTGCCAGGAGAGCGTCTCCTGCTGCCCCAGAGCCTCCCGGCGATTTGGGATTGTTGGAGTTCGATAACACATGGCACAGGCACTGCGGACAGCGGGTGCCTCCCCGCGCCCCAGCACTTGCCGGTGTGCCAGGACCGAGAAGTGGAAAATCACGGCTGGTGGGGGGCCGGGACCTGCCGAGTCCTTGGCGTCCCTGAGGAGCACTCTGGCCAAGGCCACCTGCTCCGGCCAAGGCCACCTGCTTCCTGCTCACGCGGCCACGGGTGCGAGGGGTGAGGATGGGGCCATAGTCATGGAGAGGCAGGCAGGTCTTCCCACCCCTTGTGTGTCCTCTGCCAGAGCACAGGAAGCAGCCCAGAGGCGGGCAAGCTTAGCCACCCCCAAACCTTGTGATTTTTCCCCTGGTTTCCATGGCCAGGCTCCAATTCAAACACAGCCGGGAACACGCTCACCCTGGCCCTTGCTGAGCTGTTCTTCCACTGTCCCCCTGCTGCCACCTGCGCTGTCAGCTCCAGAAACCTGGTCTGATTTTATGAAGCTGCTGATGAATGAAGCTTTCGTCTCCCCCACCCACAAGACGCCCCAGAGCAGGATCAGCCCTGGCTGGCACATGTGGTGCTTTTGAGTTGTACCGATCAGCGAAGGGCCGACTTGTGTGACAGCAAATATGCGCTTGGCCATTGCCAGTGGCAAAATCGACTCCAGCGTGGTAAGTGCGTGTGCCGGGGAAGGACACAGCATTATTTTTTTCCCCAAGAAGCCTTCAGAGGCACAGCAGTGTGTTAGGAAAAGGAGATCTCTCTGAAGAAGATTCAGGGCCAAATTCTGCCACTTTAGAGGGGAAGGGAGAGGTACAGGCAGAGGCCTGGGGGAACTCCCTCCCTCTTCATTGAATGCTGAATTTGTTCCTCCTTCACATGCTGTTCCGCAGTTGCTGAGACCTAGTTGTGGGGTTTTTTTGCATGTTTTTGTTGGCCTTGCACAGCTGACACAGCCTGACTGCTGAAGGAAGCAGATCTGCAGGACGGAGTGTGTCCCTCCCACTCGGGGAGGTGTCTCCACCAAGGACAAAGTTTTCCTTCTCGTGAATCAGCCAGGAACTGCTTGCACAAGGTACAGCTGGGACTTTAATCAGAAAAGAATATTAAAAGATCATCCACACAAGGCAATGTGTAGGGAGGGCAATGGGCGATGTTGCTGCAGCAGGACATGCTGCTTCCATGGCCTTTGCTTTGTCTGCAGAGCTCAGCGAGTTCACGCAAGGACCAAGTCCAGCCCCCCTCAGCAACAGGTGCTTTTGTGTTTTCTGATCTCCCTGCAGTCAGGTTCGGTGTCAACACACAATGCTCTGGGCTGCTGCAGAGGCCTGAGTGATGTTGCAGCAGGCCCTGTGTGCCTTTCCAAAATCTACTGAGGTCTCTCTCCATCTCTGCCTCTGCCCAGCATCGCTGCACAGTGCCCGCCTGCAGCCGGGAGGACACGCTGGCACCAGCCATGGAACCTGCTGAAGCGGCAAAGCTCACAGTGCACAGAGCAAGCGAGCAGCCGTGGGCATGCAGGAAAACTGGGGGTGAAGCTGAAGATGATACCTCATCTGCCGGAGGAGCTCTGGGGTTTGCATCCTTGGGGGGACAGACTGGCAGCACGGCAGAGAACGTGGGGGAAAGGAGCAGCAGAGATGTCTGGAAGACCACAAACAAGCTGAGGGAGGGCTGGGGAGCAGAGGGAAGGAGAGCAGCACCCTGGGGATGTCGGAGGTATTTGCACACAGGGAGGCTGCAGCTCCCCTCTTCCCTTCACCACCCAGTGAAACACTGCATGTTCCTGGTGACCCAGCATGGGTGGCAGCTGCACAGGTCTCTTTCCTGGCTGGCACAGCCCAGCATAACCTCCCTGTCCCTGCCCAGCTCCCCACTTGTCACACTCACACACGATCGTCCTCTGCCTCTGGGCTGGTCTTGACACTGTGGTTCCCCTCTGGGGACACTGCCAGCTCTCCTGTGAGTCACAGCACTGTCATTACCTCCAGCACAGACATGGAGATGCCGACACTCAGGGATGGGGCCACAAATTGAGCAGGGAGCACAAGCATGGGGATCAGCACCCATCGGTCCCCCCGCCACCTCGCACAGAGATGCTCTGAATGGGAGCGGAGATGATACAGAGGGATGGGATGGAGATGTTTCTGGAGAGGGCAGCTTCTCCCTCACAGCCACGCCATTGCCAGCCATCCACCGAGGAATGGAAGGGGCTTGACAAACCCAGAAAAAACAAGATCCAACAAAGAGAACCCAGAAAGCGCGTAGGTGGGCCGCAATGCTCCGAGGCAGAGCGAAGGTGCCCAGTGCTGCCAAGGAGAGCAGTCTCACTGTGTAAGCAGTTGCTGTTGGACAGGGCATTGAACACTATAACCTACAGCCTAAGTGCTAATACATCAGCACTGGGAACCACTAAACGAAAGAAAGAAAGTTTCCTGTATGGCAGATTATAAATCGCAGCACAGATCAAGTGTATAAAACCGTGCAAGAGAGACCCCACTTGGTCCTTCAAACTAGCAGCTGGGTCATTGAGAATAACTGGTTGGTACAAAGCCATCTAAGAAAGATTATTTTATTCTGGTAAGTCTTTATTTTTGCTCTTGGAGTCATTCACTTCTCCAAAGGCACAGCGCTCTTTGAAAAAGATTACTTTCCTCCATGGAGATACCTGTTCTGGGGATTTTTTTGACCAACCAGTGCACATAAGTAGAAACCTTCCTAAAGCCACTGTTTAAAGAGGTGGTAGTGGGGACTTCAATAGCCCCATAGCAAGTAAAGAATAATACAACAGCTAAGCAACACGTATGCCATCAAATTCGTATTAGACCAGTGTTTACTGTGAGAGAAAGCCACTGACCACATCTCTTTGTCATATATTCACCACACAGACAACATAACAGCTGAGGAGATTTTCCTGCTTTATATTTTTTAAGAAAAAAATCTCAGGTTTCCTAATGTGCATCTTAAAATGCTACAAAAGGACCGAGTCCATCCGGCCTTGGCCTCAGTGTTTTATATCGTGGGGTGCCCAAGACTGAAGCGCTGACTCCTTTGAGTGCACAGAGTGGCTGCTGAGAGCTGCTACAGGAACCTGTGGGGCTTCTTGGTCTCTGCCCCATGTCCCTGAGCTTCCCTGGAAAGCAGGATGGACTGGTTGAACAAGTTCACCTGAGGACCACAGCAGTAATCTGCAAAGCATCGCTAGGACGTGGAGGTCTGTGTGCTGACCCTTCCCTTGCCTGGCCAGTAGAGCTTCATAGTCCAGAACTGGTCAGGGCTGGACGTCTTCCTTTAACATACCCAGAATGTCCTGCAAAGTTGCGCAAGTGTCTTCCCCAGCGCTGTTCTGCCCACGTAGGTCTGCAGGAGCTGGTGGGAGCTGCCCATTGCTGTGAGGAGACTGCAGAAGCAAGACGACAGCTCTCCGCTGGAGAAACCCGTGTCAGCCCAGCAGTGCGGTGGGCTTCCCACAAAAGGCTGAAGGTGCCTTTTGGCTTCCACAGCCTGGGAGGTAAAAGCTGAGGGTTGCTGTATCAGCCTGGTTGAAAAATCCCACTGATTCTATTCAGTGGGACTTGTTGATCTTGACAGAATGGGGTACAGAGAGCTGGCTATGATCTCACCCAAAAAAACCCTGACAAAACAAAACACCTTCCCAGGTATTTTTCTGTGATACAACTCTGTTGAGGATTAAGGTATGATTAACAAGGGGACCCCCATTTACTTAACTCTCTTTAATTTTGCCCCTTTTCCCTGCAAGGTCTGCAGACAGAAAAGAGTCTCCACTACAGGTTGTGCCGCTGCTCTGCCAGGCAAATGCACTGAGAACATTTTCTCTCCTCCCGTGCCTGGAAAAGCCTTTGGCCGCCCTGTTCTTCACCCAAAGATATTGGTGGTGGAATTAATAACTGCTGCTCCTGGAGGGAGCCACACGTCCTACTGGAGGTAATTGTCACTTGGCAGGATCTTACTCATCTTGTGGTGGCAGTGAGTGGCTTTCCAGGCTCTGCCACCAGCAAAGCAGGCTGCAGGGCCAAGGCTCTCCACCTCGCAGCCACTCAAAAGCCTCCGGCCCCGGGGCAGAGCCGGCTTCACTCCTGCCTGGAGCCTGCCCTGCCAAAGTGTTTGCTTGTGCCAGGTGAATGCTGGCCTCTTCACACCCTGCCAAGCAAAGCAGGTTGGACCTCAGGGGGTTAAATGCCCACACTGGCCTGCAGCTGAGTCTGTGTGCTCTCCCTTGTGGATCCTCCTCACCAAGAAGACTAGAAAGGAAGGTGAACAGATGCAACTGCATCTCTGTAATGTTTGCCATCACCTGCACCTGCTGCCAGAGGCTATGGGAAGACCCCGAGAGTGTGGAAGGTTTCTCAGCTCTCTGGCTGTGACATCAGCTAACGTCACCATGGGTGCTGGTATTTCCCAGGTGGGAGTTTGTCTACCTGTGGAACTTGGGAAGCAACCTTCTGTAGAGCTCCAGCCTTCTCCTCTTCTTTACCTCTCTGTCTTCTTTTCTCCAATGAATTATTTTCTATAAATGCTGTGACTTGCTCCTGGGAGCAAACAGCAGCCAGCAGCAGGGTGCAAGGGAGAGTTCTGCCACCAGCAAGCAGCCAGATCTCTCCCTGCAGTACCTTTGCCTCCCACTGTGCCATTCCCCTGAGATCAGGCTGATTTCCTTTTCCACACCATCCACAGCTCCTGGTCTTCTCCACTTCCCTGGCTGGCAACAGCTGCCCTCCATGCAGCAAAAGAGCAATTGCAAAAATGTCTGCACAGCACGTAGCTGCAGGAGCTCGTCATTGCATTTTGGCATGGGGGCTTCCAGCACAGCGCAGGTGCTGGCCGCACCCCGGTGCACGCCGGCGCAGTTGGCTCGGCTGGCAGAGGCATCCCAGCTCTGTTAGTGCTGCTGCAACAGCCCAATTAGTAGTTCAGGTGTTGCCACAGTCTTTGGCTACAGCCCAAGAGCTAATGACAGAGCAGGTGGCAGATGCAAGAACTGCAGAAGCATGGCTGAAGTTGTGAATTCTGAACAGCTTGTTGAGATCAGTCTCTGCTGACCAGCTGAGGCAATGGGTTTTGCAAGGTGGATTAGTGTTTTGTGTAAGTCTCCAAAACACCCATCAGCCTTTGAAAGATGTTGCAGCTGCATTTAGCTCTGCCACTCCTCCCAGGATGTCCAAAATTACCTTGGTGTTACTGGAGTGACCATACCTGTGACCACTGTTTACAGCAGGAGGAAAACCCATTAAAGCCCAGAGGTGTTTAACCAGAAGCAAAAAGTGGCAATGGGGCTTTTACACACCATGCATGTTAATACACTATGATGATAGAGGGGTATAAATGTAATCACCTGATGAAAGATGGGCTTAGCTACCAAATTCCTGCACTGTGTGTCTACCACAAATGGCCTGAGGCACTTGGGAACTACTGACCCCACAGCAAAGCTATGGAGGGAAGGTGAGAGGGAGGAGAAGAGAGGCTGAAGAGTGGCAGTAGAAGCTCTGTGTAGAAGCTTCCACTACAGGCAAAGCAGCAAAGAACGTGCAACTTGACATGCAGCAAGAGCTTGAGGAGGTTTTTCCAAGCAGGCTGAAGAACTGGTTGGAAAGAGGCTTCCAGCTATGACCAAAGAAGCTGCTGATGCTGTTTGACTCCCGCTGTGCTTACAGAAGCAGGAGTTTGTATATTCTTTGTAGGCAAACAGGATTATGTCAAACTACCTAACACCATCATTCAGTTCGCTTACTAATGGAAATACTGAGTACGGACTAATTGCTCAAGCCAAAAGGGAGGCGGGTTTCTGTGATCACCAGGCTGTGTTATCTATAAGTACAAACTGCTGCTGCGGTGCCCTGTATAAAGCAAGACTACAGATGCATTTTTATTTGCTTACGTGTACATGAACCCTCTGAATCTTTTCCGTCTCCAGGTCTTGTCGTTGCTGTCCTTCCCCAGGACCTGCTTCTGCTTCTGTTGTGCTCAACGTCAGAGCCGACGTCAGTGTCAGCCTTGGGTGTCAGCCCCTAAGTGGGCTGCCAAGAAAAGGGGTCAAAAGGTCTGCTCTTGGGTCTGTGTCCACTATGTTGATGTTTCTTCTCCCCCAATGGCTCCAAAAACACCTTCAAGATCACCCATTGCTGTTGAAATACGGCCTTATCTTGAAAACAGCTGTGACGGTGGGTGTCAAGGCAGCCATTTTGTACTAATAACAATAATTTTGTACTAATACCGTGTCGTGGTAGGGAAGACAGACATGACTAATTAAAATGTTGGGGAGATAGTCAAGTCATGAGAGCATTACTCAAGTGCAATTTAGCTGGGAAGCTGCAATTCACAGCTCTGCTATTACAAGAATACCACGGGACTTAATTCAGCAGACATCATCGTCAAGGCATCAGGGCATCATCCCACCTGAAAGCAGCTCCAGGCTGCCCACTACCCAGCCCGGGCATCAGTTCAGAGCCATCCACATAGCACAGTCCTGGCTCCCAAGTGGTCAGTGCCATTTCCAGCAACTATATTTTTTTTCTGGCCTAACACCAGGCAGGTCAAAGATATTTCAGCTTGCAAACAGGCTCATAGCTCAGTGTGGCCTTGCTCAACATCAGAGTAACACTATCAGCAATATAAAGAAGAATCCTGAAGTGCTATCATTCTTCATGTAAATACTTCTTCCTGCCCTGTATAATTTTGTAGCTGTTGCTCTATGTCCTGAGCCCCCTCCACATCCTCTAAGGAATCATAAAATAGTTTGGGTTGGAAAGGACCCTCAAAGGTCACCTATTCCAACCCCCCTGCAATGAGCAGGGACATCTTCAACTAGATCTGGTTGCTCAGAGCCCCGTCCAGCCTGGCCTTGAATGTCTCCAGGGATGGGACATTTACCACCTCTCTGGGCAACCTGTGCCGGTGTTTTACCATCCTTGCTATAAAAAAATTTCTTCCTCAGGTCCCATCTGAAACTCCTCTCCTTTAGTTTAAAAACATTATGCCTTGTTCTATCATAACAGGCCCTGCTAAAAAGTCTGTCCCCATCTTTCTTACAGGTCCCATTTAAGTACTGAAAGGCTGCAATAAGGTTTCCCCGGAGCTTTCTCTTCTGCAGGGCAACAACCCTGAAAAGATGGTGAAGAAACTACTTCCTGGTGAAGAAACTACTTCCTAGTGAAGGGAGAGACCCAAGAGAACAGCTTGGTGCTTGTTATCTGAGGGTCAGACCAGGCTCAAAGTGGGCTGTACGCAGCCTCTGAGTGTGTCCCATCACTGCAGGGAAGGTCCCAAGGTGCGCAAAGGCCTATGGCACAGGGACTTCAGCCAGCAGAGGCAAGACAAGCAGTAAACATCAAACTCTATGGGCTTGATGCAGCTTAACAGGAGAGCTAGTACATGAAGAATGTGTTTTAGCAGCTACGATCCCTCCCCTGCCGTGTCAGCCCCTGTTTTACAGCTGTAGCAACAAGTAGCGGAGGTCTAGTGTGGTGGAGTTGTGTAGGAGGAGAGCTTTGCTGAGAGAAGTTTGAGCTGCAGATGGGCTTGGAGCCCACGATCTCAGGCAGAAATGGTGTTTGGGGCTGTAATACAGTTTGTAGGAGTTCGAGGGCTCTTTTATTGACAGCTCCAGCACTGCTTTGGCTAGTGGCCACCACTGAGCGGTGGTTGAAGGGAGAGAGAGATGAGGCAGTGGAGGGAGAAGGAAAAGGATGAGGAAGAGGAGAGAGCAAAAGAAACGCAAAGATCAAAGTCTAGCCAAGAGAAAAATTAAGCACAGAAAGCAAAGGAGATGGAAGGAGGGGAAATCAAGGAGTAACACAAAGGGAGAGATGGAAGAGAGACAGCAGCCTTCCAACTGGCCAGAAAAGGGAGGCAGGGAGGAGCTGGGCATGAAGAGGACGACAGCTCCCATACCTGGCACATTCCTCTATTGCTGTTGCTATCTTGGAAAAGATGAGCCTGGCTTCTTCTGGAAATGCTTAATGAGCAATTAGCACAAATACCTTCCCTGTTACATTTTGTGACACTTTGAAGCTGAATGACGTAGTTACAGGAGAGAAAAGCGATTCTGTGTGGGCTCAAGGAGTTGCCGCACCCCTGTAAAAAGACACTCCCCAAGAGGTTAATGCAGAGCCAGACCTGTGCAAGAGGCAGCAGAAGCACCCGGGCTGTGGGGAAGGGCTGTTTCAGTCCCAGGGGGCCCTGTCCTAAGGAAGGGAAAGTTGCAGACACATCTTGGCAGCTCAGTGCCCTGAAATCAGTGAGAACAGCCCTGTGCTGCCGCTGCCCCAGATCAGGAGATCACAGGCTCTTTCCCTGCTCTGCCTTGGAGAAAATCCCTTTTGTGAGGAAACACAGCTGAGATCTTCCATCTAGCCGGCTTGCACACGGTTCCCCTCTAAAACTCTTGCAGCTTCTCGCTGCTGACTGCCGACGTGGGCGTCAGGCTCACCAGTGACTTCTCCTTTTCCACAGGCTGGAAATGTCCTGTCTCATAGCTTGCCTCAGCTTGGCCAGGCCATGAGGTGAAGGGCTGGCGGTGGCTGCTGCCTCCCCTCAGCCAGACAGGATGGGGCGGTCGTGGCAAGGCTCAGCCGAAGGCCGGTGTGTGCCCGGGACCTCGGTCAGTGCCAGCGGGATGCAGGGGGAGGATGAACCTCCTCAAGTCTGGACTCATTCACAGGCCAGTGGCCTCGCAGCGGGTCTGGCTGAGTGATTTGGAGCCAAGGAGGACATACACTGGGAGTTACTCATTGCTCTGGGATGTCAGTCCTAATGGAAAACAGCAGGGAGCAGCTAGAATATGCCATAAATATTTACTAGCTAAGACATCCATTTCCCCAACAGTTGTTAGAAGTCCATCGCTGCCTGAAGTTTCAGGGTTGGACTCTGGCTCCTGCTCCAGCACCAGGAGAACCCAAGCATCATCCCAATGCCATCCCAGTGGCCCAGGGCCATGCCTCCCACACAGCAGGTGCCTGTGTGGCTGCCAAACCAGCCCCAGGCCTGCCGAGCCCCCAGGTGACAACACAGTCACCTGCTGTGCAGCATGGCTGGTTTGTGGTTATGGAAATAGCTCAGCATTTTTTAAGGCTGGGCTGAACTGTGTTGTTCTCCCCACCAAAGGGATTGCTGCTGAGAAACGCCAAGGTCTGCCTTTGCTCTGGGAGAAGCTGACCAGGGTTCAGTGTTTTTTTCGGCAGCCGGCCTTCCGTATGTAAACTCTGGGGTCCGACTGTGCTTTCCTTCTCAGCCTGCACAGCCCAGGCACGTGGCTGGTGCACAGAAGACACACTTTAAATAACCACGCCACAGTGACTCATGCCTTACCCAAGGCAGTCTGGCTGCTGGCGTATAAAGCATGAAAGCCGGTGATCTTTGGAAGAAGAGAGGATCCTACAGCGAGCAGACATATGGCTCAGTTCCTGGCCAGAAGGTGGGAGGGGTGGAAGCGTTGCTAGATGCGGTAAGCTAGGAGGCCGAGGCTTGGAGGCACAGAACCCCACCGCTGCCCAGCGCTGCCCTCCTGACCTGCCACCACACATGCAGCCCCTCGTCTCTGGAATTTCCCTGAGTCAGCAGCTTTTGGAGTTCAGAGCAGCTCGGGGAGGTGGGGGAAAGGCATGTGGGAGCAGTGCCTGAGTCCAAGTGTGGCTGACATGGGGGGACGTGGAACGCTCTTTTGCCCTTTGCAGCATTTGGCCTGTAGCACTGAGGACAAGGACTGACAGTCCTGACAGCTCCAGTGGAGCCTCACCTTTCCCTCAGGCACTCAAGTCATCCTGCATTTCCCCAGCCTCCACCAGTCCCAGCACTGCACTTCTCATCCTGCCTCCGTCTCAAAACTCGCCCCATCCACTCAGCGCCCTCCTCATCCCAGTTTCCCTCAGCACTATCGCTGCTGCACCGCCTGCCCCCCTACTCCTCTCCCAGACCCATCTTCCCACACTCTCCTTTCTGGTTTCTAACCCTCCTGGGGAGCTGCTCTGCCACCCCTGTCCTCCTTCATGCCCTGGTGACATCTCTGCACCTCATCTCCTCCACTGATGCTGACACATCTTCCCCTCTGGCAAACACTCACCCCTTGGGACCTTCCACGGTGTTTCCCCGACCTTCCCCACACCCCCCAACCCCTTCCCACAGCCTTTTGCCCCAGAAGCCGGGCAGCAGCTCCTGCCTGCTTTCTGCCGGCAGCCCATACCAAGAGGCCAGCCTCTGCCCCTGGGCTGCACCCCGCTTTCCCTCACCACCCCCCAGTCCCTGCCTGCCACGCCAGCTGCTTTTCCCCCACCCAGAGGCTGTTTCCAGGGCCCAGGCACCCGGGAGCTGCTCAGTCGGCTTTGGCAGAGCAGCACAAATGTCACGTCCCTGCCTGTTCCCGGCCCCAAGCGATGCCCGCCTGTCTCCCATTATGTAAGGCGCAGTGTGTACGGGAGCTAGGAGGCCTCGGGCTCGCTTATGCACCGTGAATGACAGCTGCAAAAATGAGATGAGGACTATTTTTAAATCTCCCCCCCTTCGCCTCCCTCCTCCTCTATCTTTTCCCTGCAGCTCCAGCCGGGCTGTGCAGTTGTCCAGAACTGGCCCCGTGGGGGCAACCGGTGCTGCCGGGCTCTGCCCAGCGGTCCTGAGCGACACTTTGTACTGACACAGAGGGACAAGCAGCACCTCAGCACCGGTCTTGTGGTATCTGGAGGACACATCCTCTTCTAGCCCTCCTTGCTCATCAACAAACAGTCCCCTGACATCCTCTCCTTCACCTCTCACGGCCCTCCTTGCTGGTGGGATCTGTGGTGCCCTTTTCCTCCCCCAGCCTCTCCCTGTAACTTTAGAAAGGTCATTCCCTCCCCCTTGAGCCATGGGGTTATCGCAATTCCTCAGAGCAGAGCGGAAGGATCTCGAAGAGGGGAAAAAAAACCTTACCTTTTCATGCAGAAACGTGATACCACACCACCACCCTCTCACTCAGACCAAGGGCAAGAGACAGATTCTGGAGCAGGGGGCTGCAAAACGTCTCATCTCCCACTTAACGCTGCCAGCACGGGGACCAGCAGGGAGAGGCAAGGTGGGTGAGGAGCTGCATACGAGAAAGATGGTGTTGGTCACAGGGAAAGGAAATGTATCAAAACTGACAGTATTTTGCCCCAGAATGCTGTAAGACAAGCACTCCTCACGACAAAGCAAGGGAAAAAGACAGCCAGTGGGTGGACTCTGCCTGCGTGCTGCCACTTTGGCTCTGAATAAATACACTCAGTTCAAAGATACGCCCAGCAAAGAATTGTCTGAAAAAAACAAGTATGAGATACCTTTTCACCTGGTTTTGTACATGCTGGTCTGGACATCCCTTCTCAGGAAGGACGGATTTGACCTGCAGCAGGTACAGAGCAGGCTGGAGAGCCGCCATCCTGAGTGTGCAGCTTCTTTAATCTAAAACAGGAGAGGCTGAGGGGGAACAGGATCCGTGCATCATACATACATGCTAGGGCCAAAGTCTAATTCATACTCCTAGAAGCTCATCTGGATCACAAATATATTTAGACTTAAAATTAGAAAGAAGTTCCTAGCCAGCCATGGTATAAACTTCTGCGACAGCCTGTCAGGCTGGAAGGTGGGCAGAAGCAGCCTAATTTGGTAAGAGATCCAGCCGGCTGGTAGTCACTGCATGGCAGGAGAAGAGGGAACCCAGAATGAGCCATAAACACGTCTGAAATAAAGCTTGCAATCGTGTACCCAAGCTGGTCCCCAGAGGGATGGGTACAGAGCTGAAACTTTGGTGTGTTGCATCCTCTTTAGGTTACATGCTATTAATATTCTACTTCAGGGTCCTTCTGGATCCTTGAAGAGGTCACCTCTTTTCCTTTTGGGTTTTTTTAGGAAATTGTTTCATTTCCTTCATCGCTGTAACCCCTCTGATCAGGGCTGGCCACAGGGCTGGGGTGAGGCAGGGAGGGGGAACAGGGCCACTCCTGCTGCTCTTAGTCATGCTTGGGGTGTGTTGGTTTGCCTTGCTCACAGGCTCAAGACAAAGGCAGCTCTAGGGCCAAGAAGGCATTTCCCTGGGGCTTGGTGTGCTGGGTGACCTGGGGAGCTGGAGCTGTTATTCATCGCAGAAAGTGGTGCCCTTGTGGGACTCCTCAGCTGCTTTTTCCCTGATGCAGGAGCTTGGGGACACTAGAGACACCTTTGCTCCCTGCCACTTGCTCCCTCTGCTGTGTTAGTGTCTTCAGGCTTCTGTGGAGCTTCGCCACAGGTAGTGAGGGGGTGCTTTCAGGCTGAGGTGGTCAGGACATTCCCTGGATGGTCCCTGCATGTCTGGACTTGGGCACTACACTACAGTGTGTACAAGTCCAAAAGACAAGATTCAAAGTCCTAGGCCTATGTTTCCAGGTGGCATGGAGCCCACATTACCCTGACGGGGTCCTGAGGCTTGTGACCAGGGCGCCAGCTCTTCTAGCCTCCTCCGAGTCCTTCTCAGTGCCAGGGCAGCTAGGTAGAGCTGTTCTGAAACATAGAACAGTTTGGGTTGGATCTCCAAAGGTCATCTAGTCCAACCCCCTGCAATCAGCAGGGGCATCTTCAACTAGATCAGGTTGCTCAGAGCCCCATCCAGCCTGGCCTTGAATGTCTCCAGGGATGGGGCATCTACCACCTCTCTGGGCAACCTGTGTCAGTGCTTCACCAGCCTCATTATAAAAAAATTTCTTCCTCATGTCCAGCCTGCACTGGGAACCTTGACCAGGGCTGCAGTGGGGTCAGTCCAGGAGGCTGTGGAGAGCAGTTAGAGGGCAGCAGGTCCCTCAGCAGGAGGATTAAATCTTCCTCTTCCAGCCTCTCACCTGAGGTCGCTCCCAGCCCATGCCCGTGTCCCCCCAAGCCCCTCAGCTGATCCTCCCTGTCCTCCCGCACCGCACAGGCTGCCAGGTTTGCTGTGGGCCGCAGGGACCAGAGGGAGCCGTGCCTGGCGCCGGGCCGGAGGAGGTGTGCGGGTTCCCGGGGCCGCGGGCTCCGGCAGCGGGAGGGCTGCCCCGCCGCCTCAGGCCCGGCCGGGCCGGTGAGGTGCGCGCTGCCGCAGCGCCACCTGGCGGCGGCCGCTGGATGGCGCGGTCCTGCCGCCATTTGGGGCTCCGCGGTGGCGGCCCGGGGCGGCGGGAGCGGCGTTCGCTCGGCGACCGCTGGCCGGGTGGGGAAAAGCGCCGCTGAGGCTGCACCGACAGCGGCCGAGCTCGCCCGGCAGCGCGGTGCTGCCCGTGCCAGGTCTTTCTGCTGCCTTCCACCAGAGCCAAGCTGGGCCATGCTGGGGGGGGCACCGGCAGCATCCCGCTTGTGAGCCACCTCTTGTTCTTCTGCAGTGGGATGCAGGTGTTGAGTCCAGGATTAACCGCGGAGGGGAACACAAAGAGTTTGAAACAAACCCTTCCCGATGAGCAGCCTAGTCTATACCCTGAAGCCTTCAGCGGCTCCGGGCAAGGGGGAGCAAGGAGCACCTCCATGAGCCGCAGCAAGAAAACAACCATGCCATGGCAGCAGGGGCAGGGGAGCTGGTCCCCAGCACCTGCAGCTTTTCACCATGTCTGTGGTTAGTTTGATCCCACCAGGACTCATAAGCAGCATAAACACATAAGTTTTCCTTCAAAAATGTAGGGACTGCAAAAACTGCTCAAAGGCTTGCTGAGGTGGTGAGCCTGCTCTCAGCTGGAAGCAAATTTCAGGATTAAAGCATTTCAAGAGCCACATTGGACCATAAACTTGTGATCAAGCACAAGAAGGAAAAGGTACTTGAACTCACCCTCTAGCCGTGTCTGAAATACTGCTGGCACCTTTCCTCTCTACTCTGCCTGGCTACCTCCCAGCCCAGCCTCTTCTGCCACCTCCTCTCCAAAGGGAGGAAGGCTGGTGCCATGTTGCCTTTTTGCAATTACCTAAACCACCCACTTCTGGCTTGATTCCCTCATGATCAGTTTGCTCCTAGTTTCCTTCCACTGCCCTCTCACTCCTCAGAAGCCTGTTCAGATCTCGCATGGAGCACTGATCTCCTTTCACACCTCTCCTCCCAGCATCACAGGCCAGATCTCTGGGGCAGGTCAGCAGAACAGCCTCTTATTCCAAGGTCTCTACACAACTGCACCTCTAGTCCCTGTGTGTCCGCCATTCCAGGGCAGGAGAGGAGTTCCAGTGTCACATTGCAGGCAGAGGCTGTGCTGGCTGGTGGGTCTGGGATGCACACAGGATCTCCTGCAACATTTCACCCACCTTCGTGAGCTGGGAGTCCCAGGCTGTTGCAGGTCTCGCTGCTTCCCCAGGCACTCCACAGGCTGCCTCCCAGCTTTGCACCTCAGCAGAGAAGGTGTTTTTGCCTGCTCTTCAGCCGTCTCCATTCCATCTTGCTTGAACAGCCACGCAGGGCTATGATGCCATGGGATGCCCAAACAGGAATTTCCGGGCAACTGGAATTTGAAACCACTTTTGCAACATGGTCACCCCAAAGATTTAGTCTCTCAAAGCCCAACAGTCTCCCCAGCTCTAACAGAATTGTATAATTTGAAAGCCACATAAGACTACTGAATTATTTTCTTAATGCCCATGTCTAGCCAACAACAAGTAAAAGCCCAGAAGAGCTTGGTGGGTGCAGCTCTTGCACATTTCTCAACCAAAGCATTCCAGCTACCACTAAAGAGCACTACAAACCAAACAGACGCTAGATCCTTTCCCCACTCCTTTGCGAATCTGCTGTAGGCAGGACAAGAAAAAACGAGTACAAATGCATTTGAAGTCCTGCAGTCAGCAGATCCCCCAACACACAACAGCAAGGAGACTGAGTAAGATGTTGCTATTTTTTCCATTGCCATCTTTCAGATCACTAATGGCTGCAAATAGAATTTCCTGAAGGAAACTAGCAACATAATGTGCAGAGTTAGCACATTTATAAACTTGTTCCCCACCCACCCAAGAGAACATACAATCTGGCTGAAAAGGAGGCACTGTATAATAAACATCTGTGCTGCTGCCAGCTGCCATCACAACAGGGGAAAGACACCAAATATCCTCTACCACTTCCACATGAAGGCTGCATAACACCAGAAGGTATATTGACCACATCCTTGTATCCACTCACTTTCTATTGCAACTCCTTGTTTGGGCCATCTCAAGTCATTGGTCTCCATCTAAATAGGTCAGGTTTTAGCTTTTATACATAAATTGCCTAGATCACAATCATGTCATGGCTCTGGAAGGCAGCCAGTGAAAAAAACCCAACTAATTGACGCAATTTCTTCCTTCTGCAAAACCATATGAATTTATTTCCTGATCTGGTATGGTAGGTTGTAGGTAGTAATCTTCATACATGCATTTCAAAATTACACCGCTGAACGAGCACGTCAGATGCCAACCCAGTCTCCACAGACCTTCTAACACCTGGACTAGATACCTCTTCCTCAAATGCCAGGAAACAGCCATTTAGTGCCCGTGTAGATGAAAGCCCTACCTGCACAATTGGACCAGAAAGCCTGTCTTCCCCCTTTCCTCCTATTTAGAACTTTATTTCCTTCTACCCCCCATCACTTAACATACAAGATACCTTTTAGCAAAGCAAAGGACCAACCAACTCTACCTTAGTGCTGTTTCCAGATAAGCTAAAATATTCCAGATAAACTAAAATACCTGAAATCTCATTTTCCCTGAGAGCATGCATCTCAGGTAGAAATATCAGAGACTGAAAGAGGCAAAGGAAGGTGAATACATGCTTTTCTGGAAGCTGTCCTTTCCGGTCAGAAGCAGTGAATGTATAGAATACATACATTTCTTAACAGGTTGATCTTCACGTACCAGCCCTGGAAAACAAAACACAAACAAAAAAACCCCACTACAACAAAAAATCCCAAATCAAACAATCAAGGTTGAGGTCAAAAATTGGGAAGAAATGGAGCAAGGTGTCCTCATGGTCAAAACTAACTTACTCTAGACTCTGCTTCTTCCCATGAAAGAAAGAAAACTAAATTCTGTTAATTTTGGTTGTTGTTAGCCCCAAAGTAACAGACAAAGCACAGTCCAAGCATCTGTGTCTGACTACTAGTTCTCAGAATTTCTCTACTTGAAAGAGTTCAATGTAGAGTCACAACAGGACAAATGCAAAACCTCGCAAAGTTTTTGAAATCACTTAACCCGGAAAAGAAAAATGTGGAATCGTACACCTGTTACCAGCATACCTGATAGTTAGCACATGGGAAATACACAGCAAGAACCTAATCCTGAAAGGTGATCAGCTGCTTTAGTGCCTACCAACTTCAGCCCAAATTGAAGGTGTAATGCTGGCAGTTGAGGTGTACAGCATACAGGCTGCTACCTAGAGAACAAAATTACTGGATCTCAGCATAGTGGAATATACATTTTATTTCTTAAAAAGGAAGGGTACTAACAGAACTTAATACAGTCAAAATTTTACATTTTAAACAAAAGCTTTTCTTTTTCTTAAAAACCAGTTACAAGCAGATAGGTGAGAGGATTTAAATTACTCACAAAATCCAAGCTGAAGACTTTGAGAATTCAAATCTGTGGTTTATACATTTTAAAAAGTGTAATAAATGGAAATATAAAATAATACCAACTCTGCAACAGTGAAATGCCCTTTCCTCATTAGACTGCTGTTTAAGCACCTTTATTTTCACCCATCAGCTGCCAGGAGTGTGTAGGTTTATGTACAAAATAAGCAGTTTGGGACAAAAAATTAATATATATAAATTAAAACCATTTATGGCAATACAGTTTTACCCAGCCACTTTACAATCTTTATTATCTCTTTGATTTCTATAGAAGCTTTCAGTCAGGATGATCTCAAATGCACTTGATGGACTGCTTCAAAAAGCAGCTACAGGAATCATAGACAACCTCAAGGAGTAGCCATCCAAGAGATTAAACAATTTAACATGCAATAAAACTAAGATCAGATTTATATCTTACATGAATACTGTGCAGATTCATCATCCATCCCACTGAATGAATAGGACAGATCAGTGTCACACCTTAAGTCAAAAAATACTTTTATCCAAGAAGCAACAGAATTTCAGGCCAAATATAGCAGATAGGAGTTCCCTCAAACGATTTAGTTAAAAATCCTATGTCTCTGAAAAAGCTTTAAAGGAACGGTTTTCTGAATAACTTGCACATATGCTTAGCTGTTTCACAGTTGTTTCACAGCCTAGAGATGAGAGAGGAGGAATAAAAGAAAAAAGAAGAAAGAAAAAAAATAATTAAAAAAAGAGATGCCACCATCTCTGCCCACTACAAAAAATGTTGTGGCTTTGTCATTTATGGAACACTGCAGATGCAGCTGTTACCAGAGAGGCGGCTGCTCCAGCACAGCACTAAAGACAGAAGTTATGCTATGACTGAAGAAAGTGTCATCACAGGCTAATCTCTTTGGCTGAAGGCTGATGGATCCATCTCACCTCCTCTTCAAAACCCAAGAGTTCATATTGTCTAGCAGACTGCTCATTGTCACTTCACTGTTTTGTTTTGGTTGGTTGGTTGGTTTGGTTTTAGAAAAGGTCATGAAAGCTGATGAAAGTTCCAGCCATGCAGCATCCAGTGAATATGTACTCATGTCACTCGAGTCACTAATCACTTTCTCTCCACACCACAACAGGATACCTGTGTCATCTATGTACATAATAGAACTAACTAAGATGTAGACTATCTAGAGACTGACTACACCTGAGTTTCAGTAAGAGTCACTCTGTTTCATTGCAACTTGTTCAACTTGCTGAACTCTGGCTGAAGAGTGGAGAGAGATCTGTTTGAGCCAAAAGAGGGGTTAAAAAAATAATTAAAAACAAAAAAAAACACAAGCCCACAACCCCTTTAGTTTTCCTCAATCGCTAAGCTTTACAAATAATATCACCACTTTCTGAATGCTACTCAGAAACAATAAATCAACTGTCCAGCTAATGGGATGGGAAGAGGAAAATTATGAATGTAATCAGTGACTACTGTTCAAGAAAGACCGGAAGAGAATCAATTCCCTCAAATTCTCAGTTTCTCCACTTAAGTAGCTCATTAATATTTTAAAAACATTTTTTGTTGATAGAAAGCAACACAACTAGACTAGAATTCCACAACATCAATCTTTGTTTTGATTTCTGTAGTTCTCTAGGAAAAAAATAATCCCAAATCAAGCTACATGAAGCATTAACAATATTCAGATATTACAATGGAAGCACTTATTTATTAATTCATAGAACAGATTAGTTTTAAAAGTGTATTTACATATTCTAAGTTATACAAAATACAGTATTCCAATAATCATGTTAATCACCATATTTCAGACAACTTCACATAAAAGTGCAGAGGATGCATCCATCCATGATCCTGGCCAGTAGCAAGCAGTCACCCACGGCGTGACAGCTGAAAGCTGCTGTTGTGCCCCCTCAGGAAAACAAATCCCACCAAACCTTCTCACCAAGACACAGCTGCAGATCTAAGAAAACATTCAGGCAGGTACACGAGCAAAGTTTGTTGAGACCCACAGACCAAAATCACATGCCTTAATTTACTAGACATATGTGAAGTACTTTTTTTTTTTTTTTTTTTTTTTTTTTCAGATAATGTACAGCAAAAGGCTTCTGCTCATGCCTTAGTTGGGAAAATGACATTAACAAGGGTTTTGGCTATGTAACAGGCACCCAAATTACACTTAGTATCAACAGCCTTATAACTACAACTGATGGTGTATTAAGGACACAATTCTGCAGCTGACTGCCCAGGCAGAGCTTCACATTCAAGAACAGCTCCTGTGAAGTCCACATGGTTCTCTACAGACACAGGACTCATTCCATGCAGAAATGACAGCAGAATTGAGGCCTTAAAATACCGGGGCCTCAGACAGGAATTTCCTCACAACACAGCACTGTCAGTTCACATCAGCAGGTCAAGTCACGGTGTAACAGCGCACTTGGTTAAAGCAACAGCTATTTTTTCACGCCTTTCTGCAGCACCTCTCCTGCCTATCTGTATATTCCTTTCACTCTCTTCTGAACTGTGGAAATTAGATCAGGAAAAGCACATTCCCAAAACCTAAACAAGTACATTTCTTCTGTCTGATGCTAAACTGAGGGGATCCAAATTGTCCTAAAATTGCAAACAGTGAGGCTTCAGTTTTAACAATCTGGCTCAGGTCAGACTCTTGCGTTACTCTTTCTGCTTTCATTCTTCACTCTCCTTGCTAAGTATCTATAGGTTTATCTATAGATGTATCTTCCTCAAAGGATTTCCTTTCTCCTTTAGCTGCTTGAAGTGTCTTACAAAATTGACTCAGTAGGGGATAGCATACTATCAAACTAGCAAATTACATTCTGTATGACAAGTTTGTATCATCATGGATGATATCATTGTAATTTCCCAATTAGCATTATGTTAGCATCTCCACTGAAGTTTAACTAAAGCTATTCTTTCTACCTTTTCCTCAGTCTTTCATTGAGAGTTTATCTATCTTCCGTGAGGGGGGGTCGAGTGCATCTGCCACATCATGTCACAGTGGCAGATACACAGGTCAGAGTCATTATCTGAAAATCTAGAAAGTCAGTCAGTGTCTTGTGCTGCAAAGGCAGAACACCAGCATTAACAGGTAATTTTGATGCAGGTTGCCAGAAATATGAGATTCATGCATTAAGACAAGTTTGCATTTCCCATGTTGTGCTTAGCAGCTAAAACTGTAAAGGCGGACAAGAGCCTATCTGGATTTTACAAAGGTCTGCAATACCTCCACTCTCACTAAAAATGAAGGCATCTGATCACAAGGAACAAAGCCCTGTTATGCTGAAGAGGTTCATGAGGCTGAAGCAGCCATACTGTCTTCTGTGTGAGTCCATTATTTCTTCTGTCTACACAAAAATATTTTTCCACACAAGTGGTTTTATTACAGTATTCCCAAAGCTGCTGGCCTTCCACTGCACCTCTCAACCTGAAATTAATTTGGTACAATTAGTAGCAGTCCTGCAGATAACACTGAGAAGTGATTTCTACAGCTAGAACATCTTGAGCTTTCGAACAGCACAGCAGTGACATGGAAAATTGTCAGAAAAACATCAAATGTTACTCAAAGAGCTGCAAAAAGCCATATTTAACTTCTCTAAAATTCTCCCAACACAAATTTATAGTGCACTATTTTTTCAACCTGTCCACACAGGAGGAAAAAACAAAAACAAAACAACAATAAACAAAACCAACACTCAAAACCAACCAACTGCAAACCTCAACCAGAATTCAGATTATCTGAATACCAAAACTGTCACTAACTGTGTAAATGAACAAGTGATAGGCCCCATCTATCAACACTACATCTGCAATCTGAGACTTATCCATCCGATCCCAGCACAGAATGCTCCAGAGTAAAGCAAAAACACCCACGGCTCCAGCGCTTGCTAAAACTTTACAATAACCATGTGAAACTAAAGACTTTTTCCTGTGGGAGTTAATGAGATCTTTGTTTCTAGTTTCAGTGGGAGCAGATCTTGGCAACAGGTGAAAGATTAAGCTTCCAGGGAATTTCTAAATACAAAACTGCATTATTATACGGAGATACAACTATGTGTAAATTAGAAGACCATGTACGAAAGCAGTACTGTATTAAATGTTGCGCATCATTTATTCATAGTATGTTCCTTCTGTAGGATAAGACAACACTCATTGCTCACAAACCTCATCAACAGTTAATGTATCTTCAAAGCTAGTACTGTGAAATGGCCTTTTGGTGTCAACCCATTTCCTAATGGACACACAGCTGTGTCAAAACCTGCTCCCTTTACTGCCAATCCCTGAGGTGACACTGAAAGGTGCACTCCCTTTATTCTCTCCCCTTGGAGATGGTCCCTTTATGGCTGGAATAGGGTATGTTGGCATCAGGCACACTTAGGGCCTCTACAGAGCATGTTCCATGGCTAGAGAACTTCAGACTCTTAACACTGTCAATTCAACATTAAAAATGTTCAAACTCGGCTAAAAGAATATTGGTCTTCTTATGACCACTATGAAAATGTACCCAAACAATCGCTCAGGGATGGGATTGTCAAAAAAACCCAAGATTATATAGTTAATCTTTCTGAGAGAAGCAGAGAGCTCTGAAGCAGTAAGCGTAACCTCCTGAGACTGCAAAAACTGAGAAAGCAACTCAGTATTGCACATAATTTTTTTGTCTGGCAATACCTACGCTCCTTTAAATAGTCACTACCTTCTCATTTATCTTTAAAAATGTTGCTTCTCAATTAAAAAAAATAAAAAATCTCCAACTACAAAAGTTAAGCTGCACTCACCCTAAAGTGCGGATTTCCAGTTTTGCAACCTGTTAGACACATTAAATCACAAAATGTGCAAATTCGCACTGCCCTACAGGGAAGCACAAGAGTTTGCTAACAGTCTTCTCGGGAAAAAAGATCAAATGACCACGCACTGTTAGTTTCTATCGTATAAACTTTTAATACAAAAGAAAAAGCTAATAGAATTGCACATACTAACCTCCCTGACTATTTTGCTGTTAAAATAGCGTGACATACTTCCAACACCAAATCATGTATAAAATATATAAGGACTTAAAACATATTCCTAAAGCAGTAAGACAGCAAGACCCATATGAAGAACTAGCAACTTCTTACACAGTTGCAATGCCTTTGTGATTTATCAGGAAGCATGGCTTTCAAGAACAACCACTCAAAGCTAGCTGAAAATTCAGAAATGGTAAATGCAGAGCTGCTACATGTACATGCTGTCAGGGTTGTGGTTTTGGTTTGGGTTGCTTTTTTATTTTAATCTACGGTTCAACCTTTGTCACCAAAATACAACAACAAAATACAGTACATACCAAAAATATCAGCCTAAATCAGCAATACTTGATACAGATAAGAAATATATGCTGACATTTCAGTAATGTTTCAGCTAAACTATTTGAAGAGAATACCCCAAGATTATCTTAGAGTTTTAGAATCCCAAATTATAGTAGAAAAAAAAAGCGCACTTTCTTGACCTTAGAACATGGTCCATTAAAAATAATAGGCAAAGAACTGCATTTAATGTATATGGTCTTTACAAATGTGACTTCTTAAAATAATTGCTTACAAATTCTAGGGTTTGAGATTTTTATTTTTTTAAATGAAGTTTACAGCATTAGCTGCTGCTTTGCTCCTTTTTCTCTTTGCCTTTCTGCTCTGAAAAGAGAAGTGGAATCTCTTGGGTAAATGAAAAGTCAAAATACTTGTTCAACATGATAGCGTTGAGCTTTACTGGTAACTAGTTGTGTCTCGTCATTTCAGCACTTGTGCTTCTGAAGGCTTTCAAGATTATTTTTCTTTAGGTCTATGCTGTTTATCAATCTCCAGGCATTAATACACCCCTGTCTTACAAGCTCCATTTTGGCTAAAAGCATGGCACTGTACTCCTTTCCCAGAAATTAAGTACTCTTTCTGCCCACATAAATTTAGTTCTTAAGCTTCCCTAATGTAACAGTAGATTGTTACAATAATGAAACTCCTACAAAGGAACTTCTATCTGATTCCTCCATCTTCTACACACAATAAACATCCCCACAACCCGTCCAAGCTTCCAGGTATTCTCCCACACCAGCAGAAGGGTCTTGATACCTAAGCTGTCTGCTGTAACTGCGGGAGATCACTGGCTGTTTCAGTTTTATAGAACAGATGAACTGAGACCTCTTTCGGCACTGCAGTTCTCATGTAGTCAAGACACAAAAAATTGCAACATGACAGTTAATAGCCATTGTTTTGCTGGAGCTAATACTCACTTGGCAGTTTCAGACCACCAAAAGACATGGGAATCAGCAGCTCAGACTAGCACCTTTTCCATGATTGCTAAATTGTTAACAGAAGAATAGATCTTGTTTCAGCAAGACCCCATAAAAGCAAGCAAGTCTCATGAAAGAAACAAAAGAAAAGGCAGGTAGCTGTGGAGTAAGAAAGTAACCCAAGTGTTCTACTATTACATGGGTCATTTGATAGAGGTTTATCACTACTCTTTGTATGGCACACTGTGGTGCTTTCTGGATTGTTTCAATACATCTGCTGTACTTTTCTGCACTGGAAGCCTCACATCACAGGCTGCTGCTTTCCTAGCATCTTCAATTCTGCACTCACAGAACTCCACATGATGCTACACTGTACCAAAAGGGAGTTGCTGTATTAAAGACAATTCATTCAACTGCAGGGAGAAGCATCTTAAAATATAGAAGTTCTTAATATATACAGACACTTTTATTTAAAACTCCCTATTTTCTTCCACTCAAGTGCCAGAACAAAGAGTTACTATTCACACAGGCTGTCAACAGACTTTGAGACATGAACTTCGAGTGTCTTGACAAAACCCCAATAAGTAAGCTTATTGTAGTTCATAGTTATAGTGAGAGAGACAGATAAGAAAGCCATATACAGAATTAAGGAGACTTTGCACTTTTCATCATGCCCAGCCCTGGGTAGTTCAGATGGGGTACTTGCAGGCAAGCAGGCAGGCAGGGTCATCGTCAGTTGTTTGTGTTGGGACACCTCATAGAATTCACTGCTCACTCTGAAGACTGGCGATTCATGTGTGCTTTTTAGTTTCTTTGTTTTTAAAAGTCTTTAAAGTTGCATCACTCGGAATCAGATAAGTCACTTTAAACAAAGCAAAGCGTTAAGTGTGACAATTTATTTATAACATACTTCCCACCATTACCACCACATACCACCCTGTGAAAGAAAACTCCCTGCTGAATGGGTGACAATTTTTAGTATGTTTGAAATAAATTAGACCAACGTTGCAATGAGAGCCACTCTAGTCAAATTAAGAGCATAACAGAGGGGGCGATAGTTGAAAGCATACATTTACTTTAAGCGTTCTGGATTAGCCTGCTTCTCTGCTTCCTTAAGAAGTCAACACACAATTGGTCTAAACTCATACCAGTTTCCACATCATGTTTAAAAGACGAGCTAGGCAAGAAGTCTTTAGTATAGAAAAGAAACCCAAAGGTTTTTTAAATATACCTTTTATATTTTAATAGGGGAACTGGAAACTAGCCTAAATGTATTCTATCCCACATTTACTCCCTAATTTAAATATCAGCCCAGGAATTGTAGCCTACAAGTTCTGACACAGCCACTATCTTAAGATAGTTTATCTGGTTAAGAGGACTTCTAGACATGTACTTCTGTTAGAGCTTCTGGTTCTTGCAGTTGCAGGTCATTTAGAAGGTCCCAACATCACATACAACATATTTTTTCTTTTAACACCACGTACTGTTGAAGTAGCGCTTGGTGCTGAGAATGGATTACTTCCAAGAGAGCACGTCTTGTGTGCTAATTTTGTAACAGGAAACATGCTGGAGAGAGAACCAGCAGGCATGAAGAGAACAGATATTCTGCTACACAGGAGATAGTGAGGTAAAGTGTTCATGTTTAGAGTGGGTGTAGCTTGTTCCATAGAGTGTTCACAAAGCAAAACTCTTTCTCAACTCTTGTACAACATGTAAGGTGCAGTAAAGTAATAGTGGCTTGTTTGCTTCTTAAAAAAACCCCAACTTCTTCCAAAGCATAACGTATTGGCAATTCCTTAACAGACGACATTCAAGGTTCAGCCTAATAAGCTGGACTTCTTTCTCTAAATCTCCCTTACTTCTCAGTTAACTATAACATGCTGCTTTATCAGCAGTTCAAGAGGGAAGTCCCTCTAAGGAGAAAACAGGAGGGGTGGTGGTGGTAGAAATACAGCTTAAAACCCACAGCAAATTATTTTGTCCATATCTGTAAAGTAAGAGATCCCTTACTGTTCCTGCTCCTTGGCTTCTGAAGTTATCCAGGATTAGAATCTACCAAGACGTTTGAGCAGCATTTTAATCAACACTGCACTGACTCCAGTCTGCATAACACTTATGCATTAACTTAGATATCTCAGTTTTTACAAGAAATTTAATATTTTCCCATCTTCCTGTCCTAAGGTTCCTCTATTCCTCTTCAACGGGAACAGAGTTCTACACAACAGGTACTTTCTAGTGCCTCTGAATTGAAGAGGAAATAATTTCATGATGCTGCCCAGCAACATGTACTTATCTTAAGTCTTACAGTTTGACTGGGAGGGGTGGCAGGGTGGAAAGGGAGAAAAGAGTGGGAGTTTAAAAAGACTAAAAAAAAAAAAAAAAGAAGGAAAGGAGAGTCTCCTATGCTCTTTCTCCACTTAAAATGTAGATTAGAACAGATAGCAAAAGCCCTGTCAACTCAGGAGGGATCCACATTTGTTCCTCCAGACAGGTGAATCTGTTCTATTGTATGACATCGGAAGATGCTCTATCAGTATTAAAAACAAAGTTGTAAATGTGGACACTAGGATTTTGGGCAACACAATGATCAGGAAAGGGCCTGAACAAGTTGTGCCAACAGAAACAGGATTTGGGGGTTTTCCGTGTAAATGCAAAATGGCAAAGCCTCCACAAACTTTTATTTCTGGTAGTCTCAACAGAAGGCAGAGAAGTCTAAGAGGCTAAAACAATGAGCCCTAACAAGGAAAAGGGGTGTGCTTACAAGGGTCCGTATCTGGTCTCGTATTTAGAAACAATGTTCTTGCATCGTCCCACTTCCTTGCGCAGCTCTGCAACCTCCGTCCTCAGGGCTGTATTCTCTTTCTCAAGAAAGGCTGCCCGAATTGTGATCTGATTCTCCTTTAATCGCCGAGCATCACGGGAACGCTTTGCTGCCACGTTGTTCTTCTTTCGCCTTGTCCAATATTTTTCATCCTGTAGCAAAAAAGGAAAAAAAAAAAGTATCCCAACCTGACAACTATGTCAAATAGACACTTACTTCGACACTTATTTACCGTATCATGACATTCACACTAACTACTATATTGAAGAATCTCCTCCATTGGTTTGCAGGGCTCAGACACCAAAATGCAGGCAACACAGTACTGTAAGATTTCATCCATACACAAGTCTTGTTTTAGGATAATCTCCCTAGTTCTCGCAATGCACTTGATTTAAGAGACTTAGCTACTAAGAAGCTGTCCAACTGAAAGGCTCCATTCATTTAGTTTCAATTTGGGAATAAACTTCCACAGAAAACAGCCTGTTCTGTTTTCTGGGCTCCTTAAAGTCAGATCAGACATAATGCTGGGCAAATACATACAATGGCCTTCAAAAGTGCAGTTGATAAGGTTTTGAGTTGGTAGTTCTTTTAATTTCTGTGTACAGCATGATAAGTTGCTGCTGCCTAGTAATTCTCTCTTAATATCAAACCAGCAAAATAACAAGAACAGCAGCTGACTTGCAAATTCTATTCTTGGCAGTGCTTCTGCTCAATCACAAAGGTATAGCACATAAACTTTATATGTCAAAATGTTTGGGCGAAGAGTCAGAAACTTTGATCAGGGCCTAAAGAAGTTTGCAGCAATAAATCCGTTACCTTTTGCTCATCTGGGACAAAAACCTTCTTGGCTTTTTTAATCATTGGTTGTGGTTTCAGGTCCTCTTCAGTAAACTTGTGCTTGCGAGGATTGAAGAGCTCACCACCAGGCACACTGGACAGCACTAAATCAGCAGGGTCAGGGTTAAAATTCACCTCAACTTCTACACAATCAGGATCAATGGGGCTGGGAGTATTTCTTTCATTTTGTGGTGGCGACTCTGGCAACAATACAAAAAGTCATAATACATTCAGCAGGATAAAGAGAATTAACTAAGAAGCTAACGTGGCTATCTCTATTTATTGGCCTACTGTGGGCAGTATTTAATAGTATTTGGTATTTCCCTAAGGTGTGCTTGGTGCTGTACAGCTGTGGGTACAGAGAGAAGCTCTACAGTCCAGTTTGTAATACAAACTCTAGGAATGTATGGCAGATTAACAGACATGACTAGATAGATGCAGGACAAGAGTTAATACTTCCTCAGCAAAAACTACATGCTTTGCACACTTAAGAAGCCTGTTTCACCACAGCAAGAAGTGAGCAACTTCTATCACCCTGAGTTTTGTGCCATAGAAAGTCTTACAGAAACAAGCCTGCCCAAAGACCCCAGGGTACCTGAGTCCTTCAAAGGTCAATTGTATTTCCAAAGAAAGGACTAAATAAAGTTGTATTTGTTACAAATAAAACTGCTAGTATGCCACTACTTTGCCACATGGAAACAAGTGTCCCAACAGATTGTCTGACACTGACAATGTTCATATGAACTTTGTCATATTTATCTATTGTTCACAGACTCCATACATACAAATTGCAAACGTCAGTGCAATTTGAAGTAGCCATCAATAAGTTTTTTCATATGCCACCTAGAAAAAAGCCACACCCTCTGTCTTATTGAAGGAGCTTCACATTTTGCCTTTCTTGTGAAGATTCACAGGAGAAGCCCTGAGCAAAATGCTTTCTGTAAAGTCTGCTCATAAAATAGTATTGTGAAAGTTTAGAGGCTATCATGTTTAAACTCCAGATCTAGGGCAAACTGCTCTGCTAAATTCTTTAATAGAGAAGATCTCCATACTACAAAGGAAGAGCAGAAATTTCCTAGTACTATTTAAGTATGGTTTTGTTTCTTTGTTCCTCCATTCCCACTTCAAAGCATCACAGAACATCAAACTGCATCATTAACACACCTTTTTCAAGTGTCTGTTTTCACATTTCACAGGCTACCGTGAAAAGATTGCTTCATTGTTTTGCTACTAAGCATTATTATTTGAGGTCCATTAAATTAGCATAAGTTCACCCAAGCAGACCAAGCCACCAAGGTAGTACAAATGATTTGTCACAAACCATCAAATCTGTTGTAAAATAATCCAAGAAATTATTTTCTCAACACGCCAAGCTTCTCACTAGATTAGCAATACCAAGAAAGCAAATACTTCATGTTGGTGTTTCAGCTCTTCTAATTCCAAAAGAGAAACAGACTGCATACAGGCACACTCATTTTTTCCAGAAGGGGGAGGAGAAGAGGCAGCACCTCCATGAATTGACACATGGATTAAGGCATTGAGCATGTCTGTTCTACTTAACCTGCCACAGCTAACACTGCCAGGTTAGCATGTCTCCTCTTTGATATAATGAAGCACCTTTTAATATAAGAACAACAAAGGTCCCTCAGAGCCCCATATTATTCCATCTACCTGTGCTGGAGGCTGCTTCAGATTGCTGGTAAACCGCAGTGGAAGAAGATGATGCAGGAGAACCAGTGGAAGCACTGGCAGACTCCTTTCCTTCCAGCTCAGCCACAGGCAAGAGTGGATTCTGGTTCAAATCCAGGTGAGTAGGGCTGGAAGGAATTCCATTCTCCAGCAGGAACTCATCCAGATCCATGTACTCCAGGTGGAACGACTCGCCATCATAAGGAATAGTTTTGTCCCAAATGGGCGGCATAAGGGAAGCCGAGACTGCCATAGTGCTGGCAGCTGCTGCCTCATCTTCCTCAAGCTTTATCTTCTCCTTCTCTTTATCTGAAAGATACAAGTAGGTCACTGTACAAGCTGCAACACAGGAGAGACTCGAGGTTTAAGAGTCTAATAAAATCCCTATGAAAGGAAATACAGTAAGCTATAGTCTCATGACATGACCTGAAAAATCAGATGTTGAAAGGCAACATTCATGTGTGACTCAGCATGGAACAATCTGACTCCCTGCGATGGCTGGACCACAGACATTTGAGTAGCCTTGGAGACCAGCATCTTTGCTGTGATAACTTACCAAAGTGTGATATAATGCTGCATCTAGCTTACATTAACCTGTCACTGCAAAATAGCCTGTTGTTCACAGGCTTATTTTGGAAGACAGTGAAAGTGAGTGTCCCTAGGTGGGATTACATGGGAAGCCATTAAGAAAGCTCTGAGGAAGCAGAGTAGTTTACTCTATGCACAAAGAAAGATTGTGCAGAAGAATAATCCAGGTACAAACAGGAAAGGAATATGGTGTTCCAGATTACACATGAAAATTCATCAAATGGTCCACGGGACACCAGAGACCTGGATGTCTATTGTTCAATATTTCAGAAGCACTCCTTTCTGAAATGACTCAGCATGTCCACACAAAGCAATAGCTCCAAATGCTCTTCAGTATAGATAGCTCAGAGTACCTACATAGAATTTTCCCCTCTTTAGGGGGATGTCTAATACAGCATACTCCCACACCCCACCCTCCAGTCACAAAAGACTGATGAAATTTTCCCCATTTACTGTGCTGCAGTGCACACGTTACAGAAAAAATGGCTGTTTCTACATTCCACATAGCTACTGAATCTTAACAATTGTCTGGGACAGAATCCAAGCAGAAAATTCAAGTTATGGAATAATTATATAATTTAAAAGATAAAAATAAGCTGGCAGGAAAAAAAAAAAAAGAAAATTCATTTTCCTGCTCCAGTTGTCCATGTAGCCATGTGGTTCTGTCAGCACTGAAGGAGGCACTGCTGTCAAAAGGAACCATATCACCAGTTGTACCCCAAGCAACCCCACATTGAGTCTTTACCATGGAAGCTGACAAATACTCAGTTCAATGGAACAAGGACTCCATGGACATACACTGGACCAGTTTGGATCCCCAGTATTCACACAGGTTAGCCCAACAAAATGCAGATTTTTAGTAATAAGATTTTCTAGACTGGCTACAATATGGAAAAATGAGTATTTTTCTCTTTCAGGAGTGGGAGTGGGGGTGAAATTCTGCTCTAAATCAGAAAAGCCTATATATATAAAACCTATTCTGATAGAACTGGCATTCCTTTCGCTGTTGCCTTAGCTGGTTGGAACTGAGACTGAAACAGCTTTTTATGGCTTAAAGAACAGTGCTGCCAAACAGAGTAAATTAACCTACCATACTCTGAACATTTTATATAACGGAAGACACTGATTATAAACTAAATAGCTGAGAAAATATTCACCAGCTACCGACTTGGGACTAAGAGCAAGTACCTAAATAACACGTTAAATTCAAACTAGTATCTCCTGGACCTGAGCTTGGTTAACACCATCTTGCAGCTTTTGGCCTTCCCTCTTGCCACTTCACACTGCTGCCTCTGAACTGCCATCTCCCAGCTCCCATCCCTACTATAAATTCCTTTTTGCAGGGAGTTTAGCAACTTTCCTATCCTTTGCTTGGGCAAAGCAAATGTGCAGGTTAACAGTCATGATCCTAATAACCTGAATGTTTCTAAACATCTACTTGAAGCTAGTACAGAAACAGTATCTACTCCACATATAAGGATGTTTTCACTTACTACTAAAGCACATCACACCAAATTGGAACCACCATTTTACATCCAACTTGCAAATCTGGGATTGCGTATTTGTCCAAGGTCTCCACCGTGCCCAGCACAACCAAACCTAGACTTGCATTGGTGGTTGTGCATAACAGCCTAGTGAAGACATCACCAAAACAAATGCAAGTGAAAATAATCAATTATTTGTAAATAACTTTATTTTTTTAACCAACGTGATAAAAGACTTATGTTGAGTCAAAATGTCACCTAACAAGAAAAAAAAATAATTCTTTACTTTTGAAAACAATGGTATTCCATTATGTCATGCCAGTTTTAATGCAAGCCAGCAATACTGTCATTTTGCAACATCTAATACAACACCTCCAACCGAGGAGAAAAGAAATCTTCAGTGATTAGTAGGCTAAATATAAGGCTTAAAAATATTTTTCAGAAGGTAGATGCCAAAAAGACTATACTACTGGCATGTGTGGATTTTCTCAGATCTTTAAATGCTTTTTAGTTGTGCACCATCATCCTGCTGTACTTCAGTAACCTGAAAAGACTGTGGTCCCTCCAGCTTCCTTTTCATACTGTCCCTGGCTCACCCCACATTAGATCCTTCCTTCGCAGGAGACAATCAGCTGAAATTTTCTGTCTTTTTGCCACAAGTTGGCAACTGGCAAGCACTGGGTCCCCAGTGCTGAGTTCAGCTATGCTGTCTCTCTCTTCCCCCTCACTTCTAACAGCAGTATCTCAACCAAACCAAATAGCAGAAGTTAATATCCACATTGGGTGCCCATGTATTTCAAACGTGATGTGTACAAAGACAAAACTGTTGTACGATCATTTTTGCATTGACTTTTTCCCACTGGCTTTCTTTCAATTCATTTAATCTTTACTTCTGCTGCACAACATCCTGCTGGGTGCACAATATCTAATGAAACACTAATTAATTTCTTGCATCTTGAGGAGGAAGTTTCTGCCTGCCCCAGCACATGAACCTGAAACATTAATTCTCTGAAGATATTTATAGTATAAACAGGTATTACCTGACAGCAGAGCTGCAGTATCCTAAGAGGCTCCATTTGCAGTGATTCAAGGTCACCCTGATAAATCTGGACTGCACTTCTGTAGCTGATAGCTCATGTCCGATTTAGCCCCCTCATTCTGCTACTGTGACCTATTAACTAGGCTGTACATCTGCTGTTAACAGAGGTCACTAGTGTATGCCAAGTAATTTAGACAGTATTCCAGTTCTTGAACTGCGGGAAATACTGCTGGTTTAGCCAAAACCAGCAGCCTGGAAAGAGCTTTATTCCACATCCTGGTTTTTCCTCAAAAAACAAAACAAAACAAACCAAACCAAACCAACAACCAACCAACCAAACCCAACACAAAAAACCCCAAACCAACTAAAAGACATTTTAGCCACAACTGTCAAGTGCAATCCCAGCCACAAAAAGAACAAACACTTCTTTGACAAAGTTCGCCTTGTTCATCAAAAAATATTGTCAAATTATACTGAAAGCACTATATAAAACAAGGCTGATCGCTCAATAAATCTTTAGTCCCACTTGTGACAATGGAACAAGACAGGGTTATAGGGTTCTGTATTCCTGCTGCCCATTACTGTGATGTTTGTTGAGGCATTCCTCCTGCCACAGCAGCACACAACTGGTGATTAAGCCATCCTTTGGAGAATCTGCAGCAGCACATTATTAATAGGAGAGACCTACCCTCCTGCTCCAGAAAATTAATTCTCTTCCCCAAGCCCATAGGACTTTTTATAAAAATATTATTATTTTTATTTACTTCATCCCTAGAGCATAGAAGACTACAACTTACAGCAAGGCCAGTCAGATATACTTGGTGTACAGTAGGGCACACAGGATGATGGCATTCAGTGGGAACTGGATGTCCTCCTCTGTTGCTCAGGAGGATTAGAAAGCCTTCGGGCTTACTGGGTAGTCAAATTACCCACAGCAGTTGGAAAACCCATACATAGGTAGCTTGTGGAGACTATAAATGAACACTGCAGCTAGTTGATACCATTTCTCGCAGAATACGACAGAAAACTATATTTTTGTCAACAGGCGCTTCAGATGAAAGGCATAGGGTCTTCTCAGAAAGCTTGCTGAAAACACACCACTGTATTAAGTAAATTAGTAATTATTTGGCATTTTGGCTGTCACTATACTGTAAAGGAACAGAAAATAAACAAGGAACCTCTGAAGTCCGTTGAGTCATAATTCTACTGACAAGTCTTTGTAAAATTAGGACTAACTTTTGTCTTGCAAATATGCAAACAAGAAAAGCATCACAGATAAAAATAAACAGAAAGCAACAAGTTCCACAAAGTATTCAGTGAAACAGTACAGGGTAGACTAAGGAAATCTATGGAGAAATTTTAAGAATGACAATGATCTGAACTTAATCACAGCATGAATGGAGAGGGTAATCAAGACGCAATGTACTCATTAGCGAGCTTTAGAGAATCAAGCTGAACACCTTCCCAAACTGGAATGGGGTCATCTAGTAAAAGTATCACATGTTTCTAATTTCAGAAAAATGCACTACCTCAAAATTGTATTAATTTCAAAATTTTATATCTCCATAGGCTAGATCACATGATTCCGGACAAAAAAACACCGCTAAGACAAAGTCACCATATCCCAGTCAGCTATCACTATAGTTTCCACACAGGAACTTAAATTGCTCCTGCTGGCAGCCTTGCCTTTAAAAACGATCGGGTGCAGAAATATCTTAAGAAGTCACATAATGTTGTAGATTCAAGATTCTGTGTGCTGCAGCATCCTGCACCATAGTGACATAATTAAAACCTTTATCAGAAGCTGATTTTTTTTTAACAGAATGGAGAAATAATATTTGCCAGGATCACAACATGGATACATCTACACAGTATTGTGCAACTCTAGACATAAAAAGTAAATGGATCTTAACTAGAATCCTCACTGGGAACAATCTTGCCAATCTTGCTTGCATTGTGGTCCACCCTGGACACTGTCTGATGTTCCAAAAATTATTCTCAACCTCAACATTCCTAAATTTAAGGATTTATTTTATTGTACACCAGTACACTGGGCATTAGAGTGGTGCAGATAAAACTGAGCCCTCCTAAAAATCAAACCGATACTCGGAAAGGCAACAACACCGCCAGGTGGGGAAAAAAAAAGTGTTCCATCAGCAATTAAGACTATAAGCACCAGCAGCATTGTTATTTACACAGTTGCTGTCTGCATAATCTGTGGGAGAGAGCTCTCTCCACTGTACAGGCCTGCACGAGCATGCATGCAGTCATACCCTTATGGATTATCACCAAACCTAATCTGAAGAGATTCGCTGTTTATGTGTGTCATCATACAACTTCTCAGCAATTAAGGTCAAGGAAGACTCAAAACCTCTTCATTGCTGCTCACAACTAAGTGTCTAAAGGCAGGGGAGGCTTCAGACAGCTAAGGGAATAAAACCAGCACACCGCGTCCTGACTTGTCCCTTGTACCCCAAGCACTGGGGTTTGCCCACCGCAGCACTCGAAAGGTCGACGGCAGCAGCTGAATTTTCCAGTCGCGCCGGCTCGCCGGGGAGACCCGGCCCGTGGGGCGGCCAGCGCTGCCCCGCACCCCCGAGGCGGGGAGCCAGCCTGGTGCCAGGCCCGCGGGCCCGGTGGCCGCCCCGGCAGCCTGCGATTCCGTTCTGCCGGCGCTTGGCGCAGCCGGCCGGCGGAGCGGAGGGAAGGGGCACAGGGCGTACCGGGGGAGGACGCCAGGCCCGGGCGTGCGGCCTCTCTCGCGGGTGCTCCCCCCGCGCACACCGCAGCCAGTCCTGCCGCGACCCACCGGGTCCCGCCCTCCGAGGCACGGGGCGGGAAGGCAGGGGGAGACAAGGAGGAGAAAAAAGGGGGGGAAGCTGGAAGGTGCCGCGCGCTCCCGCGCTCACCCAGGCGCGCCTCCCGCGGCGGGTTCTCCATCAGCTTCTTCAGCACCAGCGGGAAGGCGCCCGCCAGGCCCCGCTGCTCCTGCTGCGCGGCGGCCCCCGCGCTCCCCCCGGCTGCAGTGGGCTCTGGTCCTCCCGCCGCCGCCGCCGCCGCCGCCTCCTGGTGCGCGGCCCGGCCGGGCATACTCCCCGCGAGCTGGCGGGCGTGCGGGCTGTCAACGGTCGCCAACGGCTGCAGCGCCCGGTGCGAAGCTGCGACAGCTACCCAGGCCCCGCCGGCAACGGCAAGCAGAGAGCAGACGGCGCGAGGGAGACCGACAGCGCATGCGCAGCCGAGTGACGCCTCACGCGCGCTTCATTATTCATGAGCACATCGGCCCCGCCCACGCAAGCCGTCACGCCCCTCCCCGCCCTCTGCACCCCGCGGATTGGCCCGTTCCGCTCGGCGGGCGGCCCCGCGAGGGAAGGCCCCGCCCACCCCGCCCCTCCCCGGCCGGCGCGGGCACGCGACCCCCTCCCGCCGGGGCACGTGCAGGGGCGGGGTCCAGCGGCTCATTAGTATGCCGTGCCCCGCCCCCCACACCTCCTCCGGGGCACTGCGTCACAGCCAGCTGCTGGTGAGCGGGGGGAAACTGTGCGCGTGGGCGGTGGAGCGGCAGCGACTGCCGCGGGGCGCGCGCCCGCCACTCGCCCTCGGGGCGGGGGGTCCGCGTCGCTCCTGCGCGCGGGGCGCTCACCCGCAGCTCCCGAGGCGGCCGTTACCGGCTGGGCGGCCGCGGGGGCCGCCCGTGCCAGCCCGGGCTCCTGCCTCAGCCCCGGCCTCGGCACCGGGCAGCGCGGTGGGCCTGGGCTCGGAGGTCACATAACCGCGGCGGCCGGCGGGGGCAAGGCGGAAACCCGCCGCGCCCGAACCGCCGCCGGTGCCAGCGCTCCAGCCGGTCCTTAAATATCCTCGTTTAGGATCCCGAGATCACCTTTCCCACATGATCTGGATTTAATCTCTCTCTGTCCTACATCATGCCAGCTGCAGCTGCATGCCCTATATAATGTCATCAGGGAGAAGGACTTCACTGCAGCGGCTGGCGGGGTGAGCAGCTGGAGAGGGGGCTTCTTGTGCTTCCCATACCCGTTCCCCTGTTCCAGCAACAGGCATGCCATGCTGGGATTTAAGCTTCTGAACATACGAAGGGAGACAACGTTGTCAGGTTCATCACCAAGAGCACAGGCGGATACTGAGAAGCTTCTCCTGCAGAATGAATAAGCTCGAAGAAGTGACAGACTTTACAGCCACAGGCTTCTCCCATTAGCAGTTGCTGTCTCTTGCTGCAGAAGGGCCGTCCACAGCAAACCTCCCACATGGCACTGCAAGCAGGAAAAGGAAAGGGTACGCAACCTCCCTGGGATGGCTCCATCCACATCCAACAGGGCCACAGGTGCCAGGGCAGAGATCTCTGAAGTGCCAGCAGAAAAGGGACCTCTTCCTCCTGGGTAGATGCTCAGGCATCTGTCCCTCCACAAACCTCAGATGTTTCATTTCAGTGGCAAGGCACAATTTGACCTGACCCTTGCTAATAAATCCTGATGGAAAAGGAACAGATTGGAAGTCATGTGCAATAGGTTATTTTCCCCATTGCCTTTCTGCAATGAGGTTCAGGAGATGTCTCCATCCAACATGGGCAGATACGGGGCTGCTTTATCTGCCAGCAACTTGTCTTGCATAGGCTAGGAGGTGGAATCTGCACCTACCTTTGCACTGGATGGGGATGGGTCTCCTGATGGAACCCCTGTGTGTGTGCTGCCCAACAGGGAGCTGGGAAATGGCCACCTTGTTAATGCAGGCTGGAGCAGCACAGGTTAATGTGTCGTTTATAAAGGCTGATAAATCCAGATGCAAGAAGCAGGCAGAACAGGTCATGCTCCGCTGCCCAGCATGCTCCAGGGCTGCTGCATGCCCTCTGTGGACTCCTGCCTTGCCAAGCTCTGCTGGCAGAAGGAAAAAGCACATGCGTGAAATGGAGATGCCACTTCACACGGGGCAATGAAACACAGATGTCAGACCACACATGAGAGAGGCGGCACACACACAGCTTGGCAAGGAGCGGTGGGCTCGCAGTGAAGCTTTTGCCTGGAAAACAGCTAGTGGTAGGTGGCAAATAGAGAACACAACCTCATGAGGCCAGGAAGGGGCAGCTTCTATGAACAGGGCAAGGGGATGTAGCCGAAGTGGGGCAGGCCACAGGCTTCCCGTTCAGTTATAGTTCTCATGGTCACTTTGTTCCATTGTTGTTGATGCTGGAGGCCTCTGAGGTTGCTGCTGTGTCTGATGTTGTGCTGCACAGTGCTCTTTCAAGGAACAGGCTCTGCATGCATCCCCCCTGCAGATCTTCATGGCAACTGCTTTGTTGGGTAACATCCATATGAATGGGGGTTTTAAACCCACTCAGCAGCCTTTACTCCAGGGCTTTTCCCTTTACAGTGACCATGTTCTTTGTCCAGCACATTTCTGCCCAAGCTCTGCCACACTAAGGTTTGTTCTGCACCACCACTGGCTTGTGACTTTGTTTGGAGAGGGCTTAGCCTGTGCAGTATTAGTGGCTCAGCCCAAAGGCAGAAGGGAATTCCTGGGGAGCATTCCTGTGGGATCACCCTCACAGCACCCTGCTCAGGGTCAGCTCTGCCTTGCCAGCAAGGAAGAAGGCTGCTCTGAGAGCTTTTTCTCACTGCCTCTGGGGCTTAGGGGCTCAAGCAACTGCCAGCAGAGAGTGGGCACTGCATCATCAGCTGTACCTTCGTGGTTAAGCTGAGATTTGCCTGGATTTTTACATTTTCTCTTTTGCTCTGCAGCTAAGAAGGAAGAGAGGAGGACAATGAGATGTGAAGAGAGGAATGCAGCAGCCTTGGCCGTTGCTGCTGGGAGCCTTGTCAGGGCCAGATGATGCAGAACAACCCAGCCCGCATGCAGCAGGGATGCAAGCAAGAAGCAGCCCTGCACTAGGCACGGAGGGGGACACACATACAGCAAGCCCCACTGGGAGGTTTGAATGGCAGAACACAGACAGAGGTCTGAGACCCAGCAAATCCATTTGAGCGGTGTGTAGGTATGGAGACTCAGGAGGAAAGAACTGAGCACTGTAGGAAGACGGCTGTGATGGGAATGCTGGCCTGGGGAGGGAGGCGGCTTAATATGGACAATTCTAAGGGTTATGGGAGGTAATGCTGTGAGGCAGGGTGGTCCTGGGGCTGAGGAAGAAAGCTGCCACAAAATACATTGAATTAAGACTCAATTATTTCCTCTGTGAATCATTGATCCCCCTCTACCCCCCACTCTAACTGTTGCCAGATAAATCTTGACAGCACTCCTCCCTTGGATTAATTCAATCCAGTTGGCTGCAGAGACCAGAGGTCCCAGAGAGCCAGCCAAACTTCAGCTTACCCACGACAAGGCTCTGCACCACATGAGCCTCTCTTGGCCATTGCTGCCTCCTCCCAGCCAGGTTCACTTTCTACCAGGGTATCAGTCAGCTCAGAAAACATGCCCTGGTCCCCACACACAGCTTCATGTTGTGTGATATGTAAACACACCTGTTAATGGGCAAAGTCTCAGCAAAGCGGAGAGCCATTTCACAGGTGGCAGCAGTGGAGCAATATGGCAAAAGGAGCCCCTTAGGAGGTCTGGCAGCTCCTCTTGCTCTAACTCCTTCCCACAGCGAGTTGTGCAGGTGCCACAGGGCTTTCTGTGTTCTAGCAGGTGTAGGCAGCTGCCTTTCCAGCCGTGGATGCTTTAGTGCTGCTGCAGCAGCTTTTTCTCCTGTTGACCCCAGAATGATAGGAGGGTCCCTGTCCACATTGTCCATCTGGCTTTTCTGCTCTCACCTCCTGGATCATGCTGCCACCCAAGACTGCAGAGCCATATGAGTGTCCTGGTAGCAACTCCCTACAGAAGAGTGAGCTCAGTGCACATTTGTTTCTGTGAGTTCAAGTCACTCATGCCCAGGCATGAGCCTGTTGAGCCAAGGTCTTCCTACACAGATCCCCAGCACTCGGCAATGAACCTTAAAACACAACAACCAAAAAGCAGCTTGCCAAGAGCGTGTGGCAACCTATCCAAAACCAGAGAGTCACCGAGTTGTGCGATGGACACTTGGAGCATGCCCAGCAAGAGAGAAGTGGTCAGTGCAACAAGAGCAAAGTGTTCAGCACAGCTGAAGCCCAGCCTAAATGATCTCCTTGGTCCTTTCCATTTGTTTTTCAGGATGCTGCACAGAGAGCGGGAAAGCCTAGGAGTACAGAAGTGCTCTTGCAAAGAAAGCACAGCATGTGCTGTGTTCCCTACCCCAGCTTTCCACTGATAAACAAGAGCAGCATCAAAGACAAAGTTTGCATGGAGTCAGCCTGCGCCATGCAGGGCCGGGCTCCTGGGACAATCTGTGTCTGGGAAGAGGCAATGTTGGGAAGCTCAACCATTATTAACCATGGGACAACCTGGATGACAATCCTTCCATTCACTCCCACATGAGCATGGAGATTTGTGCCCAAGCATTCTCTGTGCACAAAGCTTTGAGGGGTTTCCGAGAAGTAGCTGAGCACAGAAGCTAAAAGGATCAGGAGCTCAGCACTCTCAACTGATTTTGTAATCAATCCATTGCTGCCGTTTTTCCTCCCAGCTGCACAACACACTTGGTGCCAGAACTTCCTGTCTGACTTAGACACTTGGAGGAAACACACCCTTAGAGCGCTTGCAGCAAGCAAGATCTTCTGCCCCCTTCTTGCCTTGCAACTTAAGGAAGGGAAGAAATCAAACCAGAAACCCCAGCATGCATTCCCTCAATCCTACCTGTCATCTTGTTGGTCCAGGGCAGGGAGTACTCCAGCAGGGACTTCAGGACTTCTGGAAAGTCCAGGGCAGCGGGGCCCCCGGGGCTGTTGCAGCTTGACATGTCCTGTCCTGGGACTGCGCTAGCACGGCTAAGGCAGGGCCAGATGCCTGGCTGCCAACGCTACACCCCACTCGCCTGGGCGTTGCAAGAAAGGCTCCGGGGTGCCCCGAGCGGGCTTGCCAAACTACTCCGACTGAGAAAAAACAAGGAGCAAGGGAAGCAGCCTGGCAGAGATGCAGTTTGCCCGGCTGTCTTCACCTCCCCCTCTCCCACTCTGAAGTGGCCAATTGTGGAAACAGCTTGCAGCCTCGCAGGGCTGGGCCGGGCGGCTGGCCAGCCTGGTTTTACAGGGCCTCTCCCAGCCAATCCGGCAGCAAAGAACTGGGCCAGTTATCTAACTTTGCAAAGGCAGCACCCTTTTCCTTCCCAAGGTGTTATAACAACTATACATGTTGGGGAAAAGAGAAAAAAAACAAACCACAAGCATGTGCTGTCGGGAGTACACACGTCGGCTGCAAATGCAACAGCAAAAGCGTCCTCTGAAGGGCTCCAGGGAAGCTCTGAGGAGTTTCGAGCCGCACAGGGCTGCCCTGTGGAGATACACAGGCTGCTTGCATCTGCCTGCTCACTTTTCAGCCCTCTGAGATACACATAGTGACAATGTTTGTATATGATGCAACGCATACTGCGTGTCCCTCCCAAGTACATATTGATTACACCGTAAGGTACCTCTCTTATTTAGTGTGCATCACCCCCAAAATGCAGAATTTCTGTTCAGAAGTGGCACAGAGTTTTATCAGAAAGCCAGCAGCGTCCTCTTGGAGCACTGATGTAAGGCAAGAGAGTTTATGAACCTGGCAAATACACTAATAAGAGCTACTTAAGATCTTGATTGTGCAAAGCTCCTCCTCTTCTATTAGTGAAGGATTTCAGCATACAGGGATGGAGACAGGAGGATAAAGGTTTGATCTTCTTTATCAGGGTCTGGCTTCCAAAGGAGCATCTCATACGTGCTGGGGGCTAGTCTTTGCTGGGTGTGATAATTAGAACAGAAGTGCCTTTATTTCTCAGTTCACTCCTGTCACTTTTGCCAGGCTCAGCCTTAGAACACCAGTGTGAGTCAATAGGAACCAGATATTCCTACACTGGTCTGTGAGTCTCAGCTCTTGGGGACAGCCCGGCAAACCCATGCATGTCCCTAAGCATGGAAGTGGCCTGAGTGAAGTCATTAGGACTTTTCTGTGCCTGAAGTGAAGCATTTCACTAGCCCAGCATCAAGAGTCTTAAAAACTGATAGAGTTTTACTCACTCCCTATAGTGGGGTGTTTCTGTTTGGTCCCAGATGACAATCCATTTGATTTAACCCAATAGAAACAAAATAAAGAATTACTTAGCCAGACTGGGTGGTTGGGAATTTGAAATTAGCTGGGGAAGTTTCATTATCTGGATGCCAGTCTAACCAAGCACAGAAATCACACAGTAGATGCTTTGGTAGAATTCTTAATTACAGTATAACTGCATTACAGCCTCTTGGGATTTTCCCTGTAGTTTGCTTCCTCTCCAGGCCCCAGAGAGAAGGTAAGAAAACAGCCAGTGATAACCACTGGTGGTGAAGCCATTGAGGGGGAACAGTCCCCTACTAACCCCAGCCCGTTATGGTGTCCTCCACCCACCCAAGGCTGGAGATAGCAGACAGACCCTGCACACATTCTTAAAGGTGATGGATTCTGGCTGCTGAGAGAAAGGGAAACAATTGCATCTCTTCCTCCTGGAGCACAGCCTGCTAGTCAGGAGGTCTGTGGCCTTTCCCAAAATCTTCCTGTCCACTCTGGCTCATCAAGGCAAAGGGTATGTTGTCACTCAGTTCTGCCAGGCATCACTAACCTTTGGGACAGCTACTGTCATATATGCCTCAGCCTGCTTTGCATTAAATTATGGCAAGGAAAAGTGACTGGGAATGTGATGGCTGCACAATGCCAGGTGCAGCCAGACCTACTGGTTTTACCCCAGGCTCAAACTCATCTTGAAAGCTGGACAAACATCTGACCATATGTCTGGAAGCACCCAAGGACTTCACAGCAACAGCTGCTGCAGCAATTGACTGACACTTAAATCTTCAGAAAATGAAGTTAATGGAGGTGAAATTGTCACGTAACATTTTGAATTGTTAGCCTGCAATGGACATTTGCAAGTTTTTGTCTAGAGATCTGAGAGCGCATATCTTATCTTGTGTTTGCCATGTCTACAAAGTCTCCGGCCAACACTGTGTGTCCTTGATTCATAATCCCTGAAAACTGAGCTCCTGCCCAGGAGAAGAGCTTGGGTAATATCAATAGCAGGATGCATCAACACCACCCTGACTTTGAGCCCCAGGGAAGCAGAAACTGTGCTATGGAGTAGAGTTGTAGCAGCAGAGAGCATCCATCTGCCCTTGTGTCCCCACCACACTGAGCACTTTAGCTGCTTTAGCGAATGGAGTTGAAATGTTGGCTCCGGAAAGCTGCAGGCATGGACACAGATTGCATCATTTGTTCTGGCTGCACTGTTATCAGATGTTAGCGGAGGTCTCAGCAGCTCTGCTCCACCACTCAGAGGTCTAGTCAGCTCTTAACAGCACATTTTCTCGCAGACTCAGCCAGCCATAGTCAACTTATATTGGTGCTAAACGAGTGGCACACAGAAGGGTGCACCAAACATGATTAAGAGGGCCAGACCCCGGGAACACCAATTTAAACAGCAGAGGCCAGTGCTACCTTAGGAGTCTTTTCTCTAGGTCTCTTGGTGCAGCTTCCCACACTGCCAGCAATGCTGATGGGCCCCTCAGCACGTTTGCCTGAGGACCATGTTCAGCAGTGCCACAGCTGCACATAGTCTTGAAGGGAGGAGTGGGGGTCCCTCAATGTTTGCCGTGGTCCATGCTCTCTCTCCTCTTACATTTGCATTGTAAAGAGTTGCCTTTTTTTTTTTAAAGCAGAATGAAATTCTTATGCCTTGCTTCTTCTCCCTCCCTCTGCCTTCACCTTTCTGTAGTGCTCAGGTACCCCTAATTCAACTCATGTCTTTAGGGGGCTCTCTCTACAGAGGTCTGTCACCAGGCCCTAAGTGCACCAGTGCTGCTCAGGTACAGCCTTCCTGGCAGTTTGAATCATTTTGGAGGTTGAGACCTCCAGTACAACCCTGTTGGTTACAAGAAGCTGGGCAAGGGAGCTCTTTGTGCATCTCTCCAAGTTGCCATCATTCCCTCAGCCCCAGGAGTGCTCCCTCGGCTCCTTCACAGGGCCACATCCATAGTGCTTCTGGAGCTGCCCTTCCACTGCCTCCCCTCCTGCTCTTGTCTTGCAGCCACCCTCACCCCAAAAACAAGAGACAAGTGACACAGCTGGGTGCCTCCTTGGTCAGAAACTCCTGCAGATTGTTGCTGTGGGTCTTGTACTTGGTGGTGGCAGCTGGCTGCACACCGATTTCTGAGGTGACCATTACAGAAGGGAACTTCATTGTTTCTTACAGGTATCAGAAAGCACAGCTCATGGGAATCCCACCAGCAGCAGTGACATTTCATCAAAGAAAGGTACTATTGGTTATTATTACTAATTGCCGTTATCTCAGCTTCCTCTGATGAGATGAAAGCTTGGTTTGATAATCTAATGGAATGTATCTTCTTAGAAAATAAAAAAGATTTTTGTCTGATTTTCGAAGAATACACATCTTACACAACAGCATTACACAACACATCCACCCATCCCTCCCTCTCCCCCTCCCCAGAACAGGCTACTCACCTTGGCAAAGGGATAAATATGTTTAAGTATATTTTTATATTTGAAAAATAACCTATGAAGAAGAAAGCTGAATTACTGCCATTTCAGAGAGGAAACTTGCTGTTGTTTGTTCTGTTTCACCTGGGGCACATGCATTGGCAGCAAACACCTCATAGCACATGCTGCCCTTGGCAGGCAAAAGTGAGGGGGCAGGCAGAAGCCAGCAATACTGAGGGGACTTTGTGTTGACAGACAAGGAAGGTCACTCCCCTGAGGTGCACCTGGAAATAAGAACAAGATCCTGTAGAAACTTCTAGAGGCTTTACAAATCATGCTGATCTTTGAAGAGCTTTATTTTTTTCAGTCTCCAAAGACCATTCCCCTTAGCAGCACAGCCATTATTCAGAAATTTCCATATCGCTCAAGCATAGATGTCTTCTGTTGCAAGTCCAACAGATCAGACCTACTCTTCATGGTCAGGCCCACCCACAGGGTTTGATTCTTGCATCAAACACAGCTTGGCAAGTGGTTTCCTCTCCTTTTATCCAAGCAAACCCTTTGCCAGAAGTCAGTCACCCTCTTTGCGGACATCCGTAATTTCTTTTTGTTCTTATACTAGCTCCTAGCACAAACGCACACTCCACCAACAGCTTCCACATTTAACTATTTATTTGCATAGTGCATTGGGCTTGATTGGGATTTTTTTTTCACCTTGGCAGGGGCCAGCAGGATGAGTTTCACTGTGGCCTTTCTGAGAGGACACTTGCCCCACATCCCAGGGTCAAGACGCTGCTGCTAGCGGCAATGGACATCTACGGAGCTGCAAGGACACCCAGAATGGCAGCAGCAGGGAAGGCTGTGGTCAGATCAGGGGGTGTCTGCGTCCACAGCAGATTACTTTGGAAGAAAAGGAGGTGGGAGAAGGAGCGATGGAGCCAGCATGGAAGAGTGGACAGCTGAGGGTGGTAAAAGTGGAACTGGGGCTCTGCATTGGCTAAAGAATTTGTCTGGCACCTGAAACATGGGTGTGTGACCCTGTAGGTGCCTTTGATGGTATCAACGTGGGGCATAGACATGCAGGATTGATAAGGCTTTCCGCTGAGCCCCGTTGCCACCTTTGAGGGGGTTGCCCCTTCCCCAGGCCGGGTACCACATGCATACATGTGTATGTGCAGGTGTGTGCCTGTCTCCCTGCATGGAGGAGCAGCACCGGGATCTCCAAGTGAGCAGTGCAGTTCAGTGGAAGGAACCGCCTGCACCTCCTGCCTCAGGCGAGCAGATTTCTAAAAGCTAATTCTTCAAAATGAGTGCCAAAAAGCTAATGAGCTTTGCTTTCCCAACCCTCAGCCAAGACATTCCCCCCTTCTCAAGGTGCTCACGTGGCAGCTGGACTCAGCACAGCCCTGCTCCTCCACACGTGGCCTTCCCCTGTGAGGTGTCATTTGCTGGAAAACTAGGTGCTAGGCGGGGAGAAAACGTGAGAAAGACTCTTGGGATCACCAGAAGTTGTGCTGCCCTGGACAGGAAGGACACCTAGAGCTGTTCTTGTGCATTTCCCTGCTCTGGAAACACTCTGGGAGCCGGGGCAAAGCCAGCTTTGGGAGCTCTCTGAACAGGCCTTGGCAGGATGCAGAGCCCAGGAAGTGCCAAGAGCAGCAATAAAACAGGGTGTTTAAAGCAGGATGTGGAAACCCAAGGACAGCGATTGCTGGGCCTCTGCCAGAGTCCGTGAAGGACCGTTGGGTGGGACACATGCTCCTCCAGCTGCTTCCTTCTCAAAAAGAAGAAGCTGGCTGTAAAGAACCCCGTCCATCCCTTGGCCATCCCCTTCCCAGGCTCACTAACCTCCCCTGGGAGCACTGTGGCCCAGTCAGGTGCAGGGATACTGCAGCACCATGGTCCAAGAGGTCAGAGCCCAACAGATATAGGAGTCAGCGGAGCCTGGGGAGGGCATGTGTGCTGAAAGGCAACAACCAGTCCCCCAGAACCCTGGGGAACCTGGCTACTGCTGATCCCCAAAAGCCAGGGTATGAAAGCCTGGGTCTCAAACAGGAGAAGATCCAGATCCAGCTTGCTCAGAGCCTCTTTGAAAAACACTGCTTCTGTATTGAATCCCCACCACAGGTCCCAGAGGCAATGTCCAGCTCAAGCTGTTTGGTTGAGGAAAACTGAGGCCATCATGCTCCTGCGGAAGCAGGACTTTCCCTCTCTGCCTCTGAGCTTTGCTGGGTACAAACGTGGGAGCGTGCCTTGGTATTCAATTAGAGAAACTGTGCAGCTCTTCATCCTTCCTGACTGCCTGCCTAGAGGGCCCCAGCACTACTGAAAGCCCACAGCTAAGGCAGAGAGAGGAAAGCCACAGAGAACAAGGGAAATACACCAAAGAACACCTCTCAGTGCTGAGCATTTTTCTGTTCCAAGCAAGCCAAATCTGCTCTGGCATCTGGGTTTAGAGGCTTGCATTTCAGCCTTAGGTAAATGTAATTTTTGGGAGGATTAATCTAGATGGTAACAAATAACCCTATTTCCTGTGACCCGCTGATATGTCTGTGTTTCCCAAGTCTCTCAGGAAGAAACGGGAGTTTTCTGGGGTGCTGCCATCCATAAGCTAACCTGCAGAGAGGAGCACCCATGGAAGGGACAGTCTCGGGAGCTGCCAGGGCTGGGACTGGTGCAGTGGGGAAGGAGTCAGATGGAGGTATCATCTCTTCAGATCCCTGCTCTTGTCCTTGCCCCACCTGGATCTGCTTTCAGAAACACCACCTGCTGTCACTGCCCAGAAGTGTTTTCTCTAGTGTGGGCAGACTCAGTTACAGAATTGCTTGGGAGTGTCATCTGCAGCTTCCACACTTTGCGAGGCAAACTCCCTCTGCCAGGCTGCTGCGCAATGGCATTAAAGGTCTTTTGTATGAAGCCTTCCTCCCACCTCTGAGGGGTCTCTACTTCTGTGCCTCTCAATCCTTCACTGGACCTGGACCGTTCAGGACTGACATAAGGCCCTCCCCCTTGTATTTGTATCTACTGAAGTCCTTAGGAGGATCTGGATACTGAAGTCACCACTCCTTTCCCTGCCTTTCCAAAATACCGGTTTATTTTCTTCAATAAACACCAGTGATGAGAGGCTTACAGCTGAGACACAAACCTGCAAGGAGAACACTGTTGTTTTTCTCTTCATGCTTTGTCTGCCTCACCATTTAACAGTTTTGGTCTGCATTGTATTGGAAAAGCTACCCTGACTCTTGCCAGCATGGAGTGCAAAACATCGTACATACTCAACAGATGCACCGTAGAAGCCCACCAGTCTCCTCATCCCCTCTGTACTACACGCCTGTACTCAGGACACAAGTCCTTGTGTCTGTATTCAGGCACATCGGGGACATGTGTAACAACTCTCCTCAGGTCCTGCTGGATATGACCTGGTCACTCAACCAGTTTCTAAAGCAGCAGCAGGGTGTCTCCATGGGACTGTCTTGTCTTTGCTGCATCTTCAGTTTTGGCTTAATCAAGAATCCAGATTAACCTGCATCATGATGATTTGAAAAATAAACAGTTTTATTAATAAAGGTTTTCACACTGACCTCTTCCCCCTTCACCACACAGCATCCTCCCCAGGGGGAATCTGCACAGACTCTTCTCCTGGCCCAAGCTGCATACACCTCAGTGGGGAGGGCGAAGGGCATTTTCCCTGGCAGGGTGCAGGCTGGCAGGCAAAAGAATTGAAAAGAGCAGCCTACACAGTGGAACAACCCCTAGATGGTGGTGATTACAAGACCTTCAAAACACAGGTTACTCAAGCACTTGAAACTACATGTTAATGCAGAGCATGTGAATTCTTGGTGGTTGAGGGAAAGAAAAAAAAAAAAAATCTTAAACACACCCAAAGTCCACCAGAACTGCGTGCCTAATGAAGAACTGCAGAATCTGTTAATACACACACAGGTGATTTTCCACTCAGCAAGAGCAGTATCTTAAGGATGGGAGAAAGCAAAAGTGATCCAATGCTTGAAATCCCCCCTTTGCTTTCCTCCTTACAGCAGGGAAACCTGAAACCAAGATAAAAAAAGCCTTTGCGGGCTGTTTGAAAAATGAAAACATACACTATATCAGGAGAGGGTTTAAAGTGCACACTTTTATTTTCTATTACAAAGGCTAAAAGAAGCAAGTTTTGTTGGTTTTCTTTTTTTATTTAAGAACAAGACCAAAAATGTTGTTAAAACATCTACATTATTATCTTGATACTAGACCTTATGAAAGATACTAAGTTCTTTTTTAATAGTAAAGCGTGGTATTCTTAAATTATATTAATATAAAGACATATTAAAGGACTCAAAGTCATTACTACCCAGCTCAGAACTGCAGCATCTCCTCGGTATCTTTTTCTTTCACTTGCTAAAACACATCCATTTTTGACATACAGTTTCATACAAGCTAAGTAGGGTATTTCTGTTTTGTTTTGTTTTGTTTTTTTACATTCCCCCTCCCCAAAGGTCAGGTTAACTCCAATACCAGCATCACTTAAATCCTTGCCCCTACCAAAGGATTTGGGAAAAGATTTTCACTAAGTCCTTCAGCATTTAACAAGCTGATGTAAACTGAAGTCTCTACCATGTGTGAGTGTGTGTGTCTCTGGCAATTTTACAGCATACGCAATTTTCTTTTGATGTTATAAAATTAAAACATCGCTTCTTTAGCTAATAGCTCCCAAATTTGGTTCTGCACTGCAAAATTTTCTTTTTCCATCACACGAATGAAGAAAAGAGTTATCACAGGGTCTTGTGAATGCACCACTAAAGCAGCCCTACAACTTTTGGCTTATCAGTTGTAGAGCTGTAAGCGCTGAGCAGTTCTGCTACGAGTATGTAACATGCTGAAGAAAATCCTCTTGGCTTGATAAAGCGAGCCTGGGAAGTCAAGTGTGAAGCTTCCTGCCTTTCACTATGTCCCTTTAAATAATATAAGCAAAGCCTTACCGTTAAAACTTTTCTTGCTAGTTAGCAGTATAATACTCTTTCAATGAGATGGGACTGTGAGGACATCAGAGGGGGGTTCAAAACTGTGAACAGGGTAACCTGTCCCATCTCAAAATTTACACCTATCTATATAAAACCCTCCCATTTCTGTTATTTCCCTTTCCCTAACCCAAATAAAAGTCTTCATATTTAAACTGGAGATGCTGCGTTTCCTGGCCCGAGTCCTTTTCCTTTACCCTCATTTAAAAGATTCCTTCGATACCACACACATATAATATTATATAGAGCGATATATTTAATACCTGTGTATATATGTTTCATGGGAGGGGTCACATATATACACACTAAAACAAGTCTGGTGACAAAGTACTGCAACACCACAGACCAGGTTATCATATCAGGGAAAACAAAACGAGATACTCGATGCAACCCCCGTGACCGTGGGCCTCCCTCACCTCACGCACGCTCGCCCTCTCCCTGCCTTGGCCCCAATCCGTTCCTCCAAACCGCGCCAACCAGCTTGGTTCTCACCGCAGAGACAGGGAGAGGGGGCAGCAACCCACTCCGTAACCTAAACGAGTTATCGTATGAGAAATCACGGCGCAGCGAACGCTAGAGTCACACTAGAGATGCAGATTTGTTTTTTAAAAAATAATGGTAATTAAAAAAAAACAAACCTTCCAACATTCCCTAATCCAGATTCGCTTTCTTGGTGTGTCTACCCAGGAAGAGCAGAACAAGGTAACTAGGAGCTGATGCCTCCCTCATCTCTCTCTGTTTATAAAGTTGTCCAGTTGAGAACAAGGAGCGCCAGGAGAAGGTACAACCCGGTCAGCTACAGCGAAAGGCAGAGGAGAAAATATAGCACCCGACTACTCTAAAACTGCCACCTCTGATATCGCTTTGGTCACCCTCTTTATTCACAGTGCTGCAGATCCTGCCTCATCTCCTCCTCCTCCCCAGACATGGGCAGAGATGGAAACAACCACTTTCCTCCTCTCTCCTCCCAATAAGCCACCTGTGTATCATCAGATGTTATGGTCCTGGCCCCTTCCAGGCCAGACCTCAAGGTGCTGTACAGCCAAGAAGGGAAGCTCATACCAGACCAGTGATCACTAGCCACACTTTAAAGGAGAGGAAACAAGCTCAGAGGCACATTCAGCTTACTTAGAGCATGTAATATTACCATAACTACCCCAGTGGAGCTGATGCACCTGGAGGCTGGTTTAGAAAAGTGCCAGCTGTCCCAAACAGCATCTCCTGCTTTTCCACATTTCCTGCGTTTCCACAACCCACCTCTCTTGAAGCTGGGAACCCCAAGGATGCGGGAGCAGGGAGGGAAAAGGAGGAACCAACAACACCAAAGCACCAAGCAGCTCATGGCCAGATCATGTTTATCGCAGATACAGCACTGCCAGACCCAAGGGCTCCAAGCTTGTTGTCCTGGGAGACTGTATGAAGACATCCCCTCCAAAGGCTGCGAGGGAGGTGTATTTGTGTGTGAGAAGATGGTGCCACCCATGCATGCAGAACTGCAGAGCACAGATGTTCTGCAGAAGAGAGAAAGAGAGGGGAGCTTAGGACAGGACACACATTTGCTGCTTACGGGATGAGACAGCCAGGAAGGACAAGGCTGGCATACAGAGCCATACCACTATAAAAGCCAAAAATCCTGGCCCAGAGGTCAGCACCCCTGGCTCCCCCTTCCTGGCACACATCGGGTGGGACAGGAGGAAGCGCATGTCTGAGTCACCCTGTCCTGCTCACCTTGCACCGCAGTCCCTGCCTTGGGTCGCATCCTGGCTGCACTGCGCACCTGCAAGCTCCCTGCTCTGGTGCCCAGGAGGAGGATGCTGGACCCCCAGTGCCGCTAAACACCCTTCCAGCTGGATCCCCATCAGCAAAGCATCACCTGTGCTGCTCCATGGTGTCTATTTAAATGGGTCCTCACCCAGTTTTTCTGGCAGAGAGAAACACAGCTCTAAATAACTACCAACACAGGTCATTTAAGGAGCAAAGAGGGAAGTCTATTACCTCACTCCTCCCTCTCTTCAGGACACAAGCTGATACAGAAACACAGGCTTCTGGTTACATCCTTCCTCCTGACTGACGCTGCTGTGCAGACTACAGCGACACAGGGTGTGTCACAGTCTCCACTATACCTTCTAGATGGCTTCAGTCTTACTTGTACCAGTCACACCAGCCAAAAAACCAAACCAGAACTACTCACCCTGAATAACTGTCGCACACTGAGAAAGACATCTAACGAGGAGCCACTGATTTGCTTTCTGGGTACAGTCAGCTGAAACAGTCTGAAGTCACCTACAATCCAGTTCTTGCTGCTAGTAGCAGTTTTATTATTTTGCTGCTTTTAGCTACACTCTTTATACCAGAGTGTTGTTACCCTCCTCAGCGCAATATACACAGCAGGAGCTTAAGCCTAGATGTTTTAAGCCAGGTCTAGTGGTTTTCCTTCTTTTGCACCTGAATGCCTAATTCTTCTGGTACTGAACTCCGAGGAGAACAGGCCAGCTGCAGCAGTGTAAGTGGGGCTTGCTCTGCAGTGCTGAGAAAAGCAGCACATGGACTTCATGGTCACCTTTTGGCCAGATGTCTGCCCCTTCCTCTCAGCTTTGCCCTCTGGACCTCTGCAGCCACAGGAGAACGACACAAGGAGAAATTCTCTGATTCACAGCCCAGTACAGACTAGATTCATTCTTTTGAATGAAGGACAGTGAAAACAAAAAGATGGAGAGGAAGGAGAATTTGGAGAAAAGAGAGAAGACAGATTACAAACTCGGTGAGCATGGCGTTCACTGGCCAAGGAGAATCAAATTCACGATTTCATTCACCACTAATAAATCATCATCTCATAATCTTAAAACAAAAGAAAATAAAAAGTTCTCTTCACGAGACACAGATCTCGCTCTCCCTGCTACTGCTACTCTCAGAAAACCCGTCCCATGTTTCTCCAGCTGACAGGCTCCCCCCCAGCCCTTACTATACGCCATCCCGCAATAGGAAGTTGTATTTCCCGAAGTCGTCGTCCCTGGGGCAGAGCAGCATGTCCTTGCGGGCTTTGGCCAGTTTCTGTTTCAGCACCTCCCTCCGGTCCAGCCACTCTGTCAGCTCATCCTGGCCGTGGGCGTAGCGACACTCCTCTCCGTCGGGACAGGTCTTGCTCTTCTGGAACCTGCTGGCACAAGGAGCGTGATCAGGAGGGCATCCCCAGGATGGCATTTTGAGCTCCCCATCTGGGATACTCGCCTGGACCCCAACAAAACATGCTGAGAAGCCTCCTTTCTAATGATGAAGTGACTCTGCTACAAACCCACGTGCAGCCAGGGAAGGCAATACGGAGGCTGGGCACAGAAACAGAGCAGCAAGCAGAGCAACATCTATGAGGGGATTTAGTCAACAGAACAAAACGATGTGAACTGGAACTGGACCCACAGGGATGCGGAGAAACCACCACATGAGAGAGGAAATGCCAGTTAACAGCCATGAGAGGCACAGCCTACTCTCTAACCAAAACAGCATTTCTAACCATCACAAGCCTTCTGAAGACACCTCAAGGTGCTGATTCAGAGGGTGTGAGACATTGAAACCATTTAATAAAACACCTGGGATCCCCCAAGCATCAGGCCACGGAGACTGTTCAGCAGCCTGAGAGCATCCTGGCTATGGAAGGCACAGGTGCGGACATGAAGCTTGCTCTCCTTTCCTAAAGACACATGCTCAGGAATGTGTTTTTACCACTCAGCAGCATGGCTGAGTACCTCTGGGGTCCAACAGCAGCCTCACCATCCTCCAAACCTGTCAGCTTGGCCCACTCCTCCTCCACACAGAAGTCCCTGAGGACTCTGTGAGAGGAGGAGGAGGAGGTGGTGAAGGAGGAGGAGCAGAGATGATGGAGGCCTTGGGCCTGTTGCTCCAGCCTTGCAGCAGCAGCACAGGAGGGAGATGAGACAACGGTACCTTTCGCAGAGCCGGAATTCGCCCATGGGGAAGCGGTAGCTCCAGCAGCTGGAGTCACTGTCTGAGGTGAAGACCTTCTCCTTGTGCTTCTCTGACTGGATGTGCTGCTGCCATTGCTTCTTGCTGTTGCTGTTCTTCCCGCAGAGCCAGCAGTGGTAGCCCATCTAACCGGCGCAGAGGGCAAAAGGCCAGTCAGTGCGTTGCCATCAGCCCTCCCATGCTGGCCCTGCCTCTGCCCCTCTACTTCCAGAGCATCCTGGAAGCTCCACCTAGCTTACAACCTCCCACACTTCCCTGCCATGTCATCCTGAGGGTATCGTGCTGCCACTAAGAGGGAGCAGAGCAGATGCTGTGCCCATGTCTACCCTACAGCTCTAGCAGGCTCAGAGCACAGGGCAGCTCAGTTCACTGACATGGTCCTCCTGCCCCTGCTGATGGCTCAGGTGGGGTCTGAGTGCAAGGCAGTGCAGGACTCCCCAGGGGCACAAACCCTCACACCAGCCACCAGCCCTGGGCTAAGGAGACACAACTACCTCTAGTTTTCCCAGGCCTCTGTGCTCCCAACCCAGCTCTTCTCCAAGCTTCCCCCTCTTTTCTGAGAGGCCAGCAGTGGCTTTGCCACCTTCCCCAGGCGCAGGCAGGAACCCCAAGGAGACGCTGAGCCCACATGAAAGGGAACCTAAGGTAGATTCCTACTGACTTGAGGATTAAGAGAAAAGCCATTGCAGAGCCTTGCTGACCCCAGCTCAATCTCCTCCTGCCTCATCTGTGCTGCCCCTGCTATGCTGCTCCAGACTGTCCATTTCACCTACATCAGCCTGTGCTCTTTCCCACAGGAGCAACGCAGCCCCTGCTAGCTCACCCCTGGAGTACAGCAGAGGGGCAGGCTGTCAGCACTGAGGAGGAGGAGGAGGGATGAAGGACAAGAGATCAGCTGATTACCATGATGTCAGCATAGTCGGTGGGCATCTGGATCTGTTTCTCCCCGTCTCGTGAGGTGAGCGGTGTCCCCTCTCCAGGCTTCCCAGGATTGTGTTTCTTTAGCCACATGTCATAGGTCTGCTGCATATCTAGTACTGCACAAAGGCGACTTGTTAAAGTCACTCAGACAACCCCCCACGCCGTGCACAAACTGCGAGAAAAGGACAAATGCTGGGGCAGCCCTTCCCTCCCCTCCAGCGCAGCAGTGGCAGACTGAAGGCCTGATGTCACCTCCTCAGGTAAGAACCCTGGGGAGAGGAACCAAATTCATGCCACACCACTGCTATGGAGAGCTGTTCTCTGTGAGTCAAGGAGCAACTGTGACAGCAGCTACACAGAGTACTCAGGAAGGAGAGTAAGTGCCCCAAGACCTCCATGGGCTTCACCTCACAAGGTGATTCTCTATCAGGCCTGATTCTGCTTGACCTCAGCAGACATCTCACTCCAGCCAGGGAGCTCAGGCAGGGGCTGGATTCAGATCTGTCTCTTCCCTCTACAGCTACATTTCATCCTCAGCACTCAAGGGGGAAGAGAGCCCTTAGGCAAGCTGGCCACAGGAAGCACTGGGAAGGGGAAGAAGACCTAATGATAGCTTGCCCCAAGTTCAAAACCTGCCCAGAGGACTGCAGTCCATGTTTCCTAGTGCTTTTGGTTTAAAACACACTCAGCATACTAGTGGGAAGGGAAATGTTGGGTAGAAGCTTTGACTGCACATCTGCTTTTCCAAGATCAGCTCCTGAAGAGGCTACAGAAACAGGAGTGTTTGCAGACACTGATGCGATGCTGTACGTGCGATGTGTTTGTGATTTACTCCTCGCTAAATGGGTAATTGAGGAACTCAAGGCAATTGGGGATAATGAATGCAAATTCCCCTAAACTGAAACAACACTGTTGAAGATTCACCTTCATGCTTGAGCAAACTCACCCAGACTGGTCTGATGTGCTTTAAGAGCCTCAGCAACAAAATGGCTTGGAACATAACAAATAACAGTGTTTGGCCCAGCAGAGAGAAAGACCCTCCATCCAACCATAAAGACTGAATAAATTCAGGGCAGGACAGAAACCCTTCAAGCTTTCCAGCATTTCCCAACAGAGCTAGGTGAGCACCTGGGCAACTGGGCGTTGCAAAGAGAGTCTTTTTTCCCAGCTTACTGTTGGTCTGAATAAACAAGGATTGCTGCCAGAAAGCTGGTTGTCCAGGACATGGGCAACCCCCAAGCTTCCCCCAAAAGGTAAGTTGGAAGCCTGCATAATTAATTCCAGACAAGATCTTCCACAAAGGCTCCACTCAACAATATTCTCATTCCACCTCTTTGAATAAAATGCCCAGGAGCAAGGGATGTGAGTAGAAATGGGCAAGAAAGCCAAGGCAGATACAAGACGGATAAGAAAGATCCAGGAGCAGGTACAGGTGAGAACTGGTCCTTCAGCAGAGCTCTATAGGGAGCCAGTCCTGGGACAGTACAGGCAACTGGAAGGACAGCACAGGGTGGATTCAAAGAGCTGCAGAAAGGGAGGGCAGCAATGGAGCAGTGCAAGAAAGGGGACCAATGTGCACTAGTCGCAGAGCAAGGGACTCAAGATATACACACATGTTTAAGAAAAGAGGAGCTCTAAATTACTGTAGACAGACCTGCCAAATAATCCCACCTAATTGTATGGTATCAGCTCTGTCCAGCTCTGTCTCTGTTGTTAAGAGTATGACTTAACAGACTCTGCATCCACTGCCCAAATGTCCTCTTCCCTTTCCCCAAACTCTCTGGCCCATGTTTCCCCCACTCACTTTTATTTTCCTTCATGAAGGTCCACATGTCTCTCTCCTCAGGGCTGTGGGCGAAGGAGCAGTTGCCCACATACTGGCATTTCCTGCCATTTTGTGCATGGATACACAGCTGTTAAAAGACAGAGAGCAAAATTCAGCATCTGCACAAATACTCCATGCTAGAGAGGAAAGTGGGTTCAAAAAACAGCTGGGACATTAAGCTGCACACAGGAGAGGCTGCAAACAGGACACTTTGTACATCACTAACTCGTGCTTATTTTCCTCAAGCTCCTGATGACATGAAAGGTAAAGAATTTCCTACATACATGCAGGCAGCTCAGCTCAGCACACAGCCTCTCTTCTTGCCATTTCCATAGGCAACCAGGTGCAGGTATGACTGGGTGCAGGTAAGCTTAGTGCTGGCCCTGGCAGAGACAGCAGGAAGCAACCTGGATTGACCCCACAGTGTCTCCTACTGGTCACATTGCTGGTGACTCATTCTCCAGCCATCTCCAAGCAGGTGAAGTGGCCTCAGGGGTTGCTTAGAGCACATTAGTGCACACACAACTTCACAGCTACCAACAGCATCGTCGCCTGAGAAAATGAGCAGCTTCCCAAGCACCGTATTTCTTGATTGTCCTTTCTCCCCAAGTCCTGCCACTAGAAGGGGACAGCAGTGCAGAGACCAGCTGGTCCATACAAACTGGGGGGAAGAGACAACCCCTCTGTGGCTGGGGCTGGGTGGGAGCTCAGGCAGTACACACATGGGTATGTACAACTTGCCTTTGCTGCATGATCTGTGACTCACCCGCTGGCCCTGTCTCCTCCTGCAGCAGCTGCAAATATCTCTTGCTCCTCCACTCCAGCTTCCAGCAACTGGTCTGCAACTGGAGAGTGTTTAAGGCCTCATGCATGGCCTTGTGCCTGCCCATGGACTAAGGGGCAGGAGATCCCATAGGGCAGGAGGGAGGGGAGTTTTCTCCTTTCAGGGAGAAAGGAACGAAGGAAGAGAGAAACTACTGATTGTCGTATTCAGGGCTGGGGTTGGAGGCTGGATATCTATAGTTCTCTTCAAAGCACAAGGCTTTTCAGCCGAGTTCTTAGTTTTGCTTTTACAACACGTAGTGGAGCAAGTTTAACAGTCTACAGCTACACAGCCACAGCAAAGGCAGGGAGAGGCTTCTCCCAAGTGCCCTGTCTTGCCTCTCACCCATATTGAGAAACCCTGACCTGAGGGCAGACTTCAATCTCATTTCCAAATCCTTTGCCAGCCACTTCTTGAGATGGTGACTGCATCAACAGCAATATCAGAAACTCGCATACACGCATAGAGTGGTTTAAATGGGTGCTGCTCCTTTTTCTGCTCCACCCTTTTGTTGGAGCTGTTTTGAGATCTTGCTGCTGTCAGTCTGTCCTTGCCTCCCACTTCAGCCAACATGTGCCTGCCTCCCCATCAGGTCTACAAGGGACCAGCCCTCAAAGCGCTACACCATGCCGGGAGGGAAGGGGAAGGGGCACCTGGCTGTGCTGGGCATGGGGCTTACATCATATTGCTGTGGGAAGTTGCGGATGGAAGGCAGTGGTCGGACAGACACCCACTTCTTCTTTGCTTTGGACATCACCAGCAGGACGCGACGTTCCTTTGTCCAACTGTAGAAGAGAGAATAAATCAAGAGAGGTGAAAGAAAGAGCAGAACAAGTTTTTGTTTTCCTCAGAGACCCTTAAATATTGAGATGACCAGATCCTTCAGTCCAGCTTGTCCCTTCCACTATCTGGCTGCTCCTAGACATGCATATCTGTGACAGAGAAGCCACAAGAAGGGTGTTTTAGGAGGATTTCTCCCTGTACTTCTCATGTATTTCCTGGAGTATCTCTTTTCACAAAGCCACAAAAGTCTGCCTCAAGCCTCACGTGGCAGCACCATGGACTACTAAACAGCTGCATTCCGCCCTTTGACACAACCAGTTCTTGTGCAATCAGATCCACGAAAAACATTTTGGAATATTTTCTGCTTGAAAGGTGCAGTAGAAATGCAAGTCATTACAAGCACTGTCTTACGAACAGGAGCCTGGACATATTAATTCTCCTGCAGCACTGGCAAGTGATCACCAGGAGATACCCTGGGCAAAACCCCCAGCTCTATTCAGCAGCTGCACAATGTGGTGTCATCCTTCCCATTCCAGGAAGCAATCCTCACCTGCTCCTGTTTCTTTTTCAACAAAGGTCTTATATTTGCAATAGGATGCTGGACTCGGCCTTTGTGACTTGTGTTATGGGAAGTGAAGTCCTGTCAGCCCTCCCACCCTATCCTGCCAGGCTGCCCGAGTGAGAGGAGCCACAGTTTTCATGACCCAGTGGTGCCTTCCCAGCTGATATTCCTCTTCTACCACACTGACCATCCTCACGGGCGCCAAGGAGCCAGGAGGTACAAACAGACAAGACATGCGTCACAGAAGAGCAACCAAAGCAATGAAAGAGCCAAGGAAATTCATTTAAAAGCATGCAGAATACCTTGAATAATTGCTAATAATGACCTGGCAGACATCTGCAAACATCTAGGAGTATAAACAAGTGCAGAGGAGAACTATCTTAGCAATCTTGCTGAGAAGAAATGATAGCAACTGGGAAAAAAGGGAAATGTAGGAGCTGGACTGCATGCACCAGGAGTGACAGTCTGCACAATGCTGGCAGCAGGTACAAACAGTAAAAAGAGAGCTGGAAACTGGAAAACAGCTTTCTGCAATGCTTGCTATAGCGACAAACACCCCAAGCAGCGAGAGGCTGCTAGGAAACCTTCCAGCCTCTTCCAAAGAGGCCAAATGAAACCCTGGAGAAGGTAAGAGGAGGAATTCCTGCCCTTGAGGAGAGGCGGGGGAAGGAGAAGGTTGCATTGCTCACCAGTGGCGGGCTTTGGCACTACAGTACTTGAGGTCTTTATCTGGCTCCACCAGCTGCCCATTCCTCCAGCACTGGCCACACACAAATTTCATCTGGAGGTCAAAGGTGCTTGACGTGGGAGCCCGAGGAGAAGCCTGGGGAAGAGAACCACAACCTCAGGCAAACAGAGCCAAACTGCACCCCCCAAACTGCTGTGGAGATGCTGGCGGCTCCCTGCACACCCGCATGCCAGCAACAAGCCAGATTAAATCAGAGACAGCCCAGCTCTCCTCTGCCAGTGTTAGCTGGTGGCCCCTTGAGACACCAGACAGGAGCAAAATCACCACTTGCTTCAGCGCATGATTTCCTGGGCTTTGACATCTGGCCAAAAGCACAGCCAGCCGGGCAGCTTCGAGCACTGACCAGGCCTGGCTGTGGAACGTATCTCCACACACAGACAAGCTCTGTGAGACCTGCCCCAGTGCTTAATTCCTGCTTCCCTGCAGGGAGGGCAACCCATGTCCCCCTTCCTACCCATGGAGAGAGCTCGGCTGCACACCCGAGAGTTCCTTTGGGAGGAGGCTACAGTGCAGGACCCATCCTGGTTTTGGAGTAAGAGGCTCATGTCATGTCCACCATTTGGCACACTGAAGTCGGAGCTGGGTCCTCTTGTTAATGCCCTTCAGAGCCAATTCTGGGCAGGTTTCCACCTCTCACAGTTCCTTTGCATCGGATTTCACAGGTGGTTAATCATGATCTCTGGACAGAGCTACAACCGTCAATGCATGTATTTCATATCCTCTCAGCCACTTCACTTCGTTGGCCTTCTACCTGTCCCCATGAGAAGGCTGTTTTGGGATTATGATTAAAAGATTATGGAGGAAAAAAAAAAAAAAAGGAAGCCAGTCCCAAACCACCACTGCCTCATGATTTCTGAGCAAATCTCTGGAAAGCTGTCTCCATCCTGTAGCACCAAGAGAAGATGTGAGGCTGATGTCTCCAGTTCATTTCCAAACCAAAGGTCAAACCTGACTGGATGCATGAGGGCACAAGAGGACACCCCGGTCCTCGTGCTGACTGTGAAGCACAAAGGTCATGTACCCATACACCAGCTGCCTGACTGTGAACCTCGTCAGCAGCCCATCCCAGCTGCTGTGCCTTGGCTTCTAACCCTGAGCATCTACTAATGAGCAGACAGGCAAATTGTGTCCCTCAGGAGCAGCACGGATCCTGCGCTCATCCCCTGGCAAAGGGAACACGGCAAGCACAGGTGGTGCAGAACCAGAACATCTCCCAGGAAACATCACATCAGCTGTAGCTCTGTATCCTCTAGAGCCAGTCTTCTGCAAAAGCAAAGCTGATAAACAAAGGGTCCTCCATCGCTGTGAAAAGCTGGTTGGAGAGCTGACCTTTGCCAGCGCTGGCTACAAGAGGCCATCACTGCTCTGGATGTCCCAGCAAAAGGATCCTTCTAGAGAACCACTGCCTCCCTTGAAAAGCAGCGGTGATTCTGGCCTACTTGCTTGCAAGATGGCCTTTCTCGTGGCATCCAGCATGTGGTTTGTTCATCTGTCAGCTTTCACCAGTGATGGTGACTGCCAAGAACACGTCAAAGTAGCCAGCGGCTACAGAATGCGCAGGGTTGGGACCTGGGATATCACAGAAGGCAGTAAGGTGTCAACCTCCCAGATGTGTGGATTTTGAACAGTAGTTTTAATATCCACTCGGTCTCCAAAGGAAATTATGCCCCAAACCTATGGGCTAAGGTAACAAAATGGCACTGCTGGCGTATTTCCTTTTACCAGCCCCGTGCCATCTGCCATATAATCCTCTAGTGACAGATCTCCCAGCACAGCCAGGAAAGCTGATCCAGCAAAAATAAAAACTGAGTGGCTCCAGAAGGCACAAGAGATCAGAGACAAAGGAAGTGTTTCTTGGGTAATTGGGGTGATCTGGGCTCCTTTTTCCACAAATTCTTAACCAAAAGAAGCCCCGTGCAATTCTTCGTCAGAGTCATGCAAACTGCTGGTCAATCCAAAAGGCATGTCTTCTCCCAGGGGATTACGAGCCAAGCGAAAAATCAAAGCTGCTGCTGTTGCTGCAACATGACTGTATTTGTAAAGGCAAGACACATACCTGGCAGGCTGCTGATAACCAACAGTGTGGAAATTAATATCAGATGAGGCTCTAGCAGAGGAAGCCAGGCAAAAGTGCCTCGGGCTGTGGCACCACCCCTTGCTATGAAGCCAGACAATATAGTGTTAGCTATGCACCATGGCAACCAAGTAAATAAGAGTCTTTAGCACTACAGCTCTCCACTTCAGGCTTTGCAGAAAGCAATAGCCCCAGCATGGCCACTTGTGACTCAGAACTTCAGGAACCTCTCTCAGCAACAATGAAATGCTCTCTCCAGGAGCCACATGCCTCAGGTGACTAGAAGAAGAGCCCAGGTTATTCAGCCACTGAACAGTGAGCTGTACTTAAGTGCAAGTACTCCTTAATAGAGACTTTCCTCCCTGTGCTTAAATTGCCAATTCTGAGGTCAGTTTTTATGGAGGTCCTGCAGCTGGCTAGTGAGGTAAAACAAAACAGCCATCAAAAACCAGAAAAATGGAGGGTAAAACCCCTCACTTCCCAGGGATATGATGGAAGTCAAGAACATCCAGCTACCTATAACAGTCCCTCCTGCTGACTGCCTCTTCCATCTGCAGCCACTGGATTTACTCCTCCAGCAGTCTCTACAGGGTCAAATTTGTGGGGGCAAGGGCAAGAGCAAGATCCCTGGCAAGCATTTAGCAAGTGGTTTATCTTCATCTTCCACCTGTTGCTAAGTCTCCTGACCTACCTCATCACAGCTGCTGGGTCCCTATATGCTGCTTGCCTCTTTTCTCCACAACTGGATAACCCCAGCCACTAACTGAGTCCAACTGGCAGCTATGACAAAACTGCAGCAAAATCCCTGGGTGTGACTTTGCTTTCACAGACCAGAGGGCACCGGGGTGAGTGTGCATCACACAGGGTGGTGGGAAGGAGGGGTCTGCTTTTACAGCACTCCTGGGAAGCTGTCTTTGCCAGGCAGCCGACTTCGAAAGCTGGAAGGACGCTGAGAAAACTCTGAGTCACATTAGCCTGCTTGGACGGGAGAAAATAATGGTAAAAGTAAACATCTCTCAACAGATACATTAGTCTTGCCCCTGGGGTCTTCGGCAGCAAGCCAGTGTCTCATCCCGGAGCACAGTCCCCTGGCTGAGTACGTGCTGATGTCAAAGCCACAGTTTGCTATTGCAAACACATGCGTTTGACTGACTGGACTCTGTTTCTCTGCACAGAGCCAGGCTGCCAAGCCCTACAGACAACTGATGGTGCCTCCGGCTGGCGTTTCCTGACTGTAACAACAAGGCTGCTGCTTCACCTCCGCACAAACTGATGTTCTACAAAGGTGGAGGGTGCAGTCCAGCTCTGTGACAGGTATTTGTGGGGCACAACCACATTTTGCCATTGGCCATCAGTCCTAGCACTGCCCACAGGGCCCAGAAGCTGCAGCGCTCTGCCCTGACAGCTGATGTAGCAGGCGCTGGCATTTCTTTTCCTAATTCTCTGGCCCCTGCAAGCCCCAACAGCAAGAAACAAAACCCTCGCTCAGCATCCAGATCTCACATGCTTCAGAGGACATGCATGCTGAACAACTTGTTCTTCCAACAGCAGCACCTCCAGACAAAGGTGAATTTGAAGATGAAAGGCTTACAGCAAAAGAGCTGTCCATCTATCTTTATTTATCCCCAGATTATGCACAGAGAACAGCAAGACAGAGCCTTCTGGAAAATGCAGGCAGATCCACAACAGGCAGGACAGGACCGGTCACTAGCCTTCATTCTCCATGGGCCAGGAATTGCTGATATATATCCAACTACTGTCACAAACTGCTGCAAGATGACTTAGTTTCCTCCACTGTGGAGATGCAGGCAGCTGCCTCCGTCCCCACACGAGGCAGAAAGAGATGATGGCCAGCTCTGTCTGCAGGGACCAGTCACATCATCCAGGCTCACTTCTCATATAATACAGGCTGTAGAAACTTGTCCTCTCAGCTTTCTGAAAGGCTAGAACATATTCCTTAGCCTTGGGAACTAGAGATCTTGGTTACTCTGGACTGCTGCTTCTCATTCCTCACCCCCAACCATTTCAGACCACAAGAGCAAGAACAGGCTGCACAGGGATGTTGCTGAGCATGTCCTCAAAGATGACTCCACCTCATGCAGCATAACTAGTACAGAGATGGACACAAAGCTCATTGCAAGCATCAGTGCAGTCACCTGCATCCTTCCTGTTGGGCTAAACTCATGCCCATCAAACCTGCTCTTCCCTGGCATCAGTGACTGACAGCCTTCCAAACACTTCTGCTGGCCTGTAACCTCTCCAAAAAAAAGCTAATACACACCACATGAGTGACTTAGATCCCTTTCCTATAAAACACCTGCTCTGTAGGGTGCTCACAGGCTGCACTCGATGCTGGTCTCTGCAGAGGGACTCCTGGATGAGAGGTCCCAAAGGTGAAGCATCCTTGCTCTGCCAGTGAGGCACAGGCCAAGGGGTGGCAAGCTCAGGCCCCATGAGGGGCAAGAAAGCTGTCAAGTGGGAACAAAAAGGATCCACAACACTTTCCCCACCATTTTGCAGGGGAGAGAATTGCTTCTACACCTGAGAGCTTACTAGGAGTCACGAGGTTTCTCATCTCATCAGACGTATCTTCTGGAAGTAATTAAATAACAAAGAAATCCCTGTTCTAATGGCAAAACTGCTTTAGTTCACCCTCAGGGCTGGTCTGGGTATCATCCTCACTGGGTGGGCTCTGCTCCTACACTACAGAACACCCCCTTGGGGGAAAAAAAAAAGGATAAGGCAGTGCTACCCATAGCCAACAGGATGGAAGAAAGCAAACAAAAAGGTGCCCTTTGCTTATAACACACCTCTCCAGAGAAAGCTCTTGGCACTGCTGGAGAGTGCAGCCAGAGACACCTTCTCCCATACTGAGAGACTGGTGGGACAAAAAGAGGCAAAGCTCACAGCTGCCTCCTCCTGGCAAAGCTCCACTGAGATCTCTGCCCAGCCCAAACAGCACCTGAGCTGCAAGCTCCACCCACTCCTGTGTTTAGACCCATCCTGTGGGTCATTGCTCACAGTCCTTCAAACTGCCGTATCATCCCTCGGCCACTAAAGGGCAGCAGGGCACCTTTGGTCTCCACTCTGTGTGGCCATGGTCCCCGAAGTCTCCCGATTTCACTAGCAAGGTGCCAATGTTCCGCAGGAAGCACCATTCTCCGGAGTTTTCCCTCCCTGCTCTGGAGGCTTCACCCCACCGCTGAACAGAGCAGATACAATGCTGGAAAACAACACACAAAGCTCATCACTGGCACCGCAAAGAGGAAAGCCCTCAGCTGTTCTCCTCCTCCATGGCCAGCCTGGTCTGTCTGGGACCTGTCAGGCACAGCAGTGGGCAAAAAGAGAGAAAAAAGTGCTAGAACAGCTGGGAGCAAAACCAGGCTGCAAGGCCTAGCTGCACCTGACTTACCATGCTGTTGGTTGTTTTGCTGGCATGTGCCTCCATCTGCTGCCAGTACTTCTTAGATTCCTGCACAATATCTTCATGGGTCATTCCTGGGAACAAAAGGAGACAGGACTGAGCTACTGGGCCTTGGCCAACAGAAGAGGGAGGGAAGGGTTGCAGGACTTTTGTGTTTGGGCTTCAGAGCCCCTGTGTGGCTGATGGCTCCCACTGGTAATGTCGGGTTGCGAGGGGACCTGACACCACCACAGAACACCACCTGTGTTCAAGCACAGGCTAGGGAAGTCCCTCTCTCCAGCACTCCCATACAAGCCAGATGAAAGGGAAAGAGTTTGGTCTCCTGGGTTCATTCAGACCCAGCCTTTTGCTCAGGATGCTGTACAAAGGACCCAGATGCTGCCTCCAGGATGCTAATTCTTGACTAGGGATCAAGACCTTGACCAAGGCTCTCCCACAACACCAGATCAACAGATCCTGCCCTACCCTGAAGACAAAGCTTTGTTACTGTCAATCTACTGTATATTGGAATTTTTGCCACTAGTTTGGAAGATCACAGATACCCCACTCAGACATCTAGCATCTCCAAGATCCCAGAAGTCTCACCTAATAATCCCTTTTGGGATTAATTAGCCTGTTACACCCTCCTGTTGTGGAGGGTGCTCATCAATCAATAGGTAAAGAGGAAAGATGAAATTCAAGACAAACACCAAGTGCAACCAAGGTAGTAAGCAGAGACCAACAGTGCAAAACCAACCAAGGGACAGCTGCAAGTATGTAACCAGCAAGGAAAGATCTGCAAGGTTTCAGGAGTCAGAAATGCAATCAGACAAGAAAAAGGGTTGGTCAGAGCTTATCTGAGGAATTAGGTCCAGAGCAACTCAAGTGGTGAGAGAACAGCTCCTGCCAGCACCACCCAGTTAGATGGGCGCTATGATTCTCAAAGCACTAAACAGAAAGAGAAAAGTATGCAAGAGTAGGACCTGCCTGGTCAGTGTGAAGACTCTGTTACAAAAAGGCCATGTTATTTAAGTGCTATGAAGAATGAGATAGCTGCCAAAACAAACTGAAGGGAGTTCTTCAAATGGTCAGCTGACAAGCGGGGTGCTGGGGATGGCCTTGATGCAGCACCCCCAGCACTGACAGGTTGCAAAATTGCTTGCTTCGGTTTTGCTTACAGCTTTTCTTATTGAAGTGAGGTGTTCCCCAAGCCCACCACAAGGACACGATCTTTGACCTGGGAGCCAGCATGTTCCAGAACTTAAGGGCAAGAAAACACAAGTCTTCATCTCAGCTTAGGCTGTGTGTAACTTGGGTAAGTCATAGCATTCCTGACCTCAGTTTCCCCACCTGTGATTTCAGCTGTCCAGGTCCCTGCCAGGCAACCATACCGCTGTTTGTACAGGGCTTGGATAAGATAAAAAACATTGAGGGAACTTTACTGCTCTTCAAGAACATTGGCTCAGGCCTCCAAAATGGCAGCTGCTGCACAGCTGGTACTACCCCCAGATCAAAGCTGTCTGTGGATTTTCTCCTTCGTAACCATTAATCCCAGGAGAAACTGTGTAGAGTTAGAAAAAATGCAACTGCCTCTTCCATTTCCAAGTATTCCAGGGCTGGACACAAGCTGATCTGTACTTCGGGGATAAAAAGAACAAAGCTGGGAAAACCAGCAAAAAGTTGAAGTGCTACACTGGACCTGGCAGAGAAAGGGCTAAAGCAGCTCCCGTCTTCTCTATTCTGCACACCTGTAATATGCTCCTCAGGGTGCAGAACCAACAGGAGAAGCACACACATTTCTTGTCAGAAGACTGAATTTCAGACGAAGGCCTTCGCAAGTGATTGCACTCTCCCAGACCCGGAAATCTGGAATAACTCAACAATAGAGTCTAGAAATGTGAAAGGATGTTTTCCAACACACCAGTTCTTCAAAGTATGAACTGTCCCAAAAAGATGATCTGGGAACCACAAGGCACATGTGTTGATTACTTATAACATTTCAGCATCTTTTGCAACATTGTTAGTGAGAACAAAGACACTGTGATTTCCACTGATGCAGAAGATAGCAAGATATGTCTGTGAAAAGCCATAGTGAATAAGAAAACAGTCCTGCCTGTCCACATTTTCAGATCTTGGGAGCCTTTACTCCACTAATACAATCATTTATCCCCATGAACAAAACCACAAGCTCTGTAAAAGCTCAAATGGCTGTGAAACACAACAGCTCACTGGTTTCAAATGCAAGCTGCTATGAATGATGCGCTCTTCCTATTCTTGCAGAGCAAATAGTGCCCAGAGTCTCTGCTTCAAAGCTAAAGCATTCCCAGGGAATGGTGCAAACTTCCTTTCAGCTCTGTCTCCATAATGAAGGTTACACTTAAAAGAGGTAAACTACCCCACTGGGAAGGCAAACTTACAAGGAAAGCAGGCCCACATATACAGCCCTACTGAAAAAAAAGAAAAAAAAAAATTATAGCTCTCCCGCTGATGGAAAAGATGGGAATAAGCATAGGTCTTACTGACCATCTCTGCAGCTAAACCCATGGCTCGTTTCATCTCCTCAGCTTCCTTTTTAGAAATCACTTCTTCAAGTAAAGAAGGCAAGAAGCAAAAATCAATCTAATAATTTATTCTACGGGCTGAAGAGGAACGAACAGGGAAGGAAGGAGCAAATAAACTTTTTCTAAAACAAAACAAAAAAACCCCCAAATGCACACAAAAATACCCCAACCCAACCCAACCAACCAAAACAAATAACCGTGGGGTGGGGAAAAGAGCAGGGTGCTTGAAGAGTGTCCAGAGTACTACAGGCAGTATCACAAGCATGTTGGGCAGCAGTGGTGGCCTACGGTCTGCAGGCAACACGCTCTTCTAGAAACTCTGGTGTTGTAACTTTTTAATTTCCTGTGGCCACAAGTAAATGGGGCCAAATGGGAAGAATAAAAAAACAGCATTTGCCACTGCATGCTACTTGTTCACCACTGTCCCTTATGGGCCAAGCCAAGATCAAGGACTGCACTGAACAACAGTGGCAGGATTGAACAAGAAATTAAAGAAGTTGACCCCAATTACACCAAATAATAGTGAGAAACATCCTTAATGTTTCCTCTTGGAAGTACTCCCATTTCTAGGCTAGGTCCTGCACTGAACAAGATGCAGGGTGAAAAAGATGTAAGCAGCATTGTGGGTGGATCAGCATCTATTTAGTTAATAGGAGAGCAGCAAGAGAAACCATACAGCATGTCAGAGACAGAGAAGGCTGGAAGTGCCAGATGTGACAGTGTCATTATATGAGTGACTTGAATATAACTTCTGCAATAGCCTATTCAGAGGCATGTCTTGTCAACATGATGAGAGGAAATGGCCTCAAGTTGTGCCAGGGATTTAGATTGGATGTTAGGAAAAATTCCTTCCCAGAAAGGGTTCTAAGGCATTGGAAAAGGCTGCCCAGGGAAGTGGTTGAGTCACCATCCCTGGAGATGTTTAAAAGATGCGTAAATGAGGTGCTTAGAGACATGGTTTAGAGGTGGACTTGATAGTGCCAGATTAATGGTTGGACTTCATGACCTTAAAGGTCTTTTTCAGCCAAAATGATTCTATGAAAGCCTTTTTGAGAAACACTAAGTATCTCGTTGTTTCCCACTGTTGGTGAATTTGTTCAGAGAAACCGGAGATGTAGAGTCTTGCTTTATGTAACTGCTTTGTCACCAGCACATGCTGCCATTCTCACTGCACCAGATGCTCACTCAGGGGCCCAACTGCTACTTAGGGTCTTGCACAGGGTTTAAGCACCATAACACCTCTGGGGATTCAGCCCTACCTAATCATCATTTCAACTTATGCCGCTGGTCCCAAGAGAAAGGCTCCCTGGTCTGCAAGTTACAGTAGCACTTGTAAAGGAACAAGGGCCAGATCATCTCACAGAACCACCTTGGCCCCATGTCCCTGAGGAGACACAGTAAGTGTATGCACAAGTGGGTGACAACTTCTCAGTACTGCCAAATCATAGAATCCTAGAACAGTTTGGGCTGGAAAGGATCTTCAAAGGTCATCTAGTCCAACCCCCTTGCAATGAGCAGGACATCTTCAACTAGATGAGGTTGCTCAGAGCCCGGTCCAGCCTGGCCTTGAATGCCTCCAGGGATGGGGCATCTGCCGCCTCTGGGTAACCTGTGCCTGTGTTTCACCACCTTCATTGTAAAAAATTTCTTCCTCATGTCCAGCCTGAATCTCCCTTTCTTTAGTTTAAAACTGCTACCCCTTGTCCTGTTGTAACAGGTCCTGCTAAAAAGTCTGTCCCCATCTTTCTTCCAGGCCCCTTTTAAGTACTGAAAGGCCACAATAAGTTCTCCCAGGAGCCTTCTCCAGCCTGAACAACACCAACTGTCAGTTTGTCATCATAGCAGAGGTGTTCCATTCCTCTAATCATCTTGGTGGCCCTCCTCTGGACCCTCTCCAGGTATGGTCTCCAATCATACTCTTCCCAACTCAACTGGCCCAGAGCACACACTGGAGGAAACCAATGTACATATGACGAGGCCTGCACCTAGTCACACCCACCTGAATATTGCTGCAGCAGCCAGACCTTGAGCTCAATGAAACTATGAGCAAAGTGGCAGCTGTCCTCACGCAGGCAGCCATAACGCACCTCATGTCGGCACACATCGAACTGGAAGTGTTCCTGGAACTGGCGGATCTTGGAGTATTTCAGGGAGGTTGAACGCACAATATGGACCAGACACCTGCAGCCAGGCCAAAGAAATATGAAGCACCAGAGGACCAAATCTTCAACCCCATTTGACTGGGCAGGCAAAGGACACACAAAATCGACTCTGGGAGAGCTGAACTCACTGGGAAAACCAAACCCCTGCCCTCCCACTCTGTATCACCCCTAGGTAGGCATCTTCATTCTCCTCAGCCCATGAGCGATGCCCTACTCAAATTCAGAGATCAGACACATTTCAAAATATGCAGCAAAGGTACCGACTCCTCTGGCTCAGCAAATCCCCAAGTCTCAGGTTGCCTGGAACCAGAGGAGTTGTATTACTGTGTACTAGACTTGTTTCTTATACTTGTTTTCCTCAGCATTCATTGCCAGCCAGCCAGAGGCAGGATCCTGAGCTAGAGGATCTTTGGTTTGACCCTTATGTAAAGGCCAAACTGAAAGGCAAATTAAGCCAATGGAAAACTTAATGTGACTCCAAAGGGCTTTGCTCATGCCTGAAATCCTTCAGCACCAGGAGCAAGCGTGTAGAGCAGAGCACACAGTGCTATTTATCGTGCTTTGAACAGCCCTATGACTGGAACACATGGGGACGAAAGAAAGGAAGAAACCAGGGCCCTGGAGTTAACTGGACTTGTGAGAAATTGCTCCCATCAGTACAAAAAATGTTCACTCACTTGTTGTCATGGAAACTGTGTTTGGCAGAAAGATTGGAGCAGACAGATGGTGTGTCCTTGGTCCCTTTGCTGATAATCCGGGGTTTGCTGTCAAAGCAAATCTGAGAAGAGAAGAATTAGCATGCTGGGAAAACCTTATAGAGAAGTGAACCAGAGCTGCTTCACTTGGAAGGGGAAAAAGAACCAGAGCCAGCCTATTCTAATGTTCAAAGTTAGTAGAAGCCTGGTGAAAGCTTTGTGGTGTGACTTCAAAATAAAGCAAGCAAATTTTTGGAAAAGCTTCCGGACAACATTTTTTGGCTCATTCTCAACAGTATTTTCCATTGTGGTTGGAAAAATTTTGGTCAGAGCCACATATTCTTTCCCACTTAGCCAAAAGAGCAACAACAAGGGGGAAAGGATGGGGAAAAATAAAAGAACAGCCAGTCCACAGCAAAGAACATGTCCCTTTACATGTATCACTGCCAGCATAGGGAACTCTCTGCTGCAGACCGTCAAGATGGTATGAGCCAATCCTTAACTGACCAACTTAGTGGCTTGGCACAGACATCAAGTGAGAATTTCTTGCATTACAGGCTTCTGCTTTAGAAAGTAGCTGGGGCTAAATTACAATCCAAAGAAACATCTCAAGATAGAGGAAGAGACAGGTGGTCCCACGAGATTACTGATTCAGCTGGAGGGCTAAGGAGGAAAATTACCCCTCCTTTCTCCTGCACCGCTGTATCCACTGCTCACTGCCCTTCTGGGAGCAGGGCACTGGCTAAGATCTATCAGTGGTCCAGACACGTACTGAGGAGATGACTAAGGGTGCCTGCTCCCTCCCACCAGCTCTGTACCTCACAAAGGAAGGTGAAGATCCCCTGATGTTCCTTGAGGAGCTTGGCAATGGTGAGGTTGCTCTGCTTGATCCCACCTAACGGGTCAAAGAGGAGGTCACGGTTCAGAGTCCCCTTCCTCTCCTCTGTCCACACGTCGATCTCTTCCTGGTGGTACGCGAAGGTGCAGTTATCCCCGTACTTACAGTCCTGCTTGTTAAGCATATCTACAAAGCAACGAACAGCACACACCACCACACAGGGAGGGCGGCCCAGTCAGAAACTAAACTCTCTCTCGTCTCTCCCACTGCCCACACCTCACAAGGAGCTGAAAGCGAGAAAGCAGAGACTTCAAGAAAAAAGACAAGACATCTCCCCCCCAAGTTTGTCTACACCAAGATATTCAGGGAAGTTAATACAAACTACTGAATCGTGACAATCTCAACTAACGCCATCTGTTGTGGAAACTCCCTCAAAATGGAGCCGTGCTTCAATTCAGCGCCTGGCTAGGGACAGACCACAATCTAACCAACCCATTTTAGAGCCAATCCAGATTAAGTTCTCCTAGCAGTCTGATACAAAGTAGCCCTGTCATGTTGGCTCTATGCAAGCCCCCATCTCATTAGGTACTTTGTCCAGTCTGGTCATGTTGCCTGCAGGTACAGAGGGATGGGCTGGAGCAAAGGGGCAGGCAGAGAGAGCTTTTCCCATGGCAGAACCACAGCCCTGCCATGAGGCTGCTGGGTCGAGTGGGACTAATGCAGGCATATGTACAGGAGGCAGGGTCTCAGCAAAGCCCGTGACAACAGGGCAGCTCTGAGCCTTTGGCTGTGCCCAGCAACCCTCCTGTCTTTGCAACTCTTCTCCACCACTTTAGAAGCTGCCTGCTCACCACAGCACGAGAGGTCACTGCTTTTCATTGTACCAGGCCTACTGGTCAGACAGGAAGACCCCAAAGAAAGCAGGCGATACCAACTGGACGTCTCCCCACAGCCTCCCTGGCACACATCGAACAGCACCTTCCCAGCCACTGACAGCCCTACCCACTCCAGATCACCTTTGCACAAGTAATAGGATCCCACAAAGTTGGTTTTGGTTGGGCGAGGACGGATCCTCTTCCAGGTCTTGTCTTCCGAGTTCTTCAGCCTGCCCAGCAGGATGTCCCGCTTGCACTTGTGCTCCAAGCCTTCCCGATAGGTGTAATCCCCAGCCTTGGGCCCTGCAGGAGAGAAGAACCCCATCAGCCTGGGGAAAGGCAAACCCCAGCCTGGGCCAGCGTGTTGGGTGACAAAGCAAACACATCACCTGTTTTGGGGTAGCAGATATGACAGGCTTGTTTGAAGACGTGAGTAGATGCCAGGGGGTTCTTCACCAGCAGGGCTGTGTTAGGCATTACTGGTTCTGGCTGGGACAGCAAGTGCTCCGTGACCTTGGGCACAGCTGGCTGACTCACTCCACCAAGGCTGACCTAAGTGAAAACATACGTACCTCTCTTTTCAGCTCTGCAACCACATGGGTAAGAAGCCTCTCTAACCCCCTGCCCCATTCCAGTCTCTCAAAAACCTTTCTCTTTTTCTCTCTCATCAAAATGTTAACATCTGAAATGACATTTCCAAAAGAGCAGCATGCAGCTTTTTCAAAAATAACACACAGTGTGGTATGTTCACTTCAAAGATAGGCCTCTTTCTCTCATGGTAAGGGAGCTCAGTTTTCTATCATGAGTCACAGAACAAAATACCTCCTCACTCCTTCCCATTCCTTCCATCAAAACCAACACCATATTAGAAAAGTTTCAAATCAACCCCATCCCAACCTGGGAAAAAAACAAACTACTTATCAGTAAGTCTTCAGGGAGCAGGTTAATTTGAGGACTGAGACTTGGTTTCACATGGATGTTAACAGAGCTAGCAGGTGACAGAAGCTTAAGAATAATTCTTGTTCCAAGTTTGCTAAGCATATATAACCCTCCCCCTTTTCTCCAAGACTGGAGACATGGGACAGGGGCAGAACAGTGTATCTGGAAAAGCCTCTTGACAGGGCCAGAGAGGAGCAAAGAACCTTAGTAGCCCAAATACAAAGTTGGCTTACTCTGCCCCACCCTTTAGTGTTATGTGGCTGCCAGATACAGAGGGACAATTGCCTCCATGATCCCCTGATGTCCCTACAACCCACGTCATACCATGTTTACCATGGCAATATGCAGAGTTGCAGATAAAAATGAACATGGAACAAACGTATCCCTACTGACTCTAGGGAAATCTTAATTTCCAAATATCCCACAACAGGGGAGGCAACACCCCCCAGGGCAGGTTAAGAAGAGGGGCCCAAATTACCTACATCACCCAAGTCACTACTACCTTGGCTCCAGAGCACCTTGGGACATCAGCACGGGGGAGCGGCTCACTCACCACGGGGGATGTTTTTTGGCTGCCAGGTGGGTGCCGCAGTTTCTGAGGGCTAGTTTCTTCTGGGCAAAAGAAGGGGAAAAGAGCCCCACAAAACAAAAACAATCATTTCACTTTCGGATGCAGTGCTCACAAAAAGACAAACAAACCCATTTGCTTCATTTATTTCATAACATTTTAATACTTTTTCAAAAAACCACCTGTCTAAGTCTTGGAAAAACTCCAGGAAACACCTTTTTGTCCCCTGCACCCTCCTGAACCCAACTCTGTGATGCTGAGTGCTGGCATTCCCAAAGTGGCCACTCCAAGGCAGCCCAATGCTGAAGTGAATCTGAGTGCTGAAGTGCTGACTGGCCAAGCTCTGCTCTTCTCAAAATACTTTTGCTGCCAACACAGTGTAATACTGGGGACAAGTTAGCCAAGAAGCCTGCCTTTCTTCCTGGGACAGGAGGGGACTTACTCCTGGGCCACCATTCCCCACAGCTTTGCTCCTTGTGACATGAGAACGCAGCGCTCCATGCAACAGGATGCTCACTGCCCTGAATCTAGAGATAGGAGAGACCCACCTGGGCCTCTACCATGTTGTCCAGCACAACAAGGTCCTTTATAATCTAAAACAATCATCAGGATTTTGCTCCTTAGGTCCAAAACATCAGAGTAATTGGGGAGGGCGGAGGAATTATATCATAGTCTAGCAGATTGTGCCAAGGAAGGTGTCTTGGACACCAAGCCACATTTAAATCTCATCACTCATCGTTATACACCTTTGTGTTCCTTTCCCCTCTTGAGATTTCACACCATGCACATACTGGTTATCTGAGATTACACACCTATAGCCTTTCTCATTACTCCTGAGCCAGACATATTCGGTTGCTCTGTTCAAGACAACTCCCTGCCCTCTTCTACATTTATACTCCTGCAGTGTCGGCAGACAGAGCTCTACAACAGATGTCCTCAGCACCGAAGGAGATAATTTTGGCATGCATTCTGAGGTAAAGCAGCACAAAACCCCAGCTGCCCCATGCCTACCAATGGCAAATGAATCCAAGGCATCCAGTGACCCTCTGCTTGTCCCAAAGGAGTCCAGGGCATCGAGCCGTGAGTCTGTGTAGGGGAGCAGATCCAGGGAATCCAGCGAATCTAAGGTGGAGCCGCCACTTCCTCCTGGCAGGGCCTCAAAGGCATCCAGGACAGAGGAGGAGGAGAGCTGCTTGGTGGGATCCATCACCAGGCCGAAGGAGGCAGGTGGCAGCGGGGTGGACACGGGGATGCTGGCTGTCACAACTGGGGGCAGCAGTGGAGTTCCCCCCGGAAACACAGGGATCAGCTGGGGCATCTCTGTCGGCAAGTTCGTAGGAATGGTTCCCTGGACCAGAGACTTTGGGGAATCGGGAAGGGGGGGGATAAACAGCACATCAGGAATGAGGAGCAGAGAATGAGTGAACACAGAGAGCAACCGGCTCCCACTCAAGTGCATGCTGTATTATCTGAAGCAAAATGATACCCGGCAGCTCCATCTGCCTGCAGACTTCCCACAGACCTTCCAGTCTATCTACACCTCATGCAGTCTGGACTGAGGTCCCCAAGGAAGTGCTGGGCTACCTGAGCTCATCAGTCTGCAAGGAAGAGCCCTCAGCTGGGCACTTAAAGCTGCTCAGGTCAAGAAACAGCTGAGTACACACAGTGCCGAGGTCAGGGTAACGACCATTACTCACGGCACATCTCATCAGAGCTTTTTGGCTCGAGAGGGGTCCTGCATGACTATGATTAGATTGCTTCCAGACCCAAGTTGGCTCGCATAGCATCAGCAACACTGGCAACTAAAGTCCAACATAAGGTTGTCTCTACAGCTCCCAAACCTGTTCAAAGAGCTTAGGCTGAATGCAGCCTGCACAAAATACAAGACGATTAGAGCATGCCCACTATACAAAATACATCCATCATTCCTGCTTCAGCACATGCATTTCTACCCTCACATCTGCTTCAACTCCATGGACAGCAGAGGCCAGGGGCAAGGTGATGGTGGGGGAAGGCTATTTTGGGTACTTTTGAGGGGCAGCCCCATGAAGTGGCACACAGCAAAGCAGGCTTGGAGGTGGGCTCTTTAGATACTCACAAGCCAGTTGCAAAAATAAAGGATGGAATGAATGAGTTTTGCCAGAAGAGCTAGGAGGAAAGAGTGACAGAAAGAGAGAGAGAGAGGCAGCACAGATATCCACTTGCTCCAAGGACATATTTGGAACAAGAAGCAGGGGACCTATGCAGCGCCCACTCTTACTAGAGGGTATGGTGACCCTTCAGCAAGGGAGTCCAGGAGGGAGTCCAGTTCTTCATCGATGATGTCCCCATCTGTGAAGTCCTCCACGCTCTCAGGCACTGGCAGGGGCACACAGTCTGGAGATGGGAGCAGGCTGGCAGCAGGGAGCGAGGAAGGCAAGCCCTTTGCATCCGAATCAGAGGGCAAAGGGGCCAGCCCCTCGCTTGCAGGGACGGAGGTGGCCACAGAAGCTGGGAGGCACTGCAGGTCCATAGAGCAGTCTGTTTTGGGGGAGAAACAGAGCCAGTCACCCAGGAGAGTCTCTTGCAGGGGACAAGCAGAGCACAGCCTGGCAAAAACAATATGGTACAACTCCATCAAATCACAAAAAACAAGTATGCTGATTTTACAAGAGGAGGAACTCTGGTCTGAAGCGTTCTTGCCTTTCATTTTTGTTCCCAGTCTCCAATGGCTTACCAATAGCTGAAATATGCTCTAAGGGCCAGTGCTCAGACTGACCATCAGGATTTGGCAAGTACGTACAGTAACCAGGACAACACAAAACCTGTGGCTGAGCAGTCACTGAATTCTCTGTGGCCAGGACTAATGGCCAGGGGCACATAATCCAATTTCTCTATACCCACCACCTGGTGTTTTCTTTAATGTTCCTCACTAATGCATTTGGCAGAGATCACTGCCTTCTCTCCTTCTTGGAGCTTTGATATCCCAGCTGAAAGCTTGCTTACCCGCACACCCTCTCTAAAACCTCAGGCATCATAAATGGCAGAAGATAAAAAACACAAGGTCCTGCTGGGAAGAGAGTCAGAGATCAGGTGCTTAGACAAGGTTGTGCTAACAATGTGTCCACAGAAAATCCCATCAGACTCAGTTGTCTTTACCCAAGTAAATTCCCTACTCTTGACTGCTTCCTGATGTCTGTAGGTGGGAGGTTGCTCCTCACACCCCCCCTCAACACCTCAGTAGCAAACATCCCCTTGGGAATTCGTGTGAGCCAAGGTCAGGGCAGGAGAGAGGCAGTGATTTTCTGTAAGGTTTCCTTGCCTCTCCAGTACATTACTGAAAAGGTAAGATGTTCCCATCATGCAATATAAACCTCTGTTAAGTGAAGTTAAGGTTACAAGCACATATTCTTCACAGAAGAGCATTTTATTCTCAAAAAAAAAAAATTAAAGGTTAAAATAAAAAAAGAAGTTCAAATGTTAGAAATTTGTAAAATGCAGCATTACATTTGCAGTTCTCAAAACAAACACCCAAACTACCTTAATTCTGCCCCTGTGCAGATGTCCTGGAATAAAAAAAAAAGAAATAAGACAAAGATGCTACCTTCTCCATCCATGTAGCAGTCACAGAATCACAGAATCAACTGGGTTGGAAAAGACCTCAGAGATCACCAAGTACAACCCTTGGTCCAACTCCAGTCCATTTACTAGATCATGGCACTAACTGCCATGTCCAATCTCAGTTTAAAAACCTCCAGGGACGGTGAGTCCACTACCTCCCTGGGCAGTCGCTGCACTGTAGCTATGATGGTCTAAGGCTACAAGCAAGGCAAAGTTTGGAAGGAGAGGCAACAGCTTTTATTAGGAAAACTGATAAGCATAGGGAAGACAAGCTTCCAAGACACAATCTTGCTTGACCAAGAAATGCTGCATCCTGTCTGTGTACCTCTGCTCACTCAGCTCCCACAAGAACTCAGCCATCCCTTTGTAACGGGGACAAGGCAAGTGAGCCACGTTGCTGTGCTCTACACCACATGTTCACTGACCGAGGACTGTGCTGGTGCTCTTCTTACAGGGCTCAGCAAATCAATAATTCCTGCAAATCCCCAAGTCTTGGACAAAACAAAAGCAGAGACCACACAAACACAGGTCCCCTTATCTCTAAACTCATCAGGAGCACACCACAACCCCAGGTAACCTTTCCTCTGGCATTTGTTGTGAGTGGTCCACATGGATGGAACCCAGCGAGGTCGCCATGCCAGGCATTGGAAGCTGAGCCGTGACAAAAGGCAGGGAAAGCAGGAGGAAGTGGCAAGGGACACACGCGGGACTCTCTCCACAATCTCATGCATACGATTGAAGGAAAGCACATGTTGTACCTTATGGGATTTGCAGTGCTGCAGCTGGACATGTTCCCCATAGGCAGCAGCTCAAAGGAATGCTGTAAGTGTTCTTAGTTTTGCGGCTGCCCCTCAGATCAGGCTCAGCTCCAATGCCATGCCCCCTTTGTGATGACTTCTCTCAGCTCATCTCCCTTTGGCATGGGCCTCCAGCCGGGCTCGGGAGCCAGCCATCCAGCTTCCCTCAGGGATGGCCTCATGGCTGGTAGCTTGGCCAGATTTCCCTCAGTACAAAGGAACGGCTTGTGCCTTCCCGTTTTTCACATGTTTCAATCTGGAGTACTGTCAAGATCTCTCCAGGGGCCAACAAGAAGTTCAGGACACGCTGGAAGGGATGGGGACACATGAGAGGGGGAGCAAAAGCATTCACAATGACAGGGTCCCAAAGGATCCAGAAGTTCAGACCTTCTCTGGGGAATGAACGAGGCCTTCCAGTTCCCACTTGGACTGGGAAGCAGAGGAAAGAGGCCCTCACATACCCTAAGAGGCCTAGAACACTGAGAAGCTGAACACACAACCAAAAGGCAGAGAACGATTCGAGACCCCTCACAGCTCAGTGCATGTGAAGGATGAGGAGAAGAGCAAGGACCAAGAGGTTCCACTACTTGCAAGGGGCAGAGAGGAAATGTCTGCTCCCCTCTCCCTGACCACCCAAACCCTCTCATTCATTCTGCCATTTCCTTCCATTCTCCTCTGTCCAATCTTCTCCCTTATCCTTCCTTTCCTACTCCTGCTTTCCTCAGGACACCCCATCTGCTGACCTCATGCACCACCACCATACCCATACCTCAAGTCCAGAAAGCTCACACACCTCCTTGCATTCACCTAATGGTTGCTCCCTCTTAAAAAAAGTAAAACAGCCTCCTTGGATGAATGGATCACCAGGACACAACTGCTTCCCTCTGATTTCTGCTGCTGCCATGACACTAAGCCTCATGTATTACTATTACAAGCTCAATGAGGGTCTTCTCCATCCACTCCCCAAACCAAGTCTCTCATACCATGCTCCCCACCTGGTAGCTTCTCTGGTCATACACCTGACTGTCCCAGAGGGACAAGTACAGTGCTTCTAAAAGCTCTGCTCTGCTTCACAAAATATCAGTGGTTCCCTCCTGCATTATTAGCTGGTCAAAGGCAATACTGAGCCAGGTCTGAGCCATGATCTCTGCAGAGCAGCGCTAAGTTAATCAGATGACTTCAAGCAAAGCACAGGGGAAGAGGCTTTGGGTCTTTGCATCTTCAAAACAAAACAAAACAACAACAACAAAAACTTTGCTAAAAAACCTTTCAATCTGAAACTCTCAAGGTACCGAGCACACACAGCTCTCCTGGTGGCACAACACTTTCAGGGCAATGGGATAACACTTAATTTCAGTGCTTTTGGAAAAATTTCCTAGCAGCAAAGGTTCTCTCTGCCTGAACTGCAGCAGAGGTGGCATTCTGCTCTTACACCAAACCCTGATTAGATAAAGAGCCTCACTCTGCAGTAGAAGTCCAGTTGAGCTTAGCACAGCAAGATAATGTGAAAAACTCTCCTTAATTCACAGAACCAGGTCTTGTGATTGCACATAGCGTTTGGTTACTGATACCCAAAGTGGCATTCAACAGACAACTAACATGTTTTCCAGAACAACCTAATAATGAAATTAATTTCTTTCTATAAAAAGAGCAATTGCTACTTGCAGCGGTAAGTCTTCACACTTACCTTCACACACACAGCTCCCTTTCAAAGGCACAGAGACCGATGTGCTCAGAGCCACGAGTTCAATGCTCCAGCACACAACAAAGTGAGCAGCAAGCCTTTCTACAGGGGCAGAGTTAAGGTCTCTTGTTTCCTGGCATGAGAAAATGAACCCCGTAGCCCTCCTGCTGCTTCTCCTGGGTGCCAAACCCTGAACATGGCTCCTCCTGGGTCCCTCCCAGCTCCCTTTGTTTTCATTTCCTCCATCTCAACATCTTAGAGGATGATACAGGCTCAGAGCACAAACAGACGCCTATAACCTTAACTTCGCTTTATCTGGACTGTTTTGGCTGGGAGCAGTTTCAGAAGCTTTGCCAAGCCCAGCTTTAAGACAGCACAACTGAAGAGAGTTGCGTACCTCAGCAGACCCGTCTAATTCCCAGACATGTCTCCAACTGGGCCTGGACAAAAAGCTTTTCTGCAGGCAAAACACTCCTGCTTCCTAACACCTTTTCCTCCTCTTAGTTACCAAAGCCAGGAGTGTGGAGAAAAGACGCAAATGAAGATCATGAACCTCTCAGGTCTGCCAGCCTGGTCAGATACCTTACCAAAGCCAAAAAAATCAGAGAAGAGAGATGTCTTTACCTGTTTCAATGTCATCTATTGAACCCAATCCATTGGAAGTGGTCTGCAAAGAGGGTATAGGAACAGAAAGAGAAAAATATCACCAGAAATTCATATTTTAAAAGATATTCACAGTTCACAGATGAGACTCTTTCTTACTTCCAAATGTATATGTCCCTTTCTTTTCCTTTATGGCCTTTTTCAGTGCAAGAGCAGTAAAACCAACAAACTTTTAGAGGCCATTAATCCACAGATCCTATTCATTTTTACCTCCAGCAGTGGACAAACCCCGTTGCTGCAAAGGAATACCAGCCCTGCACCATACCCAACCACGTGAGCAGATCTGTATATAGAATAGGGTTTTTCATGTGTGGATGAGATTGCTGTGTCCCAAGTCTCAGGACACAGCAACTGGTCAGGCTCATGCAGTGTGAGATCTGGTTAGCCTGATCTTATACAACATTCCTTTTCTTAGTTCACGTATTTTGCAGTTGAACAACCACAAACTTGTATAGCAAACTCAAAACAGGAAAAGGTTTCTGCCAAGACAACTGCTGACTTGGAGCTCCAGGCAAGGAATGAGGCCATATTTTACAGAAACATAAACAGATATAAGTATGTATGCCTTCAGCTTAAACTTAAAAAGATATAAGTGTTACTCTTGAGGTACTGCATCTACTGCAATAGTTTTTACAACTTGTAGTTTTTGCACTGCTTTCATTTCTTGCTAAAGGAAAGATTTTTTTAATTAAAAACCAGGCACAACTATTAAAGAAAGCTGACTGGCTCTCCTACAAATATGTGAAGGCAAGTCACTGAACAGTCAGAAGTAAATTAATTCTTCAGTACTCCATCTTGTTGTACAAAATGACAATTTGTACGGTTTTATAGCTTGTTTGCTTTTCGGAGCAGTGTGAAGTTCCAAACAGCCTGTAAAACCAGCAAGTGTTTGCAGGTTTTTTGGCTAGCAATGAAACAAGGAAATTAGCAATTTATTGTGTTTTGGCTTAGTATTTGTAGAGTGCCCTACCCAAGCTGGATCTCCCAGGTGACAAGGACAATACAAAGAATATATAAACTGTGTATGTACCTTGCTCAGTACATCACATGATTTAATTTGGTACGTTTCTTCAGTAGTTGCACTTTCTGACTTTTCCTTAGCATTGCCCTAGCGATGCAAAAACTTGAAAACCGAAACTTATTTAAAATACAAGAGAAAGTAAATCTTCACAATAACTAAGAAAAAGAATTATCTTCAGTGACCCAATCACTGACATACAAATGTTGTCACTAGAAATATTTTCAAAGAAATTAATTTCCTTGGCAACATTCCTTAAAAGCGGAAAAAACTAATTGATACATTTAAAACCTAAATGACAGTTATAAATTTTGCATGTAAACAAAACTGCGACGTATTCTAGTAGCGCAATCCATGAACAATAAGAACCACAGGATGCAAACTCTACCTGGTTTGACAGATTGACTGATGTGCCATTACTGAGTAGCGAGAATGTTTCCAATTCCTGCTGCAAGGAAGAGAGAGGTCTTAGAACAGAGACAGCCCATGATTTCTTCTAAACTAGGCAAAGCAGGGTTCCACATACAGTTTCATTCCAGATACTGCCCATAAACAAAAGCCACCCCAAAGGGCATACCAGTTTGACACAGGGTACAGTTTAGTGAACGCTGAAAGGGCACCTGGACACCTCAGTGCAAAACACTCAACATCCAATGCATAATCAGGAAGAAGAGCTTCCCTGAGGAACAAAAGTTTTTGTCTTTTCATTAAAAAAATTAATACTTCAAGAAAGCATTACAGCACTGGAGTGAAAGCTGGAAGTCAACACAAGAGAGGGCAAGGTCTTATCAAAATATCAATCAATAAATTTCAAATAATAAGTATTTTGGAGGTTTTAATCTTTATTTTTCTAATGCACAGGTAGTTTAAGCCCAGCACAGCTGCATAACATCAGAGCAGCAAACAGGTGGCAAGGCCAACCTAGTGAGCAGCTACGAAAAATACTTTTATGTAAAACTTCCCTTTCTTTGAGACACAATCCCTTCAGAGTGTTGAGAGCTGTTCCAACATCGAGTGCTTTTTTGGGGGTAGGTCAATCACACATGTGAGGTTGGTGAGGGAGAGGAATAAGATGGTGCAGCCAAATTTACACCAAAAGCTCTCTGCAAACGGGGTGCCCACCGGTAACCTCACCATGGAGGGCAAACGTGCCCCTCTGGAGGTGGAACGTGCTGTCTGTTTAACACAACAGCTTGCACGGGGCTCAGGGTGTAAATGTGAACCTCCAGTACTTGCTAATGTTCCCTACTCCTGAAAACACTTCCTGGGATTTTACACAACCAAGGCAGCTTTATCCAAGAGCATTGGCAGTGGCCTAACGCCCTCTAGCTCCATCCCAGGGTATAAACTTACATACCAACAGAACCCCAGTTGCAGCAGCACTTTCCTGTAGAGCCAGTTACTGCTTCAGACACTGGGGTCAATTTATTTGATCCATGACTTGCTTTTGGCTGCTTTCCTTCCTAGCATTTAACCAGATGAGTACTTGTCATTTTCCCAAAGCACAAGCCTTTCCCCCACCACGAAGAAGGTGTGTGCCTAGATATGGGCCAAGAACCCCTCCTGATACTTTACACTCCAAAACCAGACATGCCTCCAATGCAGCAGAGGATCTCACCCTCCTCATCCCATAACAGGGAAAGGACTGGGATGCAAAATCTCCTTTGGGATCAGGCCACGTGTCCCTGTCCTCCCAAAAACAGAGGCTCCCAGTGCATCAGAAGCCTCTCCTGTAGCACCAGCTCAGCTCTGCCAGGCTTAGCTGGGGACACAGTAGAAGCAATGGGGTTAGAAATGGATTAAGGCAAAGTGAGTCTGAGGGTCAGGAAAAAGAGGACACAGGGTAGTGTATGTTTGTCTATAGCTGCAGAGCAGCACTTGCCACTTCTGCAAAAGCAAATCTGAAAGGACAAAGAATAGTCTCTAAGAAAAAAAAAATCATACCTGAGGTCTTTTGTATGCTTTTCGAACCCTCAGTCCCAGCTTCTGGGCAAGCTCCTGTCCCAGCTGCGTGACACTTTCATCCTGGGGAAAAAAAAACATTGGCAGGACACTTTCAGTTTTGCCTTAGTGGCACATACAATGAAATAAACAGGAATGAAGTTATCCACACTGGGCTGTGCCAAGAAGCCTCACTTTTAGGCAGCAGCAAGTGGACAATTGCCAGAGCAGCCCTAGGAGAGTCCACACAGACCTAAGTGCTCTTGTCATTGAGTCCTGCTGAGATCCTGAAGTTGCACCAGGACCTCTCCCCACACTCTTTCGATGCTGCAGAAAATCAGAATCAAGTGCCTGCTTCCAGGAAAGCACTGGCTCTCTGCAGGCAGGGCTCATGGGTCCCACTGGCAAGACAGCCAAAGGGCTGCCAAGGCCCTGTGCTGGGGGTTGATACAGCTTCCACAAGGGAAGAACTTCCATGCTTTCCTGCATGTACAGCCTGTATACTCTTCCTCTTTGTCAGCCACAGAGCTAACCATCCATTTTGACATGCGGACAGTATTCACTAGCCTGCTTTGCTTGTTTTTTTTTGTTTTTAAAGCTGAAAACAAGTCTCAGTTTCCAACTTACTAGTTACAAGGCATTTTCCCTGTCTTCGGCTCTGATTAAATAGCCTCAGCTCAAGCAGATCCTTCTGCTTTCCCTGCTGTGTGCCATTAACCACCCTCTCTGCTCACTGCCCAGGCCCACTCACACACCACCATGGGCTTTAGACAAAGTTCCTGGCCACACTCCATTCCCCTGCTCCATCCTCTCCAGTTCTGCCTGCACTAACAACCTGCCACAGCCTTCTTCACTTATTTACCACCAGCAACTCTTGCCTTCTGCTTTCCTGTCTCTCCCTGTTTGCAAAAATATTGGAGTACTTTAACAGTTTCTTCAAAGAAGAAAAAAATATCCAACCTATTGTGGTATCCTTCCTTAATGTCCCAACAACTGCTCCCTCATCTCCAGTCTTGAAGGTTACTCTCTTCTCTCTACTTGCCATGCTGGTCTTTCCAACCTCCTTCTTCCTGCAGGTTCATCCTTTCCCTTTCAACTCTTCGCTAGCCTCTGGTTCTTCCACCCCACAGTATCAGTAACCTTTCCTTTCAATTTCAAGTGCCACTTTTTGGTTGTACTCGCTCCCCCACACCTCAACATCAATCTTGTCGCCACCTTCTCTGAACTCAGTCAAGACAAACTCTGTCTTGTCCGTCTCCTCTTCTGTCTCCATCTTAACACCCCTTCATGAGGTGCAACCTTCTCCTAAAACTGTTCCTGCACCCTCCAGAGACTTCATCTTGGTGAAATCTCATGGTCACTGCTCCCTCCTCACTCACTTCCACCTCTCAGATCTTTCTACTACAAACACATTTTCATCACTCTGTTTGCCTCTGCTTCTTCTGCCTTTCCAAGCACTCCCTCGGGTGCCTTCTGAAGTCTCCCATTTTTCTGCTTCCTGTGGAAAACTCATCAGAAAGGCCTCTGATGTAATTTATTGCCATTGATCTGACACTCATACCTACCAACTCTACCTTATCCAATTCCACACACCAGCATTAACTCTAAGAAGTCCTCTCAGATACCTAGACAAGATCAAGAATGTATTTCTCTTTAGACTGCCGCTACCTTCCTTCCCGACAACATGTAGTTAATTATTGTCCCGTTTGTCAGCAGGCCTGAGGTTTGGGGGTAGAGGGTTATTTGCTCTTTGCCACCCCTAAGATCTTCCTTTTGCTTTTCCCTCCCTCAGCCAAATGCTATGCTCAGGCACCTTCTACCTCCCACCTAAATGAGAGTGATGCTCAACAAGGGCATGCAATATGCTCTCCTCCAACACTCTAAAAAAACCCCCATGCCATACCAAAAAAAGCACACCACAGAGAAGTATCAGTCTCACCATGCTGGAAACCTCTGCAAACCAGCAGCATGGAGTATCTGCACCCAGAAACCAGTTAACTCTGCGTGTGAGCCAACGCAGGCAGGTCGCAGGAGCAACCAGACGCCACGAATGCAATGCAAAGAGCAAATTTATTTTTGTTACCTTGCTACCAGGGATCTCCGAAACAGCACCTAAGCCTCAAGGCAGAGGTCACACAAGCGGAGACACAGGCGCTGCAGAATTCAGCCCTTGGTGAAGATCAACAAGCCTGCTCATTTCAGCTTGTACACAGGGATTCACGCAGGCGCAGTTTACCACTCTGCTTTGATCTTTTTCTGCAGGAATCTCAAGGATGTGTGATAAGGTGCCTTTACGACTCTTTTCACAAGCCTGTTATCTAAACACAGAGGTTCTATTTGTGATCTATGTGTTTTTCTACACCCCAGCTGCAGTCGCTTGAGCATATTTACAATTTTCCATTCTTGTGCTATTCCCACACGCTCTGATAGACAGCGAGTCAACTGAGTGGCAGATCCTTCATCACTGGAAGTTTTAATACCTGCTCTGCTTTGATCACAAAGTTCTCAGCTGTTACAGCAATGCAAGCTGGAAGTACTCGTGTGCTCCAGAGGCCTAGCAGCTGGTGTAATGGAAACAAGAGTGAGATGACGGATAGCCTGACTTGCCTTTGATGCAGAGAAGGCTTATGATTCTGTTAATCAGGTAATAAGGAAATGGGTATGTTAATTTACAAGACTGAATTTTTTAGAATAGGGAATGCAGATCACTCGATATGAGTTTGTAAGGCTGAACTTTCTTGCCACAGAGAAGTCTGATAAAGCGTTTGTAGACCATGATGATATGATAAATATGGGAGGTATGTAAACATAAGTATATGGTTAAAAAACTCAAGTAAGTGGCTCAACTGCAATGTCAAATACAGCCAGATATGGCTTTTCATGAACACATATATTAGATGTTTTCATTCATGAAAGAGTTTTTTTAAAAAAAAGTTATTTGGAACTCCCCTAACAAGATGCCTTTAGTATGTTCTGGTCACCCTGTTCTGCAAAGTCAAAGAAACTAAAATTTATAAGCTACGCAAAAAGAATAACTAACTTTTAACAAAGCTTTGAAATATTGCCTCTGTAACACCAATAATAAAGGAAAGTTAACTTCCCCTGCGGAAACATTATAAAGGCATTTTTCTTGTTATAGCATTACTGTGATGGATCAGAACCAAATTTAGCTAAGACAACCAGTGCTCACTAGAATCTACCTAATTAGAGTCTGGTTTCCTGTTCAATATTTGGCATAAAATGACACTCAACAAAAGCACTGTCAGGAAAATATCTATGGCCTAGGATATGCAGATATTGTCTTCTGAATGCAAATATTTACACACCTGTGAACATGAAAATAACTGACATGTGATGTCAAAGATACCTTCGCATGTCCCTCAAGAAATGAAAACCTTTGTCAGCTTGCCTTAGCAACTGTAAGTAAAAGGTGGGACATTTTTACCTAAACCAGGAAAAGTATACATGTTTTCCTTCCATTGCTCCAGCTCCCACTTGTCCCATGCTCCTAGTCACTCCCATTAGACACATAAAAACAGCTAAGTAAAATAATCTCATGGCCTTAGTTCACATTTTGTCAGGGTGGGGTTTTGCTCCTCACAAATAGGCCACCAAACCTGCTGTCCCTAACCAGTGTCACTAGCTGGCACTATCTGTAGAGGGTGACTTGGACTGAAGAAACATGGGAGGTCAAACATCTTTGAGTCAGAGAGACAGAATTTCTGTGCGTAAGCACATTCCCAGGAACAGCCAAGCTGCTTCTTCCATTATCCTCCAACCTCATGCTAAGCATGTTAGGGAGGAGGAAGGTGGTGAGCCACAGAAATAAAAAACTTACATGTGGGAGGGAGAGCAAGCATCGGCTATTGCACTCGTATGCTTCTTTGTGTCTTCCAAGTTCATTTAAGGAGCGGGCTTTCCGGAAAAGTGCTCGGATGTTCTCTTTGTCAAGACTTAAAGCCTTCTCGCTGTCTTCCAGTGCTTTCTCATACAACCCCTGCATGGAAGAGACCACCGCAAGTCAGCTGAGGCACAGCAGACATTTTATCTCTCAGCAGAAAACAGGAATATAAAAGGCAATTGGAAATACATCTCTTACCTTGTACACAGACCAGCGTACAAACACACAAAACCTACAGTAATAGAACATTTTTAAGTCTCACAAAACTTGAAACACTTCAAAGTCATTGAAGGACAGAATTAAGGCTATTTATCTTTAACCTTATCTTGTCTCCCCCTCTACCTTGACCAGCTTTAACAATGTGACTGCTTGCTAATTTTTTTCATGGGACTCAGCCTCATTACGAGCAGGATGGACCAGATCTGGGGTTGTGCCATAAAGGAAAGCTGTTAGATTCCTTAGGAAAATGGAAGCACGCAGCCTTTTAGAGCCTTAGTATTTCAGAATCTTCTTCCATTTCTGTGCTAAAGGTTCCATCAAGACCTAGAGCCTTTTCACTGTCTTCCGGTACCTCACTCGAGGAGGCAGGAACCTCCAGAGCAATATTCAAATGGTAATCCAGAGAAATAGTCAGTGCTGGAAGGCACTGGCTCTTTCTGATCTCCAGAATGTACTAACTCCTCACCAACATGGACCACAACTGCATTCTCAGCACCTTAGGCCTGGCCCCTTCTCCTTCACATCCCTCCTCTGGTCTCACAAGACACTGTGCAACAGTAGGGAGATGTCAAGAGTTTTCAGTGTGTCATCGTCTCCTCCAGTGGCAGAGAAGGGAGTGGACAAGATCAATTGTGTACTTTCCAAGTGCACAGCACTGCAACCGCGAAGTCCTCCCTGGCCCCTGGGGATGACTTGGGAATGTGCTCACCATGGCAAAGTAGCAGGCAGCTCGGTTGACATGCAGCTTGCACAGGAGTTCCTTTGGGATGGTCACCTCATCGGAGGCTGCGTAATCCGCCACGTTCAGCCCTTCTACATACTGCACCAGCGAAAGCTTGAAATCCTTCTCTCGAAACAAATCATTGCCCTCTGCAAACAGGTTTCTCACTAGCTTCTGCAAAAAGGCCTGGGCAGCAAGGAGAGAGAAAATAGACCAAAGTGGATACTCAAGAGACAGGAAAGATTTCCCAATTTCCCATTCTCTTCCACATGATTTCTCAAATTTCCTCTTCCTGCCCCCCCTTCCCACCCTCCTGTAAAGCACCAATCTTCTGGTATGGAAAAATAATCCAGTAAAATCTCCTTCCTTCTTGAACACTCAAGTGTTTTCTCCTTTCACCAAGAGCTGTACTTGTCAGAAACGTAAAGCTTTAAGTTACAGACAAATTGTGACAGACCATCCTATGATCTCCCCTTCTGGCATGTAAACTAATGGCCATGCAACATAACAATTCTTGCTAACCAAAGAGTTCCCAGCTTCAGAAAACAAATGTATTAATTACCTCATAATCTTCTTGGCTTAGTGGTAATGTGGACCTGAAAAGAAAGAAGAGAAAATGCTCATGAAACAGGCATCCATGCAAACACTGGCTTTTGTCTGATAAAGTAACCAACCTTCTGGTTCTCTGTTGATGATCTCAGTGAATTACAGAACATTTTATGACTTCAAAGGCAGCTGGGGTGAAGAGAACACAACTAGGGAGCGTTATGCTCAGTATAAGTTGGGGAATGACCTGTTAGAGTGCAGTGTAGGGGAAAGCAACCTGGGGGTCTTGGTGGACAGCAGGATGACCATGAGCCAGCACTGTGCCCTTGTGGCCAGGAAGGCCAATGGCATCCTGGGGTGTATTAGAATGGGGGCAGTTAGTAGGTCGAGAGAGGTTCTCCTTCCCCTCTACTCTGCCCTGGTGAGACCACATTTGGAATATTGTGTCCAGTTCTGGACCCCTCAGTTCGAGAAGGACAGGGAACTGCTGGAGAGAGTCCAGCGCAGGGCAACAAAGATGATGAAGGGAGTGGAGCATCTCCCTTATGAGGAAAGGCTGAGTGAGCTGGGTCTCTTTAGTTTGTAGGAGACTGAGGGGTGACCTCATTAATGCTTATAAATATGTAAAGGGTGAGTGTCACAAGGACGGAGCCAGGCTCTTCTCAGTGACAACCAATGATAGGACAAGGGGCAATGGGTACGAGCTGGAACACAAGAGGTTTCACTTAAATACGAGAAGAAACAACTTCTCAGTGAGGGTGACGAAGCACTGGAACAGGTTGCCCAGGGAGGTTGTGGAGTCTCCTTCTCTGGAGACATTCAAAACCCGCTTGGACACATTCCTGTGTAACCTCATCTAAGTGTTCCTGCTCTGGTGGGGGGATTGGACTAGATGATCTTTCAAGGTCCCTTTCAATCCCTAACATTCTGTGATTCTGTGATTGTCATGGAGAATACCTGTGTACTTTATGTGCATCTGCCTCTAACAAGAAGCACCAGACTGGCACTCCAAGACCACCTCAAATCCTCTGTGTGACTCAAGTCATACAATGATAAACACAGCTTTCCTCTGCATTAACTCAGCCACATGCCTTCAGGCCTATGCCACAAAAGGGAGAAAACGATGCAGGTTTGGGAGGCCATTTAACTCCAGCTGTCTCAGACAAGGCTGCCAGGCTGTGCCACAAAACCAGCAGTGCTTGTGTGGGTAACACCCGCTCCACAACAGCACCCAGATTCAGCAGAAAGGTTCCTTTCTTCAAATTGGACCATCCAAGTCATCCAGGCTGGGTCCACATATATTTAATTTTTCTCTTCAAGGAGAAAACAATAGGATCTAGAGAAACCCTAAGCACCTTTCACGGCCATCCTCACCTTTGAAATACAACATTGTATACATGATGTCAGAATAAACTTTTTTTAGATTTCACCTGATCTAATCATCATCTACTCCTTAAAATCAAGTACAGGAAATGCCATGGCTTTGTAAGAAACATTCAAAATCCTTACAAAATGGGACTACCTCTTTCACATTAAATTGAGCCAATAAATGGCATTGCCCCTGGTTCAGAATTCAAGATACACTCCAGAAGCGTGAATAACACCCCCATATTTCTAAATTCTTTCCAAAAATCTTATGGATTTTTACATATATTAACAAAACAAACCTTACAATTGCCTCTCTGAAGTTGGGTTATCAGCCTCATTTAGTCTCAGACAATGGTGAAAATATAATTGTCATGCCACAGGATATGAATATGTAACATGGAAGATTTGGCGCTTTTTTTTCCTATTGCAGATGCACAGATTTCAGCCATAATAACTGCAGGACTCAAAGCACACCTTAAAAAAAACCCAGACCAATCTGATTACGAACTTGCTATTTCCTTACCATGGAACCTAGACCTGAATCTGAGGCTTTTGCTAACTCAAATATTGGAGGGAAAAAACAACAATGTATTTTATAAGGAAGTCCTTGGACTTGTAACCACCACATAAGCAACCACTTCAAGCCCTATAAGGCCACACGATATTCACAGAAGAGTGACCTGAGGTAACTACCGGTTGGCAACTGTACAAGAACCCAGGTCATCTGTTTTCTCCTATAAGCACCATATGGGGTACCTGGCAAGTAATTCACGCTGCTTACCTACAAAACAGAAATACTATCTCCCTTCCTAAGAAGGGTGGAATAACCTTGTTGAGAGAGCACTCAGAGATATTCATACTGAAGATGAAGTAGAAGGTCCAAGTACTATTAGCATTGTGCTGACTATAAAGATCACCCTGGAACTGCAGTGGAGGGCAAAACCCAAGGAAATTAAAATAACAGATTTTCAAATTTAGAGAGCTGACAGGACAAGAAGCACCCTGAAGAATCACAGTGAAAACCCTCAGGACCAATATCTCTCTCATGTAGCATCCCTGAAGTGGTGAACAGGACGAACTCGGCTCCTACAGTCCTCCATATGAAGACAACCACCTCCAAAGCCACAGGAAACAATCAGGTTGTCCACTTACTGAATGAACTGAAGTCCTTTCTCTATTTCTTGTTTTCTCTTCTGTCTCTCCATTATAGTCACTGTAGAGGAAGAAATAAAAATATTAAAAAAAACCCACACCACAAAATGAGTCATTGTAGGTTTTGCTGGCAATTAAGCAGCATAGTATTTTGCATGTGCCTGAATTTACTACTAACAAAATGTTCCAGACCAGATGCCCTGAACACCGAAGTCCGTAATTTATCCACCCAACAGACATAGGACAACAAGCAGCTCACTACCAAGCATCTGCTTTTTCTCACATGGCACTGCCAGGATACATGAGCAAAGAGGAATTACTTCAATTTGAGCTCTCTACTTCAGCTGCCAGTAAATAAAGCAATGGGAACCAACTGTTACCATGACTGCCTTCTAGGAAAGGGGAAAAAACCAGAAGTAAAAATCAACATTTCCCCTGCACTAACAGTCATTTCAGGTATTTGTACTGGGACCCTCCTGTAATAAGGAATTCTGACCACTATTTATATGGGACAGATTTAAACTAGTTTACTGCACAGCATACAAAGGCAAGTAATCTACATAAGATGTATGGAGGCACATCAGAGAGACGTGAAGGAAGGAGATGGAATTGCTTGCTGTGGTCCACATAAAAGGACAGGAATGAATTGATGCAATGGGAATTTTGTGCTGAAAATCAGCAGGCAAGAGCAGCAGAGACTCGGGAATGCTCCTTTGGAGAGGGAACACGGCTCTACCCTGGAGCGTTTTACACTGGGGCGGGCAGCACCTGAGAAGGCTCAGGAGAGAGTTATCCCCACTAAGGGACACAAGTGGGCACAGTAACTTGTCTGGGTTTGACCCAATCCAGTCAGGGTCTCGCCAAGCACAGGCATTTGAAAAAATACTATGATGGAGTCATTTTGGAATACTGTTCTTTTTCTTAACTAAAATGGGCTGGAATCATACCACTAGGTACATAAGCATCATCCCCTGCGGTTTGGAAGCAAATCTTGGAATGGCTCCTTCCTGATCTCTCCCCAAGGTGCACAGGTCTGCCATAGAAGAAAAGAATAAAGCAAGGGGGAAGGGATGGTACTTTGTGGCAAAATAGAGTTGCTGGCAACAGAAATTTCCCAGCCTTGCCATCAACTGGTTGTGATCACAGACAATGCTCAGCATTTGAGGAATGCTGAGGGGGACACAGGCAGTAACCTGGGGACACAGGCAGCAAGCACAGAAACACTGAGATCAGCTGGAGCTGAGGATGCTGTGCCTGGGATGGCCTCTGAGGCGATTATGAGAAAAACAGAAGTAATTTATCTAACTCTATACTATGCCAGCTTGGAAAGTATCATCACACAGCTCCCTTTTACCTTCCCCATCATTCTGGGTTCAAACTGGAACACAAGAGGTTCCACTTAAACTTGAGAACAAACTTCTCAGTGAGGGTAACACAGCACTGGAACAGGCTGCCCAGGGGGTTTGTGGAGTCTCCTACTCTGGAGACATTCAAAACCCACCTGGACACATCCCTGTGTAACCTCATCTGGGTGTTCCTGCTCCAGCAGGGGGATTGGACTGGATGATCTTTTGAGGTCCGTTCCAATCCCTAACATTCTGTAATTCTGTGATTCTAAGGTATCTTACAGTGTCTATGGCACATTCAGTCTGGAGCAGGGTGAAGGGACCTTTTAGGTATGTGAAAATCAATCCTGACAATTCAGCAAGCCGTTATTGATTGTGCTCTGCATCATGCAAAATGCAGAAGAATTGATACCTGCCCTTTACAAAGGAGAGCTGGGGGAAGGGGGAAAGGCAGGACCAAGAGAAAGACCAGAAAGAAGCGGTAGCAGAAGGAAGCAAGAGCTTTAAAGTGACACACTGCAGTTTGTAAGTATCATACATTAAATTTCAGAGCAATCTGGTCTGAGCAGCAGGCAGAAGATTTTAAGCAGCTGTATTTGGAACGGGATGGGCAGCACAGCAAGAAAATGAAAGCCAACAGACAAGGTGAGTGATGATCAGCATCCCTATAAAGGCTTTGAACAGAAGTGGTGGTGAAGAGCAGGTAGACTTGAGTACAACACTAACAGAAGGCCTGGAATTATTTATAAATAGCCTGGATAATGAGCAATCAGGAAGAAAGACGGAAATTCAGCAAGGAGACCGTGAGGTTAATATGCTCACTAACGCTATAGGCAGACCAGCTTGAGGGGTAGAAAAAGAGACAGAGGCAATTCATTTGATATTTCTCCTTGAATGAAATTCAACAGAGACAGAAGAAGAGAGAAGAGACAAGGTGAAGAGAAGTGGTAGGAACTGTTTCCACACAGAAAAAGCCACAAAAGAGGATAGAGCAACCCCAGAGGTGCGTAGGGGAGAACTGCAAGGTTCATCAGAGACAAGAGGCGGGAAAGAGCCATCATGAGAAATGACAAGAGATATACTAGTGGGGAGGAGTTAAAAGGTCCAGAGGACCCTCACAAAGGCTGATGGGTGAAGGACAGGGAGGAAGGAGGAATTTCAAACTGTCTGGGCCCTGAGTGCACTAACAGGCTTTAAATGCCCCAAACAGCCTCATCTCAGACCCCCACCCACGTACCCTCTGCCCATGGTCTAGGAGGTCAATTTAAGCTCATGTCCAGGCATATCGCACCACTGAGCTATACTGTAGGTGTACCTGTCCTCAGTCCTATCTCCTGGACAAACCCTGGACCTACACTGCAGGCAGCTTGTCTCCACTCCTGTCTCTGCCACCATCTCCTACTGCTGGACTTGCTGGACCCTGGACTCAATTCACCACCTCATCTTGTCTGTGACTGTTGATGGACCCCTACTATCAGCATCTTGTTCTGTCTGCACTGTTCAGATATAGTGGGACTGTACCCCAGGTAGCAAGGGCACTGCTGGTGGCTGTTATCACCTTCAGCTCCAAGCTTGTCATCCCTGGAGGAGCAGCCCATGACATGAGCCATTCTGGAGAGAACAAAACTCGGGAAAGTGAAGTAGCAGCACACAGATCTGATGAAAGGGGAGATTATTCATAACTGTGGGGAGAGCAGTTGGAACACTGGCTGGTCGTCACAAAGTCAACGGCTGCACTCCAAAAATGCTGTGGTGCCCCTTCACAATTGTGTATATCCACAAAACAGAGCATCACCTTGAAAAGCTTTGGATACACACAGCTTATTTCAACCTCTGCTTCTGAGCTCAGCTTTCAGAACGCTACTGCAAGGAGTGAAGAAGAGATCAGTACCTGCTCTCACGGTTACCCTGACCCCACTGCTGTAACATCCTACACAGCAGGATGTGGCATATGTTACAATGAGAACTGGTTACTGTTGGTTGCCCACAGAGAAGGGCACTCAAACATTACTGACCAAAAGCTGGAGTGGAGCCACAGGACTATGGGGGAAGGCTCCAGAATGTCTCCTTCCTAGAGTTACTCAACCTTTTGCATCCTGGAGCTCCCCTTCTGTTTTTTCCTCTCCTCACCATCCATTGCCACCACATCCAACATATCTCCATCCTTACTTCATGTGGATGGCTGACCAACCAGTGCATCTCTCCAAGTCCCACAATACTGAGCCAGAGTTTTGATCCTTGCTACAAAACCATCACTAAAAAAACCTCGCTGTGCCCTGCACATTATTTATTCTCTGTAGTCCTACCCTCATCTTCCACAGTGAACATTCTCCAACCCAAGACCCTCCATAGCCTTCTTTAGACATAAACTGCAGGCTGATCTCCCCTCCAGACTCTTGCTCCCTGATACTGCCGCACATTCTTCTCTCCTTGCAAGCGGGTGACCAGCTTCCCCTGCTAAAACTCCATCACACCTTCAGGCTTACGTCACAACTTTGCACATGAGACTCATCTCGTCATGGCAATACCCTCAAAACACACACCACATGCTGCTGCCCTACCAACTTCCTTCAGGTTTCTCAGGAATCACTTTTTCCTTTTGATCTGACTCCACACCAGCACCCTCCTCCACGCATGGCAGACCTCTCCCCTGCCTCACCACTGCTGGAGGCCACCACTTGGACTCCTCCATTTCTTTCTCATACCTCCTCCTTCCCTGACACCACCCTGGCAAACTCAGTCACTTCTGTCTCCCCTCACAGTTCCAGCCTCTTCACCACGTCTAATTCGACCCTCAAACCAAGCTGCACACTCATCATGTCGGCAAATCCAACACTCAGTGAGCCACCCATACATGCAACACTTCAGTTCTGCTGCACACCATTCCACGGCTGATGCATTATTAATTTTAAGCACCAAGCCTGTTTATGTTTTGTTTTCTCAGTCTTTTAAATATTTTCAGAAACACAGTGGAAAACATTAATGAAGCAGCGTGCCTAAGTGTCCTTTGTTGTTGTCCCATCCCCCCCAACAAATCTTTCTGTCCAGACTTGTCTACTCAAATCACCAGCGGGATTTGAATCCAGAGTATTTATATCCCCACTACAAATCTTTTATCCTTTCAGTCCAGAGATGTTTATCCTTTCTGGTCCAGCTTCTAAAGAGGACTTTATTCATAGTTTGTCAATGAGTTACTAACTATTTGCCAGACAGAAATAAAATGCTGCAGACAGGCAAGATGGTTTTCTTGCCTTCAGAAGGAAGCACAAGCCAGTAAACAGGGTGAGTCAATCACAAACTGAGTAGATATGTTCTATGAGACACTACAAGATGAATGGGAAAACTTGAATTTACCTTATCAAGAACCTAGGTGTTATTCTCAACCCTGACAGAGCTGCATTTGGGCAAAATTCTTCATACTATATTTCTGGGATGGCAATGAGTTCACACTTGACTGACTTCCAGATTTGACTGTAACATTTCAGCAGAAATAAGTGCACCAAGACACAAGTGGCAAGTTGTAGAGCTGAGACAGGAGCTCAGCCCCAGGCTGTGTGAGCTCTCCTCCAGGCAAAAGGCTCCAGGGTGAGCTTGTCTGCAACATGGAGTATTTCACTGGCTGCAGTTTGGCCACCTCAGTGGTGCAGCAGAACCAGACTCACATCAAGCAGAGAACAGGTCACACAGCCCACTACAAACACAGGCTCCCGCTCGCTCCCGTGGCCACTCTCTGCCATGCCCCTCTCCCTGGGTTTGAACGATTCTCACAGGCACAGGCGATAGCTCGCAGAGTCCTCACCACCATGCTGTGCCCACTGGCTTTGACAACCCTGTCCCTCCATGCACCAGCCACCCCAAGCTATCTCCATGGCCACTCTCCCACACCCCAGCATCCTGCTAGTCTCACTCCTGATCTGTGGCACCATTGCAGCAGCTGCTGTCGGGGTGCCACCAGCTTCACCCAGCGATAACCACAAGCGAATGCATAGCAAAGCGGCAACACCACCCTCAAACCCAGCTGAAAATAAAAGCTGTGACCATGAGTTTCCCTGGGAGGGGGATGGAGGTGGTGGCCAAAGCCTCAAGAGACCACCCCAGCCACCATCACCCCATTTTCCACTCCCTCCAGCCTTGTGCCCCCCACACAACACCCCATGCACTACAGGCCACCCCTCCTCCTACGCCGGCCCCTGCCCAAGGGGCACCGCAGTGCAGCCGAGGAGCAAGGAGGGGGTGGTGGGATGACGCTGCCTATCCATCGGCAACTTGCTCTTGGTTTCATGCCCAGTCAAAAATTAAATCCTGGAGTTAGTTCCCATACAGCTGGAGCAGGAGCCCCTGCTCGCCTCCTTTCCCCAACCCCCATCACTAGGCCGCCGATCCCCGGCCTTGCGTAGCGGCCGCCGCGGACAAAAGCGCCACCTCGGCCGGCCGGGGCGGAGAGGGGCTGGCAGCGCCTCCTGCACAATCCCGGCTCGGCCGGGCGCCGGCACCCCGGCCCTGCTGGGAGGGGTCTCCCGCGGCAGGAGAGATCCAGGTTTCCCCGGGAAAAAAAAGAAAACAAACCAAAACATACTCTTCCTCCTTCCCCCACCCCCAATCCACTTAAATAAAAATCACACATATCCAGGAGGCTGCAGGGCGGCTTTAAGATTTTTTTTAAAATAAAACAAACAAACAAAAAAAGCTAACCTTCCATGTCACCCGGAAACTGTCTAAAGCATATAAAGAATTTGAAAAAAAATAAATCCCACAACCTTCTTATTTGAAAAACTTTACAAGCCCCTACGGAAGGTGCATCTGAAAAGCTGTTCCACAAGGGTTTCTCTGCTGCTTCGCGGGGTTTATACCAAACGAGAGGGGGAAACTGGAACCTAAATACTGACCCGAACACAGCTCTCAGACCTACAAACCACAAACAGGCACAAACCTAATTAATACTAAGTTTTTTCATATAAACCCAGGGGCTTTTCCCCTAGCTATCCACTTTTAGACTACTACCACATTTTTTCCAGGGGGTGGGATTAGGATCTCTGACAATTATTTTTTGCAAACCCCACATTTTTGGCGGAAGAGGGGGTTAGCTTCAAAATCTCACCCATATTATTTTTCACTTTTTTTTTTTTTTTTTAAATTTGCCATTACACAACGTTTCATCCATGCAGTTACTATCTGAAACCTTTACTTTCTAATGAAGCAACATCCAGATTTTCTGGTTTCTCAAGTCCACCCCTTTCTACGTACACAAACACACACACACATACAGAATTGGTTTAAGACAAAAATAATCCCCCCAAAATAATAATAAAAGACTCACCTCTCCTTGGGTTTTCCCCCCCACACTATGTATAACTTTCGTTGATAAATGGTATTGTATTACTAGAGATATTATTAACGTATTATTACTAGAAGTAGTAATAATAATAAGTAAGTGCTATTTAATTACAGAAGGCAGCATTCTGCTTCTGGATCGGCTGCCCCTGCAGCTCCCTCCATGTGCCTCCTGATCTCTTTACTTTCATTTCCAGGTCTCGCTGCTCGCTCCCTCTCAGCTGCACCAGCAAGAGAAAATGCCTCCCTGCATATCCTCTGGGCCCTAGAGGCTACCGCTTTCCATTACAAAAATTCACAGAGCCTTTCCCTTGTGGTTGCTTTTGAGATTCTTTAAGGTGAATTAGGCTTAAAAAAATATATAAAAATAAAATAAATTAAAAAAAAAAAAAACAAAAACGAAAGCAATTAAGCAGTAAAGGGTCCGTTCTGATTTTAATGCAACATTTTTCTTCTTCCTGGCTGCCTTTGCCAATATGTAAAATACACCCCAAAAGAAAGGAGAGCTGCCTCTGCAGAGTGATTGCATGCATGCAAAGTGCAGCAGTGAACCGAATTACGAGACACCCCCCCACCCCCCAGCCCCGCGATGGGATTATCACATATGTTGAAGCAGTGACCCTTTTGCCCACCCATAAATGTTTGCTGGAAGGGCGCCAGAGCCATTGCCTATGGCTGAGCGATTATCTGTTCCAGACAGACCTTACTTATTCCACCCTGCACTGCTGGGGGGGTTCCCTGTAAATAAGACCTTCTGAAAGCATAAATCTTTGGGTGGAAAGGAATACATAGTGTCTGTGTGTTATTGTGGTTGTTGTTGTTGGTTTATATACCATTGGGATATTGAACAATACACATGCATTATATATAATTTATATGCACATACATATATATATATTATATATTAGTTCAGACACTTTTTTGAGCCAGAATTTTTGCCTTGTTTTCATCCCAAATCCCTCAATATTTCCAGAAAGTGGACTGAATCTCCACAGCAACCCATGCAGATGGACCCCTAGGAGCGGAGCTGTGAGTGTGAAGCAGAGGCCCAGTGACACGTTATTCTGTCCTGGGAAATGTTGATGGAGACATAAGAATACAGACAACCTTGGACAGAGGGTTCATCCACTCCTGCTCAGCTGCAGTACAATTAATTTCAAATAACCCTCTGAAATTAATTTTATGCTCAGCTCCCCATCCAGCATCCCTGGTAGGACAGGTTTTCCTCTCCCTAAGGGATTCTGTCTACCATCAGATCATAATTTCCAGACTGACACTGGTTTAAATTATGATCTCTTTTCCAATGTGATCAGTGACATATTTGCTCCTCGGTGTCTCATTTCTCTATTTACAGTGACCCAAAACAGTGTCACTTAGTGCTTTGCAGCCAAGGAACTCTGACAAGATTCAGGGGTAGGTAGATGGTATCACCTGAAGTGTCCTAAACTTGTCTAATATTTAAAACACATTGAGCAGAAAGGGAAAGACTTTACTGTCTTGAGTAAGATTGGCTTCTGGCAGCTCTGTCAACACAATAAACTGATAATTTATGAAATATAGGCTGTGAATTATATAATGTACCATATGACACTGGAGAGCAGTGTTTTACACACTTCACAATATTTAATCACAATGTACTTTTTAAAAATGTAGGTAGTTAGGGTCTTGCGTTCGGAAGATCTCGAGCTGTACGGGAAGATAGTGGCCCCTCCCCTGATAGGTGTAGTGTTTCGTATGTTACCTAAGCAGGCGGATGTGACGTTGTAAAACTCAAGGTATATATTGCTTTATTACCTACCAATAAACGCCATTTGCCGTCCACCACATTGGTGTCTGCGAGCTGATGGACCGAGCAACCCGAGCGTGGTTGCAGTGCCGTTCCTGAACCAGGATGCCATTGTTACGGGGTGAACCGTAACAAAAAAGATATTTGTTATCATCCAAAGATTGTTGTTATTCATGGATAGGACAATGTTTATTTTTATTATCTCTTCAGCAGATTTGTTACCTCTTATTTTTAGGCAACGCCACCATGACAATGAGTAGAGTCTTACCAAGCTGGGCCTCTGCTGTGGAAGTTGCTGTGTCAAATGTGCATTAAATAACGAGCCCTGTCAAGGGGTGGCTTTGGGCAGAAAAAAGGCCTGGTGTGGAAAAGTAAACACGGGGCCACCTGACATGCCGGAGCACATTGGGAGGGCAGCATCATGGAGCTATTAGGCATCAAATGAGTCACAGAGCCCAAGACGAGAGGAAATGGCCTCAAGTTGCACCAGGGAAGGTTCAGAGTTGATATTAGGAAACATTTTGTCACGGAAAGGGTTGTGAAGCACTGGAACAGGCTGCCCAGGGAAGTAGGGGAGTCACCATCCCTGGAGGTGTTTAAAAGGCTCTTGGGGGTATGGTTTAGTGCCACAGTTAGGTTGTGGTTGGACTTGATGATCTGGAGGGTCTCTTCCAACCAGAATGATTCTATGATTCTATGACACCTCCAACCCTGCTGTGCTTCTGAAAAGCATGACATCACATCTGGACAAGAAGAAGAAGAGGACTTAGGAGGAGATCAAGAGAAAGAGGAACAAACCCAAAATCTACACACAATCAAGAATCATACTGGAATAAGCACTATGTTTTCATTCAATAACATTTTTTTTCAAGACTGAATTTCCCCACTGAACATCACATTATACTTCCCTCGAGACAACCTCCTTTGCCTGAAGACCAGGAGGCGTTGGGCAAGGTCATGATCGAGCAGGTATCACTCCTCTCATGAAACAATGTTTTTCCTTAGTGCTTAACATGACGTTTTCCTAGCTCGCAAGCATGGTTGCCTAGGTCTTGTGTGCAGTTAGTCAGCAGAGTCAAAATGCTGCCAATCCCTGCTACAAACTAGTTACAGTGTTGTAAAAATTACTTTGATTTGTAAAGCTATTATTTTAGGGAGAACCAATCTATGGATCTATGCTACAACAGTGCAGTGTACTTTCATTCCCCTATAGCTACATCCAGAATTGAAGACTATTCTCACCCCTGTGGCCCAGGTAATTAGCCAATGTTTGGGAGAAAAACAGAGAAGGTAATCAGATGTATTTTATATGATCCTGTTTATTGCTAAAGATTGTGAGGAACTAATAGCAAGTGTTGAATTTCTTCCTTATATTTTCCAAGTTCAAGCTCCTCGAGATCACACTGATTTATTTCCTCATCTGCTCTACGTTTTCTGGCAGCTTTATGCTTCTCACATACAACTGTTGTCTAGGCAGTGCCTCAGCTTCGTAATTTTCTTCAGTTGCAAGAGAAACTCCTCTTATTATTTATGATAGTTAAATTTAGCTCAATTTTTCTATCTGGTTGCTGTACCAGTTATGCTTTTTTTTTCTTTCAGCAGTCATGCTCCATAAAGAAACGTAATTGCTTTTTGCATTCCCCCAGAAGGAAGAAGGCCTACCATGCCCTTCAACCTCCATGCAGTCTCCCAGGTCACTCAGCATTGCCAATTATTGACATTATTTTCTTGGGTCCACATAGGCATTTCATACTGTTACTTGTAACAACACTTGGAGAATTGTGAGAGAATGAAAAACACCTCTTATAATGTTTTGGGATCAAATAGCAGACTAAATCCAGCCATTACCCACTTCAATACTAATCTCACCAGGTATCTGTGGCTGCCAGGTGAAATGGCACCTGTCAGTGCCTGTAGGTTGCAACCTGGAGAGAAGGGTTGGGTTAAGATGACCTGTGCAAACACACTGCAGTTGCAGGCAGGTTTACACACAGCTCACCTTGTCCCATCAGATGTACTTTTATTTCTGTACTCAAGAAAAGGTCACATACAATGTACACAAGCAGCCGTCAAGGAAACTGATGCTTTTTGCCCTCTGACTGCGCACTCCTCGATAAAACACTGTAGCAGAAACATTTGACGTACAAAAGTGACATCTGCAGAAACATTATCTAAACGACAGGTCACACAGAAAGGTGACTCATGTCCCATCTGTGGGTACATGGGAGGCCCGCAAAGCAACGCGGAGCTCCTCCGGTGACATCTTCTCTTCCCTGAGAAGAAGGCCTGTTGTGAAAGGGCCTCGGGTGCACAGCGCCGATCCACACAACCCCTGAGACCAGCGGCAGGGCTGCTGGGCCCCGGAGACCTCGCTCCGGAGAGACAGGAGCGGAGGTGGCGGAGGGGAGGGACAGGGGCCGATGTCGGGACTCGGGTGAGACGGGCCCGTCCCAGGCCTAAGGCCCCAGCCCAGGCCGCCTCCGCGCGGGGCACGCCGGGTACTCTCCCCGCAGTACTACAACTCCCGGCGTGCCCTGCGGCCGCTGCGAGTGCCCCGCAGCCCCGCCCACGTGACCGCCTGCGGCACGCCGGCCGTCAGCACCCGGCGCGGGGCGGTGGGGGGCCGCCCCTGTGACGTCACGCCGCGCAGCCAATCCCGGGGCGGAGAGAAAAACTGCCGGCTTTCAAATCCTCCGCCTCCGCCACCCGCCCCTCCCCCATCGTCTCCGGCGGCGGTGTGAGGGCTCGGGCCGGCGCCACTCGATCGCCTCCCCCAGCGGCGCCGGATTCCCCGCGGCGGAGAGGTGAGGGGCGGGGGGAGGCGAGGCGGCAGGCGGGGAGTGTGCGTGAGGAGAGGCGATCACGCCCCAGCCTCTGCCGCCGCCCCGGCTCCTCACGCGGGCGGGCAGGAAGGGGACGCCTCGCGGCGCTCCCACGCACGCCCCTCTCGCGCTGAGGCGAGGGTGACCCCCTCGTGCGTGCGGGTCACGCGTGCGCGGCCGCGGGAGACCCCGCTCTCCGCGTACGCCCGGGGCGGGAAGAGGCAACGGCGCCGACTCCCGGGGCCCGTTACGTGGGACCGGGCCGTCGGGGCGGGTGACGAGGCCACCGCGGAGAGCGGGTGGCGACGCGAACGGTGCTCGGCGGCTTCCTCGGGGGAAGAGCGGAACACTCAGCCGGTCCGCGGGGCGAGGTGCGCTGGGAGGCACCGGCTGTCGCCCGGCGCTCCCGGGAGCCCGGCTCTGTTGCCGGGGGGGCAGAGCTGGCTGCTGGTGTGGGCAGACTGCTGTGAATAAAGCATTCGCCTGAACGAACTTTTTTGACCGTCAGGAAGCATACAGCTTCGTGCAGTCTTTAAATAATGGAGAAACTTCTGTTCAGACATTTCCAGATCTTCTTTTATTTGCTAAGTGTACTAACTCTTCAATGTTTCTTTTTTTCTTTTTAAGCTTTTCCTGCAGAAGAACTAGCAGTTCTCTGGTAGGTTGACAACTGGGTGTGGCTGACATGTTTGGAATAAAACATGCTTCAGGATGTGATGGTGTATTTGTGTGTTGAAATTAGGAAGCAGTCTGTGTGTAAGGTGAAGAAAGCGAAAGGTGATTTAAGGCAAAGAGAAGCAAAAGGAGGGAGTACACCTCCAGAGTACAAAAGGGCATTATAGCAGAACGGAACTCATTTTTTTTAAAGAGTAGGGTGATGAGGTATTTAAAAGTAAGGTTAATTATTGAACTAGGTGAACAGACTGACTTCTTTGGACCCTTACTTTTGTTTCTGTCTGGTAAAGCCTTCATGGGTTGGAGGTTGTCCTCTCTTCCTTCCTTCTTGGTTGTTGGGTTGGCAGAGGCTGGGAATGTCCATCAGTTTCATGCCTGTGTGGCTTGGTAGGAGTGGAGTAAGCTACATGAGCATCTTTCTGCTGGCAGCACCTACTTGAGAGGACAGTCATCTGAGAAAAGTGATGTTGATCAACCTTAGAGATCCACCCCACACACACTCCGTCCAAAAGCAATACTAAAGTTAATGAAAACAGGAGGGAAGCTGAGGGCAAATACATCACAGCTAGGTAGCAGGAAGAAAGGATGTATGTACAACTTTTGTTTAGAGGGTGTTTTAAAACCAGGGCTGTTGAACTCAAAGATCTGCAAGAGTGTGGGGCCACTTTTGAGTCAGACAAGAATAGATAGGAACCAGTTTTCCATTGTAGGAATGAACCTTAAGCCCTTCTGACACCAGAAGTCTGTTTTACAAGTAGGTTGCTTCTAAGCACTAGTTGTGTGTAGTCTTTTATCCCAGCGGAGGTGCTGGGATAAGAAACATGCTCCGTTTATCCTGCTGAATGAATAGAGGCTAGTTACTTCACACAGTAATTGACATTCATTAAATAATGGAATGCAGATGCTATTAGGCATGGTTAGATTCAGTTTTGTGCCTCAAGACAAAATGTTCACTAACGTGTTGTCAGTGTAACATCATTCTGTTTAATGTGTGTGATGAATCTGTGTGGGACATCTGAAAGGAAAGAGACTCTCACAAACCTGAGAGAGTTTTGTGTGCAACACACATGATGTTTTCAGCAACGTGGTGATTCTAGAACTATGCTGACAATGGCACTAGTGGGAATATCACTGAAAGGGAAAAACAGTTGTGTTCATTCTAGCTTGCTTCATAGAACAGGGGAAATGTGCAGCATGTATAATTAAAGGATAGGGTTTGGGGAGAGAGAACTGTTACATTTTGACTGTAAAAGTGTTGTGCGGAGAGTAGCATTTTAATGTGGCCTTAATCCACAGTTTAGGTACTGGTTATTTATGAAGTGTAACAACTCCATCAAAACCCAAGTCTTGTCAGCATTGAAAGAATCAACACTGACTGGTGGGATTTGGAATATTAATCTGTCCAGGCTGTCATAAGTGAGCCATGGGGAAAATGCTAATGACACTGAAAACTCAATTAGACAATTAGATATCTCAGGAACAAAAAACACATTAGGATCAAATAAATATGATTATTCATACAGTTTACGTCTTATAGCTTGCTTTTTTATGCTGACAATTTATTTTAATCAACAGGGCTTAACATTTGGAAAAGCAGAAAAATGGCATCAGAAGACATCACTAAGCTTGCGGAGTCACTTGCCAAAACCAAAGTTGGTGGTGGACAGTTGAGCTTCAAAGGCCAGAGCCTTAAGCTCAATACAGCTGAAGATGGTAAGAGAAAATACCCTTGTGTTTCGCAAGTGTCTCCCTGAAATTCTAAAGTCTTGTAGTAAACCTCCTGCTAATCCTGCATGGACAAGTTGTCATAATGTTAGCTATGATGTGAGGATCATTCAGCTACAGCCGCTTTTGACAGAGACATTTCTTTCACTTGTACCCTGCCTTGACTTGATGCCCTGGCAGTGCTACAGCTGGCAGAATTGGGGTTTGGCTCCCTGGTGTGTAATTCTTGTTTTCTTAGTGTTCTCTCCAAGTGCTTTTGACACTCTCTGTGCATTAGAAGTCAGCACTCCTTTTAGAAACAGTAAGCAAATGGATAGCAGCTCTTGGAACAAGTAGGTGCTTCAAAGACTTGCACAGATGAATGGGCTGGTATGTTAGTCTACTGCAATAGTCTAGTTTCTTCCCAAATTCTGACCAATTTGTTAGACTCCTGTTATTTTTTTCTGGAATATCTCTCTTGCTGGTGTATGTGTGTTTTCCAAATAAAAATGTCTTGTGGTGGCTGCTAATGTAGTAAATATCTGGAGAACATGTATATATTTAGATCAACATTTGTGCCGCACCAAGGATCAGCATGCTCTTCAGAGAGGTTGTTTGCTATAGTATGTAACTTTTTTACTGATTCAAAAGGTGATACTTTTTTATATGTCATTTTAGTAGTGCAAAGCCACTGAACTATAGTGAAAGGCTTTGGAGCTTGGGAATGATAACAAGTGCTTGTTGACAGGAGAGAGTCTACAGCCTGCTCCCATGTCTTGTGTAAGATTACTCTAAACTGTTCCACCCTGGCACGTTTGCTAAACAGGCGTCTACTTTTGCCAGTCAGTGGGAAATTCTTCCTGTTGATATGGCACCAATTCCCATCAACTTTTAGCTTAGTCCTTGCACCTTTTGCACATACTCCATCTCCTAAACCATGTGAGGAATGACAGAGGATTCTCATTTAGGAAGAAAGGAAACCTACTTTTGCAAATAGGGGGATGGCTGTTGGAAAACAGAACTAGAAATAAATTCTGAGAAGGCAGGGTAAGGAATGGAGAACGTTCTCTCTAGTGACCTGACACTTTAGCTCTGTTCTCACTGCTGTTTCAGGATTCTTTCAAATAATGTCATTGAGCTGTTTTCGCTAAGGGTAGAGTTGAGCAAGTGTTGCTGCATCAGAGTGTTATTGTGGTACCTGAGATGACAGTTAAAAGGCCGACTAGACTATCTGCTTTTTGCAGCTGAAGAAGTGATCAAGCAAATTGAGGAATTCGATGGCCTGGAAGCATTGCGCCTGGAAGGCAACACAGTGGGTGTGGAGGCAGCAAAGGTCATTGCCAAAGCTTTGGAGAAGAAATCAGAGCTCAAGGTGAGATGCTCAAGTGGGTGGTGGTGAAGGGGAAAAAGTAACGTAGAAATACTGAAGGCCTACCTATGCTCCTCCTGCAGAAATGTGCTTTGAGTTAGCTTGGTGGGGAAGAACAACCATATGAAAATATGGCAGAACTTGGGGACTTTAGGATAATGGGAACACTTTCTGTATTCCTAACTGTTCCTGTTCAGGAGGCTTCCAATCTTAAAGTTTGGAAGCCCTGCAAGGAAGAGCCTGCCTGCAGAGGCAGCATCTGTAGACGAAGAACTGTGGCAACAAAACTTAAGTTCTAATGGAAAATGGGTCATACCTTCTGGAGAAGGATGCGATCTTCTGAAGAATGAGTCTTCAGAGAATGCCTGGATAGAGAAGAAATCATGAAGGGTTTTTTTAATGTCCAGGCTATGTTTCTGTACTACTGTTGTAGCCTAATGTTAGGAGGATGCTGTGCTACTAGAGGCACTGTCTGTTGCAGGAGATAAGTATGAAACACAGATTCACGTTAATCACCTAAGTGTGGCTTTTCAAGCAAGTTCAGGTTGTTGAGCTCCATACTTTAGTAAAATCTGCACTCCTAATGTACCTTTCCGTTTTATGCTGCTTTTTCCTGTAATTTTCTCAGCAGAAATGAATTCCAGCTTGAATGCAAGCAAGGGTTCTTTTAGTGTTATTTACCCTGTGCATTTCAGTGGCTTTATGTCCTTGCAAGTGAAGCGATTCCAGCATTAGTTCTCGTAGCTCTTTAGTACAATCAAATGACAAGCCGAAGGGCAGGGAGACAGTATTAAGCTGTCCCCAGTGATGTAATGCAGCTTGTATGTGTAAACTTCTGTACAACTTTGTCGCCCTAAATATTTTTAATGGTTTCTATCTGTATGTTTCTTATTTTAGAGGTGTCATTGGAGTGACATGTTCACAGGGAGACTGAGGTCTGAGATCCCTCCTGCTTTGGTAAATAAAAACTAGATCTGAGACTTCTGACTAATATAACTTGTTTTCTCACCTGTCATGCTTTTTGTGGGAGTATGCTTTTTAGCACAGACCTGATCTTTCTCTATGCCATTAGTGCTTAAGTGTCTCAGAATATGTGAGTGATTCTTTTTTGCTCCTTCTGTATGAGGTGGAGAAAAGTTGATAAAAGACCAAATGCAAGTCCATAGTAGTGAAGAAGCTCATCAGTGGGGAAAACATCCTCGTGAACTGATAGATAGAATGAGAACTAAGCTTTCTAAATAGGAGCATATGGCCATCTATTCCAGGAACATTACAGAGGTCCCTGCCTCCTTGAGTCCTGTGGAGCAAGAACATGATAAACTCAGCAGAATGGAAATATTTATTTTAGTGGTGTAGAGGGGGAAACTTGCTTTGAAAAATGTGTATTTGACCTAAAGGGATGGAATAACTTCTTGTTAATGGCTTTGTGGTTATCTTTAGCTTAATTTGCACTTGTTCTCTGGCTTTAGCTGTAAAGTTTTATTTTCCTGTGCAGCTTTTCTGAATGTCTTGAAAGTGGAAATTTTTTGCAGCATCACTGTCATACCCAGCCACTGCAGTGATGCTGTCACTAGAAGTCAATCCACTCCCTCCCACCCACTGCCATCTGTTTTCTTACAGATCTCTTTGGGGGATGCACTCATCACTGCTGGAGCCCAGCTGCTGGAGCTGGACCTGAGTGACAATGCCTTTGGGCCAGACGGTGTGCGTGGCTTTGAGGTGCTGCTGAAGAGCCCTGCATGCTACACCCTACAGGAACTCAAGCTCAATAACTGTGGCATGGGCATTGGTGGTGGCAAGGTAAGGGTTGTCTCCTTTTTGGGAATCATGTCAGAGCCAGGACGTGGCTTCAGACTGCCCTGCACATAATCACAGAGTGGCTGAGGTTGGAAGGGATCTTGGGTGGTCATATAGTACAACTCCTCTGCTCAAGGCAACCAGACCTGTTTGTTCACAACTGTGTTTAGTCAGGTTTTGAATATCTCAAAGGATGGAGATTTCACAGGCTTTCTGGGTAGTCTTTAACAACCTTCAGAATAAAAAGGTTTTTTTGTGTTTTAATGGAACTTTCTCTGCATTGGTTTGTGTGCATTTGTGTCTGCCTCTGCCTTCTTTACACCACCTTCTCCCCCCAAATCCTGTTGTTCTGGCAGTTCTTACATATGGGTAAGATTTCCCCTAGAGCCTTCTCTTCTCCAGCTCTCAGTACTTTCCCAGTACATAAAATTCTCCAATTCCTTAATCATCCTTTGCTGGACTCATCCCAGTATGTCCATGTGGGAGCCTGGAACTGGACACAGTACTCAGATGCATCTCACAGGGCTGAGAGAAGGGTCGCTTCCCTTGACATTGCTTTTCCCAAGGCAGCCCAGCAGACTTTCCTGCAAGTGCATATTGCTAGCTCATAGCCAGCTTCTCAACCCCCAGGATCCCCAGATTCTTCTCTGCCAAGCTATTTTGCCCCCAGTTGACCTTCAGCTTACACTGATATATGGGCGTGTTCACAGGACTTTGCATTTTCCTTTAAATGTAATGAGATTCTTGTTGGCCCGTTTCTCCAATCTCAAGATCCCTTCACTCTACATGTTTTCATGGATGAATTTCTGAAGTATGAAAAGCTCATCTGTTTCTCTAGACTAGGAAAACAGTTCTATCCTAAGCATTAGATTCTATGTCAAGAGAGCCAGTAACCTTGCATTTGAGAGAACAGTGTTGCCGAGCGTAGCAGTGGAGGGATGCCTGTTGGATGAAGGAAAAAAACGGGACTAACTTGTTATTACTAAGACCCTATATGTTTGTCTGTTAAAGAATCAAATGTTCTTAATGTTGTCAATGTGTTCTAATGTTTCAAAATTGTGACTTCTTGTCTAAGGCTGTAGTGTGCAAGTGTTGTAGTTACAGACAGGTTTATTATATACCCTGCTATAGAAGCAGGTACATTTCGGTGGTCACTGAAGTATTTATTGAGAGCTGGATATACAAACCACATCTGGATTCCTTCAGAATGAGATGCTGAGGTAGCATGAACTACTTCTTTTATCTCTAGATATTGGCAGCTGCTCTGAAAGAGTGTCACAGGAAATCAAGTGCTCAAGGCAAGCCTCTTGCCTTGAAAATATTTGTGGCTGGCAGAAACCGTCTGGAGAATGATGGTGCCACTGCCCTGGCTGAAGCCTTTGGGGTAAGTACCAAACCAGAGCTTCTTGGCAGCAAATGGAGCAAGGCATGCCTAAATGCTAAAGATAATGCATGCAGAGCTTATCTGGGCTTGGAGGCAGTGGCTGGTTGTTGGTTTGCTGAAGTCTCAATGTTGTTTACTGCTGAAGCTGGAGGCTTCAACAAGTGCAATTAGAATTTATGACTGAATGTTTCTGTGACCTAAATTTACAAGCGCTTAACTAGTGGCTGTGTAAAGATTTACCTGAGGGAGAAACAGGCGTCTCCTGAGTAATGTAATAGTCCTCTGTGTGCATGGATGTTATCTGGCACTGGGGTAGGTGTACCAGCTTTGTTCAGTCATCTGGCAAAAGCAACCTAGTATTTTCACTAGGATCATCCTGTGAGGGCTCTAAATGCTGCCTAGCTTTCTCCAGCTGTCAGTGGCCAACTTGCACATTTGTTGGAGGAAGAAAATTCGTTGCAGTTGGGGCCATCTAATGCCCTGTTCTTTCTTCCCTTGCTGCTGAAAGTGAGTTCTGAATTATAATAGATTTTGTCAGGTATATTTACAATTATATTGCAAGTTATAGGTTGTTCTTTTTGTAAAGAGCTGTCTGAATGTGATTTTGACTAACCAGTAATCATGGCAAAAATAAGACTTCTTAAATACTTGAGAGGCATATAAAAAAGCGATTCATGAGGAATTCAGACTGAATGGTGCTACCAAAACAGGATTAATTAGTGTTTTGTGACATACTGTTTAGTCTGTAAACAGTACTCATACTCATTTTCTTACACGTTTGCTCCTGCAGTTGGGGAGAAGTGTAGATCTTAATTAGAAAAATACCATATGCAGCGATGTTGCTTGATCTGTTTCAGTGTTTTTGAACCACAGGTGAAGATCTCTTGTTTTAAGGTATCAACGGCAGGCATGATAGGAGGATGCTACTTGTGACTCTTAGAATCAGGGCCTTATGTTAATTTGGCACTTTCCAAGACCCTGCAGTTTCATTTAGATTTGTGACATAATTGCTGTTAAATAATTCTATGTAGAAGAACTAATGGAGTTTTGAGTTGAATGGATTTTTTTTTTTTAATGAAGCACTATATTCTTGAGTTGAAGAATGTCGCCTAACAGCTTTTTATCTGCATCCTTTCCCAGATCATTGGGACTCTAGAAGAGGTCCATATGCCACAGAATGGAATTAACCATCCTGGTATCACAGCACTGGCCCAAGCCTTTGCTATCAACCCACTGCTTAAGGTTATAAACTTGAATGACAACACCTTCACAGAGAAGGGAGCTGTGGCCATGGCAGAGGTGAGTTGTTCTAAGCAGTTGCTTTGGGTTTGCTTCCTGCCTCCCAGTCTCTTCAAATATAGTTAGCACTAACACCTCTGGGTTAGAGCCACATGCCACGCTGCAGTGGGAAAGATAACCTTCCAGGAGTGATAGGATGTTCATTTACTTTCATGTCTGTACTTTTAAATTTGTGCTGTCTTGCAGACTCTGAAGGCGCTTCGGCAGCTTGAAGTGGTCAACTTTGGAGACTGCCTGGTGCGTTCAAAGGGCGCTGTTGCTATTGCTGATGCTGTTAAAGAAGGGCTTCATAAATTAAAGGTACAGTCTTCTTGCTCTTCAGCTTTGAATCTCGTGAAAATGCCTAGTTTCCCCTTTCCTGTTTCTCTGTCCATTCTCCTACTACTACTGATTATTTTAAAGTCGGATTAACTTCAGTGCAGACTCTGTGCTCACAACTTGAAAGCAGTAAGATGTATTGTACATCAGTGGCATCACCACAGTGTAGCAGTGATCCACAACTCTGCTTGATGTATTTGAAGCTGTTGGGTCAACTCAGCAAGTGCTAGTCAATAAATCTGATAATGAAAGTATCTGCTTTTAGAACCTCTCAGAGGGTCTTGAGGAGAGACTGAGACATTCCTCTTTCTGAACAGCTTGTAATTTCTTCAGCATTCAGAGTTCATACAGTTCATGCCTTTTCTTTGTTAGGGCATGTATCAAAGGTCCAAGTATTTTTAGTTTTTTGGCAATACTACAGCACCCTACGTTAGTGTTTGCACAGGACTTCCATTTGACAACATTCTAGACAGGCCTAAGTCCAGTCAGTAATATAAGTAAACTAGGATCTCTCGAAACACCTGCCATGGGTCACAGCTGCACCAGGACAGATGCTGAACACTAATTTCTAATCTTGCAAGCTTGCAAGAACAAAAATTAATCTGAGTGCTTTTATTTATGTATATGAACCTGGTACAGAAAGAAGTAAGTACCTTGTGGTGTGAGATCCCTTGCTCAGGCTTCTGGTGGTTCTACTGGAACCGAAGTCTGAATCTCTCAGGAAAACTTAAATAAGAATTCTAATGGGGGTATTGGGATGAAGAGCCAGAAGTTAAATCTTTTTTTTCTAGAGCAGAAGTGGTTGAGGGTAACATGAAGCAATCCTAGCTGATTCTTTCTCTTCAAGGACTACTTCCCTTTTGCTGTTAATATTAAACCTCTTCTCAGGAAAGGATTGATTGAGCACAACATGGAAGGGTGGGGGATGGTGTCCTGGCTGTTGAGTAACTTACTCTTCCTAGTTTGTCCACACTGTTTCTCTGCTGGCTCTTTTTTAGAAGTGTTAATACCACTCATAGTTTGTCTTTTGAAGGCCTTAACTTGCAGCCTTAGTGTTCAAAAGCAAATGTGCAGTCTGTTTAATGGAGTAGCTACCCTTCTTCAGTAACACTGGTATATGAATTCTGGAATGCTCTTGTGGCCCTTGAATAAGTGAAGTCAGCTGGTTGATAATGATTAAAATGTCTGCTGCCTTTTAGGTGAACAGTCAGAATGGTCTTGTCTCTGTGGCTATTTTAGCAAAGTGGTTACCTTCAATAGTGCTGCTCTTAACAATAATGTGTTTCAAAATGCCCCTTTTAGGTATATGAGGTAGGAATGTGTGTTAATGCTTTTTTTTCTGCGAAGAGTCTGTTCAGATGAGAGTCTTTCCAGAACACTTGTGAGCACGTAAAGCTTATGGGGGTGATAGATGTTAACAGGAATTCTGCAAACAAATGTTCTTCTGCTTCTTAGGAACTGAATTTGTCTTTCTGTGAGATCAAACGAGATGCTGCTCTGACAGTTGCTGAAGCTATTGAAGATAAGGCAGAGTTGGAGAAGTTGGATCTCAATGGTATGCAAGTTTGCTAGATCAAAGTATGTCTAGTCTGATCCCAACAAGAAATCCCTAGGAAGAATGTTGACAGTATCGCATATTCTAGTCTTGCAATTCTCAGCGTTTAAAAAATGGTACTATGAGAGAAGCTGAACTTGGATAACCTCAGGACAGGAAGCAGATCTGAAAGTTTTCTGAAGCCATGAACTCAGTTAATTGTTAAAGTTAAGCAGTTTTGGTGTATCTCGTAAGATGGAAAGATTAACTGATACCCATACCTGTTTTCAGTAAAACTTTTTAAATTGTTCATTGTGATCTCAGATATTTCATACTTGCAAACAAAAACCTCTGTGTGCATCTCTGCAGAAGAGTGGGAGAACTTTGACCAGTGTTGACTTTTGCTGTTCATATCCTGGGTCACTGCATTTCAGTGGTACTGTGCTATGTGTCTTTGTTTTAGAATTGCTGAGAACAAGAGCTGTTTATAGAAGTAGAAGGAAGGTCTCTCAAAGACACTCTGAAAAATTAGGGGGTTGTTTTCTCTCCAGCCATTGTGTAATGCTGATGAAATTTGTTTAGCAACTGTTTAATTCTGATTACAAGTCTGCATTGTTACCTCTGAGGTGTTGTCTATAAATGACTGATAACTGTTCAATTTCAGAAGAGATAAACAAGAATCTATAGCAAAATCCTCAAGAGCAAACTTGTGTGCTTCTGTTAAGTTTGTTCTCTTTCCCCCGTCAACTTAGGTAACTGTCTGGGAGAAGAGGGATGTGAGCAACTCCAGGAGATCCTTGAAGGCTTCAATATGGCAGCTGTGCTGGGATCTTTGAGGTAGGCAGGGTACTAGAGTTTAAATCAGAAATCTTCTGGCAATTTTCATGAAGACTTGCATTTGCCTGTAAGAATAAGAACTGTAACGTCACAGATGGATGTTAGTCTGAGTCTGGGGCACCATTACAGGATTCAATAAGCAGGATGAGCCATGTGTCTTGTTTTCATGGATGGATTTATTAGTGTTAGTCATTTATCGTGTTCCTCGCTCTTTGGTTGCCATTGTCAACTGGGTGACTGAAGCCTGAGTGTCCTCTTAACCTGTTATAGCTGGAGATGTACTTCTTGCAGTAAGGCTTGAGGGGAGACTGCTTTTTTGTTCTTGAAAAAATGTTTGAATTCAAATGTATGGGAATTGTGTAATTAATGTAACTCTCAAACCTTAGTGATGATGAAGGGGAGGAGGAGGATGATGATGATGAAGAGGAGGAGGAGGATGAAGAAGAAGAAGAGGAGGAGCAGCAACAACTGAAGGAGAGAGAACAGGGAGAAGAGGAGTCACTGACTCCTAAGAAGATAATTGAATCTCAGGTAAGCTTGGTTCCAGGTGCATTCCTGTTTCCTCAGCTGGAGGAGAGTGAAGGAGGAAATGAGATCTGGAGTGAGTCTGAACTTGGAGGGCTGGCAGGAGTTCACATTCTTGTGTGGGTTGGCACTGTAGTAACAGTCAGGGACAAAACATGCAGGAAACAAAGAAAATTGATGACTTAGAAACATGTGTTGTTGAAGTGTGCATGTGAACACATACATGGAGGGAGAGGCTGAGGAGCGATTGTAACAAATACAGGCAGAAGTAGTCTTCCCATGTCCAGAAAATGATGGGAACCTTGTATATGCAGTGTCATGCAGTCATGTTAGCATGTTCTGACTATTCCAACTCTGAGCTCATTCCAGCCTCAAATATTTTGCAAATAGAACAAATCCTGACTTGATGCACCTGTGTCCTGACCTGTCCTATGTACATTTGCTGCTGAACCAATTTACTTCCAAGAGTAAACTTGAGATGGATTTTGCCTGTTCCAGGATTCAACTCCAGTGCCGTCTCCTCCAGTGGATGTTGCCACGTTCCTTGCTTTCCCATCCCCAGAGAAGCTGCTGCGGCTAGGACCAAAGTGCTCTGTGCTGATAGCTCAGCAGGTAGGTGAGCCACTGCTCTTCTCTGCTTGATTCTCTCTCAGAATCGTTTAATCCCCAGAGGTGATAACTTGCTCTCTTGAGACCTAGACTTGCATCTTCTCTTCAGTGATCCTGAGGAACCTTGTGGAAGCAGAAGATTCAATTAGTGCTTAATACTGCCACTGGAACTTAGAGTAACTGTTTCACAGTGTTGCTTGTGCCTTGTGATATAAGACAGAACTGATGGCAGTCAGCAGGAGGCTGTAATTCTTGTTATTGCCCTAGCAGAGACCAATCTTCTGAAGCTGATGCACAGTGAACTTAAAGGCCTTTTTTTTCCCCTTCTCTTTCAGACAGATACATCTGACGTAGAGAAAGTAGTTACAGCTCTCCTAAGGATATCCTCGGTCTTCAAAGATGAAGCCCCAGTGAAAACAGCAGTGCAGGAAACAACAGGTGACTGGGCCTTTCTTCACTTCATGGTGTGACCTGTTTCAGTGTTAGGGACAGCACTGTGATGCAGGAAAGGCCCCTGTGGGCCAGGCCACTGGACTGTTTGGTCCCTGACAGCAGGAAAACCTAGATAACAAAGTACCAAACTGTGCTGTGCTGTGGAGCGGAGTTAAAGTAGAGATTAATTCTGAACTGAGCATATCTTGTGCTTCCAAAGCTTGATGATGAACATCTCTTGTAGTTGCAGTCTTGGTGGACCTGTGCTGCCCTTACCTGCCTCTCCTTCATGCTGGGCTGTCAGTAGCCAGTAGTTCTGTGCTCCAAGATCAGTTATTTTTTCAAGGTCGTTTATTTAAAAAGTATTGTGCAGGAAGTTGCCTCTCCAGTGTAGTATTAAGAGAGTATAAAAAGAGACCTCTTAATGTTCCTTTCTATCAATCTGAAACATCTTTAATTTCTTCAGGAAGCAGAGATTTGCAACATGGGACAAGACACAGAGGCTAATGTACAGTCAAGGGACTGTTCTCACTGCATCTTGTGGAGCAGTGATTTCTATTATGTCTGGTTTTTGGACTAATAGTATCCCTTCATGTTCTCACTCAGAAACAGGAATTCCCAAGCACTCTTAGGCATCTGACCACTGGCTTCAATCTTTTTCAAATCCTTCAGCCATACAGTTCTCCCATATATGAGCTGCCTATCAATATTGTGTAAAAGAACAGAATAAATTATTTTTAAGACCACTTAGAGTGATTTACTGCAAACAAATGTGCATTTCCCTAGCTTAGAATTTCTTAGTTTGTGATACACAGACATGGTGAAATTGTGTTAGCTGTTGTCTGTAAAACAGTAAGGTAATAGAGCATTTTGTGGTGCATAGGACTGAGTGAAATTGCATCTGAAGCTTGGCAGTGTAGGAATTTGGAAGGGGTTTTGTTCTATTGTTGTGGGGTTTGTTTTTTTTGTTGTGGTGGGATTTTTTTGTGGGTTTTGTTGAGGTTGTTTTGTTGTTTGGTTTATTTTTTCCCCTTTGTATCAGGCCTTGTACTTAAGGACTGGGTTTTATCTTTCTCAGTGTTTCAGAGATTATACCTGGTCCCTGCAGAGACAACTGCGATCTTAGCACCTCCCCAGACTCCTTTAACAGTTGATAATCCCTGCGGTCCTGTATGATCATTCTTGATCTTAAAATCTGTAACAGAGTCCCTTTCTTTATTGTTTAATATGATGCATTATTTCTTTTTAGATGCCTTGATGAGAAAAGCCTTCACTTCTGCCACATTTAATTCAGATGCATTTGTCACAAGCCTCTTGATCCACATGGGACTGCTTAAGGTGAGGAAGCAGGAAAGAGTTAAGTTATGGTCTGTTCGGGCTGTTGAAGACCAGACTGGCTGGGTTTTGGGTAATTATGTTGCCATGGAAGCAGCTGGGTGCTTGTGCATGCCTGATGCCCAGGGACAATGAAAGTCTGCAGGTCCAGCAGAAATTGTAAATTGCAAGGTTGCACTATGATGACAGAGGTGTCAGCTCTTTGTACCTCTTCTGCTTAATGTGCACTGTATTCTCAGTCATCCCCTAAAGGTGGGGAGGGTCAGGGAAGGAAATAGTGGTGCTGCTGCACTATGGTGTCTATAAAAAGCTGTGTCCAGGAGTCTAACCTACAATATTACTAGTTAATGTGGTCCTTTAGGGCAACTCTTAGCAGCATGGCTCGAAAACATATATCCAACTACTCATGCCAGATCAGTAGTATTCAACTTCATGCTTTGGAGTATCTTCACCAAATGCTAGTGTTAAGTATGTAGTTACAGGGCATGAACTTTCTTGCAAGAAAAGATGGAGGTTGCGTAGGAAACCTGTGAATTGCTTTAGAATACCTGTAGCTTTACTTTCAGCGACATGACTGGAGAGAGGTTCTTTCTGCAAATTTAAGAAGCACCATTGCCTACTTGTGCTGCAAGGGTTAATGTTTCCCAGTGCCTCAAGACCTAGAAGCTGAGAATGGAAACTTTGACCGAGACAATTCTAAACCACAGAATAGCCACAATCTATGTTATCGCAGCCTGCTCTTAATTATTTTTATGGATTTCCTTCTGGTGATATCCAGCTTGGGGTACAGACAGCTGTTGACATGCTTGGATACAATCTCGATTAGGCCTTTCCCTGTGTTCGTTGGACTAATGCTGAGCTTCCCACTTCTCAGACAGGTCAACAGAACCAGAGGTGGCTCATACTGCAGAATGCCTGTTTCAGGGATTTCTACCTACCTCTCACCTGTACAGAAAATAGCAAATATGCATGAGTGGCAAAGCACAGACTTGTGCTCCAGTAGAACTGTTTCAGGGCAGGAAGTGGCATTGACAATAATGCCCCTGCAAATCAGCCAACTGACTGTCATCTGTGATCTAGAGGACTGTTGATGAATCGGGCATATGTAGAGGGGGAGCAGCTTTCAGCATTTTCTCATGTAGCTGGAAGCACATGAGCAACAGGTATTCTTAGCACCACGAAATCCAAGGTCATACACTTAGGAACACAGGTCTAGATAATGAAGGGCTTTAGTTGAAATGGCAGCGGAGAAGTGAATAAAAACAATATCAGAGTTGGAACATGCAGGTTAGCATCATGTTAGGAAAAAGAATAACTTACGAATCATGTAAACAGGGAGATGACTTAGCTTTATCTCATACATAATGATGAGAGCAGTTCTGGAAATACTGGATGAAGTTCTGCAGTAAGCCTGCTGAAGAACTGGAGATGGCATAAAAATGAGTTACAGAATAATACAGGAAAAAATATGTAATTAAGGCAACTGAATTCTTTATCAATTGAAGTCTAGTGGAATTCCTTAGGAAAACACTTTGACACAAGGCCTATGAGAAGATTTGGCTGTTTCACTTGCAAGTTCATTACTTCCCTTTCCCTATTAGTACTGCTGTCAATTGATAAGTACTAGAATGTCCTTGATGCTACTTCATTAGAGATGCTGGTGCTGGGAGTGTATGGAATTGGCTACCTTTGTCTTGGGGAACACTACACTGAATCTAGTGAGGAGCTTTCTCTCCTACAGTGTTTGGGAGCACTTCATTCAAGAGAATTCATTGCCTCTGTGAACTGTACAGGATTAGATAAAATCGTGATTGATGTCTGGCTTTACCTTCTTGTCCTTTTCTCAGAGTGAAGAGAAAATCAAAGCTGTCCCAAGCCTCTATGGTATTCTTATGACCTTGAACCATATGGTCCAGCAGGATTATTTCCCTAAATCCCTGGCTCCAGTTCTCTCAGCTTTTGTCACAAAGTGAGTATTGTACTTGCCATGCAGTCTTTTGCACAGGAACTGGTGAAGCTCTTTGAGGGTTAATAGCTACATGCAAGCTGTTCTGTTAAAGCCCAGTAAATATCTCTTCTGAAATTAAGGATTAATAGTTTAATGGGCCTCTATTCTTATCTTGCTTACTCCAGTATGCAAGATTTAGAATAAAATGTTGATCCTGAAGAATAAATGGTGGAAAGCTGGCTTTGCAACTGACTGACTCTGAAGCAGAGACTCTTAATGCCAGTCACAGAAGAGGTGTTTTGAACTTAAGAAAACATGTCACTGCTTGAGTGAACTATGAGTACACTGGATCTAACTGCACCCTTCAAATTATCTGAGTATGAAGGTTAGCAGAGCTCTACCTGAGTTGTTAATGCTGTGTAACACTGAACACCAGCAGACCAGAAACAGTGCAAAGCACAGAGATTGAATCTGTTCCTCAATGAAACTGTTCCTACTGTGACAGCAACAAGGCCAGTGACTTTTTTTTTCGAGAACTAAATTTGGAGCATAAGTGGTGAAGAAGCTGCTGCTGCTACTGCCTGTTTCCATTTAATGTTGTTACTTCTAATATAGGTATAGAGTCAACCCTGTTCCCACCAGCTTTAGTTTCTCTAATGTCTCAAAGCATAGTGAATTCCTGTGTAACCTCATCTAGGTGTTCCTGCTCCGGCAGGGGGATTGGGCTAGATGATCTTTTGAGGTCCCTTCTAATCCCTAACGTTCTGTGATTCTGTGAATGCAATAGTTGTGGAAGCTGTATCTCTTCTGGATTAAATCAGCACTGATGAGACTTAGAAAAAACATTTCAAATAGACCTTCCCTTGAGAGAAGGAGGATTAAATACTACTCTTCAACAGTCAAGATGAAAACCAGCACAAAACTGTCACTTTAGGCAAAACCAGCAGAGGTCTGAAATCCATTTGGAGCTTGATGGCTGTTTAACTCAGCATGGGCCACATGCCCTATAGGGTGAGAGCAGCTTTTTACAGGGTCCAGAATGAGGCTTAAGCCTTCCTGATTTTCATGATCTGGGGAATATGCAGACGCTCAGGATCTCTTGCTGATGAAAGACAGAGACATCAGATACTTGTGGCTGGTACAAAACACGGGTAATGGTGATGCAGTCAAGTATTGGTGGTCGGTCTTTTCTTAGCTCTGCTGGGATTGGAAGCAGACCAGTTGTGACAGGTGAGAAGAATTTTTCAAAGTGTTGGCGTGGCTGAAGCTGTCAAAGCTGATGCACAGCGGTGGTATGCATCAAGCAAGCAGCCACGCTACGGTCAGTTTTGGAAAATTAAACTATGTGGATACCTTGTTTACAAGTGTGTAAATGCTAACCTAGAGGCCCTTGTGGTGGAACTGTTTGCTGTGTCTTCTCTTTGGCTTGGTCAGGCTAAGAATTAGGCAGTTATAAGCCAGTGACCATATGCTGTACCAACAGAACAGCAAGAAGTATCAGGACTTGCCATGTGAAGTTGTGCAGACAGATCACTGGATTTCTGCTCTTTACCGCACTGCTTGTCATCTTGATAGTTGATCAGGTAGATATGTACAGCATAAGGAGCTACTACCAGCCCTAAAATAAAAGGGTGGAGGAACTGATGGCTTACTTCTTCATCAGGCACTAATTATGCAGAGAGTCAGCTTGATCAAAACAAGTACCCCTTAGTGCCTATAAGCCCCAGCCCTCCAAACAGAGGATTTAAATCACTCAAAGCTGGGAATGTGGAAAAGGAGACTTTGGTTCAATGCATTTGACCCTTCTAATTGCTTATGTCAGATTCCAGTACCTAGAGTAGCCTCATAACTCAATGTGACGTGTCTTTCTAAACAAACTAGCTCACAAAAGACACTTGTCCCCCTCTCCCTGTGTGTGTGTGTATGCAGGCCTCGACCAGGCTCCAGGCCTGCAAAACACCAATAAAAGTTTTTCATCTGTAGATGATGCTGTATGTGGCAAAATGAGAGTAAAATTATAGTCTTAATGCATTCATCAACAAAAAAATCCATTGAATCTGTAGCCAGCATTTCACTACAAGTAGAAGAAGGTCTCTTTTTGAAAGGGAGAGTTCATTCAGAGGAGAGTGAGACCCAAGAGTCCCACAGTGGAAGGCAGATATGCCTGCCTTTGCTATGTAAGGCTGCTAATGCCAAACCTGCAGTATCCCTGGTGCCATGACATTCTTGGAGCTGAAGCTTTCTTTCTCTGTTGCAAGATGTGATATTATCATAGGGAAACTTATGTCCTGTGCAGCATGAGGTAGTTAACACTATACACAAGCAATATACATTTGTGTTTTATAAATATATGTATTTCTTAGATTACTTTCCCTAAGGGAACAAGGAGAACAGCTGTTAAACCCTTTACAGTTGCCTGGAGAGAACAAGAGCAGTTCAAGAATCACAGAATTATACAATGGTTGGGATTCAAAGGGACTTTAAATATCATTTAGTTCCAACCCCCCTGCTGTGAGCAGGGACATCTTGCACTAGACCAGATTGATCAAAACCCCATCCCACCTGGCCTTGAATGCTTCTAGGGATGGAGCATCCACAACTTCTCTGGGCAGCCTGTTCCAGTGCCTCACCACCCTCATACTGAAGAATTTCTTCCTTATAACTTATCTAAATCTCCCCTCTTTCAGTTTAAAGCCATTACCCGTTGTTCTATCACCACATGCCTTTCTGAAAAGTCCCCATCCAGCTTTCTTGTAGGTCCCCTTTAGGTACTGGAAGGCTGCTACAAGATCTCCCTAGAGCCTTTTCTTCCAGGGGCTAAACAACCTCAACTCTTTTAGCCTGTCCTCATAGGAGAGCTGTTCCAGCCCTCTGATCATCTTCGTGTCCTCCTCTGGATTTGCACCAAGTCCATGTCCATATGCTGGGAGTCCCAGAGGTGAGCGCAGTACTCAAGAACCACAAAGTCCAGTTAAAGCAGCTTCATGGTTAACCTACAGCCCTTGTCTTTTCTTGCAATTCAGTCAGAACAAAATCACCTCCTAACCTTAAATCAAACCTCTACCTGGTTAACCTAGTAATCCGCAGAGCTCATTTGGACTCTGTTTCTGCAACGAATTTACTTCCACTCTGTGAAACCCAGGAGTCCTTGATTTGCAGCAAACTGGTATGCACTTTTGTGGTGTTTTTTAGGCTTTTCCTTTAGGATTGCAGTTAGCTCCTTTGGGCTTGTAGCCACCTAGGATAGAGCTCTGCTGCCTTTTGCTGCAAGGAGCTTACTTCTGGAGTAGTCATTCTCCTCATTTCTTTTGTGACAATTTGTGATGTTGTAGGTAGTGTTCTTAATTCAAAAATAATAATAAGATTATGGATATGGCCTGCAAGCAGCATCCATCTTACTCTGCGAATGTCAGTCCTTATTTTCTCTTTTTTGGACACAAGAGGGTGCTGTAAATTCACATGTGCTTTTCCGTAATTCTGTAAGTGGAAACACTGAAAATATGTGGATGTGTGCTTGTGTGCTTGTGACTTGCTGAGGGTAGTGGTGGGGGTTTTTTTGTAAAGGTTGGTTGTTTGTTTTCTTTCTGCTCTTTGCTGTTGGATTTGATCACAACACTGGCCTCTTTCAACAGCCTGTAGCACAGAGTGGTGGGCAGTTTAACTCCACAGCAAGTAAAGAGGCTTTTAGCGTTAGAGGAGGCTTGGTGTTAGGTATGGAGGCTGAGGGAGCTTGGCTGTGATCCACATCAGCAGTTCAGGCTCTCTGCTTCCAAAAATGGGGAGCTGCCTAGACAGAATCAGCCTGCTCACTGCAAACAGGACTGGGTCTTCCAAAAATGATGACTGAAGTACCTCACCCAGCCACTTTGAAGATAAACTGCAAGTTGTAATTGTGTCCTCTACGTTCAGTGTGGTGCCAAGAATGGCTTTTGGGGGAATAACAGGGACTGACTCTTTTTTAGGATGTGCTTCTGTTAAACCATAGCAGACATGGTACCAAACCACCTCTGCAGCTATTGCCCACGTGCTGTAAATCCAGAGATAAACTTCTTGCTCCTACCTAAATATTCTAATCTTTATTTCAGCTCACCCTTTTTTCCCAAATTGAGTAGACTTCATTGCTATTAAGTATTAAAGGTTGCTGTGGTGGGGTGGGAGAGAGGTAAAGTTATAATTATTTTTATTCTCAGAACAGTTGAAAACATTGGATTCAAATTATTTGCAGTTCTTAAATTTAGTGTTTTAATTCTCTCTCTCCTCTTTCCACAGACCAAACCGTGCTCTTGACTCCTGTTCATTTGCTCGCCACATGCTCTTACAAACCCTCCACCAGCTGTAAGAGACAAGAGATGTGCTGCTGTGCCCTTCCCTCCTCATAGGACTGTCATCAGCAGAGAACTCAGAGCTGCATGGTGGGAGAGGATCCCAGAGCCCGTACAGACATGGTGTCCTCTTTTTTTTGTGTTTCCCCGTAGGATATCTGTCCTTCCTTTTGCTTTCATAAACTTGGACAAATCCTGCTGATTTTTTTTTTTTCCTATTCCTCATGGAATGACTCCCTGGTCTGCAGGGCAGGTGCTTATGCTAGAATGAGTCAGCGCTACTCTGAGCTCTGCATGAATTAAAAAGAAGAGTCCTCCACTTCAGTTGCATTGGCAAGGGTGTGCCAAGACTAATACAGGGCCCAAAAGCTCTCTCATCAGGATCAAACCTGTTGTGCATTTTGTTTTATTGGACTGTGACTCCTGCCTGGTACCATTCAGCATTGTGCAAGGGGAGGCTTTGCTGCTGCCACTGCTTCTCCAGGCCAGTGCAGTGCTTGACCCCTTGTGCTGTTGTCAGGTCAGAGGGGCAAGGCGTGTTCCCCTTTCTTTTTTCTTTCAAGTCCATGTGTTGAAGGCAGTGTGTGGCTGGTTTGTATTTAAATATACCGCTCCCCTGCTGCTGTGGCTTGGAATATTCGTGTAGTGTAGCTGACCCCGGTGGCTGTTGCTTAAGGGAGCAAGTGTATCTTTACTGTAAATTTTTTTTTACCATCACCTGTGTTCCCTCTTCCTGCCCTTTCCCTGTCCCTCTTCCTAATTAAATAGGCTTGGTTTGGAAATTAATACAATCCATGAAATCCCTGTGGAATACATGTTCCCTTTCTTCTCCCTTTGACAAAACACTGGGACTTTGTGCACTGTTCACAAGTTTTAAAGCTCATCAAATGTACGAGCATGAAGAATTAGGGTTCTGCTGATCATTCTTGGGTAGGGCTGTGCTTTTTTTTCTGGTGCTGAAGGATTAGCAGCAGATGCCTTTAAATTTCTGTATGGAGGATTGTCCATCTGCCTACACATTTGTGGCACCTACCTCTACCACTCCTGGCTGGTGTTCTGCTCCCACATCTTTTAAGTCTCTGAGAATCAATACATCTCTTCAGGTAGCAAGTAGTTCCTTCCCTCTGTTTTCAGTGGGAGGAGGCTGTTCATCCTCCTTTACCCCACTTTACAATTGATCTGTGCTACAAATAGGGCCAGTGCCTGGAAGAAACCAAGGAAAATGGGGTGAGCTGTCCCCTCATCATGAGAGGCAACGTGTACTGCAGCCAGCAGCAGGGTGCATGTGCTTGGCCAAAATGCAGGAGAAGCTGGTGGTAACTCACAACATGGGCAGAAAAAAGGGGCTTGGGGTACTGGGTTGAAATAAAGTGTGTAGTATGTGCAAGACCTACTTGCATGCACTCTCTGCTTAAATTTCTCCAGGTTCTGGGCACGTTCAGGGCAACCACTGGTGAAACTGAGAAGTTTTGTGTGGCTCTTGTTGCTCTGGCAGGGGAGGTGCTCGCTCTCGTGTAAGAGCTGTGTCCCCTCATTTAGAAAAGGTTGCCCTAGGACTAAGAGCAAAGTGCATTTTCTCCCAGATTCTGTGACTAAAGCTGGAATTCCTGTGTGTCCAAACTGGTAAAAAGCAACTGAAGTGAAGGTCCCTGCACCCACAGAAGGAGCTTCAATCACTGCAGACCATGCCCCGCCTCCTTCACCCCATCCTGTTCCTTCACCTCTCTGTTGCAAAACTTAACAGATTTGGTTTTGCCACAAGCTTGAGGACAAAGTTGAGACATAAAAGAACCTGTGTTTTCTGTAAGCCTTGAACCAGTGTAGCTTTCCTTGGAGCTCCCTGGCCTCTTGCTGTTCTTCACACCCCTCTCCCCTAGAGAAAAGCCATAGAAAAAGAGGAACATGAAGGAGAAGAGAGATGCAGAGACCAAGTCAAGGGTTAACCTCTGCAGGAGGCCATCTGCAACAGATATGGTGGAGCGTGTCATGTGTGCAAGGCTGGCTGATGGAGCCTGTGGGGGTCAGAGAGATGATGCCTGCACAAAGCTGTGTGCCAGATCATGGTTAGATCCTGTGTGGGAAGCTCTGAGCAGCCAAGCCATAGTAGCAGAACAAGTGTGAGATGCTGATCCTTAAGTTTCTTTTAAAAGCAAACAATATTTAGGAACAGGATTGTCCTGCTATTCAGTGTCAAGATCAGATATCTATAGGAAAAAGGGGTATGTGAGGGTCTCTGGAGGACACAGATTTGCTTCTAGGTAGGACACAGACTCAGAAGTCCCTTAAAAGTGGCTTATGCCTCAGGATAAGGGGGTTAAAAAAAAAAGAGGATGGGAATTGCTAGCTGTGATTTCCATTAGAAGTTGCTCCCGGAGGAAGCAACTGTGCCCTGGAGGAATGTGGGGTCATTCCAGTGCTCCTTCAGCCGCTCTTGTGCAACCATCTTGCCCCAAAAGCACGACCGTTGTCAGAAGTATTTTTAATTTGACCTTCACTACTCCAGGGAGGCAGTGGTGGTGCAGAACTTGGGCTGCATGGAGCAGCTTTGGGTGCAGCTCTGAGCAGTGAAACCCTGAGTGGCAGTAACAGGCTCATGCTGCTTGCAGGCAAAGGAGAAACATTTTCTTTAATGAAAAGCAAAAGTCTCTGGCCTGGCAGATGTGGGTTAGATCCCGCCATGTGGAAGTTCAGGTGTGATTCCTTCATGTCCCATCAGAGAACAAAGTCTGGCTGCCTCCCTGCAGCCCCAGTAGAAGCTAAAGCTGGAGAGAGATTGTTGCTGGGCAAATTATCAAACTCAAAGCCTGGGGGGAGGCTGGGGCAATGGCAGATGTGGCCCTGGGTACCTGGTACCGCATCTTACCCTCCCAGTAGGCCTCTAATAGAGCCCAGATCCCTGCCAGGGAGGTGTTGGTGCCCACAGAGTTTGAACGGGTGGGAGCTCCTGGCTGGGGAGGTGGTGGTGAGCCCGAGTAGGGCGGGTTGGACAATGGCCAGAACTGTGGTGTGGTGGTGGTGACTGCGGTGGCTGGTTCCACATCAGCTGGTGTATGGGGTTGCAGCTGAAGGGTGGAGAGGAGATTGTGGTTCCAGTGGAGGTGGTCAAGGTTCCTCAGGGCCCTGAAAGCTCCCAGCTGGAGCTGTTCCACCTTGCTGCCCTTTAGTTGGAGGGCAGTGCTCTCTGGGAAGAAACTGTCCCCCAGCGCGGGTAAGAGGTGGGGCTGCCAGGTCGGCACAGGGGTGGCAGTGGGTGGTGGGGACAGGCTGGAGTTGGGGCAGCGAACGTGGTGCTGCTGCAGAAAGCAGGAGCAGATTGGGGGAGCACGTGGGCCTGGCTGTGGTGGTGGCATGCAGCAGGGGCAGGGGGAAGACCACCAGAGCGTGGCTGTAACATTAAGCAGATGCGGCTCCCTTCACCTGGCCCTCCCTGAGACAAACCACTGCCCCAAAAAGGATCTTAGTGATTTGGTGCAGGCAGTGAGCTCTGCAGGGTGACCAGCCTGGGGCAGTTTTGTCCCATTGAGACATATATCCCCAGTGGTCCACCCCACACAGCACAGCAGAGATAAACACGAGAGCTGATGTCCCAGAAGCTGCTCATCACAGTGCGGTTGGGCAGTCACCCTGTGTCACCTGAGCACCCCCAAGAGAGAGCCCACAGGCATGGAAGGGACATCGGGTCAAGGAGGCTTTGGCCATTCAGCAGTGGGGAGGGTCACGGACCCTGGGCAGTGAATCCATCACCCACAGGTGGCAGCAGGATGGGACATACTGGTTCTGGCAGCTGGGACTGCTGAATAGGGGAAGGGCCTGAAAGAGAAACTTTACTATTGAATCTTCCAGATTTTTGCTGGGCTGCAGAGCTGCTCATGTTCTCTGGGAGAGTGAAATGATGGACTCGTGGAGCAAAATGAAGGCCTCCATGGCCTTCTGCAAGGAAATGATGTTTCATACAGGCACTGCTATCCCTGGCCTTTCCAAAACAAGCAGAGAAGCAAAATTTGGAGAACTTGGGGCTGCAAATGTGGCAGGGCCCTGCAGCCTAGTTTGCCAGCTGCCTCCTTCCTTTTGCTCAGGCTTACCACCGCTGTTGCACTTTTGTCTGGATGTCACCTTTCTGCCCTGCACCTCTGTAGCTCCTGTGACTTACACAACCAGGAAAGAGAAGGCAGAGCCTGGGAAACACTGAGAGCAAATCCCACCCAGGCTGGGGCTGTGGTGCACCAGTGCTCCTGGGCCTCTGTGAGGCAAGGGGCAGGCGATATCTGGGTCACTGCCCTCTCTCCAGGGGTGCTCTACCCTTCCTCCCCCCCTTCTTCCTTCTCTTCCTCCTCCCGTGTTTCTGGCTCCGTCCGGTGAGCGCTGCTGGGAAAGCAACACAACGGGGCCCATTCAGCTCTCGCTTCTGCCAGGAGAGCAAACACCGGCACAGGAGCTCGGCAGCCGCTGGACAGCGGGGGGGACACGCTTTCCCCTCTTTCTTCGCTGCCTCTTGAGGTCCAGGTACCCCCAGCCCCCGGGTGCACGACTGCCCATGTGTGTGGGAGGGGGTGGTGGGTTGATGCCTGGCCCGCGGCGGTGCCCAGGCACAGGATGGGGGCTGAGCTGGGGACATTGCATTGGTGGCACTCTGGCTGCTGACTGCACGGGAGGAGTGTGACCACAGTGCGGAGCGGGGGACAAGGCAGGGCTGGTGGTGGTGGCAGAAGGGCAGAGTGGGGACATGGGACTGTGGGGGATGATTAGCCACGGTGGGCAAGGGGATGGGCATCATGATAGCTCCATGGGTTTGAGCCTTGCAGACTCCACTCCTGCTCCCCAGAGCTCAGTGGGGGTGTATTGGACATATCTGCAACGCTGCTGTCCCTCTCTGTGCTCGCCCCAGCCCTGGCCCTTCCCCAGCACCTCCACCCCAGGGATTTGTTCCTGCCCGGCCAAAATCAACCCATCCTTCCTGCAGATCAACAGTGGAGAGCTATTTCAAAAGCTGCTGTGAATAGCTTGGAGTCAGGGAGGTGGGGCAGGTGGGAGATGCAGACCTGGGAGGTGGAAGGTGGCTGGGGTGGCAGAGATGGGACATTTGGAATTAAAACAAAGGTGGCAGCTCATAAAGCTGGTGTGATCACATCCCCTGCATGGTTATGCCTGATTGCCTTACAAAAAAAGCAAGCCTCGATTGCAGGAGGGATATTAATTTTCTGTATAGATCAAGACCATTTTATGCTAATGATATGAGAAGAAAAAGACTGAGGCCTCTGCTCCAAGCCCACTCCCTGCGAGTGACCCTGTGCTCCTGCTGAGCTCCCTCCTGCTCCCAAACCTCCTTCAGGGAGTTTAGATAACCAGGGGAAAAAGCTCTTTCCAAGTGTAACCTTGCTATCTGTGACCTTCACTTTTCACCCTAAATACTTATCTTTTCCTTCTGCTCTGTTCCTCATTTATAACCTGAAAAGTCATGGTGTGAGCTCAAGGAACAATGAGACCTGCCCCACCAGGTCACAGAAGTGTCCCTCATGGCACCCGGTGGCAGTAAGCGATGCTGTTTGGGGATGGAGGGGGCCTGACCCCTCTGCCATTCCTCCCCAGGCCTCACCGCTGCCTCTCCCCAGCCGCAGGTGCCTCAGCCATGGGGCTGCCCTGGGGGCTCCTCCTGCTCGCGGTGGCACTGGGGAGGTTGGCTGCTGCCCGCTGCCCCACACCCTGCGTCTGTGACAACCTCCACGCTCAAGTCCTCTGCCTCCACGGGAACCTGACAGCCATCCCCGAAGCCATCCCACAGGTGGGGAAGGGGACAGGCAGGGGATGGGGGGAGGAGGTGGGGATGGCAGCCCTCAGGTAACTCAGTGTTTTGTTTTTGTGACGGACAGCTCACCAAAAACCTGGACCTTCGGGGCAACAGCTTCATGGTCATCCCGGTGGGAGCCTTTCTCGCCACCCCATACCTAACGCACTTGGACCTGCAGCACTGCAAGGTGGAACGGCTGGAGGAAGGGGCTTTCCGAGGACTGGGGAGGCTAGTCTACCTCAACCTGGCCTCCAATGGCATAGCCTTCCTCTACCAGGAGTCCCTGGATGGCCTGTCCTCCCTCCAGCAGCTCATCCTGAAGGGGAACCGCATAGAGGAGATCCAGCCGGGTGCTTTTGGCCACCTGGGTTCCCTCACTGTCCTCGACCTGAGGGCAAATGCCTTGGTCTACCTCCCAGACATGGTCTTCCAGGGTCTGCAGGTCCTCAGATGGCTCCGGCTGTCCCACAATGCCATCCACGTGCTGGGCAGCGAGGCCTTCGCCGCCCTCCCTGCCCTGCGCAGGCTGAGTCTGGACCACAATGAGCTGCAGGCGCTGCCCAGCGAGGCCCTGGCCAGGCTGGATGGGGCAACTTGGCTGGACCTGGGCCACAACCCCATCACCTACATGGCCGAGGAGGCCCTGGCCATGGCCTCACTGAAGCACCTCTTCCTGGACCATGCCGCCCTCCAGGATGTGGCACCCGATGCCTTCACTCACAGCCCCCAGCTGCGCACGCTGGACCTCCGTGAAAACCAGCTGCAAGGGCTGCCGCCCCTGGCCGGGGCCAGGAGGCTGGAGAGGGTCAGCTTGGTCGGGAACCCCCTGCTCTGCTCCTGCCTCCTGCGCCCCTTCCACCGCTGGCTGGCAAACGTGCGGGTGCAGGTGGAGGGGGCCTGTGCTGCTCCTCTCACCCTCCGTGGACGCCCCCTCGACTCCCTCAGGCCCCCCGAGATGAGATGTGGCCGCCCCCAGCCACTCCCCAGCCCCACCACGCCGTCAGAGCAGTTGAGGGTGGCCAGCAGTGGGCGCTGCCCCCTGGGGTGCTCCTGTTTCCCCGATTTCCATCACGGGTCCTGTGAGAACAGGGACCTGCAGGAGATTCCTCAGGGCTTCCCCCGGGACACTCGTCTCCTCGACCTGCGCCAAAATGCCTTTGGGACGATTCCACCAGGCGCCTTCCCTGGCCTGAAGGAGCTGGTGTCCCTCCACCTGCAGAGCTGCAGCATCAGGATGCTGCACCCTGGGGCGCTGCAGGGGCTGGAGAGCCTGGTCTACCTCTACCTCACCGACAACCACCTCTCCACCTTGGCAACCACTGCCTTCAAGGGTGCCCCACAGCTGGCCTACCTTGACTTGGACCGCAACGCCTTCACCCACCTGCCCTCGCACACCTTCCAGCTCCTGCCCAACCTTATCTCCCTCCACCTGCGGCACAACGCCATCGGGGAGCTGCTGGACGGCGACCTGGCCAGGGCAGGGGGGCTGCGCTGGCTCTACCTCTCTGGGAATGCCATCCAGCACATCGCCCCCACCGCCCTGGCTCCTGCCAAGATGCTGGAGAAGTTGCACCTGGAGGGAAACCACCTGGCAGAGGTGCCCACAGAGGCACTGCAGGGCTTGCCCGCACTGAGCGAGCTGAAGCTGTCCCGCAACCCCATCAAGCGCCTGGGGGATGGTGCCTTCCTGCCCGTGGCCTCCAGCCTGCAGCACCTCTACCTGGACAACATGGGCCTGGAGTGGGTGCGTGTGGCTGGGAACCCACAAGGGGCAGGGGCACCGCAGGGCACAGCCACAGGTCCTGTCTTGTTCCACCACCCAGGGCTGGTGGCCCCTATAGAGGCAGCCAAACAGGTGTCCCCAACTCCCAAGGCTTTAGGAGAGGCTCTGTAGCCTGGCCAGGAGAAGAGGCTTCCTCAGGTTTGGCCAGAGCATTGTCTTGCTCCAACCTGTTCCCCTGGGACATACTTGCTCCCCCTGGTGCTTAAAGACACCCCACTGCAGTGGGGTCCAGACCATCCCCCAAACCACCTCCTCTCCCAGCCCTGGATTTATTTCTCCTGCTGTTAGTAAAATCTGTCCTGTGGGGGGACTCTTCACCACTATTACCCTGAATTCTTCCAGCCTCTGAAGAAATCTGTGTTAGTACCACTCTCACAAGGACCCTGCACCTTAACAGTGCCCAGGGTTTGCTCTGCATGTCACCTTCTTTCCAGGAAGACTGAGCTGGGCCCAATGAGTCCCGAAATGTGACCAAAAACTGGTTAACTAATGGTCCCAAAGCACATGTGCTGCCATTTAAAACAGCTCTTTCATGGGGTCACCAGGTTCAGGACAGGTTCTCTTGGCTCCTCAGCCTGATTAGCAGTGCAGGGGCTGAGATTTGCTCCTTGGCCTCCATCAGGACTCCCTGACTGACACTCATTTCATTGCAGATTTCCCCTGGTGCCTTCGCTGGCCTCGGTCCCAAGATCAGAAGCCTTTATCTGGAGAGCAACAAAATGAGCAACATCCCTAACATGAGCAACTTCACAGGGTTGGAGATCCTCAATCTGAGGGATGTGCCTTTCCACTGTGACTGCCAGCTCCTTTCCCTGTGGAGGTAAGTGCTGCGAGGCGGGAACAGCCCTAGGGGACAGCCATGGGGACAGCTGGACCCTTGCCCCACCAGAGGCACAGGCCTGTGGCACACTGGCCTTTTTGGGTCTTCTCCCATGGCGGTGAGACAGATTGTGCAGCCTGGGCTTTCCTGGTATAGGGAAAGCAGCCACAAGCTGGGGTGGGCAGGTACTCAAATACTCAAAGGTCACCCAGGTGAGACCTTGAGCAACCTGGCCTGGCTTTGAAGGGACCCACACCCACTCACGGGCAGAGTTTCACCTCCCCCTTTGCCCTGTTCCATTCTTTTCCCTGATCTTCTGCCACGTTTCCAGGTGGATCAACACACTCAACCTCCATGTAGGGGCCACCTGTGGGTCTCCTGCAGAAGCCCAAGGGCTGAAGGTGAAGCTTTCCACCACTTTCCTCACCTGCCCTGGCTGGGGCCGAGGTGAGGCTGGGGAAGCCAGGCCTGACAAGACCAAGGCTGCAGGCAAGCCCAGCAAGAAAAAGAGACCAGGAAAATCACCAGCCAGGGGCTTCAAGAGGAACAGAGCTTAGGAAATGTGTCCAGGACACAACAGGGTCGTACCCACAGTCTGGGGAGAGTGGTTTTTCTACTTGTCCCTGCTGTGGTAACATGGATATTGCACAAGGTGCAAAGAAGAGAGCCTGGTGACACCAAAGTGATGCTGAATTGCCAAAGACAGGGTGTGTTTTTGCAGGACACAGAGGTACGCTACCCTGGAAAGAACTGGTGCAAAAAGCTTTCGTAGTGTTTGCAGCAGGCTTTGGTGACCTGACCAACAAAGCCAAATCCTTGCTTTTTCTTCCCAAGGCTCCCTCCAGCCATGCGGAAAAGCTGGAATCCACAAGTTTGTTTTTAAGAGTGCTGTGCTTCCACAGCTTCCAGAGCAATTAAAGAGTGGGACTGCAAACAGCACCAATGCAAGATCCCGCACCGCCTTGTATCTCAGAGCAGAAAACTTAAAATTACCCTCAGCGAAAACACTGCCTGAATCCCCAGCAGCTCCTCAGAATTAAAACATAAGCAAATTGAAACCTTTCTGTTTCCTGCGAAATTTCATTGGTGGAATGGGATCACTTACCCCGTAAGTGATCCCATCATAAGCAATGTGCCCAACCTATTCCACATGGCAGCCCAAGCCGGGAACCCCAGCCCCATTTTCAAGTCAGAAACTGGCTGAAATTCAGAAGGCTTTACAAGGTAAACACTTCCAGCCACTAAACAACTGTATGGGACATGGAAATGTTAGTGCAAAAACCAGGAGGAAGCAAGCTGAAGTTGTCTGGAAGTTCTCCTGGAAATACAGGTGGTCCTACAAGCCCTTCGATAGAAATCCCACACCCCCACCCCACTCACCCCATCCCCATTTCCCCAGGAGCCCAGAGCCCTCGCAGGTGGGCACAGCTCTCGTGCCTGGTTTGACACAGACCCTCCATTCTTTTTCCACTTGTGTTTCATTGCTTCCCCCACCACCTTTTTTGTCCCTCTCCAGTTATAGACTCCATTTGCCTCCTTAGAAGGGAAAAGAGGAAGACTGGTAATTACTCCCTGTCTCTACCCCATGTTTTCTAGACAGTTAGCTTGAAATTTTTTTATGGTCATGAGCCACTGTGCAAAGCAGGAACTATTATGGCATCACGGGCTCTCGCCTGGAAGCTCAAGGGGAGCATGGCTAAGGCAGCCATTTCATGGCCAAGGCAGAGCCCTGAGCAGCCACCATGTCCCTGTAGGACCTGACAGGGCACTTGCTGTACCCCACTGTGGCACTGAGAGGCAGGACACACCCTCACACGCAGAAAGTCCACAGGAACTTGCTACAGGAGATTTAGAACTGTGTCTCATCGCTGTCACCATACTGACCTTCTTCCTGATTTCTGTCCTGAACTTTGATGGCCACTCTGGGGAAAGAGAGTGATGATATAGTTTTGCCCTAAAACTGGAAATGGCATCCCCTGCTTTATGCTGTCTATTGCACCCATGATGTTCAGCCCATATGCAGATCTGGCAGGTAAACAGCAAGTGCTCAGAAAAACCCTAATGGAGGGCCCAAAAAACCACCTCAAACTCAAAGCACCCCAAAACACCATTTCCTTATACCTAACACTTACAGTCCTCGTCTCTTCCCCATCTTGGCCAACCCTGATATTCTGGAAAACAATGTACAAGTCTTTGGTCTCTTTCTCAAGTTTAATTCAGAGGGCTTTAGGGTACAGATCGTAGATCAAGTGTACAGTAGGATTACTAAAAATTTAAAAAAAAAAAAAAGAAAAAAAATCAAACTGCACACCACATTCTCTGCAGTTCTGGGTTCGAAAGCAAGAAGTGACACTCAAAAAAGGTCTCTTGCTCTCTCAAGAAGTATCATCGTCCCTTTTTTTTGTTTAATGTCTTTCCGTTCTTCCTGCCCTGACTTTCTTGGGGGTTTCAGGGCCTAGACAAGGGAGCACAGCACCTATGTCCTGTGAGGGCAGCTGATTTTCTGACACATGTGACCTGCACACATCATCTCAGACTGCAGCTCACCACCTCCAGCCACAGCTGAGAACCCAAACTGCCCCTTTGTATTCTGGCAGCCTCTTTTTCCCACTTAGGAGTTCCTGCTCAGAAAGGTGCTTTCAAAGCCAGGCACACACAACCCCAGCAGCCACCCTGGTCCTGCTCCTCAGCGCACCAGCAGCCTTTCTGGAGTGTGTTTCCCAGGGCTTAAAATCACAAGCCTGAGAGAAATTTTCTTGCACGCCAGGAAAGCAGAATTATGATGTTGCAGGGTAGTCTGCCTCAAAAAGAGAAGACCCTTTTACTCTTCTGCTTCCCTTTGCCAGGACCTTCCCCAAAGAGCCACAAGGTGAAGCGCAGGCTGCTGTGGGCAGCTGGGGGACACTCCAGGATCAGTCTGTGACCTCCTGCTTTATGCTGCTGACAGGAACGGGAAGCTCTGTGGCTTCATACTCTTCTACTGAGGGGTCAATGGTTTCTTCTTTCACCTGCACGGCAATGACTAGCAAGAGATGGAAAGAGAGAGGGAAAACATAAGTAAAATCAATTCATGCTGCCTCACTCTACCTGCAACGCCCCAGAGCCAGCTCTGTTCATGCAGATACTCAAAATGTCACAGGTTTCCAGCCCACTTCTTGAGGGTCCCGCACCACAGGCAGCCCTGTTTTGCCAGCACAAATCCATCCATGGTCACAGCAGCAACCAGGATGGGACCAAACCCTGGCAGCATTCAGCTGCCTGCTCCCAAGAACAACTTCTCCTGGGGCTGAGAGCGGAAAAGGCAGTGTGGTCCATTCTCTACCTGCCTGCATCCCCACACAGGAAACAAAATCTCTATGAACAATGTGGACCTTCATGAGGTGCACAAAGCACCTCCTCCACCATCTTCCCCAACACCCACTAAGGCTGGCAGGTAACCCAGTTCCCAGATGCTCTTCCAATCACCACATCTCTTGGTGCTTAGCATGTCATGCTGCGTCAGCCCTTATGGTGACATGGAAGTGACAGCACACTTTTGACATGTCCATCTTGACTCTTGTCCCTGACCTTGCACAACCAGATTGCTCAGCAAGGCAGCCATGCCCTCAGCAGGCATCAGCAGTATCAAGATATCCAGCTGTACTGGTGCCACCAAGCCTTCCCAGGAGGCAAACCTTCCATGGGAAAGCAGGCAAAGGGTTTATTCCACTGTCTCTGGAGGAGTAGAGATGGACATTTGTGACGGGGTTGCCTTTCCCTGCCTGGGGCACTCATGACATAATAGCTAAGAAGCAGCACAGGCAGGGCATACGGGAAAGTTGCATGTGGCTGCTGGGTGGAGTGACTTGCTCCCTTACTCTCATCAGGTGCTGGCTCTGGCAAAGCCTTGCTGGCAGCTTTCACTTCTCGTTTTGTCTTCAGGGTGGCAGGCTTCTTGACAGTCTGCTTGATGTTGCGGGTTTTGGCAGGTAACTTTTTTCCTTAACAAAAAGAAAACACAGCATGGGGAAAAAGTGTTTTTCTTTTCCCCTGGAAAACCAGCAACCCTACTCCACTGAGAAACCACAGGCCAGGCACCAGCACAACTGACCAGCAACCTACTCAGTCATTTGCTGCCAACTGGTTGCTCAACAGAAATGGCCTACTGGAGAAAAATTCTATAGTCATCCTCTCCAAATATTCTCCTCTGTGTTCTCCTTCATTAAAGGTAAGTCACATCAGCATGTGCTTAACTTCTGAGGAGCACATCCTGTTGGAATCAGTCTGCATCCAGCTTTGCTTACCTGTCTGGGTCTAGTCCTAGGCAATGGGCATGTTGGCTGCAAGGTACGGACATTGTAGCATTAATGTTTACATTTTAGCTGACATTTATATTTAGGTTGAACGTCTTTATAACTCTTCAGATGCCCTTCCCTCTACATCCTCCCCCCCAGGAAGGAATTTCTTGCCTGTTTATACATGATTCACCACAGCTACTGCAACACTGATGACAACAAGGACAAGATGAAACAATAACATGGTCCAGCCCCACTATTGGCTTCTTCAGCCATCTTAAAGCCTTCTTTTCCCCAGCACAAAGCAGGCAGGGTTGCTCTCCAGCTACCCTCCAGCTGCAACAAAAAAAATCTCCCTCCAACCACAGACACAGTAGGGAAAGCAGCACAACCTCACGCCTGGAAGCAAGCACCAGCTATACCTTGGCCAACAGAAAAGAGACGGCAAAACAGATTCTTCCCACACACACAGCTCTCTGCTTTTTTAGGTAACAGGGCAGTTAAGAAGGATGAAGCTGTGTTGACAAACCCACAGCTGGCTGAGGGCATCCACAGCAAGACAAGGCTTTTCTCTCCTGCTCTGACAGGACATGGACAGGGTTCCTCTAACTGGGCCCAGCCTGCGAGCGAGCAGGAGGGCACTAATCAAACATCACTCACTCTTCTTTCCATAGGGTTTCTTCTTCCTCTTGGGCACCTCCTTGGCCTTCACTGGAGTTGTGGGCTCTGTCATGGAGACGAGAGGGAAACGAAAGCCAAGTCCCACAACCAGTAGGTAACTGGGATGAAGTGACATAAGCGAGAAACAAGATACACCCGTCCCCCCGAGCCAAAGCCCTCTTCCCAAAACAACCAGCTGGGGGGAAAGCAAGGCTCTAGCGCAGTTGCTGTCTGTGCTTCCAGGCGAGGGCCCAGGGTGGCAGGCTGGGGCAGCACAGGGGAGGGAGGCCCAGGAGAGATTTGGCAGGGGCAGTAAAAAAAACCAAAACCAAACAAACAAACAAACAAAAAAAAACCAACAAAAAAAACCCCAACAAGATTTGTAGCTTGGGACAAGAAGGAAAACATCTGCAAAGGTGAGGCAGTGGCCTCCCTGTGACAAGGCAAGGAAACTCTTCAGAGGGATGCTCTTACCTTTTAGAGATAGAGAATTGATGAGAAAAGGGAGTAGGGGCTGAGTTCCCCCTGCTACTTGGCTGAGGTTGTAGGTTTCCTTAATAAAAGGGAGCTGTGCAGGGACAGGACTACCTGGAACTCTGACTTCAACAGGAACAATTCTCTGTTGGTATGCAGGTGAGGGAACAGAGGGAAAACAGAGCCAACCTCAAATCTCAGGCAGTTTTCTCCCCATCACAGGCTCCTCCCTCTGCCAGCTGCTAGAATGTGTAGCAGCAGAGGAAGACTTCTGGTAGCCAGCACAAATCAAGGAGGCAGTTTTCTCCTCCCTACAAGGCCCCAAAAAAGGATGAGGCACTCACAGAGCAGGACGAAGGAAACCTTTGCCTCTAGAGTCAGAAACCACAGCCAAATCTCCACTCACCTGGAACAACGGGTGGTTGAAGCTGGTAGCCTGTCAGCTCACACCACCCCACAGGATAAATGTCTGGAGACTCGCAGTCCACCCACTGGTCATATTCGTTGTCCCAGCCATCAAAATGGATGCTAAGGAGACGGTGAACTACACGCTTCACTGTGGCCACACAGATGAGACGGGGCTCCATCAGGTCCACTGCTTCCACCTTCATGCCTGCCTTGAAGCCATGGTTTGGGCAGTCCTGTGTGCAGAAAAAAAAATGAGAAAAAGAAAACCAAAGGCCATTGCATTCAGTCCAAATCCAGACCTGGCCACCAGCACCCTAGAACAGTTATGGGCTTGCTCCAGCTTAAAGGAAGCAGAGAAAGAACCAGCCAGTCACATGACAAAAAGCGACACATACGAACAGATCCAAGGCCAGCTGTGACCTTAGCAAATCTCAACCCAGCCTTTAGAAACAAGACCTCACACAGGGGGAACAGTAGTTAAGGGACACCCAATCAAACCAGTTAACCTGCGGTAGCCCTGGGAAATCAGAAAGACCAGCGCAGGCCCAGGTGCTGCAGTTTTGCTGATGCAAAGCAAGCCCCCTCCACCCACATTGACAGCCATATGTCCACAGGCAACAAGCACTGCAGAACCCACCAGGAGCCTGGAGCTCCTGGAAACACTAGAGAATCGCATGTCACACTCAGAGAGACCAAGATGTCACTACTGTCCTGGCCAGCCAAACAGGGCCTTTGCTTGGAGAAAACATATTCCTGTACCTTGGGCTCTCCTTATAAGTGCTGACTGGCAGCAAAGAGCAGTAGAGACACTGGATATTGTCTATCCTGACTTCAGGAAGGCTTTTGACACTGTCTCCCGTAAGATCCTCATGGAGAAGCTATAGGCTGCACGAGGAGACAGTGAGGTGAACTGAAAACTGGCTGAGTGGCTGGGCCCAGAGGATGATTAGTGGTGTGAAGTCTAGTTGCAGGTCAATAATTAGTGGTGTTCCCACAGGGATAAATATGGGATCCAATCCTGTTCAATGTCTTCATTATTTATCTGAATGACATAATGGAGTGTCATGTCAACCTCAGCAAGTTTGCTGGTGATACAAAACTGGGAGGAGAGGCTGATATACTAGAGGGTTGTGTTGCCATCCAGAGGGACCTTGACAAGCTGTAGAAATGGTATCACAGGAACCTCATGCAGTTTAACAAAAGGACATGTAAAGTCCTGCACGTGGGGAGGAAAAATCCCAGGCACCAGCACATGCTGTGGGCCGAGTGGCTGGAAAGCAGCTTGGCAGAAAAGGTCCTGGTGGACACCAAGTTGAACATAAGCCAGCAATGTGCCCTTGGGACAAAGAAGGCTAGTGGTAACCTGGGCTGCATGAGGAGGAATGTCCACAGCAGATCAAGGGAGATGATCCTTCCCCTCTACTCAGCACTGGTGAGACCACTCCTGGGGTACTGTGTCTGTTTGTGGGCTCTTCAGTACAGAAGAGACATGGGCATACTGGAGAGAGTCCAGGGAAGGATCATGAAGATGACAAAGGGACTGGAGCATCTCTTCTGTGAGGAAAGGCTGAGAGAGCTGGAACTCTTCAGCTTGGAGAAGAAAAAAAAAAAAAAGAATACATATATATATATGTGTGTGTGTGTAAATATACGTGCATAAATGCATGAATGGAGGGTGCAAAGATGGAGCCAACATCTTTTCAGTGGTGCTCAGTGACAGGACCAGAGGCAATGGGCACAAACTGAAACATGGGAGGTTCCTTCTAAACATCAAGAAACATTTTTTACTGCAAGGGCAACTGAGCACTGGCACAGGTTGCCCAAAGAGGTTGTACAGTCTCCATGCCTGGAGATATTCAAAAGCCATCTGGACATAGTCCAGGGCAACCTGTTACAGGTAACCCTGCTTCAACAGGGGGATTGGACAAGATGACCTCCAGAGGTCACTTTCATCTCAACCATTCTGTGACAGCCAGAGCTCTTGTGCTCCTCCTTGCTGACTGCACAAATCCCTACACATATCATTGTCCTGGCAGCACTCACTGTGTTGAAGAGCCGTGCTGGAACAGGTCTTGATTTAGTCTTTTCCAGGTAACTTTCCCAGTTGAAGGTCTTTGCATCTTGCCCTGCAGCAGGAAGAAATGGTAAGAGGGAAGAAGGCAGCCATTGGATAGACCAGCTGGGGGAAAAGGCAGAAAAGACAGGAAGGACACATTGCAACTGGTTGCAAAGCAGTTTCATGAACCAGCATGTACAGCCTCATCCTGGACATAACTCTAGTGCACAGATTCCATGGCAGCCCAGCATCCCTCTCCAGAGAGCAAATACAGAAAAGTACAAGCTGCAACCCTGAACACCCATGTCAGTAACATATCCAGACCACTGAGAAAGGTGAGGAGAAGCAGCAGGCAGGAAGAAGGATGTTCAAAACACACCACTGAGACCAATCTTTCTCTTACCAGCAGGAACATCAAAGGGAAATAGGACTACACAAAAGTGCTGAAACGTAGAAATTCAGAGCAGGCTTTTCTGGGTATGGCCACACGAGGCAGTAAAAACACTCCTGGGGTGATTGCCTCTCAGGAATTTGCAGAAATATTGGGCTCCGATTTATTCATACAAGGAGAATAGGGATGACTCTTGCCACTTTTAAGTACTGAGTGATGAGGCGATGGCTCTACTTAAACCCTTCCCACTCTCCTTGTCCTTTAAACCTTTGATCGATTCTGTTCAGTTTGGGGATTATACACCTCTTCCACTGATGTGCCAGGGGCTAACCACCATGCCATTGATGTCCTCTGGAAATGTTACTTCCTTCCATAAAGTACCAAGACTTGGTATATGGGCAGTGCTCAAATGGACCAGCTTTCTGAACCAGCCCTAACTCCCTGAAAAACAGGCAGATTGAGACCTTGTGGTTTTGATTCATCTGAACCTGACACCTCTCAGAAAAGCACCACCCAGCAGATTCTGCATGCAGGTTTGTATCACAGGGCAGAGCCCAAATCTCACCTTTTGGAGGAGTCAGCTCAATGCTGTTCTTCTGACAGAAGTTGACAGGGAAGATGGCATGCGAGGAGGCATGATAGCAGAACCAGTCAGAGCCATCAGCAGATGTGGCTCCATCAATGCTGATCATGAGATACCCATCCAAGAGGACCTGAGATGGGAGTGAAGGGCATAAGTGTAGAGCTTTGCTTGCTCTAAAGCCTCTCCTCTCAAAAGATCCCCCCAAGAGTCCCCACAGTTGGATTACAATTGCCACTAGATAGTAAAATGCAGTGTTACATACTCCAGGGCACGCAGTAGCTTCTCCTGATATATTAGTAAGCACAAGCTAATCCCCAAACCAGCTATTTCTGCAGGACTGGGACCAATGCTAATAGCCTTGTGAAAAGGACTCAGCCATAAAAGGTCAGGAGCTTTGTTCTCCCTCAGAAACAGACTCTATGGGCAGCCCAGAGTCCCTCTACACCAGCCACATTGTGAATTTGTAACTGGGCAGAAGGGAAGGATGCCACCTTCAGACTTACCACTTCCTATAGCAACAAGACTTGTTGCATCCTGTCACTCACTAGTAATTGGCACCTACCAAAAGTAACGGGCACATCTGTCCCAACCTCTTTACAATTCAAAGCAACGGCTGAAGGGAACATATTCCAGACACAAAGGGCTTTCCTAGCATGCTCCTGCCAAACCCTGAGTATCAATGTCCTCTACTTGGGATCTACAAGGGCAAACAGCTTCTTGCTTTGGGACAAGGAAGGCACCTCACTGCGGAAACCTGGCCAAGCAATTTACAGTAGCACCTCATCAGGAGATGGCAGGAGACACATCCATCCTCAGCTTCCTACACCAGTGAATGCTGCCTGTACAGATACATCCCCATTCCCACACAGAGATCACCCCACAACTCTTCTCTCCTTTACCTCCTCCAGGTAGCACTACAGAGTCCTCTCTTTATACACTCCAAGAACTGGAGAACAAATCTTCCCTACTGCATGCCCACAGGAGAAGGAAGGGTGGCTGCCAGTCACACACACTGGCCAGTTACGTTGCAGACCAAGCATGTACGTCTTCATGCTGTCCACTTAGGTACACCTGGACAACTGCTGGTCTCATCAGCTCTCAGACCTCTGAGGTAATGCCCCAATTCCCTCCACACATCAGCTGCCTACCTTTCTCAACAGCCCTCTCCCTCATGCAAAACCCTACCTGGTCTTAACTATTTGCAAAGACCCGAGGAGAAGCTGGGTTACCTCAGGTAAATACAGCAGACCCCTTCTGCCCACCGACCTTACCTGGCAAACAGTGGCCACACAAATGTTGCCCAGATTCAGGGGGTCAATGGCCTCCAGCTTCATGCCTTCCTCAAACCATCCACCTTCAGCATAGACAGCGCGTACCTACAGGAGACTCTGGTATACCATGTGCTGGCAGGGGTATGGGACAGTCCCACCCCAACACCCAGCATGTCAAATGCAAACAGGATTAGAGCTTCTTTACTTGGGTCAATCAAGCTGGGAGAGGAAGAAGTATTAGAAGAATACAAACAGGCAGCCAAACCAATGCTCTGTTTCTGTCAGCAGCCTCCTGCCAAGGTTGTGGTTGCTCAGAGAGTGCTTAGCCACCGCTCCACAGCAAAGCAAGCCTCCTTCTCATCTCAATCCTTAGCAGTATGATCCAAATCCTTGTTGGAACTGGTCTCTCCCATGCAATCATCTTCCCTCTCCAACTCAAAGCCCCAAGCAACTGCTTGCCCCTCAGCTGAGTCCCTCAATCTATCGTCTTTTAGTTCTTCCATCTCTCTGTTTTGACCCACTCCTGCCCAACTGCAGCCTTGACACCCCGAACACCTTACTGCTCTATAACTGTGAAACAAATGAGCCATCCCTCAACAACCCACACCATAACATGTAGACCCATGGAAGGAAGTGGTATCATTGTTTCCTTTGCTGTGGTTAACACAGAAAGGCAGACTTGTCCTACCTTCTTAAACAAATAAGGGATAGCATCACAGTAAATCTTCCGGAACGTGGGATGGTTTGCCATGTCACTGCGTTTTTCTTCTGTGAGGAATGAAAGAAACAAAGTGAAGTAAGAAACCTGCAGCAACTGCAGTAAGAAAACACAATGGTTATGAATTCCCTGGTGAGACATCAGCTGCTATAAAACACCTAGATCAGAGACCATGAGAAGAGTAATAAAAAGAACAGGTCAGTCCCTCTACACCTTCCCATAACATGGGCTGTGATGCAGGGCTTGCTCAAAAGCAGATGGATGATCTCCCTGAGCACCAGTGATGACACCTCAACATGCAGCTGTAATCACCAGGGAGAGGCAGCAAGGAAGGGAGAAACAACCAAACGGATCAGCAGGGCTCAAGTCTTGTTTATTTCTGCCCGTCTAAGCTGATCAAGAATTACTTCCTTGAGAAGTCCATAAAAACCACAGCCTGATTGCATCGAATCTTACAGAAGCCAGTATAAATTTCTTCAAAAAGACTATAAACATTGGTGATGTTGCAGACTCTGCATTCTCATGCTGTGGGGACAGACCCCCTGCTTCAGGTGAGAAACCCTACAGTCCCCCTGTCCTACCCTGTGGCAGCAGATCGCTGGGCTTTTATCTATCCAGGGAGAAAATCAGCAGACACAGGACCTTACCTGTCAGGTCCCGAGGCAACTGCCTGGCTCCCAGCATGTCAGGACTGGTGTCGACAGCAGAGTCCAGGCAGTTCATAGCAAATCAGAAGATGCCACTTCCCTTCCATGCCCTGATCCCTACCTGTCTTCTTCATGCTGTGGCCCACTCTCCGTGACCAGCCCACAGGATGGATGAGGGGACTCCACATGTGGCACCAGAAGTCATCATCGCTGTCTCCATCTTCATAGAGAAGTCTCAGTCTTCCACCAATCACCGTGTCCACCACTGCCATGCGTGTCCGGGACACATGGTTCTTATCCACTACCTCCACCCGCATGCCCTGCCGGAATGGGTACTTCATGCTCTCCGCCATCTGGCAACAACCAACAAAGGAGGTGAGATCAGTTATACTTGGTGTTTTCCTTCCTCAAACACTTCAGAGAACAGCTTTCCCCACAGACATTCCAGCCAACACCCTGTGCTGCCCAAAGCCAACGTGGGAGACACCTCTGGGAAGGGATGCACAGGAGCAGGTTCACTGAGGGGACAGCGAGCTGCCATCTCCACACATGACAGCACAGTTGGGCACATGCACCCTAAATGCCCCCTGTCCTGTGGCCTCATAACAGCTACCCTGACCCTGGCCCAGCAGCCATGCTCAGCCAGCATCTTGTGGTAACATTCTGAGCACAAGAAACAGATATCACTTGTGTTCAGCATGAACTGGGTGAGGAATTGCATGTCTTTTTCAGTCATGAAAGAGACCGTAAAGGTTTCAAGGCTTGAAGCAGTTGGAGACATAGCTTCTCAAGGGATTTTCAATTGACTCTAGAAGAGTCCAGGACCTTATTTTCACTTTTTGACTCTGATCAGAGGTAGAGCAACCTGATGATTCGTCAGCTCCACCTCCAACGCTAGTTACTCTGCAGACTCACCCAAAGGCACAGGCACACAAAGAAGAGTCACCGGTTGCCTTCTAACTGATTTGAGACCTCAGTTTGCTGATACAGCCTGGCCCTACACATCCACAAACACCCAGAGCTATTTAAAGAACACCTGACACTTTGGCACTGCAGATCCCATGATGCTGTGCAGCAACTCAGAGACGCAGCTCAAAACAGACTCAGACATCCAAACCTGAATCCAGAAGAACTTTTAAGGGAAGATCTTCTCCTTGCACCTCCTGTTCATTAGGTGGGAATCATAAAATCATTTTGCTTGGAAGAGGCCCTCAAGATCATCAAGTCCAACCGTTAACCTAACCCTGGCACTAAACAAGGTCCCTAAGAAACTCATCTACATGTCTATTAAACACCTCCAGGGATGGTGACTCCACCACCACTTCCCTGGGCAGCCTGTTCCAACGCCTGACAACCCTTTTTGCGAAGAAATTTTTCCTAATGTCCAATCTAAACCTCCCCTGGCACAACTTGAGGCCATTTCCTCTCATCCTATCACTTGCTACTGGGGAGAAGAGACCAACACCCTCCATGCTACAACTTCCTTTCAGGTGGTTGTAGACAGCAATAAGGTCTCCCCTCAGCCTCCTTCTCTCCAGGCTAAACAGCCCCAGTTCCCTCAGCCATTCCTCATAAGACTTGTGCTCCAGACCCCTCACCAACTTCACTGCCCTTCTCTGAGGAGAGGCATAGCAGGGAGAAAGATACTGACAACATCTGTCTCCTTCTACCACTTCCCTTCCATGGCATGAGCACTCAGCTACCTGTGGCCCAGGAACAAGCAGCTACAAACATCCTCTCAGCTTTCTGAGAAGCAACAAGGGAAGCACCAAATATGTCAAAGTCTCCAGCTAAGTGTCACCAATTGCCTTGCATGCAGGTAAACCCATCATCTATCTGCCTTCCTGCCTGCTGCCTCTGAGACCATCTTCCTCATCTACAGTTTCCAAAGCTGCCAGCCACAGAAGAGTCTCTTCTTGGCAAGGTCTAACCTCAGTGCAGGCTACATGAAACCACCACTAGAGCTATAAAGCTACCAAGGCCATGGCACAGCTGTTTCTGTGCACTTCAAGGAAGCCTGCACCCCTCTTGCTCCCCACAGGCTGCCGTGCTACCAACAGAGAAGACAAAGGTTTTTGACTCTCAGAGCCATTCCCCAGCACTAAAACAGGGCAGGGAAGAGCCAGGTTGGAGCTGCACTGGCCTTTCCCTTCAGCAAAGAAGCAAACTTATCCCCAGTATTTTCCAGCAGAGGTTGATATGACAACAGCTTTTAAAGCCCATCTATGACCCGAAGGAGAGATGGTTGTGCTGACAAGGCACAGGGGCTATGCCATTCCTACAGCATCATGACAGGGGTCTCACTGCCCCTGTCATGCTCGAATTTCAAGGAGGCACACAGGAGTTGCACAGTTCAGAACCAAAAGAGTCATGCTGTGCACACATCTCTTTGGTTCAGCTTCATTTCCACACATAAAATGACATCCTCCTACATTTACCTTGATGTGGAAATCCACTGGGATGGTCCTGGCTCCCACCAGTTTTTTCATGAGGTAACTTCTCCAGTCAGTATACTTGGCATGGATCGCTGCATATACACAGGGAAAAAGCACATTTTTATTACTGAAGGAATTAGAGCACCACACCACACCTTTCTTCCTATCCAAGAGTCTATCTGCATTAAAAACCCTTCTTCACATTCAGATCCTGTACCTGCTCTCAGGCAGACCCTGCTCTGCAAGCTCACCCCCAAAACTGGCTGCACAGATCACAATTACAGAACAGGCTGGGCTAAGCAGACATCCAGCTCCACTGATCTAGCTGTGCAAGTGGTATTAGAGTTAAAACAAGCAAGAGATATAAACCAAACCTCAGCTTGCCAAAATTCTGCTGAACCGGTCTCCTCCTCTTAACTGCTAGCTGAGCAGGAACTGGATCTAGTGCGCTTCTCAGAGACACTGTCCAGGATATAGGACCAAAAAGTTCCCCAAGGGTTAAGCCTAGCCACCTGTGGGTCAGGAGGAGGAATAGTCACCTGCACTAGCTTCTGTCCATAGGTCTGACAGCATCCAGCACTCCCAGGATCAACCACAGGGAGATGCAGAGGGAGCAGTCCAAGCAGTCTCCAGCTTCCCAAAGAACCAACTGTTCTTTGTAACTCAGAGCACAAATGGAGCTAGGGTCCCACAGACAGTGGGAGCACCTGTCCCACTGCACTAGGTATAAACCGAGGCTCCTCCATGCCCAGACTCATGCTGACCCCTCTTGCCCCACACTCACTTTGTGGTGGTACCAGGATTTTGCTGTTGATGGCACACCAGCCAATGGGGTGAATATCCACTGTGCCCAAATTGCACCAGAAGTCGTGGCTGGCGTCATTCTCAAAGCCCTCGTATCGCAGAAGAGCCCTGTACCCTGCCAGGACAGCGCAAAAAATGAGATAAAGGCATTAGAGGTCAAGAATTTCTCCTCTCCCTGTTGGGTACCACAGGCTTATCCCCTACAGCATGGTCTTCAGAGCTCTGCATAGGTTATCAGAGCTTCTCCAACCATCCTGGAGGCAGAACTGCCGTTGCAAAGAGCCCAGCAACCAGAAGAGGAACCAAACACTGTTTTCCTCCCACCCCTGTACCATGGTACTTCCTGTTCCAAAATCTCTCAGCAACTGCAAAGCTCCTAAGAGCTGATGTTTTGGTTGACCAGCTACACTCAGCTCTCCAAAGCTTCCCTCAGAAGTTAGTCATCCCCAGCTGTCAGGAAGTACACTGGAGACATACCTACAGTCTGGATGACGGATGCAATCCAGTACACGCGGCTGGGGAGCACGGCATCACTGTTCAGCACTTCCACTTTCATACCTTTCACGACATCATCCCACTGATCAAAGAGCGGCACCTGAAGGATTGAGGCAGCCAGGTCATGAAAGGGACGTTGACAGTCAGAGCAGGGCCTGGGCCCTTGTTCTAGCTCTCAGAGCTAGAACTTTCATCTTAGACCCATGTTTGCACACCTCACCCTTCCTATATCTGCCAACAGCTTGAAATACCACTGAACTGTCCCAAATATCTCACTGGTGTGCTCAGAGGATACCAAAAGGCAGAACATAGTATAGCAACGCTTCACTATTGCACTGCCAGCTGTCCCATTATTATAAAATATCTGCTGCCATTCCTCTATGGTGTCAAAATCCCTAACCCATCAAACTGCCATGTCTTCCTGACTGATCCTCAAGAAAACCACATTTTTTTTAGTATTATCAGAAATCACAACTCAAAAGGAACTTAATAAGTGAGTCTTAATACACAGAGAGCCTGGGCATGCTATAATACCTAAGAACTGTCATTCTTCCATAGATCTGCCTTGGCTGCTTGGCCCACAAGGACTGCAAATCAGTGTGACAGGAACCAGATATGTTAGAGGGGCAGTTACTGTCAGGCCCAGATCAGCAGAGTTCCACCCTGCACATCACCCTCGGCTGTGCTCACCCACAGAAACTGCAAAGGCAATCACAAGCTTTTCTGCTACCCCCCAGTCAGAACTAATTCTGCTCCCAGCCAGCACTGGGCCATCACCACCTTCTACCACCTGCCCCTACCAAGTCCCCCTCTGCTTCCTTCCCCAAAACTCCTGGTACCTCTGTGGGACTCCCACTCTTAGCTGTGAAAAGCCCAAACTTCTTTCCTTGCATCAGCTGGGTTTCAGTAACCAGCTCCCCACATCTCTCCCCACCACTTGCCACAGGAGTACAGGGGAGCCCCATACACATGGCACGTTCTATGAGCACTGCAAGGCACAGCAAAGAAGAACTCACGTGTTTGAAGCAGCTGACAGGAGCTGCCTTGAAGCCATGCTCCTGCAGGTACTTTCCCCAATCAAAGCCCAGGACGAGTGCTATAAGCAAACATGAGAGCAGAAAATCAGGTGAGATTATAGAAAAGGCACAGAGTGCCCAGTTACCTCTGGATTACAGAGCTTGCAGCCACACTGTGGCCTGCACTGGGACAGAGCCCTCTGCCCCAGCACTCAGGGACTCTCTGTTCCAGTGCATTTACCTTGGTGGGGAAATAGATCCCATGAGTACATAGGGACAAGGCCCCACAAGAGGCACACTATATTATTAATCAATTCTTGCTGTCACTTGCTTCTGGGGGATGGGGGGCAGAAAGGGAAAAGAAAGAGGGTTAAATCCAGCCCAGGTCTCCAGCACTCCAAGAAGAATACAGAATGCACCTTGTCAGTGCTAAACCACTGAGCAGCTTTGCCTCTCAGCAGCAACACTGCAGGGTCACATCAGCAGTGCTTGCTTCCCCAGAAGGTGCTGGGAAAATCAGAGTGAAGCGCTGGGATATTAGTCCCACAGTCACTTCTGATCCAAGGCTACAGGTCTGCTCAAGCAGCGGTCTGCTCAGGAATCAGTCCCTGCTTCCACCCCATGGGGCTCACTTTCATCCCAACACAGCAGACTGCTTCTCCTTCCACTGCAGCAACTGGTTATTCCTCAAATTGATCAGTGAGTGACTTGGGTTAAACACAGTCCATCACAGGCTGTGGAGCAGTGAATGGCTGGGAGCAGCAGGACACCTTTAAGTCAGCTTTGCCAGCAGAAGTCAGCACCTCATGGGACTGTGACTACAGATCTTACACTCCAGGTCGAGTTGCATGAGGAATGAGGATGCAACAGCGGATGTTGCACCCACCAGAGCTCTGTTAGCAGATGTGCCCTGTGTCCTGCCAGCCTGTGTCGGAGCGCACCACACACATCATTTCAGGACACAGCAGCATACCATAGTGGAGGAAAGAGACTATAGAGCTTACAGCCCTCCAGGTGTCCTAATTTCTGTGGCTCCAGCAGCTGCTCCTCTTCACACCTCACCTACACTCACCATCCTGGCCTGTCAGTGTCCCATCTGCCAGCTGTCCCGTGCCCTGCGAATGGAGGAAGGCCCCGATCTTGGCCGACCAAGCTGCCTTGTGAAGAACTTTAGCTTTCTTTGTTGGTGGCTTCCCCTACAAAAGAAGGAATGTTACGAACATTAGTGGCACAGGAGAAGCCAGTCCCTGCAACCGGCCAGCAGGGCATGCATTTCTTCCTTGGAGTGGTTTTCAGGCTGCTGCAATTTTTACTAATGCTCACAGGAACAAGAAGAAACAGCAGGTAACGTATCAAAGTGTCCTTCCTCAGCTTCTAGGGAGCACCAGCTTTCAGCTGGCATGCATTCTCTGGGGACTCCAGGCAACAAGAACAAGCCATTGGTAAGAGCAGTCTGATCTTCAACTAGAGAGCAACCACCCAGCCCTGCACACAGGCACATCCTGCTCCATCCCCAGGGGAGAAGGAAGAGTTTTGACTCACCTGCAGTCTGGCCAGGATGCTGGCCTTCTTGGAGTTTGAGGAGTAGCTTCTGGAGCAGGAGACGCTGCAGAAACGTTTGGTCTTGGAGAAGAAAGCCTCCCTGGTGCCTACAATCCCACACATCTCGCACACAGCTGAGAGAAGGAAGGCACAAAAACATGAGTAGTTGGCAAGGTTGACGCATCAAAAGGACAGAGCTGAGCTCTGGTAACCCTTGTCACACGTAGCAGCTCCCCCATGTAGCCCAGAAAATGCAGTCTCAATCCAGTGCTGCTCCTAAAGCACATGTAGGTGCAGTCATACACACTTTGGCTCCCCCAGCCCTTGCTCTTGCCATCATCTACATGTTTTAGGTACAACAGGTAGCACAGTACCTGGCTCAGAGCCACTGTCCTCTGTGAGCCGGCCTGTGGACAGCTGGTGCACAGGAGAGGTCGGAAGCTCTCCAGCTTCCCGGTCTGCCACCTCATCGTCACTAGACTCATCCAGACAGGAGCTGCTGTCGCTGCCCATGCTGCTGTTGTAGCCCCGGAAGCTGTCATAACCCCCAAAGATGTCCAAGTCATCATCCTCCTCATCGTCATCACCTTCCTCCTCCATTCGCTCCGAAGATGAAGTTTTCTGACACAGGGTAGACACCAACTGAAGAAAAAGAGACAGTATGCTTTAAAATAGACATTTTACGCCACACCCCTCAATAAACCTGCCTTGTGTTACTGGGGGGTCACCTCTTGGACTGGGGAGAGGCCTTGGGGTGAGCAATGAGTCCACATAACAATCCCAAAGGCAGGAGTCTGAATCTCTAGCAGGGAAGTTCTTATCCCTGCAACAGGTCCCTTTACAGGTATTTCATAGGTTGCATTCTGTTTCCCAGGAAAAAACAAACAGCCACAGAGCTGCAGCTACATATAAAAGACTCTGAGAAACATGGAAAGAATACGCTGCCATGCTGAGGAAGACAGAGGAGACTGCATCCTTCCAGGCCCCATGTCTCCCAGCACAGCAGTGCAGACACCATCAACATTAAAGTCACCGCAAACTTCCAGTACAGAGCACAAAGCTGCATATTCTGGCCACCACAGCTCACAAGACCGTTACAGCTTGGACGTCAGCAGGACAAACTCGACCCTGGAGAAAGTTCATGTTCTTTGGAAGCTGCATAGTCCATAGCTGACCTCAGTTCAGAAGCTCCATCACCAGGATGACAGAACATTTGTTAAGAGCTTTTGCCTACAACCAGCTGTCTCCACAACTAAGCATCTTCACTAGCTCTTTGTACTTGCTGTTATAGCAGAGAGGCAGTGATTGAAGAAAGAGCACAGAAATCCAGTGACTGTTTCTCAGACTAGCAGAATCTTGAACTGGGCCCCAAATAAGTGCAAAAGAAGCTGGAAAACACAGACTGGGGCAGCCACAGAAGGCACCAGGACACAATTGTTCATCCAAGTGGGCAGTGACAAAAGATCAGCAGCATGTCCATCACCTTCCAGTGCTGAATTCCCTCCAGTTCCTGGCTCCTGGATATTATCATAGACACATGAACAGAAAGATCAGACTTCACTCACTGCTGCCTCCCCACAAAACAGACTCAAGGTACCCAAGTTGTTCCCTGAAGACAGTGTTGCTTTCCTACAGATCCGCATCCTCAGACAGCATTCCTGACATCTGAAAAACCTAAACACCTCAAGAAAAAAAGTACATTCATCACCTTCTTGCCCCTATTTGGGGCTGCACCTTCCTTTAGCTCACAGGAAGGGTGTATCTTTGAATCACGTCCACCAAACGCGAATGAAACTCGCGGACATGTTACAAATTCTCAGGGCTGACGAACGAGGACAGCACCACGTGCAACACACTGAGGGAGCCGAGGGGGACGCAGAGGCCCATCCCGCCTGGGTCAGACCCATCACCCCCCCCGCCAGCGCCAGCCCGGCCACCGGCAGCGTGGAGGCGGGGCGGACGGCCACGCCGGCAAGCGCAACAACGCGACAGTCAGGAGGAGGTGGCCCGGCGCCCGCGGGCCGCGAGCAGCCGTTACCACGGTCCCACACCTCAGCCGTTACGCCGCTCGCGCAGCCCGGGCCTCGCGCCCTCCTCCCTCAGGGCACCGGGCGGCTCAGCCCGACACCCCAAGGCTTTCCCCAGCACCCCGCGGGCAGCTCCGCAGCTGTAGGGGCGGACGGGCTCCCTCTGGCCCGGCTCCGGCTCGGCGCCGCTCACCTCCCCCCCGTCCTGCTCCATGGCTCCCAAGACGCCGATAGCCCGCCTCACACGCGGGGAGCGCGGCCCACCCCTCAGCGGCGTATCTGATTGGCGGCAGCCGGGAAAGACAGCCAATCAACGAAGAGTTTGTTCTCGCCGCACTCCCCGCGGGGCACGACGGGAGGTGTAGTTCTTTTTCCGCTACGGCGGCGGCGGGAGCGGCCATGGCGCCTCACGACAGCACCACCCAGGGGCGGGGAGAGCCCGGGCCCCGCTCCCGCCTCCCCGGGCACGGCGCGCCCGCCCCTTCCGCTTTCGTAGTTCTGAACTAGCTCTCTCAGTCGGGAGAGCTTCTCTAAACAACAAAACAAAAGGGGAAAAGACCCCAACAACACCCATAATGGTAAATAAGCCACACGAGTCGATGGTGCTGCTCCCCGTGTCTTCAGATAGTCAGCCTCAGAGGTTTCACGCATAAACACATGGTTTATTTGGTAAAGGAAGTGTTACTATGCAAAAGAGGCCTTGAAGTGCTTGCTCTGCTATGCAATGGGTTTTAAAATTCGGATGCATTTATAGCACAGCTTCGTCACTCTACAAATGTTTCTCTCTCTCTTGGCTTTTTTTCCCCCATGACAAGTGGCATGGCCTTAGTGGTACCAGTAGCGTAGGAAACTATTACCTTGCAAATATAATAGGCCCAGACATGATCTTTCAGCAAAGCATATTTTAATAACAATTTGGCAAGATCAGGTGTTCTACCTTAAGGTAGGCACACAGAATAGAGCAAAAAGCCCCTGCTTACATCACCCTAATGCCAACTAAAAATTCCCTCCCCTGTTCCGCATTGGTTGGTACTGCAGGGTTTACAGACTACCCAACACCTGCCTCAGTTTACCTGTCTCATTTGTCTAGTTCTAAGAACCCTCTCCCCTTATTGATTCATTTAAAATATGGATTCCTGGCTCTTTGGTTACCATTCTCCCTAGCTCAGCTTTTCAAATACAGTAATCCGTTTGCATTCCAGGATTAATTTGAAGAGACTTTGTTTTACATTAAGGATTCATAGCCTGATGTCTCTCAGTCCTTCCCCCTCAGCTGAGGTCAGGCACCAGGTCCCTGGTTCGGTAAAAAAAACATTCCTTCTTCAAATGTTCCTTACAGTAGCAACATCCTGCACCCTGGATTGCTGTCAAGAGCAGCCAAACAGCAAGTGTCTCTACAACTACCTGAAAGGAGGTTGTAGCATGGAGGGTGTTGGTCTCTTCTCCCAAGTAGCAAGTGATAGGACAAAAGGAAATGGCCTCAAGTTGTGCCAGGGGAGGTTTAGATTGGATATTAGGAAAAATTTATTGACCAAAAGGGTTGTCATGCCCTGGAACATGCTGCCTGAGGAAGTGGTGGAGTCACCATCCCTGGAGGTGTTTAAAAGATCCGTAGTTGATGTTCCTAGGGACATGGTTTAGTGACAGAGTCAGGTTAACAGTTGGACTCGATGACCTTAAGGGTCTCTTCCAACCAAAATTATTCTATGTCTCTGGCACTGATTCTCTTTTACTCGAATTGTAAGCCCCTTGGAGTTAGTTCTATTTCCCATTCTACTCCTTTTATTTTGTTACCACCCTCATTGTGTTGACATTGTAAAAAGAAAAAAAAAAAAAAATCCTGTACTGAACATTCCTGCACAGTACAGACTTTGTAGTGAGCGGCTAAACAACTGATGTGTGAAGCAGCTCCTCTCCTGTGCAACAGTGTGGCCCCAGTCACAGGGGGAAGTGAGGCAGCGCGGAGCAGGTCCATTCCGAACGCTGCCCCGTGTTGCAGACCTACATGGATTTGTTTTCCAGACAACCCAAAGGCACTAACACGGGGCTACACCACCTGAGTGGTGATTTGGGTCACAGCCTTATTAGAGAGGGACAGTGGTGGGGAGCTTGCAAAGCCTACTGCATGCCAGGTGATCAGCAGATTTCTGTAGCGTCAGGGATCCTCCAGCTTCATGTTTTCCAAACAATCCTTCAGCACTGTTAAGAAACAGAAAACTGCTTTTAAAGTACTTAAATAATGTAGTTGAAAATGAAATAAATTATAAAGGCTGTTATTCTTTTGCAAATACTGCTAGACAGCGCACTGCATGACAGACAACAAAGCTGTTTCCAGAAAAGACGCGGATATGAAACTAGACATTAATTAAATCTTTCTACTGCAGTAATCTTTTGCGTAACACATTACAAGCTATTGCTGGTGTGCACCCCCTGCTTCTTTCCCAGTGTGGAACAAGCAGCACCGCTCCTTGAGGTCACAGCCAGGCTGGCTCAAGGCTTCTTGAAAGCTTAAGCACAGATGAGTTCTGTGTTGACATGGAACAGGCCTAAAGGCAGCCTTCATCCCATGGCTGTTCACTTGGCATTGCGGTTTTAAATAAAACTTTTCAATAAATAACAGTATTTAAATAATGTCATTTAATTTGAATAAAATTCAAATTGATTAATGAATACTTATATTCTCTTTAATAATAAAAACTTTGTTATGTAACACTAATCGTAGTATCTTTGTAATGCCAGCTCCTTTCTTCAGGGATATAACAGCACTGACAACCTCAAGAAACCAAAAGTCAAAACTGAGATTAGGCATCACTTTTCCTACCTCCTTCCCTACTGCTGCTCTGGACCTGGTCTCTGTTTTGATGCTATCATCCGAAATAAAATTTTTAGAAAGATCATTACAAAAATGCTGCTGTCAGGTGAAAGCCCAGAAGGAGTCCAGCATGCAGTGAGAGGGATTATTCCTGCAGGACAGAGGCCAGGCTGGTTTCTCAGAGCCGGACACAGGCGCTCAGCTCCAAATTGTCCAGCTTGAGAGGCTTTTTGTGCTTCAGCACCGGCTTGGTCCCTCATCACCACAACTTCCTTCGGGAGTGTTGGCACATACTGGCTCTTTGTGCTTGTCTACTGGGACTGTCCCCTCACCTCTGGGGTGGGGAACTCATGCTCCAGGTGCCCAAGCTTCATGAATTCATCCACTGCTCCTCCAGAGCCTCCTTTTTTTCTACTGTCATTTCAAAGAGCTCATGAGAATCCTGGCAGTCCATGAGTCTAGAGTGACTTCCAGCACCAACCAGCAGCCATTCTGGTTACAGGGCCAGCTTCCAAATTCTTGAGTGCAGTGAGAAGTGGCACATGGCTTTACTAATGCTTTTCCTCTCACTTCCTATGCTGACACTGTAAGAAAACAAAAAAGCACTGCAATGCTTTAATTTCTGTCATCAGCATGGGGAAGGCAGCCATTTTGAAGAAAAAATGTTTATAGGCTTGTAACCTTTGGCCATATTCACGATATTGTCTTTGAAAAAGGAAAGTAAGGCAGAACAGCTCAGAAAAGCAACAAGCAAACAGAATAAATAAAAAGGTGTTCTGTTTAACTTCTGGCAGACTAATTTTACAAAGGTAACTGTGAAATAAAAAGAGGGAAATGGTCACCAGCCTGACCACGACAGTACAGGATTCCCCTGCACCCAACAGTCAGTAACCCAACTGTTCTTACTTGCAGACACCCCTGGCTGGGGCTGTCCCATGTTGGGCCCTTGATTCATGGGAGCCTGTGGCATGCCCGGAGCATTTGGGATCATGTTTTGCTTCTGCAGCCGGGTTCTTCATTTCTCCTCCAACTCCTTTTTAATCTTATAGATCTTCTCCGCTAGCAAGTGATAGTACTCTGCCTGTTGGGAGGAATACAAGTCAGGAAGGGAGATGACACACGATAAGTAAAGGCAACAGGTCCCAGTGATCCAACCTTGCAAAACAGCCTCTCACACACACATTTTGGCTTGGGTGGGGGTGGCTTTCCCTTTGCAGGAGATGCCAGGCAGACAGGAGGACAAAAAATGTTCAGGGCATTGCTGGCAACCATTAGGCCAACACCAGACATTCCTCTTCTCATGTCCAACACTTTTTTGGGAGAACCACACTGAAGAGCTTCACGCTGCCTTTAGGGAACTCTGAGGAGTCTCAGGAACAGCACAGCCTGCCAGGCACCACCCTGACTCGCGGCACACCCAGGCAGAAGCCGGCAACTGGCTGGTTCCCAGATCCCATCCAGCAGCCCTGAACACGCGCTTCCTCAGCCTGGGAGCCTCGACTGTGCTTGCACCCCTCTCCCTCCCCAGCACTATGGGATCACAGCAGAGATACACGACTGGACGACAGAGGATGGCATCTCACCCTGCTGTTTGCCGATTCATACATATCCCCTTCCACTTTCTGAGCGTAAGCCACCAGATTTTCCATACGCCGATCCTTCAGTGCTGCAGGGTCAGGAGTAGGAAATATGGCTTGGACTCTGCAGGAGGGGGGAAAAAAAAGCATGCAAGTGATTAGGATGTCCCCAGAGCAGGGGACATCAGCACTAACCCCAGTGCTCTGAACACAAAGCAGCAAGCAATTCTTCTGACAGACTGCAGTACTGCTACTGCTGCCAGGGGACAGTGCTCCCATGCAGATGGCTTGAGTACGGAGTGGGACATGCCAATGTAACATCCCCAAAATGGCAGATGCAGCTCCGTTAATGATCAGGAAAACAAGAATGCATCTTTCGGGCTTCTGCTTTCCCTTCTTTTGTACCCTGACAAAACTCAGCCTCCAACCCCCTCATTTTGGAAGCTGAACTTCCTCCTGCCCCACACAGAGATGGCAGAGGCAGCAACTCACCCAACAGGAGATTGTTTTGATATTAGCTACTCACAATTTATGAACAAGGTGGTTTCAGAGATCCTGAGTGACTTCTCTGTGCCACTGCTTCTGGCTGCCCCCCAAGGGCAGGGAGCCCCCTGACTCGAGGCCGACTACCTTGGGGATGATGGCCACCTCTACACTGCTGCAGTTTACCCAGTGAAGCATCGGCTCCACAACCCCCACCAGGAAAATGTCTAAATAAAACAAAACAAAAAAACCCAAACCAAACCAAAATGAACCTTCAAGGCAGGAGTTTCCCAGCGTGGAATTTACAGAAAACCCCTGTCAGATCATCCTTAGTGTTGCACTGAGGTTCTTATGTATTTACAGCAACTTGTCATTAAACCACACTGTGCAATAGACAGAGAGATTCAGGAGTTGGTGTGCTGAACAAATAAGCTAACCCCAGACTCAACAAGCATCCCAGTTAAAGGCACAGGTACTAAGTTAGTCTGTCCTTTCTTGCTATTTTTTCACCATGCTATGTTTGTCAGTATATGTCACCACAGCTCTACATGCAAATAATACTAAAAAACTAAACCAAAAATTGTGTCCAGATTAAAAAACAAAACGAAACAAAACAACACAACACGACTATGCCCAATTCCAAGGCTGTCCTGAAAAGGGGAGGGAAGAGTTAACTGGGAGATAATGCTCAGTTTTAAGTATTGTACTTTACCCCATCCCATTCCCCCAAGAAATCTGGGTTTTGAGTGCTGGGCTGTGCTGCCTGCGTGATTTCTCTGCAAGCCTGGGAAGATGTGAGGCACCACCATGTCCTGCCAGGTCACCTTCCCTGCCAGAACGGGCAGCCCAGAGGAACAGGAAGTCCAGCTAATAGCAGAAGACGAGACGTTACAACACCTATATGACCTGGCACATAATATGCAGTTTATAAAGGTGAAAACCCTTTACATATGCTTTTCCAAGTCACAGTTAAGGGCCCTTTCTCACTGTTTGTGGTGACACAAGGGAATAAGGCTCAGGTGACAGAAAAAAAGCTTGAAATCCTTCAATACAAGATCAGAAAACAGCAACTAAATGGAAGAGCACCTGAGGTCTTTGTTTTTAAACTCATGATTTTGAGGTTCTAACTTCTGGTGGCTCTAACCCAGCCAGTGAATGTGGTTACAAGCCCTGGCAGCATGGGTCCCATTAGATCCAGGTCACACCTCAGGCCCTGGGCTGCCCTGGCTTTCACTCCACAGACCTGGTGAGATTTCTGTTGTATGGCACCCAAACCTCTGCTCACCAGCGAGACATTGTACTGGGAACTCATTTAGTGCCACACTCTAATCTTCACACCTTATTGATGGAAAAAGAAGGAGGGAAAAACCCGCAAAACCATCCTTGCTTTGATACAAAAAAATCTTGTCTCCTTGATTCCTTGGAGGCAACTGAACTGCAGGAGAAACAGCCATGAGCTTCTGTAATTGGAAACTGGCTGAGTCCAATACAGAAGGGCAATACATTAGTCTCACTCTTCTGTCACCCCCACCCGCCCATGTCCCAGCAGTGCAAACACATTAAAAACCTCTGTAAGGCTAAAAGGTGCCTGACAAGAAGCATCACAATTACCAGAGAGTGGTCTCGAAGCCTCCATCATGGCAGAGCAATGCATGATCCAAGGAAGAATCTGGCTTTAAAAGAACGCACTTTTTTTTTTTTCCCCACAGCTGATCATCACAGGATGGATGTAGAGACCAGATTCCTGAATTTTCCTTCAAAACTGCCAGAAAGGCAACGGTGAATTCCCATTGCCCCAGTACCATGCTGCAGGACATTCATACCATTCTCATCTGCTGCTTTAATGGCTGGGTCCCACCTTGTACGGTGCAGTTGAAGCTGCAGGGTGGCTCCTGGTGACTACAGATGAGCACAAGTGGGTTAGCTCATCTCATCTCATCTCATCTCATCTCATCTCATCTCATCTCATCTCATCTCATCTCATCTCATCATCTCATCATCATCTCATTCCTGTATCAAAAATAGCGTGGTCAGCAGGACAAGGGAAGTGATATTTCCCCTTTATTCTGCGTTGGTGAGGCCACACCTGGAGTATTATGTTCAGTTCTGGGCCCCTCAGTTCAGGAAAGACATCGAAGTGCTGGAGCAGGTCCAGAGAAGAGCAACAAGACTGGTGAAGGGACGTGAACACAAGACCTATGGGGAGAGGTTGAGGGAGCTGGGGTTGTCTAGTCTGGAGAAGAGGAGGCTTAGAGGTCACCTCATCACTCTTTATAACTACCTGAAGGTAGTTATAGCCAGGTGTGGATTGGTCTCTTCTCCCAGGCAATTAACAATAGGACAAGGGGGCATGGGCTTAAACTCTGCCAGGGGAAATTTAGGCTGGATATTAGAAATAAATTCTTTACAGAGAGAGTGATCAGGCATTGGAATGGCCTGCCCAGGGAGGTGGTGGACTCACCGTCCCTGGAGGTTTTTAAACTGAGACTGGACATGGCACTTAGTGCCATGATCTAGTAAATGGACTGGAGTTGGACCAAGGGTTGGACTTGATGATCTCTGAGGTCTTTTCCAACCCAGTCAATTCTGTGATTTTGTGATCATCTCGCAGGTTTGCAGAACACCAGCTGGGCTGGGCAGTGTGTGCTGTGGGTTTCAGTGGCAACACCAAGCAAGGGCAGACACTTGTCTTGCCCGTGGGTTTGCATGACTTGGTGTAGAGCACAGACTGGAAGCTGTTTGGGATACTAACTTAAAAAGCAAGTCGCAATCTTTGGCTGGACAGAAATGTAATCTCCACTGCAGCTGTGATCAAAGCAAATGAAATTCTTTGCTTCAGCACAATACTGATCTAGCACCATAATGGGCAGCTGGTCTCCATGCTATGACCTGTTGTCAGCTCTCCTTCCCCCAGAGGAACCTTTCAGATCTTACAACAGAAAAAAAAACGTGCTCTCCATGAACCAAGCAGGCTGAGTGTGTCGTGTGGGGCCAGGCATTCTTTTCCTCCCTCACATACCCCACATACCGCTATAATACTTTTTCAGGCAAGACATAGCACGTGGTCTGCAGTCCAGGAGAGGAGTAGCATGGGTTACAGTAGGTGGACTAAAAAAACATACGTACAAAATACCTTTCCCAAGGGTTTTCTTTAGAGGAACTTGACATTACCAACCTGTTCCCAGAAGAGAACACATTTGCACAGGAAGAATATGGGATTCCCGACTGCTGCTGTTGCTTTTGCTGCAATCTCAAGAAAGCACAGGTAAAGCAAATGCCTGAAGGACCTTCAGCTTAGGGAGCTGTGGTTGCTACGAGCAGCACATGGGGCCCTGGCTTCCAGTGCTGTGTTTGCAGACCCCACTCCTGCCCCACAGCCCCTGCCCCTGTGGCCCCTACCTCTGGCAGCAGTGCAGAAGGCTGTGCCCTGGCTTACTAGGCCTAATGTCCCAGCCAAAATTTAAAGTCCTGCCTTCTAGCCCTTGCATATCCTTTCTATATCAGCCCAGGGATGCCCCTACATCTGAGCCTTTGCTTCACCAGCTCCAGAGTCCCATGCTGCTCTGTTTCTTCCTCCACAGGGTACGCAGCCATACCTACGTTCTTTCCGCATTTTAGAGAGGCTACAGCAATGGTGTGGGGCAATAAAGACAACATAAAGCAAAAGTGAAGAAGGAATCAAACATAAGCGAAGGACTCCTCACTTCTCTGGGCAGCAGAAACAATGACCTTTCAGCCAGAGGAGCAGGGTTGGCAAAGAGCATTCTTCTTGTAATGCCACTGTCACTGCCTTCCAATTCCTGCTATTGCCTTGGGGACTGTGAGGACATGGGGAGAAGCAAAACACCCACTGACAGAGCTTGTGGTTGCATCCCACAGAGCTCTGTGTTCCCAAGATACGCCAAAGCCTGCCACCACCCAGCACACCTGGGGAAAACAACAGTCTGAGCTGCGCCAACTTCACCAGGAGCTGTGAAGGGCTTCAAAGATGGCTAAGGGAGATGGTGTCAACAGTAATTTCTCCACCCTCCCTAAATCCACCACACTCTCGACAACAGGGAATGCAGACCGGGGCCATGGCTGATTGCCCATCAGCTACCCACAGCACTGGTTACAGAACAGGTTTCCCTTTCCAGCATCCACCGCATGCAGGATCCCTGCTGGGGAGTTACAACCAGGACCCTGTTCTAAGAGAGTGCAACTCAAGCAAATCATCAAATCCCCATTTTTCGAAACAAAGTGCCAGGTTGAAATTGGGCAGGCAAATGCCTATGCATACAACTTACCTGCAAGGCTGACAGAGCAGCTCGGTGTTTTTTCAGCTGTGATGGAGGCAAAGATGGTGCTGAAACCACTGCAGAGAGAGCCTGTTGTGCTGTCACACTTTCAGGCCCTGGGCTAGGCTCTGTCTCAGGCTGGGATCTATAGCACATGGTCTGTTTTGACAAGCTGAGGGAGGAAACTGCATCTTGTGCAAACTGACAGTTACCTAAGGGTTGTGTGGTAGCAAGGCAGCTGCTAAGAGGCTTTGTAAACACAAACATTCCTCAGCCAGGGCAGTGTATGGCTGTTCTTCAAAGAAAAGGTGATTTTAAAATGTGTAGGAAGCCTCTTCACAGACTTAGGCAGAACCAGTCACTAGGAGCAGATGCTTCTGACCATTGGTGTCTTCCAATACAGGACCTGCTCCAGGCTCTCCTTGAGTTTGGTTGGAACCGGGAGCAGCACAATCAAGGCCACAGAAAGACCACCTTGGAAACAGGAGGTGGAGTTTCTTGCAGAGGCACTAAGTGTGTATCAAACACTGGAAAAAGCACAGGAAAAGGAAGCAGAAGCTGGAATGGCTGTCACTGTCACATCGTGTACATCAGCCTTGTTGTGGAGCTGCCACTGCTTGTAAGAGCCTACAAGCTCTGCATTATGTGAGTCACTTGGGCCCTGTCAAGTTTTGTCTGGACTTGTCTTGGCCTGCCAGGACTTGTGCTGTTGTTTCATTGTTTCAATAATTGCCTAATGACCAAATGACTGTTACCAACATTGTTTTAGTTTCTGTACAATTATCTCACGTGAAATTTACTGCCTATATATTATTGTAACTAACAGATAGCAGGTACTAGGGAGATGCCTATGTAACTGCTGGGCCTAGAGCACAGCTCCCAGAGAGCAGCCAACAGACACAGGGGTTTGCACAGTGCGGTGCATGGAGGGGCCAGGATCCCCACAATCAGCCATGGTCTCCCATAGCCACTGGAACAGTTCCCCCTGTAACGTCAGAGCCTCCACCCAGGCTGAGCTCTCCTGTGGGAGGATATGGCTTTGCAAGTCTTGTGCTGCAGGCAGTATGTGAGGCTTCTTGCTCTGGTTGGCGCTGGGGAAGAACATCATCTTCTTGGAGAACCTGCAGTTTCAAGAGCCAGAAGCCCACATCTGTACTGAAGGCAGAGTCTGCACTCATTGGGTTGGGAATCAGTGACTCCCGTGATGATAAAGGCTGGAAGCCTGTGACCTGTGGCACCAGGGGGATGCCTCCTGCTCCACCTGCACATAGACAGGACCACAACAGAATCAGTTCAGTGCCTTCACAGCAGATGTGAGGATGGGAGCTGTGTCCAGTGAGACGTCTGGACTGCCTGAGCCTGGGAGCAGCACCACACAGAAGTGGTGGCTGCTGGTGGTGAGAGACTCCCTGCTGGAGGGGACGGAGGTCCCCATCTGCCTAAGGAGATGTGCTGGGATCCCGGGTCTGGGATGTTATGGGCAGGCTGACAAGGCTTGTCTAGTCCTCACACTGTTACCCCTCCACTGCTGCTTTTCCGTGTGGGCATCAACAATGCTGCCAGGGGAGACACAGGGCATATCAAATGTGACTTCGTGGCTCTGGATACAATGGTCATAAGTATGGGGGCTGAGTGGTCTTCTGCTGGTGAGGGGAAAGTACTTGAAGGAAAACAGATGCAGCCCGGAGGTCAACAACTGGTTGTGCAGCTACTGTCAATAGGGATTCAACTTTTATGACCATCGGACCCTCTTCAAGGATCAAGGACTTTTATGGAGTGGTGGGATCCACCTGATCAAGGGGACAAAAATATCATTGCTAAACAGACAAAGGCTGCCCAGCCTGTGGAGAAGAGCTTTAAACTAGGGACAACAGGTGAGGGACAGGAGAACTGACTATCAAGTCAGGAAGTGATGGACTATCTTGGCAAGCAAAGGTTGCAGTGTAATGTGGACAGGAGACATCTTGACACAGGGCAGATGGGGGCCCAGCCCACATGTACGCATGAAAACAAGGATGTGCTGGCAGGACAGCATCCTGCAGAAAGCTCTCATAACTCTTCTGCGAAATCAGCATCCCTGAAGTTCCCTGCTATCAGCAATCCCAGCTCCCTGAGACCAGTGGGAATGTCTGGAGCAAGAGAGATGGTCTCAGTGAAGTACAATCAGATTAGAGAACATTTAAACAAACTAGACATGCTCCAGTCCGTGGGCCTGTATGGTTGCACACCCAAGTGCCGAGGTAGCTGGCTGATGTCATCGCAAGGCCACTCTCTGTTAACTTTGAAAGGTCATGGTGGTTGAGGGAAGTTCCTGAGGAGTGGAAGAAAGAGACCCCTATCTCAAAGGAGGAGAAACTGAGGAACTACAGGCCAGTCATCCTCACCTTAATCCTTTGGGAGGTGACAGAGCAAATCTTCCCAGAAACCATTTCCAAACACACTAAGAACTAGAAGGTGAATGGGAGTAGTCACTAGTCACCGTGGATTTATGAAGGCGAAATCATGCTTAAGCAACCTGGCACCCTTATGTGATGACTGGCTTGGTGAATGAGAGGAGAGCAGTGAATGTTGTTTATCTTTAATTTACTTAAGGTTTTTGACACCATCTCTGATAACTTCTTCACAAACTGAGGCAGTATGGGTTAGATAAACATAGCAAGGTGGATCGAAAGGTTGGGATCACTGGCACAAAGTCCAGCAGAGGCAAGTCATTAGTGATGTACCCCAGCAGCTGGTACTAGGGACAATGCTGTTTCACATAATCTTCATTAGTGACCTGAATGATGGGGCAGAGTACATCCTCAGGAAGTTCACAGATGGTATAAAACTGGGAGGAATGGCTGATACACCAAGGGGTTGTGCTGCCATCCAGAGGGACCTCAACAGTTCAAAAGAATGGGCAGTCATGAACTTCATGGAGTTCAGCAAAGGGAAACAAAGTTTTGCACCTGAGAGGAACAACCCCATGCACCAGCAAGTGCTGGAAGGCAGCTTGGTAGAAAAGGGTCTGGGGGTCCTGGTGGACAAGCTGAACAATATACCAACAGTGTGCCCTTGGGGCAAAGGCAGCCAGCAGCACCCTCAGCTGCATTTGGAGAAGAGGAGACTGAGGGGTGACCTTATTAATGTTTATAAATATATAAAGGGTGAGTGCCACGAGGATGGAGTCAGGCTCTTCTCAGTGGCAAACAATGATAGGACAAGGGGCAATGGGATCAAGCTGGAACACTTAGATTTGAGAAAGAACTTCTTCTCAGTGAGGGTAACAGAGCACTGGAACAGGCTACCCAGGGAGGTTGTGGAGTCTCCTTCCCTGGAGACATTCAAAGCCCGCCTGGACACATTCCTGTGCGACCTCACCTAGGCGTTCCTGCTCCAGCAGGGGGATTGGACTAGATGATCTTTTGAGGTCCCTTCCAATCCCAAACATACTGTGATACTGTGATACTGTGAATATTGCCAGCAGGTGGAGGAAGGTGGTGATCCTTCCCCTCAGCACTGGTGAGGCACACCTGGAGTGCTGTGTCCAGATTTGGGCTCCCAAGTACAAGAAAGACTTGGACATTGTGGAGTGAGTCTAGCAAAGGGCCAGGAAGATGGTAAGGGGAGTGAAGTATCTGTCATAGGAGGAGAGGCTGAGAGAGCTGGGACTGTTCAGATGAGGGAGATCTTATCTATATGTGGGGGAGTACACATGTCCTGGTTGGGGGAGAACACAGAGAGGCTGTGGCACCTCCACACTGGAGATATTCATCTGGAATTAGCCCCATGCAGCCTGCTTTAGGTGATCCTACTTTGAGCAGAGAGGTGGACTAAATGATGGCCAGAGGTGTCTGTTCACCTCAGCCATTCTGTGCCTCTGTAAACACAAGTGGCTCCGTGTAAAACAGGGTATCTATGATGACAGAATTAGAAAAAAAAAAGCAGCAGCAGTGTAGACACATACAGCACAATACTGCAGGTCTAGGGCTACAAGCAATTCATCAGTGACCAAGTCATCAGAGTAACCAGGAGCTGGGTAAAAACAGTTTTAGGGGTAACAAAAAACAAGCGTGCAACATAAGTAAAACACTCCATAAACAGTAAACTTGTACATAATATGAAATGATGAACCATCAAAGAGCAAAGTATACTTTTTGCAAACAGATGAGCCCAAGACTGAGAGAAAAAACATAAATATACTCCTCCCCATGACAAACCCATTGTAAGACCTCTTCACCTGCAACTTCAGTCATTGACCCTAGGACTCAAAGGAAGCGGTAGACGTTAGGAAGTTTACATCACTGAACTGCATATTATTTGACTATAAGCATTAGCATCATTGTAACTGGACAATAAATCTTTTATTAGATTGCTAAAACTTCAGGTGTGAGTTCTTTTTGCTGGTCCAAGAGTCTAACAAATAGATGGGAAGGGAAACAACCTACCATAACTCGGATACAAGTGGTTAAAGCACAGGACAGTGATACAGATGACATCCTAATTTTTTTGCCATCCTGAAGCTCTATCACTCCCACAGTCAGCCATAGTATTTTCCCAGCTGGTGCGTTCTGGTTCTCCAGTAGAATCAGGAAAAGAAGAAGGATGGGATGTAGGGGAAAAATGACCCCATGCAAATTCAAGACCATTGACCACCCACACCACCTCAATGAAGTGTTTGAACCTGCCTCAGGGACAGCATCTACAAAAAGGGACAGAGCAGCTGTGCTGTCACATAAAATGCCTCCTGGCATCTTTTAAGCAAGTTGCTATGTTGGCATTCAAAGTTGGAAGATCTGTAGTTCTTTGAATCAAAGCTGCTCTGCAAGGTCTTGAGGCTTCCCCACTTCAGCGTGGGTCAGATGTGCCCATGTAGGCCTGGACAAATCCAAAACACGTTTTGTGTGCTAACATAAAGGCACGAATAAAAGCTGTTTGCTAACCCAGGACGTACAGAAAGCGTGCAGGTCAGAAAGCCAGGCACACTTTACACTGCACTAACCAGCACGCGGTCACAAGGAATTTTATTTATACTCTATTTTATGTAGACTCCATCCTGAGAAGTCCCACAAGGCTGAAAGTAAAAGTAGGCTTTGCTTGGCTGGGGAAAGGAAGAGGAAAGCTTGCTGTGACTAGCACAGAAAACGCAAATCTAAACCACCCCAGGCTGCTGCCCTGACACTCAGCACATGGTGCTTTTGTTTTCTGCTCTCCTCTAGCGCAGGTCAGCAGCAGTCCCTCCCAAAGCAAACAAGGTAAGCATGAGCTTGGTGCAGAGCTGGCCTGCACCACACAGGGGCGATGGATACGGGGTCTATCCACAGGAGAACACCAAAGCACAAAGCTGCTTTCCTTCAGCCTCCCAGGAATTTTCCACCATCTTGTTGAGGGCTTGCTACCAAACACCCTTTTAAAATCCAAGATTCATTGCGCTACTTGTGTTTCTATCAAAATATGAAGCACTTTACTCTCCTGTTTTCTAACATGGGTTCACATTGCAACGCGCCGTGAGTGTTTTTTGGCACTTGGCTGAGGCTGCCGTCCACCCAGGTTCCCCCCTCCATCATCTTCTGCCAGCCGTTTCCTGAGGGCAGGTCACTCACGTGGGTTTTTGGCCAAGATTTGTGGATATGCTGATGCCACACCACAGCTGGTGTTATGCAGATGTTGTGCTCTGGTCACATCTGGGTCTTCCAGCTGTGTAATACCCTGGTACCAAGTTCATCCCTAGGCAGCCAGCACTGTATATATATATGCACAGAACAGGCTGTATTTTGGGAAGCCCCCAATGGACCAGCTGCATATATGCTGCCCAGCCAGCACACAACACATTCTTACATGACGGGATCAGCTCCATGTGCACGTGGTCATGGGCAGAACACAACTGTGTTTACTACACGTGCTCCACAGCTGACGCATTTATGTTCAGGAAATCCCCCAAATATATATATAATATACAGTAACCGACCCCATGCACCCTACATCCAGCAGATCACCAGATTCTACACAGGGTGACAGAGCACCCATGCAGGTTCTGTAGGACATCCCCGCAAGCTTACCTCATGCTCACGCTTCAGCGCCAAAAGGTGTACAATATATTCCAAGTGAAATAGGATCTTTTAATATCACATATCCAAACAATAGTTCTCATTTCAAAACGCAAAAACAGGTCCTTTGGAGATGAGCTGCTCACGGGCTGTGTGAGCAGGGTGGGTAGAGCAGACTGGCACAACTGTTGAGGTCAGACCTTGTTTCTTTGGTAAGACACATGCTGGGAACAAACGCGAATGCAGAGTTGTACCAAAAGTGTCCATTTAGAAGACTAATTATTACTCCACGTCCCTTATTAGAGATTTGCATTTTAAAACAGTCATACACATTAAATAGTTCTCCGACGTCTAAATAGCGTATCTTCTGCTACCCCCATTTTAAGAACAAGCAAGACGTGGGAGAGAAGGGAAACATTAAAAACAGGCTGTCTGTCTCACACAGTTTATTTAACAATAGGTAATAAGAAATCAATTTTTAACAGTCTATACAGTGATCGAAAGTTCATATTTATAAGTAATCAACTTTAATTGCATGATTTACAACATTTGAGGGTTTTTTGCTTTCTATTTTCAAGTTTTACAGAAAGTGGAAGAGGGTGGGAAAGGGGCATGGGAGAGAGAAAGCAAGCATAAAGAAGAAACCCCAGGGACTTTTTCTCAGGTTAAAATCATCCCGCTGGAATTGTTTCTTACCCTCTTTTTATTTTTTTTTTCCTTTGTTAGATGTAAAAATAACGAAAAAAATTCTTTCAAGAAAACAGAAACCACAATATATATACTACATCCATTTGGCAGCTGCCCCTGTGTATTTGCAAAAATGTTGTCTTCTCTCTACATGTACAAATTATTTTAATACTTGAAGTTTCTTTTAAGCTCAGACTCTTGTATAGAAAATCTTGGAGGACAAAAGTAGACTTCAGGAGGGGACTGAGTTATTTAATATTTTTACATTTTTTCAAAGAATTGACATATTTCCAACCAAAGAGGAAAAGACTGGTATTTATTTTTATATATATATATTTATATATGTAATGTATTTTTAAAGCAACATTAACCCCTTTTGTCCTCCAGTTTTAGGAAAAGGTTCTCCTGTGTTGTGTTGGTTTTTGTTGGTTGTTTTTTTGCAGTGACATGAAGAAAAACCAGAATAGGGAAAATGTTTACCATCTGCCTCAGTAAATAATAACTATCAATATTACATATTTTCATTAATTTAAAGAAAAATAAAACCTAGTGGAGGCATGAGGAGGGCATCCTTTGGTTAACAGCCAAAAGACCACCGTCTTCCCCCCACCTCCCCAACGCACACGAGGAAAAAACAAAACAAAATAAGAAAAAGGACTGGTTATGATTCCAGCCATAACAAAAATATATTCTTTGTACTCTACTGTCCCTCAGGTTTGTTGTTGGTTTGTTTTTAAAACCACAAACTACTGCTGCAGAGTTCAGATGTGTTCCAGGGAAAAATGTTGTTTTAGCTAAGAAAGATTCAAAAAAAATTGTCTTCAGTACAAAAAGTCTTGAGAAAATAAGTTTTTTTCTTTTCTTTTTTTTTTTAAATTTTATTTTTTGCTCCCAAAATGCTACAATGTTTCTAGTGTATGTCTAGTGTACTCTGTGAAAGGTTTGAATTCAAGTCTGAGTTCTCAGAGCTGAGCCCCAGTTCCGTGGCGCTTGTACCATGGAGGCCTGCCATGCCAGGGTTGCTGGCAAGCTGGGAAAGCATTGCACTCTGCTCCGGGCTGGCAAAGTGCCCCTGATCCATGGGGTTCGCCTGTGCAGCTACCAGTCCTGGATGTGGGGAGCTGGTCTGCGGGGAGACGTGGTGCGGAGAAGGCTGAGGTTGCATCCGAGGGGACGGGCTGGAATGGGGGGGTTGGGACTGGGGCCGCGGTGAGGGGACGGGCTGCGGAGAACGCACTTGATTGGTGAGCGATGAAGGGAGCTGCTGGCCCTGGAGGTGTGGGGACTGGGCCTGATTGGGGAGCATGTGCTGTTGGGGGCTCATAGGATTGGGCTGAGCTGGGGACCCCATCTGCTGCTGAAGTAGCCTCTGCTGGAAAGCCTGCTGCAAACTGGCTCCTGTCTCTGCGCTCATGGCCTGTGGGAGCTGGCTTATCTGTCCCATGTTTCCTTGCTGCATCTGCTGCATATGATGCTGCATTCGCTGCTGCTGTTGCTGCTGCTGCTGCTGTTGGGGATACCCGACACCCTGGGGCTGCTGAAACTGGTTGTGGTTGGCCATCCCCGGTCCCAGTGCTGGTCCTGCTCCCTGCTGCTGCTGTTGCTGCTGGTGGCGCTGCTGCTCAATCATCTGGTGCCGTCTCATCAGGAGGTCTCGGAACTGAGGAGCCATCCCCGAGTGATTCATATTCATCTGCTGCGCCTGGGGATTCATCCCGGCCATGGCCTGCTGCGGCTGCTGCTGCGGCTGCTGCTGGGGCATGCTGGGCCTCTGCACCCCTGCTTGCATGGGGTTCATGTTCTGCATGGCTGGGTTGGGGTGCACCCCTCCTTGCTGCCCTTGCATGGCCTGCTGCGGCTGGAGGCCCGGCTGACCCTGGGGGATGCCAGGCTGACCTGCCATCCCCTGGGGGTTCTGGGACCCTGCGTACTTGGCAGCCCGTTGCTTGATGAAAGCGGCCAGCAACTGAGGGTTGGAGTGAAGGATGTTAAGCACCTGCTGCTGCTGCATGGGTGAGCTGGGAGACCTGAGAGTCCGCAGCAGGTTTTGTAAGGCCGCCTGGGGCAGAGGTGGTTGTTTGGGCTGCGCAGCGCCAGGTACCTGACCCATCCCTGGCTGAGGTGCCATATTCATCGGCTGACCCGGCTGGGCTACTGACATCATGGATGGCCTCTGCATTCCTGGCTGCAGCTGAGTTTGGGGGAGGCCTCCCTGCACCCACGGTGGCTGCTGCTGGATCCCTGCTGGCCCCATTCCTTGATCTATATGACCACCAGGACCTCTGCCCATCTGCGGAGGGTTCATTCCCATCGGTGGCATCTGGGGCATCTGGTGCTGAATCGGCCTTTGGAATATCTGAACCTGTGCCATCTGACGCTGGGTCTCTGCTGCCCGCTGGATCTGCATGGCCATTTCCACTGCTGCTGGAGGAGGACCCTGAACTGGTGGCTGAGGTGGCTGGGGTGGAGTTGGAGGAGTCACCTGGCCACCTGCCTTGCCCTGGGACACAGCGCTGGGGGGCTGAGTCCTTGGCATGGTGTAGGGGGGCATACTGTTGGGAGGTGCAGGTTGAGGCTGTGAGGCAGGTTGGGGCGGAGGCTGGGGCTGGGGGGTTTGCGGTGTTGCGGGCTGCTGGCCTGTCGGAGTTGTTGGGGTGGCAGGCGTGGGTGAGGGTAATCCTTGCTGCTGGCCTACCACACCGGTCCGCTGCATACTCGCCATCCTCCTTCGGAGCATCTGTGCCTGTTGCAGGCGGTGCTGAAGCTGCTGTTGACGAAGCTTGTGTTTAATGTTGAGGCAGAAGGGCACGGGACACTTGTTCTCCTGGCAGTGCTTTGCATGGTAGCAGCAGAGAGCAATGAGTTGCTTGCAGATAGGGCACCCTCCGTTGGTTTTGCGTTTGCAGCCTTTGGTGTGCTGGACAACCCGTTTCATCTTCTGACAGGATGGCAGTGAGCAGTTGGCATTGCGACACTGGCAGGCATGGACCAGGGACTGGATGCAGCGCTGAATGCTCAGGCGCCGGGAATCACCAGGGCTCTGGGTGGTTGCAGTCTGCTGGTTGTTGCTCTCATCATCTAGACCAAGGCCTAGTTTTTCCATCTTGTGGTCATGGTTTTTAGTGTTATAGCAGGTGATGCACAGGTCATAATCCTGGAAACACAACGAAGGAAAAGTTATCAGGGTTCCTGAAACTCCATACGATAAATGAATGGTGGCTTGCCACCTCGGCAAGTTACTCCCAGTCTGTTCCAGGAAATTTTTGCTCAAGGGAAAAATTAAATCTTTCATGCCATATTGAGGTACCAGAGAAGGAATAAATCCAAATTATAGACAGGGAAAGTGTGTGGGCACAAGGGTGTCTGAAATCTACACAAATACTTTTAGCTTGAAAAACAAGTTAGCTCTGAGCTAACAAGTCACACATGATTCAGCTGGGACAGAAAAATCTCTTTCTTTCCTAATAGGAATGGAAAAGAAAAAGGCAAGGAACAAACAGCTGCCCATCTGCTACTGCTTCAAAAAGAGGGCAAGAGCTGCAGGAGAGATACCAATTTAAAAAAAAAAAAAAAAGAGAATGAAAGCTGCATTTTCAGTTTTCAGGAGAGTTAAAGCAGCAAAGTGTCCTGGGTAGAAGAACAGAACAGCATTTACATTCTGTAAAAGTAACAGCACAAGAGCTTGGACTCAATTGATCCAAGCCCCCAGAATTCATTAATCTATAAGAAATCTAGAATTTATTTTCTAGTATATATGAGGAAATGGGAGCATTGTATTTTAAGCAGAACTTTTCAGAACTGAATACAACATAGTCATTTACTTCCAGCAAGCTAAAAAATTAAGTTACAAGTCAAGTCAAGGTTAGTTCAGCTTCTGGAGGGCTCAGCATTGATGCAGACCACTGGACTTGATCTTCAAACACACTGGGATTGCAAACACTTCTGAAGACAAAAATGCTGTTTGCAGCATTCTACAGAGAGACAACAGGGTAGTGGGAAAGTCACCCAAGTACAGGAATCTGACTTCTAGCATAGCAAAACCTCTATGCCAGTAAACCGAGAGCCTTATATACAGAAATACTGCAGCGCAACACTTCTGACCCTTGAATAAAAAAAGGATGCATTGCTTTTCAGGAAAATTAGCTGATCCTACCATTATAGCTCAAGCAATCGCTACAGTTCCCCACTGCTCAGGTACCAGCACCTTAAATGAACTACAGCAAACACAAATGTACTTCAGTTCTCCACAGCTTGAAAGCAGAAGACAAAAATTACACCAAGCAGCACATTAGTAGAATCAGTTGCTAAAGAAAACATTTTCTCTCCTTTTTTTCTGAACTGCCAGAGAATGAGCTGTACCGATCTTTTTCCATCAGTTAATAATGAGAAGTTAGGTCAGGTAAAGCACTCTGGACAAAGATATAGGGACACAACTGGAGACAAAAGTACAACCAAGCATACCTCACAAACAGTGCAGTGCCATCTGGTCTCCACATGATGCTTGCACTCGTTGCACGTGTAAACAAAGCGGTCTTGGCTCTGGGTATGTAGTTCCACCAGCATGCACATGGTTGACCACTGAGCCCTTCGTAGCGAGGAGAACTCCAGGTGCTTGTCTCTAGCAAGGGTTAGGAAAGCATCACGCCCATCCATCAGGTCACAAGGAATGAGAGGGTCAGGCTCAACGATTGGGGGCAGGGAGTTGGCTGCAGGGCCAGCAATGAGACGGATGACAAAGAAGACCTGAAAAGTAAAAATATTTAATATGCCAGAACTTATCAGGATGTTTTGGTTGCCAAACTTCATCATACAGAGTCTACAACTCCAGGATCAAGTGACACTTGAATAATGTGCTGCCGGGGTGGTGTGCTTGTAAGGACTGAGGAATTTCAAACCTCTGGGTACACCGCACATTTACCTTCTTCAAAAGCGTTACATAAGGAGCACTGGACTGAACAGTAAAACTGTTGTGACAATTTAGACTCCTGAACTTCTGTATGAGCACAGTTGTATTTATCCCCACTGCCTTCACAGCAAAGAGCACCCAGACTTACTGGTACTTGTCTGGTGTGCCACTCAATTCTCCAGCTAAACCTGTATAACGTACAGGGCACAACTCTGTTTGAAGTATCAATGCTTTGTACACCTCTCTACTTAAATAAAACATATTTGTCATTCTATCAACTCTTACCTCCTTGTGCTTCTCCATAGTGGCATACAGCTTTTGGGAGAGGTCATTGGATACATTGGGCATGCCAGGCTTTTTCTTATTGCCACGACTCAAGCTGCTCTTGTTCTTACTTGTTTTCTTGTTGTTCTTCTTTTTGGCATTTTTGCTGTCTCCCTTGCTCACCTATTAATTTTAAAGGCATTTTATGTCAGGTACCTAAGTCACAAACATCAGCATTCTACTACTTTCATATGTTATAGAACTGCAGGACAAAACACACTTCACAATAATTTACTCTGAAGACACTTCTCAGGGTCCCCTGAAGCATTAACTTAGTTCCATTAGAAACACTCCAGAAGATAGCAACATTAGCAATACATAGTTTTAAGAATATTAAAAGCATAAGTTCTCAGGAGGTGCAAGGGAAATGTTTATCAAAGCTTGTTTGTCTGCTATAGTTGAACACTGAAGAACCTCTTGGATAATCACAAAGGGGTTCCGCAGACGGCTTCTCAATGCCATTCAGAACTAAAAATAACTGAAAAGTACAACGGATACTGCACTAACAAGAGGTAAGAAACACTTAATTCATCTAGATTTAGTTTGTTACAGATGTGACAGATTTATTTTTATTTTTTAATGGACAACATACGAAGCTGTTCTTCTGAGTCCAAAAGGGATTAGCAGTGCAATTGCTAGATGCACTTTCGTCCCATCACATATCCTTCAACAGTCAAACAAAATGGGGCAGCTTAATTTCAATCAAAATAAACTAGCAATGAACAGTTTATTTCTCTCTGTGCTTTTCAGAGGGACCCTCAAACCACTACAGAATATGATGGTCAAAGATCAAAGAACTTCTTACCCAAATAAGCATTTTTCCTAAGCTTAACATTTCCTAATCTTAACTTTGTCAGGATGGAAATGTCCAGTGAACATGAATGACTATCACTTCATTTGATAGTAGTTTGTTATTACCTCATTTTCAAGAAGTGAAACATGATGTCAGTAAAGAATTAAAACTATTTTTAATAATAAAGGTTAAATAGTAATATGCTGCAAGCTTCCCCCACTGCTGGATTTTGGGGCCACACTGCTGTGAAGGAACAACTAGGTGTTGACCAACCTCACACACAGAGCTACATGATTCCTCACAACTGGCTTCTGGTATACTAGAGAGATGAGAACTTGCAGCTATGCCAAATGAAACCCAAAGCTTTAAATAATACTGTAAGTAAAATGTTAGTTAATGCAAGTTTGATATCAAATTGCCCAATTCCCAGGTCACAGTTGCACTTAGTTTATTCAAAATCTTTGAAAGGATATGTTGCAAAGAACAGCATAGGAGAACCACAAATTCTAGTTTTAATGTTAAACCTAGTTTTTTTGATCCAAAGATTAATTCTTAATCCAAACAAAAATCTAGTATCTGATAAAGTGACAAAGCAGTAGTGTTTAAACAGTGTTAACTAACAAGTACCACTGTGCAAGCAAAGCTATTAACTTCATCGTGGATTCACCACCTCTTCCATAGAAGCTCATAAGATCAAAGGATGGGCAGATGTCATAAATTCCACATCTGTTCATTTTCAAATTTATCATTGAATTAAGAGGCATACCTTTTTTGTTCCTTGTGGAATGTGAAAGCACAGTTGCTGCACGATCTCCAAAAAACTGCACAATACCAGGAAATTTCTCTAGTTTAAGTAGCTCCACAACAACTCAGTATTTTGTGCTTCAGATCCTAAATATCTTGAAGCCTTCTACTAAAAATGTATACTGAGTAAACTACTAAATCACAGCGCTCTGTTACTTCCTCAGAATGTTCTGCTAAGATTGGTATTACAACATCTAAGGTGGAAAGAAGATAGCCACTGTCTGAAAGCTACAGCTTAAGGAAAAAGCTTAGAAGTCAGGCTGGGATTGCAGCATGAACATGGATAATAGTTGGACTTCAGGAGCAAAATATTTAATGAGCAGCAGTTTCAATCCAACTGACTTTGGTAATTAGGTTTATAGCAATATGAACAACCCCAGCTCATACACATGCAGCATAATTGTATTTTAACAGCTCTACTTTATAAAATATAAAATTCAAATGTATATTAGAATGAAGCTAGAAAAGTGAAAAAGCCAGTTAACTGAAGTGCCTAGGCTTCCCCTCCTTTTTTAAAATTAGCCACAAATAATCACAAATTTTACATTAGATCGTGAAACAACAGAAGCATTCTTACATCCGTGCTTTCATTACTAGTGTTTTCTTCTCTCTTCCGTTCTTCTTCCTCTTGCTCCAGTTCCTTAATGCTCTCCTCTAGAACATTTGGCCAGAAATCCCCTTCAAAATACGGTAGCTCTTTCGCACTTGTTAGACGATCTTCTGTTGCCTGCTTAAATATATCCTGAAAAAGAGCAAAACACTTGGTTACCACTATTACAAGTCACATAAGTCAAGTCAACCTTTTCAGTGAGTGATAAAGGCACCAGCAGATCAAACAAAAGAGAGCTTAGTATTCCAATTCATTTTATAAGGGCATATTATAAGTGCATATTTAACACATCAGCTACAGACAGTTCACCAAAACTTCAAATATTCCCACTCCGAAGAAATAAATCATTACCATGTGCTAGACTTCAACATGCATACTTACCAAGTGGGACAATATCATCACTATATTGTCGACACTAGCTGAAGCCCTGATAATTCCTAAGATTCTACATACTTCTAACTGTGTCAGCAGCCTAATTTGACACCAGAAGACTTGGGATTCCATATATTTTCTTTGTATAATGAAATGCGACTTGCTCTCTTTTACAGTATTCCTCAAGAACTTAGTTTGTTCTAAGGAATCATTTCAAATCTCTTGGTAGAATGATTCAGAAGCTACATGCTTTGAAAAGGATACATTAACACTCTAAACTTTTATTATTCATTTCACTTAAAACTAACAGAGTAAACTCCAAGAATCAGGCACAATGCATTAGGAAAGGAAGAAACCAAGACAAGACCAGTCAACACACCTTACTCCAATACAAATATATGCTTAACCAACCTTGTAGTCGTGGACAATACGCTCCGACACAGATTTGTCCAACATCTTTTTGTACCATTCTTGCAGTCGTTTGGGCTTGGGTATCTTTTGGTCAGGAGGATGGCAATGGAAGATGTAGTCATCTCCTTCACTAGGTGGGCATGCCCAGATATGTCCAGTAGTATACCTAGCGCCATTAGACAAAAAAAGTACATGTGGATTCTGATGATTCATACTCAAGCTTGCTCTTCTCTCTGCCACAAGATGGAGCCACCACAAAGTTGGCTGATGTTGCCAGATGGACAATAATTATAGCTCTTCAAGATTTTAATTCTAGTGTTCATTCCATCCTCATTCATGCAATAGCATTACCATAGTTCACTATTTTTTTTAATTGAGTACTATATGCAGAGTAGTTTATATAAACTGTGCATGTTTTCCAGTCTAGATAAAAATCAAAGCCTGATATAGACCTGCAAATGCCACCTCCCAATTAACTAAGAAGAGAAAGATGGAGAGTAGGTGTTTCAGTAGTAAAAGCCAGAATTATTCTTCCTTGAGATAGTGCAGTCATTCATTATCTAGCAACATTTTAAAACCAGATTTACCTAAACACACAATTCACTATCCTACTGCAAATCCTCTGTTTTTTAACTCTGAGGATCAGTTTTAAAAGTTTTCACAATTATATCCGAGAATAAAGTCACTGTCAACCTGCGCTACTGGGTGTACAATCTAAGTACTATGAAGACAGATGACAGCAGCTGCAGAGAATATAATACCACAATATCACTTCTCCATCCTTAGTTCTCTATTAGTTTTTGAAAAGAACTCCAGTAGGAGGAATAATCGGATCTCAAGTTAGAGAAAAATAACCATCTTTGCCATGTTGAGAAACAGCTCTGCAGAACCCTCCCCAAACTCTGGGAACTACAGCCAGTTGTCATTCCTTCTGCCTGAGAAGCGAGAGATGATACTGCGTGACCAATATTGTTTTCCCAAAATGAGAACCTGATGTTAGCCATTAACACAAAAAACAGCATCAAATAAAACTGAGGCTTGAGGCCTCTGCACCAATTCTACAGACTCACAGGCTAGAAAATACACAACAAAAAAAGCAGAGAGAAGTCAAACATATGCCTTTGAAGTACTACGAATCTATCATCGCATTGAGGTACTGAAGACAGTACCACCCACCTCCATTCTTGACTCCCCTAATTTTTCTCATGCACCTACTCTAAACACAATGCCTAACAATTTCTGGACTAATAACTCTCTGCCAAGCTGCACCAGATACCTTTGACAATAGGTGTTTACTGCCTTTCCTACTTCAGTAATCATGGTCATTTAATTTCTATCTTTCTTCAGTTGTTCTGTATTCTCTTTTGTGCTGTCCCAAGTATATTCTCCTTTTTCTAGTCTAACTTTCCAGTTTTTCACAATTTAAACTACTTTTTCTATTAGAAATTTCTTAGTGGCCCTACACAGCTGTTACAGCGTTAATCAGTACAGAGAGAACACACCTTTCTTCTCATAAACATGGCTAAGAACTTACTTGCCAGCCCAAAGGAATGACCTGATTAAAGCAGTGGCATTACACAAGGAAAGCACTATCAACAAGGTCAGCAAAATTTTACTGTGCAGCTAAAAAGCTTCACTTTTTCTACTTAGACTTACAGAAGTTTTACATAAGTTTGGAAACCTAAAATATCTGAAGCATAAGTCTGGCCTGAAAAGCCTGCAATCTTTTTGTCTCTTTTTCTTCTCAACTATGCACATTGTTGCCAATTTATACTATCACCAGTTGATACTTAGGCACTGTATTCTGCACAATAAGATGCAGTAATTTCAACCTAGCACAAATACTGCACAGAAAAAACCATTTAAAAAGACTTACCCTAGCTTCTTGACATATTCTAGATATCCAATTAGTATTTCATGATAGACAGCAGTCCTCAAACATTTCGGGCGGAAGAAATGAACACTGTCAAGGTAAGATATATACACTCGCCTAAAAAAGAAAAAAATTGTGAGAAGCAGAGATTTCAAAGTAGTTCTACAAGTTTACTCATGTTATTTTATACATTACAATAGCAATCTTCAAAGCCTCCGACCCTAATTTACCTCTAGAAATTCAACTTTTGATATCCCAGCCTTATCTCTACAACTATCCAGCCCCTTCCTGTAGAATACAGACAACTGATCCTTAGGGCATCGCCGTCTGCCAGCCAGCATCCCCAGTAAAAAGCCAGACCAACCCACACATTCCCTACAGAAGCTTCTTTGTTTCTAGAAGCTGACAGCACTAAGAGTCCTCACATATGCAACACTGACAACAGAACTTCAGAAGGTTCACCCAACCAAGACAGTATCAAAACAAACTTTCATGCAGCTCCTCACCTTTGATTGGGCGGAGGACAGTCAGAGCCATACTCCTGTACATGCATCCCAAAGAAGCACAAGTCTACACCATCAATCTCCTCAAAGGCAAAAAGCGCTTTTGTTCGATAAGGGAAAGACTCAGCCATCTCGCCGCTGTCTACAAACCTGCAGATTACAGAAGGTAAAGGGGAATAACGAAGATATTCACATGCTAGAGAATATATGTCACCAGGTAAAGACAACAATGATGAGGGCTGCTGTAAGTGTAATCTTAAAGTTAAATGCTGACAGACAGCTAAACATAAGTAATCCACTTTTTATCATGAAAAGGCTAACACTCATCACAACAAGATGCTTCTATAACACCTGTTTGTCAAGAATTGGTCAGTGATGAGGTTTTTGAGGCTTAAATTCAAGAACGTAAAATCAGAAATGGAAAGAACATACCTCGCTTTCATTCCCGGCTTTACTTCAACAGTCTTGTCAGACGCATGTACCACCCTGACTGTAACCTCTCCTGCCTCCGGGTGATTCTGTCGTCTTAGGAAATCATTGACTCTGTTCTCCAAGAAGGTACCAAGTCTTGTAGCTGGTAACCCTGCAGAAGAAAAATACAGCTCGCTCTCTATATGTATCTACAAAACCAAACGGTTCAAAAGTGATTTCTCTATTCAGATGTTAAATGAAAATTGACTCTTAATGCATGCAGCATGTTATCATAAATTAAAGCTTTATCTTTAACACTTCTAGACAGGGTGAGCTGCTTTTCACCTGCAGGCACATTTATGGTTTATACATTATTTAAATGAAGAAAGAATCAGTATTTTAACCCAATTTCTGTCTTAAAAGTCAATCACAATTAAGTCTTCTCCTGAATAGAAGCTATTAAATTACTTAAACTGGATTACAAAACACTGCTTGTAGACATATCTTCAGGAGCAGATGTTGCATTTGGAAGTATTTTCTATCTATAAAGTCACACTAGCTCAGTCTCTCCACTTAAGCAGAAGAACACATTCAAAAAATAGAACAACTGAATACAACTGTATCTGCAAATAATGTAGTTAGTTTACAAGTCTCTCATTTTCAAACAATCTTCATACGAAAGAAGTACAAGCATAACATGAGTGGACAAACACCTAAAACTTAAAGGGATTTAAGCCTTCTGGTGCAACAGGGCCTGTCTCATTGCTGTCCATTGCTTCTGGTAGAGTTATGTATCTGCAATCAGCTTTTCATTTTTCCAGTTCGATACTTTTCAGTAAAGCACCACTATTCTAAGTAAAGTATGCAACACATAAAGATTGCTAGAAACAAAAACCAATAAAAACTGTAAAAGAACCCTTGTATTCTTCTTGTATTCTTGGTGAATCTAGGGAGTTTTCATTTTGGGGATTTTGGAAAAAAAGTGAGATGTTGAAACCATTCATTGAATGGTTTGCTGAGTCTTGATGCTACTGGTTGGCTGGGGATTTTTTATTTTTTAATTTACTTTTTTTTTTTTTAGCAGAAATGTAAACACTCACTGTTTGTATGAAGTACACCAACCAAAGAAGCTTCTGAAAGACTTGTTTTGTCTATAGAACAGATGGATAACGACTGCACAAATTTCCTCCTACACTGCCTTCAAATCAGCTGCCTTGATCAAGAGGAAATGTTTATAGAGAGTTTTGGCACCAGGTGATGCAATCTTTACCTCCATCAAAGCTTTTAAAAGCAGCAATAGTCACAGTAGCTGAAACATGTTATCACAAATTTAAGTTAGACTGCAGTCACACAGCAACTACTTCCCAATGCTATTAATACACATCCTTTTGTCTCAATTGCAGTATCTCATGTTAGCGGTGCTCTAACACAGTACGTTAACCCTCTACAACAGACTATTACCCACGACGACACCTGTGAAGGCAAACATTCTCAACATCACACAACTGATGTTCAGAACTGACCCAAGTACCCTCCTTTATCTTGAAAAAAACAGAAATAAATGCAAAACGAGTATAAAAGCCACCTCTTCCCCATTCTTAAACTATTTAAGATCTGTTGGAGCAAGCATCAGAGTCTTACTTTTAGCAGAGAATTTGTTCTCTTTCCTGGTTCGTCCTGTTTTCTTTAGGCAGCCATCACAGACAAAGCTGAAGCAAGAACAGGATAAAGTGAAAACCTACCCCAAGTCAGACCATAAAGTTCCTTAGCATCTTACCCTTAGAAGCAAAATCATTCACCAGACTTTATCTGGTATGGAAAATACCTTTAACCGAAATTTGAAATAAAAGACAGCACAAAGAACAGTGCCAGCAGAAATGACCCAAGTGTTTCAGAGCTGCAGAGGAGGATCTGAGCTCCAGGGGGTGCATCTCCTGTCAGTCACCCATGTCACCACCTGCAAGTCCAGGAAATGGGGTCTCCACTGGCAGGTCTAACAATATTTGCTTAAAGCATTCTTGAACCAATAGTCTCAAGCTGCTGTCTCTGATCACTATGAGATACTGCAACACATAAAGCAAAAGGCTGATTTTGTTCTAAACGCCCGAGTACACTGTAGCATGAAATGATGGGCAGATTCTTCCTCAGTTACAGATGTCTACCATCACCTGCAGGAATGTGAATACAAGAGTATGGTAAAAGTCATGGCTTTCTTGTCAAGAAAGGGAACATTTAAGCTCTTACAGAGCTTTATATACAAGTAATTTATAAGCTTTTTAAAAAAGCTTTTAAAGCAATCAGAAGAAAGCCCAGTATGTTGATCAAAAACTATGGAGTATCTAAAGATGACTAGATTGTTTTTCAGATTTAATCTGATCACTGAGGTAAAAAAGCAAATCCACCTGTTAAATTCTTCAGTTATAATTTTTTTTATGATGACAAAGCAATATAATTCATACAAAAAATAGATCAGTATGACATTGTTACCAGAACTAAAAACAGATTTTCATGAAAGACTAGTATCCTTAAACATAAAAGGCTGAAACATAAGGCTGAAGGGTCCTCTTCCACAAAAAAAATGTTAGAAACATTCAAGATTAGGAACAACTTCACACACACAGTATAACATCTAAATTTGATGTTATCCTATAGATTCTGCAATATTTTCGGGTGGGAATGCAACTTCTTCCATTAGACAGTTTTAAACGTTACCAATATCTAAGGAAATATAACAAAGTCTATGCACTAACTCTAGTAAATCTACCACATACTAATTAAGAAGTAGAAATTCCTCACCCAGAAGGCCAGATTATCTCATTATGAAGAACACAGATCTGGTGCATTTTTCTTCCACACTCTATACATTCAACAAACCTGTAGAAGGCAAAAAAAGAGGAAAGGAAGCAAGGTTAATAGTATCATTACTTGCTCATATATTTTGTAATATTGTATCAGTGGAGCTCTAGAATTCAGGCTTTTGAGACTATTTAACATAGAGGGCACATCTATGCTGAAAAGAGCCTCCAGAATGAATTAAGAATGTCAGCTAAAGTCATGTTGACTATGCAGGGACACAATACTATTACAGTTTGCTTTCCTCACTGCCATCCACTTCACTCATTTTTTCAAGTGAAGCCCTTCTAAGGATAAAATCTGTACACTGCATGTTGCTATAATAAAGAGAGGAAAATGGATTCACAGGTGTCAGAAGCAAAGAACCCGGAAAAATAGCTGGCTTGAAGCCCGGGGTACGCTGTGAATAACTGCAGAAAGGCGGAAAGGAAGAAAACAGAAGCAACAAAGTCACTTTCAGAAGACTAGTAGAGATTTAGGGACAACTGAGGTAAGCGCTATGGTCTGCTTCACAGATGTTGGTGAATATCATTTGGCAAAATATTAAAAAAGTTGTTTCATGTATCAGGACAATCTGACTCCTTTTGCAAGTGTCTGTAGGAGTCTCAGACTTCGAATGAATAGCTGTCATTTAATGTGGGGCATATGGTATCCTACTGTGAGTTATGTTGCATTCTAGCATTAGGCTGTATCTTCACTATAACAAAGGGAAAGAACAGTTATGAATCAAGTTACTATTCTCTCCTTCTCACAGCACTTGCACAACTGGCTGACCCCTCATGGCTTTAGAAGGATGGTGTGGGAAGAATACATATCCTTTTTGCTTATTCATTTGAGAGCAAAGGTAATGCTTGCAGGGTAGCAGCATAGGTGTATATTGCAGGACCACATAAAGAGGCTTCAAAAATACCCTCAGGAATATTTAGAAAAGGAACTGAGTGACCATCATCTTAATCTTATTGAATTTCCACAGCTCTGCTTCCAGAGCAGTGTAGAAGAACCAGCTGATTCAAATTTAACAACTTTTTCTACTACAGCCGCCTGTTCTAATACGACAACTAGAAAAGTGAACAGCACCCAAAGAACTACTGCCAAATGACTCAAATCAGTTCTGAGTATTTGCCACAGCAGGGTTTCAAAGCAGAGTTATCTACACTTATCCTGCTGTCAAATCCACATTCAAGACAACTAAATGCAATAATTTTAGCCCATACATAGATTGTTACATATTTCGCAAGTACAGCTGTGGTGGGTTTGGATTCTCAGCACAGAATGTCAGATATGCTGCTTACAGAGCAGCCCCTGCCAGCTAACAGAGCTACGTGAAATTCGGAAAACATTTAAAAACAAAGCTGATGGTGAATGAATTATGTCTTTTACAAAATAATTATAATAAAATGGGGATCATTCAAAGTGTGGCAGCATTACTTACAGTTCAGGGTCCAGTGTATCATTCTTCCTTTTTGAAAACTGTTCTTTATTTATTGTGCTACAGAGAAACAGGCAATAAAACTCAGTTTTAACACAAGACAACATACATTCATGCCATATCACAGATATCCACACACCACGACCAAACTTGCAGGCAGATCTTTTAAACACTCACTGGGCACTACAAGGAAGAGAGTTGTATTTCCCAAAGTGACAGACAACTAAAGTATATGCCACCCTTGACTCCACCCATGGAAAATAACATTTTCAATGGGACATTAGCTTGTAGAGAACCACATTGCTTCCTTATTCAGTTTTACTACAGGATAATTGATATGACTTGCTGACATTCAAGTTTTGATCAGCCTGATCAGTATTTCATAGTGAAAGAACTATTTGATATACCTCTCTGATATTCTGAAGGCAGGAAATTCCCATTATCTTTGATTATCAAAAAAGGTAGGTTGTCTTATTTCAGATTCCCCTAACCCTCCCTCCTAGATTAACTTCAAAGGTTAAATTTCAGCTTCCAAACCCTGTAACTCCAGCCCAGCAATTACTCTACACTATATTCCCTACAACATCTGTAAGGCTAGATATTCCATCTTTTTGACAGTTAGGTCCCAGGTATATTTACACCAACCTGGTTCAAAATAGTCCAGAACAATCATACAAGAATACTCAAATCTCTGAGAATTCACCCTGAAGAGGGTGCTGTATAATGTGAGAAGATCACGTACACGGCTCTGAGAAGCAATGAGAGACTCAATCCAACTTGCATGAGGTGCATTAACCTTCCTATCCTTTTATTTCAGTATTTATTCTAAATATTGCCACCTGCAGAATACTTCAAGCTCCTTATCAGATAAATGAGGGAAGTTCAATCTCTCAGTTACCTCAGGCTATTACTACAATATGGCGAGTAGAACTGTAAGCAGGACCTGACATATGTGTTCCTAATCTTTTTTTGCCTTTGTTCATTTTACCTACAGATTGTAGCAAGAGAGGAAGGGAACAGGATCTGTATGCCCCAGTAAAATAATTTCCTAAGAGAAAGCCTGTAAGCAGCTGAGAGAACAATCAGAAGAGTAATTGCTCTTCATGTGCAGCCTATAGCCTTCATTTTCATTATCGAGCATTTAACCAGCTCTGAAAAAGGACACCAGGAGCTGGAAGTATCTTCTTACCATTGCTTATGTCCAAGGAGCTTTTGATAGTTTTGAAAAAAAAGTAGTTAAAAAAAATTTAAAAATGCATCCAGCATGTGTGTTTCCAGATCTAGCATAAAAATCAAAAGCACTCTATGATACTTTCTACCCCAACTCAAAGGTTTGCAGCAAAACGTTCCAACCTGGTGTACAAGAAAGGTTGTACACTTAGCAGCTAAATAAAAATACAGTCTAGAATATATTTGCAGTTTATTTATACACGGATTTATATTTATATAGATACTTCTCATATGTAAGCACTTCATATCCCACATCTCATAATAACAGAACTGGACAATATTGATTAAAATGTTGGGTCTTTGCTTCTACTGGAGTAGTAATGCATACTATCCACAGGGACATGGTCCATTGTTCTGACCACCATAAGAATATTATTTCTTCCTTCTTCCTTCCAGAAAGGCAGATATACTCTTACATCTTCCCAAGCCCAAAGGGATTCTTTCACTACTGTTCTAGATACATCCATCAGTGCAACCAGGATGTGGTAACACATTGATAAAGACAAGTTCTGCTTCCAGTGAAAGTCAACTCAGTTTGTCTAAGTACCTTTGACAACTCTCCCCCTAGCTTCAGACTTTCACAAGTTCCCTACTTCCTCCTCTGTGCCGTTCTCCTGCAATGCCATCCCCCAAAGATCTTCCTCCAACAGCTCAGAGAACAGCAGCTTGGCACTCATTTGTCCCTCAAAGGCTTTCCTGTTCTGTTTCAGGATTTTTTTGGGAGGTGTGAGGAAGGTACACAGCAGAATGAAAGACTGTCCCACCAGTTTGCCACCAGCGTGGAGAAAGCAAATAAATCCATGCACAGCCTTTTACTGTGATCTCCTTAACAACTACACAGCATTTCTCATAAGCAGATGGCAACTCCAACAGTAAGATATTTGTATGGCAAAAGGAGGTTGCCTGGTTCTGATTTGGATAAAAACAATCTGAAGTTGAATGCAGGTTTAATAGCATAGCCAGTCTATAAACAGAATGGTACATTTCAAACTATGTCTGTCACCTACCTGCCTCCAGGCACAGTTATTTTTCTGCAGTAGAATACTTGCACATTTTATTCAGAAAAAAGTGATTCTCTTCTTTCCCCTCCATTGGTATAGTTGCATTTTTAAGCACTAGGAGCTTTTTCTGATATAGTTCAGTCAGTCCAGATTTTGAAAAAAAACCTCAAATCTACAGCGTAAGTCCAGGCTCTTACAAATAATATCTGGTCCACCTTCTACTGGCCTGGCATACAGCAAGGGGAACCTGAAACTAGACTCCTTCCCTCTGAGAAAGTACTGCAGACCATGATACAGCTTATGAATGCAAACACAAATAACTCACGTTTGAGGCTGTGATGGGTCATCTCCCAGAGAAACGCTCTCCCCTTGGATTTCGTTGAAGCACTTCTCACAGAAATGATACCTGTCAGCAAGAAGGCCATATTTGGGTGAACTGCTCCATCCACACAACACAGCCCAAGTCAAGCAACGGAGCCACCAATCACAGCAGGTCAAGGAAGGGACAGGAGCAGAGAGGTGACAAGTATATTCAATGATGCAGATTTATGGGCCCCCACATTGTGTTTGGTTGGTTTGGTTTTTTTTTTTTTTTTGTTTGATTTTTTTTCGCAATCAAAGCCAAGTGCAGACAATGACAAGCATGAAGGAGAAATAAAAAATAACACACAAAAAAAAGAAACAGGGTTTGCAGGACAAAAACAAAAACACAGAAGCAGGACATGACAACACACAGCAGAAAGCCAAGGCAAAGCATAGATTAGCATTAAATCTCTCTAACAGGTTCACAAGCAGCACATGATTAAAGCAAATTAAACAAGAGTATTCCATTCTAGCATGTCTATACCCTCTTCATTGTAATAATCCATGCCACATACAGCAAAGAATTAAAATGAGAAAGGGGAAAGAGCAGAAGGAAGCAAGAACTGCTACTCTGACTTGTACATCAGCACAGCACTTCTGTTGGCAGGAGATCAATGGAAGAGGGACAGTCCTCCATCTTAAATGTATACATGCTGAAAGGCCACAGGATTCTCCCCCAGTTGAAAGGGAAAGCTAAACATCAGAAGCTTAAAGAACAAGAGTATCTGTCCTCAAAATCTTACAATAATTTTAGAACCACCAAACTGTATGTTAACTAAATACCTGACGTTGACAACACACATAATGCTCTAAACTGATAAAATTCTCACCCAGTTTGAGTGTAGCAAAGTCCAGGTATCAATACAGCAAGTATTACAGAGAAAGACTCCATTTTCACTTGAATACAACAGTGATTAATCCAAGACTCTATCTGAGCCCTCCAATATGTTCTAAAACTGTGGCCTCTCCATTACTAAGGTATGTTAATTGAGGGCACAAGGCATCAAAAAATGACAATTCAAACAAGTTTGTTGTCAAGACACAAACTACAACTACAGCAGCTGTTAAGTTAAAAAACTAGATCTCTCAACCCTTTTTCCCAGTTTTCATCTGAGATACTGCAGAGAATAGTACTTCTGGAATTGTACATTTCAGTCTACAGACATATATGCATGTGTGCAGATAACATAATTTACAAGTCACATGTATGCACCAAGCATTCTCTAATGTTTGAAAACGTGTAAATCATGTCAGATTTTTGAATAATAGTCTTTTGGTGCATCTAATGCTTGCCTAGAGATAAACATGAGTAGAAGATACTGACTTATGACACAAAAAGCTCTACACCATGCAAGTCTAAAGCTACAATAATTATTGTGGGATACTAAAGCTTATTTTCTACTTCACTCATTAAAACCTCCATTCACTGCTGTAAAGCTTTATGAAGCATAAGAAAGTTAAGATATAACTCCTGTAGCTCTTTCACCTGAGAAGGTGCTTAAGAAAACCATAATTCTTTCAAAATCATCTTGGCTTTCAGGTAAAAGCCAAAGTGGTTTTGTTAGTTTCGCATGTATGTTCACATCTGTGTCCTTGTTTTGAGGTTTGGGGTTTTTTTTGTTTGCTTTAAGGTGTTGGAAAGAATGGAGACCAGCAACTAAATAAATGGAGATGACATAATTTGGAGGTAACCAGCCCTCTGCTCTAACAGATGCATTCAGAGGACAGGCCAGGGAATGTAGGAGTGTTGAAGCATCTATTTCTCTGCTTCTTCCTGCCTCACTTTTCCAACTGGCAAAGAGATGCCTAAGCAAGAAACCTTTCAGAAATGAAATAAATTTAAATCCTTTAATAAAACCCAAATAAAAAAATGTTTAAAAAAAAAATCAAAAGAGCTGTAGAAGTGACAGCACTTCACAGAGCTGCTGCTGACAGCTACTTCAAGACAAATCCCCTAAGGAAACTTAGGGAGAAAGAACAAGCATCAATCTACTCAAATCTGAATACACAAATCTTCCAATGAAGATTTTCACCACAAAAGCAAGTTTGCTCTTCAGTGTTAACATCACGAGAAAAAACAAAGTCTTGCCCTGTATAATATATATATTACAGGCATTAATATATTTGCTATATAGTTTAGTCAGTGTTCTGCATTAAAGTGCTGCATGGTAGGAAGCAAAGGCTTGTATACATGACACCTAGATAACCAAAGGTTTAATTATCTGCATGATAAAAAGTTAGCGAAACATCATGTTTCTGCAAATGAAAGAGGAAGAGCAAAGGCTGCAGTGAACTTGTGCAAAAAGAAATCATTAACACACAAGGTAAACTATTCAAGGGCACTTTCAGTACATTTTTACCTTAAAACACAAAGGTGTACACATATGAAGAGGGTATATATGCAAATACATGCATGCCTTTAACAGATCGATCGCAGCATGCACAAAACCACACCAAGTGAATTTTCCTTACCTGTTCTGGTAACTGTAGTAAGTGGCATCTCGAGGGATTGTGCACAGCTGTTTGCCATAGCAACACAAAGTCTGCGGTGAGAATTCCAACTGCAAAGAGGAATGGGTCGCCTTAGTACTCATACGCGTTTTCACTTGCTCTCCATGAGAAGCAAGCGTGACCCAAACAACAATCATTTCCGTTTTATTCTGCGCACCAATCTCACAGTACAGCACGTGTATGAAGTGCTAGTGTCATGAAAAATGTTCAGTGGGCTGTTATTCTCAATTTAGCTCTTCTTCAAAGATGGAAAGCATATCAAAACAAGACAAATGGAAATACAGTCTCAAACTACAATAGAATAGACAGCACTACTTCTGCAGCAACAAAACCACACCCATTTAATTTGCAATAGCGAATGGGTTTGCCCTAATCAAAATAAGTCTTCAGTTATGGACCTTTTACCCTCAAAGGCTTATATACAAATAAATTAAACACTAAATAAAATCAGAAGATCCATAAAACCCTCAAAATCAGATGACTCAGGATTGCTAAATCCTGATAAATTTCCCAAATTTTTGAAACACTGCAACTGCTAACAACTGCAACTGCTGTATTTTTCCCCCTTCAATACCAGGAAGCAAGCAGCAGACTAAAAATAATAATTTTCTTACCTTTCTTCCACAGCAATAACCAAGGCTCTGCATAACCGGGTCAATTTCTTGCTCAAACACCTCTGCCAGTTTGGAACAGTACTTATATACCCGTGATGTTTTGCGGTTGTACAGCCAGGCATTATTGAACATGAGCCAGATGTCATCTACATATTGCCATGGTTCCTGGTACTGCCCTGTGTCCAGCTTCCTCTTAATGGTAGAAAGGTCCATGGGGTTCTTCACTATGTCAAAATAATCCTGCAAGAATACACAGTGTATCATAACACTACTACTGAACTATGTTGTGACGTGACAGCATGTGCATTCTCAGCATATACACTCTTCTGGAGTACATCAAGAAAAACAGCTTCCTCCCTGGCTTAATTGTCGAACTGCTTGTGACCTACAAGCATCACTCCCCAGTGTTTCTTTTTCATTATTCCTTTCTGCCTTCCAGTACCTAAAAAGGACCTACAGGAAAGCTAGAGAGACTTTTTACAATGGCATGTAGTGATAGGACAAGGGCTAATGGCTTTTAACTGAAAGAGGGTAGATAGAGATGAGTTACATAAGGAAGAAATTCTTCACCATGCAGATGGTGATGCATTGGAACAGGCTGCCCAGAGAAGCTGTGGATGCCCCATCCCTGGAAGAGTTCAAGTTGGATGGGGCTTTGAGCAACCTGGTCTAGTGGAAGGTGTCCCTGCCCATATTTAAAGTCCCTTCCAACGCAAACCATTCTACAATTCTGATTCTCAGACTCTACTGCTCTTCCACTCCTGATGAAATAAACCCACTCTAATTTTAGTTAGCAAAACAAGTATTACAAAAAGTAAGAAAAAGCAACGTTTTTGCAGCCCCTGTGATCTGAGGATATGCACAAGAGCATTAATAGAAAGTGACTGTCTTTAGTAGACTAGACAGCCTATTAAATACAAATAAATAACTTTTAGATGATAAAAGATATCATGTCTTGCCTAAAGAATGTTTTTTTTTTCCAATCCCCCCATCAGTTATAGGACTTGTACAAAAGTCCTCAGAATATGACAGCCAACTGAGAGCTTGTTAAGCATTATTATTAACATTTATGCCTGCTTACAGGACAGCAGGCTTGTAATTTTTGCAGTATCTATCCTAAAGAAAAAACATTCACACCTAAACCAAACAAAAAAAACCCCTTTCAGGCAAAAAATGTAGCCCAAAGCACCTACGTAGGACTTCTATATACACATAGTGTGCAAACAGTAAACTCGTGGGGTCAATCCAGAGAGTTTAACACAGAGATCCTTGAATGATAGTAATATCTTCTGAAGGCAATTCTAAAACAAGCAGAAAATTTGATCTAAACAAAAACTAGAAGTTGAATAGTCTTCTCCTTGCTTTTAACAGATTAATAACTATTGATAGATTTAAGCGGTCTTGATCTGCTCTATTTCCCACATATTCAGCCAAGTTTTGTATATGAGAAACACCTATGGAATTCAGCAATAGCAGCATCACAATGTGAAGCAACATCAATAAAAAGACACAGCACCAGGGATCTATTGGTAATCACTTCAATGTACAGTATACCTGCTTATTTTTCAAAAGGAACACAGAACCAAACAAACTTTCAAAAAAAACAAGCCTTCCTAAGGCAGATATTTTATGTTCCACTGCCTAAAGCCAAACCTCTTCAAATACCTTCATATAAAAATGTTAACAAGACAGACTTAAGGTGTTCTCAAACAGGTATGTGATAGTATAGTAGTTCTGAATTAAAGCTATGAAAGTATCTTGCTAAGACACTCACAGGAATTCCTAGTAGTTGGGGATCCACAGGCTGTCGAAATGGAAGAGACTCTGGATCCTGACGGTAAAGTGCCTCCAGTGTTGGCATAAGTGCCTGTCGCAACTCTTCTGGCTTGAAAACTTTCGAAAAACAATCAACATTAGAAAGATAGCAAAAACAGCTGTGAGAAAGAAACCTACTGGAAAAATGTGGTCTGTGGAAAAAGACCACAGACAATGGGTTTAAGTTACTTAATACAGCTTGTTTATCCTCTGAAACACTCAGTTTTGAGGAGGATACCAAAATGACCACCTGGACACAAGGAAATGGCCAAAATAAGGAGAATTTTGTTTTTATCACAGGAAGACACTGCTAAATTTAACAGAGCTGGTTTACATTCCAAATACAGCCCCTCTCTGAAGTTCCAAGAAAAAACTCGTCTAGAAAATCTGTAACTGAGGAGTATTTCAGATCTCTATCATACCAACAATTTTACGAAGGCTTAATCTCTAATACTAATGCCTTAAAGAACTTGCCCAAAGCACATGTGTTACTATTAATTTTTGTCAAAAAGCCACAAAGAACAATGCATATAATCCTACTGAGTACCGATGAAGAAAGCTCATGTGTGGTTTTTTGTTTGTTGTTTGTTTGTTTGTGTTGTTTTTTGTTTGTTTGTTTGTTTGTTTTTGGTTTTCTTCTCCTCAGAAAATTTCTCTAGGGAGATACAGTGAATTTCAGTCAAAATAGTGTTCCTACTTACTTTTTTTCTTAGATTGCCCAGCTGCTGGAGAAGATTGAGTAGCTGGAGTAGTAGGTCTTTCTTCCCCCTCTGGTATTTCGGTCTTGACTTCAGATTTCTTCTCTTCTTGTTCCATTGGCTCTGGTTTACATTCCTCCATGACTGGTTCTACTTTCACCTGAAAAGTAGTTTGGAGCCTGTCAGTCTCCTGTGAAGTCACCCATCCACATTTCTGCCCTTTAAACCTGTCTGCCATCCCACCCACCACTCTTCCCAAGGATTAAGGGTATCTACTTTGTAGTCAAAACTTGCCTACAACTTGAGATGTGCTAGAACACACCTCTTAACATTGCAGTAGTACCAACAAGTTGCTAACCAGTTCTGAGCTGAAAGACAACACACAGCTCTTCAGGCAGGTCTGACAGTCTCTCTTACACTGGGGCTTCTAGGATGATGCTGCTGGCAGCCACACTCCCAGTTGTCCTCCACAACAAGCTGTCAGAGCCCAGTAAAGCAGCCCATCATATACACATCCACTGTTCTAACATTTAACAGCTGCCAATAACATCCAAAGGACTGACCTGAGTGTCCCCTTCTATTGACATTTACCAAAAAGACTGAACACTGCAACCACATATCACAGTCATTCCTGTGGCCATTGGCTTTTACCAACATTTTTGCCACAAAACAGGCACGCTCCTTTAGGAAGAGGTAGAGAAAGACAACAGTCAAAATAGCAGCAGCAGCAGCAGGTAGCACCTACAGGTCTCATCGAACTCTGGAAGGAATGTTTTGCATGGAGACAGCATCTAGCAGCACTAGATATTCTATCCAACAACTGATCGACAATCTCACCTCAGGTTTTTCCTCCATTTGCAGCTCTGCTTGCTCTGGTTCCCCTTCATCTGTTTTAATATCCATTTTCACTTCCTGCAAGGGTGGCTGTTGCTGCTCTGGAACAGTCTGCTGAGAGTTCACCTCTGTGCTGCTGGTGGAGGGCGGGTTGGACACCTGCCCGTCAATGCTTACAGCTGGCTGTGAAAGCTGAGGGAATAAAACACACATTGCAAACTGGTTTCTAATTAATTTATTTTCCTTTCTCTAATCTACCTTTTACCTATACCGCATTTCCACTAAGTTCAAAAGCACTCTAGTCCTTCTAGTTGCTTCACATGAAGAACATACCGCTACATAACTCCAATTATAGAAAAACACGCAACAGAAACATGCACTGGAAGGCCTAGTATGCAGAAAATTACATATTGTTTCCCTATCATACAGAACCATGCGTATGTAGACGTAACTACAGACCTCATCCATTTTTCACAGTAAGTTTCAAAACATGCACTAGAATTCTGAAAAATATTCCCTCTCTGGAAACACCAGATGATCTCTAGACTTGTCTTGATGTAAAAAGGTTACTTCCCAAATGCAGTAAAACCTATTTTGACACAAATATGCCAGAAGCTACCTCCATCATCACAGGCTCACACCGAAATAAAGACCAACCGAAAATTAAATTTTACACTTGAAACATTTGCAGGGAAGGCACAATTAAAGTATTTCCTTACAGGTGTTGTGGGGTGCTGAGGCTGCAGTGGTGCTGTTGGGGTGGGAACAGATGCAGTCGTGCTTTGCTGGGACAAGGGTTGCTGCTGCTGTTCCGCAGAAGGGGTAACTGGCACTGGAGGCTGGACCTGTGGAGGCAGCTGTGCCTGTGGAGGCGTTGGAGTCTGCCTTTGAGGGGGGTGCATAGTTTGCGACTGTGGTCCAGGTGGCATTGCCTGAGGAGTAGGTGTGGGGGCAGCAGCTGCTGCTGCCTGCTGTTGCTGTGATCCCAAGCCTGGGGGTGTGTGGTGAGGTGTTGGGGTTCGGCTAGGTACTGGAGAAGGAGAATTTCGGTGCATGGGAGGCTGCGGAAGAGGTGGGCAGTGAATATGGCTCCCTTGAGAACCTGGAGCCATTGCAGGAGAATTCACAGGACAGGAAGCACTGGTCATTTGTGCCTGTGGGAAAACAAGTACACATTTGCAATGACTTGAAATAGAAAAGCGACAGAAATCACTGTCAAACGGCTGCTTTCCCACGGTTACTGGCATACTTTTAAAAATGTGACAAACTATCTGTCTCATTTTTAAAAACTCTATTTCAAGAGGAGAAATCATCTATTTGATTCATTTTGCTCCACATGAACATAAAGCTTGTTTTTAATTTATTCAGCTTTAAGATAGAAGTTTCAATAGAGTAACTTCTACTTGTTGATATATTCAAAGAACAGCACACCTACACTCCCAGTTGGCAAAACATTTCCTTCTAAAACTGCAGATTTGTACATTCAGAATATGGGACAAAGCACTACAGTGAGAAATTGCATTCAAATACACTCATAGTGTGCCCATGACCCCACCCCCAAGACTAGAAACTGAATTTATTATCAGAAATAAGTACCACTCTATCTGTACCATTACAAGATTACAAAAGAAAAAATGTATTGGTCAAGGAAAAAAGCTGTCACTCCACAATAATCTTGCCTGCAAACTAGGAAGAAGCATCAACGAGAAGCAAACTGACGTTCCCTACTTCTTCCTGGCCTGAAAGGTTCTTGCTGAAAAGGGAGAGGGAAAGGACAGAAAGGAAACTGCTAGACTGTAAGTTCAGATCTTTAGTAGTGACAACCCTCCTATTCCCCAAAGCCAGCAACACACATTGGTCCTGGATAGACATGCCTTTTTGACTTATTCCACCATCTCTTAATTTCTCAGGCTCTGATACTTTGCTGTTCAGCAAGAAATGCTTAACTACTGCATGCTGAGTAATGATTTCTTCTTCGCTCCATAAAAACAAACTTTAAAAAAATCCTGTCACACTTAAAGCCTGAGAACAAGCCAACAATGTGCCACCCTTACCATTCCCAGTGCTACACATCAGGAAAATCCAGAGTCTCAATAAAGGAATTCAGTTGACCATAATTCCAAAAGCATCTTGAGAAAACAAGCTGTCCGCCATTACTACAGACTGAACAATGAAAACAGTATATGACAGAGCCCACTGACATCACTTCCAGAAATCAGAAACCTACTTGAGAAACTGGTGTCTGATTGCCAGGTTGAGTCATAGGCATGCTTGCTGTGTTCATTCCCGGGGAAGAAGCAGGGAACTGGGTCTGTTGTAGAAACTGATTCTGACCAGAAGGCTGGCCAACTCCTGGTTGCTGCATACGTGGAGGAAATCCCATCTGTTGGAAAAGAAACTCATTTCACACAATGTGCATAGAATTCCATAAGATTTTACAATACAACGCACTTATTTTGTTGCAAAAACTGATGTTTGCTGCTTATCTGCAGGATACAATATGGAAAGCCTGCTTATGTAATAGCTCCTCTCAAAAGACAGAAATTATGATGATTTCCCTTGTAAGCTAAGGAAAAGGATACAGATTTCAGATGGGGACTGTGACTTAAGACTTATTTTTATTCCTTGTTTTAGGGATGCAACAACACAAAAAGCCACCTAAACTTAAATTTTAGGCAATTTTTACCACCAAGATCTAAAAGCTTAGACCAGACAAGTCTTTCAGCAGAGATGCAAAAGGAGAAACAACACAAGAAGCCACCTACACTTAAATTTTAGGCAATTTTTACCACCAAGATCCAAAAGCTTAGACCAGACAAGTCTTTCAGCAGAGATGCAAAAGGACAAACCAAAGGATGAAGAGAATGAAGAAATAATGCCTGATTTTTTTTATTTATTCTAAGGAACCCCCAGCCAACAGAAGCAAACCCGCCAGTTTGACACTGGCCGAAGCACTGCTGACCTGGTTCATGGCCCCAGCCTGGCTTAGCTGTCCAGGGTGCTGAAGAGGAGGGGTTTGCCGGGGTCCCATCGGTGACAGCTGCATGTTCATCTGACCAAACTGATTCATTCCTGTGCGTTTGTGCCAAAAAAAAACCACATATAAGCAAATACTTAAATTCTCCTTTGGCCACCGTTCAACATTTGGAGAAGAAACACTGTCAGATTCTTCCCAACCTCATTTTCTAGCAACCAGTTTTCAAGTATGCAATGCTATATAGGAAATATTTCCCTTTATCAACCAGTTACGTGGAATAATTTTAAAAATGAAGTGTCCAAGCTACCAGCCCCTTCAGAATATATACTAGATTTTTCTCCACCCAAAGACTTGTTCCCACTGTTATCAAAGCTCTGAAGTTTGAAAACTACTGGAATCCATGATCAGTAACCACAAGTGTCACATCTACTGCTAAAGATCTACTTTCTACAGAAACTTGCATTATTCTAATTATATATCAGAAATTCACTTGTTGAATCTCAAACTGTATCTTCAATTCTTTAAGTACTTTGTGTGTTGGCTACAATACTTGATTATGTAACAAAGGTTCTGCCTCTTCCTTTTGAGCAATAATTCTCACCATCTTCCCTCTACCACCACCATGTCCTCATCTAAGCTGGCTATCATGTTTGACTGAGCCCACCATCCTATGTTCACACAATCAGAAGTTCCAAAGCCATCAAGTTCTTTATTTAACAAAGCAAGCAGCTAACATGCAGCTCTTAAATTCACAAAATCATTAAATGCTATTGGAGAGAGAAATACAGTTTTATACATGCATTATATATATATAGTTACGTTAAGTATTATACAAAAGAGATTGCTATTTTCTTAATCAAATGGGAAAACTGCAGATGAAACCAGGGCTATGACACTTCAACATGAGCTGCCCAATTCCAAGATTCCTTCAAAAATCACAATAGCAATTTTTCTTCAAATATTTACCTGGCTGTGCCTGCATGCGGTTCATCATCTGGTTTGGCACATTGGCACGTATCAGGGTTGGGTCAGGAAGTGGACCATCTGGAAGAAAGACACTGGAATAAGTCATGACATTTAGAAGATCACCAGGTTTTATCCACCAAGTATTTTAGTGAGAATTATACACTAAAACCCATGTGTAAAAAACCAAGGAATTAATGACACAGCTCAGTAACTCTAAACACTTCAAGAATCCTCAACATGTGAAGCAAAACCAAAAACTTCCTTCAAAATACAAGCATGTCCCATTGACAGGCATCTCCTCTGACTGAGGTCACCTTTCAGAAAATGGACAAATTTGAAGCATGTTATCAAAGTACAAACTCAGTAACTTATAAACATTCCAGACCACAAGAACTTCTACTGATCACTCTAAACTGTTATTGCACCTCTAGGTTTAAAAACTATGAAAACTATATGGTTCAGAGTATTCATCACAATTCTGGAGTTTGAGAACTACTGGAATATACAATAAATAACCAAAAGCGTCATATCTACTGCTGAAGATCACTTCCTACAGAAGTTGCAGCAAACAAAGTCACAGCACCAACCTTTAATAATCTTTCTTGATCTTGGTAATGCATCTCAGTAAATCCTGTTCTGACTTTAAACACAAAAAGACCCAGAACTGGATTTACCAAGATGCATTCAAATTTAAGCAGGAAAAAAAAAAAAGAACTCAGACAAAGATTCTTGTAGCATATGCCTGCATCTACTGGACTTTTCTGCAGCATTAGGAAAATAAGAAAACAGGAACATGTTTGTCTCCTAGCTGACTAATTCAGATTTTGACCCCATCTTCTTAGACAACTTATTACAGGTGTAATAGCCACTAACAGCTATACATGTCTTTCCATGAGGTGTCTTAAGAATTCCATTCTCAACCGTAAAACGTCTAAGAACATGCATGACTGAAACAATCGAGGAGAAAAATCCTTTCATTCTGAAAAGGAAGCTGTTGGGAGAATCGTGTGGGTGGAAGGGCAGCCCTCTAGAAAGCATATTTGCAGAACAGTTGCACTCAGTTTTAAGACAGACTACTTCAGTTTCTAGAGCTGTCAGTCCAGAATCACAAGTAGGAAAAAAAAAAAAAAAAAAAAAACACCAAAAACTTAGCTTAAAGCAGATTGTGGCTCAAATAATTAAAAAAAACCAACCCAAACAGTTAAATCAACATAGGGGATGCAATTTTATTTACAAATGTACAGTTTAAAAGCCTGTATTTCAATTATTTACAGGATTTAACTGGAAATACAAGATCACAATGTCAGCATATGCCTCTCCCTACCTTCTAACTAGAAATATCAACCACAGTAATTTGTGTTACCTGTTTTTATCTGTTATCCAAATAAAAATATACCAGATACCAGACAACCTACAGCACCTTGTCCCTTCCTAATGTTGCAAGAGACGTCACACTCTTGAGCAGCATGATAGTTTTAATCAACTCCACTTCAAAGTCAATTTTATTGCAGTATACTAAAGCATACTTAACAGTAATCATAATAATTATTATTAATAATGATGATGATAATAACAATAATAATAACAACAACAATAATATTAATCTGTTTAGCATTAGGAAGGTCAATTCAAGTAACAGAACTACTGTGAAGTTGAAGACAGCTGCATAGCAAAAAAAAAAAAAAGCGAAATGTGGTTTTCACTGCATGCTGGAAAGGTCGTTTGTCCAAAAAACCAAACGTGGCACAGAACAAGCACTTTCTAAACTTTCAAAGGCATAAATACTCAAGCACTCCAATCATCATACTCTCTGCTTAGCAACAGTAATAGTGATGATCATTTTAAACAGCACACAACCAAATATTATAAAAATATATTTCTCTTACAGTAATTGAAGCTATCAATTAATTCTAGAGATCAATCTAATGAGACTGAAGCTCTACAACTTAAAGGATGCAAAAATCTCCGTTCCCTCCACCCTCAAACTATGCGTAACCATCCACAATATTCTGTTTATTCACAAGACTACATGCTTTTATCTAATCTATGGGCATTAATTAACACAAAAGGAAAGCAAAGATTTTGCAAGTACTTCAAAACAAAGAGGAGAAAGTTCTGTTTAACTTTGAGCAAGCTAGGTACCTGTGAAACAAGAAGTGCAAAATGGTCACCAGCCTACGAAAATGACACTACAAGATTCGCCTGCACCCAACAGTCAGTAACCCAACTGTTCTTACTTGCAGACATCCCTGGCTGGGGCTGTCCCATGTTGGGCCCTTGATTCATGGGAGCCTGTGGCATGCCCGGAGCATTTGGGATCATGTTTTGCTTCTGCAGCCGGGTTCTTCGTTTCTCCTCCAACTCCTTCTGAATCTTATAGATCTTCTCCGCTAGCAAGTGATAGTACTCTGCCTGTTGGGAGGAATACAAGTCAGGAAGGGAGATGACACACACACAATAAGTAAAGGCAACAGGTCCCAGTGATCCAACCTTGTAAAACAGTCTCTCACACACACATTTTGGCTTGGGTGGGGGTGGCTTTCCCTTTGCAGGAGATGCCAGGCAGACAGGAGGACAAAAAATGTTCAGGGCATTGCTGGCAACCATTAGGCCAACACCAGACATTTCTCTTCTCATGTCCAACGGTTTTTTGGGAGAACCACACTGAAGAGCTTCACGCTGCCTCTAGGGAACTCTGAGGAGTCTCAGGAACAGCACAGCCTGCCAGGCACCACCCTGACTCCCGGCACACCCAGGCAGAAGCCGGCAACTGGCTGGTTCCCAGATCCCATCCAGCAGCCCTGAACACGCGCTTCCTCAGCCTGGGAGCCTCGACTGTGCTTGCACCCCTCTCCCTCCCCAGCACTATGGGATCACAGCAGAGATACACGACTAGACGACAGAGGATGGCATCTCACCCTGCTGTTTGCCGATTCATACATATCCCCTTCCACTTTCCGAGCGTAAGCCACCAGATTTTCCATACGCCGATCCTTCAGTGCCGCAGGGTCAGGAGTAGGAAATATGGCTTGGACTCTGCAGGAGGGGGGCGGAAAAAAAAGCATGCAAGTGATTAGGATGTCCCCAGAGCAGGGGACATCAGCACTAACCCCAGTGCTCTGAACACAAAGCAGCAAGCAATTCTTCTGACAGACTGCAGTACTGCTACTGCTGCCAGGGGACAGTGCCCCCGTGTAGATGGCTTGAGTACGGAGTGGGACATGCCAATATAAGAATCCCAAAATGGCAGATGCGGCTCCATCTGTCAGGTTTCTGCTTCCTCATGTACCCTGAAAAATCTCACTCCCTGGTCCCTTGGTTTTGGAAGACAGGCTTCTGCCTGCCCCACATGTACACTTCAGAAGCAGCGACTCACCTAACAGGGGATTGTTTTGCTATTAGCTACTCACAGTTTATGAACAAGGTGGTTTCGGAGATCCTGAGTAATGTCTTCATGCCACTGCTTTCGAATTCCAGTATTGGATGGTTGAGCTGTTGGCATGGCTCCCAAACTGGCAACATTGGTGCTTTCACTCATCATGGGGCTTCAAAAACAGAGAAAGAATTGAGGGCAAAAGTCTAGCCCAAGCTTAGTCATCTTACAGTCATAGCCTCTTTTAGAATAATGTTAGGACAAAGTGCTAGTTCAGCCATTCCCTAATCAATGGACAAACTCTACAGAAACAGCTGCACAGACACCAAAACAATACCATGAAAGAGTACATGCTGTCCTACCCAAGGATTTGGAAAACTGCAACAAAAGCTACAAAATCCAAAGGGAGAGATAGTCATCAATGGCATTTACCCCGCTGTTTATGCAAGAAGTGCCATGAGATCAAAACAAAATCACTGAGGTGCAAAGAATACGTCAACTTACTTTTGAGAATTCATGGTTGAATGTAACATTGAGTCAGGCAGCAGATTAGGGGTTTGAACCCCTACTCCTCCATTCACTCCCATTGGATTTGCACCTATAAAACAGAGGAATAAGTATTCTTAAATATACAGCTCACTTACTGTACAAAAATCAGTAATTGCTCAGTAGTAACAAGGGTCCAGACTTTCAAGTATTTTGATTTCTGTGAAGGGAGCTCCTCCTTTTACAAACTTAGAAGTCTGAGGTTTAACACTCGTAACCTCCAAGTGAAGCATCACGCCACGTTACTCCTCTGCACATCTTCTCATACTTCTTAATGAACAAGCACTTTCAATTTACTGCAAATGTTATGTACCAGAGCCCTTTCCTGTGACTCCCTAACTAAAGATTGCGCATTACCAACCACTTCTGTTTTTGTTTTTTTTTTTTTTTTTTTTTCTTTTTCTTTATAAGTGGTTGGAGCTTTTTTGTCATGCAGGGGCTCAGGATATATATTCACAAAGGCTTAAAAAACTTGAAACATCAGCTGCCACCTACCTCTGATGAGGTACTCCCCTCTCACCCATTCCATATTTAAGGATTCTATAATTAACTCAATTCCATACTAAAAAGGAAAATCTGACAATCCTTTGTAGGAAGAATCCCTAGTAATTTCTACCAAAATCTGCTTTTCTGAATCACAGCAGATCTCAATCACCAGAAAAATCACCTCTACTTTCTTCACGCACTACAGTTAAGATTCAAATAGTGAAGAAAAATGCAGTACATTTCTGTTTGAAGCTTCAAAATCGATCACTTTGTGAAGTTGAGGGTAGCGTGAAAACCATTACCAAACTTCACACATATTTAGGATATCTGAATCCTACAGAATCTGTATTTCAAGAAAAATCAGACCTCCGCACAAGAGAAATCCACTGAAATTAAGTATATCAAGCCTAATACATACCTCTAATATCACAACCAAGTGCTTAGCAGTCTTTTCATAAAGCTGCCTCCAGCCTCCCTTCCCTTAGTCACTTTCTTCTCCTTCCCAAATTCACTTTGTCATCTGAGAACAAGCTGGTGTAGAAGACAACTGTCAACCTTCACCTTAACTCTCCCTTTTCCACTGCCAAAAATGACCATTTGTTTGATCTACTTAGGACTAAATCTTTTCACATCGCAGTCCACAACAAATCCTGCTGTTTCTCCTAAACTAGCTCTGTTGTCATGTAGGCCATGACCTGATCATTCCTATCTTGTGTGTTGTAATTCCCTCCTTGGCCACTTGCTTCTAATAATGAAACAATAGTCAAAATCTACACCCTCCATGCTTATCCCTTCTATATTAACCTTCAGCTCTTCACTTTGATTTTCTTATCAGTTCTACGAGAACTGCCCAGTAAGAACATACAGCCTAAATCCCATGTCTATAAAGAAAAAAGAACCATTTTGCTTCAGTAAAATGGTGACACATTCCTTTCGACCTTTCAAGGCCCTCACTATAACATTTTCTAGTTTCTGAAAATTAATCTATTTGCAATACACTCTTACTACGCAGTAGAAAACCATATTATTTTAATCTAATTGTTAAAAGACTAAGTTCTCAGGACCCTTCCCTCACCCTCTTTTTTTAAAAAACGCTTTACACACTGGAAGGCAAAGCTTTAGCAGTGTAGAAGTCACATGCAACCTCTGAGGACCAGTCATCTCATTAACAAGTGTATTCTACCCAACAGCCTTTTCCTGAGTAACTCAGGAGTGGCATGTCCTCTGGTGCAGAAACAGCCCACCAAACTGCAGCCTGCAGCCAACTGCTACTCTGCTCTGCAATCTCCCAAGTCCTTCCCCATGGAATTCCTCTGCATTCACAGTGCTCAGCCCATAAACATGCTTGTCACAGGGTACATAGGCAGGATAACTGCAATACCATGCAGCTTTTGCAAATTAACTAACACTATTAAGCTAGTATGTTAAGAAAATTTGCATTAGATATAGCACAGGAAAGTTGCCTGTAGTTCGTATTTTAACAGAAACAGATAAACTTACTCATAGGATTCATAGGGCGCAGACCCTGGGGTGACTGTCCCTGTTGTTGATTCTTCACTTGAGCCTGGGGCTGTGTCTGCATCTGGTTCCCTTGATAGGTGAGTCCAAGGGCTGCATAGGCTCTCTCGATGGAGCTGGGGTCTATTTGACTGGTAGTGTTTATGCTGGGCGTTGTCTGCTGCCCCACGCCCACAGAGCCAGTATTTGCAAGTCCTACTGCAGCTCCGCCCAGGAGTGCTGCAAGAGACATAGCAAGTTAGTAAGGCCAGCAGGGGGTAGCCAAAGAGGTACATGAAAACAGGGAAAGAACATAAAGAGTGCACTGGCTGTTCAGAACTAAAACATCTCCTTCTAAAAGTGTGCAGAGAAGATGCCAGGTCTGGAAAACCTGTCATAAAACAGGGAGACAAGTTTTGACCCAACCAGCCATTCCAACAATGTGGTGGTGTTTTCCCTTTGAACTGCTGAGGGGAAATCCCATTCCAAGTATTTAGGACACATCTGTTTGCTTCACACTGAAAACAGAGGCACACCTTGTCACAGAGGCCAAAAGCAGAAGGGTACATACAGCTCTAAGAAGATATTGTACTGCCTTAAAAAAAAAATTCTTAAAACAAGAAATAGCTCACGTTACTCATGAGAACAGCCAGAAGTAACATCAAGAAAGAAAGGAAAAAAAAAAAAACTCTGAGAGGTAACACAATGACAAGTATCTTGCCAAAGATTCTGGCAAGACGACCAAGGGGACACAAAGAAAAGGGGGAAGAGACACCTGATGCAAATAAATGATGAAGAAAGAACCAAATATTATCAAGGCTGAACTGACGCAACCCTCTATGTGTGTGCACATCTGTCTCCAGAACCTGGCCAGCTGGAAGAGGTGATAGTGAAAAGCCAATCATTTGGTTGAGAGCGTTAAAGTGTTCACCCTTTACCACTCTCCTGCTAGGAAAATCCAATAAAGTTAGAAAGCTTCCATAAGGACTCTATCAGACACAGAAACACACTCTGGACGCTAAAGCAAAGGGAAAATCATATTATGTGTTCCCAGGTTCAAGAGTACCACTACCATCACTTGAGTGCAAGAAGGTTTAACTCCCAACATGCATTTTATGGTTTATCCAACACACAGATTTCCCCAGAAGACTTACATTGTTGATTTCTTTTGTCCCCAGCATTTTTGAGAGGCAAACATACAGGACAGTCATGTCTCGTACAGTTCTTCCAGTGCGAGATGATTTGTCGGGAAGACGCACAATGTGCCACTGAGGAAGGGAGCGCAATGAAAAACTTTTACAAACTAGCACCAGCATTTCCATACAGTCAACACAAACTGGGTAGGGAGAAACTACTTCTCTCATGGCACACACCTATATCAACACAGGTCAGTAAAGTATTATTTGCAGTAGTTCAGCACTACTTAGCCCTAAAAACACAGCTAGATTTCTTCAAGCACTATTGGCTCAACTAAAGCTTACTTGAAAGCTCTATGTTAAGACACGCAAGCCTTTGTCTCCCTGACTCTAAGGATAACACCACATACATCAGGCAGACTAGCAAGCAATTGAGATGCCAGCAGTTGTCAAAACCTAGACAAGCCTGGACTACCAAAAAGGCAGCATACATTTTGCTTGGCTACTAAGATAGATTAAGAGTTCACCAGTGCCAGAAGCAGCTGAATTTCTGGCTACCTATTGCTCGAGATTTGTCTCTTCCATTTAAGGGAGACAGGTAGGCTCCTATTTGCAGATTCCTACTTTGTGTCATCCTTCACCAGAAGGCAGCATCCTAAAGATCTCACAGTGAGCTAACAAAGTTCAGCAAAAGATCTTCACTCACCTCTTTGCGTCATCTTGTCCCCTCTAACTTGCCTAAACTTTAAAGGCTCGAAAGCTTCCGATTTCCATTCTTAAGGTCACAGATGGGTTACAAAAAATTCTACTTCCCAAGCCACCCACTAGTTCTCCATCTCTTTCTAGGAGCGCCTCTTGTTCTGCAAGTGTTAACCGCATCTATATAACCACTCCACTTACCTTGGCAAGATTTGCCAGCCTGACAATGCGTCATGTGGTTCAGGACATTCTTCATGGTTCGGCAATGAGGGAGGTTGCATTGTCGCACCTCCCCATTGGCCTGTTCTCGCCGCTGACACTTGTGAGCATGTAAGAGGAGAACTAGTTGCTGCTGAATGAGTTTGCGTTTCTCTGGATCGGCTGTTGGTGCTCCAGACCCCATTCCCTGTGAAGCTGCTGGCCCCATCCCAGCTTGCTGAACCTGGGGAGCCTGCTGCTGGCCCTGCAGAAGGTGGAAAGGAAATTCCCAGAAATGAATCTGATTTTGAGAACAATCCATTTAGCTAGCAAACAACAACAACAGAAAAATCAAACAAGAGAAACAACTACTACATTCTGTGATTAAGGGAATAGCCCACCCATCTGTAGTTCTGGATGACTCATTAAATATACTCCTTAGCAACAGTCCAGGCAATAACTGGCTTGCCAGCCACAATTTCATCCCCATATCACTCTCCCAGTCCTAGCTCTTGCCTTATCAAAGACCAGCAGAACTTTGCACATGCTCACAGGATAATTTGCATGCTAGACCAATCAGAATAAACACTTAGACCTCAAATCTCCTCCTCATTTTGGAGGCTAGAAAGTTGCATCCACAATACTTGCATTAACAGAAGAAAACACATGTTAGAGTGAAGAGTTTTCCTTCTGTTTCCGTATAAGGTGCCTCAATTTGACTGTTCCTAGAAAAGGAGAATGAGGGGAATGCTCTGGGGATCATTTTCCAACCAGGAAACTCGCATGTAGGCATTCAAAACAATCATCTCCTAGTCTCTGCTAGAGATTAACGACAACTTCAGGACAACAGATGCCACAGAAATAATTTCAAATATGGCAACATCTAGTACTTCTGTTTATTTCTTCAGACTTTTTCATACTTTCTTCCAGGTGACACTTGAGGAGTATTCAGCAATGAGAAGCTCAGGGACTCCGTGTTGCTTATATCACTTCCATTCAACAGCTTACAGTTTCTAGTAGACTCTTCACAGAGGGTTTTAGAGGATGTTCCTGGAGATCTCCAGATTTTTAGAGCTCAGCTACCTGCATTTCTAAACGCCACTTCTTCAGTAGCTCTTCAATGCTAGTACTAACCTTTCATTTTACAAGGAGACTTCACCCATTACTCAGACCCTTCAGGGTTTGTATGTTCCAATATGACCATCACTGCCTTGTTTGTAGCCTATCATTCTAAATGACAACTGAGATAGCAGCAACTTTTCATTCCCAGGTTCAGCTGGGTAGCAGTTCAACTTCAAAAGTTTTATACTCTGCACTGAACACATGTTTGACAGCTGCAGTTCTGAAGAGCAAGTTGTGGCTGCTCTTTTTTGGTTCATACAACCAACTGGTTTGCTAGACTTCCATTGTTTCATGCTTGACTTAAAAAGCATTAAATAAAACTGAAAGGATTGAGCTCTTTTTAATTCAAAGGTACAAAACTTATCTGAAAATCGTATTTCAACAACAGTTGCTAAGATGAAGAGACTGACTCTCCCAGAGAGTGGAGGGATGGAATGCGAAGCAGTGAGAAATACAAGTTATATTCAGAAATGTGAAGTTGTTTCCCAAATTAAAAAAAAATATATGTATAGGGAAAAAAGGCAGGACATATTGCATGCCATATGCCTAACCAGTTCAAGCTTCTAAAATACTGAGGCAAACACATTCAGCCACCAGTGTTAAGCTCAAGCTAGGAAACCTAATGTTAAAGCCTGTCATTTATAAGCTTGGGTCATCCACTTTTCTCACCACTCTGAATTCCCCTTTCCTTCAGTCCTGCTGCAATAACAGTGTGGGGGAAAAAGTCAGGAGCAACAGGGCTACTACAGCAACAACCTCTAGCATCAGGACTGTTGTGTGTGCTCATGTAATTCAGAACAGGAATGAACCCACAACTGGGGTTTCTAAGCCCTATGACAGGTAATACCTGTTTGAGAAGGGACACTTCTTTCCCCCAAAAACATCAGTGAGTACTAGCAGGAATACAATCCTCAAGACAAAGCTACACTGAGGAGAAAGGGTCAAATACAGCAACCACAAGAGAAGGGATGAGAGAGGAGAGCAGAGGTGTCCAAAAGGTGGCAAAGCTCACTTTGGTTAAAGAGCTTGATTTAATTTTCTCTGCTAACAGGGTTTGAAGGATGAAGACTGGAAGTGCAGCTTATGAACAGAGAAAGCACAACTCAGTCCCCTCCTCCATATCAGCCCTTTTAGGAATTGAAGCAAGTACATTATGTATGGATTCAGAGCATGCACTCGCACTGGGTATGACAGCTGCAAAAACTTATAACATGGCAACACCAGAGCATATTGCTCCACTTTGGTCTGCTATGACATCTTCTGGAGATACCTTTCATTCTACTTACCATGTTAGGCATTCCTGCCCCAGGAACTGGCTTCTTGTCCATTGGAAACTGTGGTAAGCTATTCTGCAGTCCAGCTTTATTCTGCATCTGAGGCCCAAGTCCACTGGCTCCAATCGGCTGCCCGGTGTTCTGACTATATGGCTGGCCATAAGGGTTGGGATTGCTCATCATTCCCATCTAGGAATTAAAATAGTAACATGTTCAAGTAAGATATCTTAACTTCACAACATAAAAGACAAATAAATACTTCAGAGAAGCAGGTTTGATTACAGCCATAAACCAGCTGCAATGCCAATAATGATCCACATTCTTCCCTTGCTCCTTTACATACATGTATCTACCCATCCACAACACTAACTCCTCAACTAGACAGTTCCTATAAACACAGTGAAGCCAACTCACCAGCCTTTGAAGTCAGCCTGGTCAGAACTGGCCTGATTATTCATTTATAAAGCATTTTGTTGAATAGATTTCTCATTTCAGCTTTCCCAATCACAAATTTGTGCCACTGACTATAGAATTCACAAGCCTGGAAGAGATTTTCTGCACCCTGCATCTGTGCAGACTCCAAATGGAGGCAAATACCACCTTCATTCATATCAGCAGGGTTTATCCCCAAAACCTCCTACCCAACTGTCAGCACTCTCACAGCTCCTCTCCAGGCAGCCGTAACAATGCACGTCTGCAATTTCAGTACACAACCGTTTTCAGTTTAGGAATATACCATAAGCATAGGTAACACCACACACAGGCATAGTAACTTGTTTGCAGTGAGCAGTACTAGAGGTCAAAGGAGAAGCTATGAAGGAACTCTGCAAGCAAAACAAATCTGTTGAAGCATTCATCCACAGCAGAAGTAAATTCGTCTTTCGTATAAGCTATACGTATATTCAACAGTTTTAGCATACCAGAAAATACCGTTTGTTGGCTTGGAATGCCCCAGAAACTAAAGAACAGTTAGAAGCAATCTTGCCAATAAAGTTGTTTGTCCTCTCTTTTTTCTTTTTCATTCCTTGCATTCCCATAAACTTTTCATGGGAAATCTGGCCTGCTAGGACAACAACTAGCCATACAGGACCAGGAAAACTGGAGATATTTAAGATTACCAAGTTCTCACTATTACACAGGTAAGATCCTCAATGAGCCATAAATCAGAATAAAGGCACAAAAATACTTTAAAGAGCTGTACTGTTTCAACTCACATTAGCAATTGACTAGACAACGTAGTCTCCTTGATGCTTTTTGGTTCAAGTCTGGGCATTTTCCTGCATCCAAAAAAATGCATTCAAGCTCCTATGGCAGGTCTGTTTCCAATCATTCCTACATTTTTTCTCAAAGCAACCTCCCCTAGTAGAAACACCTTGTTTCTGCCTCTTATCAAGCTTCTCTGGTCTGCACAGAGAAGTAACCTGAGTAACAGAGATTACCTGCAATTAGTCAAACACTTTCCTTTTTCAGGTTGTGTCATCTGCCATTCCCCTATAATAGCCTTCAGTTTGCATTTGCAAAATAAAGCAAGATCAAACCCAAACTACACAAAATTCACTAAAGAAAGAACCTGCTACTTTAGACACCTGATATGTGCAAGTGAGTTCCCTTGAGGACAGCCCCCCTCCTCCACACACAAGCAATAACCATAATCACACAGCAGTAATTCATCAGAGAGCAACAAGAAGAATCTCTACACATATGAGATCAACAAACTGCAATGATCAGGCAGAGCTAAAAACAACCTCCTTCCTTTCCTCTGTCTCCTTTGGCACCACCCCTGCTGTGTCTCAACTGTGATGAACATACACATCATGATTGATGAGGCAGCTGCTGCCAAAAACAGAACAGGTAAGACTCAAACCCTTTCTGCCTCTACCTCAGAAGACTAAATAAGATACTACATGCAAGCTGAGCAGAAGGGAAAGGGAGAAGAAGAAACTTAAGGGATCAGCAAACACTTTCAGGGCTCTTCTCCATCATCATCGCTGCCCCCAATTGACTCACATATTCATGCTCAGTGAAGGACTGACAGTGGGGATTATTTCCTTGAGAAAACAAAATATGTCTTCCTGCGAGATAGCCTGATCCCTTTGGCTCCAGAAAGGATTTTGAAAGCAGGTACATCCCCCCCAAACCAGAAACTTCTACACAAAGTTTTCAAGTTCATTAACAATCATAGCTCCCAAATTTAGCTGACACCTGATAGTATACAGAGACTACGGTGGCCATCACTAACACTGCCCCCATACAACTTCTGCAACTTATGCTATCAGTGTTAAATAAACCCTAACCAAACAATTCAGAATTGTAAGCTGAAGGCACGTTTTCATACCCTGGTGTCACAGGGAGAAAACCATTATTCCCAACTCAGACAATTAGGGACTTCACACATTGATACTAAAGGATTCAAAGTAACAGTGGCCAGGTAAGCCAACTCTGTCCTGACTGCAGGGGGAAAAACCCAAACCTAGAGTTAAAAAAGCACCTTTGCTATGTCACCCAGAATAGAAGCTTTCTGATAGAACTCAGGAGTGAGGTTTGACCATGTCAATCAACCTTTGTATCTGAATCACAGCTAGACACAAACTTGATGTGAAACATATGGCTTTTTAAAATATACTAATCAAGTTGGCTCAGCACAAAGATGTCTGATGCTTTTCAAACACGAGCCACTGGCACTCTTCAGGATGCAAAACCAGCACCCTCAAACAAGGTTGTCTCCATGACAGAAACACAAGATCCACACTTCCTAGGGCTGAGAATCACCACCCATCCCACCAAGGGGACTCTGTTCACCCCACAGTACCCAGGGACCTGGCAGTAGATGACAACATGCCCATCTTAGCCCAGCTGCTCCTGACAGGGGTTATCCTCAGTTCCCTGCCTCAGCCTGCAGGGAAAGCAAAGACCAGAGAAGAGGCCAGGTTGGAGAGCAAGTATGCCAAACGGGCTCCAAAAGCCACAGTCAAGAAACACCTAAGAAGCATGCTAAAAAAACAAGGTCTCCTGGAATGAATCAGCAGCCATCACCTGGTCCAGGTGAGACTGACACCTGCCAGATCCACAGGTGAAGCTCACAGCAGTGCCCCCCAGCCCTGCCATCACAGACCCAACTAACCTGACACCAAGAACCTGCAGGCAATTCTGGACTGACTCAAGAAAAGGATCATTCAGAAGATCCTTCACCTCACACAAGGTGGCCTTGTGACCCTCGCACAACAACTAGGAACATGCTCAAGTAATTTGATGTGACATGTTGAAAAACATTAAAGTAGAAAAACAGGAAGAAATGGATGACCTAATGACTACAGAAGAATAAAAAATAATCCTGTATAATTTTATCAGTAGGAAACAACCAGAAAGACTGACATATAGCTGCTCATCATATTAATGGTCTATTGGGAGTGAGGGGTCAATAAAACATTTGAGTGCAGAAGAATCAGTCAAAGAAATGTGTGGTGAGTACCATGGCATGAGACAAGTACAAGGCTTCATCTGCAATACCATGCAAAAACATACATGGCCGAGTCATAGCTGTAAGTCAGCGAGTGCAACAACTACTCATTCCTTCCTGGCCACCACCTCCTTCAGCTGCTCTTCCCATTTCTCTTATCCATGTAATCTGCTATTTTTCTTCCTCTCCTTGCCTCACAGCTTACTTTCATCACACATGCAAGAACTTACACACAAGGAAGAGCAGACAAAAACCTACCTCACAGTAAAGGAGAAGAGGAGGAAACAAGGAAAACAGTAAAAGATGATGTATGGCTCATAGCAAAGGTAATCTCATATGGTACTACCTTTTTCACACACAGTGGAAAATTACTTTTGTGCCTCCAACAGCAGGGGCTGTCATTACCAGAATGGAGGAAAATGTGCACTTCTCATCATGTAAACAGCATGGATGACATGAGTCCAAGAAACATCCCAGTTCACAAGCATCAGCACCATCAGACAGGGCTGTTCAGACACTACTCTGATCTGAGAAAAGCAACTATGAAAGTGGAGAAAATCCCCCGAAATTTTGATTTAATGTCATGAAACACATGCATATTCAGTTTCGAAGAAGGTAAATTAATTAACTCTGCTTCTAGTTTTACTGTTGATACCACAGAGTGCAAATTGAGGAGGAATAGCTGTTACAACTATGTACATAGACATTACAAATATTGTTTCTCTGTAAAAAAACAAAAACAACCAAAAAAACCCAACCAAAAACCTGCTTCACTGACAGTCCAATATTTGAAAGACAAGTAGATGTCAGTAATAGTATTGAACAATGACCAGTTTAAAGATTTGCAAAGATAAATGTAAGCATGGAGAAGAAAGAGAATTAAGTTTCAACAGCATTCTTCCAAATAATTGAACATTTGCAATATGAACTATCTACCTCTATCAGGGTAACTGCAGTGCATGTACTAGTTTAAGTTCATACTAATGGGTATCTAGTACCTTTCCATATGCACATGTTCACAAGTAGAAGGTGATTAACTTTCCTAAAACCAGAGAGTTAGTTTTGGTAAATTCCAGCTGGCTCTTTAAAAACAATTTATTGTACATGACTTTCTCATGCTACTCCATCAACTGGTAGAGCATTACTGAACTCAGGCATAACCTAACAACACAATTTTGCCAGTGGTATCCACTGCATTCCTTGCCAAGGACTGTTATTGATTGTTATTCTTTGCACTTGACTGTGTAATATTTTAAGACACCTATTGTAAGACACTAGTATTATTTCACTGCCAATTATGGAAGAAATTATGACTCAAAGATGAGCCTTTACTGCTCCATTTCTCTCTCATAAACAAACATTCCCCCTCCTTGCACTGGGATAAAGTAAGATATCCATTTTTTTACCTTCATTCACCAAAGAAGCAGCAGCAAAGGATCAGAACACACAACTACACTTTTAATGGATTTTAATGGTACTTCGTTGTATGCTTCACTTAGTCAGAGAGTCTAAAGAATGGGGACAAATTTAACCGTTGAATCAAACAGCTAATGAAAATAATAAGGCACCCAAGAACACTGACCTTCTACTTAAAATACGATGCTGAATATGTGAACACTAAGGAACATAAGGTGCTTTGTTTTCTTTATCTAATTTTACAGTTTGAAAGTAACATCATCTTCAATCTCTCTGCAACTTTGAACAGAACGAAATTTCTTATTGTTTTAAAGGACATTAGAAATTTTTGAAGAATTACATTTGTCTTTGTAAAATACTGCCATTGGTTCTTCTTAAAGGAGGTTAAACTGTCAAAATCAAGTATATTTATTATGAGAGAACCCTGTATATACTCAAACAGTAACACAAACGACACAGAATTGCTATTGGAACCCTAAACGTTTCAAGTGATTTCACACGCAAGAGAAATACTTACATAGCAGGGGTAGAGTAATGCCCTTACTAATCTGAACTGCCTTCACATTCACTTCATTACTTCAGTAACAAAACACTTCTTGAATCAGTAAGACATGAAGTCTAAATGACTCGAAGGCCAGGTGAACTTCATCGCTTTGTGATGAGCAGCACTATCCCAGAAATGCACACACCAACTTATCCACAAAATACCCTCCTCTCCTAATAACAGCCTGGACAGTAAGACCGTAACTGGGCACTCTTGACAGATCCCAGTGGAACAACAAACTGAACATTTTAACTGGATATAATTCTGAATGAAAAATGGCTCAAACCATGAAACATGAATTTGTTCTTATTATAGAGCTTTACTTTGCTATCCATTTACTTTTAAATTAATCAAAGCTGTAAAACTACCTAGTGAAACAAAAAGCCCAAAAAATGCTTAAACACAGAAAGAATCAAAGCATTACAATTTCCAAAACTCTATTTTAAGAGTAATAGGCATGTCTGTCATCCTCCTAACTTGCACACAACCAAGCACATAGAAAACAAAAAGCTATTCAAGAAAGCAAAACTGGTTACAATCCCCTTCCCCTCCAAACTTGTAACAGTTCCTTTCAGGCTAGACTTCCACAAGCATTTTTAAGCTGGTACTGTCACCAAAGCAGGGTCCACACCCTTCTCTAACTGGCAATATCAACTCCTTTAATAGGTCCTCTCCCTAATATCAGCACTAGCTTTCCATCTGATGAGTATAAATTGAACTAGAAAAACAATTCAAATTAAAAGGTTTTTTTAAATAACGACATGAGTTTCAAGCATGATTTAGTTCCTCAACACAGCCTGTCATGTAACTGGCAGAGAGATGGTGTGCTGACATCACTGCTTCTTTGTATGTCAGTGACTGCTTACATAGAACTATGTACTATACATAAAACTACAGCATTAGATCACAGGATGTACACGGCAGATTCTAACAGTATAAGTTTATGAATACCAGGTGAACCCAAATAAATCATTCACATCTGAGATTCTGAGTCCTGAAAAGTAACATGCACAACTAAAAAAGTTGAGAAGTACATGGCTAATGTCTAAAGCAAGTGCTCCACTCCACAAGCCAATGTTTTGAGAGGAGAAGAAAACACTTCAGGAACTCCATGCAACAACAAACCAACGCAGAAACATAACCAATTTTAGTTTCCAAATTGACTAGACACTTGGAGCTCATCTTTACCATTAGAAGAGCATAACATCCTCTCCATAAATTAATTATCATCATAGGAAACCAAAGCTATTCCTCCATCCAAACTACTGCAGACAACATGCCTCTGTTTTACTGAGAGAGAACTCCCAGATGCAGCCCTCCCATCACCTAAAGGGCCTGACTCTGGCCAGCCAACATGACCAAGTCGAACACAACCAAAGTGTCTGATCTGTTTTTTCTCCTATTGAAGGACAGCTCCTGGATAAGGCACATTTTTTTGCAGTGATAAAGGAAACCTACAGAAGTTATTACACAAACTCCCACATTAACAGCAACACAGTATTAAATTTCCCAATTAAAAAGATAGCTTTTAAAAACAACTGCTTAGTGTCCTCTGTTTTCATCTACTTTTTGAAGATTTGTAGGTGGGAAAAACAAAAGCAGATGGGTGGAGAGATAAAACAGTCAGGCATTAATGTTGTCAGATTTTGCGAACTCCACTGCATGAAGTGAAACACAGGCTCCCTGCCAACAACCAAACCAACTAAAGACATTCTGGAATTTCAGCCTCCATTTCAGACTGTTCTTTCTCATCCGGCAGTTTCAAGTCCTTTATGACGGCAATACCCGCTACACTTACACTAAAAGTCTCAAGGCTTTTTATCAGCAATTAAAGAACTCCAGGTATTTTTAACCAGTCTGGGACTACAAATTAAAAATAAAAAAAAGTATTTGGCCTGAATATTCCCAAAAGCATAAAATCTTCTTAGATGTACAGCATCTTTCAAAATTTAAGCAAGTGAGGAAGACAATTTAATTTTGGACTACATCAGCAAAAAGTTTGTGTCTTTTCTCTACTTCTCCTAGATAAATGAGTTTATTATAGGGCATAACCCTACTTTAGCTCTGGTAAGTAAGGATTAAGAAATCGCATTTTACCCAAATACCCAATAAATCTGTTTTTGACTTCTGAATACAGCTTTCTAAAGATAAATTTATTATTATTATTATTATTTTAGCCAAGGAATAATGAATGAGGTATTATATAATTCCAATACAAGAATACTTTTAAAGTAGTTCCATATTTCTTTCCACTGTAAACTGCATACAAATTTTCTACTGTAGAAATGAAGGTTTGCAACAACTTTAACAGGCAAAAATATCTGAAATTACCAGACCACAAAATTAACTGATTACTAGACACACATATATATATAAGAACTATTGTTAGCAGCACTGTGTTTAAGTAAATAGCTAAAATCAAAAAACTTCATAATTAATAACATTCACAAGACACTAAAGTAATTTTACTTAATACATTAAAGCACAGCAAAACCATGAATACACAGCATAATGTCCATTTACGTTTCAAATACATTTATGGACTATGTTACTTATCATTCCAAGCCCTCCAAGTGGATTGACTTGAGGCATTCCCAGATAGATCTATTCAAGTATCACAAATCACCTCAGAAAAAACTTTTCCCTCATCACTCAAGAAACATAAAATACACACCTAAAGTGAATTGAAACATTTATTTTCTAGGCTGTTGATCAAAACACTAAAAACTTAAGAAATACTTAAGTGGCTCCCTAATCTAAAAAAAAGCTAATTGTACAAGACAAAAATTAAATGTAGACATCTCTTTTTGTCACTTGAACCGCTAGGTCTTCTCTCATCTTTTTAGATATTTGAAAAAAGTTGTCATGAGTTACTATCTATTTCACCCTTCAGCATAAGAGGGTTTTTTTTTTCTGCTTTCTAGTTTACTCTCCTATAGACAAAGCCTTCGTAAATTTTACAGCTAGAACCGAGTTGGATTAACAGTCTTTTAAGAACCCAACATTTGTCTTCAGGTGTTTATGCAAGCATTCGTTCTCCACCATTAACTCAAATACCTATTTTGTAACAAGGCCAATGTATGTCTTAGCACATGCAGTGTATCAATCCATTCAAACCTCTATATATGCCTCTTGGCATCTGCTACAGCATGAACACTCAGCTGATCTCAGACAACAAATACTTTCATTAAGTGTCACACTGGAAAAAAACACCACAACACCTAAAGGGTCCTCATGGATTCCCATCATACTCACAATACCTGCATCACATTAGATAGAAAAATACATTTGTGGACAAAAGTAAAACAGAATAAAATACAACCTACAATAGGATTTTTAATTCAGCAGTCATCTCACTTGTTGTGCAAGACTCAGTTTTTGCCTCCCATGACTACCACAAATTCCGCTTAAGCAGCATATAAACTATTTACTACATTATCCAGGATTCTTAAAAGAAAAAAATCCTATTCTATACAATGCATACTGCAGAGGAATAAATCTTACACAACAAAGCCAACAAGAAGAAGGAAGGTAACAAAGGCAAGTTGAGCTTGTCTTACCTTGTTCAGGGCTCCAGGCTGTGGCCCTCTCAGTCCAGCCTGTCCTCCCATCTGCGGAGAGCCTTGTTGCAGTGTCTCAGCCAACAAGTTACCAGCACTACCCATTCCCGGATTTGGGTAAGGCATATTAGGTCGTCCTCTGCCTGCTCCAATTGAACCGTTCATGACTTGCCCCTGCATCATCCCCTGTCCATTGCCGGCTGCCAGCATCCCAGGATTCATGCCAGCATTCATCCCCGTGTTCATGCCCATGCCAGGCTGATTAACTGGGCTGTTCACTGTTGGCATCATTCCTGCTGCAGATTGGGCTGAAGGACCCTGGTTTGGTCCACTTGCACCCATTCCCATACTGGGAGAAGTCAACCCGGCCTGTGCCATGGGGCTTTTCACCATGCTGTTTAACATTCCCATTCCAGGACTATTTTGTTGGGTTTGATTGGCCATGCCCTGGCCAGGGCCGCCAACTCCCATATTGAGATTTGGGGAGCTACCAGCCCGTAAAAGTTCAGACAGCTGCTTGTGTTTAGAGGCAGCATCTTGTGCCAAGCCAAGGCTGGTTTGCAGCTGATTAATGTCACCACCATTGGTGAGTCCCAGTTCTGTGGAGCTGATCAGTTCATCTGGCAAGTCATGTTCCAGATCAAAGAGTGATCCAAAATCTGAAAAACAAAAATTTTATATGAGGTCAGAGCAATCAGTAGCATCTTGAAGAAAAATCTTGTTCATTAGTTGCAAATTTTTTAATTTCAAGTAACTAGCAAAACTTCGTGTTCCAGCAAAATTCCCATATTAGTCGTTACTGAAAATTATCCAATTTGCCGTGATAAAAGTGATTTCTAAACTTTACAGAGTCTAAACTAGAGAAGATCATTCTACTTCACTCTCCCACAACAGTTTGTGCTGAAAGATCACTGCATATTTCAGACTATAATCTTGCAATTTAAGATTGACCAGGAAGGAAAAAAAAATTGTATTTAAAAAATCCCACCACAGTTAGCCAATGGAATTAGACAGCAATTACTACAAAGAATTAAAAGGTTGATGGGAAAGCACTGTCTTCATTTTTAACTTTCAATTAACTCTGTCACTTTTGGTACAGACATAACTAATATAAGTAACACAGTTTTTAAAAAGTTTACTATTTATAAAATAGAGTTGAGTTTTGGAGTTTGTTTGATTTTTTTTTTTTTTTTAAAGTTTCCACATCCAGTCATTCCCAGTACAAAACTGCAAAATTCCATTGAACTTCACTGGACAACCAATATCTTCCCACAACACTGTCAGAAAACAATCAAAGTAACCCTCCAGGCCACAAAGCTGTGAAAAAAACACTAGGATGAAAAAACCAAATTCACATCTCAAAAGCCCATTCAAAGTAATCCCCAAGGTAGCTAAGTGGAGAAAAATTACTATTTGGGATATATAGACACAAGAATATTACACAGTACCCAGAAACCATTTGCTCAAGAAAACAGTAAGTTCTTATGTTTTCAAAAGCAGCACGCACCTTCACCTGAGTGTTTAGTCTATTGTCGATAACACAAAAATAACCTAGAAAGTTTATGGTTAAAAGTTGAGGCCCTGTGTGATGTATCTACGTACAGCTAGGCTGTAAAGCTTAATATTTGGAATCTGAGAATACCTAGTAAAGGAAGGGGGTTTTTAATTATTAGAACATTTCAGCACCACTTCTCCCAGAAAGGTCATTTTGTAGATGCTCTGTAGGAGGTATTGCACTGTATTTTCAAAAACTTAGATCTAGACAATTACCCAAAATACTACTCATTATCTCAGCAACTGCATTTAAGAGGAAATGTCAATTACACTGAATTCTAGAGAGGCTGGCAAGAGGACTTTGTCTAAACATAAATGGAAAAAGACTACTGCTAAACAGCACGTAAGTCACAAAAGCTCATCAGCATTACCTATCTCTACATTTTTCACATGATACCATACCCAAACTGACAAACTCCAGTACTAACAGAGTTTCTACAACTTTGCAACTGTTATCACAGATAAGATCATGACTTAAGAATTCTGAAAACATGGTATGAGGTTGGCAAGAGTGCAGGCATACCACAACAGAGGGTATTTTATAACTCCATTTATATATTCTTCATTACTGCAAAGCACCAGAGACAGATAGAAAATTTCCACTAAAGAGCTATATTTTAAACTGTTAAAATCGGTTAGCCCATTCCTCATTAACGTAAGTCTCATGCTAAAAGTTATGCTTTGCTACACATACTAAGGACTAATCTTTCATTTGCATCACTGGTATTCTTCAGCATGACTGTCACTTTTGAAGATTCAGAAGCAAGGGAAGAATCAGAAGAACAAAGCTTTGTCCAAGTTTTCCTTCATTTAAAATTATGAGTTTAGAGTTTTGTGTCAGTAGACTCTCAAAACACACACTCCCCCAAAACAACTTACAATGCTTAGTGGTTAGCTGAAGAATTAAATATGGATGATCATGGGAAGAGTTACAGTGGAAGAGATCCTCAAATTAGAGGGGAGATCAAGGAAACGGAGCAAGCAGCCAAAAAATACACGACAGTTTACAACAGCTTCAACAGCACCTTAAGATGCCTCTTAGGATGACTAACAGGCAAATGTCGAAGCACTACATCCAGAAAACACTCTGGCTAATACCCTGACAAACAGCCCATGAGTGAGAAAGGAGTAAAACATACAATCAGTAATTCACAAGTTAGTCTGCTGTCCAGAAAAAAAGAAAGTTCTCCTTAACGATGAACAAAACTGAAATTGAAAGTTAAGTGTCTGGAAAGAACAGGAACCAGCACAAACCCTGTAAGTACAACATAACCATAACGGCACACACAGCAACCTCCCATCTGCACACCAGGAAACAGCTGTATGGGCAAAGATGCCCACAAAGCTCAAAGGCTAGTCTGGTGATTGTACCTGGGGAAAAAGCTTGTGCTCTTGAACAGACAGGACATCCCCAAGACAGGATGAGTCCCAAAACAAAAATCCCCACTTTGCCTTTCTTAAGATCAGACCATTGTATATCAAGCCTTTCACAAAACCACCTGGCAAGTGTTCAGTAAATGTCTAAATAGGAAGAACTAATTTTTTTTTCACACCATCAAAGAGCATTTTCTCAGAAAGACCCATTGAGATTATTTCAGTTATAGCACTGTAAAAGGGCAGCGCAACTCTTGTTTTTGAGAGACAAAGATTTGTTTATCTTTCTTCACAACAAAATATTAATCTGCTTCTCTGAAGATCTCATTCTTTTTCAAATTCTCTCTCCTCATAAATGAGAAGCTAATACCAGCTTTAAGGCTCACCCGTTCATATCCAACTGGAGTATTCAGGTACGAGCTACCTGAGCTCCTTGGCCTGGTCATTCTGTGAGACCCGTGAACAGGAAGAAAAATATCATAAAAACTCAAAGTGTTTTTAATTATTTTCATTAACACCTCAAACCACAAAAAATCAACAGCTACTTTAAAAAAAAAAAAACCACCAATGCAGAACTAAATATTTGTGAGATAATCCCAATCAGATTAGTTCTTTACATCAAAAAACGTAAATTGTTCTTTCCATATGAAACAAATTTGTTCAGATTTTTTAATCCTAGAGAATATACAACACAAGATTCATCACAAAATACTATCAGCTACAAGCAAAAATCATGAGTAGTAAATACCAACAATGCAATATTCTGGTGCAAGTTTGGTCTTCTTGTAAGTCTTTTCCAAAACCAAAACTTTGAAGTCTTCTTCAGTCAGTTGATAAACAATAAAACCAGAAAAAAAAAGAAAAAAAAAAAAAACACCAACAAAAAAACCCCACAAAAATTGAGAGTTGTTTGGTCAACTATGAAAATTACATTTTTAGTCAGCTGCCAGGGGGCAGAAGTTTTCAGACACAGGACTGAAACACGAATAGTCTCAAAAGACCATAACGATCAATAAGACTTTGTGTGTATCTGGCAAGAGTTGTAATCCATTTCAGAGTCTTTTACATGTAATACATATCCTAATGATCAGTGTATAGAGTTCCACCTGTGGCCAAAAAGTGACAAGGCTGGTCCAGACAGCTCAGGTCACATGAAAACAATGGCACATACACTCAAACAAGAGCCGAAGGCATAGCTTAAGACAATGGTGATAAACATTCATAGAACTGATTGACTTCCCAGTAGCATGGGAAGTACAGAGTCCACTGCAAGCCTTGCAGCCTGTTTCATTAAGGATATCCACAAAAAAATTCTTCCTAAAAAAAGCTTGTGGGAAGGTGAAGGAGGCAGATTAGTCCTGCAATGGTTTGTCTACCCAATTCATAATCCCTCAAGACCTTAGAGTATGATCAGACACAGAAAAATCAGGATGCAACAGAACAGACAGCATCTAGCCTAAGAGCCCCAAACCATCCAGTAACATGCAGGCATTAAGAGGCAGAGCTATATCCTGATCTCAACAGAGTAGCACAGAGTGATTCCACATTATGTTATTCACAGTATTATTAGTGTATTACTTCCCATAGGTAACAAGAAGATACAGAATAGATTGCTACTGCCACCTACGATTCAAAGCAAAGAGAAGGAAAGTTGCCCTACAAAACAACATCTAAGCAGGTAATTAGAAAGTCTTTACCTGAGGTAGTCTCAACATGCAGAGGCATATAATAATTCCATTGAGGAAATGCACCACTACTGAACACTTAAGCAAGTCTTTTTTATAGAGTCAAGAAACTGGCCTGACTTGCCCTTACTACGTTAGATCTGTAGTGAGAAAGTGGGTCAGAAAAGACAGTTGATGGAGCAGGTCCGTTTCTTTCAATGGTAGTCCAGTTAGACTGGATTAAGTAACATGAATTGCACCCTAAACTGTGAGAAAGCAACTTCAAAAATCAGTATCCTAACCTGTATTGCATGCTATAGATTATCTTCTTAGCTTTGGACCCTACAAAGAACTGACTTCTAAGAAGTCTGCCTTTGACAGTGTCTGATCTCCAACATGCACAGAAACCGAGAGCCTGGGTTGGAAACCCACCTGGCACCAAAATTGAATCCGTACTAGTTTAAAGCCCAAGTGTGCAATCAAGATTCTTAAGTCAGTAAGACATCAGTGCCTTATGAGCAGCCAACTTTCAAACAAATTACTACGTAGTTATTTCAAGCTTGTTTTACTGCGAGATCACCTGGCAGCACCGGTGATATAACAGCCCTCAAAGCATGCAAGGCAAGGCAGAGATTTCTGACAATGCAAGGAAAATATACCCACACTAACTACTTCGCAAAGAAAGCCACATGTGGGTTCAAGTGGCACATGCTAGTTTCTTCTGCGTGCTTTCTAGCCTATAGCCATGATTCAGTTGTTTTCTCATTTCTGGATTGAGACAACAGACCTCTATTCACCTTTCAGAATAACATAAGCATTTCTATCAATATGGAGATTATCCGGTTCTAGTAAATACACAGCAGTGAATAACACTAGTTTTCTAAGAACTTGCCCACATGCTACAAAATATCAAGAACACTTTTACTCTCATGTGTACTGTACCCTCAGACTCAATATGTTCAAGCATACACCAACTCTTCCTGGAGATTGAATCTGAAGAAACAGCGTCATGCGAACAGTGACACCTGAAGAACTTGACATAGCAGACATGTAAGACAACAACTTACTCCAGCAGTTACCTCATTACTGATCTTACAGAGGTAGGAGGCTTTACAGGTCCTGTCCCTGCACCCTATTTATATTATGTTCTGGACACAGACATATCAAATCAGAAAGCTGCTGAACAGTCATCTTTCTGCACAAATGTTTCTGGGCTCCAGAAATACATCAGTGGATCAAATAATACCACAGTCATTAGGTTCACAATGAACCAAGTGGACAAGGCTTAATACAGGACACTGAATACAAAGCATGCATGTGACAGGGTTGACAGGAGCCACAGTTGATGTTGGACTTCACAGAAAACATGGTACCTTTGGTGTGCTTTCAGATAAAGAATAACAAAAAGCTGCTGAGGTCAGTGTCTTCCCTGCATGGTGACAGGAAAGCTACCCAGGAATTGAACAGGGCCTGAATGTAACAGAGAAAGTGCCTAGAAGATACAACCAATATCCCAGAGAAACCAGCCATTCAAGCAGTCAAGCATCAGCATCACAGGCCCTAAAATGTATTGCCTGAAATGCTCTAAAAAAAAAAAAAAAAAAAAAAAGCCAGAACTCAAAACTTAAAAATAAAAAAGGCAGCACAAGGAGACACATTCTCACAAGACAATTTTCAGGTATCCATGAAAATGCAAAAGCAAAGGAGAAGCACAGACATGAAACAAAGTGCTAATAAAGAAAGTCATCAGTTCCCAAGGCCTCTGCAATGGCAAAAAATTAAGCTAGACATGTTTAGGCAATTTTATCAGGGGAAGAAAACATGTCTGAGAAAGGCAAAAACTCTAAGATTCCTACCAGGTGGGTGTGAGAGAATTTTGCTACACAGCATTTTGGAGATCAGATGTCTTCTTACCATTAAAGCCCATTACAGGAGAAGACTTTTCATGTAGCTCCTCTGTGAAGCCACAATTACCCAATGGTAGCAAAAACTCTGCCAAACAGTTTTTTCTACCTTAAAATGTAGAGTTAATTTAAATTCATCTAGTAACTTGATGCAAGACAAAGGGGTAAAATTTCAACATCAGTTTAAAATACTGAAGTCAAGATTCACTGTTGCAGCTACTGCTTCCAAAACCCCAGGACAGCAGTCCCTGTATAACCCTACGCATCACCCACTCCCAAAGTGGAGGTGTGATGCAGAGGTCTTCACTATTACTTACACAACAGCAACTGGAAATTCTTATTTTGTAGTGTCCTATTTGGGTAACAAAGTCTTCAGCACTGGAATTTCATACTAATTCTATTCCCTGCAAGAAACTGCGGAAGCACTGGTTGTTTCCCCGCTGATCCAGAAAAGACCTGAATTTGCTCACCACATCAAGAAACTTGGTAATTTGAAGACAGACTGCAAATGATACAAGCAGAAAACACATCTAAAAAGGACACACTCAAAACTGCTGGAAGACAGCAAGCACAGAGGTACAAAACACGTTAGCACATCATTGTAGTGCACTGACTTCAGGCACCGATTTTTAAAAACAAGCAAGGGCTTGCTGGTCAAAAAGGTTCAAATTCACCACCTAGAATGTACACGGTTTCATCATTAATTGTAACATCCGAATATAAACGTAAGTGTTCTATCGAAGACTATTTTAGGACCCATCACATTTAATATTTTAAGATATCCTAACCCCTATTCAAACACTGGTGTCAAAACCATCAGCTCCTAATTTTGCAAAGTCTCAATAATCTGCAAGTTTAAGTCCTACTTGTCCCAAACTAAGATAAAGACAAATGCCAATTTTAGTAGACTTTGGTTGATCTCTGTTTTTTGCAACTTCAGAAGAAAATTGTATTCATAACAAACTGTTTTCGCTTTCATAATTATATTCAAAGTTCTTTAAAAAACACTGTTTACAGGTACAGATGATAGCATGTGTTTACCACTGAAAATAATAGTGAAAATTAAATGGAATATGGAATTGTAGCTGTTGTAGAGAAACAGAAGTGGTGTAATCATATGGAAAAGACTAGGTACAAGAATCAACACAGAGTACGTTTAATATTTTAACTTAAAGGGGAATTTCAGAGACACTGTTGTTTGTGTACCTGCCTATTCACACTTTCAACTAACGCAATGCAAAGGTACTAGTTTCAGCATCACTGGAGACTCAAATAAAACAAAAAAGTTTAGAAGTTTTAACTCCAAAACGCTCAAGTCACACATTTAATAATTCCCTTGTGAACATGCTGCTATTTGCATAAATTTCATTGGGCTATCTTCATCTTTATCAAAAAGTCTGTAAATTAGTATTCCCCATGTACCCCATACCCCATGTATGCCACCAAAATTCCCATAAGACCACCTTAAGTTAACTACTGTTGGTCTGTGGTATCATTAAACAGTGAGAATGGTATTTCAGTCAGGAATCTGATAAATTCGGGATCGCTGTGTGCACAGTGCTGGGAAGTTAGAGATGCCTTGATGGTCTGCTATGCTGGTCGACACAAACTGGGTACATGCAGCTAGGAAAAGTGCACTTGTGCACAAACACACTGAATCAGCTTCATTTTAGAAGTGATTACAAGTCAGTTTCAAGAAAAGAGTAAAGTTCACCTTACTGTCAAGTTAACAACAAGTTTGAAATGATGCAATCTGTATATACAATTACCAAAAAGTCAAGTCCATTTTCCAAGTATTACTGACTTGAATCCAGCTGACATTACTCCCAAGTAAAATAAAACAATGCTGAATTTACGTACAAAAATATATATAAAAGTAAACAAAAAACAGAACTCAGCAGATCTTGATTGCCTACAGCTCTTGAAATTATGAATACATAAAAGGCAGCTTAGCTTCAGCAGAATTTGTACTGAGCAAGACATATGCCAGCATTTTCCCAGAATTTTTTTTTTCATTACTATTAAAAAACCCCTGAGAATTAGATTATTTTAGTTCATTAACACAGTAAGAGTATGTTGTAAGAGAAATTACATATTCACTTGTAGTTGGGAGTTCTACAAAACCAGAAAAAAACCTAAAAAAATAAAATAAATCATGATTCTGCAAGCAAACACATACAGTTCAAAACTCTACCTACATCTCTTACAGAGATGCAACAAAAAGTGCAGTAGAGGTGCTTCGCACATCAAATACAAAAAACCAAAATCTTTCTCTGACCCATCTCACAGGCACCAATAATAGAAAGGTCTTGCACTTTTTTTGTACAAATCCTAGTTCGGACCGCTATTTTATCTCTTTGCTATTCCTACAAACACAATGATGTTGTCAACAAAACCACAAGTTACTATGCTTTGAAATCATCAGAATTCAACACCCCTTTCTCTCATTTTCTTCAAGAAGTGTTGGAAGAAATGCATGTTTGAAGAAGAATATAGTATGTCACGTTTTTAAGATAACTTTAACTACATTCATATGCCAATCCATTTTAAGGAAACTTGTTGCTATTTAGGAAGAGAACAAAGTCATGTTTTCAGATACGTCACTTACTGCTCAGGGAGAGGATTTCTGTGAACTGCCCTAATTCAAGTTCTACTTGAAGTTCTATGTAACCGCAGATGTTTTGTCAGTGCATACATCCATATGCAGAGACAGATGTATTTTATTTCAGCATGCTGCTACACTTTAAAGTAAAGACAGAAAAGCCAAATCCTTGGAGACAGGTGCGCATTGTTTATCTGTCAGTGAAATCTACACAGCAAAATTATTCCATTTGTCAAATAATAAATGTAAATGACTTTTCGCTAAGCCCTCTCAGAGGGGGCACTAGTTTGGGTGAAGAGAAAGGTTAACGTAGTATAATTACATGGTTAGAACAGGCACTGAAAGGCTGTTCCTGCTAAAGCAGCTAAGCAAGACACTGAGGTGACACACTGGAGATAATAAAGCATTCTACAGAGATTTTGCAAGAAATACTCACTAAATCATACAAAATTAAAATCTAATAAGGCCATTTTCTCCAAGTTGTAATGGTACAAGAAAGCACAATTCCTACTGTAGGAGTTCAGCCTTTATCTGTAGTACCTTATAAAACCCACATCCCCTAAAAATATACACTAAACCTTACAGTTCACTAGACCATTCCCAGATATACTTTGGTTTTCTACAAATAAACAAATGACCAATAACCTGAACTAGGGACTCTCTAGACTAAATCCAAACCCTGCTTTAGGACCATGAGGGACAAGACACATAGGTTAGTAGGGTTTTTTAATCTAGGATTTAAATTCCCAAGTTCAGCACACAGCTTTTCCTTGCAATATCAAACTTTTGAATCTGTATTTTTAAGTTGCAGCTGTAAACTCATTTTCAAGTCTCAAAGGTTTTTTATTTCTAAGTGCTCAGATTCAGTTTTACATCACAATACGTATGGGTTTTGTGTTGTGGCGGATATTTCCTTAAAAAAAAAGGTTCATAACACTGCTCAGAAAAAGTACATACACACACAATCCACTTGGTGAAAGAGTAGAGGAAAAAAGCAGAGATACAGTAGTTTGAAAATCTGTGAGGTTCAAAAGTCTGCAAGACTTTCTTTTAAAAAGTTACTAAGCACCATATGAATGATTGGTTTACTTTTAAAAAAAGGAAATCTTGTAGATTTAAACTGTCTTAATTTACATTTACTCCTAATGCAGTTACTTCTAGTACCTATTCAGCTACAAGGCAAAGATGCCCATTTTTGCCACACAAGCATCCACCACTGCAATACTCAATTTACAGTATATGCCATCCATTTAACCATGTTTTAATGCATCTCTCATTACTAATACTTGGGGGGAAAAAATGTGGTTTTCAATAGGGATAAAAATATTTTAACTGATGGCTCTAAGTTAAATGTAGCTAATAACTTTGTCTTAAACATTAGTCAGAAAGCAGATTTGTGAAAACTGTTTAATTTTAAAAGCAGTACAAACAAACAGTACGGAAAACAGCATAGCTGTCTGAAAACAAATGAAAACCCTGCATATGCCTCTGGAAAACACAGTGAGATAAGATTAATATAATATGATTCATTCTGAGCAAAGAAACATCCCGATACATTTGGAACAAACAAAAGATGAGTATCAGTCAAAATTGCAGTAGTCCTGGTGAGAAGTTTTGTTACAAGTCTTACACCTTTGATGTAAGGGAGAGTAAAGTTTTAAAGGTCAGAAGCAGTTCCTGAAGGGAAAAAAAAAAAAAAGGAACGTATAGACTTTACAAAAAGACAGGTACTGAAAGGGAGATTGAAGATATGCTATTACTCAGAAAAACTCAACTTCTGGATATAGTAAACTGTAGGATGTTAAGAAACATACCACAAATACGTAAGTCGATCTCTGATATAACACATGACAACTAATTGAAGAAAACTGGCTTCCAATATTACAGCAAGCCAGAAACACTAAGCACTTAAAAATCCTATTTTCAGATTCAACAACTCAAAGACATGATGCCGTACAGCCATGCTGCAGCAGAGGGTATACTCCATTTTTATTCCTTGATGAAACACAGCAGTTCTGAACTCACAGCCCAAAAAGCTTTCCTAGTTTGCAGTAAACATGTTTTTTCTAAAGGGGGGCTGTAAAAGATAATTAAACCCTCCCTTCCTGAAATCAGTACATGGCAATTTCAGTGCACCTGCAGGAAAAAAAAAAAATCAAGGGGTTCACAAAAAAATATATACATCAAAAAATCACTAGTTTAAGGCATCCAGCTAAAAATGTATCTTTATGAAAGACTTCCACTAATTTACTCAAGGACATAACTCTTCAGATTGTAGTAAAATTATTCTGTTGGAGTTACTGGGGGAAAAATAGACTGGTGTACCCCACTTTACTAATACAATGTTTAAGAAAGTCTTGTTAATCTAGGTGCAACATATCAAAACAGTGTTTCTACCAATAAGGAAAGGTAAGCAAAACGAGCTACACTGGCAAATCAATGTATCAATGTAATGTACTTACATCAATGTAACCACGCTGGGACAGAAGAGCTGTGCCAGCACCCAGTGTCAGAAACTCACATCCCACACTAAGGATACTGTACCAACAAGAGGTGACCCCACCATACAGCTGTAATAGCTTTAGAAAACTTAACATCTGGGCAAGATACATCTATAATTACCATTCTTCTTTGCAACAAATTTAACATTTAAATAGAAAAAAAAAAAGTTGTAGAAAACCTCTGGCAGTTTAAGAGAATCCACACAGTCCTGCTCCTGAAGCTTATTCTGCAACTACACAACATTTAAGAAAAAGATGACACCATTCAAAAATTCATTACTAATTTACTACACAACACTGACAATACCAAGACTTTCTAAATTACTTCAAAATAAACTTTATTACAAAATGTGCTACAAACATTTCAGTCTCCTTTTAAGTCTATCTTATTATTCCCTCCGAAAGAAGCAATTGACATTAATAAAGCAACTCAAAACTACACTAATACAGTGTGTTCTATGGCAATGCAAATTCTGAGCAGGGAACACACGAACCATTTAAGACAGAAGAAGATGTGGCACTGCAACAACAGTGGGAAATGCAGCTGTATTTGACTGCTGCCAATAAATCAAGTGTATTAGCACAATCTTTACCCACTACTTTTTTTAGAAGAAAACCACCAGCATTTGAGTCTAGCATATTCCAAGCCCAGGACATCAGTATCATCCCAGTCTACAGCAAAAACATGAGTGAATTAAGAGATTCTACTTCATCTTCAATATAAATACACTTCTGCAAGTTTGGGAATAAGTTAACTAGAGTCATTCATTGTTTCTAGGTATCTAACAAGCTGAAGCACTATTTCAGATTAAGAAAGGAGTCCAAAAGTTAACAGCAAAACACACTAAAAGATCCACTATGCACATGTGCTGAAAAAGATTCATCAACAGTGCAAATTTCTTACTTTCTTCCCTCTAATGATGCTGTGAATCTGACAGTTTTAAAAAGAGCGCTTGAGTAAGTACATAAGCACCATGTTATTTATTTTCTATAATTAACTAAGGAGTGGGAGCAATACAACAGATTCTATAAGTGGAATCTACTTAATGAAAGTTGCTTGCACTATTCCAAAGCAAATTTTAGGAGCAGATAGGTTAAAAAAAATGCAAACTTCAAAGCAGCTTCCCACAACAGCAAAAGTGGGACAAGAAAAGCTGCAGTCTCTCAAGCAGCAAATGAAAAAATATAACTCTGAAAACAAGCTTATTAGTTAAAAGGTTTGATTTTCTTTATTTAAAGTAATAGAAATGATATCATGTTAAAAAACACAGAAAATTAAACTGTCCCAGATCCATGTAAGTTGTCAACAAAAAAAACCCCAGAGGAATAAGAATTCTTTAACAGTTTTTAAGCAGCATAAACTGTTCACACCACTATGAACCTCTGCATAGTTACCAAGTGATGACAACCTCAATCACTTTCAGAAAAATTATCTCCATTGTGTACTCCTGAAACTGTCCAACAATCCCTAGTCTCCCATCATAACTTTTAAAAGTTCATTTATTAAATGGCTCCATAAAGTAACAATTAAAATAGACTGTTCTGTTAAAATCTACACCTGTTAAGCTGAAATGCATTCACAAATGATTCGAACCTTATTTGATCACAAACATCTTAACTTAGATACATGTTCATCTGAATGAAAATATACCTTTAACTTCCATATTTTGAAGTATTAGGACTTCTCTCTCAAAATACATTTTTATTTTACCTCCCTAAACAGAACAAGATAACGACCATCAAGACAACATAAAAACAGTTACTACTGAATAAAGTACTGGTTTCTAAGTCCAGCAAACAAACCCAACAACTAGGTCTAGCTAAAGAGCAGCTTTTCCAGCCCTCTTCTTCTCTCTTACTAAAGACCTGTTGATATTAGGAACAGTCATGTCCTCCAGTTACAACGTAATATTGCCTCTATCTAACATCTCTACAAGGTACAAACAAACTGTTCAAAACTAACATGACATTCACCTAAAGAAAGCAAAAAACCAAAATTCTGAAGATGATTCCAAGTAGAATCACATCCACTGATTGACCAAACACCACCTACTAAAACCTTCTGTTTACTGTCAAATGAGGTTTGGTTTTTTTTAACTCCACCAACTCTTTCTTGCCAGCGGTAACCACACTGAACAAGACCACCGGTGGCATCAGAAATGTCACCACTCACCAGACTGGCAGGAGGCCTCCTCTGCATCTCATAGTGCTACGGAAGTTTCTTTTCCCTATGTTTCCCAAAGCAGAGGCTAAAAAGATGCAAAGCGAGTTCAAAGAAACTCCTGTGGGACAGGTAATCAGGTACTCTCATAGCTAAATAACACCAAATACTCATCTGCTTCGCAAGAAGCATTGAAAAGCTAAACAGCCCTTTGTTATTCCCTTTCCCCTCCCAGTACAACCAGTGGGTATTTGCTAGGGATCGGGACACCTAAGATTTCCAGCCTCCCATCTGCTTTCACAGCATCACCAAAGACTTGCAGGACTGCAGAGAAGCCCCTTTATCTTCACAGCCCTTACGTCTACAGGGAAATTTCAGACATTTTGGTCTCGCAGCAAAGAAATGGGAGACGCAAGATGAACTGCACTCCATATTGATTCTTAATGCAAATAAGGTGAAACAACATCTCATTTCTAAGAAAAGTCTTGATAAACCCTATGCTCCAAGCCTGGGATCTGGATTTTTAACTGTTTTTTCCTAAAGTCGATGGTCTATTTGAATCAGAACAGCAGTTTTTAGATACCCTTCTGCAAGGAAGAGTAAGAAGGATTGTAAAAAATAAATCAAATAAGCAGACTGCATGTAAGAAGAAAAAGGGAAAAATAGAGAAATCTCATTTCTAAACGAGCTGTAAAAAACCCTTGCATATGCAAAATAATTAAGACACAAGACACATTTGTGTGTACAAATGTACACATGCAATTCAACGATAAAGTGTACAAAAGCATCATCTTCAGCACTATTTCGTATTTCTGCATCTGGCATTAAACGCATATGCTTAGCTAAGAGCTCAGTAATAGCTCCTATTGTGAAAGACATGAAAATGCCAAATTTTTAAGTCTTATCTGCAGTTGCTCAAAAGCACAATATAAACTGAAAGGCTTTGCTTTCAATCACCAGAAGGGCAAAAACACCCGAACACCCTCCCTGTGCCATTAATGCCAATAGGTTCAAATCGAGCGAAAACGGGAGAAACAGACAGAAAGGACGAAGGCAGGCACGAGTTACAGCAGCGAGAAGGAGATTTAGGCAGAAGAGGGGAGAAAAGGGGCAATAATTGCAGCACGGAGAGGTGAGGAGGGCCCGGACCCCGAGACTGACCTGTGCCGTCGCTGGCAGACACGGAGAGCGCCGGTGAGGAGAGTTTAGGCCGCTTGGCTGAAGGCGGGCCCGGCTCCACCACATTCTCGGCCATTTTTAATTCTTTTTTAGACAATCACTCGGAGCAGAGAGACGATGGGGGGGAACCCCGAAATCTTCACCTTCTTCTCGGGCCCCGAGTCGGCTGAAGAACAACAATAAGGCCGAGAGCGAGCAAGGAGGATCCGGCGGAGGAGGGGGCCAAGTTCCCCTTTTTCTGCCCCTCAGGCTCCGGGAGGGCGGCAGCGGAGCAGCGGGGAGAAGGTAGGAGCTGGGGTGGGGGGAGCGAAGCGGCCTCTTCCTCCAAGCGAAAGGGCTGATCGAAGATGAGAAGAGCAGGTAGAGCCCCCGCCAAAAAAAAAAAAAAAAAAAAAAAAGCTGGTGGTTTGTGTTGTTTGTTTTTGTTTTGTTTTTTCAGTAAAATTAATCCCGGCTGTTGTGCTGCTGGTGCTTCCTCGCCACTGCCACCGTCATCTTCTTCATCCTTCGGGGGGTCTCCTCCTCCTGCTGCCTCCTCACTGCCGCCATCAGCCTCTTCCTCCTCGGCGCCGTCCTCCTCCTCCTCATCGCCACAAGGAGGCGGGCGAAGGAGGGGAGAGGAGGAGGAAAAAAGAAAAAAAGATCACCGTCCTCTAGCAGCGGCTCCTTCCCCCTCCAACACCACCCTGCAAAAAAACACCCACCGCCAGCGACAGGGCTGGGGGGGAGGCGGCGGGGGGAGCGGCCAGGCGTGCGCGGGGTCCCCAGCTCCACTCGCTTCTTCCTCGCCCGTCGCTAATGGCTGCAGAAAGGGGAGCTGTAAGGATGAGGAGGGTGAGGATAAGTCCCAGGAGTCTCCGCTTCACATCTTGTTGTGCAGGGAAGGAGGAGGGGTTGTTGTCCTGATGGAGGCAGCACCGATCGCGGGATGGGAAGGTGGGGGGCGGGTTTCAACACCCTCTCTGCCCCCCCACCCCCTTCTTCTTTCCCCTTCCTCTTTCTCTCGCTCTCAGTTGCAGGCTGCCCCCCCCTCCGGTGCAGGCAGAGGGGCAGGAGCGAGGAGGAGGAGGAGGAAGAAGCCGGCCCCTCCCCCCCTCTCTGCCTACCTTCCCCTCTCCCGGGCGGCCGAGGATGGTTGCGGGCGCTGGCGCCGGGCAGGGAGGGGGCTCCCAGGCTCCGCTACGCTGGGCGCAGAAAGCGAGGGAGAAAAACCTCGGGCGCTGTTCGGGCGCGGCGGGGACTCGCTCTTCGCCTCTGCGAGGGTGGGGAAGGAAGCGAAGAGGTTGGTAGTTGAGGGGGAAGAGAAGGAGGCCGCTCAGCGACCCCTCCAAGAGGAGAAGGAGGGTAAAATTAAAAATAACAAAATAGAAGAAAAAATTACGCCGGGGGAAAGGCGGGGGACTCGCCTCGCGGTGGGTTAAATGGCCGGGAGGGGGAGGGGGTCCCGGCGCTCCCCGGCGGGGGGGTGGGGCGGGACAGCGCAGGCAGCGCGGGGCCCGAGCGCAGGCTCCCTACTGCCCCTGCCTGGCGTTCAGCGCCGGCCCGGCTGCGGCCGCTCCTGGGGCGTGTGTGGCGGAGCGGGGGCTGAGGGGAGCGGGGGAGAGAAAGAAGTCGGGGAGAAGGAGAAGAAAAAAGGGAGAGAGAGAGAGAAGAGAGAGAGAGGTCGGGCAGGCTGGCGCGGGGTGGGGGGGGGTTGCGTCTGGGCTCCTCGCTTCTCTCCCCGTCCCCTGGCCGGGCCCCTGGGTCTCTCTGCGCTGCCCTCCCCCTGGCTCGCCCCGTCCGGCTCGGCCTCTCGCTCCCTCCCTCAGTCGCTCACACACAAACAAAATGGCGGCTGTTGTTTCTTCACTCTCCCGAGTCCTCGGAGGGAAGCGAGCGGCGGCGGCGGCGGCCGGAAATGAGCCAAGAGAAAAAAGGGGCGGGGCCAGGCCTGGGGGCGGGGCCCGGCTTCGTTGGCGCACACAATGGAACGCGGGGGGCTGGCGTGCTGCGGGGGGGCGAGCAGCGTGGACCCGCCCGGCCGTCGTCACGAGACCACGTTCGCCCAATCAGCGGCTGTCTCTCGCCAGGCTCTTCCGCAAACTCCCCTGGCTCCGCCCCTTAAAGGCAAAGGGAATTTTTATTAAAAAAAAAAAGGCTCCTCCTCCCGTCTTCACTCACGCTCTTTTCTGTCGGCCGCCCGGGAGAGGCCGCTCGTAACCTGCGGCCCAGGGCAGGCGGCCGCTCCGCCCCGGTGCCCGTGGCCCGGTGGGCTGAGGGGCCGGCGGGACGAGCGGGTCTGTCCCACCGCTGCCCTCCTTCTCTCCCTTATGGGTGTCGGCGCCCGGTCGGTTCCCCGCGGCGCCGGCGGGCGGGGCGCTCCTGCCGCCGGTCCCGGGCCTTGCTGCGCCACAGACATGGCAGCCCGGGCCGGGAGGGAGGCCCCGGGGCGGCGCGGCGCCCGGGCGGTGGTACAGCCCCCCCGACCTGCGGGAAGCGGGGATGTGAGGAGCACCCCCGTCCGCGGGCAGTGGCCGCGCAGCCCCACCGGGGCCCGGCGGGCAGTGGTTGTGTGAGACTGGGAGGCGCTTTACGCACTGCTTAACTCGGAGGCGCGAGAGCCACCGCAGTTTTCCCTCGATGGTACAAAATATAATAATAATAATAAAAAAAAAAAACCAAAAAGCTTTATGCCGAAGAGAAAATAAACTGACAAAACCCACGTTTCATCCAAAAACTCCCTGCGTGCGCTGGGAAGGGAGGCAGGAGGCGTTGCGCGGTACAGCAGCGTCCAGCAAAGACCCCCCTGCTCCCCGCTCTCCTGGGGCCGGGCAGGAGGTGACCCTGGGGCTGTAGGTGGGGACAGCTGCGGTTTATGTCGCCCTTGCTGGCCCCTCAGCCGCTCCAGAGCTCGGGATTGCTGACCCACCAAGAGCTTTCCTCAAATCTTCAAGGGTTCGTCAGCCATCGCTAGCAAGGAAATACCCCGTCCCGGCTTTCCCCTGGGGTGCGCTTGGGCTCTTTCAGGCCACGCACTATCCCGGGGTGGGAGTGGAAGGGAAACGCAGGCATGCGTGTGTTTTTAATGGAAAAAGCACTTTTGTTTGATCTGAACGGGATGCTCGCAAGCATTTCTCTTGCCACCCACCCTCAGGGCTGAGCTCTCCACAGTCTTGTGTGTAAGAACTGAAGCGGGTATTTGGTAAACCCAGCCTAAACTCTGGGATTAATACCACAGGCCATGAGAGAAGGCATGAGTGGAGATTCACAGCCCTGTAACAGTTATCCACCAGCTCCCTCGTGTACTCCCACACTTCGGCTTCCCTTGTTTGGGCTTTATTGCAAGCAAGATCGCTGTTGTCTCCCTCTGAACAAAAGGGAAAACGCAAATAGGGTTATGCTCAAACCAGTCCAAAAATGCTTAAAGATTACACATATATTAGCCTTCTGGAAAAGTCCGGGAACTGTAGGCAGTGCACAAATCTATATGTTTTAGAAGAGAGGTGGAAGGAGCCTTGCAAGGACAAATAAGTGATAGGAAAATAGTCTGAAAAGCAGGAAGTCTCAGAACTAAAGCTGTCACGGCTAACAGCGTCAAACCTAACAGCATCAACTTAGAAAGTATGTTATGGTTTTCAGAGGTTTTTTGCCTCTTCTTGCAACTAAATTCCTGAAAACATTCCAAGTCTTGTATTACTTCAACTAGTTTTGTCATATTGACTATTTCCCTTCTTTGTGAAGCACTTTTTTTGGCATGGCTGAGACTAATTTTAACTTTTTCTTTTTTTTAAGTCTCCTTAGAATTAAGTTGACTGAAATAAAGCCTATATAAGGTTTTCAGACTCTCTGGAGACCCTTAATCCATAGTTCAGTAAGGAATTAGTGCCAGCTTTATAAAAATATCAGGGTGCACATAAACGCCTAAATGCTTTTAGAAGTCAGGCCATTACTAAACAAGAAGTTTGGAGCAGAGCAGTTGTTCAAATAAGAGTTTTGTGACACTAGTTCCTATCTAGAGACTTGATCCTACCAGTAGTTGCATATGTCCTTAGTTTCATGTAGCACATGGTTCCACTGAAGTTGTGCTATATTACATGTCATAGTAAAACTAAGCACGTGTGCTTGCTGGAGCACAGCCTTAGAGATAAAAGCTAAAGAATTGGGTAGTTATTTGCTACTCCAGATCGGTTAGTTTTGTTAAGTATCAGAAAAATCTGACAAAATTAAGTCTTTTTTTTTTCTTTTTGGTATAGCTTCCCCTTTACCTGTTTACCCTTTGAATGAGTTTAGGGAAGAGTACCTGAACTGCGGGAAACATTATACCCTTTGGTGAATGCTACCACACTAGCATATATCTTCTGAATAGGAACTACAGATATAGGTAATTAACTGATACAGTAGTAAAACCATACCTCTGCCTTACAAGCTACACAGACACTAGAATACCCTAGTTCTTTACATATTAGGTCCCATTCAGTTACCTTTTCCTGTTAGAGACTTAAATGCAAGCTGAAGCATACAGAAAATAAATAGAAAAAACTGCTACTTGTGTTTTGGTTGGTGGGGTTTTTTTGTTTCTTTGTTTGTTTTTGTTTGTTGTTGATAATTTTGTTTGTGATTTGAATGTTGGTTTGTTTTCTGACAAAGAAGATCATCTGAAACAAAAAAAGGAGGAAGAAAAAGGAAAACCCAAGGTTAAGATAAATCCAATATATCTATAAACAAACAAAATGAAATCCATGCAGCATCTGTTAATTTTTCCAAAAACAACACAGTTTTCTTAAATGAACCTTAGTACATACACACAACCAACTGTTGCTAAATGCTATCTGCCCAAACAATAACATACAAAATTACTGAAATAAAATATAACACAAAGCATACTAAGAAGCAAATATATAAATGTGTACAAATATAATTAGGAAAGGATTATACTACTAGCAGTAAATCAAACCTATTTACTCAACAACTGGTCCTCCTTGCCTCAGTTTCCCCTTTCTTACAGCAAAGATATTAATAGTGTTTATCTGTTGAAAATAATACCCAGCAGAATTAATTAGCTCATTATTGCCAGTAATTACAGCAGTCATTATGTACTTTGAGATAACCGGATGAAAGTACTGTAAGTCCGATTAAAATGAGAATCCTCTCAGGAAAGCAATAAGAAGAGGAATGCAGGGCCTTGAACTTTTATCATGGGATCTCATTTTGGCCTTAGCTGGTAGGTACTGAAGTTTGCAGGCATGCCCAGCTGTTTTGAGGGCTACAAAAGAACAAGATCAGATCCCCTCGTACTCCAAGGGTCAACGTGGTGCCCAGAGTTCAGCATCAGCATCAGTGAGAGGAGCAGGCAGAGGAATAATCATCTCCCTCAGCTTGGAGGGAGCTGGGGCTGTGGCCTTTCCCTTCCAGCTGCTGGACTAGGAAGTGGTGTGTGATCTCAAAGCCACCCAACGCCTTCCCCTCCCTCATGCCACTTGGAAAATCACTTGTCCTAAATAAAACTGCCCTGCTCTCCTTCGGCTGGATTTGCCCTGCAGCCCTGCAGCTGCGCAAGTGCCTCCAAAAGAGGGGGGCTCGTGGAATGGGGGACAGGAGCTGCAGGTGGGGGTCTCCCATCTTCTTAGTCCCTGTTGCTGCTTGCAGTTTCCAGCTTGATTATCTTTTTTTTTTTTTTCCTGAACTTTCCATGGCTGCTGCTCATGTCTGGCAGGTAATTTCTCCTGTTCCTCAGCTACCTCCTGCTGCCACCGCTCTCTGCTCGCACTGTACCGCTCCCGGGGACCAACGGAGGAATGACCCCCTTCTCCTTACCAGCAAGGAAATCTATGCGTGAAGGGTCCTTCCTGGCACAGGTCAGAGGGGCAAGGAAATTATTTAAGGCTGCAATTTTTGCAAGTAATGCCAGGGCACAGCTGTATTTCTGGAAAGCAGGAGGCAGCATTGCCGGAGCAGAGAGCATTGCTCAGCGCAACGTCAACATTAAAACTCAGCAGCATTTTGATATGAGACAAATTTTATTAAAACCATAAGAAGGGACCATCCAATAGTTGGTTCTTACATCTAGGACATACATCAAAGAAAGGGCTGGCTTTCTGACGGCAAGCAAAATGCTTTCAGTCCTCAGCCCCAGAAACAGTCTTCCTCGGTCACTCAGTTTTCAATAACTGCAAACACAGTTATGTTGCTAAATGTTAAGGGCTCAGCTGTTTACCAGAAAAAATGTTTCCTCCCTGGAACACATGGTTTTGTTTAAAAGAAGTTCTCAAAAAACCTCCCACTTTATTTCATTAGCAAATGCAACATTATAGTCCTAACAAATATGCTGTGCAGTTTCCTCTTGCAAGAGTGAAATAGAAAATGAGGACAAAAATTGACCTCTCAATTTAACAGTGGGGCAGAGATACCACAGCTTTGAGGTCTGGTCATCTAGAGCCGAATCTCATGCTCTGAAATGTATATGACTTTATACATTGTTTTCATATTCCTGTTCATGATGTAGGCTCAAATGCGGAATAGGAGCAAGAGGCTTTTGCACTCCCCCAGCGTTACCAAGGCCTGGCCAATTCGCCACCTTTCACTTCCCAGGCTAAGCTTTCCCCCATGTAACAGGGAGGTGATGCTACTCCCCGCTTACATAAAGTACACCTGAATCATTAAATTAAAATGTAGTACTCTTGTATCTTCTAAATTAAATTACACTGAAATTAATGCATTTACATCAGTAGTTGATTTATCCAAGTATTATGGGCAGTCAAGCAAGAGGTTCTAGAGTGAAAGTAGAATATTTTTAATTAAGAGTCCTTGAACTTGCTGTGTCCTTTGAGTTTGTGAAAGGTGAAAGGATGGCAAATTTCTTAACAACTTTGTCCGCTCATCACTATATTTACAATGATCTATTAAAAATGATCATTGTGTGATGGAGCTCAAGCTAACAGGGGAAATCTGTGCTGAAAGAATTACAGTTATTGTAACGACCCGGAGGAAGCATGCTGTTCACATTCCTCTTACTTCTTTTGACTCTGGTATCCAATGGGAAAGTTCTTGATAAGCTTTATTGCACTGCAGAAGGTATAAACAATGTGCTTTGAAATCTGCCAAGCTTAAACCCCACACTTATCTTTTCATTTGTTTCCTGAATTGTTCCACAGATACAAATCCTCTGTCCACACATGCTTACAAAGAACAAAATACAGTTATTTATCTTATACCTCTCATTCTTTTGCTGTTTTTTTTTCTTCATGTAGTGTTCCTTGATTCGGATTGTGGTGAGTTTTTTTACATGCTACAACATTCTTCTATATGCTGAAGTACAATGTGTTGTTTAATGTCTGCAATCAAAATGCAAAGAGGAAAAGAATAATTTTTTTTTCTGATTTATTAGTTTTTTGTGCTTTGAGATACAAAGTGATTTCTTTGATGGGGCCAAGCAGGAATTTACTCTGCAGCATAGAAATATACTGAATCGAGAGGTTTTCAGTACAGAGGGTATTGGCCTTCTGACAGACCCGGCTGCTCATGGTCTAATACCCTTAGTTAATCAACACAATCTGAACTGTTTTTTTAATTGCCATAGAAGAAAAAACTTCCACAGGAAATATAGGTCTGGATTTTTGGTTTGGTTTTGTTTTGTTTTCTGCTTTTGTCTAAAAAAGATCTTGTACTTTCTTGGCTAGAAAAGGGAATGCCTTCTTCAAGAGTGTGTTCTTTCTACAGCCAGATAAAAGTCAATCATTAACAACAAACACCAAAAGCCAATTGATTCTAATGTGACAACTCTATCTAAAACAATAGGGTTAATCCTTAGTTCCTTACCTTCCTAATTTATGTAGGCTTATCACTTCTCTTCCCAGAAGTTCCCTCACAAACCCTCACGTTTCAACATCCATGAGGTTTTTGTTTCTCTCAGGATGCCGCAGCGTGCAGTGGATTTAGCACGCAGAGGTGGACACAAGCAGCCCTGGTCCAGCACAGGCACCACAACAAGGATGCAGCCACCTGGGAAGAAAGCTGAAAACTTTTGAGAGGGCTGAACCAGCCATAAAAAAAAAAGAAAAAAAAGAGCTTTCAGCCACTGTCAGGCCCCAATGGGAGGTGGAAGTCGTGGCTGGCACGATACTTTGGCAGCAAGGACACAATATTGTCTGGCTGCCTGAGAATAAAGCCGATGTCTGTGGCTCGGAGAAGGAGAGTGCTGCCTGGCAGGCCACACAGGGAGGTCTCTATCCCACCCACTTGTGACAGAGTGCATTAAATACAGAGGTCTTGCAGAGCTGCGGGTGCAAGGAGGTACGGAAAGCATTGCAGATAGGAATTTTTAGTGCTTTTGAGAGAAGAAAAACTGTGCTGAATCCTGTCAGGCAGCAAATCTCAGCCAACTTTCTATGTGGTTTTCAACATTTGAAGATAAAAAGCTTTATCTTTCGTTAGAGGTGAAGAAACATTTAGACAACTTTTTAGGTAATGTAGAGGGCTTTTCTAGTGATCAGAAAAGTAACAATTTCAAGGTTGATGTTACTCCTTTCACATGACTGCGAATTTGTTGCTCTTTAAGAGCCAGCTTCAAGAAAATAAGATGTGAAGTGGGAGATGCACGATCAACATCACAAAATGACAGAACATTTGTTTCAGTCTTTCACCATCATATACGTGATGAGTAAACATTTTGTGCAGGCATTCAAGCCCTGTAGGAAGGGGCTTGGCCATGGCCATCCTGCATGGTGCTGCAGGGCCAAGCGCCAGGAGAACCTTCTCTGGGTGACCAGGGCACTGAGATCCCTGGGGCTGAGGAAAATTAGTTGTCTCAGCAGGAGCAAAAAGGGTTGTAACATGCGCCCCACAACAAATCCTTGCAACACCAACGAGCCCCATCATCTGCTGCTGCTGCCCTGTGTGGTGAGTGTTGGCCACATGCTTGGGAATGGACAGAGGGGACATCGTCCACATACCATGCTGGGTGTGCTCCTGGTGAGCCTGCTGCCCGCCTCCCCCAGGACATTGTGGTTGTCCCAAACACCTGCTCTGGTGAACAGGAGAATGATGTTGGGCATGTGGAGATGCAAAACTTAAAGCATTGGAGTGAGTAGCATAGCGAAAAGTCTGGTGGCTGGATGTGCCGGTTGACTTGGCAGCTAAGCAGGGTTTTTTTCTCATTTGCTCTGCTAGATGTAGGCATCTGAATTCCTCCTGAAAAGAAACAGAGATGCCCAAGGCCTCTTGTGATTCTGCAGCTTCCTGGATGATGTGTCTTTCTCTGTGTGGTACTGACACAGATTTATAAATATATATGTATATTTCTGTATCTCAGGGTATAGAAATTAAATGCTTTTTGCTCAGAATATTCAAGTCATCCCAGAATATTTAGCCCCTGCAAGAAAAAAGCCTTTAAAAATTATTTGCACTGAGGTGAGTGTCCCTCTGTTCACAGAGAAGTGCACCAGCTGTCAGAAGGTGAGACACGTGTGGAAGATTCCCTGTTCCCATGCAAAGGAGCCGAGCCAAGGGCTAGAGCGACGGTGGCCTGACACTACGACATGAGAGACAAACGCATCTGTGCTTACACATGAGTATCCCACATCAGTGCAAAACAGGCCCGTGGATTCCTCCGTTCCTCCTGGGTATTTCAATTAAAAGCCAGGGAAGAAGTCCAAGAAAATGCCTAAAATGGCTTGAGTCCTTCCTTACAATCTGGAAATGGAAGTTGGCGGTGACTAACTCCAGCCCAGCCATCAAACCCCTCCCTCCCCGGCTCTGCATCGCTCTGTTCTTTCCTAGCTCCTCTCCTGCATTTGCAAACAGTCAGCGGCGGAAAGAGTGAAGCAGCCTGGCTTCCAGCGCCAGGAATGCACGAGCAGTACGCAGCTGCAGCAGTGACCGTCATGCACCCGTACTGGTGTCTAACCTAGGAAGAAGTGATTAAAATCTGATGGGGCCAAGTCTTGATTATAAGCAGAGGGATGGTTTTAAAAGAGGCTGCCTCCAAGCCTGGAAACAAAGCCCAATTACATCTTGCCATTGACTTAAATTGGCTTCAAACCAGGCCTCTAACATCTTCTCCCGTAAAAAAAATAAAAATGCTTGTTTATAATTTTTTAAGCCAGTTCAGGCAATGTCTTCTGACTTACTCACAAAGCTAACAGATAGCAATATCCATAAAAAACAAGATTAACTAACTGAGTGGTCAGGAAAGCCACATCCCGTATTCACTCGCCGTGTGATGGTCTCTGTAGTATGTATTTTTGCTGCTGATTCAGTTGTGGTTATGCAGTTGACCTGGATTTCAAAGCATCCATCCCAAAAGAAGAGTCACCTGGACCTTGAAAGCCACAGTCGCACCTGCTCTGACAGTGAGCGACTCCATGGGCACCAGCCTGGTTCCTTCTCTCTCTGTTTGTTCCCATCCAGCACCACACATACAGCCTCAGCCCTTCTCCTTGAAATTTCTAACCATCTGGATGCAAATACCCAATGGAGAGACTTTTTCTGGGACTTTAGAGGGGGCCACATGAAAGTCCATCGAGAGTTGCTCTTGGTGTGGTGCCTACCCCATGGAGGGCATGGTCTCTCCCGATATCCAAGAACTACAATAATGCAAAAAATAAAGAATGGGATGGGATGCCTATGATCCCAGTAATGTGTTATTCAAGATCTCACCTTCTCTTTCAGTCTACTTCAGTCGCAGCTCTTACTCTAAGGACTTCACAAGAGTCAGAGCTCTGCATGCTAGTGAGTGAAGGCTGAGGGAAGATAAATCACCCTGTGTGGGGCCCAGGATGCCTTGTCCTCTCCTCCTTGGTTGTGTGGCGTGGAGAAAGATGTCCTCAAAAAGTCAGAGTGCTTCTGAGATGGAGCCCTTCACACCATTCATTCAGCAGAGCTACACGGTGTCTTTGGGAGATGTTGGAGATCAAACGTACTCGGACATGAGTTTATTCACAGTGTGTGAGACGTTGGCTGGAGAGCTGCAGAGCTGAGCTGCCTGCATGTGCCTTACCCAAATTTACTGCTGCCCTCAGGTTTGTAACCTCAGTGATGATTCGATAGGGTAAACCTACCTTGTGTATTCTGTGCAGAGGTGATTAAAAAGGATGAGCGGATGAAGGCACATCTCAGCAAGGATATCGCTAAACTAATTCATTATTTTTACTAAGCCAATTAAAGGCAGACCAATGAAGTGATCACACTGAGATCATGATTAAGATCAAATCAATAAATCAATAAATTCAAACGATTGGGCGTCACATTATATATCCGTCTATCAAAGTGATTTGTGAAGTTGCCATTGAGGGAATTACTGAGATTTAATCTTGCCTAGGGAGATTTCAAGAAGGAGGCAGAGTCTTTTCAGGCTAAAACCCCAGTGAGCTTCTCAGCAGATGCAGTGACCCCACTGGTGAAGAGCATAGGTCTTCAAAGGATATAAGGATATATATCCCCCCTTTGAAGGATATAGGTCCCCCCGCTTTAAAGGAGGATGTCCAGTCTTTGGATTTTTTGCCAAACTACATGACCCAGGTCATGCAGTAATCGTTTTAGTTCTGTTTGGGAAAGTAACGTGATAGGTATGTCCACGGTAACTTTCCTTTAACACATCCTTCTTTAAACCTTAAGCTTATTTTTAAACATATTAACATTTATTGCCTGCGTATTCCCCATTTCACAAATGGCCCAATTTTCCTCCACTGCTAAAGCAGAGGGGGTGGTTAGGGCAACCCAGCTATTATACTTCTGAATAATCTTGTTTTCAACTCTAAAGACTGCCACCTGAATTCATTTACAACTTAATTTTAGTAGTCCTCCAGGAGTATTTTTCCCACCAACACGCCTGTTCATTCATTTATACCAAGAGAAAATCAGAAAAAACACAAGTGAGGGAATCCCTTCATTAAAATAAAGGTAAAAATAAACAATGTACTTTCATCTACATCATTCCTTGGGGTTTTTAGTTCTTGTCTGAGTTTCTTTGTCATGCCGAGCAGAGCACTGAGGGCTCTTTTGGGCTGCACAGCCTGGAGCCTGATGTGGTCCTGGAGCAGGCTGCAGCCTGCTGAGCCCCATGAGAACCCTCGCTCTGGTCCTGTTCATCTTGTTCTGTGTGGGTTACCCAGTGCAAGGCAGAGATGTGATGTTGGTGGACATTTTTGTTTTGTGTTTGTTTGTTTGTTTGTTTTGAGAATAGATGACACAAAAGAGCAAGGTTTCCTGAATCATTATCATTTGTACAGGGGTAACCTCTGCATAAATCAGCCTTCAGGCTGTGTGGCTGGTGGGGTAGTTGCAAACCCTGGTGTTTCGGATGATAGCTGTCACCCAGGTGCCTCACAAGTTGTGATGGAAAGTCCCATCAGCAAGTGACCTTTAATTTTACCTGATCATCCCTTCACTGGTAATACAAAACACAGCCATGTATGGGAGGAAGCCTTGTCAGCAAGGCAGATGCCAGTCTTGCTGCAGAGGTAAAGGGAGTATAACATGCTGTCAGCAGAAATCAGCTTTCAGAAAAATACCTGGCATCCTGCTCAACACGCTTTCTCCCAAGTACGTTTTCCTCATGCCAGTTCCTCTTCCACTGTTCTGAGCAGTTGCTAAAATACTGTGAACTTTTTAATGGAAAAGAATTGGGGAGGTAACTTGGGGTATATTTGCTTACTCTCATGGCTTCTAACCTGAAATCGCAAAATGTTGTTCTATTAATCAGTATTCGACCATTAAAGTCAGGATTGACTCTAATTTGGCCCTATTTTCATCCCACAACCTCCAGTCCACACAAGAATCAAAATGTATTTGAATACCTAATCCACGGAGGCTCCAGGCTTGCTGGTAATGCAGTGAAGGCTTTTCACATTTCTTTGTCACTGATGTGAATTATGGAATACCTGAGGTGAAATGGGGGCCTTAAAAATAAAAAATGAAAATGTAAAATAAAAGATGCTCTGGTTCCCCTTTTGCAGAGACAGCACAAATCAGGAGGTGAGCTCTGCACAGTGCTCTGGTAGAAAGCAATTTCCTGATTTAGGGTGAAATGTAGCTAAGGATTTTGACTGATCTCATCTATATGTATATTCAGTCTTTCCAAAATGCTATTAGTAAGCATACCTGAAATTTGAATGTCTTATTTTATTTCATAAAGACCCTTTTCTATTATTTTTAGGGAAAGTTACCTGTGTTACTTGCAGCTCGACACAGCTTTGGATCATCTGCAGGTTTAACAAATCTAATCTTTCTTCTTTTAGGCAGATGATTTATATGAAAGCCGTATACAGGCCTGCGCCTGGGCTGGATCCTGGCTCTCCCTCACTCAGTGCATCCTTTCATTTTGAAAATTAGTCACTGCTGAAGACTAGAATAGCACAGGGTTTTGCCACTAGTCCTTTACTAGTTTCATCCAGTGGGTTTCCCTGCCTGGTTTAGGAGAACATTGTGTGAGACCATGTCAAAGCCTGGCTGGAGCTTCTCCTTTCACCCCAGATCCCACTGCTGGTCTGCGTTAGGAGGAACACGGGTTGGTTTGATATGGCTTGCTCTTGACAAATCCAAGTTGGCTGCTTTTTATCTTGTTGCCATGTCTCGGATCTTTGCAAGTAAATTATTGGTTCCAGAGAGTTAAAGTTAAACAGAGTGGTCTGTAATTCCCTTGGTTTCTCTCGTCTTCCCTTTTCTGTTGATAGGAACTGCTTTGCCCTTTTTTAATCTTGGGGTGCCCTGATGCGTCCATCACAAATTCCCCAAATTAACCACCTACCATTCTGAGGAATGTACACAATGAGATTCTCCTACACAATGAGATTGAAAATATTTACCTCACCCAGGTACTCTCTAACCACTTCTTTCTTCCAGGCTTGCGTCTCATTCCCTTTCTTGGCTGCCCACTGAGCAGCAAGATATTCACTGAAGACTGATTAAAAAATAAAAAAAAAGCATTAAGCACTTTGAGTTTATTGACATTATTTATCAATAGTATTTGCTATTTATTGGGTGGTAGAGCAACAGTCTTCCTTCCTCATCTTTCTATTATGATATGAGATTAAGTCCTCTGTGCCCCATGCTAGAGTCAGGAGTGTCCAATTCTCCTTTTGTTATCAGTGCACCACAGGGAAGATTGTGTGGAGCCAAGCTGGTTCATTCTGGTCTGTGTTGGGTTTTAAATGTTTTTCATCAAAGTACTTCAGGACTTATTCCTAAATAGAAATTTGAGCTGGTGAAGACACCAAGGTCACCTCCCATCCTCAGCACCCCCAGTAAGCCCATACAACTCTGTGACTTTCCTAAGGCCATGTTTCTGAAGGTCCCTTCCCATGATTCAAAAACCCTCCCATCTGCCCAGTTACCCTTTTGGCAAGAGGGCTGGCAGGGATGACCCTTTCTACGCAACCTCCTGCCTGCCTCCCAAACGGCTCCTTGCAAAGGACAACCCCGACCCCCTTTTTGGGATGCTCGTGCTTCTCCCAGCGCTGTGGATGCTGGTGATGCTCCGGGAGGCTGAGGCTCTCCTGCATCCTTTTGGAAGCCCCGTCGCTATGGCGACTGTGTGCAGCTTTATGGTCTGTTTGTTGTCCACCTATTTCAATCAAAAACGTTTCTGGAGCTTTTAGGTTTTCAGGGATTCAGATTGCTAGTGGGTGGCTTTGAATTCAAAAGGGAAATGATACACTGTGAGGAAAAACTTTCGGAAACCTTTGTGGTCCATTGTTACATTCATTTATTTCTTTAATGACTGAAAGAGACTTTTTATCAATTTTATATCCACTTTGTGTCGTTGTCACAGTGCTCTGAGAACACCGGAGAGAAAAAGTCTTTGCCCCCTGGTTCGGAAGCAAAACCCATGAAATCATTCATTACGACCCAGCCAGGGTGGCCTGGGGCTGGGAGAGGAGTAGTGGGGCTGCCTGGGTGCTCCCCTGCCCTGATTCCTGGGGGCACCATCAGGATCCCAGCAGGACAGGCCAGGAACCCCCTCTTGGTGTTCCCAGCTCAGCCAGGGGACAGATGGAAGGGAGAAGCAATGAAGGTGAAGCCTTGAAGGGTGCACGTGGCACCTTCACCCACTTGCTCTCCTGCAGGTGCTTGTTTGTCACAGAGGGACATTTCAGACCCCAGCGCTTGCTCCTCCTGCCTATGGAGTCAATGCTTTTACCTGCCAGATTGTAGCATTTCCTGTCTGATGATTATTTTAATGAAGGAAAACATCTTCCATCTGCGTTCTTCTTGGCCTGTCCCCTGCCAGGGTTTCTGCCTCTCTTTGGCAGAGGGTTTTTATTCTTTGCCTTCTGCGTGTTCCTCCAGCTGCTCCAACCCGCCAGCCACAGCAATCCCCTGATACACCCCAATATTTCCTAGTTTTCAGTATGTCTTCAGGGGTGAAGAACTGTTCAACTTTGATGAACGGTAGTATTTCTGCATTTAACAGTAATATTTAGGGAGGCATTTGCTTTCAAAAGCACTGAAATATTCCTCTCTGCCTGTGTTGCATTTTAAACTTTTGCATCCAGGTGCTGACATGGGAAGAGCTCTTTAGTTGGAAACTTGTGGTTTGCTCTATAGGTTTGAAATTATAATGAGGAAATCCTATTTCTCAACATGTAGTTTAATAAGAGATACCAGGTAACTAATAACAAAAATATACAGATGTGAAATCAAGAGATTATTGAGGAGAAAAAACTGGGCTCTGCTCAGAACACTTTCAAATAAAGAAAATAAGGACTAAGTTTTTATTAATAGCTGTGGTTACTGGTGTTCATTTGTTCTGGGCAGTAAAAATAAAGTACTTTATTTTTAGATTTCCTAACATTTTTACTTACAGAGTGTGGCACAACGCTCTTGGATTTGGTCTTCTAAAACAACTGCACTCTTAAATAAAACTACTTAAATAGCAAAGGGCTTCTAGGTATTTCAACAGCAGGTTTTGATAAACCTTTCAGTTTTACGGACAGAACCAAAACATTCAGAATATCTTTTCTTGAGTTCTTCTGGAAAGGACCTTTATTTTTCACTGAGCCCTCAGTGTGGCAGTGGGAAGATGTCTGGGACAAGGGATGGAGGGACAGGTTGGCACCCAGTGCCCCAGGAGCCAGGATAATCACGGGGATGCTCCTGGGTACAGGGCAAAGCCATGATGGGAGCAGAGGGTCACAGCAGCTCTTGCTGCTGAGTAGCTTTTTCTGAAGGATATGCTGGGGACAAAAAGACAAATCAGTGGCATTCACTGTTTTTGGTCATGGCCAACCCTTTAACTTCATGCTGCTGAGCTTGCTGGCAATGGCAGCACTGCCCCAAGCCCACATCATCCTCCAGTTGTGATCCTGTAGAATGATGCTCAGCTGCGGGGTGGTGGCTGCCAAGACTGGCTCCTTGAAGGAATTCTCTTCCCTATTTACAGCAGCAAATACCTAGCAGACACCAGCCCCAACGGCTGTGCCCCTCCTCGGGATAGGACCCCCATCTGCAAATGGCAAAGTGGAAAAATGTCATTTTTCTCACCGTGCCACATGTTTGAGACCAAGGATGAGCGCTGCCCCTCAGAGAGAAAAAAATAGAATACTGAGATGGCACAGAAAAGCTCAAACAGAGAGACAACATCATCTTACGTTACTAGACAGTACAAATACTAATGTGGAAAAGCTGGCTGGATGCCCAGGATAACCAAGACAGGTCTGAGGTGCTTGGGCCGATCACCCTCCACACATTGGGGGTCCCAACAGGTGTTAGCAAGTCAAAAGGTGATGGTGGGTGCTTTGAAAACCTGCAAATGTGACCCAGCCCTCAGCCCAAGGTTCGTGGGGACCAACACAAGGTATTTGCCCTCATGGAAAAAGGCAGCGATGAAGAGTCATCTCGCTGTTCTGGCAGCATTGTGTTGAGTTTTGGGAAGCTGTTTCTATCAGCAACAAGCATGCTCGGCTTGGCCCAGACATGATTAAAAAGCTGTTCCAAATGCTCTGGCTGGCTGTATGCATTAGTGACAAGATTATTAGCATCAGAAGAAATCCCAACTTTTGTTAGGAAGAATGTAAACAACTGCTGTTCACAAAAGAGCTGCTTCATTCAGAATCCAGGAAAGAGGGGGGGGAAAAAAAAAAAAGGAAATTAAAAAAAAAACCCCACTCTCAGGCCATTGCTGCACAGCTGGCTTCCGCTCAGAACCATCCCGCTCTGAAGCAAGAGGTCCTGAAGGCTGTTCGGGAACAAACAACAGGGAAAAAGCCGAAGTCTAAATGCAGCATTTCACATTAAAAATGCCTGCATACAGGTTTAGAGGTCACCTCACCCCAAAGCCAGCCTCTAATCCCCATCAGTTTTGCTCAGAGCATCACTTCCATATTTAAATATACTTATAACAAAAGTCATAAGCAAACATGGCATTTTGTGAGCTCTGAGATATTTGGGATATCTGAATAACCATAAATATGAGAGGTATTGAACTCATTGCAGTCCAGGGTCCCATACTAGAATTACCTCCCCTCATCCCCTTCTCCCATGATCTCATGGGAGAGCTCATTGGTTCAGCATTGCCCTGATTCTCTACTATAAAGAAAAGGAGACAGTTTGAAAAATCCCTGTTTTACTGCATTTTCATCTTAGTGAATTGAAAGAGCAGCAGTGGAATTCTGGACAAAACAATGAATTATCACGTAACTGAGGTTTTTTTCTTTCTTCTTATAAACTGCTTATCTCAAACTATAAAAGCAACCATCTTCCAGTCATCCATCTTTGCTGAAGGACCCAGTTTCAAACTATTAGTGGCCAAACATCAAACCACTGTTTAATCAGGCTGAGACAACAGCTCACCCTGCAGCAGCCCCTTGGATGCTTGTTTTCTGGAGGTTCCAGAGTAGTGTGAGCAGGATGTCTAGGAGCACACGCTGATGGCTTTGGGTGGGCCAGGCTCCATGGCTGTTACTAGTCCCAGGTTTTGTGGCACACTGGGGCATGGAACAGTCCTGGGGAGACAGGGATCTGCTGTGCAGAGCAAAGGAAGACACATCTTCCTCCTGTTCAGCAGCGCATGGTCAGGCAGGAAAACCATTTGCAGAATGCTGCCAGTGGGAGACCTCAACAATGAGCATGTTTGGCCTCTTACTGCCCAGAGATGTCTTGATTTTGGGGTCACTTATGGGATCAGGACAAAGCAGGGATCAGTTGGGATGCTGCAGTCTGGTCCCTGAGCAAATATCTAGGCTCAGCTCCTCCGAAATACTCCATGGACTTTTTAAACCCAAGCACTGGCCGGCAGCCAGAAATGACCCAGTGACCCAGAGCTATTCTAGAGACCTCCCTGTAAGACCTCCCAGCTAGACATTATCTCTTTTATTGAGCTAGGGCTGTCTAGCAAGCCCATGACGATGTCCCACTGTGCCAGACAGGCTCTGGGCATTGTGATGGAGCTGCGGGGAGAGCAGAGCACTTGTGGCTCTGTGATACCCGCGCTGCTGCTGCTGCATAAAACATCTCTCTGTCCTGCACCCTCTATTGCACTCTGGTGAGACCTCACCTGGAGTACTGTGTCCAGCTCTGGAGGCCTCAACACAACAAAGACATTGAGGGTCCTGTTGTAGAGGGTCCAGAGGAGGCCATCAAGAGGATCAGAGGGCTGGAACAGCTCTGCTGTGAGGACAGGCTGAGAGAGCTGGGGTTGTTCAGCCTGGAGAAGAGAAGACTCTGGGGAGACCTTACTGAGGTCTTTCAGTATTTAAAAGGAGCCTATAAGAAAGATGGGGACAGAGTTTTTAGCAGGGCCTGTTACGATAGGACAAGGGGTAATGAATTTAAACTAAAGGAGGGGAGATTCAGGTTGGGCATGAAGGAGAAGTTTTTTACAATGAGGTTGGTGAAACACTGGCACAGGTTGCCCAGAGAGGTGGTAGATGCCCCATCCCTGGAGACATTCAATGCCAGGCTGGACGGGGCTCTGAGCAACCTGATCTAGTTGAAGATGCCCCTGCTCTTTGCAAGGGGTTGGACTAGATGACCTTCGAAGGCCTCTTCCAACCCAAACTATTATATGATTTTATGATCTCCATGAGCTGAGAAAGGTCAGGGCGAAGGTGGTGGGAGGGCTCTGGCAGTGGCAGAGCCACCTGCTCTCTGCTCTGCTGCAGCTGCCTGAGGTTGCAGCAGCTCCAGGGTGATTCATCCCAGACTGGGAGTAATTGGTGTTGGCTGCTGAAATGCCAAGCCCAGAAATTTGTTTCATCATATTTAGTGTTTCCCACTATATGACATGCAACTTTGCAAAGTGCTCTCCTCGGTGTTTGTGCTGTAGCAAAGCCCTTAGTCACCTCCTGGTCCATGCAGCAGTGTGTCAGTCCTGGAAAAGGAGCAGGCAAAACAGGTGTTGGAAGAACAAGCAAGTTACTTTCACTTGCTTGAGGAAAAAAAAAGAAAAAAAGTATAGTAAGAGCAAGTGAATAATTTAAAGCAGCAGGATCCAAAGTGAGTTCCTTTATTACAGAAAAGCTTGAATCATCTACCAGCATGGTATGGAGATTGCAAGTGCCCAAGTGACAGCAGGGAAATCTTTCCATGGACAAAGGCACACGTACTGGTGGCAAAACAAGTAATCAGAAGTTTTCTAACTGCTTGCTGCAGTTTAATCCAACAGGGCTCCTCGCTCAGAGCTGAGAAAACAGCTGCCCCGGGGCTGGCTTTCCCCAGCAAGCCTCCATGGGCCTGGAGGACTGACAAATCCAAGCTCCAACATGCTCTGAGAGGAAGACAATCCTATAGAGATCTTCTATCAAGAACATTCAGCATCATGTGTTTTAAAATGTTTGGTTCCCTAAAATGTTGGTGGATTTGTTTTCCATGCCAGGCATTTTGCCTACGGGTGCCTGGAGAGCTTTATCAGAGTGTTTTGCTTCTTGCACCACCACCTCAGTCACTGATCCTGGAAAGTGCACCCCAAGAACGAAACAGGTAGATGTTGCAGTGCTCATAGCACTCCTGATGGGAAGCACCAGGCAGGTGGTCTTGAAAATAGCCAGGTCTTCCTATACAGGACTTCCTACACTGTAGTCAGCCCCTGAAAGAGGCTGCAGCATCAGCAACCCGCGCACAGTGCGGCATGTTCACAGGGCTCACTCCCCCATGCTGGCAGCGAGCTACACACTGCCATTTTCTGTAGCCTCCAAATCATCTCCAAAGGTGACCCCAAACACCTTCATAGGCAAGTCGGTGGTGCGGAGTCCACCATCCCCAGCATGACATCAAACCCTACGTGGGGCTGCGAGGCTCCCTCACCTCTGACAGTAAGAGACTGCTGCCAATACTCCCACCACAGCAGCCAGATTTATGGGCTGGTGAAAGGCTGGACCTTCCACACTCTTCTCCAGCCATAAACCAAGGACCCCTTGTAGAAGTAAGCCTTGTCATTAAGTCCCGGTTGAGATGCACAATGCAGTGCATCTTGTTTGAGCTACAGCTCCAGCATCTCCACAGACTCCAGCTGACATCTTCTAGGTGATGTTTTCAGATTTCTTCTCAGTATGATGAAAGACTGGAAGTTCAATTTATTAAAAGAAATAATCTCGGGTCCTGAAGATGAGATTTCAATTTCATCACCTCGCTCCAGGAGCTGGGGCCATGGCACAGATAGATGGTGCCTATCTGTTAATCCAACACCGGAGAGAAGAAAGGAAGAAAAAGTTAGTCGTTTTGTAGCAAACCAAAGAAAGAAATAGTTTTGGGGCCCTGCCCCTACCTGAAACTCAAAAAGCACTGATGCATTGAGGCCTCAGAGTGTCGGGTTTTTTTTTTCAAAGGTCAAGCACAGCGTCGCCAATATGGAATGAGCAGAATAAAAACTGGCATTAAATTCCGTGTGACTAAAACCTTGATGTAGAGTCACTGTGAGTGAAAACCCCAGAGAACATGAAACACTGTTACAGTTGTACTACAAGGCTTTGGATTTTTTTTTCTCCTCTACCCCTCTGTGCCTGATGTTCCTGCAATTAATTTAGTCTCTGTTTCTAACTGTGTGTGAGCAGGAGGAGTGGACAGGAACAAAGTGTGAAGCAAATTGATTTTTGTTTTACCCTGTTATCCAAACAGTACTACTTGTTAAAAGAAGAGCTTACATTTTAGCTCCAGTGTAAATCTCTCTTACATTCTGGGTAGTCCATTAAAATTAAACCCAAAGAATACATTTTGGGCACAAAAAAAGCTGCGCACACAGAGGACCTGTGTGCTGCAGCTGGCAAAGGGCAGGTGAGGACCAGAGCCGTGTGTGGGGATGCTGGATGCTAACACTGACGGCTGCCTGGAGCCACCCAGTGGGACGGGAAGCAGCGGCTCAGGACAGACACCCAGGATGGGGAAGTCACCAATAAATTACTTCTGATCTTGCTGTGACTCACTACAGAAACTTCCCTACCTTAGCTCATCTTTTTGAGACATCTTTGCTGATGACTGATTCATGGTGTGTGTGTGGTTTTTTTAAAAACCAAACTTAGAAAGCAACCCAAACACATGAGCACTGCATAATTACCCTACATGTTTAGCACCTAAATAATAAAAGCGCTTGCGCTGCACTTTTCCAATTTGGAGCACTGTAGACTCTGAGTAATCATTTCTAACCCTGTGCTACTGATGTTCACGTTCCTTTCCCAGGCCCGATGATGAGAAAGCCAAGGCGGAGTTAGAGCCTGATGTCCTGGAAAGGCCGCAGAGTCAGACCGAGAGCACACGGGTGTCGCTGAGATTTTCAGCTCTCCCTGCAGCATGCAGCCTACTTACAAAGGCAGAACCAGGCCTTGCTGCCTGTACATCTCTTCCTGCTGCCCCTCTGAACACCATTCTGCATGCAAACATGCCCATGGATTAAATATCTCAAAGCTTATCCTTTCTGGGACACATACATTACCTTGTCTTCTTGAGGCTTCTGTATGGCTTGTGCTGCAGCTGAACACAAAGCACTGGTGTGGGGAAAAATGGTGACAGAAATAATTTGAGGAAAGGATGAAGCCAGAGCAGCTCTGCCAGCTTTTGTATCTCTTTCTAAAGTGGGCACGAGCATAATATGGCTTAGAGGAAGCACATGCAGCCACGTTCCTTGCTCACGGCAGTTTTGAATGGGGGTAGGAGGACCTGTTGCCTCAAAAGTGAGCAAAGTTTTTGGGTGCGCTGTGTTGGAGGGTTGGTGGTGCAGCCTGGCATGCCATGGTCACCATCGGGATGCTCTCCACACCAATCCCTGAAGCTGTTGGAGATCTTTGGTGCTCACCTCTTATAGCCACCTCCCAGCCCACCAGGGCAGATGGGCACAGGGGCTCCTTAGGACATGCCTGCAAGTGAGCAGAGGCACGGCTGGGGAAATGGGGAGGTGCAGAGCACGGCTGATGGACCAAGTGTCAAGCACATGGAGAGAAAATCGAAATCTCACAATGGGATGAGTTCCCCATGTGGAAGGCTGTTTGAAGGGCTGCTTTAAAAGATTTCTCCAGCAGACTGAGGAGGAAGAGGATGACATTTTGGATGCTCAAGGTACAGCACATGTTCCTTTCAGGTATGTTCATGGGGAATTTAGGGACAGCTTGATCTACTTAAGATGCAAAAGATAGTCCAAGATAGACTGAAAATTTGGAACAAAGCCGAAGGACATTATGTTGTTACAACCAGAAAAACACTGTTCCTCTTTCAAAGATAAGCAGATTTTACTGCAGATCTTTCTACTTTTTATCCTCATGTTTTGTACTTCTGAGGAACTGTTCTCTCAAGAGAAGGCAACCCCCCCATGTCCACATTGCCAGAGGGAGCTGCTCCAAGTCTGTCTGGGGAATGAAATCTCCTCCTTGGAAGAAGTTATCCATAGTCAGTGAAAAGGCTTCTCAAAATTGTATAGAGAGCCTTTTAATAAAAACATAAAAAAAACCCAAAAAACAACCTGGTTATGTTAGTCCCATGATAAGGAATTCAGCCTGCTCTTACTTTATTCCACCTGTAGCCCTTCAGCTCTGCTTTTAGAAAGGTTGGGAATGGAAATACAAATCGGATGCCAGTCCTGCTTCTAGAACTGTAGTCAGTCCAAAATGTAAAAGCACTTTGGTTAACAGTTTTAGCCCTGTCCCTTCTTCACTCTCCAGCCTTTAAGCATTGACTCATCTGGAGGCATCTCCTCAGGATGTCAGAAATTCACACAGTCAGACAGATAAAACCCACTTTTCAGGATCTCTCACACAAGCCGTTGGAGCTTTCTGAGCCTATTTTGTCCAAGAAAAAATATTTTAAATCTATAATAAGGAATTTATTCCAGATATTTTGCTGTTTTGTATGCAATATTTTAGTTCTGGCTCTACCGTTGCCAACAACATGGACTGCTATTTTGTTGTCGCTCCTGCTAATGAAGTAAGAGCTTTGTGTTCCAGCTCATGATAATGACATAGCTGTACTCCTAGTTGGCCTTGGTCAAGACAAGCTATTAAAATGAGTTTTGTTTTGTTTCAGTTTCTGAATCACCTTCAGGAGGTGTGGAGCTGGTGGAAAGGTACTGAACAGGATGAGAATCAGAGGCAGGAAAAACATCTGAGACGAACCCGCTGCTCCAGGCTCTGCTGGGACAAAAGCAATAACGTCGCTTGTCTCCTGATGCTGCGCAAAGACGCCTGTGAGAAAAACCTCTTTTTGTGTGTGTGTTTGAAGTACAGCTCTTTTTTTGTTGGGTTTTTGTTTCCTCATGTGCCATTTGTAACTCATGGTGAAATGCCTGTGCAGACTGTCTGCTGGCTTTTGCTGCAGGGAGGTGGGCAGTGGAAAATGCAGCACTGGGCTTTGCCGGTGTTTCCCTGCTACCACAGCCATTTCACTCAGTGGCTTCTGTTCTGGTAGGAGAGGAAAAAAAAAAGGGAAAAAAAAACACTGTTAGATTATTTCACATGACTTGAACTCTGCAGCCTGATACGATCGTTAGAAAGCTTTGACTGTGTTATAAATAACTTTTTATGCTAGCACAGCTTTGTGCAGGCTCGTCTCTGAAGCTGCTACCTTGGCAGCTGCCATCAGCAGCCTCACCTGACATGGTAGCATCTGTGATTGCAGTTGCTGGTGGGCATGGTGGGCTGAAGAGGTCACCTTTGCATTCACTGCATGAAGCTGTCACCTTCTGCTTCACTGGGAATGAGGGCTCAAGCCCTCTCCTTTCCCCACACCCTCCGCCCTGCACTGTCCTTAATACGGGCTTGTTTCCTTAGCTGTGTAGGGTTCCGTTCACACCTGGATCTTATAGGACCTCAGTATGTACCAGCATCACTCGTTATATAGAATCATAGAATAGTTTGGGTTGGAAGGGACTTTCAAAGGTCATCCAGTCCAACCCCCTGCCATGAGCAGGGACATCTTCAACTAGATCAGGTTGCTCAGAGCCCTGTCCAGCCTGGCCTTGAATGTCTCCAGGGATGGGGCATCTACCACCTCTCTGGGCAATCAGTGCCAGCGTTTCACCACCATCATTGTAAAAAATGTGCAAACCTTTTCTGAAAGGGACCCACAAATTTCAGGGCAGCCAGGAAAAAAACCTTCTCCTCAGCAAAAGAAGCCTCTGAGCAGTTGCCAATTAGCTGCTGCAACAGCTCAAGATGTCAGGTAGTGTTTGAAAGCCAGACATTTATAATCCAGGGTCACATAAAGTCTATGGCAAATCAAATCTGTGATGAAAAAAAAAAAAAGCCTGTGATAAAAAGATTCAACACAGGAAGTCTGATAAACTGCTAATTTCACTTAGTATAATTACAGTATTTACATCTAGGTAGCGCTGACAGTTCAGGGCTTTGATATACTCTAATCTGATTTATGGGCAGCAGATAGGAGCTGGCTTGAGGTCATCATCTTCGCCCCAGGAACATCCACTCTCCGTGCAAAGCTCTGATGAGCATGTGTCACCCAGCAGATATGACCAACCACAGGTGCCTCCCACCTGGAGCATGGCATCTTCATGGGCTGCTGCTCAGAGATGGCCCTACATAGCGCTAATTAAATGCTAATGAAGGTACTACATTTACAGAAAACTCAAAGGGCTTGACAAAGAGCCCAAAGGAACAAGCCCCAAATGGTGTACTGACCCCAGAAGAGACAAGTGGGAAATGAGAAAGGAAACAAGGCTGCTTCATCTTCCAGGAGCTGCTTTTGGTGCTTCAGTGTATTGTTCATCATCAGTGGCCGCAGCCCCATGTATAAGAGAGGACACCATCATCACCCATAACTCTGTTCTGCCAACACAACCTGCAGCACTGGGCTGAGGAAACAACCACAAAACGAGCAATGTCCAGGGCTCTGACATTGATTTTCAGCACAAATACTGCTGCATGTGTTCTTGAGGTTTTGCTGTGCAATCTCGTGGATATTGTCCTTGCCATTGGAGGTCTCCAGCTGTAAGCAGAACAAGCCACATCAGCGAGATGGTGGAGGTGGTCTCAAGTCAGGACAGAAATGTCACATGAGCACAGTGGTTGCAGATGTCATATGTAATATGGGAACAGAATAAGGATGAGCTCTGTTTCTCCATCAGCAAAAGGAACACCTCTGGGTGCCAGTCTCAGGTTTTAAAGGCAGGTAGCATCTGACCAAAAAGAGACTGTTTTCTAGGTTTATCAACAGCTGATGACTGTCTAAAAAGATGCTGATGCTCATGGGTGACATAGTGGATGGGGACAAGGCCTCGGAAACAGGTAAAAACCTCTTGAAGCAAATTCAGCATAGGTCTGTCTGAATTTTACTCCCTGAAAGTTATGTCTGGTGGGATTCACATTTACCTTAACTCTCTCAAGAAGATCTCACATGGATGAAATTAAATCTGTCCTAAAATGCCTGAAAAAGGGCGGGTAAATCATCCTGCCTCCTACCTGGAAGCAACATCTCCTTGTCATCTCACCCCCCCGTAGGAAAGGTACATAGTGGCACCAAGAGACACCCAAAATAACTTCCTGGGAGGACAAGTCTGGGTTGCTCCTCACACCAATCCCTTTAGGGAGTTGTTTACCTTGTTGGAAGGTTTCTGGAGAAACCAGAGGCTCAGAGACGATCCTCACAGAGCTATTTTCCTTTTTTGTAGACCTTAATCTCTGTACGGTTAGGAGATCTGTGATTTATGAGTAATTTAAATGTTCAGTCTACACTTAGCTGAGCAGGGAGATGTATGGCCACTCATTCCACATGGAGCAGCAGGATGCAAGAGACATGGCACCTGGAGCCAGCTCTCACCCCAAAAGCAAACACGAGTGAAAAGGTTCTGTGACAAGCATAATGATTTACACACTGAAATGGTACAAAACTGAACTCACGTTTTACAGAAAAAGCTGCAGCTTAGAGATGATTTTTGGCAAACATACACCCTTCAAAAAATCCATAATACTGACATTTGAGGGCGGGGAAAAGCACGCAAAACATCCACATTCATGTTTTTCATTAAAAAATCATAATGTTTCATGTCTAAAATGTCAAAAAGAATCATTTAAATGCTTCTGATACAACTGGGATGAAAAGATTGCTCCAACAGCACGCCACCTCTCTCAGCAAGAGGACAGGAGACAAAAAAGCATACTGAGCAGGCTGCATCTCCAGAGAAGAAAACCTTCTCTAATCCCCTTCTCCAGCATATAAACATCCATTTGAGATCAGCACAGGAATACAAGGAGGAGATGAGAGTGACTGAAGAAGAACAGCACAATCAGAAGAGGTCATGTTCTCAAAGGCATCACAAGTGTGTTGCCATCTAGGATCATCTACCCGTAACAGCAGATCAACTGAAAATACCTCCCTGATGCCACATGGACAGAAAATCCTGATGCTCCATGGTCATTCTGCTTTGCGGTCCCATCTTGAGCTTTGATGCCTACCACACTGGTACCTCTGGTACCTTTTCAGAGGCAACTGCCCCGCCCTCCTCCTGGCTTATGTGCTGGAGCAGTGAGGCCAGGACTCACCTTTCATGCAAGGACTAAGAAATCAGGTGACTGAGCCATGTTCACAGCCACATGGAAAGAAAAGGCAACGAACAGGCAAACTCCATACTGCTGCAATGGAGCAGGTAAATTCAGCAAGGCAGCAGGCAGTGGTGCATCCCCACCTCTGGATCTGGCCTTTCCATAATCAGCTGGTACTAATTTTCAACAGATTTTTAAATTGCAACCTCAAATACATTTTTTTTCTTCTATAGCCAGAATCAGTGATGGCATGATGTGAAGGCCTAGCAAGCTGTGCAATCACAGGGCTGAGCTTTGGGCAGCATTCCATTCTGCATCTGATGGGAAGAAGCTGGAAAGCAGTTGAAAGAAACTGAGGCAACAGGCCAAGGACCTACTGTTGTGAAGGAGTGAAGTGACAGAGAGACAATCCAGACCTTCCAGAAACTTGTCGCTTGACTTTGCAGATTGGATGCAACTTCATCCCAGGTGAACCAAAGATCATCCCGCCAATGCCCGCCCCACAAGGCGAGGAGCAGCACCGTTTATGCCTCCGAATCTCCATGGGAACTGGATCAGAGAGGGGCACAGTGAAACAGGGGAGCAGAGAGCAGACCAGAGGGAGCAGAGGGGAATGGGGAGGTGGCAGTGGTGGGACAAGCTGTGTGTGGAATCTGTCCGTGCGGCTGAGACGCCCTGCGGTGTGCAATAATAGGCTTGCTGCAAAACTTCCTGCATTCGTGAAGAAACGAAGCAACATAGAGAGCATGTGGCAGGGGGGACAGCCTGTTTCCTCACAGCAAATTAAAGCTGGTAATAATATCGGCAGAGCAAGCCTGTGGAGAAAAGCAAAAGCAGGCAAGAAGAGCTTGCTCTTTGCATAGGTTTTGTCGGGAGAGGAATAGGCTGAGCAAAGCAGGGAGACAAGGGATGCTTCTCCACACACATCCTCCTCCTGCTCCCCTCCAGCCCCCTGGAGACCCTGTGGTAGGAGAATACCCTCAGCAGTGCCACCTCCTCCCCCTTCTCTCCAGCTGTGGCCTGCAGACAGCGGTGGTTTCCAGCTGGGCTGGCATAAGGAACCTGGGTGGCAGTACCCATTGAGCCCACCGAGGGGCTCATCCTTTGGCTGGATGGCAAAGCAGCTGCAGCAGCGCAGAAGCATTGGAGTCCATGATGGGACAGGGAAAGGACTGGCAGCGGGCTGGCCAAGCGCCACTCATGGGCATCAGCTCTGCACCTTGCAAGTGCCTCTCTGCTGAGCCATGGCAACACCACATTCCTGCTGCCCAAGAACCACATGGGAGCATTTTCACACTGCTGAGGAGAAGAGCTTGTGCTCTCCACCAAGGGTGGTTCCCAGACGCCAGGACATCTCACCTGCCTGTTCACGAGAGCAGTGCCTTGGACAAGCACAGACAACTAATTAGTCTTGGTCTCTGCGTCTGCCCATTTCTTCTTTGAGTTAACGTCCCCTCCCATTCTTCTTGGCTACTCCTCTCTAGCTGAGGGAATGAAACCCATGGTCTTGTCAGCCAGGGAGGTGGTGTTGCTGCCATTCTCTGCCCTGACGTCTTTGGAGAAGGGAGTTTTCCAGAAGCAGTGCAGATCTCCCCGCGTGGGTTCTCCCTGCCTAACCACACAACAGTGGGAGCAGCTCCTGGGGCTCCCCTACAAGAGGTACATGCACAGGGCCACACAAAGCAGTTGCAAAGCTTCCTCATTCCAATCCAAACATCTGCATCTCCGCAGATATTCCCTCCCTGTCTGAGGCAGGAAGACACGATCATGAAATTCACTCCATGGTGTGTTGCTACAAGCCTGGCAAACTGGTTGAGACTTCAGCTGTTTCTCTCAGACAACAAACACCTTTCAACCAGCAGACTCCTGCCATTTTTTTAATGTATGGCCTGTAGCATGATTTTGACAGGGAAACTCTCATCTGTCCCCTCCTATTTCCACACAGCCCAACATGGCATCTTCAGTGCCACGTCATCCCGATTCTGGGATTTCAACACAAGAGCAGCGAGGGATCTGGCACAAGAGGTACAGCCGATGCTGCACAGCACCTGGAGCTCATGGCCCCCTTTCCAAAATGATGAGAAGGAGGCTGCTGTCTGGCCATTTTGGCCTGCCCAGAGCGGTCTCGGCCAGCGCCTGCTCAGCGATGCAGCTCGCCTCCGCTGACAAACTTGTGGAAAGCATCAGAAATGTAAAATTGCTTTCTGCTCCACAGCAGGTCTAGAAGTGATTTGTTTTTCTCTAAGCCAGGCAGCTGCAGGATAAGCTACTCTCTGCAGTTCTTACCGTCATGTTCTCCTGATTTTATTTTTGGGTCCGCAGTTCCGATGCATCCTCCATTTATATGACTGACAAACGGCACTGAAGTGGTCATCATTTCTCCCCTGCACACATACCTTCCCCCCTCAACGCTTAGAAATGTGTCCAATTCCTCCTTCCACCCCAAAAAGCTCTCTGTATTTTGCAATAAGGGGATGCTGTAGTCGAAAACAATTGTGGCTTCAGGAAAAGAATGAAAAGGCGGTGAGAAGGAATGGGGCTTCCCTCTCCTACCATCACTACATCCAGCAGAGATGGAGGCCGAGTCATACAAGTCAGGACAGAGCGATGCCAGCCTGAGCAAGTAACATGTCCTAGGGAAAGAGGGCTCTGTGCCTTTGGACAAAATAAATCCCTCTTACCTTCACTTGGTGCTCCCTGTGCTATGGGAGCTTCTCTCTTAGGTCAGTTGCTGAGGCTTTTCCTCCTCCCACCAAACACAACCCTTTATGTGGCATGGAAAATGGGGCTGCCAGCAGCTGTGTGCTGAAGATACTGTGGGTCGTCACGGAGCTCCGGCCCTTTGTGGCAGGTAAGAGCAGCAGGGCCATTTTGATGGGCAGCAGCTGAAAAGGGATTTTTCTTTCCTGGGTCTGTAAGCAATTGCTGCTTTACAGTCCATATTTGCCCATTTGGGAAAGACAGGTTTGGGATAGACACTACAACAGCAACCTGGAATCAAATGTAACAGGGCTTTACGCACTGCAGCAGAAAACAAGTTCAGAGGGTGTTTGGGGAGAGTGCCTCTAGGCCGCCATTTGGAGGGATCAATTTTTGAAAAAGCAATAAAAAAAACCTAAAATCCCTCTGTCTCCTTGCAGGCACAGCCTCAAGCAAATGTACACGAAGTCACAAAGGAGGGGGAAATGCCTGCATTGATGTGCCTGTCCCCAACCAAAAAAATATGCTCAGGGCAATATGCACAGACTAAAGGGAGATGAACCAGAATGATGTAACTGGACCCAAAACAAAGTTCAAGGAAATAAATTCCACAATCAGTGAGCATCTGGGTTCCAGGTCCTGAAAAATCAAACACCGCAAACAGAATGGATAATCATAAACGGGGACATCTCAGCTGGACAGGACATTAAATGGGAGTTCAAGTTTCAGTGAACAGCATTTAACCTGGATATCCTGCTGCCTGGACAAATGCTTTGACCACTTCTGAGATCATCTTCCCCCTCTTCTTCTATTCCTGCCTCCATCACCTTCCAAATTCAGGGTAAGCTTTCTATCAACTAAACCCAGTAAATAAACCGGCTATAAACTCTCCTGATTCTAGTTGTTCCTCTCTTCTTCTTCAGGGTGGAAAAACTGCAAACCATATCATTTCAGAGCACTGACACCAGCTGACTAAATAATTCTGACATTTGCTTGCTGCAGATTAAAGAAAGCCTCAGCAATTACTGAAAAACCTGCAAGTTTGGGCTCTGCCAATGACCATCTTTATTCCCTATCACTGTAGTACACTGATGTTTAACATCACCTACCAGATTTCCCATGCTCAATAACTAGCAAAAAAGTGTTGATGCAAAGGTGACATCATGAAAAACCAATGAAAGAAATGTGCTGTATCTACCATTGCTGACATGAAGTGACACACCCTCCTGTAGCAGAAGGAATTTCTTTGACCTTGTTTGAGTTCCCAGCATTTGCTGCGGCTGTCGACATAGGGGGCAAAATTTGATGCACTGAGGAGGATACCAGGAGACACCAAACAAGACATTATGTAGTTTTCAGAGTAACAATCTTGGGGCAGTAAGGACTACAGCTTGATTTGAACCAGGAAAATACCAGCAGCAAGGCAACCAAGAATTAGTTTGCTCATACACTGCTTAATTTAGCTTTCCAGCCAATCTATCACATGAATTTCCTCAGTTTACTTTCACCTGACACATGGAAGTGCCTTATGAGCACTGATAAAAAATAACATTCAGTTAATGTCCCCCAAGCTAAACAGATGGAACTGGGAACAGTTAGTGAAATTTTCCTCTGCAGGGGAACTGGTCTACTCAAACTCAAGAGCAGAAGCAAGAGAAAGTAGTTTCTAACAATGACATAAACCCTAATTATATAGATCATCATTTCAACTCAGCTGCAAGAAAGTATATCCATGTGACATGCTGTTTGCATAAATTATACTCAGCCAGGCCAAGTCCTGCAGCCATTGCCCTACACTATGGAGCTTAATGCTGACCTCAGTGAGTCAGAGGTGCGGTTCTCAACTGCATGGGAGTAAGACAAAACCCACAATGAAAAACTGGGCAAAGAGTTGCCCAGCGTAAGAGTTGCCTAGGTTAAGTCCCAAGAGCTACCCAGTTTAAGAGTTGCCTAGCTTAAGTCCCTGGTCTACAGATAATTCTCCTCCTTCATTCACTGACTGCCCACTCATGAATACAAGACAAAAAACTTAGACAGGAAGCTCCAGCAAGGTTTTATTCAGTGGTATACAACAGGGAGAAATTAAGTTTAAAGAAGAGTTGCATACATTACTTATTTTTCAAGTTGCTAAAACAAACCCATAATGACAAGAACAACTGAGGCTGATGACATAACAAGAAGTGTGGTGACCATCTCTCTAGTGTCCATACCTGCAAAAATATAATATGTTAATGCATTTTTTGAAAATTATGTTTTATAGTAGTGCTGATTTGGGCTGATTTATTTTTATCCTACCACATTGAATTAACATATAAGCCACATGAAGGTGAAATGCTATGTGATGGAAACCTTAGGAAGTTCTCCATGTTTCACTTCCCCCAAAAGTCCATCCAGTACTAGTGAGAAGAGAGACTAAGCAATCCACAATATCGTACGCAAGAGACCCTCAGTATCACACCCCACTTCAAATACACCCTGCCAAAGCCTGTCATAGCCCCAGACATATAACTGAGCACCCCTAGAAGATATTAATCCACATCTCCATTTCTTATCATGCTGCACATGCAAATTAAGTCACCATCCAAGCAACATGGACTCAGTTCCCACTAAGTGCTCATTAAACCACCTTAATAGCAAAACTACGGCACTCAAATTGTCAGTGAACGACGATTTACACAACTGATTGTGACCCAGATCCCAAAGACAATCTTGAGTAGTTATAATATCTTCTTTGCTTTGTTTCAATCTGGAATCTGGTTAGAATTCATGTGGGGTTTTTTTAAATAAAAAGGGAGGAGGAAGGGAAATCTACAGTTAAGAAAAGATTAACGGTGCAGAATGAAGCATGTGAAAGGCAAACTTCCTAACTACTGTCATTGTACAATTACCCTTCAAAATACAATTATCCCTCAAAAACCCATCCATGTATCTCCTATTATTTTAACAACAGATCTTTGAAGAACACAAAACAAAATAAAGAATGCAGAATTATGAATAAATGGGCCAAGGCTGTGGCGATGGCTACATGGACATTTGCTTTCCAGATGCTAGGAAATAAGCTGTATTAATCTCTGAGCCTATTAGAGTTACAAAACAAATCACCAAGACACAGAGGGACCCAATAAGGCTTCTGGCACCTTGGTAGAAATGCTCTGGAACACTGCAGCTAAATTCAGGTCATTTTCTAAACCCAAATTGCTCATGCGGCAGCATAGTATTCACCTGAGGCTCCACTTTCAGTGAATTCCATTTCTCTTTTGCTCTCCATTCTTCAGAGAGAACGTCAATAGAAATCACTAGTTTTTAACAACTCCCACTTACCCTGTGGCTATTTGGACTTCCTTCAGAGCTCATTTAGCACTGTGTCACTAAGGAAAGGTCCTTATAGAGCAAGGTGGAGAAAAAAACCTTTCCCAACAGCAACTATGCCCTCAGACCCACAAATGAGAGAGCTTGCCCACACATCTGACATTGATCATTTCTATTAACAGAAGGACGACTGGATTTTTCATCTCAAAACCTGTGCAGGACACCTACTTTTGGAACTCCCATTCCCTGTTGTCCAGCGGGCATACTTGGCGAGTTTTGAGCCAGCGGGAGATGCAGTGGAAGTGGAAAGCATGCTGAAAGAGAAAGTTCGGATCACATCATTTCAGAATACATGAGCATATCTCAATGTGAAAATACCATTGAAAGCATCACAGTAAGAAAAGAGCAGTAAGTGTTTGCAGACGAAGGTGGGGAGGACTAAGCAGCCAGCTCACCGGTAAACACCAAGGAGTCAATGCACATTTTCAGAGAGGAAAGGGACACTGGGGAAATGGCATCCGGGAGTCTGTTCCCTAGTGCGTGCAGAGGCAAGTGACTGACTTCTGATGAAGGAGAGAACGCAGTTTAGCAGCTGCTAAAATTGGCAGATCAGATGCTGATAAGAAGCATAATCAAAAAAAGAAAGAGAATTTCAGAGTGAGTAGCACGGATGATATGTGTGTATACATGCCCAGGCTTTCTGCCGGTCTTCTGGACAAACCAAAGCCTGAATAAAAACGAACTTGCAAAATGAGAAAGAAACTAAAAAAAAACCAACAAACCTCAATTCCACATTTAATAAGGACACCTTTTTCCATACCCTGTACAGCTACTTAAAAACAAGGTTTCACTTGCAGTAACTCTTGCACACAGAATCATAATCTTGACATAGGAATATTCTAACATGGTTTAAAAAATTGCTCTTGTCCTCTACATACAGAATTGCAACATTTATAATCCTGTTCCAGCATTACCATGCTGTAGGTTGATCCCACACCACAGTAAAGATGGGACTGAGGAACAGGTAGTTATTCCATTATGGAAAGCTGTACCTTCCAGCTCAGGTCCAGGCTAGCTAAGAAAGAGATGTGCACGTTTGAGTTCACATGCTAGCAGGACCATGTACAAAGGAGCACACTGGGCAACAAATTGAAGAGCTGGAGATTACACACAAGAATTGACTTGATCTTCCTCCAAAAGGCGAAGCAAATCACCTCGTTACCCCGTATTGACTCCTTGAATCAGGCTGCACAAAGACAAATCAAGCATGCTGACATACAAGTAATCCTATCACCAAGGAAAAAAAGGCAGAGCTTCTAGGCAGAACCTTGATCAGGCAAATCATGCTCAGAATGAAAGATGTATTTTTTTTTTTAGAATAATAAAGGGTAAAAGCATAAAGGCCTGTCTCCCTCCCTTCTCTTCTGTGTCTTCTGTATTACACCTCTCCAATTTTCACTCTTTTTTTTTCCGTCTCTCTCCTTTCTACACTCTACTAATCATTTGATGTTTAAAATTCTTTTTCTCTGGTGGATTATCTGAAACATTTTATAGAATGCATTTTGTCCTGAGTCATGATAAAAGGGGCATAGCATCACCACACACTAGCTTCACAATAAATCAGTTTTCCTTACATTGCAGACGCCCCATGCAACTGTGCACTCTTCGGAGGTAGCTGATGCTTGGTTTGCTTGACATTCTATGCCTGTGAAAACAAAGATTAAACACATATACACAGGAGCAGAAGATGTACATGCAACACCAACTGGTAGATTTCCTCATAATAGCAAGGAGTGGAGGGAGAAGAGCTCTTTGTTTTGTTACGTTTATTACATTAACTAGTATCAAGGGCTGCGGGTTTAATGTGTCCCGTGTTCCCAAAAGTACCAGATCAAAATATACTTCATGCTGCTTTCCTCCTTCCTCTAAGTTTTCACTATCCCAAATTTCCAGAAGGAAAGAGCACATAGCTCATCTACCTGTAACTTGCCTGTTTTCCAAATCATAAGGATATTTTACATTTGTTCTCTTGTATTTTTAATAGATATCTTTTGATGATCAGTTGCATAGCAGAGCCATGAAAAAAAGTTTATTTAAATTTCTTACCCAGGTTCCTCTAAAAATAAATTGTCTTGTCAGACATTTTGTACCAGCAGTTATATTAACAAATTAATTTGCTCATGTAGTCCTGGAGTTTGCAAGTATCTCTTCTATAGTCTTGTGACAGGTAAGCACAGCCCAAAAACACACAACGGAAAATAGAGTTTAAAATGTTTGGGTTTTTTTTTTTTTTTTTACTTTTTACACCTTAGAGCTGAGTACCTAAGATGATCCTGAAGAAGATAAATACTTTTTTATGGGTTTGGTTTATGTTTTACTTTTTGGGTCAGATGGCATGGATGAAGGAGACGAGAGAGAGAAAAGAAGGAAGAACAGCACTGAGAAGATAAATCCAGCAACCTGGTTCTTCATGCTAGAGCCTGAAAAAATAACTTCTGCTCCAGCTCAAGAAGAAACTTCAGGAGAAAACAGGTATTTCTTACTCCTTCACAGACCTATGAGACCAACATTTTACTTCCTTCTAAAGGATGCCTTCTTTAAAAGTCAAGACCACGTGGTTTAAAGAGATGCGCTGCTAGATAATGAGCTTAGAACTTGATACACGGGCTTGTTGCTTGCTTGTTTTGCAGCTCTTTTTTTCCTGGCAAAGAAAATGTCTGAAGGAGTTCCAATTCTCTGTGCACTTTTAATGTGTCTGAATATGCTCAGAGAAGCAATTTGATTCACCAAGCAAAGATTCAAAAACTTTCAAACTCCACAGATCCGGCTGAGAAATCTGATCTTTAACTGTTCCGTCTTATTCATCCCTTCCTCCATTCTTCACTCTCAGGTGTGGAGATGAACAAAATAAGAGAAAGGCCCATTTTTCCTGCAAGAGAGATCAGTTAACCTTGGTCATGAGGAACTACTAAAAGCAAAACTGAGGTCTGAAGAAGCTCAGTATCAACAACTGTTCTGCAAGGTTTGAATGAACCTGGATTTATTACATGGTTTACATCAAGATATGGTATACAAAGCAAGAAGTCCAAAGCTCAGTCCTTGTCATGCCTGTAGAATAGAGCAAAATCCAGTGCAGCTGAAATGTCTGATGTTTTAGTTCCTTAAGTCTTCAATACATACAGCAATAAAACTGAATCTGATTAAGAAAATGGAAGATGCTCAAGAACCTTGAAGAGCTTCAATTGCTTCGGACATTTGTATAAAAGTTGACACTTGAGATTGCTGCAACAATTTTATTGTTACTGCAGTATAGACTCATGGTCTTGCCAAGTATCAAGGGGCATATTATATTAAGTTTTAAATATTTGGCATGAGTCTGTACACTAACAGAAAATGGAGAGAAGATCAGTAGTAGGAACAGGAGAGAAAATTCATTTGAAGGAAGACAAGTCAACTGGTAAGCATAACTCAGGAAGTCTCTGCTGAAAACAAAGCAAATATTCCAGCACAAAATATACTTCAGTTGTTTCTTCTCCTCTTTCCCTGCTGGAAACAGGATCTTAAGTCCATCTAGCCCATTTCTATGTCTTGTCTTCTTTTTTTCTTTTTTTTCCTTTATTTTCCTCTCTAAGTGGCCCTAACCTGCGAGCTGTATGCTTTCGAAACATTATCCCATTTTTTTTTTTGGGTTTTAAAGGACCACGTATTTTTACTGGGAGTGAGAGGGAAGAAAGGGGAACAAAAGCAGCACTGAAATTCATTTTAGTGTTACTCAAACATTTGCTGACAAGCAAATACAGTCTGAAACGTGACAGTCCCAAAAGTGTAAGAGGACAGATGAAGTTTTGCAGAAATGGCTGAGAAGGAGTTTTCTGGTGGTGATTTAAGGCCCTTCCAATAAGACACCCAGATTTAACTCCCCCATCAAACAGGCTGGAGATGACTGCTGGCACCACCACCTTTGGATGCCAAAAAAAGGCCTCCCAAAAACCGAAGCACTTTTTGGTCTCCTACTCACCGCATCTCAGAAAAGGACAATATCCCAACAAAAATAAACCAAATGAACGATCTCTGTCAGAGAATGAAAGCTGATGATTCTGGCTCTTGAAAGAAAGAGAAGCTATTTACCGTCTGCTGACCCAAAAGCAGCAGTAAGTCAGAGAGTAACAGGCACTGGAGGAATACTGAATGACTCTTCTTTTGTCTCGCTGTTGACAGAGTATGTGGAGATGAGGGCAGAAAGATACATCTAAAACCTGAAACACCTGTAAATAATTGTCAAATATGCAACGGAAATGTTTCAACTCAGGGAGCTACAGAAATGCATATTATATAATAGTAACTTCTGACTTTTGGCATCTATTAAGAACCGTCCCTCTTCCTGTACATTTTCTATTGCAGAAACTTTCTGCACATTTATGAAGCAAGAAAAATAGCCTAAGATTTGAGTAGCCATAATGGCAGGTAACAGAAGTAAAGTACATGTCTTCTGTTTGCAGCTAGAGTAACAGCCCACTGCACTGGTAAACTCGATGATAAGAGCTCTTCAAAGTGGCTTCTGCTTTAGCAAGGGTAACCACTGTATGGGTTCCCCTTTCTCTTCATGCATTGCCTTCTGAAATGATGTCATGAAGGGATCAACTTATTGGGAAGAAGATAATTCAATAAACATTGCTTGGCTAACAAAATGCATCATGTACTCACTCAGAAAACAGTCAGAAAAAACCAAATAACTAGGCTAACAAACTCGAGGCATATTTGTTAACCCTAAAACGTAGAATGAGCTTTCTGATTTAGTTTTCAAACTTCAGAGGGATTTCAGAATTTTCCCCTTGCAACCCACTCCAGTTTCTTAGGAATTACCTGCAGATTTTACTAAGTACTTCCTAAGATCGCCCCCATCGTATTGTCATACGATTCCTTCTACTTCTTACAACCCCCTTGTATGACACTCAATATTTGCTGGTAGTATTACACTCTTAAAATATTTGTACACAGCTATCAACTCCCACTCCAACTAATGACTTAGAAAACTATACAGAATCATAGAATAGTCTGTGTTGGTTCTGTTCTTCTATTCTTCTCATAAATACAAAATCATTCAACCTGTTAAGCACCCTGAGATTCCTCATTGGATTCTTTGCAATTTATGTGTCTGCGAAGTTGGAATGTCAAATGCATTACTTTGCATTTTACTATCAAAGAAAGAGGATGGCATTTTGATGTCAAGTTTTACACAGTTCAGAACTGTACCATCTACCTTACTATGATATTACATTCCACGTTTTAGACTAGAAGATAACCCACTGTAATAAACACAACATTTCTTAACACTCCCCAATTTACCATGTTGCAACGAAGGCATCAGAGAACAAGCCTTTGAAGAAACCAAGAACACAGCTCAAGTAAAATCTAAACAGGACCTGGGTATTTCCAGAGAAGAACAAAACCAAAACACTTCAAATCTCCTCTTTCCTTCTGTACACTGAATACAAACCATCCTGAGGGTGGTGGGAATCCTTGACCATGTTATTACTGAGTCAAAATGTACATGCATGAGAAGAACTGCACAACACCTTAACATTGTTATATACTAGTTTTTGGATGCCTAACTTTATAATGTTAACAACCTTCCATTAGCATGGCTGGTGTTACTTATCACTCTTTTAATGTTTTTCCTTTCAAGATTTCTCTTCATCACTAGAAGAGGGAGACATTACATTTGTATCCTGCATTTTGTCAAATTGAATCTCATGTTGTTCTTCCCTGCACATTCTATTAATTTCTCCTCAATTTCCCATCACTTCACATCTTATGCTTGAAAATCTGATTAAAGTGTTGTTTAACAACATTAATGATCTGTAACAAGGAAGTAAGTAAATCCAGAGCCAACATTGATCTTGGAACACCAATTTAGATACCTCTTCTACTCTGTATACTGTCAATTTTGGTCTGTCATTTGCAGTCCAGGCTTTTCATAACATTGCTCATACCCAAACTAGTAAGCTGACATGCTTGAGCAACTCAAAAAAAGGAAAAAAAGAAGTAGTAACCAATGCCCTTCTCCTTCACTGTTTTTCCTAATCTACCTATACACCCTCAACCCCATCCCCATTTTGGTAAGATTTTTTTTTAAAGAACTGACACACAAAAGTCACTACTGGAAAATAACACCTGTCCGTTCTTCTTCCAGCTCCTCCACGTCTCTCCTTCATCCTCACATGTCCTATTTGCTACTTATAAGAGATAAAGAAAATGTATGAGACTGTATTGGGTCTCCCATGGACGGCATTCTTAATTTTGAGGCGGATTAACAGAATGAAACACACCAGCATCCATTATCTTACAACACAACCCACTTTTTGTGACTAATTGTCTTGAGTTACAGGATTTTATCCATTTATTCTATATATTTGTAAATTCTATTAATGTAAATTACATTCTGACATATCTTTAAAAATCTTTTTACCTGTCAGTAACATTCTTTCCTCTCTATCATAAATCGGAGAGACTCAGTAGTAATCCAGTGTCCACCTCAACAACTTTTCAAGATGGTACAGGTTAGACCTCGGCATATTTCATAACCTCTATTCTCACTTGCTTCTCTCACTAATCCTTTACAGGACAGAAACCATTAACTTCATTTACGTGACCTATTTCACAACAGAAATTTGTACACTTCATTTCATTATCACTGTATTTTCCTACATAGCAAGCATATTTGTTAATTGAACCATGTACATTACACAGTAAAAGCTCAAACCTACACTAGCAAAACTTCATCTTTTATTTCAGCATTTGATTATTTTCCTTTTCTGTGGAGTGAGGAGTCAAATGAAGTCACTGGCTAGTCAGACACAGAAAGTGTTTCAAGATTTCATCCCGTTGAGTGTCATCAAAAAGTTAATACCTATAGCAACATTCCCAACCCTAAACTCTAATACCTCTTTTTGTGAACAATACCTGTCCACCCTGAATAATTTCAGTTCCTCATGGCTCCTTATGATCACTCCTTCTCCTCTTTGTTGCATCCAAAACACACTCAGCAACATCCTCTCATCTGTAGATGTGGTACCAAGTGAAAAGGGTGAGGGAAAAGTAGTCTGGTGACAGAAGTCACAAAAATAGATTATAAGACCTCAGCATTAGTATTTGCACTGTAAAGCCTTAGCTCCTAACCGAAAGCTGAATTATTCCCTCAACAGGGGAAATTTCAACTGTGCATCATATACAAGTCAAACCTGTCGAGTGTCTTCCCCAATGTTTACTTACATAGATCCATAATATGGTTTCTGCAAATGGCACAGTTATCAACCACAATGTCCCATGCCCACAGAGCTACTGCATTCCACTAGAGAGAGGGAAAAAAAGAAAAACATAGTTTTTAATCAGTTTTCAGCACACAGAAATTCTTTTTATTCCTCAAGATCCCATGTATTTTTTAAATGGGAAAAAAAAAAATCTTACAAGTCCAGAGCAATTCTTTATTGTGAGTTTATAAGTTGTACTAGAGAGCAGTGGTACATTCCTCTCCCATACCTCTCAGACCCAGTGTCTCCTTCCAGCTTCAGAAATATCAAGGTAACTACCACAGTCCCCTTTTTTGTCAAACAAATGCAAACATCTGCATTTTTACTCAAGATTCAGAGGCAGGTCCTGCCACAACCTGAGTTCTGATGGAAAGGACAGTGTCTTGGGGAAAGGGCAATCCAGATGCCATTTTGTTAAGGGGAATTTCCATTATTTGCAGCAGTTCTTCTAGCAATCACCCCCAGAGCAGCTGGGGCAAAGAACTAAAATAATCTCTAACGCTGCCCTTGGCTAACTCCTGAGCAATCTCCTCTGCAAAAAGGTTACTAGGCAATGGCCTGTCAGCAAGGCTGAATATAAAAATTTGAAAGTAGTACCAAATGAACCTTTCAAAGACTTTGTTTAGAAAAGAAAAATGACAATGAAAAAGGAATATCTCTGTCCCATGTTACTTCAGGGGAAGGATTCCCACTATAATTTTAGAAAACCGATTCATAATGAGGACTTTAGGACAAGTTACGCAGAAAAGCATAGCACATTTTAATTCTTTCCAAAAAAAGAAAACGCAGGTCTTCTGTAAATTCATGCAATAAATGGGCTTGCCTTCAATATTCAAAGCAATTGGACAGCAAATTGCTAGCCAGGATAATCTTAATCTACTACTTAAGTAGTCTAGGTATTTTGTCTCCTTCCATTTTTTTCAGCATATGATTTACTATACTACAGTAAATCTTCTCTATCCCATTTACATCACAATGTTTACATTGCCTCCCTTCACTTCAGGATGCTGAAGGAGGAATGCAGGCTGTCAAGTATTGTTAAGCAGTGTCAATTTTAATAGGCACTTCAGTTTTCATTAATACCAGTATAAAAAGTAGATCTTTCAGGAAATGGGTCAGTAGTGATTTCATTTTTTCTCCCCATCTTCTAACTTGAAGCCTAGCCAAGCTCCTGGCTGAGGTACTCATCTCCCAAGGACTTCAGCCACACTTTAAGGCAGCTAGGATAGAAGTTCCCAGCACCATTATCTCTCCCACACTCTCAGGTACTTAATCTATTGTCCCAACATAAGCTACTCTTGTAACCCACAGACCTGTATTGAGTTATATAGGCAACAAATGCACCTTGGTACTTTGCTGGGGAGGAGGAATGCCACTGATACACCAGAGGTACCGCTTCCTGCTTCTCTCATGCACTATTATATCTGTCCCTGTTTCCAAAGAACAGGCAATCACGTCATCCAAACACCTCCTTCTGCACAGACCTGCAGCCCTATACAGAGCTAGAGGTTTCCATCAGCACTGACAGCAGCTGCATTTCCAACACACAACGCCTGGAGACCAACCTTGAAGTGAGATCACTGTTTGGAAATCATAGAATCATTCTGGTTGGAAAAAACCCTCAAGATCATCAATTGTTAACCCAAGAACAGCACTAAACCATGTTCCTAAGAAACTCATCTATGCGTCTTAAACACCTCCAGGGATAGTGATTCCACCACTTCCCTGGGCAGCCTGTTCCAATGCCTGACAACCCTTTCTGTGAAGAAATTTTTCCTAATATCCAATCTAAACCTCCCCTGGCACAACCTGATGAGGTAGTGTCCATTTTAGATGGACACCATGTCCCATCGCAGACTGCAGGGGTCATTTTTCCTCAAATTCTACCTTAGTGCAGGCCCACACAGCTTCTCTTCTGTGCCCTCATTGCAACAGGTCAGGACTGCTGCCAGGATCTGGCTGACAAACTGGTGCCACTGGACAGAGGAGCAATACTATGGCTGTTTTTGGCATGCAAACAAAGCCAGGGTGACCAAAGAGTATACACACGTTACTGTGGCTTGACGTAAAAGTTAAAAAAAAAAAAAAAGCGGGCACTCAACTTTGTGTAAAGCATCTTATAGAGCACAGGGGGCAACTCGGGTGACTTGGCCAGAGTGGCCGGGGCAGAGGAGGCAGCAGCTCGTCGGCCTGAGCTACCCGGAAGCTCCCCATACTGCGGCCCAGGCGGGGCAGGCACAGAGCAGCTGCGGACGGGAAACGGGCAGCACCCGGGGCAGCGGAGCCCCTGACAGGGGCAGCCCGCTCAGGCCCCCCTCCGCTGGCCCGCGCGGCCTGTGCCAGCCGCGCCCACTGAATGGTCAGCCTCCGCTCCACGTGCGGCGATCCGCCCCAATCATTGGCCCGGACGCACGCCAAGAATCCCCGCAGTCACCGCCCCTCACCTCCCGCCGCGCCGGTGCGGAACCAGGCACCCGGCTCCGTGAGGGGATCGGAGGATGTCGCCCCCCGCCCCGCTCGCCTCCAGCAGCCCAGCCCCGGCCCGCCCTCCCTCCCTCTCTCTGTAGCAGCGCGCCGGCGGGCCTCACTTTCTTCACTTCGAAGCGCTTCTTGCCGGCGCCGCTGTTGGTGCCGCTAGGGGTGTCCACATCCATCGCGGCCGCCATTTTGGATGCGCGAATCGCCCGTGTTGCCCCGTGCGCATGCGCGACAGAGAGGGACGCGGGGGCGGTGAGCGGAAGGAGTGGGCGGGGCTCCCTCTGAGTCACGCCCCCTCTTTCGCCCCCCCCGTCCCTAACAGGTGCGCGCCGCGGGGGGAGGGCGGGTTCGCAGTCACGTGACGAGGGCGCGTCCATGGGCCGCTCAGGGCGTGGCCGCGCGGCAGTACCTCAGAGTTGCACAACCCGAGGGGCGGGGCCGCGCCACAGGCCAGTGGGGGAGGGGCCCTTAAAGGCACACGCACCCGCGGGGCTACCGCCCGCTGCTCTGACACCCGGAAGCCGAGTCGCGGGAGCAGGAACAGTGAGGCCGGGCGGGCTCTGCGCCCGCTTCGCTCCATGACCGCAGCCTGGGAGGAGGTGCCGCGGGCCGGGCTGCTTGGCCCGGCTGTAACCCCCGGCTGTAACCCCCGGCTGTAACCCCCGGCTGTAACCCCCGGCTGTAACCCCCGGCTGTAACCCCCGGCTGTAACCCCCGGCTGTAACCCCCGGCTGTAACCCCCGGGAAGGCTCGGCTGCAGGGGAGCCGGGTTTCGCCTCAGGCGGGGGGTCCCCGGCCTCCGCAAGGGCCGAGCGAGGTGGTAGAAAGACCGGGAGAGGTGCGGGGCCGTGGAGGGGTGAGCGGTGCCCGGGAAGCGGCAGGGGAGGAAGGGACATGGGGCAGGTGACGGGCGCTTGTGTGGGAAACTGCCCTGATCCACCGCGGGACCTGCGGCGAGGGCTGCCCGGTGCCCGTGTGCTCCATCTCGGCCTGGAGAAGGCTTCAGGGAGAGCTTATTGTAGCCTCTCAGCACTTAAAAGGGGCCTGTAAAAAAAATGGGGACAGAGTTTGTAGCAGGACCTGTTCCGATAGGACAAGGGGTAATGGATTTAAACTAAAGGAGGGGAGATTCAGGCCTGACATGAGGAAGAAATTTTTTACAATGAGGATGGTGAAACACTGGCACAGGTTGCCCAGAGAGGTGGTAGCTGCCCCATCCCTGGAGACATTCAAGGCCAGGCTGGATGGGGCTCTGAGCAACCTGATTTAGTTGAAGATGTCCCTGCTCATTGCAGGGGGTTGGGCTAGATGAGCTTTGAATGTCCCTTCCAACTCAAACTATTCTATGATAATCACAGGCGAGGTTGGCTCCTGCACAGCTGGGTGAGGCAGCAGCCTACGGGGAGTCTGGCTCCCTGTCTGCAGGGTCACTTTTAAGTACAACCCCAGACCCCGACAGCTGCTTGGCATATTTGGGCGCTCATTCTTGTTTTGTGTTTCACTAAAATCACTTGGGATTTGTCTCTTTGTGCTACTGTGAAGGGCATGAGCCCTTCCTAATCTTTTTGCTCATTTTCTTGCATCCTGATTGATATCCAGCCAGTGCAGAATGAGGTAGGGTCATTGGTGTTACTATTGTAGCCCTTTGGTTTGCTAGTACCTTTTTTTTTTGAATGAAATGTCAGAATTGCTAGAGCAAGAATTCATATTGTCCAGACTGCTCCTCTTAGCAGGCAAATTAGGCTAACAATTGTTATAATTAACATGGGATTTACTTGTCCTGCTGGAGCTGCCCAAGCCCTGTTTATTCTGTTGCAGAGATGGAGACAACAGGCATGGGAGCCAGGACTGGGAACAACTTCTATCCAACAACACACTGAGTGCTTTACTGAGAAAGTCAGTAGTAGTATTCCCCAAGATGCAGAAACTAAGGGCAAAATGCTCCCCAGCAGGTCTTGAAATGTCACCAAGCTTCACAAGTCCTTGCAGATGTGCTATCTCTCTGCAGAATCAACCCTTTTAAATCAATTTGTATACTGTGTTGCTGCATGGATGCAGGAAGGAGAAGGCTGTAGAAGCATAGAAAGGGCATTATCTTGCACATATACAGGCAAGAAATATCTATACTGTGCCTATCATAAGCATTTGGGCCAAGCAGCACCATTCCAGTCTGACACCATCATAACCATGTTGTTATATGCATCCAGTTTTTACCTGAAATCCACTGACCTCTGCAATAGGATGTTTACAAGTGTCTGAATAAACTTTAAAAAGGAGGGGCCTGCAGTAAGAACAAGATGATGCTGCCATTGGATACTTTGGAATTATTTTCAATGGGATTCATATTTGAAAGGTGTGTAACACCTGTGCCGTGAGTTAAGCACATACCTAAGCATTTCTAGGGTCAGGTTTAGCCTGAAAGTTGCACACACAGTAAAGGTAAGTTTGAAGAAGAAAAATGCCCTCTCTCATTTATACACCCTTTAACACCTGGTTATCTCCATGGAAAGCTTCCATTTCAATGAACTGCCCCTTTCCCCAGATGCTGCTCAGTGATGGTGCATTTCTTATCGGCAGCAATAAAATGAAACTGCACAGGCTCAGGTTTTTGTCCTCTTGCTCATTATTTGGGACTGCAGTGTGAAGGCCGCTGCAAAGGAGTATTCTGAAAATGAGAGATGAGTGCCTAAGAAAACTGATCTTTTCCCCTTCATGAAAATAGCTCTTTTTCAAAGCAGAATTTGTAAGATTTTTAATAGAAATATTAATTTTAACCCTAAATTTGTATGGTGGTGTTCCCAGTAGGGCATTACTCAGTAGGAATCCTGGACATTCAATAAACATATACATATTGGAGAAATGTGAACATTAATTTTCACTTTAAATGACTAGTGCAATATAAAATTATAGTCTTCCCACCTCAGCTGATGTCACCACGAGGAGATGGTTGTCAGTGGGTAAAAGCCATGCAGCCAGCAATCACATGATCTTTCTGTATCTGGCAGCAAAAAGAAAATAGCAATGCAGATCTTGAGGTAAGTCTTGCTAAAAAGGCAATGGTGTTTTCAGAAAGCGTAGTGCAGAATAGAAGATACATCTGAATGCTTATTTAATTAGTATTTACTGATACATGGATGCAGATATATAACACCAACACCCAGAAGTGCATCAAGAGATCTCTGATGTGCTTCACAAAGTGAAATTAGTGATAGTATTCCCTAATAGTCCTGCACTTCATAAAAAGGTCTGAGCTACCCTCTTTATTGTTGCGGTGCATGAAATAATACACTTTCTGATTATTTTAACACCACCTCTAATTTGTTTCCTCCTAGGAAAAGTGCATCCCCTCAGACCTATCTTCCCCCTCCTAGGGCTGTATGCTATAGCAAGGTGTCAGTCCCTGCTGCAGAAAGAAAGGCTGCAGCTTTGAAAAGCACCAGCCTCAAAATAAATATAACACTGTGGTCCAAATTACCAGGGGTGCTTCAAAGAATGGATTGTTTTTCAAATTACCAGAGCATGCAGGTGAAAAAGAGGAGACTGCCAAGCTGAAAAGGCAGTGGGACAGACAGATGAGGTGACACATGGCAACTGCTATATGGTCTGTCCCAATTAAAATGAGGTAACTCCCTCTCCCAGTTGTCAAAAGCTGTTCCAACACACAAAGTACCTACAACCTGGTGACTCCAGTGCAATTACCTTCCAAAACCAGTATCTTGCACTTCAGTCATTGTCTTTCTGCTTTACCTTCTCTTGGTGTGTTTTTTTCTGCAGCCACCGACACTTTCCTGCACGGGATTTATTCCTCCCCATACACGCACCCTGTGAAAGTGTGTGGTGCTGTAGAACCGCTCATGGAGGGGCAGCTGGTTGTAGCCCTGGCTCTCCACAGCTGAACCCACACAGGGGCCTGGCAGAGAGCCTCGTGGTAGTACTGACAAAACTCGATCCTCCAAGGTACCACAACAGAGGGATCCACATGGCAGGAGGAGGATTCCCCAGAACTGAGTCAGAAAGAAAATGCACACAGGAAAAGTGGCTTTGCTTTCCAGTCCTTGCTGTCTGAGCCTTCTGCTTTCCCCTTCCCAGCCCCGCAGACAAGCCAAGTGGCACATCCTCCGTTGTCACGGCTTGTCCTCGGCGCAAACGCCAATGTCACAGGATCTCTCTGGGGCACTTGGGTCACTCTCAGGAATGAAACTGTCCTGAAAGAGAGGAGAGAATTGCGACACTTTCAAACAGTCTTCAGAGCAACACCTTTACTGTACTGTCCTGAGAGTCGGGATGGGCCTTCCAAAACCACCAGGAGCAAAGAGCAGGGCAAAAAGGGGAGGTGACCCCATTCTAAGTGCCTGCAAACCTCAAGTCTTTCTGCTGCCTTTCTGTGCTTCACCTTCTCAGTGCTACATGCTTAAGGTGTAGGTGCCCTAAGCAGCTTCAAGCAGGAATTACCTGGTATATGAGACTAGTTTCTATTCAGTGGTTGCAAACCAAAGAGTAAAAATCAAGCAGATTTTATTACTTTGTAAAGAACTATAGGGCTAGCAGGTTGCCCTCCAGCTGCTGACGCTACTAAAACCATTTGAATTGACTAAGTTAAGATTTCTAACACTCTTTGCTTTTGGATGCCCAAACCCACAGACAGCATTCACAAATGACTATCGGGGCAAGACTGAATCTACTGTCTTTCCATGTTGCCACAAAACTTCTCAAAGTCTGTGAAGTAAGAAAACAACCTCCCACCAAGGCTCTGTAGCATCCCCAGCTGAATCAGTGTGCTTGGCATAGGAAAGACAAATTCAAAGAACAGAGCCAGAGGGGTAGATTAAGCAATAGATCCCGTAGATTTTTGGACCAGTCTGTGTTTGGTTTCTGCAGAAACCCAACCCCCTGCCTCTGTACATGTTTTCCAGATGATGGTCACATTATACCCCATATAGTACCCCTGGCTTTGCAATCCATTACTAAAACCTCAGGAGAGAAATGAGGCCTCCAGTCCCCAACAATCTGACTAAGAAGAACAGATGAGATAGTAAGAGAGGAGCAGGTTGTACCATTTCACAGGATGGTGACTAATTGTTGCTCTTCCTTTCTCATGCTATTTTACCTAAAGCTGCTTGATAACTTGCAGATAAAATAACATACAACCATCAGGACTCAAAACCAGCCTGCAGGTAGGTAGGTACTTGCAAAACCCGTGATAGTTAATGCCTGTGCCCGCTCTCCTGCAGAGAGCCTTTCCCCACACGTGAAAAAGAGCAGCTGGAGTGTGGCTCAATAAATGACACTGTCCCCACAGTGGGCATCGCAGCCCCACGGCACACCTGACAATCAACAGCAGCTGATATGATACAGAGAATTGACAGAGCCTGGTGCATTACAGTGAGGATATTGGGCTGATTCTGCTCTGGCTCAGGACCAGGTTTGAAGCCACCCCTCCTATGCATCAGCACCCCCGTGCTCCCAATCCTTATCCTTGCCCCCAGCTAAGGAACTCCACCTCAGAAGGAATCCGACGCCAACGCCACCTCCTCCCTGCCATCTCCTTTGCAGTTCTGGGGACTGAACTGCGGATGCTGATCGCATCTGGCTATGCTGCCACCTCCCGAGAGAAACCAGCATCTCAGCTTTTGCTCAGAGGAGAGGACATGTTCTGCAGCCAGCGTGCGCAGAGGTCCCCCGGGAGGGCTCCGTGTCTCCAGTACCCTGAGGAGACAAGAGATGGGCCCAAGAATCACCATACCTGTAGGTCAGCTGCAGCCTGGCCTCCTCTTTTATTCGCAAAGCTGAAGAAGAGATGGGAGGGTGAGACTGCCTGCAACAATCAAGATAAAAAATGGACATGTGGGAAAGAGTGAGGGCTTGAGAGAGAAAGAATCCTTCAACCTGAGCTCGGATCCTGAAGAGATGTCAGAGGCAGAGGCTGAGATTGTAATTCAGCAGGAGGGCAAGTCTTTCAGAGGGTAATAGGAAAGAGGTTATGGGATAGTTGAAGTGCAGGAGACAGCACCACTAACCATACTAGAGACATCATTTGAGCACCAGGTCATAGTCCGGATCTTCTTCATTGCTTAGAAAAGGGTTTTCAAAGTGCCTTTTATCCTTTAAAGGAGGAAAGAAAAAAGATAGCTCAATAGAAGTAGTCATATTCCTTTGCTACTGCATGTAAGCAACATGGGAAGATGCTGCCAGGCTAATTAACAGTAGCCACAAAAACCCACAAGAGTAAGCAAAGTAGTAACAGAAGCTTGCCTGCATATAAATCAATGAACTCCTACTGATTTGGGAAATCCATGAACCTTCAGTAACACAGGAAGAGGCAGTTCCAGACTGTTGTGTGGGAGACACTAAAACACTGTTTGCAGATATTCTTATCTACAACTTCTTCCTGACAGTCTTGAATGTGGGGAGAGAGTCACCGAGAGGGATTAAGCACTAAAATCAGAAAAAAGCATTATCAACAAAGGGAAGTCTAGAAGCTACCTCCACTGAGTCAAGTGCTTTGATGCTGTTTGAGAGGAGGTGGGAACCATCAAGCAGCTACAGCTTTGCATTTGTCTTCCCCCATTCATTCTTTGTCCTCTTTCCAAAAAAATATGGTATCCCAAAATTCCTTCAGAGGTCTCTGCTAGCTGAATCAAGTCCCTAACAGCCAGCCCTGCTCAATAAGATGAAATTAATTAGCCTTTGCTATATTTCTTCGTCACAATAGGAGAGATGCTGCTGCCAGTAAAAGCATTTTGTTGAAGCCCCTGCCCAGCAGAGTCATAGCAAAGGTACCATTTGGGAATTGAAAATTGTGAAAATCCAAATCCAATGTCGTTTTAGTTCATTGGTTGTTTTTTTGGGAGAGGGCTGGGGCTGGAGTTCAGATGTGATTTGGGGGGAAAAAAAAAGAAAAAAATAAGTAACTTTATACCACTTAATCTTGGCAAGATACGAAGGAATGTGACTTAGATTCTTTACCTCAATACATAGAAATACTCATAAGTTTATTATGGAAGATCCTTCTGTTCAAGTTCACTCACATCCCATAACCCTCTTTTGCAAGTCTGTAGTCATTCAAGACAACAGATTGTACAGGTCTCAATGGGAATATTATAAATAAATTTGAAGAACTGGGAAAGCTGGAAAAAGATGCTAAAAATCTGACAACACCACACACATACAAACCATCAGCAGTTACCAGACCCTTTTTGTTCCTTGGAGGAGGAAAAACAGTGCCCCATTCTCTTACCTTCCTTTGTTTGTACAATGAGTGACAAAGTACCTACCTTTGCATTTAGATACATTTCTCCTGATGGGCCTGCTGGGCAGCTTCTGCAAATACCCTTCAAACTTCAGCCTTTGGTTAGAAAGGGACCTGAAGTGAGGAAGAGCCCTTGTTACTCTTCCTTCTTTCATACAGAAAAACTGTGAATTGATTAAAACATTTTGGATAATATAAGGAAAACTCTTCACTTTCTCTTTAGTTTCAGAATGGGGAAAATAGAGCAGATGACAACTTATCTGGGTAAGAGTGGGATGGGGGAGGTTGAAGGACCAATATCCCCCAGAAGCTCATGAGTGCAACTTGCATTTCCATGTTACCTGACTAATAATTAAGGTAGCTGCTTATGCTAAACCAGTTTTCCACTCAATTTATCTCACTATTCCCTTCTATTTACTCCTTTCACCCATTTTCTCTCACAGTGTATTTTATTGTATGATTCTATGTTTGGATTTGACTGTATTTTTAAACTCAACCACTAAAAACAAGATTGTGGGTTTGTTGGTGTGTAGAAATTATCAAGTAATCTTTGCCTTCTACAAACACCTGTTTCATTCCATCTTATTTGCATTATGAATCAGAATGGTGTATGGTTCATTTTGCACCTCCCATTTCTTTTCTGCGAGAGCAAAGTTTCTGCAATTCCGCTGTAGACTTATGGGCTATGAAGATAAGGGGCTTCTCTTTGGTCCTGCAAAAGTCTTTGGTGAGGTTCTAGGAGAGAAGAGACACCAGAGCTGCTGTGAAGGCAAGATAAAAGTTTGGATACCTCAGGTGTCCTAATCCTCAGCAAGCACAAGTGTGGGGATTTCCTTTAAACTCATGTCGAGGGTTTAGATTGCGGGGTGACAATAAAACCCTGGCAGATGTATTGTTAACCTTCTCTTCCCCCTCCTTCCCCCATTTGCCCCTCTCTCTCACCCTTCCCACTCAGGACAGGTGATTGGGAAGAAAAGAAGGACAGAGAGAAGAGAGTTGGAAAAATTAAAAGTGTTTTACTAATGCTACTAATAAGAATAGAGAAAATAATACAAAATATACAAAACCAATCTTGAAAGTCTCAGCCACTGCAGAGCCAGCACCCAAAGCCCTGGATTGGACTCTGCAGCCACCGGAGCTGGATTCAGTCTCTCACTAGGCCTCTGTTCACAGGGACGACCATCAAGGTCCTCTCCTAATGTCGGCCATAAGGAAAAAGGGACGAGATCCTTGTGATCTCCCACTTTTATATTAAGTATTCACGTGAATGGAATGTTATACACAGTTGGTCAGTCTCTTGGTCACCTGTTTCTTGTTGCCCCTCTTGTAAGATGTGAATCTGTCCTTATCAATAAGTTTGCATTCCATTGCTATGTTTACCAAAACATGTGTCTGGTTCTCCAGGAAAATGCAGCTAATATGAAGGCTTTAGCTGACAGGCAAATTCACTAAAAGAGAAACTTGTTTTTTAACAAAACCAGGACAACTCACCTCATATCTTGTTAGCCTGTGGGATATGGAGGAGGCCTCCTCCTGCCAGATCCTGGTGAGTGGTGGCATTACTGGTGCCACCTGTCTCATTCACGGCAGTTACAGCTGCCAAGAGAAAAGAGGTTAAAATGCCCATCCTTTGACAGTGAACAAATAAATGCAGCTTTCAGTTGAACCATGGATGTTTGTCTGGAAGCTTCTTACCAGGGTTTATAGTCACCCCTCCTTTCCTGGCATGGAAGATGAGCAGGTTTCTCTCCATTAACTGTATCTCCCTGGGGTTCTCTGTTCAACTTAAAAAGAAAGTTCTCAAAGAACCTGGAGAGCACACTTGGGACTTGCATACAACACAACAGTAGTTTGTTTACAGCAGCTTAATTTAAATTGGATTTCACATAAATTCTTTGAACAGCTGAGGAACCCCATGTGGACGCACTTATTTGCCTTAAGAGTTGTCTTAAAATCAGTTCCTAATCAATTTAAGCTCCACTGATCAGATTTAAATATATATTTTAAAGGTCAACACAACCTTTTGCATTGATTTAATGAAATGTATTGGAAGCAGCGCCCAAGTGAACTGGTGCAGCTCTGTGTAAAAGCTGTCTGAATTAGTGTAATATGGATTGTCAAAAGAGGGGGAAACATTTCTCCCTTTCAAAGCTTCCAAATTCAATCTCTTGATTGAACGCTAGCAAGATAGAGGCTGGCAGATTTCTCCTCTGATGGAGCCACGTATTGATTTTGTCATTAGATATACAAAACAAATACCTAATTCAGTAATAGGCACATTTTATGCCTTCCCTTGATAGTGTTGATCTCAACCCTACATACATATGTTTTAGCTCAAAAGCACATACGTTTCTTCTTCAATATGAAAGTTTAAAATTCAAGCCTGGGAATGTTCTTGAAATTATGATTATGATCTTCAAAAGATTATAATCTGGAAAGATAGGATCTTTAAAAATTATATAAATAACAGCATAAAAGGATCACTTATGTCAGGAGCCTGTTTCGCTGTTTAACAGGTGCAGATATTCGACATAAACTCAATCTCATTTGTGCTGAGTGGCTGAATTGCTGAGGAATCACTTTATTGGTATGTGAAATATTTACTATGTATAGCTGGACAGCTTCCCAGGAATTCTGATGAAACACGTTAATGCACAAGAAAGAACATCCTTTCTTCATAAGACTTGTGAATACGTAAGATTTGCTCTCTCAGTATCTCATACAGAATTTTTTAAACTATCTGAATCATTCATACAAATTTATCTATAAAAACTACTGAGAAAGATCTTTTTAGGTAGAAAATTCTCTCTTTGTTGAGAGAGAACTTGCTGTTATAAACATGAATATTGAAAATAACATATGCTTTTATTTAAATTACATTTTTCTTTACCCTATTTAGAAATTGCCTTTTTCTTATAGAAGGGTGAGAGACCACATGTTGCTTTAAACAGTTTCAGATGCCCAGAAGAGAAGAGTGATATTTAGGTCACTTCAAAAAGTATATTAACTTAGAAGCCAATAACTAACATTTGGCTAGGAATTATTTGCATGTGTCCTTTGAATAAGAGGCATTATTTGCTAAGAATGATTTATTTATACAATTCAGCTACGGATTTCTATATCTGTGGAAGAACCAAAATATGGTATAAAAGTAGGAGAGACTTTCAGTTACTATCTAAAACTTCTGGCTTCCCACCTGCAATATGAGCTCTGGGTTTGCTAGTGCAGTAATTGATCTGCATAACAAATACAGGCAAGTTTAGCTCTTAGAGACTGTTAGAATATGCAAGAAAAAAAGGACATAAATAGCAGGTTTACACAGAGAAGAAAAGTTTCAAGCAAGTGTAGGCCACATTCCCTGCAGCTTAGGAGACACATAAAAAACCCAACCTAAATCAATAAAAGCCAATATGAACTGCTATATTAAAAAGCTAATATTGAGAGCCATGAAAGCTCAAGAGTTTACATGAGCAGCCTATAAAATGCCAATATAGCTAACACCAGGGTACTCTGTAGAAACCATGTCTCTGCAAATCCAAAACTATATTTAAAAAAAAAAAATCAAACTGTTTCCAGGACCAGGAATAACAGATGTAGACAAATTTGCAAGGTTAAAATTTGTTCTCTGTTCCTGATTCACAGGCATGTGTCACCAAAGCATACGCAGAATTTTCAAGGATGTATTTCTCTGAGATGAAAGCGAGTTGTCCATCCCACGTGGTATAAACTGACCCTGAGTTTAAGTTTAGGGAACCTGAATGTGGATAGTACAATTGCCTTTCCATCCTCTAAACATTATGGCTACACAGTGGACCACTCATGATAGTTCAAAGAACTCTTTTGGATTGGCTGTGAACAACAGTCTTTATATTATTTTTGCACAGATGCTTGTAGTGGTTTGAATATTCATGCTTTATTCAAATTACATGGAAAAGACTAGGTGCACAAGGCGGCATGTGTATGTGTGTTGGCTTTGACTCTAGAGAGAGGACATTTCATTATCTAAATGGTCAGGGGAAGAGTATGAAAAAGAGGCAACCATTTTCTATTTATTTACTATGATGCACAGAAAACTGCTGCAAAGTAGCTAAGGATCAAATCTTTCAAGTCTTTTTTCCCAAGAAGATATAAACTGCCCAAGTAACGAGTGGATGAAGCGTTTCTCCATGACCGCTCCCTACATGAGGCTAAACCCATTGCACTGGTTTATTTTTACTCCAAAATTGCCGAATAAATGAAGAAAGTATATTTTTTTCTTATAACATTGAGTATTTTAATTAAAAGAGGAACTGCAGCTTCTGCCATTAGTGCTGCACATGCCTGCAGATTGGCAAAAAATAACTTATTTTCTCATGGAGTGGGAGTTTCTTTCTGGCCCTATATGCAAAAGCTCACGCAGAGTCTGTAGTCTCGCTATATCCAACTGGTACAGCAGCAGTACCACGGGGAACAGTCTTTTGAGTAAAGGAGTGGCCAGATGAGCTGGGGGAAATTTTTTCCATAATTTGAATGCATTGTTAATACTTAACATTTCCAATATTCATTAGAGTATGACAGAGAACATCAGTCACTTCCACCAGGACTGGAATCGATAGGAGCAGAAACCCTGTCCTAACAACCAGAACATTGCTCGAATACCACTGAAAACACTTGTTCCCATTTCCATAGGCTCAACAATACTTCAGTTGGACTTTTAATGAATATACAGCTGAGCGTATGATACACAATAGCAGACTGTAGAGAAATCATACTTGTAGAGACTGGAACGTCCCAGGTAACTTCAAGACCAGTCTCATCTCAATTACTTAGGTGTTTTTATACCTGGGAGCAGTGAAAAAGGATACTTTAGAACTTTTATATATTAAGCAGTTATAAAATGAAATACAATTTGTATTCTAATGTGTTGCTTGAATTAAAAAAATAGAAATAAGGAATCAACTTCCATTTTGCCCAGATCTTTATGATCCAAAAATGTTTTCAATAATCTGATTTATGTAACAATTTCAAAGCTGGGGGAAGAGGATATGACATCTGCAAGAAGTATCAATTTCAAGAACGCTCCTATTTGCCGTTTGGTAGGTAAATAATACTCTTTTAAAGAAGTAATACACATAATAAAGGAGAGAATGCAAATTGTTCTTCCTTGATACTGGTGAGCTCTAAAAACTTCCTGAAACATTAAATATTATGATCAGCTCAGTTCCCTCCAGGTAACACGGAATAATGCTTTGTGGTACAAGCAGGTTATGAGAGACTGAATGGAGGAGCCTGAGCAGAGCCAAATTCAAAACGGAACAAGGCACACTGAGAGTGAAATAACAACATGACTGACTTGCAAAGGTAGAGGAAACAATGAATTCAAAATGAGCAATAGAGGCTGACCGTCACTGTGTGCTCAGTTTGCTGCATAACATAGTCCCTTCTCTTGGATTAATTACTGAAAAGAGGAAAGTAGGTGTGTATGTACTTCCCCTTGTTCGAATGGAAAAGGAAGCTTGCGGAAAAGCACACGGTGCTGTGTGCAGCTGGGTGTACACAGGCTCACACCCCTTCTCCTCCCAGCACAGAATAAAGCTCTCACAGAGACACCCTCCTGGTCAGTGCTTGAGGCCGGGACAGGCTGCCCGGGTCAGTCCCCTCCAGATCTTCTCCACATTTTTTTCAGGGCAAATCCAGGTTATGGACCCTGTGAAAGGTCACTTCTCCTTCTAACCACACTCAGTGAAATTAATGTTTTCCAGCACGCAGTCTGGAGCGAGCTTTCCAATGGAAATGTTCTGAAAACATCAGGTGACAGGATGGAAACTCTTGCCACAGTATGTTTGTTACCTGTTAGATATATTATAGCTGGACCAGTGCAAGTTTACCAAGTGGGATGGACAAAAGTTGGAGGTACATGAAGTTTGTATCATGCCCAGAGAGGTGGTAGATGCCCCATCCCTGTTGACATTCAAGGCCAAGCTGGACAGGGCTCTGAGCAACCTGATCTAGTTGAAGATGTCCCTGCTTATTGCAGGGGGTTGGACTAGATGAGCTTTGAATGTCCCTTCCAACCCAAACTGTTCTATCATTCTATGGTTTCAAATGTGAAGCAAGAACAACAGACAGACATAGAGGACCTCAAGGGAAGACCTTTGCTGTTCAGGAAGTTAAAGTGATCAAACATAACAGAACACAAACAGCTTCAAGAATGGGTGTGTTCTCAAACACCAGATCCTGATTCCAGAATGAAACCTGACAGGCAACATTGATTCACAGGATTACTCAGTTCCCTCCTTTGCGCTTACTTCATTATTTGGATTTTTCCTTTCGCTTTGCTTTGGTATAAGTAGTCTGAGATCTGCAAAGCCAAGTGATTCAGGCAATAAATGAGAGACTTAGATAACGTCTGGCCTATGGTCATGTCCTGCACAACTGCTTATTTTTTTGGAACAAACATGATGGCAAAAAGTGGGGCAGGCCCCCATGTAGCACAGGTCCAGGTCCAGAGGAGCCACACTGCAGCCCCTTTTGCAACTTTACATTTGATTTTTTTTATTTTTTAAACACACAAAGATTGTGTGAAGTCCTAGTGAAAAAAAGAATAAAAAGGATATGGCACTATTTAACTGGAAGACTTGATTTTCTTGTGTGTGTGTGTCCAAGAGATCCTTTCTACCGGAGGAAAGTCATGCAACATGTATGTTGCTTCATTGCTTATTTTATTCCTTTCCTTTCTGGTTCTTTGTCCTTCTGGGTTTGTTTTCCTTGCTAATCTGTGAACGGCCCTATCGTGCAGCTCTGGGACTCCGAGAAATGCAACTGAAGGAGGACATGAAGTTCAGAGTTATAGGCATTTTTATAGAAGTATAGTCACAGTTCCACTGTCAAGACTAAAGTCAACCCAGAGCAGGTATCCAAGCTCTTCACTTAACATATAAAGTTGCTCTTTATCCTCCCTATGATGCCTACTGGAGGGGTAGGGGGCAGGCAAAAAAGGTGCACACATTTTTTAATAATGGGGTGGTTAACAGCTGGAGCAAATGAGTGAAACGTCCCTCCCCCAGCCCCCAGATCAAGGCTTGGTTCCTCACTGAGGGATCTGCTGCTGTCACACACCAAACACCAGGCTCAGCACTGCATTGAGGAGGTAAAGTGCAATGGCTGCAATAGCCATTAAGGTGCTTAAACTGCCCGATGAAAGGGTGCCTCCCACCCTTTCATTCACTGGCTCAATTAAGCAAAGACAGGCAATATTCTTGAGGATTTTCAACAGTTCTCTATTAGCTCGTGATTAATTAAAAATGAAGTCCTTAAGAAGTGTAGCATTTGGTGCATTTCTTGTCTCAAATGAGCTTAGAGAAACAGTTTATCAGTCTTCTAATTTATTATCAACATTCACTAAAATTTCAGAGAGAGTTGCACACTGGAGGCAAATAGCTCTCATATCTAATTGCTGAGATTAATTTGCAGTTATTAGTATATTAGGAATTTAAGTTTGCACTACAATCCTTTTTGTTAATCGCTTCACTTGTTCTGTTTTATTTTTCTAAGAAACTGTTACAATGATAGATTTGGGCTCAAAACTCACATACTTTACAGTTTTTAATTTCAAGAGTAATAATTACGTCTTTCAGATAGCACATTCTCACCTTTTTTAAAAGGCATTCCTCAGGTGAGAAACACAGAATGTTGTCTTCTCAAAAGCCTCATGCTGCATGGAAATTGTATTATAAAACTGAAAAGAAACCTGAAGATGGAGGCAATGTTAAGGCATCATGGCAGTGCTTTACAGTAAAATATATTATAGATAATGCACTTATTCAAACCCCAAGAATTATAACCCTGGGAATTCTAAGGTAAAATTAAATTTGACAAGAAGTCCAAATAAAACATAAAGAAATGAAGAGTAAAATATCTAAACAATCCTAATGATGCCTGGAGAAAATAATTTCTAGATCTGTAACTAGCTAGAAGTTGCAACCTTTGTTTGCATAATATGTGTGTGTTTGTATATACGTACACTAATACACACATGCTTTTGAAGGTGAATCATCCACTTCATACTGTGAAACTGAAAGTTCATTAGAAATGTCTCTATTCTGCAGGAAAGAGCAAAAAATACAGCGAGCCTTTAAAAAAAAATCTCTTAATCGTATCCAAGTCCACAAATGTAAAACTGTCTCAATGTGAACTGTATATTTTTGCCTGGTTACAGTCACCACAGTAACACCTATGGAGCTGTTAAAAAGCTCATCGCCTGGAAAAAAAAAAAGAACAGGGTAAAGCATAAATTACAAAGCAATATACATACCAGACATCTGCAATGCATCACAGGAACCTCAGCGGTACCTTATGGAGTCTGACAACAAGTATGGGGTCAGTGCAACGAGCACACTGGAGGCTGCAGCAATTTCAGCTGCAGAGCGGTACCTCTGCAAGTCTGGTGGGGGAACAGTCAGAAGGACGGTTGGAAATGTAAGGCCTTTGTGACAGGGGCAGCTGCGTGGGGATGGGAGGACTGGAGATTCCTGAGCTGTCAGTAGGGCCGTGTCTCTCTGTGCCTCTGAGAAGATGTGCAATGGGGCTGAAAGGGCGTCCCCATCGTGTGTGACGAGTCGGCCAGACCCGGCTCCACGGCAGCGTCAGTACCATGATGGGAACTCTCCTAATACCAGGCCTTGTCTATCTGAGAAGCAACGTTAAAAATGTTAAGCAGTTACTAGGTCAAAATGGGATCCCGATGGCACATTGAGAGAACAGCACAGAAATGCCAACACAAATGATGAACTTCACAGAGGCCACTCAACAGAAACGATCTATCTGCCAAGACGAGGTAAGAAAGGGTGTTTGGAGACAGTATCAGGAACACCAGGTTTTGTAGCCTGAAATGAGACCTGCACTGAGAAAACTTAAACCCCAACCTCTTCTGTACCATTAGCAGCCATGCTTTCTCCAAATGACTACACTGTTTGCTACGTGTACACATCTGAGATGTAACACTATTAATCACAGAGGTATTGGTTATAGCTCCCATAGGCAAAACTGAAGTTCTATGTATGTTGCACTGTGTGGGCACATTAGACTGGAAAAACAAGGTATATTATCCCCAAACTTAAAGGACTACCTCTCCGAGTAAAAGATTGACATGATAAAAAATTACCTAACAACTGCTGTTTCCTGGTACAAGCATCAAACTGCTTGACCTGAACTTGGATCAGCGGCCAATCCCTTTGTGAATTAATCTCCCAAAAGTGCATGTAGAGGGAGAAGCTTCATTCTGCCAGGGAATAAAAAGAAGCTGAGCCTCTCTCCCTCTCCCAAAATATTGTTCATACTGACCTGATTTACTGTCAAAAAATGCAGTGAGCCTATTTCCCTGGAAAGAAATGCATTTCAACCAGCTGTTGCTGGACTGCCAGCTTCTCCTAGTTGATGACTGAACCACAGGCTGAGTGTTCCCAACCTTTGCTGCCATGATGTTCCTGCCTGAATAATGAAAAAAAAAGAGATTCCTTTAAAAAGGCACTGGTTCTTCACGGTCTTGAAAGGAGAAAACCAACACAGAGCTTCAACCACTGTCAGTTCCGGCTCACCATATGCCTGAGACCAGCATTCCCAAGAAGATCCCAAATCGAGACTGCACATCACTCCTGCAGTACTACTTGTTTCCCCAGCATCCAAGGGGAAGGAACATATTGAGCCATACAGCAGCTGTTCTCAGTCCTGGCTCTACAACCAGCTTGCTTCTTAACCTTTTCTTGGATCAAAGCTCTGGTCATCAGGCTTATCCAGACAGGGATTATTTTCTTTTTTTCTTTGCCATTGTTAATGGATAACTCTGCCATGGCAGTCAAAAAGCCATATGTGGTTATGAGCCAGCAAGAGAAGGTTTCACGCATGGAGGACCTGGAAATTCTTCCTTCCTCCTTTCTGCCCATCTTCTGAATAGTCTGGTTTTGGTTAGACAATGTCAGGTGGCGCTTCAGAGAAAAAAACAGGTGGGCTGAGCCAGTTAGGACAGGAAGACAAACTCTGAGAAGAAGAAAAGAGCCAAGGGGAGAAATGAGGTATTACTGAGCCCACTGTGCCTCACTATGCGTTTTAAATTCAACTTTAAAATGTAACTCATTGTTTCACCTCTGAAATACAATGAATTTTATAAGTCAGACTCACTCCTAGAGCCAGTGTCATAACACTGTCCCAACGATGATCTTTACTCAAGTGGAAGCTGAGCATGCATGCAGGGAGCACATTTAACAGGGACGCTGTAATGATTTCAGAAAATTATAAACTTAAATGTAGTTTAGACCTGCATACTAATGAAGAGACGCCTATATAGGTTTCTAGACAACTCAGTTTAAAATAAATTTTAAAATGTCGATTCACTGCAGTGCTGAGTTTCTTTGTCCAATTACACAAAGTACTAAGCATCTCATCATAACTAAAGCATTTTTGTCATTTATCTCATATAGATTTTTTTCTAAGTTTAACCCTAACTCTTTTTGCTTTATGATAATCCTCCTGGGAGTAATTACTAAATTTCCACAGCAGTAATTCGAATAGCATAAGGGCATGTAACCTCAGCCTTGCTCTCTCCATCATGATGAAGATTTTGCCTAGAAACATACTCTTCCCCTTCACATTATTTAAAATATGACACATGATCAATAACATGAAACTGCAGAAAATTTTCTCATATGATAATTCTATTGATTTTTAAAATAAATAATTAAACTAACTGTTAAGACCAACTTCATCAATACGATCCGATTCCTTTGTTCCCCCTTCCTGAGCAGGACAAATCAATCAGGGTCTCCTGTAACCAGTTTCCTGCAGCTCTCGCACCACTCTGACAACACCCTGAATAGCCATTTTACACCCCATTGTTCTCTCCCTGCTCTCACATCCACCTGCACACACCCCTGCAGCTCCAAATCTCACACTTCCCCGGAATCTTCTCTATTGCATTGTACATTACCCAAAACCTCCGTTTCCATTCTCTTTTATGTGCTCTCTCAGTTCGCTTCTTCCTACACCATCAGGTTCCTTTGCAAAATAATGAATGCAGTTTTAGGAAAGACATACTGTATTTTTCACAGATAAGAGCTAGAATGCCAAACTGTGTTAAACGCCAAATTTCTTTCCATTTTGATGACAGTGACATATCTGCAAATTAACACCTCTGCTCAGACTGTACTTTAACACCAGGACTTTACTACTAACTAGTTCTCTGCAAGGCAAAACAGGCCCCTGGTAGAAGGTGAAATGGGAAAGCCAAGAAAAGGCTCCTGGGCTTCCTCCGAAAGCAAAGTGTCTTCTCCACAGGGATGGCCGGCTCTCATTTTCTCTTGTACTCTGACGCCCTTAACACCTGTGAGTCAGCTGCAATAAAATCTCTCCCCAAGTGAACTTGCCTGTGATCCCACCAACACCCTCATCAGGCACCTGGCACCTTGTGCTGCCACCAAGCGCTGCTCCTGGACCCAAGTGGTTGGAGCGAGGAGCCTCCCCTGTGGCAAAACCAGTCAATCTGAAAGGATGGGACAGACCTTTTTGCAGGTATGTTCTGGGTACCTGCAGCCAGAGAAGGGGTTCTTCAGTGTTTCTTGTCATGTAAAATATTCATGGACTTGATTGTGTTCAAGGGACACCAATTACGCACCTCTGGGAGAAAAAGCCTTCAAAAATTTAGGTTGTTAAGACTCATATTTAATATATTCTGCAAAACGCACTCTTCTTTACATGGAACAACAGATTCAAGACATTAGCAGCAGTTTATGCTGAAGAAATGGCTAAACACTGTGGAAGAATTACAGAACATGGAGCAACACAGCCTAAATCTGACACGCTTGGCATGGTGGGGCGCAGCAGCCCCAGTAGATACATTACTCCCCACAACACTTATTTACTGACAGAAACTGTTTGCAAGCTGCAGGAGCTTTTCAAAAGGAGTAGGAATTAGAGCATGCCTACATTTGACAATGTTATTTCAAGTCCAAATAGGTTACAGATAATTTATAAATCTCCCTGAAAAACAATGCCCTTCCTGGAGCTGCTTTTATCTGTTTGACAGCCATGCAACTCAATGGCCCAATAAATTGCTTTCTACAAATTGTTTTATTTTAAAAATAACTTTTTCGTATGTATTTCAAAGGCTTATTTACAGTAAGTACAATTATTAACTCTGTTAGGTACATGGGCAGATGTGCAGATAAGCACATACATGTAGCTCTCAGGTTAATGTTATTTTAAGTTCCTTACATAGTTCCAAAATTCAAGATTTGTCTCAGTTGACATGGCTCCAACAGGTGTAATTGGAACAACAAATATGTTACAGATCAGAATAACATCAAAAGTATTCACCAGCTCTGCGTCCACACTTAACAAGCCTGCCTTCTAACAATTCACACTGTATGTATCACTGTAACACATGAACACCTGACAAAGGCTTCCATCAAAGATGAGCAGATTCTCTTAACTAGATGAAACTTGATACACTAAACTTTGTACAAGCATTTACTTTTCATCATGTTTAAAAAATAAAGTTATAGTATGTCTTTGGCTGCCTTTCAAGTGCCAAATTCAAACCTCAGCGCATGCACCCAGCTCCCATTAAAAGCAGTAAGAGATGCAAGACACTGTCGATTTGGCCTTCACTAAGTGACATGAAAATTAAAGGAAAAGAAAAATAAAAAGCAGGTTTTGCTAGAGGTTACACAGCAACAGAGCAAGAGGGTGAGCTAAGGAACCCTGACTACCTTCCCCACACGCTTCTGACTACATTCAATGTGGGGAATTAGGGCAAACCCAGGAAAAGGCAGTGACTTTGACTGGAAAGTAAAATGGACTAGGAAACAGTGACATTATAGTTGGTCAAAAATAGACAATATAGGAAAAGAAGAGAAAATTAAGAATGACAGACAAAAAATACTGAAAACTACCATCACAAAGGAAGGAAGATGATGTGATGCAAAAGCAAGCATAAATAAAATGACATGCACTGATGAGAGGTATTTTTCAGACATGTTAAATAACTGTCAACATACTTTCAGTAAATACACAGTTTGCCTCTAGTAGGTGTATTTACTACTGCATACAATGGCCCGGGTGGTAGGCTGATGTTGAGGGAAGACAACTCTTTACTTCTCATCCATCCTGGACACTAACCGTTGCCTCAAAAATATTATCACAGAGCATTAGTTACTGATTTCACTCAGCAAAACCCAAAAGGCAGCTGTGACTACACCCTCAGTGTTTTGAAAAGGAGAATTATTTTAGAAAAACCATATAAAGACTTGCAACTTGTCATAGTGCAGACTCTTCAAAAATGCACTGCTGAAGTTGCTGGCATTTACAGCATGAACCTGAAAGGTGCTGTGACTGTCCCAGAATTGGACACCTGCCATGTAGGTAACAACCAGCAGCTCGCCAGCAGAGCCCAGCACGGCCCTGCTTCCCAGGAGAGAGGCGGGCTCTGAATAGGAGACTGGAATGGACAGTTGGGACAAAAGAGGACATGGAAGACAGCAGGAGTGGGTTTGTCCAACCTCCTGAGCCCTATATCTGTGCTGTCTGAAATTACTAAACACCCCAATAAGCTGAATGACCAGAGCTGTTTTTCCCTGCTGTTGGCCTATTTTGCATCTCCTAGAACAAGGCCCAAACACATCTATACCCTTATAATACTAAAAGCGTTCTCCACCAGCTTCAGATAAAACTACTTCTAAACCAAACCCATCTTCCTAACTACCAAACCCCTACTTTCCAGGGCTCTATAAAAATCAAAGCTGTTTGACACACCTTATTCCTCCAAAACACAATTTATTGAAGTTTCACTGTTAAAATCTGACTGTTGTGAAACTACTACTGAAGGGTAAACAACCAGGCCCTGGTCTCAGCAGTTGCACCTGTGTGTCTGGAGAGGGACCAGGCAGAAGCCCTCCTGGTGGGACTGACAAAATTAATCCCTCCAAGGGCACCAGAACAGATGGATGCACATAGCAGAGAGAAGAATCCATCCCCATGCCCTACAACAGCTCAACATCAGCACTAAACAAATCAGAAGGAAAATGCACATGGAGAAGGCTGCTTTGCTTTTTTATCCCTCAGTACCCAAGCCTTTTGCATTCCACTTCCCAGCCCCAGTCTTGGAATCTGCCATCAACTGTCCACACCCTCCATCACTTGACTACAGGGATCTGCATCACTGCAGGGCTGCATCTCCTGAGAAGCACAGAAGAGGCAGAGAAGGGGCATCATGAGCTGCGGCCACAGATCTGCTCGATGTGGTAGATCTCCTTGGGACAGTTGGCAGACAAGATGAGAGGTGCGTCCTCTGTTATCACAACGTCATCCTCAATGCGCACACCAATGCCACGAAATCTCTCAGGGGCACTCACATCATCCTCAGGGATATAAATGCCTGAAAGAAGGAAGAGAATTAAAACACACAACACAATCCAGAAAAACACCGTTCCCTTACTGAACAACCATGAGAGCATGGTTGGATTTTCAGCAACATAACGACTTTGATTCTGAAAAATTTTAGTAAGGAAAGCTGCTCTCTTTCCCCTCACTCATGGCAGTTGGTGGGCTAAGAAAGGAAAGTGTCCCTCTGTGCCTACAGACACTAGCATGTTAATAAAAACTTCCACAATTGCAGCTGGCCTTCGCACTTCTTGCTCTCAACACTACGTTCACAATGACGATTTTAACAATGTTCTGAATAGAGAGAAGAGCCAAGCATTAAGTATCAGTTTCCAGCTGACAACTCCAAATGCAGTGAAAAGCAGAAAGATTGATTCATTGTGAAATGCCTAATTCGCAAAGCTAAGTTGTGAATGCCTGCAATTGCAGACTGCAATGCTTGAGACTCACACTACCTGTGACAGGACAGTCACAGTAACACAGAACACAGCACGAGTGAATTTACCCTGCTTCTCTGCACTGCAATTGATCTGTGCTGCTCTGGGTCAAACACTAGCAGTCTGAGGTCTACATTACTCTGCTTCCTGCTGGACACACTTTTTCTGAGAGTATACTCCCACAATATGTTCTGTTTGGGAGAGAAATAGAGTTTTCTAATACTGTAATGACTTTGGGAGGGGAATAACTTAATGTTTTCTAATACTGTGATAATTTTCAGTTTCACCAGAAAGGACCTGAATGCTTTGGTCTAAGGGATCAACTAACTACTCAAAGCAACACTGTTATCCTCAGTGCTGGCATATTTTGGTCCACCACTGATTGCACATCTTTTTACCTGGTTCAATGGTTATCACCATGCCTGGCTGGAGCGGGAGCGATCGAGATATATCTGGGGTATCATGAACATCCATGCCCAAGTAATGGCCCACATGATGTGGGCAGTACTTTCGAACAGCCTAGCAGAAGACAAAACAAGTGTCATGGAGGCAGTTAAACACAGCCTAATCTCTTGTTCCAATACACAAGCTAGGGAGAAGAGACAGAACAGTTACATGTGCTTAACTAGCAATCTTACTGCCATGACTAGGTCATCAGGGGCTGTCTTCCATTTACCAGAACTGGATAGCCATCAAAAGCCATGTGTACCAGGCGCCTACTATGAGCATGTTGCAGGCTGCCCTTCCCCCTCACTGAGAAGAAGAGTCCAAGCCCTTCACTACCTCAGCATGTCAGGCAAGACTTTAGTTGTCAGCTCACCAAGCTTTGCTTCCCCAACCCTTTCCACCCCTTAAACATCCAAGCCCTGTGTTGCTCCCATCAGCAGACCGTGACAACCAACAGCAGCTGATACAGCTGATACATGATGTGGCAAAAAGGTCTCCTATGCCTGGCAGAGTGAATGCTGTGCTGATTTCACTCAGCAGCTACAGCAGGATTTTAATCTACCTCTACAGGGCACTGACACCACCTCCCCCTGCATCATCTTAATCCCCCTCCCTCCAGGGTGGAGTTTCTTGACAGCTGGAATCAAAGAGCTAACTCCTCCTGTGCCTCATGCCCCTCACATTCACTGGGACTGAGCTGCAGATGCTGGTATCATCTGGCTGTGCTGCCACCTGCTGAGAGAGACCATCATGATAGCCTCCGTTGGCAGGAGAGAACACTGTGCTGTTACTGCACTGACACTGTGGGACAATTAAATCTGGCAGAGATCCATGCAGCTGCCAAAGGGGTAGTTCTGTCACCTGGTTCCACCATCTTTCTTGTATTGACACCAGCAATCACGCAGGTTTGTAGCGAGTGGGACCAAATAAACTCAAACTGCCAATCAGTCCTGTTTTTGTCTGCAGGTTCAGCTCTACAGCAGATCAGTTCCCCAGTCTGTTCACCAGGTAGTTCTGTGAATCCCAACGCTGACACAAAATCGTGCAGAAGAGGCAGCAGGTGGAACAACTGAGAATAGGCTGCATCTTTTGATGCACTGCAGATTTATGCTATGTTCAACAGATCGCAAAAATATGACTAATTGCTTGCAGCCAGCCCTGGACCCAGAATTTTGTGTTAGTGCCAGTGTCTCTACAGGTCCCTTCAGACTGTACTCTAAAGCTGCGCCTACACTAACAAGTAGTGCAGAACAATGGGAATGGATCCACAGAAAGAAACAGCAAGTGTTGAAGAACAAATTTTTACACTATGTGCACATAAGGCTGGGGGGCTACTTGAGACTAAATTGTGCACTGAATGGTTGAAACACACCTTCAATTTAGCCTTGTCTGCGAGAAATCCAATCCTGTGCTGAGACCACCCCGCAATATGAATTAAAGCATAGTGAGTGGGGACAATTAGATGATTAATCTCAAAAGCACATTCCTGAGCCAAACTGAAGCCACTACCATAACCCAAGGAGAAAACAGTCAGGCCTAGTGGGGAAGAAGCTGGAGTAAAAAAAACTTAGAGTACCTTGAAGAAGTGGTTGTCAGTGATGCTGCTCTTTAGAACCCCCAACTCTTTCAGTTTCTGTCCAATAAGGCTCAGCATGAGGCTGTAGATATTTTCTAGGCTCACGCCTGGGGAGCAGAGGCTCAGGCAGGACTTCTGAATATCCAGGACAGCCTGGTACAGTTCTGCTTGGGGTTTGGTGAACCTGAAAACCATTGAGAAAAGGAACAAATGACAGTTCTCACAATGAAACCTCTAACCAGAACCTGTTTTGGGACAGATTCAGTTCAGTGCTGGAGAAGGGAAAGTCAGAACAGAAAGCAACTCGCTCCATATATGAAATGCCAGACAAAGCATCACTCCAACATGCTCTTCCATACACTGGGTCAGGGCAGAGCTTCTCAGCTGACAACCTAACCCCAAAGCAAGGCAAAGGTACTACAGGAAAAAGAATGCACTTGGATCAAAACATATAGGAATTAAACACAGAACCACCGAGACAACACACCAACAAATCCACAACTGACAGAGCTATGTACAGGTCAACTAAACTCCTGTTCTTTTACATATAACCACAGTCAGCCACAGCTGAAGGCATAAAAGCCCTCTCTGCACTTTAAGCATGCTGTAATAGGTGAAAATAGCAGTAATCACACATTTTCATGCAGTAATTAATGAGACAGTGGGAATTCAGCTTCTCATGCTGAAAGATTAGTTTATATAATTTGATTACTCTGAAGAACCACAAAATGAGATATGTTAAAAATACTCACACAGAGATTAAACACACATACACTCATTCCATCAATTATTTAAGAGCTTCTCAAAGTTCTTCAAAATCGCATTATTGAAGCATACCTTCCGTTGACGGGCCAGGTACGCGTGATGTCACTTACATAGCAGGAAGACTCACATCCACCATCTAGTAAGACCAGTTCACCATCCTGGAGAATAACAGGAAAAAATGCCCTGTGGGTCAGTCCAACTATTAACCAAATTGATTTATCTGTCTGAGAGCAAGAAAGAAGATTATGTATTTATTTCTGCAAAGCAGCTGCAGAAATGTGAATTCCTTTTGCAGAGCAACAACCCAGGTGCTTATAATTAAGCTATTTCAGTCAGATTGTTTCTCTGCAAGGTAGTCTCTGACTGTTATGCTTATCTACAGCCTGAACATGCTGATTTTCAAACACTTTGGAGTGAAAAAAGACATTTTCCTTCCACTATTTTGCACTCTGAGAGAGCAGTCCCATTTAAACCTGCATCGCCTACACCAGCAAATTATACCAGTGATTGAGACAGAAGGGTTTTGCAACAAAAACCATAGATTTCTGAGCTACCCACATGATCAGCAATGGCTAGAGATTTAGCCTTGTCACAAGGTAGGAAGAACCAGCAAAATCACTTCTCCGACAGTGTATCACTACTGTAAATGCACTACTGAATAGCTTGTACTGTCCTCTCTGTTCACTTCTGGGACTGCCCTGACTGCTCTAAGATATACTTCTAAATCTGTCTGGTGATGAAGAAAAAACTTAAGACGATGTGAACCTCCAGTTCACTTCAGCAAACCTGTTCCATGTCTATCAAATCACTGACTGCACATCTTCCAAAACGCCATGCAAAAAAGACAAAGGAGCAGGAATAAACCCACTGCTTTGCTTTCCCTCCTTAAAGGGTCTAACTACAAATAGAGTAGTGAGATCTGTAAAAAGTTTGGATTAAATTCACTATGGATTTATGCTACTTGCAATCCAAGGCCTTTTACAGAGATTCACTCCACAGATCTGTGATTGTGCCAGCAGCCGTGATGTGGAATGACAAGGCAGTTTTTAACCCGGTAGGCAGCTGAGCACCACGCAGCCAATTGCTCACTCACTCTATCCAGTGGGATGGGGGAAAGAATCAGGAAAAATAGGTAAACCTTGTGTATTGAGATAAGGACAGTTTAATAGGGCAGAAAAGGAAGGGAAAATACTAATAGTATAATATAGAAAAAAAGCAATGCACAATGCAATTGCTCACTACCTGCCAGTCGATGCCCAGCCTGTCCCCAAGCAGTGGCCCCCTGGCCAGTTTCCCCTCTAGTTTACCTATTGAGAATGACATCATATGGTATGGAACATCCCTTTGGCCACCTGGGTCCACCTGTCCCAGTCATGTCCACTCTCAACTTCTTCTGCACTCCCAGCCCACTTGCTGGTGGAGTGGTGAGAAACAGAAAAGGCCGTGACTCTGTGTAAGCACCGCTCAGCAAAAACTAAAACATCTCTGTGTTATCAACATTATTCTCATCCCAAACCCACAACACAGCATATCAGCTACTGGGAAGAAAATTAATTCTATCCTAGCCAAAACCAGGAGACAAGGAATAATTCTAGCATGTTAAGGTAAAAAATAAGCAGTAGAATTTCATTGCTAGCACTGCTTCCAGTGATAGCTACTATTCATTGTGTACAGTTATGTGCCACAAACACACAGTAGATAAACTAGCAGTGAGCAGATATCACTATCCATTGAACAGACAGGCCACTAAATATCCATTTAAATTGCATTTTTAACTTCTTCAGAATATCTGGTTCAATTCTTTAAGTAAAATATGACATTATAGCACCTGCCCTCTTCCAAGCAATTAAACAAGCTCAGTAACAATTTATCGGCTAAGGGAATTCAGCCTGTGATTTCATTGTCCAGTAAGTGCATCTTGTCCTCTTTCTTTAAAGCTGAGCCTACTAAGTGCTAGACTGAATGACGTCCACATGAGGCCACATGCAGCCTTCAGATACCTTCCAAATTAGACACTTTGTTAAGCTATCTGGCAACAAGATCTGTAGGAAGTAGCACACAAAGGAAAAAGAAGAGTCAAGTTTATGGGTTTAACCTCCTACCTAACAATTTTGAAAAAAACCAAGTGACAATCATTTAGCTGAACAACATTAACACAAGCAACTGGAGTTATCTGAGCACGCCTGACCTTGGATGACAGGACAACAAAGGAGGCTTCTTCCTGCCAAAAGCAGCCTGTCATATCTTTTGTATGTCTGTCTCTGCTGATCATTTCAAGGTCTGCTAGCATGCCAGCTTCAAGAAAAGACAATGCTGGTGGGAAAGTTTCATCCTGCATTAAGGCAGAGGAAAAATATGCTCCTCTGAAAAGTGAATTTTGACAACAGCAGTGGGGGAATACTGCTCCCGAAAATACTTATCTGAATCTAAAGGTGTATTGTCAGGAAAGCTGGAATGGGTTCACCTCAATAATGTGACTCTTCAGAATAAGACAAGACATGACCCATCAATTTACCTACAGCCATCTAATCCACCTCTCAGCATTTAACGCTGATCCTTTCCCTCCTTGTTCCCCTTACCAGCTCTGCTGGCCTATATGGAGTCTGAAATGTTTTTCAGCTTTGCCAGAGCAAGAATGCACTCTTGCACCTTATGCTAGATGGGATATTAAGAAAAATTTCTTCATGGAAAGGGCTGTCAGGCACTGGAACGGGCTGCCCAGGGAAGTGGTGGAATAACCATCGCTGGAGGTGTTTAAAATATGCATAGATGAGGCTCTTAGGGACGTGGAAGTTACATTAATGGTTGGACTCGATGATCTCGAAGTTCTTTCCCAACCAAACTGATTCTACGATTCTATGTTGCAGGGCAAGGCCAAGCAATGCAAGTGACAGCAGAAGATCCCCAAAGTGCCTTGGCTCTGCCTGCTGCAGTGGTCCCTCTCTTTCGTGAGGTGAGAAACCCACCCAGCACCACATGCTGCTGCACACAGTGTGGCAGTACATGTGCTCACTAAATGAAGTTATCTGCAAGCTTGTTTGCTAGTACCTCCACTGTTCAGAAAATACTGCAGAAAGTGCAAAGAGTGAAGTTAATCTTTCACTGACTGTAAAACTAACCAGGGCAGGAATCCTTTCCTCTGCTCACTTGAAAACATATATTTGTTTTGATCTGTTCAGTCAAAACCAAGAGCAGCAAGGGCATACATATGGCAACAGCATGTCACAGCACTGCACTGTAAATCATTGGACAGCATATGGTTTACCTTGATGAGCTGATTGTTCTTCACATAGTGCAAAGTGTTTGATCTATTGCCACCAGCAACAACAGGGGGGTAGGCCAAGATGTCAGCACCACGGGCCCGACACTCGAATTCAAACTGCAATACCAATTCAGAGAAGAGCAGACTGTTAGTGCCGATTCAGATGGTTAACTATCCCGGGGCTATTATAATTAATGTCCTACAACTGTTTTCTTAAGTTGTACAACACAAAGTGAAACTGGAAAGTGAATTCACTAAATGAAAGCAGCCTTGAAGGTTTTCCAGGAAGACTGGAAGGAAAAAATACAGAACTATCCAAGAGTGTTTTAAGCCTGCATCTGGTCTCGTGAAATCTCTTTTTAGTACAAACTGTTCAATACTGTATCAAACATTCATTACGTTGTCATAAACCTAGGTGAGGATTTGTTGTTATATAAAGTAATGCTCTCAGTTACCATAAAACAATTCTCAAAGATCCTAAATGTCAGCATGGTAACAGTTGTGTTTTGCTGTTGTATTTTAAAATTACAATTTACCAGCATATTTACAGTAGTATCTATTTTCATGACTCTGTTGAATTGAGGTTTGAAAGCATGCACTACCTTGATATGCAAAGGGTAAAACCAAAAATGCTCAAGATTTTTTTTTACCTTTCTAGAGTGATAAAGCTGATAAAAGCATGGAAATTAAAAAACTTGCACCTATAAAGACCCTCTAAATCTTCAATACATTAATAACATGTCTTTTCTATAATTACCAAAATGACGTGGGACACAACACTCCAGGATGCCTACATGTAGTAAAGCAGGTTTTATAATCCTGATCTGGAGTGAAAAATTGATCTGTAAAATACACTTTAATGAAAATAATTTTCTTTACAAGTCAGTACTGCTTCTCAGTGCCATGTCAGCACAGACTCATCTACGTTATAACAGAGGGTCAAAGCCTGCTGATGTTTCTCAAACAGGCATCTCACTGCAAGTCCTTACAAAATTCCTTACCAAATGCACAGGCCAATTAGTCCTTATTTTGTAACTGAGAGGTGTCTACATTGCTTCAAGACAGCTGTGCTAACCTGATGTATTAAGAGGCTAGAGTCAAGAGAAGCAGGCTTCACAATCAGGTGGTGTAACTACTTAAATTATATATGATACAACCATATTATTGAATAAGATAATAACTTTATCTCTGATTGTTTAGCAGGTTTTGGTTTTAAATACAACAGAAAAAAGACATCAATAGCAGATAAACTTCAACAACCACTACATTCTTCAGTAAGGGTACAGGAAGTCCAGCTGAAGAATTCCTCACAATGAGTTTTGTGCACATCTTAGGAACCACACAAGTTGGGTAAAGGAGAAAGGTTCTGCAGTGGGAGGCGCATTATAGAGACATCTGATATTTCTAGTTTCCTGGAAGGATAACCAACATTCAGCCTTTCTATCTTGCCTCCAACCACAAAGTACTCACCTTTGCATACAGAAAGGCTTCATCTACCGGCGATTTGCTGGCGAACATTGTTTCTATGAAAGCCTGTGAAAAAGAAGGGCCTTTCAGTTAGCAAAGGAGCCTGAACTTGAGGGTAGTTACTTTGGTTTTGATTTGTTTTTTGTTGTTAGTTTTGGTGTTGGTTTGGTTTTGTTTGCTTGTTTGTTTTTTACCTGTTGTCTTTTGAGGAAAGCCTAAAATCAGCTGGGCCAGAACACAGGAACTAGAGGCAACTGAAAATCCAGAGTACTGTCAAGATTAGAACTGATTAAGCCATGTTACCTGTGAAATTACATTTAGTGGCTGATTGACTCTAGTTTTTGAAAAATAATTAGATGGTTGAAGCTGATCCCATGGGTTGGAATTTTACAAGTTGTCACAGCCACAGATTCCCTCACATAGAATAGGGGTGCTTTATTCAGAGGAGAACAAACTGTGCCTCTCTCTTCTATTTGGCTATTTTTATAATATTTACAAAAACATGATTGCATTTGAGGTATCTGTCAGATTTGTTTAAATTGGCCAATGAGTTCAAAAGGTATTTGAGGGAGAAGGGGGAATACAGACATACACTGGCAAAGCATTCACAAAAATCCCATTTCTTCAAAATCAACAGAATAAATGGGAAAGAAACTAGCGTGGGGAAGGAGCAAGGAGGTTGGGAAGAGAGTAAAGAGGCTGCTCCTGTTCCTGAATAGATACTGCTTTTAAACTCGGTCTAACAGCTGCTGGTTTGTCTTCACTGGAGCTACACTGAGAAAAGCTGGTAGACCAAGAAGCCTTCCTGTTTCTCAATCTCATGTAGAGGGAGCTGAGCCCAGCTCATGGTTGAGACACAACAGTTCAGTAACGGATTAGACCAAAGCTGCCCTTCTAGCCCACATCACTCCATCCACAACTCCCTCCCCTTTCTGCTCTAAAGGAATGCAGCAGTTCATTTGGCGAACACATGACCCCATACCTCTGCCGTCAGCCGCCCAGCGATCTTCATCCTTTCAATCTCTGCAGGAGATTTGATCAGCCGAAGGTTTTGCACTAGATGTCGGATGCCCTGGATGTGGGTTTTGTGCCGAGCTTTTATCTCGGTCAGGGGCTGCATGTAGTCGGCGTGAAGCTCTGTGTGCACTGGTTTCGTGAAGTCATACCAAATAATGTTTGACTCACCTGGAATACAAAACAAAAGCTGACACAGATTAAAATAAATGCAGAAATGTTCTCCCCAGACTGAACAAACTCATTTCTCCTAAACTAGACTTGTTGCTATATTTGAGAAATTGATTTCCTCTGAATCTGCATTTACAGACCATACGACACTTTTACTGTCACAGTATACTAGCTTGGGGAAGAGTGGCTGGAAAGCTGCCCGGCAGAAAAGAACCTGCCATCTGATAATTTCAGTGTTCCCTTTGTAAATTACGAAAGACAGCAAGTAATCATTCCTACTCATCCTCTCTGTGCTTTACATAACCATACACACCTTTCACACCTTATCTTCTGTTTTTGCTTTTTTAAACTGAGCAGGTTTGTTCAGCGAGTATCTCACACACACTCCATACTTTTAATCATCCTTGTAGCCCTTTCTGTGACTTTTCTATTTTAGATAATTCCTTTTTTGAAACAAGAGAACTAGAATCCGAGATGGTATGTAAGACTTCAGCATAAACTCTATTTATCTGTGTAATGCCTCAAGCACTTGCTGTTTTTATACTGTCATAAACCTCCAGTTTCATTTTATAATGCATTTAAGTTCACATTGGGTTATAAGTATTGAGGGTACATGGTGATGTTAGATGCAGAAGTACATGTCTAAAGGACAACATGTCTACTTCAAAAATAAGTCAACATCTATCTAAAAAAGGTGAGTGGACTAACAACCTCCCTGTGTGGATCATTTTCCAAGTCTATTATGAATAAAATACCATCAAGTTTCCTACACTTAATCTGGTTCTGGCTCCGTCAGCAAAAAGATATGACTGAAACAGTAACATGGTTTGCGATGCTCTCTTGCTTATCCTGTTCCTTATGTTTCACAGACGTGCATGCTGGTGTTCACATGAGTGTACAAGAAATTCAGAGGGGAAGAAAAACTATTATTTCCAAAACTACATTTCCATTGGTAACCCTCAAGAAGCTAACAAGAACTTCCAACTGCCTTTGTCATACTGTCGTATCTCCTGCACCTCCCCAAGTTCATGATAGTCTTGAACTGGTGTCGCAGACCACACCATTCAGACCCTGCAAACCACATTTCATCTCATTCCCCCTCCACTTTTTGTTACCTTTCAGCTTGGCCACCAAGTGCCTGAACTCCTCGATGGTGTAAGCTTCATCTACTCCTGTGAGAGCAATTGCCCCATCTGTGCCTGATCTGGGCCCGTCCCACAGCTCTCGGCTTGCATCTCGGCGAGGCACAAAAAGGATGGACTTGTGGGAGGGCAGCGCTTTGCCAGGAATGCTCTGCAACACCAGGATGCTGTCAGGCTCCTGGAAGCCACAGAGGTAGAGGAAGTTCGTGTCCTGGTGGAAAACATAGGGGATGTCATTGCTCATGTAGTACGTGGGGTTGGACAGCAGAATCACTGTGTGGTCCGAACCGCCCCAGCCATGGGCTTCCTTCTGGATTAACGCCATCAGTTTGTGTCGACGAAGAGCATATTCCACCTGTGACAATCCTGGGGTTACCTCTCCTGTGAATACAAACTAAATCAGATGGAGAAATTCAAGGCACTCATGATATTTTACTAGTCACATGCCAGATTCCTGCCTACCCCCTGATGCGTTTTACATTCACGGCTTCAGTGCAGTCCCTCATTTGCCTTCCCATTGCTCTCTCATGCATCTCTTGAGGTTCCACCCCTACAGCATATCCTCACTCGATCTGCTCCTTCATCACACAAAGACAGAAATCTATTTCAACAAATTGGATTTGCTGTTATGTATTTCTGTCCAAAAGGAGAAAGCACAAAATCCAGCAGATACAGACAAACATCCAAACCAGATGGGTGTTTTCAGAAAAACATGTAAAAAAAAAGGAAAGGGGCAAAGCAAACAGAACTTTGACTGCTGAAAACTGATGGGTTTTACAGCGTCTGGACATTGAACAGAAGATTATCTCCTGTGGCTGGGCATTCATTTCCTCAGATAGAGCTAGAATGTCTATTCAAATACATGCTAGGTCAAGTCATAAAGTAACTAGTTCTAAACCATAAGGGGTGGACTGAGCATTACAGCTACTGGGAGATCAGGCAGAAACACCGAGGTTGCAGAGTTTAACTGGTCACAAGACCCCGGCAGAAAGAAATCACAAACTGCAGGCTGGCGACAGACTCCAGTTAAGAGAAGGAATCTTCGCCAAGGCAGATGTAGCTTTTCTCAATAATTAGCAATTAGGACTTTTCCTAACTTAAATACTATATTCCTAATGACTCTAAATAAACCATCTCTTAGATTAAAGTATGCTTTAGACTGCTCCAGTCATGAAGAATACAAAGTACAGTGATCAAGATACTCACCAAAACCAGACTGAAGTTGAAAGAACAACCAACGACTGCTTAAGTACGTATTTTTTAAAATGTGAGACACTTTAACTATTATCTAAATCAATACATAACCCTTAATCAGTACTTTTGCTAACATCCTATTTTAACATAGATTGAATTTTTATACTGTTAACTTTCTACTTTCATAATATTTTCTTCCTCTTCAACATATTACAGAGTGACAATTCTAGAATAAAATTTGAAATTTGACTTGTACTGTAAGTGGACTCCTGCATGGGTGGGGTGGGAGTGGGAAGTTCCATTCAGAATGTTTTTGTTTGAGAAACGAGTTTAGAAAATCACGTATGTTGTACATTTGTATTTGTATTTGCATTAAACTTTACACCTTTTCAACACCATGCATCCCCAACACCTATTTGGTGTAAAAGTTGGGGTTTTTTTCTTTTTTTTTAAAGAAAAAAATAAAAATAAAACCATAAAGTTCGTTTTACTCTGTAGGTCTAGAAATGAGAACACAGAAACTGTTTTCATGCAATCTGAGCTCACATTTCTGCAATATAATACTGCAAACTTCCTATGCTCTGCTGCATTCCAGTCAGCTTTCTAACTATCACACAGTCCAGTGCAGTTCAGAAGCTGCAGTAGGCTGGAACACGGGAATCCCATTTGTCTTCTGACTGCAAGGCCCGGAATTCTCCTTGCCTTAAAGGCATTTACTTTTTAAAACAATAATTGCAATAAACCAATGCTGTATTATTCTAAGGAAAACATCACTCCTTTATTAAATGGAAAATACTATGGGCAGCTAGAAGTAATCTGCAGTGTTTCAGCTGTGAGTACTTTTAAAGTGTCAGCCTCATTTACTGTGAGCTGTTAATGCCCTGAGAAACCTGATACAATATTGAAGTTAGCTCAGCTTTCAGCAGAGGGTGGACCTGCTAACTCTGTGAGGTTCCTTCTGACCTGAATTATTCTACTGCTAAATATGTAAGTGCATAGTTACATATTCATCTGTTCTCTGTATAGCTGTCTATGGAAAAATAACATAATCAGAATGTTTTCCTGGACATATTCTTGAATGTGTTTTTACTTCCATTTTTCTTCTTTAGATTTAACTACAGTTGTCTCATACCTACATGTTCATTTTCATTAAACTCATAAAACTGCACAACCTCAGCTTCTCTTTCATGACTATCATCTTACTTTATAGCCACAAGTTTATTTTTCTTCTTTTTGTCACAGCTTGAAAACTCTCCTTAAAGGGGCATGTTCTTCAGGCAAATGGTGTCCATCTAGCCGTAAGTCTCTCCATAGTCTCCTTTTCTGAATGACACCTTTATTTTGTGACCCACAAGACACTGGATACGAGGCATTCTAGCAGTTCAGCTTGCGTCTCCCCCTTAATATAAACCATATGTATTTGCAGGACAACAAACTCAGTAAATGCCACTGCCATGAAAGGTCTGAAATATCAAAGTCAGTAACACCAAACACTCCACAAGAAAAAGGTAAAAAAGAGAACACCTGAAGCCTATTTTTGCAATCAGTATCATCTCAAACACAGAAATTAACAACTAAATATAATTATTGCCTAATGAAGGTAATCATAAATGGCTGAAATCAGATACCTGTACGATTCAGCAAATCTACTGTCTTATATACTCTGTCTTAGACATCACAGCAAAATAGAGACAAGAAAGAAACCCAATGATTGGCTCATACAGGGCTGAATCTAACCTGGTTTGAGAAGGTGTGGGTGTGTGAAGGGGCTGGGCTGGCCCAAATATCGGTTTGGAATCTTCTTCTGCTGGGCAGGCTGGAGGGAAAATCTTCGGAGACCACATGACTCACAAACTAGAGGGGAAAAAAAACACCATGTCAAGGTAAAAGAGCTTTCCAGTTAGCAAACTGCAGAGTTATACTCCAGTCATCTGACTCTTAGCAGAATTCATTCACCTTATAGGACATAAATATTCCTACTTTTCAAGTTGTTGTGTACCATAGTAGTTTATAAAACAATGTACACACAACTCAACTACTTATGATCAAATATTCATAAAACAGTTTGAAAAAAATTAACATATGCTAAACCTGACAATCCAGAAAAAAAACCCAGAAAGCTATGTTGATTTGCACCTGTAGGCACTTGGCTGTTCTCCCTCCTTTGCTTCCCTCAAACACCGCAGGGCTTGAAGAACACCACCTATATATCATCTTTTGTTGACTATGTCTTCAAAAATGCCACTCATATGGAACAATTATATAGTTTTCAAGGCCCTTCTAGTTCTTTTTTTACCAACAATTCCACAAAGAAGACATCAAATTCTACAGGTTTATACCATGATGTGATTTTTTTTGTATGAAAGATATTCAAGAGTTCCTGTTCATGTCTTTAACTTGACAGTAGCATTAGCCAAATTGAAAACAGTTCATCAGAAGGACATAGTTATGTATCTCTCTTCCAAATCCACACGCAGCCAAAACAGACAAGTTTTAAAGAAAATCCAAGTGTGCATTTGGGAGCTGGGGGTGTGCACAAGACAAAAGCTAAAATTCAATATTAGCCTCACAAATGTTACCTATTTTGGAATTCTCAGTAACAGATGGTAGCTTGTGCCTAGATATAAATCATCACACACATGGAAGGAGATGGTAACCAGCTTCCTAACAGCTACCAGCTCATGTTCTGGAAACTGGTTCCGTTTTATGTCACTTACCATGTGCCTACTATAAAAGCAGACCATGCTGCCAGAGCACGGCACTGGATTTCTGGAACAGATGATAATCAACTCTTCACTAGCATAAGCAAGCAAAACAGCTGCCTGCCTTTTAGGGAGCTGAGACTCAAAACTTACAGCAGAACATATAGACCATGAGTTTTCTGTGGGAGCCAGTATGATTAGCCATTACTTGAAGATTAGTTATGCATAACAATTGACAGTCATAATATAAAGTACCCACTATGGGGTGATTGACTGGAGTAACAGTCTGGAGACCCAGGCAGCAAAACAGAATTACAGTTTTCTGTGCAGTTTAAAAAGGTTTTCACTGTTCTTCTCTGTCTACACAAAAGACAAACAGGACACCTTGCAAGGAGACAGAAGAACACAAGAAGCATTAAATAAATTAATATTTTGAAAGCAGCAAGGAACTTTCCACATTGTTGCTTTATTTTTCAAGCAATGAGCCGTTCTGCCCTCCGATTTCACCGTGATCGGGGTTACGACTCCGCTGCCGGGGGGAGCTGCGATCCCGCGCCCCTCGCACCCACCGCGGAACGGACGCCCTAAGATCCGCCGGGCGGGCGGGCTCTGAGCAGGGATAACGCCCAGCGGGCCCCGGGCTGTCAGTTACCGCAGCCCCGGGCGCTGGGCTGCAGAGGGGCGGGCAGGACCTGGCGGCAGCGCGCCGGGCTGCACCGCTGAGGTGCAGTGAGGCGTGCAGGGGCGGGAGGAGTCGCTGACCTGAGAAGCCGCGCCAGCCCCTGGCCGCCGCCAGGAGCCTCCGGGCCGGCAGGCGCGACATGTCGCCGGGACGCGGTTACCGCGGGGCCCAGCCCGCGCTTGGCGGGGCCTTCCCGGAGCGCGGCGCCGCGCGCTGACACCATCAACGAGCGCGGGCGCCCGGTGCCTCCCGCCCCTCCCCGCCGCCAATGAGCGGCGCCACACGGGCTTAGGCGCCCGCGGAGGCCGCCTGTCTCGCCCGGAGGGGAGGCGCGAGGAGGGACTCGGGTTACAGCGAAACTCTGGCAGCGGGGGGACGTGGGCGACAGCGCCAAGCGAGGAGGGGGACAAACGCCACGCCGGGCAAAACTCAGCCGCCAACTTCGCTTCTAGAACTTTCCCGCCGCTGCGCGGCGGCGGGGCGGGGCTAGGCCTGTGGGTGGGCGGGCCAGGCAGGAGGGGCGGGGCCCGGCAGGAGGGGCGGGGCGGGCTGGAAGTGTTGGCGGCGCCGCGCGGCGGTTGGGCTGTAACTGCCGTTTGCCTCCTGCTCCGCCATGGACGCACGCAAGCTGAGCGAGCTGCGGGCCTTCGTCAGGCTGTGCAAGCAGAACCCGGGCCTGCTGCACACCGAGGAGCTGGCCTTCCTCCGCGAGTGGGTGGAGAGGTCGGTCACGGGCCGCGCCGCCGTTGAGGTGGCCGTGAGGGGTAGTGGAGGGGGAGGGGTGGTCTCGCGCGGGACGCGGTGGGGTGGAGGGGGCACGTGTCGGCGCACGTCCCCGCTACGTGGCTGGGAAGGGGCGGGGTGGGGGATGCGGGTGTCACCGCTGCGGGTCCGGTCCGGTCCCGGTTCTCGGGGTCTTGGCTGGGGAGCGGCCCTGGTGCGCTGCTGCTTTCGCGCCAGTGCCTTTCTGCCGCGCGGCGCGGTTACAGCTCGAGCCTTAAAAAAACATGTTTTGTTTGTGGTTCTTCTTTTTTTTTTTTTTTTAACTCGTTTTATTTATTTATTTTAACTCTGGCTATTCCTGTTGTAAAAGCCTCCCCCCCGGCCATCTCTGTGGCTCAGCTTTCCAGGCTGGAAAGCCCCAGAAGTAATACTTAAAACCGAGCTAATTCTCGCATTATGCAGCAGAGTTGGCTAGCCTGTCTTGAAAGGAGCCGAGTTTGCTGGGAGGTGAGTGGCGTTCATTTGCATCCTGGTACCCAAAAGCATAAAATACCTGGTGGTTTTAACAAGCGGGATGGTTCCTTTCCAAAGCTTATTTTTTTTCCCCTTCAAGTTCCACGTATCAAGTAGTTGAAATCTTGTTCCCCTGTGAGGCTTTTAAGACGTGCGTTAATTACACTGCAGATAGTCCCTCTGTGCACGTGTGGCCTGTATGTAGCTGTTGTTTCTCAATATAAAGGTATCATTGGGTTCCACTATGACTGCCCAAAACCACCAGGTTGGAAGGAGTGAGGTCCTTTGCTGTCTGCAGGGAACTCACAGAACACCTGTATTCAGCTAAGGTTTCTCTGGCTTTCAAAGCTACAACACTCGCAACTCTAAAGGTCTCTGAGAAGTGAGGAAAGCCCTTGCAGATACACCTTTTATGAAAAGGGAAGTGAAAAGATTCTGTCTAGTGACAAACTGGGATTTGTTTTACAAAATTTGCTTTAAATTTTACTCTGAAAGTATTTTAATTGTATTTCCTGCTGTATAGATCTTGTAATTAGCTGAAAAAGTAGTGGGGCTTTGTGTGCATGTAGATGTACGTAGGGGCATTTCACAGTATGTCATATAATGAAAAATGGCTAAAATTATTTTTTTTATGATGATGTTTTAATTTTTTTATGCATCTGAATATTAGCATGGTTGTGAAACTACTTCTATTAACTTCACTTATTTTTGAGGTACTGACAGTAGCTGCACGTATACCTAGGAAAAAAATGCATGTATGTTTTGTCCTCCTGCAGGTCTGTAGTTGCTTTTGATACTGTGTAGAAGACTTCAGAGTGCCTCACCCTAGGTTACTTTCATTCTTCTGTTGTGTAATTTTGAAGGTGTGAACAGGATATTTTGGGAGGGAGAGGAAAAACACTGACTTCTTTTGGCCAGGGAAAGCATTAGGGGCTGGAAAGGTGGTCATCTGATTTCTGACTTTCTCCATGTTAATGGCTCTGGCTTCCAGATTAATTTTGAGAGGTTTTATTTGGTTAATAAAAGGGCGCCTGTATTAGAAGTATAAAAATTAGGTTTTGAACTGTGGCATTTTTTCCGTGTAAAATCTTCGCTGATACCTTTATCTCAGAAGTTAAAAATATTTCAAAATAGAAGCTCCTGTAGCTCTCTGAAGTTTTCTGGTTTTCTTCACATATTTGAGCTGAATATTTAGGTAAGTCATAGATTTGGATACTTGGAGTCGTAGCCAAATTACTTTTCATGTCAAACAGAAAGTCTGGTGAATTCTTTCCCTCTTCCATTCCATATCTGTGCTGTTTGCAGCACTATTAAGTGCATTTATAGGGCCGCCTTGTTCTTTGGAAACTGCTTGAAACTTAGCATGGCCTGGCTTCAGGTGGAAATAAGGGGTCTGGTATCTCTGGCAGGTTTACTGGTATTAATTTGAAAGATATAGGTGTAGTCACTAAAGTAATGTTGCGAGTGATTGCAGAATAATGATTAAATTATACTGAAGCCCGTCATTAAATTTTTCAATGAAAATTCTGTTGATCGATTTGATTATTTTTTTCCTTAAAGCTAATGATCTTAAATTATGCTAACTGCTCATAAAACCAGAATGAGATGCTTTATTTCTGACTAGCTGTTAATATTGCATCATGCAGTTATCTTCTTTTCTATATGGATGCTTTTTGTATAGAAAGCATACGCTAGTGTATGACCATGTTTGTAAAGTGTTTTGACATCTGTCTTAGTCATGCCTGGTTTTTCATAATTGCATTAAAAAACAAATGTTTTGACTTGAAATGTTATGGAATGAGTCATCAAAGGGAATATGTTTTGAAAACCTGTAACTGAGCAAAGAAACAATAGCAGTCCTTGAAAGGAAAGCACAGAATCCCTGATTGATCAACAGGGCGTTTTGCCTTTTTTTTGGTCACTGTTTTGTTCAGATTTTTTGACCCTCTTGAATTCGTGATAATCCAGTTTCTCTCTAAGGATAATGTTGCTGTTAGTGATGAAAGTAGACATAGAAATATCAGTTGCAGTTCTTCTAGCAAGTCATAAAAGCAGCACTTCTCACTGTGCTGAGTGGAAGCATAGCGTCATTGTTGCAGTGGAGTCCTGGCAGCTCTCAAAAGTTGTTAGTGGATTTGCACAACTCTGTTTTAGCACAAAGGTTTAATTTAAAATCTTTGCGGTGCATGTGTGCCCTATTTATACAGCTCAGTACCTGCCTTTTCTTGCAAGAATGCCTCATATCTGTATATTGTTGAGGTTAAATACATCTCAAACTTTGCACACCCTTGCTGTGTGTTTAATTATTGTAATCAAATACTGGTTTAAGGGGTGATTTTAGAGTAACTTGCCTTCAAGTTGTTCTGGGATTGTAACTGTAGATTCAGTAGAGGATAACTTATAGTAAAAACATTTTCAAGGACTAGGAGTGAAACTGTTGAGCTTTGGAAGTTCATTAAATACTGTATTTTAAAATGTGTGTGTATATATTAGTTAAACATTTGTTACAGACTGTTCTAAGCTTGGATAGTTTTTGAGGGAGTGTGAAGAGAGGCGACTGACCAAGTTGTTTCAGCCCTGAGATGGTTCAATGTGTCAGACGTAAAATCAGCTGATCTTGAGACAGATAATTTGGAATTGCTCTAGAATTTGAATCCTGTGGGGTTTTTTAGGTTGAGCTGTTCTTAAATACAGTATTGGAAGCTGGGAATGTTGTTGACCTTTTTGAGTTACACGGTTTAGAGGGTTCTCAGTCTCTTTCTAGTAAACCAGGCTTTGAAAGAGTCTTACTGTGTTTGTGTGTTTGTTTGTTTTGTTGTTGTTTTTTAATAAAGGGTTGCCAACAAGCATTAGATGAGTCTTGTGAGCTTTGTGTTAGCCTGGGTTTTAGTTATTAGCACTACTAAAATGCTTCAGAATTTGTAGTTCCATTTGTGCAGGAGAAGTTTCAAGACTCCCTTAGGCACTCCCTGCAGTCCTAGAGAGAACTTTTATTTTTACAGACTGGTAGAGGATTATATGTCTTACTGTCAGCCTACAAGGGCAAAAATTTAGGAGGAATGGTTACTACATGTACTGTATTTTTTTGCCTACTTGTAGAATGATGAATAAGACAGTTGTTTAATCCTTGTAGTGTAACACAGAATAAGCAATGTCAGCATTCCAGGGACACATCTAGATTTTTGCAGTAGCTTCAGAAGGTGCCTTTTTTTCAGAAGTTGTGATATTTTTTTCTTAACAATTTATCCTTGTAAACTAGAAGTGGTATAGTGCTGTTTGTTTGCCTTTTGCTGCAGGGCCTGGTGCCAGGACCTGTCAATCCTGCCACCTCTTCTTCCCTCTTTACCCTCTCTCCCCCAGCTCATCCCTGTCCCCATCCTATCCCCCCCATCCAGGTTTGTTTTTAGCCAGTTTGGGGCCTGACTGTGAGATGGTGCTGGTGACAGGTGGTAGGAAAGAGGGGAGAATGGGGCTGCAGCAGCTGGACTGAATGAAGAAGCTGTAGGATCTCATCCTTCAGATAAAGTTTTATGTTGCACTAATTCCTGAAAGCAGATACTCTGCACCCTGCCAGTTCCTCCTTCCAGTTTGCCCACTGCCTTCTCCTCTCCCCTGCATCATATCTAACCACTTGCGTGGGACCCCAGGGAGTTGGTCAAGCCTGTTGCGTTGACAGAAATGTTTTTAGTTTTGTTTTGTTTTCCCCTTTGGAGTGCCTATGGCCAGAGCAATATAAAACTATTAGTAGATGAGAACGTAGGGCAGAGGATGGATGGGAATGGTAGTCCTTGTGGCAGCCTGCCATTAGGTATGATGAGATGTTGTATGAAACAGAAATAAGCCAATGCTTATTTCTGGCTGCTGACCAAAGTTGCTATAATGTAGAAGTTTATTCTATATGAAAAGAGTGCTCCTTAACTTGTAGCTGAGGAAAGGCATGAATATTGCAATACGTAAAAGAAATGGAATAGTTTTCTAGACAACAATTTTTTGCTTGAATCATAGAATGATTTGATTTGGAAGAGACCTTAAAGATCAGCCTGCAAGGGAGCAAGGACACCTTCCACTAGACCAGATTGCTCAAAACCTCATCCAGCCTTGTCTTGAACACTTGCAGAGATGGGGCATCCACAGCTTCTCTGGGCAGCCTGTTCCAGTGTGTCACCACCCTCCTCATGGTGAAGAATTTCTTCCTTCTATCTAATCTAAATCTACCTTCTTTCCGTTTAAAACCGTTACCACTTGTCCTGTCACCACTTGCCCTTGTAAAAAGTCCCTCTTCAGCTTTCTTGTAGGTCCCTTTTAGGAACCAGAAGGCTGCTACAAGATCTCCCTGGAGCCTTCTCTTCTCCAGGCTGAACAACCCCAACTCTCTCAGCCTGTCCTCATAGGAGAGGTACTCCAGCCCCCTGATTGTGACCTTTGGACTTGTTCCACCATGTTCATGTCCTTTTTATGTTGGGGGCCCCAGAGCTGGAAGCAGTATTCCAGGTGGAGCAGAGGGGAGAATCACCTCCCTTGATCTGTTGGCCACATTTCTTTTGATGCAGCCCAGGGCACGGTTGGCTTTCTGGGCTGTGAGTGCACATTGCCAGCTCATGTTGAGCTTCTTATCAAGCAATGTCCCCAAGTCCTTCTCTGCAGGGCTGCTCTCAGTCCATTTTCTGCCCAGCCTATATTTGTGCTTGGGATTGCTCTGGCTCATGTGCAGGACATTATGCTTGGCCTTGCTAAATTTCATGAGGTTTGCTCAGGCCCACTTGTGAAGCCTGTAAAGGTCCCTGTGGATGACACCGCTTCCCTCCAGCATGTCAGTTGTACCACACAGCTTGGTGCTGTCACGTAAGCATTTTAGGCAATTAGGGTTCTCTTAAGTTGTTTGATTTCTGTTCCAAAAGCAATTCTATTTTTAGTAATATCTATAATAATAATATTTAGCTTTGACTTTAAACATATGTTTTAAGGAGAAAATCCATTTTAGCCAAGGAGGCGGGTTTTCTGTGTGAGTAAGGGTGGGAGGGTGATATGTGATGTTCATGACTACAAGTCCCAGTGGAGTTCTAGGTGGAAGAGCCGACAGAGACAGTGTGCGTTATGCTGTACTAAGAGAAGTCTGCTGAATGTGTGCTTTTTATTTGCTGGTTTTACAGTGAGTTGGATCGTCGTGTTATGTGTCACAACAGAATGTGGAGATGATTTGCAGGATTTGAATTGACAAAATACATGCCACTATTTTGATAATCTTACTATTTTTTCTCTTCTCTATTTTGCCTAAAAGCATGGGAGGCAGAGTACCACCTGCTCCAGCCAATGCCTCCACACAGGAGACAAATAAGGTGAGATATGAAGAATCTGTCATTGAAAACTAACATTTGGACTCTTTGCAAAAACTACTGAGCAGGAGAGGGGTAAAAACTGGTATCAGTTTTCACTCAAATAGGGTAGGCAAATATGCCAGGGTGGGTGAGTGTGGCAGTGCAGTCTGAAGCCTGCCCGTTGCATGACATACATTAATTGTTTCGGATGGCTTCCTAGTTTGTTTCAAGTGTTATCATGCTCCATTTCCCTTATCCTGAATGCCTGATGCTCTGTGTGATGCAAGTGCCAAATGAAGTCTAGATTTCTTTTTTATGTCCTCGCTGTTTATATACCTCGTCTGTAGTCATTAGCGGATTAAATTTTAATCTTTGCATGAGAATAAATGTTAGTGAATTTGATAGGTAATTAATTGAACAGTTGAACCATCAGCTCTGTAAGGCAGTATTGTGGAAGAGTTTTTTGTTGGCTTTTGTTTGTTTGAGGAAGATAATGAATTTTTTTTTTTTTTTTTTTAACAAGACAGTGGATGCTGTAATTACTGGCTAGTTAGAACTGTATGGAGCGATTGTGTAGTGATATGTAGTGGGTGTAGTCTGTGACAGAGAATATCAAGACAAGCAGCTTATGTCTGTGATAAAGCAGGATGTGCCAAGTTATGGGATTCAGAGGAAATCAGTAATGTAGTTAGCAGTTGAGAGGAAAACATTTGACAAAACAGTCTAACTGTGCATAAGTGGCAAATATCTCTGACCTTGGCAAATGAAAACAATATTTTAATCGTTGACACCAGTTTCTTGTTCACTGCTGAAGGACTTTAACTTAATTGTATTAGAGAGAATTTGAAGGACAGGTTTTACCAACAGTAGAAGTTCATGAGTCAAAATTTGGCCTCCGAATTATTTGCATGCATGATAGACTTAATGTGAGAGGAGAAATAAGAAAAACTGTTTAGCTGTAGAGGTATTTGATGCTTTGAAGATTAATTTTGGATGTTCTGATGCTATTTATTAGGGTGGGACTAGAATATCTGTCAGAAATAATGTATGCTTATAAATACAATTCTCTTTCAGGGCAAAGCAGAGGAACAGCCAGAGGAGCCAGCTAAATCACCTGAACCAGAAAGTGAAGAGAGTGACCTAGGTGTGGAAAACAGATGACTTTATCACATTTAGTCAGTTAAGGCATGATTCTGGAAATCCTCTCTCTGTTTGTAAATGGAGCTTGATCTTGTGTTTTGTTTTTTTCCCCCAGAAATTGACAATGAGGGAGTGATTGAACCAGACAATGATGACCCTCAAGAAATGGGAGATGAAAGTGTGGAGGTAAGCACAATATTTTCAATGTCTGTGGCAATAGGAAAGCTATGGAGAGGTTTTGAGTTTAGTCAAGGTTAGCAACTGAGGAGGGGATGAGTATTGTATTAGCAAGGTAGCCAGCTATTGCTGTGGCTCTTTTTCTCCTAAATAGAAAACTTACTGACTTAAAACCACAGTCTTATTCAAGGTAAGAGTCCATCAAAAAGTTCAATGAGGAAAATAAGTCAGAAAACACAAAAAAATTATCAAAACACCTGTGAAAACTAGATATGTAGAAGTATACCATTATTCAATTTTTCTTTTGAGCGTTTTCTAGCTAAAAATAATGGTGGCTAATGTCTCCAAGCTGGAAGCAATTTTTTTACTATGATTTTAATGCAAATTAAAAAGATTCTGGAATCAGAAAACTGCAGTTCCCTTCTTTGGCACTGTCTTAGCGTGGTAATTCTGGCCTGGACTCTACAGCTTTTGGGTTTTGTGCATGTTTTTAATTTTCTATTTCTTTAGGTAACTGAAGAGATGATGGATCAAGCTAATGAGAAGAAGATTGAAGCAATGAATGCTCTAAGTGAAGGTGATAAATTGCCTTTTGGTACATATTCAAGGGCATTAGGTTTAGTCCTCCTTTTGAAAAAAGAAAGGAAATATCTTGGACCATTTTGAATGCTTTCAGGGAAGAGAAAACCCACTTCTGTTGGATACCCCAAACTACCTAGAACATGAAAGCTTCTTTAAGTACTGTCTTCCGAATGTAGCTGTAGTTTTGCTCAGGGATAATGAGATACTGTGGCATCTTAATTACAAATTGATGGTTATAGTACTTCCCTGCATATTATGATTAGTGTCTCTAGTGGTTTGTCTTAGTGCAGTAAGAAGCTATGTAGTGAGGAGGTGACTTCCTATTTGATTGCATACAAAGTTAAATGTACAAATTTAACTGGGAAAAGTATTTCCTCCCCTCCAGCATTAATTTTGGAGTTTGTACTTCAGTAGCATAGCAAGAGGGAGAAATTGATTTTCCTGTGTTGATAATCTTCCATTTAAGAAGTGCCTAGGGACAGAACACCCTGTAAGGCAGGTTTGGCAATTTAGATGTAATTACATTGCATAATGATTGAAACTTTACTGCTCCTCATATTTAGGTGAACTTCAGAAGGCTGTTGACTTGTTCACAGATGCCATCAAGCTGAATCCATGTTTGGCCATCTTATATGCCAAGAGGGCAAGGTGAGTCACTAAAAACTAGTGATTTATATTTCTGCCTGTTCAGTTATTTTACTGAAGGAACCTAAATATAATGGTAACCTGAGGATTTATGTAAACTTAAACCACATGAGGGAAAGGGAAAAGTACAATTAATGCATTTTCTTCTACATGGGATTAACCAGATTTACTGAAACAGCCATATAAAGAATCTCGATAATAGAGTAAAAGAATTATGTTACAAAATGCATTACAGTAATATGGCTTTTGGTATGTTGAGTTAGAATAATGCTGGATAACAAACATTTGTAAAATCTGAAGATTATTCTGGCATTGAGAGGGTGATTGAAATCATGTCTTGTTTTGATGCAAAGTAAATAGTGGATCATGTGAATTCTCTCCCTATTGTACCTGCCCAGTGAATTTGTTCACTGGAAAGTAGATTTGTTCTTGTTCAACAGTCTATATTTGAACAGGACATACTATTTCTCAACCCATTCAATATCCACCTTACTGCTAATTACATGTACCAGGCTGCAGATGACACATTTGGAACATTGCCAGATTTGAAGTGTGATAGCGCTAACTTCATAATGCACAAACATATTTGTCTTCATCATTCTTGATGAAGGCTGGTCAAGTATGGGCTGCAGAAGTTATCACAGATTTTTTTTTTCCTTGTTTTACACAAAAAAAAACCACATTAACAATGGATGATGTGGTAGTTCAGTGGATCTTTTTCATAGCAAGGTATAATTCAAAGAAATGTTCTACTTCTGCTGACTTTTGTGATTAATTAGTGTCCTTTAACTGTTCTATTCTACTATACCTTAACTGGTACGTGCCTTGCTATTTTTTCATTTCCATATCAAAGTTTTTGCGTGTACTGCCACTTGTGCACTTAATAAATTATTGTTGTTGCTGTCATAGTAGTATTTTTAAAGCCTCTTACAATGCCATAATGTCTCAGGACTGGGATTCTGTTAGGAAAAGTTTAAAAGTTACTTCAATTTGGTCTATTGTAGAAATAAGCAAACAGTATATTAGGATATTGTAAAACATGCAGTGTAACAACAGTGCTGAAGTGCTGTGAGTAATCCATCTTGGGTGGACTTGGCTTTTGGTTTGGGGGGGTGCTGGTGTGACTGGGAGGCTGGGGGATTTTGTGCAGCCAGCAGCCCTGAAATGTCTCTCATTGGCAAGGTGTAGCTTTGAGACCATTTAACTGGCACATTGTCTTCTAGAAACAAAGAGGTGGACAATGTGTAACTTTGTGCTTGCTTAATAACACACCTTAATGATGAAGTTACTTACAGGCTGATAAATTGTTTTCAAGTAGATTTAAAAGGGCAGAGATTCTGACTTTGAGTATCTTGAATACCAAATACTTTTTAAATTCAGGATTTTTTTTTTTTTTCAGTGTTTCCTACAGAGATTTTTAATTTGAAGTGCCTGACCCTCTTAAAGTACTGTCCTACTAGTTAATCTGCTATGCTTGTGCATTGTAAAATGTGCAGTTATTTCACTTAACTGACAAGGGATTAGGGCTACTTTCTGGATTTGAGCTTTTGTTTTGCCTCTTCTAGTTTTTATGACTCATCTCCTTTTGTAGTACCTGATTATTCTAGCCATTCATCCTGTATGATAACTAGCGCTTTCTTTGTCTTACTGTTTTAAATACTATAGTAATATGGCATGTATAATATTAATGTTGTTTTGTTCAAATTGCTGGTTTCCATTTGCTATAGGTTCTAAACACCATGGAATTGAACAGTACTTTGCATTTCTGTATCCTCTCCTTGTGCACTAAAGTTGTTCTTGCTGGCAAGGCTCTAGTCTGAACAATGAATGCTTTTGTTTCTTGCTAATGGTTCACCTGCAGTGTGTGGGGGAAACTAAATTTTGGTGACTTCATTATCACGATGAAATCTTTTTGCACTCAGCTCCTCAACTGTATTCTCTTACTAGCGTGCCTGTTAGTCATCCAAAATTACTTCCAGCTTAAGTTAGTAACTTGGTATTTCAATACGTACAATAAATGTTCCCACAGTGTTTTTGTGAAACTACAGAAGCCAAATGCTGCCATTAGAGACTGTGACAGAGCCATCAAGATTAATCCTGATTCGGCACAGACCTACAAATGGAGGGGGAAAGCCCATAGGTAATGAACTGTACCTATACTTGGTATTCTCTTTTCTTACTTGGGGGAAACAGTTTTGTTTATGCGTTCTCTCCTTCTCTGCGTCTCTGAACTGTCTGTTTGGTACATGAGAGCAGTAGCTCTGAGGCAAAAAAATTGTACTGAGTGTATGGCTTACAGGAAAGAAAGGATGATGGTAATTTATTGATGGCAATTAATAATAATATTTCTCGTGCTACTTTTTTTAAAAAAAAAAAATCTTCTCATGGCTTACTGCTGTTCTAAATAACATTTGCCAAAGATTCTAAGTTCTAGGACTATGGGTTTTATTTGTTCGGAGGTCTTTTGTTTTCACTTAATTAAGTTTTTATTTACTAACCTGTAATTCTTAAACATTTTTCTGCTGACCTTATTCCGTTAGATCCTAGAGCTCTTTATATAGTAAATTAAACTGCATAGTTATTAAGGGAACTGTTCGTTGCAATTGAAGAGTGGTATTAAGCAAGCAACATAGTTATTTGAAACAGCATTAGGCCATTGTGCATCCCCCCGAAAGTAAAATTAAACTTTTTTTTTTAAATGACAATAAATCAACCAAAACCAAATAAGGTGACAGTTCTTACAGTCTGTATAAAAATGACAGCAGTAAATGCTAATAGAACATTGTTTAAAATGCGCTTTTTAAAAAAAAAAAAAAGTTCTGAAAGTAGCTTGTTAGTGTCTACAGTTTTAATAAATGGCATGGAAACTAAGAGAAGACTGGAGCGTAGTTTGGATTAACACCTTTTCCTGTAAGCAGAAGTGATTTGACCATTTAGGAATACCACCATTTGCTTAGGTTTTTGATTATCAATGAATAGTTAAGAAGTGGACACGGTAGCTTGTATGATCCCTTCAACTAAGACATGGGGTATCCAGTTAGCTAGGATGTTTGAGTGCTGAGTAAAGAGGGTCTGCTTAAGCTTGAGGTAGTAGTGGTGTAGACTTGTACAGAACACTGAACATGTAGTTTTACACATAATGTGTCTCTAGTGATGCAGAGCATTTTTATTAGTGTGCTTCATGTGTTTAGGTAGGGTTCCTTCTCCCTTTTTAGACCCTTCCTCATTATAGCAAACAACAACACTACCTGATTGAGGGTTTTTTACCCTCGTTGTTAAATCAAGCAAATGTTTTTTTGAGATTATGAAGCAAACAAGTATCCTTTAATGGCATGATGGTGTTCAGGTTACAGAGAACACCATGATTATTACACTTTCTGTAAGTCTGTATAGATGCAGATAAAAATAATGAATGCCACGTAGTTGTAAGTACTATAAAGAACTATCAGAGTTCAGTTTGCTTTTCCCTCTGAATGTTGGTGTCTTCTGAATTCCAGACTTCTGGGTCACTGGGAGGAGGCTGCTCATGATCTCGCACTTGCTTGTAAACTGGATTATGATGAGGATGCTAGCGCCATGCTGAAGGAGGTGCAGCCAAGAGTAAGTGGGGAGGCGTGATGGAGGTCCCTTGTCTATTTGTTTGAGTGACATTGCTTGCTGCTTTCAGATTCTTCCAGTATGCATAGTCTTGTGGGTTCATGTGTCATCTGACACTTCAGACTGAGTTTATAAATACTTCTGTCTTCAATCACAGCTGTTTATGGCTGTGTGTAAAGGAATTGAGTCTCTGTGTGTTGTGGTTTAAATCCAGCTAGCAATCTAAACCAAGACAGCCGCTTGCTTACTCCCACCGCTTCCCCAAATAGGGGAGAAAATCAAAAGAGAAGGGAGAAACTGATGGACTGAGATCAAAACAGTTTCATAAAATAACGAAATGATACTAATATACTACTACTAATAATAATAATACCTGTAAAATGGAAATAAGAGTATAAAATAAAAGAGAACTCAATGCAATTCCTCACAAACTCCATCCACACTGAGTAGCCAGTCCTGGGAACAGAGCACCCTGGTCCTGAACAGCCAGTCCCTGGGGAAGAGAGAAGGCGGCAGAAAGATCCAGAGCCCACTGCAAAATGGCAGAATGGCAAAAGACTGAACTAAAGGAACTCATGAAGAGAACTCATCTGCAACAGAGCAGAACAAGAATGGGTCTCCCCAGCCGGAAAACCCAGCTCTCATGAAGCATGATGCCAATGGCAAGGCATGTTCTCACTGATCAGCCTGGGTGTCAGTCATAGTCTGTCCCATCCACACCCCTCTTCCAAACTACCTCACACCTGTAGATAGAGAGCCCGGAAAGATATTGCCTCTCAGACAACAACTAAAGTAACAGTTTTTACAATCTCATCGTTCCAACTCAAAAGCACTGGAAAGTTACTTGAAGAAAAACATTAATTATTTTGCAAGGTGTTATCTTGTTCTCAAACTAAATCCAAGGAGTTGCTGTGTGAGCTACAAAAAAAGTTTCTACCTTCATGAAGAAAATTAACTTGGTTTCGGCGAAACCAGCACATTGGGGTTGGGTATGTAACTGAACTATGAAATAATATGTTCCTTCATAAAATCTTAACAACCTGAAGCAGTTAAAGTTTGCCAGGCATTTTAGAATCTAGACTAAAAACATTCAAAAGAGCAAGAGAACACTGATAATGGATGTTTTTTTTTTTCCCAAAGATGTTTATGAATTGATCAAAGCTTCATCCTAAATGTGTTTTACAAAGGAAGAACTTTGCTGTGATTTGTGCTTTCATTAGTCTGCCCCATGAGGGCAGCATTATCTGTGCAAGACTGGTTTTCAGCATTGACCCTGACATTCTTCTAAGGCAGAACTTCAGTGTAACACGTATAAGACTGTTGATAGCAGGCTTTCTTTTTCATCTGTTCTGCATATTCCTGTCAAGTGGTTGACAGATCACAGATTGCAGCTGTTGTGTTAGATTTACACCACAAGGTTTGGGGGAGGTAGAGGCAGCAGGGCTGACCTCTTCTAACAAGAGGTGTGGGGCTGTCCCTTTGTTAGATGGAGCCAGTTCCAGTTGCCTCCAAACCAGGCTCATTGCTGGTGAAAGCTGAGCTGGTCAGCGACGTTGGTGCTGCTTCTGTGATAATGTATTCAAGAAAGGATTAAAAAAATGCAGATCAATAGCTGTGAGAGGGAAATAAAGAAATGTGACAGAAGCAACCCTGCAGACACAGAGATGAGCAAAGAAAGGAAGGGGAGGAGGTGTGCCAGGCATGTGAGCGAAGGTTCCTCTGCAGCTCATGGAGAAGACCATGGTGAGGCTCGCTGTCCCCCTTGAGCCTGTGGAGGTCCATGATGGAGCAGATACCCATCCTGCAGCCCATGGAGAATCCACACTGGAGCAGGCTCCTGGCAGAAACTGCAGCCCACAGAGAGAAGCCCATGCAGAACCTGTTTTTCTGGCAGAAGCTGCAGCCCACGGGGAACCCATGCTGGAACAGTCTGTTGCTTAAGGACTCTGCCCTGTGGGGAGGACCCATGTTGGAGCAGTTTGATGGACTGTCCTATGGGGGGATCCCATGGTGGAGCAGGAAAAACGCGTGGGGAGGAAGGAGTGGCAGAGGTGTGGTGTTATAAACTGATGACAGACCCATCCCTCTGTGCTGCTTAGGGTGCAGGGAGGAGGTGGAAGAGTGGGGAACAAAGGAGTGAAGTGAAGCTTTAGGAAGAAGGGGGCTAGGGGAAAAGTGGTTTTAGTTATGTCTCTTTCTCATAATCCTACTATATTTTTAATTGGCAGTAAATTAATGTTCCTCGTGTTGAGTTTGTCCAAGATGGTAGTGGATGAATAATCTTCCTGTCTTTATGTCAAGCCAGGAGCTTCTCCACCTTACTTTCTCTCCCTGTCCTGTTGAGGAGGGGGAGTGAGAGGGTGGCTTAGTGAGCATTGGGCAGCCAGCCAAGGTTAACCTGCCATATGTGTGAACATTCCTGTGTCTAACAACTTCAGCCTTCAGTTTTTTTTGTCATGTCTTTGTAGAAGACACTGTCTCCTACAAAACAATAAGGACAACCATCTTAAACCCTATTAGTTGTTTGCATTGGAGACTGTTGATCTGTAGTAAATGTAATTAGGTCTTAATCTTTCTTGTAAGAAGTATACTTAATGCTCGGCTGAGGGGGAACCTTTTATTTCCCAGTTAATCTACCTATGCACAGAAACAGCAGAGTATGTCTGTGATACATTGAGTTGTAGTTGGCAACTGTGGACATCTGCATGTGTAGCTCAAATTAAAAAAATGTATGGTCTTTTCATGGGTGATTTTTTTAATCTTTAATAAAGGAAGATGATCTGTTCATCTAATCTATTCAGTTCCAGCTTTCCTAGTGCTTTTTTGTTTGTGGCACTTCTAGCTGAAAGTCCAAGTCAAATTCTATAAATGCTTAGTTCATTAAAACAATGAAAGTCAAAACTTTGGAAACTCTTTATGCTTCATTTAAAAAACAAATGAGAAAAAAGCGCACTTACCTCTCTCTTAATGAACTATTGAGTGGCCAGTACATCAGGTTCTGATAATGCATACTGCATTCTGTATCAGCCAGTCCTGCTGCCTGCACTGTGCTTTTCTCTGGCAGATGTACTTCAAGAATGATGTGATATGGAATGAACATCTTCTAGCTAAAATAACTTGTATTGAAGCTTAACTACTTAAAACAATTTCTTCACTTAAAGAGTATTCTGAAAGAACAGAAGAGTACCTGTAATAATAGTAGGTAGTATCTCTGTTCTTGAACCTTGATTTTTGCTGTGTGTTTTAGTTACATGGTGATGCAAGGTAACTATCATACAAAACTTGTGGAATTATGACCCATTTTTTGTAATGCTATATAAGGATATGTTTCAGGAAGGCAGCGCTACAGTTAGTTTTCTATTGTTATAATGAGCCTTGGGGAGTTAATTGCTAACTACTCTCTCTGCTGGGGCTTGTACATTTGATAGACTTGAGAAGAAGCTAATAACAGGAAGCAAATTTCTTCCTCACCAGCCGTTTCTTGGTTTGGGTCAGGAATTCTTTGGACTGCTTATGTCTAGCTGTATATGCTGCAAAGGCATCTGGAACAGCAATAGCACTACCTGCAGTGTGTGTGCGCAGGGGGAATGATATTTCCCTGTTGTTGTGCTAGTGAAAATTCCCTTTTCTGGGCCAGTTGTTGGTTTTAGCCCTGAAGAAATGAATATTTCAGCATAAAGCACAAAGGGATGTAGAATTATAATGTGTTTAGATTCTAACTATGATACAAGTCTCAGAGCTCTATAGCAAAAAAGTAATGCTGGAGTGCATGTTCTGGTGAAGACTGCTAGGACTGAGTAGACATGAATAACTGATTGCCATAGAGAGGAATCAGCAAATGGCTCCTAAAACAAAGGAGGTTTCAGGATGTGAAGTCAAACCTTGATTTTTAAAAACTGGTAAAAACAGGTGGTTACATTTACATGTATTTTGTATTGAAATATTTTGTGTGATGTGCTACAAATGTATACAAAATCTTGGTATTCCATTGTAACAGGCTCAGAAAATTGCAGAACATCGCCGAAAATATGAGCGGAAGCGTGAAGAAAAGGAAATCAAGGAAAGAATGGAAAGGGTGAAGAAGGCACGGGAGGAGCACGAGAAAGCACAAAGGGTGAATACTTAGGATTTCTTAACAATTTGGAGAGTGTCATAGTTATTTTGGTTAAAACAAATTGCAGAGAAGAGTTACTTTAAGTTTTCAAATAAAATTTTAGGGAGTTGGTTTCTGTCTTGGTTTCTTTATTACTTGACCAGTAATAAAATCTGGAGAAGAGGGCATTGTACTGCATCTGTTTTTATTGCTTATGACAAAAACAGGCCCTAAAATCTCTTACTAATATTGTATTTCAGGAAGTCAGTTATTGTATGACTGTGCCAGAATAGTTTTCATTTAAAGTGCTAATGTCTCCCAAAGTGGGAGGTTTTAAATTCAGGATAATATTTTACTGCTTTTCCTAATTTCCTGACACAGTTTGCTTACCTTTTCTTCATGCTTTACTTATATATTTTAATGTGTTGGGGGTGGCAGTTAGTTCTAAAAATGTAAGTTAAGGAGCTAAAACAAATCATACAGTTCATAGTCAGTAAAAACATATTCTGCATAACTTCTCTGCAAAAACATACTAAAGTAAGAGTAGAGTGCTGTTTCTTGTCAGTGGTTTTGTATCTAGTGCAGTGCTTTGTTTGTCGTGATAGCTGAGACTGTTTCAGGCAGGTATGCTATTTTTTTTTTTTCTCTTACAACGAGTTGAGCAGTAGAAAACGGGCTGTAGTTCCATTGCTTTTTGTGGAATGATGTGCCTTCATCTGCAGGAGGAAGAAGCAAGACGACAGGCAGGAGGAGCTCAGTTTGGTGGTTTCCCAGGTGGCTTCCCAGGTATTCTATTTTTAAGCACCAATATTTGACGCAGAGGTGATTGTTATTTCCATGCAGACTATAATAACCAAGTTTTTATTGCATTTGTTCTCAAGACAGGGAGAAAAAATATTTTCTGAAGTTTAGAACTTGTCTACAAACAACTCTTTAAGTACTAGTGGGCAGAGGGATGGGATTTTTCTTAGAGAACTGATGCTGGGTAGCAAATAGAAGGAAGGCAGAGATCAGTAATGATGGATAATGTAATGATACAAAGGTGTGATATTTGCTTAATAGTATGTGCTGAAAAAGTAGTATAAAAATGTTTTTTAAATTACACAGGGTGCCTTGGACCCATTCTGCTTAAGAACAATAGTTCTAGGTTGAAAATTGTGATTGAATATTAGGGAAATCTGTGCTGGTTGTAAGCTGTTGTTGACCAGAAGAGTTTCTCCAAGAAGGTAGTCCAGTTTACCTTATAGGAAAACTGTCCTTGAATAGTTCCCTGAAAATCAAGCTTTCCATGTTATTTGGGGGTAAAAGAAGTTGGGGAGAAACAAGGATAAATACTGACGCTCTTGAAGATTGGGATCTAGCTGAGGTAGGCTGTGTGCATGTTCCAGCCCAATCAGCTTGTCAGGAGAACCAGAGAGAGACTGTATCTGCTCTGCTCAGCACAGCTGGGGTAGCTGCTGATTCAAAAACAGAACTTCAGACATTTGCTTCAAGAATTTGTTTTTTCTTTGGTACAATTTTTTTCAAACCTAAATTTCTGCCAAATGTGGAATGTACCTGGGATGTGCTACTACTGATCTGCCTTCTTTTGCTCTGAATTGTTCACCCCAGGCATTCAGACTGCTTATGTTATTGAACTTGAGACTTACCTGATTTAAGTTAACCAGAAAAATATCTGCATCTGTGTACAAGGTACTAGAACCTGACACTCATTACAAGCCTCCTATTCAATTTGGTTAAAAAAAGCATGGATTAAGTGAGATGTAGGTCTTCACAGAAAGAGAAGGTAAAGACCTTGCTTTCCATTCAGTGGTGCAGCTGTAGCCTTATGGAAGACAGGGCTTTAGAGATGTGGCAGAGGAAGTGTGTTTTGGTCTCTTAGTGAGCCTCCTTTATAGATGAATTGTGTGGTTTTCATCATATATTATTCCTCTTCATCATGTATTCTTCTTGTCTTGGGTTTGCAGGTGGATTTCCTGGGGCTATGCCTGGAGGTATGCCAGGTCTCAATGAGATTCTCAGTGACCCAGAAGTCCTTGTGGCCATGCAGGTGAGTATTTGTTATAATCAAAGCTAAATGTTCTGAACGAGAGAACAGTGCCTCTGAGCTGAGGGAAGGAAGGAAGAAAGATGTGAACTTTGGGATAGCAATGGGATGCTTGCTTATTTCTGTTGTGAAATTCTTGCCTTGCATATGTGGCACCAGACTGTCTGGAATCAGTGTTAGCTGTTTTTCAAATTGATGGGAGCTTAATTAAAGGTGTCCCTCCCCCCAGCTCTGTACTTGCCTAGGATAGGAAAAACTATGTGCTGTATAGAGTTCATCTCTTTTGAGTCTCTCTAATGTTTATGGTTATTTTCCACATGGTATAGTTCAATTGCTCCTTTTTGAATGCACACGCATTGTGGTGAGATAATTATACACAAACAAAAAATGATTAATATTGTTGCAACACAACACATTACAATAATATTGAGATGAGAACTGTCTTTCTATGTAGAGGATTAAGTGTTTGGTTTAATTCTGCATCTAGCAATTTCTAAGTTTATCTTAAAAGAAAACTTAACTTCCCCAGTGGGCTTGATTAATTGCTCAATGTCGTGACTACTTTTACACAAGAAAAGTATTCCAGCATCTTAACTAGAACATATCCAACAACATCAATTCTAGGGGCAGGTGGGCTAGGAAAAATCTGAGCTATATAGTTACATTTGCATACTAATATGATCATGTGTAAAAGTGTGTTGTTACTTTCTCTGGATTGCTGTGGTTGAAATACAGTTTTTTTCTTGTTCCCAGCTCATTGAACAGCTATGATGCCCAGCTAAATAAAAGCATCACAGAGGGGCCCTTATTTGGTATGCCCTGAAACCACAAAAAAGGCATCACTTTCCATGCAAAAGTTCATGGGTTTCTGTAATGGTTTCTGGTGGTTTGAAACACACCTCTTGTGTAGGCTGCCACAGTCAGTAATGTTGACTTGCATCCAAACAATCAAAAAAAAATCCTATGACTTGTATTAATTACCTGGCTAATTTATACTGTAATAAAGGAGTTTGAAATTAGAGTTGCTGAAAACAGAGCTTTGAGGTGCAGCTAAACATTAAGCACTTGCCACGTGCCTTTAAGAATGCTCCATTGCATGCTGAGTATATGTACCCCAACATAGAGTAGGACTCTTGCAAGAGTGTGTGTCGACAGTGTTTCCTGGTAATGCAGGCAGGTTTTAACATGTAAAACCTGTCAGCAAAGCCTTGTGTCTCTTCCTGACCTCTTTTGTACAAAAAACTTTACATCTATATGTGATTTATTCAGCATTTCACCTATGTCTGCACTACCTTCTTTTCCTGAAGTGTCCAGTTGATGATGTTCTGGACCTTTCTGAATCAGCAGTGTAAACTCTAGCCTTAAAAGACAGTAGTTCGTACTGCTTGGTTTCTGTTCAGTGCAGCTATGGAATATGTTGATAGATAATGGTAGTTCGCAGCTATTACATAGGTTATCTGAGGTGTTACAGAAAAGTCTGCAGATACTGGATCACCCAAGTCTCTCCCAAATTGTTAATCTTAAGATACTACTTAACTGACAGTATGTTGAGGCTTTTCATAGTGAGCACCTGACTGCTGAAATTGGAGTATCCCAAGAGTATAGACCTTCTTCTCAATCTCTTTAGACATAGTGACTGTCATCTCATCATCTTCCAGGCTATTCTCAATGAGCTGGCATTGAAATATGCCTGTTTCTTTTAACATCTTGGTAAACCTTACAACTGTGTGTGTCTGAACATGAGTTAGATTAAACTGGTTATGCTGTCAACTTGAGCTTGTCATCTGTAGAAGGAACCAAAGAACCGGATGTGGCTACCTATGGACAGGTGTATAGAGGTTATTGCCCATAACTGGCATAAAGATAAGAATCTGTGCAAACTAGTATAAAAACATCTTTCTTGATGAAAAACTTTATTTTTATAATATTGATCATCAATGTGAAACCTTGGATGTATTAAACATTTTTATAAACAGTCTGAGATTGAAGGCTTCCACAGAGTTGCACGAGTACAGATTAGTTTACTTGTTATGAATTTATAGGACCATAAAACACATAGCGTAAAATTGGATATTTAACACTCGTTTAGGTGTGCTTTGATGCAAGCCAGTGACTAAGCTTACTCAGCTTTTTGTTCCAGGTTCATATACACGTGAAACCACAGATTTAACACCACGGCATGATCTGTTTAGTCACATGTGCTGTTTTGAAATTGGAAATTCAAGAAGGTTGAAGTTGTGAAAGTAGTCTTTTATTCTTTGTATAGGAATCCTGTAAAGTGGAGAAAATTTATCTAGTGTCTGTTTTCTGAACTTCAGCATCCTGTTTTCCATAGGCTTTGCAGATTCCCTTTATATGAAAGAGATATAAGAATTGTAAATGCTTCTAACAAAAGATAAGACTTGGCTCTTGGTTCCAAACATGCATAAAACATGACTGAACCACGTGGGTGATGTCAGTGGAGTCCACACCTCCAACTGCAATTTTGGATCAGACTTGTTAAACAGCTGTTGTCTGTGTCTGATGCTAGAATAGATGCAGGGTGGTGGGACTGTAGCACAGACAGCTCTGAGGACACTAGTTGGTTTTTGCTGGTTTCCAAAGAATACATCTGCGGTAGCAATGGGCTAGAAATCTAAGGAAGATTGTATCTTTCAGTGAGACTACTTAAATGTGCTAGAAAGAATGGCAAATTAAATTATAGCTGATGGAGATGATTTGTATTGGACATAATACACTGCTTTCACTTCAGCTGGATTAAAGAAAACTCAAATCTTTGTAGATGTTGCTTATAATGGAAACATTTTTCCAGACTGAGATGTAAAATCGGTCTATAGAAATTTATTAAAGGGCACGGTTGAAAACATGCACATGTAAAATGAGTAAAACTAACTCAATAGCAGCCAAAGGTGTATTAGAAGTGTGCAAAAAAAGTACTAATTCTTCTCATACTAAATAGAGAAGATGAAGTTGGTACCCTTTTGACTACTGACTTAAATGTATATGTGAATGCATTTATTAACTGCAGCACAATAGTGTGATGAGAGAGAACAAGATTCTCTTTGTTGTGATTTCTTAGAGGAGGTGGGAAATGGCTGAGAACTAGATGCATTTTTTAAACCCAAACATTACCACATCATCTGCTCACAGTCCAGCACATTAAAGTTTCTACTGTAGAAGAAACAGAGGTCAAAGGGTTGAGTAGCAGCTGTTGCTCTAAGGAGGGTTACCCTATCATTCATGCTACATACACACAGCTCCTGCTCCCTTCAAAATGCATTTGAAGATGCCTGAATAGAAATAATCCGGTAGGGGTGGCTGTGTTTGGCTTCTGTTTTGGGGAAAAAGCGCTGTTATCGCCCTTCTCAGACATTGCACTATTACTGTAACAGCTTCAGTAATGACTCTGGTGTTTACTGGTGCAGCATTTACAGCAGGCACTGTATCATTGTGTTCTTTTTAGAGACCTCTTGCCCAAAACTCTGCTCTAGTCTTGTCATGTTAAAAGCTGAACAAGACTGGGTTTGTGTTGGAACTATATAACCACTAAATTTTGTATACTTGCTTTATAAATGCCCTGATATTTTTGCTTTTTGTCCTGCAGGATCCAGAAATAATGACTGCGTTCCAAGATATTCTCCAGAATCCTGCAAATATGTCCAAGTACCAGAACAAACCCGAGGTCATGAATCTCATCAGTAAATTGTCTGCAAAATTTGCCAGTAAACCATAAAATCCCTGGTTCCTAAAAATCATATCTGAATGGAGAGGGTTGCATTTGGCTAACCAATGTTGCAATAAAACAAACCATTGTACCTCTGATCTTCTGAAGAAGAGAAACGGAGTGTTCTAAGGACAACTGCTTTCTAGTCCCAAGCATTGACTTGCTTCAATGATTGGTTTGTCACACTCAGATTATATTCAGATCACCTAGTTTCAACCATCTCTCCTTGTCCGAGAGTTGCAACCTTCTATTATAAGTACTACAGTTTCCTTCGAATGAACACTTCTGTAAGAAATTATAATATTCCAGGAGTGTAAGATAAAAACCTGCTGTTCTGTTGTTTTGTGGTTTTTTTAATTACTCTCAGTGGCAAAGAGGAAGGAACTTTAACAGTTGAAGTCTGTCTTAATCCCCTTAGGACAGAGAAGTTGGCCTAGTCACAAATAGCAAAGGTGGGACAAGTCTGAAGAATTAACTGGATAAAGGAATTGTCTGCTGCAAATACAAGTCCTTATTTTCTTTTTAAATGGATGACTGACTTTATATAGCTATTGAAATTATCAGTACAACCATGCTAGCTAGTTACACACTGGAAGTTCTGCAAATAATGTAATATTTTTATCACCACAACTGTGCAGCAAAGGTGTAATCCTATCCTTTGCACAACCTGGCATGAAGTATTCATTGTAGAGGCCACAGAAGTTTTGTTACTTGCTCAATACTTGTCCAGCACCTTTACGCAACATTTTATTTATCACTCTGGGTATGGGAAAGCAGCTTTACTGTCTGTGCTTGTGCTCTTGTTCTTTCCCAGTTGGCAGGTCCTCAACTGGTTGCACTTGCCCTTCCTTGGGGCCATGCTTACCAGGTTTCATCTATTTGGAAACTTTAGGGAAGGAATCTTGTTCCCATCACTACCTCTGTCCCACTGAAATGCAAGCCATCCAGAACATGTAAATGCAGAGTTACAAATCGGTGAAGGGGAGAATACCCAAAAAAATTGCAGCTCTGGGTTCTGAATCGGTTTGAGTCCTTACATGGTTATTGATTAACATTTCTCAACCAAAGTCCCACTGTCTGTTTAGAGGTGATGACTCTTCCTTCACTGCATATTGTAGTCTTCCACCTATTCTTGTATCCCTTTCCTTAAAAAAAAAAAAGCTGCTGTTGGTTCATACTTCCATGGTTTTGAGGCTTGTGATATGGAGGAAAAGGTGAAGTAACTGGAGCAGACAAAACATTCTTCTAACACTTGCAGATTAACAGTAGGGGTGTTCTTGAAGCAGTGTCTGTGCTGATATGTTCAGTTTATCTGCCAGTAAAGACAGCTGTTGCTTCTGTTTATCTTAGATAAAACATCATCTTTCTGTGGAAAAATTACCGTAGTTACCTTTTCACCACTTGAGTCTCAGCATTGTGTTCCTGTTTTCTAATTCTGTATCTTAAGTCATAACTGAGGTTACAATTTTAAAATATATTTGGATTGGTGTAGGAACTCAACAACAGTTGCAACAAATAAATCCCCAAATGCTTTTTCTCATACTAATGATCCTGCAGAATGAAATGTGAATCTTTTTGCTTAAGAAATATAGTTCCGAATACTTCTCTCAGCCTTTAAAAATAAAGTATGGTTTTGAAAAATAAAGCTTTCTGAGTTTGTGTAACTTTCTGATAAAACCTGTTTTGCTTAAATTCAATCTGAAAGTGCTTCAATTAAACTGTATGTATAACTTGTGATTTAACTTGGAACTAAGTGCTTAAGGGTTTGTCTTCATGACCAAATTAACTCAAGTTATGATTGAGCATTGCAGGGTGCCTGGCTTTTCGTCATAGTCTTGAGAGGAGATACTTGAAGTAGATAACCCCTGAGGACAGGCTGAAATGCATCTTCTTCATTGAGGCTGGTGCATATGTGTGGCACTTGAGTTAGAGCATCTTGAACATAGATTTTATTTCCTGCAGTTTCCTGTTACTCCATCTTAGCTGTTTGTGTCTGCCTACCCCTGTTTAGTCAAAAGTAGGAAGTTTCCCCTAACTAGTGGAAATGGTTATGCCTGTGTCCTGCCTGCTTGCTTACACATCAGATGCCCTTATTCAGAGCTGATTAACTCAAGAGAAGCGTTCTCCCAGATTTTGGGAGCGTTAGCAATCTAGCTGAATTCTTGTGATTCTTTGGGAATGCACATCCCATGACTCCCTTGGTGTGGGGGGTTTTTTGTTTTAATGTTGTCCAGTAAGTTAACTGAGGACATGTCTGGACCTATCAGTTCCCTAAGCGGGCATGTGGACATCCAAGCAGCTAAACTGATTTGAAGAGAAGTGCAAGTGCAGAAAGTTAACTGCCCAGGAAATGACCAGAGATTACAAGTTCCAAATGTGAGATACAAGAAACTATATGAGGAAGTTGTTTAGTGGTTGCTCAAGTATTTACTGGCAGCTCCTTCAGGTTATTTGCTTCCATTACAGCACACAGTGGGGTGGTTCTTGTAAATATGTGGCAATAATCAGCTTGGCTGACAATTTGACTGTGAACTCAAGCTGCCAGGGTGTATGAATGGTTCAGCCAACACCATGTGGTGTCTGTGGTGCTGGTGCAGGTGTGCGTTTCTGCCGTGTGAAGCGTCTTGTACTGCGCTGTTTGGCCAAGCCAGTGCCACCAATTAGAGGACCTGGACTACCAGAGAGAAGGATGTAAGCCTTGTAATTGTGTTGTCATCTGAAGTGTGAGTCTGTCCTCTCTGGTTCACCTGCTGCCCCAAAGGAAAATGTCAGGTCAGCCATACTGCATAGCCATGTGGAGAATGCAAGACCTGGTGCCATTACCAGAATTTTTTTGAAAATTTCTCTGGCTTCAATGTTGGGTCATGAATAAAAGCTGTTTGTCAGATGGCTTGGTTTGTCTTTGTTGGAAGGCAATGATCAGATGGGCAGGAGCCAGACTGCCTCAAAATTGGATGAAAGCAGGTGGGGCAGAGCAGTGATAGGCCAGGGGCAGAACGGGTCAATAAATGAGTATTAAAAATCTATGTAAAGGTAAAACTATGTTGTAGAAACACCTTGTTGTAAGTGGCCAGCAGTAGTATATGTAGTTTAAAATGTCTTTTAAATGGCACTTTGTTTTTCTTGTTTGTTACCTTCAAGGCCTTTGCATAAAGCTTGTACAGACCACTCTCACGTATGCCATACATCCCTCTTCTGCGAGATATAAGAGCAAACAACATTGTTAAGAGAGCTCGTAGCAACTGCTGCCTGAGCAGAATCCTTCACCCAAAGGGATGGGGGGTTGTGGACCTGGCCAGGATGAGTTGGAGCCAGGTCAGCTTTGGCATGTACCTTCCCATGGACCGTGGCATGCTCCTGACTGGGAGTGTTTGGAGCTGCTTTGAAATCCCGCAGGGCATCTAGGCTGCAGCACTCTCAATGCACGTGGATTGCTGAAGCAGTGGCAGAGGCGAGAGGGTTGTCTCCTTTTGTTGGCTGCAGGGTACCCTGTTAGTGGCTGCTTTTGTTACACAAGTGCATTGGCATCCTCAAGCAGGAGGGAGATTCACTGGGAAAATGGTAGGAGTATTTTCTTCTGATGTCTTGAGAAAGGTGACTCATGAACCTCAATCGGAGCTTTGCAGAGATGGGCCTCAATGCTACTTCATGCATGATGCAGTGAGGGCAACGTTGTAGAAGAGTAATTCTGGATTAGCAAAGAGCTGAAATGGAGTAAAAATGGCAACTTCCAGCTGGATGCAGAGACCACTACATTGAGTACTGCAGGACAAGTCATAAGAGGTCAGTAGTATGATAAAAGCAAATGCAAATACATTGAAGGCAGGAACAATTTTAACGTGACAAAGAGATGAAGAAGGTCAGGTAGTGGCTGGTGGATCTGCTATGGAGCAACAAAAAAATTCAGGTGACTTTGGGCTACAAGTCGTTGATCACCTTGTGAATCAGAGCTTGGGTAAGTCATGTTCTCCTGGTGTGGTCCTCACAACAGGAATTTTATGGGGGACGAACCTTCCTTCACCCCCCCCAACTGGAAGTCCTATTGAATGTAAATATCAAGGACCTTCCTCTAAATCTGAATCTTGACAACTAACCAAATCAAGATGTTACCTTGTCCTTTTGCTAATGAAGTACCTGTCTTTGTACAAATACGCTTTTGAAATGTCTGTTCTAGATGGATGGTGTCAGAAGCTTGAGATCTTGTCAATAAATCAATGTGTTTGCAGAATGTGTTACAACTCTTTTTGTTAAACAGGTGGGTAACAAACTTTGGCATCTTTGTTGTTACATACATTAATTTACTAAAACCAGGATTTTTTTAATGTACAAACATTTCAGTGACCACAAGGAATACAAGTTGCTATTAGGTGTAAAGAAACTAAATGTGAAAGATTGCAGGACTGGAATTAGCAGTTTATTTTGGAATTTCCTCCTGAAGTTCAGCAGTTGAAACTGTCAGATGGTGAGCATAATTTGTGTAGAAAAGACAACGTTCTTATTTGTGAACTATAAAGTAAATAACAAAGAGGTGATCTCTAAATCAGTTAGTAGTAATGGTATTTCTGTTATTGAAACCTTTAGTTTTCTAAATGTTCTAACTTTGGAGTTAGTTTGTGTTTTTGCATTTCAGAAAGAAAACTATCATAGTGGAGAATCTGAGCAGTCACCTAACAACCAGTGCAGTGTTTAACAAAATTAATTTTTAAAATAGGCTGAAAGTACAAGTTCTTAGGAAGTCATCAGAATTAAATAGAAAAATATCATGGTGTTATATCGATAACAAACTGGCTGAGCTGCTGCCAAGTGCACTGCCTCTCGTGAGAGAAAATTCACACTGAACGCAGTCACTAGTATCTAGCTCTCATCTGGAAAAGAAAAGCAACAAGTGCTACCTGTGCTTTTGTATTTCAGATTTTTCAAAATGGATCTAAAAAATGGTTTATTGCTAACAGTTTATTTGTGAAATTTAACACAACTGTTCTAAAAGAAGGTTTGCTCTACCTTTTTGTGTGTTACCCCACAATAAGGAAAAGTGCTTGAGAAAAACAGATTTTCAGAAGCCATTTTGTAATCTGTGATATTTTCTCTTTAGACTTTTGGGTGAAAACTTCAAACAAGAAGAAATAAAAATCAAAACTGGAATGAATTACTATTTCTGGGAAAAAAAAAAACCAAAAACAGGAGACCACAAAAATGTGCAATTAGAACAGATGTTAGACATTTATCAAGTGCCTGGGAAAAAAAATAAACACCAATGCACCAAAATTTGTGTGTGACAGCTACTTAGTCTACGTAAAACTAAAGGTGGCTAAGGAACATTACAAAACATTAAGTAAGGCTGTTTAACAAGTAGCATGGTAGGAGATTAAATTTAATAATGGTAAATGCAAGTAATTTAAACTGCAAAGCATTTCAGCTTCTCTGATGTCCCTGGGCCTTGATGAAGTGTGAAAGGAAAACTCCATGGCATTCCAGAAGCCCAGTCAAAACCTGTTCAGTTATCTAACAGGCAAAGCGTGCGCACACACATGTGCTTAAGAATGGGCTTTTTAATACCTATGTGATTACAGTGCTTGCTTGTGGAATAGGCCAGTCTTTCCATGGTCTTATACTTAAACCCGATCTTGCCTCGTTTGTGTGATCAAACGTGGTGCTGTTCAATGAATTCAAACTGTCAGCACATGCAGTCTCATTTGTTAGTCTCTAGTTGCTCAGATCCATAATGTGCTGGGAGTATGATCTAGTTTATGAGCTTATTCTGAAAGATAAGTTTTGCAACAGGTTCAGAAAGTCCTTTTGAAAGTAGTAATTAAATCTGTCTTAACATGTTTTCAGTCTCTAATTGAATTTCTAAGCAAAAAATGGAGACATGCCTTTTTTTTTTTTCTTCTTGTAAATTAATGTTAGAACAAGGAGAGTTGTAGGGTAAAATTGGTTTAAGTTCAGAGTTCATCCTTTATTTGCTAAGGTAAGACAGTGCAGAGGCAGTAAATTTGACCTTTGGAGTCACTAAGGGTGTCATCATTCTTTGTCATCCATCAGAAACAAAGCTGCGCGCCAGCCAAAGAAAATCTGTCAAGGTTAAAGTTTCTCAAGATCTCTTGCCTCCTTGTGCAGGAATCTATAGCATGTAAACTATGCAAACAATAGATTACTAAGATGCAGTTTGTAGGAAACAATTCTTTTGCAAATATAATAGGCCCAGGCAGGATCTCTTGGCAAAGCATATTTTAATAACGATTTTGCAAGACCGGGTGTTCTACCTAAAGGCAGGCACACCGAATAGGGCAAGAAGCCCCTGCTTATATTTCCCCAAAATCCCGGCCGCAATTTCCCTCCCCTGTTCCCCATTGGTTGGGTACTTCAGGGTTTACAGACTATCCCGACGCACACAATACCCTTCCCTTATCAGTCTATTTAAGATATGGATTCCTGGTACTTTGGCTACACTTCCCCCTAAATTAACTTATCAATACAGGTATCAGTATGTATACAGGTGTCAGTACATATTCCGGGAAGAGACTGTGTATTACATTAAGAATTCATAGTCCGATGTCTCTCAGTCCTTCCCCTCTAAATGAGTTAGTAAATACAGGTATCAGTATGTATACAGGTGTCAGTCCGTATTCTGGGAAGAAACTGTGTATTACATTAAGAATTCATAGTCCGATGTCTCTCGGTCCTTCCCCCCTGCTAGGGTCAGGCGCCAGGTCCTCAGTTATGTAAAAACAACAGTTTTTCATTAAATGTTCCTTACACAGTCCATGTACAGAGAATGTGTTCGTGTTTGTAGTTGCTTAAATTGGTCCAGTTTTTCCAGGCTTTCTAGAAGAACTGAGGAATTTGACCAAAAGGAGGCAGCTTGGGGTTCCTGTTCTTCAGTAAGCTCTGCTTGTACATACTATGAGTTTGCCTGGAGACAGTTGAATTTGCAGTGTTTCTTTGAAGACCTAAGGCCATGTGTTTATGAAACTTTCTACATTTTTTTCGCTACAGAACACATTGGCAATCTTGTTTCACTTCATCTGTAGCATTTCCAATGCTTTTCTTGGACAGCTTCACTAGGTTTGTATGTTCCAACAATAAATTAAGTTGGTTTTGGAATATTTCAATTGTTGCGTTACCTGTTAATATTCTGTTTTGCAATATATACAGGGCATAGTGTTGTATTAATAATGTTGCTAAATAGACTAGTAATAGTATAGAATGATTTGGGTGTGCATTTATGATCTAAATCCGATCTGCAGTACAATCTGACTCTTGGTGAAATCTTCCCTCTACACAAGAAGGACAGGGTCACAGAGAACAGCAGGAATATATCTGAGTCTGTGTCATGCTTGAGGCATTTCTTCCAAAAGTACACATAGCTGAATATGCAAAGTCACTTTACATACTTGTTCCATGGTTTTGTAAAACCTAAGCTGCTCCTGGCTACTTTAGTGACAGGAGAGATAGCCAGTGAAGAGTCTACACTTGAATTCAAAATTAAGATTTGAGTCTTTTCCATGTAGAAGTGTGTCACAGGTGATTTACTAAGAGAAGTTGTCATTGTGGGGTTAACTAAAAGGGTGAGGTACACCTACTTGGTGCAGAGGAAAAAACTGACATAAAAAACTCAATCTGCTTTAGTGCCCAGGGTTTCTACCAACACATTTTCCCCCCAGCTCCCTCTCTTGCAGTGAGGTGCTAAAATTCCCCCACCTAATGCTTTCCCGCACTGTCCCTCCACCCCTTCTCATGAGTGTTCACAGGTGGCCTCCGTGACCACGCTGGTTCCACTCGCATCGAATCATAGAATCATTTGGTTGGAAGAGACGCTCAAGATTGAGTCCAGCCATTAACTTAACACTCACACTAAACCATGTCCTCATCTGTGGCAGAATGCAAACTCCCCCTTCTCTCCCCCTCCCTCCTTCATCATGGAAGAAGCAGACCCATCTCCCTCTCTCCCTGCTGTTTGAGACTAACAGCTTCTTTTGTTTGGCCTCAGGAGCCACCTGGCCAGGGCTGTTAAGAGAAAGGAGAAGGGAGTGCTGAGGCACCAGGGAGCCGCTGGGTGCCTGCAGACAGTGTGTGGGATGTTTGGAAGCTTTAGGGGCACCCCACAGCCAGTGTGGGGGTGCAGAGAAGCTTCTGAAATGCCTACAGTCAGATCTGATCATGCTATAAAACGGGATTCTCGTTGAGACTCCGCCCGTTGTCACGGATCTCTTGGAGCACGAGCGAGATGCTGCCGCCAAGAGCTCCCCCCAGGATGGAGACTCCACGTGCCTTGCCGCCACCGGTGTGAGCAAAATTAGCCCTCGCAGGATTGTGAGTGTATCTGCTTTCTGTGCACATTTGCACGCGTACTTTCCGTGCTCAATATGAGCACGTGTAAATTAATCCTCGCAAAATTGCGGGTGTATTTTCCTCCCGTGCTTCCACATAAGTGCATGTAATATTCCGTGCACATTTGCACGTGTATTTCTCCTCACAGGATTGCAAGTGTAATTATAAATTTACCCTCACAGAATCGTGAGTGTACACTTTCCGTACTCATTACGAGTTTGTGTATCCCTTTAAAATAATCCCACACCGTGTTCAGGCACGTGTGTACTCTTTCCTGATTTAGGGGCAGCTCTGGCATTGTTTTTGGTGATGCCACATGTATGCACACTATGGACCTCCTGAATTATTAGTTGCTGCCCCTTAATAATTTTCCTCAACTGACATCCAAACCTGTATTCAACTCACTTCTGGAGTGCTAAAACCCTGTTTCTCACCGGTTTAATGAAAGTTGTTTTGGACCCTGTTGTCCCTTAAACTAACCTTGGGGTGCCTCCATGACATCATCTATACATCATTTAAATACCTCCAGGGATGGTGACTCCACCACTTCCCTGGGCAGCCTGTTCCAATCTGACAACCCTTTCTGGGAAGAAAATTTTTCCTAATGTCCAATCTAAACCTCCCCTGGAGCAACTTGAGGCCATTTCCTCTCATCCTATCCCTTGCTACTTGGGAGAAGAGACCAACACCCTCCATGCTACAACCTCCTTTCAGGTAGTTGTAGACACAATAAGGTCTCCCCTCAACCTCCTTTTCTCCAGGCTAAACAGACCCAGTTCTCTCAGCTGCTCCTCATCAGACTTGTTCTCCAGACCCCTCACCAGCTTCATTGCCCTCCTCTGCACTCTCTCCAGCACCTCAATATCCTTCTTGTAGTGAGGGGCCCAAAACCGAACAGAGTATTTGAGGTGCGGTCTCACCAGCGCCAAGTACAGGGAGACAAGTGCTGCCCCGGTCCTGCTGGCCACACTATTTCTGATACCAGTCAGGATGCTGTAGGCCTTTTTGGCCACCTGGGCACACTGCTGGGCTCATGTTCAGCCGGCTGTGTCGATCAACACCCCCAGGTCCTTTCCCACCTGGCAGCTCTCACGGAGCGCTCCAGCCCCGAACCGCAGTTCGGCCGCTCCCCCTCAGCGTGGCCCCGAGCACCACGCCCCACCCGCCGCTTGAGACGCTGCAGCGCGCATGCGCCGGACCCGCCGGAGGGCGGGGCTGTGGCGGGGGGCGGGGCGAGTCGGCACGTGACAGGAGGGCGGGAGCCATGGCGCGAGCCGGGGCGGCGGTTGGCCGCGCGGATCTCGGCGGTGCCGCGGAGCAGCCGTGCCGACCGGCGGCGGAGCCCGCGAAAGCCGCCGCCATGGCTTCCATCGCCTCCTACGAGAGCCTGGTGCACGCCGTGTCCGGGGCTGTGGTGAGCGAGCGGGTCGGGCGCTCGCACCGTGGGGCCGTTGCGGGCGGCGCCGGGTGGGGGGAAGGAGGGGTCTGCTTGGCGTCGGCCGTTGGCAGTGACGGGGCGGAGGGGTCTGGCGGGGGCGCGTGCCCCGGTGAGCGGGCGGGCGGAGCAGCCGTGTCAGCCTGGTGGGGGCCGCTGAGAAGGTCGCGGACCGACTTGAGCCTTTGTTCGACTGAGGGGCCGTGCCTGAGGGGGCGGCTGCGGTGGGGGGCGGAGGCGGGGAGCCCAGGGCAGTGCGGCCTGACAGGCCCGCGGGGCTGCGACGTGACTCGTGAGCGGTCGTGCCCAAGCCCTTCATGGTCCCAAGAAGAGGGTTTGGGATGAGGACCCCATGGCTGAAACATTCAGTGTCAGGCTGGATGGGGCTCTGAGCAAGCTGATCTACTTGAAGATGTCCCTGCTCATTGCAATGGGTTGGACTGGATGACCTTTCAAGGTCCCTTCCAGCCCAAACTGTTCTGTGATTGTATGGCTCCCTGACACCGAGTCTCAGCTCCGCCACCCATCCTGTGCAAGCATGCTTGCAAAGCCCTAGTTTTGCTCTTTGCTGGTTTTGGATGTGGGATTTCATGAGTCTTGAGGCTGGCTCTCCTCCTGAGGAGCTGGAGCTTTCTCTGAGCCCAATCGCTACTGCAGGTGTGCTCCCTTAGAAAGTGAGCCCATCAGCATCTGAAGTCGTGCATCAAATTAACTATGAACATGTAAGCCTCCCAGAAGTTAGAGAGTCAACACTTCACCTGTGAAAATTAAGATTTGTACTAAGCATCTGCATTCTGTGATTGTCTCATGAATACTTGGAACTTAGGAAGCATGGGGCAAGGCATAGGTGTTGATCAAAACATCAAGCAAGCAGGGTGCACCTAGGGAGAGTTTTTATAGGTTATTGAATTAAATTTTTCCTATGACGCTGGTAAATAAAAAAGTAGTGTTAAGTGTCTCTAGATTTCATAGTGTGCACAGCCATTGAAACAATGAGTGCTAGCTCTGTAAATAGCAGATCAGTCTTGTACTTCCAACAGATTAAGAATTTCAGCACATGTTGGACCAGATGTATTGATGGATTTCAAGCAAGCAGATGTAGCTTTACTCCTGGGTTGCTCCAGGTTGACAAGAACACCTAAATATGTATTTTAGCAGTTGCTGATGTACTGTTCTGGCAAAACTTCCTGTTCTAAGATGAGTCCTTAAAATAACTCGCAATGTCTTGTAGAGTATGAAAGTCACTAAATGTTACTGAACAATAAAGAGTGATTCTAAATTGGCTTCCCATAGAAATTAAAAAAAAAAAAAAGACTTGAAATGTTGTGTTGCCTTTATCACAAACATAGGATTATTGTCAGTTCTTCAAAGTGTCTCAAGTCTGCTTGTTTTAGCTTCAAAGGCAACAAGGATTTTGTTCCCATTTTCAAAAAGTGGAACTTTCTCAGATGTTGTCATAGAAATACTACTCACTCTCCTTTTGCTGAGGTACAGAAGTTGGTAATACTGTCTAGCCCTCACTGGCAGCTTCTCACTCTCGGATACAGATCACTATAATCTGGCTATGCTCTTGAACAAAGCTTGTGATCTGAACCAAATTTATAATCTAGCCATAAACTTAATACACATGATAAAATTGTATCTGAAGTCTGCTAGTGGTGTTAACTAAGTCAGTAGAAGTTCCCTATTGTATTTGAAGATGCTTATATCTGTTGCAGTGATGTTGTTGTGAAGGAAGGCAACTTTTTTGAGTCATTGGACTTGTGTACCCTTGTAACTTCCACTTGCTTTCTCCAATATTCATACACAATTTAAAACTCTGGAGCAAGAATTTTTTGGAAAATGAGGTGGCACTTCCCCCCCCCCCCCCCCCACCTTATGCTGCAAATCTTGTTGTTTGGTTTTGGTTTTTGTTTGTGGGTGTTGGGGTTTTGTTTTGTTTTTGTTATAGTAAAGATGTGCTCATCAATTCTGAGATTTCTGTTTGCTGCTATAATATATAAATTTTGGCAAAATCTTTGACATGGGTACTAACTGTTCTGATATTGTTTCACCATTTGTTTAAATTATTATAAAGCACACTGGTGTGCAGATGTGATGTCAGAATTTGAAAAAAAGAAAAAACAACCCACAGAACTGTGCTGAGGTTGTGAGTCAGAAGAACATGTCTGATCGCAACATGGTAATTTTTAGTTCTGTTCTACTATGGTGAAAGGTCATGTATTTTCTAGACTACCTAGTCACACTTGAGACAAATGAGTAGTTTTCTGAGCAACTGAAAAATAAGTACTTGATTTCCTGTTAACTTTAATTGAATTATATCTGTATTCTTTAACTGTATGTATAGCTTTCAAGTAACCTGTCTGTTTTGAAAGCTGTAGGAATGTGAATTTTATAGGAGTACCATGGCAGCAGGTAAGCTGCTTTGTTTGACTCCAAAAGTTGGCTGACAAGGTTGCTGTTTTTTTTTTTTTTAATTATTTTAAAATTTTTATTATTATTTTTTAGAAAACCAAACTTCAGGCTGTGGTGCTGCACGCCTCTTCTTGGGAGTGGTCACCTCAGGCCGTTTGTTCTGGCCACTTACTGCCGCCTTTGGCTACTGTACAGTTCTTTACTTGGTGCTATGACTGAAGTAGTAACCCAGTGGAAAAAGTTTTTCTTTCAGCCAGTTTAGTTTCCTTGTCTGCATCATTGTGTAGGTGCCCAAAAAGTTATGCCACCAGAACGGAGGAGACAGGGATGCAAATACTGTTGACCAAGAACTGGTATTGTTCAAGCCAGATCTACCTGTCCTGGTGGTTATTCAGCAAAGGTATGACTTGACTTGGCAAACTGCCAGGATTCTGCACTGACAGGGAGGTGGTGGGACAACAGACAGTAAAACCTCACCCTTCCAACAGTACAGGGTCATACATTTCAGTTTGTGTTCCTGCAATCAGTAATAGGGGTTACTTTCGCTGCTGATCTCAAGTGTGATTCAGTAAGGAGTCTGAGCCCATCTTGAGAATTCTGTTGCTGGGGGAAGGACTGGTCCTGCTCATCTGTCTCATTTCCCTTCCAGCCATGAGATCCTGTCTCTTCCATGTGATGCTTCTGGCAGTCTCCTCACCATGTAGTGGAGTTGATCCATTTATAAACCTGTCAGGAAAATAATTCTGCTTTTTTTGAGTTTATTTTCCTCTATTTAGCAAAAGGAGGGGAGAGGGTACAAATTATCTTTTATTGGCAGTAATCTGTTAGATGGGCTGAGCTATCTTGTGACATTCTGTTGAGCTGTAGCTTCATGTATGTTTCAAGACAGTTTTAAGCAGCCTGTAAGGCTCAGTGCATGGGAATGGTTCGAAGATGCACCAGGGAGGGTTAGTCGGGGCATTAAGAATGTTGATCACCCAAGAAGGTGATCAAACGTTGGAACAGACTTCCTAGAGAGGTGGTTGTTGTCCAAGCGTGTCAGTGTCTAAGAGCCATTTGGGTAATGCCTTTAGTAATATGCATTAACTTTTGGTCAGCCCTGTAGTGGTCAGACAGTTGAACCAGATGATCATAGTAAATCCAACTTAAATATTCTGTTTTGTATCTGGTATCCATCCAGTTGTCCTGTGTGCCACTTCCCTGTTTCCCAATTTCTGTTTTCTGATTTTGAGTTAAAATGTTTGTGTTGCTGTATGGTGGATTGTGTTGAGAGTTGGATTCAGGATAAATCTCGCTTTGGGAGGATGGAAGCAAGATAAATTGAGATGGAAAAGCTGGAACTTGTGATGACTGTGCAGTCTTGTGGCTGTTCAGCACATAGATTTGTGTGTGTAACTGTTTTGAGGTTGCTGTAATGCAGCTCATTGGGACGTGTATTTTGGCTCCTTCTGGCGCTTTTTTGTGCTGGCATTAGCCTTATATCTGAAATTTATTTTTTTAAATTTTCAGTCGCATGGGTTTTTTAATCCTATTTGCTGTTCAGCTGCTTGCGCAATAGGTAATGAGGATAAGCAGACATAGGACAAGTACGTGGGAGAGCAGAACCAACCGTTTTGGCTAGAGCTCAAAATAAATGTGTTACAATAACCAGGTAGTTATGACCAAGTGTTTCCTTTCATCTCCTACCTGGTGTTATGAAAACTGGAGAAACCTAGAGTCTTGCTAAGACTTCAACCAAGCATTGTCTTAGTGAGGCGTCACCACATGAAAAATAATCTTCTGTTGCTGGTTGTAGAGAGAGGTCCAAGCAACCTGCTGAGGAACTGGAGTGTTTGCAGAGGCAAAGCTCACCTAAATAGGTGTCATAACATAGCACTAGAGAAGTTCAAGTCAGACTGTGCAGTGTGCTTTAAACACAGTGCTTGTGTGACTTGCCACATCCTAGACCTTCCCACCATTAAAACAGTTTGCATGGCTACTAACAGAAGACTGCCACAGCTTTAGCAGACACTTAATGCGTTTGATACTACTGTAGTGTGTTAACAGATTTACACCAACCCAGGGTCTTCTTCAGTTAGGTATCTTTTCCAAAAGCTGTGTAATATTAATGTTAAGAGTACTGAAGAATGAAGAAGCTGAATAGTGGTTGAAAGGGAATGATGGCCAGTATGGAAGATAAAGGCATTTGCAAATAAATAGTGGCTGTTGACTTTTCTGTTTAGAGGCTTTAATGCTTGTATTGCACAGGCAGTGAAGAGAGCTTGGGATTCACAAGAACTGAATCTTGCTACATCTAGGTCATGATTTAATTCATTGTATGTAATTCATGCCACAGGGGGTGTCTTGGTAGGTAGGTATCTTTACTGCCTAAATTGGAATTAAGTACAATGCTAGATTAAGTGCTGAAAAACTTGTACTGTCAGGTTTTTTCACAAACTAAAGTTTGGGATTTTTTTCTGAAGTCAAAACAATGTTATTGTAACACAAGGGTTGCTTGTGTCAAAGTTGTCTGTCTTTTTTTAAAAAGCAAAAATGAAAACAAAACAAGTTTGGTACTGAGACTAATATGAAGTAGAGAAAGTGAAATAGGTTTGTCTTCTGATGCCCACTTTATCAGCTCTCACACTTTAAAACTTTATCTGTGAGCAAAAAGCTTCTAATGGTTTTCATTTCAGCTTGATCTAATAAAAGAGGAAAAGACCTCGCTTGTAAGCATGGGACCAAAAAAGGCTTCAAATGGACACTATTATATATGGAATTTATCCCATTTTTATAACTCACTGAGTAGACTGGTTTGGGGGTAGAAGGGCTGCAGTGAGTCTGGCAGTCATCTATACAAGCAACTGATACACTATATAGCCAGTTTATTTTGTTTTTCAGGGCAGTATGACTGCAATGACTGTATTTTTTCCTTTGGATACAGCTAGGCTTAGACTTCAGGGTAAGTGTCAAACTCTAGTTTCTTTATACAACGGTGTTTCTGTTCATCTCTGCTTGGGTGGTTGCAGGGGGACCTATCTTGCATGAACAGGAATCTTACTTGCGTAACACTAACACTATTTAAGCACTAACACCACTTCTCCAGATGAAGGTAATTCTCCCTTTTGAAAGTACTGGGCAACCTTTTAATTACCTGTAAAAGGTTGTGTGATGTGTGGCCAGACATGGATTTAAAACGGTTATCTAAGACCAAAAATAAAAATAAAGATGTGAGATTACACAGTATTACATTTGTATGTTGTTGCTTTGGCTGCTGAGAACAGGGGCAGTGTCATGATAATCTAGTCTAGAATTATTCCTTAGAATGGGTTAAAGGGAAAAGTCATGGTGAGAACTGGGAGTAGGAATGTCCAATATTTAAAAAAATGCAGGTTATTCTAATACTCCGTCTCCCGATCAAAAGTCTCAAAATCACCAGGCATTTTAGTACAGTGACTAAAGTGTTTTTAGGAACTAGAGGGAGATCATCAGACAGGTTGTCAGAAATATGTGGTTGAGAAATTAGCACCGTATCACTGTTGAGCAGCTTTTGAAGCTGGGCAAGACAGTGTTTTGCTAAGGCTTTGCTGTTTGCAGATTAACTGTAAGAGATTGTTCTGCTAGTGGTGCTGGATCTGGAGTCCAAGATGCAATTCTGAAGGCAGTTAGGCAGGCCCTGCTCGAGTCTCTTACCTGAGGTGAACCTAAGCTCAGTTCATGGCACAATTATCGGGTTAGGAATTGGTAACTACAGATACTGTGATGCCCAACAGAACATGCTAGTCTGGGGAAAAATTTAAAAAAAAAAAAAAAAAAGAGGAGGTAGCCTTACCTAACAAATGACAATAAGGAAATGCTTTCTGGAATTGCTACAGAGGCAGGGAATGTCTGTCCTTTATGAGGAAGAACAAACATGCTCTTCTGGGGTATGTTCAGAATAGGTAGGATAAAGAGTTGAAAAATGAGTGCTAAAACTCAGAATAATCTAAAACTTTGATTCCTTTGTTTTCCAGTTGATGAGAAGCGGAAGTCTAAGACAACACCGGCAGTCCTATTGGAAATAATCAAAGAAGAAGGCCTGTGAGTAGATACTAATTTTCCTCTTGTCTTCATGTAGGCAAGATCTACAACTAATTTGAATTTGCTGTTAAAGTGAAATAGTTATCCCATGTGGACAGATTTTTACTTTGAATTAAAATGTCTTCATAGAAGTGTGATATGATTTACACAATCCTATGTGTTCATTTTGAGCTAATCCAAATAAACTTTCTTATGCAATCAAGCTGTTCAGTCATGTAACTGTGCCTCCACTAGGGAGTAGCTGTGTGTCTTCAGGAAATGCAAGTTTGTACACAAATGTACCTTCATGTACCTGATAAACCAGCTTTGTCTGCCTGGATTCTTGGGTGTGTCCATTTCTCATAACCAAGATGAAACTCTTGGGAAGCTGGGACAGTTTCAACAGGAGAATTGAGACATGTTTCCCAGTTGGGTTTTTTCTTCCTCCTAAGGATGTGGAAGTAAACAACAAGTAACTCTTTATGCTGATGAGATTGAAGCTCTGTCTACAAGCAGTCAAATTTCAGCAATGCTGTGCTTCATTTGCCACACAGTCTGAGCTGAGCTGGCTTGGTAAAACAGTTGTATGCGTGTCCTTGTTACAAGTATTTTCCTAAGTGAATCTGTGGAACTCTTCTGTAGACTGGAGCTTCCAGGACATTAAAGCTGACAAAAGTTTAGCTTGGCTAATAATGTTTTGCCACCTTTGAACTTGAGCAGTTGACAGTTGTATGCAAGAGTACTTCTCAGGCAGTTGGTGATCTCTTTTGTTCATATTCTAGCGTTACATTTGTCACATGAGGGTGGCAAGTAAATGTCATTTAAAAAAAAAAACTAAAAAAGAAAAATTAAGAGGTTAACTGAAATTAAAAGACTGAAAAAGTGTCAACCTACTTTTTCTGTGAAACAAACAAAAAAATCAGTAATTCAGTTTTTCATCTGTGATTACTTTAGTTAAATTTAAATAAGTAATGTCATTTTTCTCACCCAACTGATTTGCTGTAGACTTTACTGCAATGCATTTATTAGAAATTGCTTGCACCTGTGTATCTCATATCTCTTTGGAAAACTCTCCTTAGTGAAGAATATTGACTTCAGTAACTGGTCTTCCATCTTTAAATACTACGCAAGAACGCAAGAATCCAGACTTTTTTTTTTTTCTTCCTTGCTCTAGTTTTTTTGTTGTTTGTTTGTTTGTTGTTGTTTTGGTTTTTGTTTATCTGGTTTGTGTTTTTTTTTTTTTTTTTTTTAATTGAAGGATTAGTTGTCTTAATTTTTTTTCCAGCTATGTTAAGCATTGCTTTGTTTCCTTGGAGATGTGAGAATCTACTGGGGTGTTATTTTGTTGTATTGAACTGACAAGTCAATTTATCAATGGAGAGGCAAATTCTCCTCATGCCTTGGTATGTTTTAGTATATGGTTTGAATTGACTGTATCAGTCTATATGCTAACATACATACTTCAAAGATCTGTTAATCTGCTGGATGTTTGTAGCTCATTGCTGGCTGTTGGTAGAAAGCAAATACTTTTGAAGTCAGTGAGCCCCAAGCTTCTCACTGTAAGTGTATTCTGCCTTCACAGCTCCTTTAGTGGAATTATCCCTGATTATTATAAATTATAAGTGCCTAATTTTTTTATAGTACAGTCAGGAGTTTAGTATGATTTGTTACCATTAATGATAAAGACATATTTAGTTAACATTGTATGTAGTTCACAGTATTGTATCTCTGGGACCCTCCACCAGCATGTGAAATCAGACAGATCTTAGGAACAGTTTGCTTGATCCCTTACCATGACTTTTTCCTCTCCATTAGGTTGGCACCGTATTGAGGATGGTTCCCTGTTATCTCCAGCCTTTGCTGTTCCAATTTTGTTTATTTTTATACATTTAATAGTCTTAAAGCTCTCTGGGTCAAAGGTCAGCATTCAACCACTGGAAAAGACCTGGTTCTTGGGGTTGTTGCAGGTAATACTTAGAAGTCTCAATTTCATCAAAAATGTATTTTTAGTTTATTTTATCTAATGTTTTTCTTTGTGAAGACCACCGGAGATCACACCAAGTGCTTATGTCTCTCACTGTGTGCAGACCTGCTGTGTTGCACAGCTTTGGTTGGTTGCTCTTCTGTGTCCTCCTTCACCTCATAAGTAGGTGCATTAACTGTTCCTGTTGTGAATTCTGGCCCACAGCACAGTGCTGTAGCAGTCTAGTGTTTTATTTGGCTGTTGTCCTGTTTACCATGGCATCATCATTTTTTGAATGTTGAAGACAAGTGACAGGGAGAGGTGATACTTTTTTCAGAGGGAAAGATATATGTCAATTCTGAAATATTTTGTTAGGACAAGTAAGAGCTTTTAGTGTAAGGATTTGAGTGCCAGTTTTCAGACTTCTTTACGGGTCGTGATCTGGAAGTAACAGTAAGTCCCTATATGTGTGCAAGTACAGTGGGAACTTTATATTCTTTTTCATCCCTTGCTCTCATATGGGTGCTACAGTGGCTTCTTTGAAGAAATAATGACATTAGTGGCTTTTCTAGGAAATGCTAGGTGAAAAATGATTCCTATGTGCAAGTTTTGGCCTGTACTCTTTCTGCAGGAACAATTGCTCATGCAACCATGCTGAAACAAACTGATATTAAAAAAAAATAATAATCACACACAAAAAAGGCTTTTGATTACTGGGGGTGTGGTGGTTGTTTACTTTTTGCTAGTTTCTTGTACTTTCATTGTGAATTTCTTTCCTCATTTTCCAGTGACTGAATACTTGGGGGAAAATGAGGAAAGAAATTCTTAACTCAGCTTTTTCACTGAGGGAAGCTTTATTATAATTAGATTCTGAAGTAAAGGCTATGGGAATTAGGGTGATAGCTTGTTAGTTAAATGACTTCTTCAGTGTCTGTGGTTTCTGTCCTTATTATGGAATAATACCTGGCGTAAATTGAAAAAGTCCACTTGATGTGTTTACTAATTTTCCCTACCCATCTCTCATTTCTACTACTGGTAGCAAATACAGGTTGGAAAAATATATTTTTAAAAAATTGCCTTCCCACTCTGGAGAAGTTTTATCTCCTTTAACTGAGTCTGGGTGAGAAATTACAAGTATGTTGTGTTCTAACCTGTTTCTCCATAATGTAATCACCGTGATTTTGGTTAAGAGACTTTAGTGTATCTTACTTTATCTAGTGCTTGATTTTGCTTAAAACTTTTTTCAAGCTGAATATAGTCGTTATGAAGGATACTGAAATATTATGTTTATATTCTGCTTTTCTGAACCCTCTTGAAGGAGAAGAATAAGAACAAACAGGCACAATGTACGTAGTAAAGCTTCAGCTTTTTCAGATTTGCTGTTCTTGATAGTGACATACTGTGTCCAGCTCAATAAAAAGGAATAATTCAGTCTGTCAGCCCGACAAAGCAAACCAGTGTAGAAACAATTGGTAATTCCTGTGATGCAGAAATATTAATAAGAAAGATCAGAAGCTTGTTTTTATATAGTTACTTCAAAGTAACTTCCTTGGCCCTTAACAGGAGAGACCTGTACTAGGTGATTGCAGAAGTAATGCAACTTTTAATCCTTCTCCCTGTTATTTTAAAACTGTACTTTGCAATACCTCCTTTTTTGTAGCCTTATGTGTGTTTGTCTATGTCTTTTCCCCCATTCTACTTCCTGATATGCAACTTTCAGACTTTACTTTTGGAATTTGTTATTGTGTGTAATTTCCCAACGCTTCTAAGCCTTATTTAAAATATTTGCAGAATCCTGTGTTTCCCTTTTAAGTGTATTTACTGAATCTAGAAACCAGATATTCTCATTCTTTTGGCAGTGTAGGAGCTCTCTTCTGGTAATGAAGCTGCATGCATTTATCTGTTTTGATCTCTCCTCATAAAATAATCCTTCTAACTTTATCACTGTTTCTGAAAGTACAAAGGCAGCAAGTCATGGTGCGAACTAGGGCATGAAAAGTAGACTATCTTGTGCTCCAGTGTGGTGTACTACGCAGCAAAGCAGCAATTTCATTTAAGATTCCTTCAAACATGTTCATATTTGAATGTGTTTTGGTGTTTGGAGGGGGGAGGGTTGTTTGGTTGTTTTTGTGGTGTGGGTTGTTTGGTGGTTTTTTTGTTGTTGTTGTTGTGTGTTTTGTTGGTGTGGGTTTTTTTGGTTTTTTTGTGTTTGGTTTGGTGTTTTTGTTTTGGGAAAGAGAAGCAGAAATCTCTTCCCAATGGCATAAAATTGGCTGCTCTGTTTGGGGGATACTGAAGTAGTTTACTACAAATTACCAGTTTACTTTTGCCATGTGCTGTTTCTTCTTCCCAGTAGTTTCAGTAGTGTGTGAATTGGGGCTAAGGGGAATAAGAAACTATTGAAGTCTTCTGGTTCTGACTGACTTTCTTTGTGGTGTGTTTTGCACTAGGTGTAGTGAATGTCCTTTTGACCACTCCTCTTTGGGTTGTGAACACACGTCTGAAGCTGCAGGGAGCAAAATTTAGAAATGAAGACATTGTACCAACCAATTATAAAGGCATAATAGGTAAGCACCTGTTATTGTTTTCAACCAAAGAGAAGTTCATTAAAATAAATATATCGAGGGCTCTGAAGTTTGAGGACTTTTCACATAAACAATTACACACTGGAACATCTGTGCTTTGCTGTCACTTTGCAGTCATTGGGTTTTACAGGAAACTGGACTTGGCCATTTCTGATGGTAATTAAGAGTTTGTAGTGTGCCTACCTGTAAGTAAAACACCCTTTGCAAAGGCAAGTATCTTGTCATATAAACTCTGGAGTAGTAGTGAGACCGGTGAGGTGGTAGCTGGGAGTCTGAGTCTGGACAGAGAATCTGCAAATTGAACTTCACTCACCTTAATCTCTTAATCGGCCACGTGTTCAGGTTGTCTTCCTTTTAAAAATAAATAATAAATATTGTTGTTCTGTAAATGGTTTAGAAGACCTTAATGTTGATGCTGAGTTTGTACCAAAAAAGTGGCTGTGTAGATGACATTAATGGTAGTGTGAGCAAAAACCTCTTTTGTCACTATTTTCCGGTAAATTCCCGATTAGAATGGAAGAAAAGTAACATAGAAAACTGCAGTGGATTTTTTACACCTGGAATATTAGGCTTTAAGGGTAATTTTTCTCATCTTCTACACTCAGAACTTTGTACTCAAAATTTTAAGGAATTTTTTTTCTACCTTTCCCCTCAGATGCCTTTCATCAGATAATACGAGATGAAGGAGTCTTAGCTTTATGGAATGGGACTTTCCCCTCCTTGCTGCTCGTCTTCAATCCTGCCATACAGTTCATGTTTTATGAAGGCTTTAAACGGAAGCTTTTGAAAAAGCAGCTGCAAGTGAGTATGTTTTGAGGCCAGGTGATGGGACATTCTCTGTTGTAATACAGGTTCTTTGACATGTGTTACTTGAGCAAATTCAGAAATGTAGGTTTTGTTTTGGTTCTTGTACTTTTAGAGGCTTTTTTTGAGTTAGTGTGTCTTCTAAAAAAGATCCATGATTGTGAAGTGAGATGTGACTCTTTCATGTCCCCAGGGAAGATATTCCTGTGATTAATTCCTCTTCCTATAAAAATCAAACTGCATCTCTTGTCCACATTTGTGTGGAGCTGTTCACAGGTCTTCATTTAAAGAAGAGATTTCAATTCTAATTTATCTGTTTTATAAGTATGTACGTACAAACTGTTTTGAAGTTGCCTCTTAACCCTTTCTTCAGTTCAGAAAGTATATTGAGACTTTCAAGTATCACAGATTTGTTCTGGACGTTGTCATTTTAATAACACTTTTTTTTCTTGATATTCTTCAATATCCTTTTTCCAAGGATCAACGCTAGAATTGAACACAGTTTTGCAATGGAACCTACCCAGTTCTCTAGATAGACATAGAATCATTTTTCTGTCCCTGCTTTATAGTCCCCTTCTTTATTCTTTTTCTTTTTTCTCTATATCAGATAGAGCATGTCACCTGAACTCAGGATCCTAGCAAATTGAAAAACATTTGTGTTATATTTTAGTATGTCATAACAGACTATATGTTTAAGCTGCAGTGCTTTGCTGTTAATTTGTGACTTTAGAATGCATTTGGCTGGATCTATCCACTTACGTTATGGATAATACATTTTTTGACTGACGAGCTGAGCTTGCCTCTGCATTGTTAGTTGCCTGTTGGCTAATTGCTATAGTGATTTAAAATAAACACAGAAATAAATCAGTTCTACCTTAAATTAGGGCATGTTTTGTCCATGATCAGTGGAGAGGTAAAATACTTTTTTCTCTTAGCAATGGTCTTTGTGTAGACACTTTTGTTTTGGACAACACAGCAACGTATTTGGTGTATCATGGAACATTATAGTCTTTTTTGATGGGCTTCCAGCAGGTGTTCTTAACTAATAGGAGTTGAGATTTTTAGCCAATGTAATCAAGACTAAAATTCTGACTGATAGTGTAGTGATTATGTCTTGGGATTAGAGAGTGATGTTCAAGGAGTCTTTCATTGTCACTTCTTCACAAGTGCTGTGTGACTTGTTAGTTTAAAAAGTTGCAAAAACTGAAACGGTCATGCATTGATGGTATGTTCAAGTGCCACTTCCCTTATCTTTTGTCTGCTCTTGGTGCTTTACTTTGGTCTAGCTGTATAGCTTTATCTCCACTATGTTTTAGTAACCAAGTTATAGTAAGCAAGTGAGAAATGCAAAAGTTGGTGAACAAGCAGACGTTACAATTAAACCTTAGTTCTGGGAAAGTTTTTTGAGCTATAACTAACTCCTTAAAATTAGAAGACCAGAGACTTAATGAAATCTTTATGCAAAAGATACTTAGGCAACCTGGTAGCGAGTAACAGTACGGAATCACCAAACACATATGAGTAATTGGCTGGTTTGGTACTATGCAGAAGTAATATGTTCTTTATCTGTTGAACAGCTGACATCCTTGGATGCTTTTGTCATTGGTGCAGTAGCCAAAGCAGTTGCCACCACCCTCACGTATCCTCTGCAGACAGTGCAGTCGATTCTGCGGGTAAGTAATAATTTAATTTCTGGGGAACTGCTTCTGACTTATTCTGTGTAATGCAAGCCCTGTTCATATGGCTTGTTTTTCTTCGTGTTAATGGACTTGCCATTTTGAGAGCTCCTTTTGCACAGTGCGGGTCACTGCTAAGGATGCCTCTCTTCTTTGATCCAGTACTGACAGATTCTGATAGAACTTGGTATTACTGGTGCACATATGTTTCAAGTAGCTGGTAGGATTGACAACATAATGCATTAGCACAGTGTCTCACAAAAGCTGATGAACAATACTGCTTTAAGGCACTACAAAAATGTAGATTTACTTCTTTGAACATAAATAGATGATGTGTCAAGTGGGAAGTTGAAACAAACTGGATTTAGACGCTTTACTTTTCAGATGACCTAGGGTAACCCAAAAAAAGGTCTGTTCATAGGTTTTGTTCTATTCAGATGATGGCCTGACCTTGTCAGTAGCCAGAATGTGATTCATTGGGGAAGCTGAGCTCCCTCATAAATAATATATTTAACCACTTGCCTGGCCTTGTACACTAATTGTAGAGGTAATAGAAACACTTCAGTTTATTCTCACTTGCAATTTGTCTGTATGCTGGGTAGTGCTGCTGCCTTCAGCATGTACCAATATTGTTGTAATATTGCAACAAGACAAGGTTAGGGTCGGGGAAGAGACCTTGCCACATAAGCAAGCATATTGTAGTGTAATTTCTGTGCTCTTTAATTTGTTTTTTAAAGTTGTTTCTTGATGGCTTTTATAACAGTTAAATATTAATAAATGTTTCCACATGAACTAAAAGTCTATTTTCCAAAGTAAGGAGAAGTCGTAGCTTGCATGTATGGTAAAGCCATTAGAAATGTTCTAAAGCTTCTGTAAATTTAGAGAATTAGTTGAGCTATTGAACATGAGCCTTCCGCACTAAGGATATTGCTTTTCAGACTTGTCTGTTAGGGCATTTTTCTAGTTAATTTTTCATCTGGAAAAAGTGATTTTTGTGTGATTTTGTAATTATTTTACTTTTTCTTCTCTCTAATTAGAGTGGGCTAAATGTATCTTGATTTTTGATAGTTTGTAAAAACATCGTTTCAATGGTATACTTCAAACTATCAGGACTTGAAAATATTTACTGTGTGGTTGCTACTACCCTGAGAAGACACTAGGTAAAACAACTGTGCCTGCACAGCTTTCTGCTTCACCCTGATGATGCACAAAATGGCATCTATACTGTAGATGTGTCAGCCACATTGTAGTTTTCTTAGCAGTCATCTTTTCTGAAGTTTTCATAACTTCTGATGATCAGCTGAGCTACTGCTTTTATCCTGTTTTAACAGCCTGGATGTGTCTCAGTTAAACTTAGTAACACAGACTTTTATTACTGGTGTGACTGATACAGAAAAACATTTAGGCAAATTGAGCTTTGTTTGGATAAGCTGCAACATCAGTCTGGTTTTAATTTGTGATGTGTTTTCTGTGGGTATGAAGGAAAACTGGAAGGAAAGATGGAGTGCTCGATTTTAGCTTTGGCATTGCACAGCAGCACCGTTTTCATGGGGCTACATCAATAGAACACCTTCAACCCTCACTCCACTTCATGGCTGCTATAGAAATAGTTATGATCTTGTGACTATTACTTCATGTTTCGTCTGTCTCCTTTTGGCTTTTTGAACAAATTTTTTCTGTCTCTTGGTGACAGTGTCATTCTTTGTTTAAAAAAAAAAAAAAAAAGGCAGCTCTGGTAAGTTGTGCTGCCAACTGGATGTACTAACCAGCTGCTGCTGCTCTGCTGAAATCAGCTAGTTCACTGCTGACTGGCCTGGGCAGGGATGAGCTGCCTCTCTGGAGCACAGCTGACCAGCAGTGTCCTGGTGGTGGTGGGATTCTTCTGACGGTGGCCCACTGCAAAATAAAGTGGCTTATATGCATGTTACTTCTCCATGCTGCTCCATCTTCTCCCTGTGATGATGGGGAGTACAATGGCTGTATCTAGTTCTGCAGTTACCAGGGGTGACTTCTTTCTCTTTGCTCTATGAAAGAAGTAATAGCTAGAAACCCTGAACACTTCTGGTGAGAACAGCAGAAACATGCATCTGTGATACCTGTGCTGTCCAGTTGAAACTTGTACTACTTCGTAATGTGTTTTCTAACCTAAAGCTAGCATTTTTATATTTGAGGAGGTTTTTGTCACTGACACTGTGATGTTAAAAAAAGTTATAAATAAAGGTTTAGTATTTTCAGAAATAACATTCTGCATGAGGTATACTTTGTATAGTTGTAGTTTTTGCAAACAATTTTAGCAGATTTACACGCAAGCTAACATAAGCTTGATATAATTAATAAAACTTACACATCATAAAGTTCTATCATCGAAGTAGAAGTTTGAGATTTTTTTCAACCTTAAACCCTTAGAAACTTAGTGTTGTTTTAGAGTTATTGGTGTTCTTTGTGATTAAGTCTCTATACCTTTTTTTCAACTTCTTGGCAAAGTGCTCCTGTTGCCTCCATACAATTAACAGATATCCTGTGTAACTGACAGTGGTAAGCAGCTTCCAGCCTTGCCATTTGGTATGTCTATCTCCTTTTCAGTCTTTAGAAATGCATGGTACTGGTGTTACTCATTAAGCAGTGAAACTGCTTCTTTAGCCTGTATGGCAGTAAACAGTGAGTAAATTGAATTTGCCTCTGAAGAAATAGTAGTACTGTTAATGTTCTTAGTGATCCTGGGTGGAAAAGTTCACTTTAAAACTCAAGCCTCTTTAAGTGTATAGAATGTTGTCCCTTTGGGAAATCTTCTGCAGTAATCGGTGAAGTATTGATGTCCTAGGGAGAAATTATTTTTTTCCCCTGGTGAAACTTGATTTGCAGTGCAAGAATAGTCTGATAGTAGTGAAGAGAGGAGAAGGAAGCACGTAATCCTAGTGTAGTTTAGAAACATTATGAGTAATCTGGGTGGAGACTGACACAGTAACTTGGAAACTAATTAGCAGTTTTTTGGGGGTACATCAGAGTCTTTGACAGTAATCCTTAACATTGATTTATCAGTATTAGATGAGTTAGTTGCTGATGAGAAGATTGTGGATTGTGAGCACATTTTTGCCTAATAAAGACAGATTTCCAAAAGCATCCTGTTGCTGCTGCTTCCATCTGAGTTCTTAAGACACACAGCCAAGGGACATTTTCTTATGATTTCTGAACTGCCTAAATGTGCTTGCATACTTTACCTACTGTCAGTGGTAATTTTGTACACCTAAGAAGCAACAGTTGCCTGAGCAAGTTGTGGGAGAAACTAATCTACAGACAGTTGCTCAAGTTCACCTTTCTTAGAACAGATGCATAACACAGGATTCAAAAGCTGTTAGGATTTGTTGTCATAAATACCAGTTTGGCAACCCTTGTATATTAGTAATTCATAGTTACAGCTTGCTGTCAGTACTATTGAGCTATATCAGATAAGAGTATCAATGAATGCTTGAAAAAGAGCTGCTGAAATTGCTAGTTTAACTCTGAGACATCTGATTACAGCAGCAGCTATCGTGCCTACTGAAAACCATGTCAAGGATAAGCAAGCACAGTGAGTAAAAGAGAAATATAATTTAGGCTAGATAGGGGAATCAAACAATTTTGGATTCTTCCTCAGAATTTCACATGTAAATGTTTTGCTCCAAGACCCTTGCTGGGCAGATAAATTTTAATTTCAGCTATGTAATTTCCATGTAATAATTGTTTGGAGATGTAGGAGGCTTTGAGTCTTTGAATCTCTGTTGAATTAAAGCTGAGCAAACCAGAAGGAACTTGCTTTGAATGTCGTATCTCTCCTAAGACTGTGCAAATTATGCTTTTGAGATCTTGAAAACTGTTTTCTCCGGAATAATTGAAAGAGACCAAATATGGGCAAGTGTAACACTGTCTTAGAATCCATCTTAAAACCAGAACAAATTATTGTAGCACACAGTGTTTTAATGCTTGCTGTATAAAGTACTTTGGCCTCAGTTCTTCACTGTTGGCCAGTATAAACTGGAAAGTCTTAAAAGAGGTTTAAGATAGGCTCTCCAGATTGAACACGTGTGTTGAGTTCTCTGCATAGCACCGTGGGGAAATAGTACAACAAAATGCTCTTTCTGTTTTTCAGTTTGGACGCCACAGGTTGAACCCAGAGAACCGAACACTAGGCAGTCTTAGAAATGTCCTTTACCTTCTTCAACAGAGAGTGAGGTGAGCTTTCTGTGTTTTTTCTAACATGATACAGAAGAGTTGAACATTACTAATATCTTGAAAATATTGTCAAATCTGAGTTTTGTTTCTTTTGAAACTTGCCAATTGAGCCAACCTGGTTTTTTTAATATATTGCAAAGTAAGTACACAAACCCAAATTCTTCTAGATATCTGTACAGTAAGTGGTATCAAAGATATCTGTGGATACCAATTCATTCACCTCTTATCTTGAAAAGAAGCAAGTTTCTGGCACAAAAAACTTTCTGTAGAATTTTGTCTTTAAAATATTAAACATAGCTTGCACTCAAGAGGTCGATAATTAATTTCATGTTCTTACAGTTGTCATTAACTTGTGATATTCTTCTTTGTAGGTTATTCATACTTGTTTTCTTGTGTTTTGTTTTGTAGGCGTTTTGGATTAATGGGACTCTACAAAGGCCTTGAAGCAAAGCTTCTGCAGACAGTCCTTACTGCTGCTCTTATGTTCCTTGTGTATGAGAAACTGACTGCTGCGACCTTCACTGTCATGGGGTTAAAGCACTCACGCAAACTTTGAAAAAGGAACCTATGCCAAAGATTATGGGGTCTAGAAAACACAATCCATTTCTGAGATCAGACTGGGGATCAAAGGGTCCTCACTTTCTCTATTTCTTCTTAGCCACTTCTGTCTCCATTATTTGGAGAAATTTGAAATACACTTTATATGACCTGTAGCCCTGAATTCAGGGGTAGCCCATTCACTACTCTTCTGTGGACTCACGGTGGTGCGAAACAAAACAGAGACCTTATTTAAGCACTTGACATGAAATTTTAACTCCTATATGATTTAGCTGGCATTCTTGGCAAGAATCATCTCTTACTATGCTTTCTTGTTTTCCCTTAAATCATCCTCAACTATTTTTCTATGTTTTCCTTCTGTTGGCAGCTGGTGGGGCTGGTTTCATGTTATTTCCTTGACCTGTGTTTGTCACTTCATATTTGGTTAATTAAAATAATTCATAAAGAACAAGATTTTGGACATCATTTTCTTTTAATTTCAAGTATACTTGCGGTGCTGAATGATGGGATTCTGTCCCAAATATCTGGTGATGAGATTTCTGAACGGCTAGAATGTGTGCTTCCAGCGAGTAGGCATGCTGACTTCTTGAATCCACCTGGTTTGAGTTTTGAAGATTTTGAATGCAGATACTGGCTAGGTAGGAGGAACATAACCTTTTGCTTTTTCAAGCCAAGTACCTTAAGCTGCTTCAAGAAAAGGGGATTGCTACACAGAAATATGTGACATTCGGTAATCTGGTTCCTTGTGAGAGTATGTGAATTCAAGCCTTGTTCTCATGCAGGCAGGGAGCACTACGATATGCCTCAGAAGTGTTCTGCACTCTTGAAAATGAGCTTTAATTGTTTTTCCACTGATCTTCCCAGACACTTTCCTAACCATAAAGGTTGTAACTGCTGTCCCAGCTAATGTAAGCGTATATGTTTTTTGCATAGTGTTGTTCAAATAGTCCTAGGCCATAAAAATCCAAGTAAGTCCTGCTGTGTTTATCATCAAGTTTGCAGTACAACTGTTCTGAATAACAGTTTTATGTTTGAAGTGTTGAGAAATACTACAGTAGTTTAGCACCAAGAATGTATGAGAGAAGAATTAAATGCTGCAGGAAATACATTACTGAATTGCTAAATGGCACCCTCTTTTTGTTTGTTTCAATTGAGTCAATTCTAAGTACAGAATTAGAATGCCATTCTGCAGATAATGCTGTCTTTTGAACAAGAATAAAGACCTTTACACTGACTGCATCTTTTAAGAGTATTTGGGGTATCTATATACAAGAAAAATGCTCTGTGTTTGTTGCTTGATGCTTTTCAGTTTTACATAGGACAAAAAGAATGAAAAAGCTCAATAAGCTGTAATTATGCTTTGATAGATGACATGAAATTTAATTAAAGACTCAGAGCTCACCAGAGGAAAAGAAACAATCATGATTCTGAGGATTTCAGTGAAAATATCCTATTGACTGAAATGAGCTAACCCATGGAAAGATAGTCTGATGTCGTCTTGGTGTTTTTAATAAGAAACTTGGAATGAGCAATATGGCTCTTGCTAAGATGTCTGTTTGAAACGCCTCCTGTCAGAGTCGTTGTGGGAAGCTGAGAGGCACTTGGCCTTATGCAAATGAAAAGTGGCTCTCATGTCGCTTTGGCTGAAATCTGTGCAGCTGCTAGAAGCTCTGGTTCAGTGTGCCTTTGATTTTTATGGTCTGTGGCACGAAGGGGCAATTCTTTGAAATACAGAAAGATTTTTCTGGTTGCTTTACCTATAGAAAGAAAGTAAATGCTTGTTTGCTATCTAGCTGAAAAATACTTGCCTACCAGCCAGTGGTTTGAAAGAAATTAGAATGTTCTGCAAAAAATCCGAATACAGAACAAGCACACAGAGAGCAGTGCTGGCCTTGGCCATGTCTTTGTTGCTGTAGAGTCTGGAATCGACATTTTGCGCTAAACTCTCTACTGGGCTCTGCTGACCAGTTGTTATAATTAAACAGTTTCATAAAGGGATGAAAGCAAAAAGACTTGAAACCGTGAGCATCTTCAGTCTCCTTTTAGTGATAGACATATGGTATTGAAGACTTTTTTTTTTTGCTCCTGCATTCTGCAGTATTGATCTAGACATTAAACTGAATTCACTGAAAGGTTACTTAACCTGACGTGACTGAGCCAAACTAGAGATGGTTGAGGAATTGTTCAGCTTTTTGTTCAGTCAGCGAGCAAGGGTTCACCTTACAGGTGGTACCTCCGCCTAAGCTTTCTCAGGCGTAGTCTGAACAGATGATATTTCAGTTGGAATTGCTAAAATGATTACAGGCTTCAAAGGTGTATGTGAGTATCTTTGAGATCAAAAAAAATCATAACTTATCAAAGCAATCTATGAAATAGAGTATTTCTGATCTTGGTACTAAAGTTCTAAGCCACCCATGGTAGGTAAATGCTGTGCAGACATAAAACCAAAATACAATAATATTACTCTCTCTTAAGATACATTTTGTAAATTATTATTTCCTTACGTCTCCCTCACAAGCAAATGTATAGCTTCAGGAGGTGGTGTAAAGACACAGTTCAACTAATCTGAGTCTAGTTAGGTCATTTCACTGAAAAATAGTTAGAGAACTAATGACACATTTCCATGACAAACAGCACAAAACATAAAAGCTGCCTTGTAGACAAAAGTGATGGCCAGTTGACATGGTTTTGGCATTTGAAGCTGGAGACAGACTTGGAGACTGAGTCTGGGGTCCTGTGGCACCAGAAGCTCTAAGCACAAGAGTTTGTGACGAAAAGCTCCACTCTGGGGTTGCTGCTGCCAGTGCTCAGCATTTCCACCGTGTGGCCAGCACGTAATTGCATGTTCCAGCCAAAAACTTGTGTCAATTCACTTCTAGAGAACCCAACAGAAAATATTTTCATCTTGACGTGAAAAACAGGCCTCTCTATTTTTTTCTTTTCAATGTTCTCTTTTTGAGGGAAGGAAGAAGGGAGAGATTATTATGAAGGATGGCAGGAGAGAGGATTGTCTGTCTTAGCCAAGTTCCATCATGGATAATTCTGTCTTTGGCTCAATTTAGGAGATTTAAATTTAATCCTGTTCCGTTCTTTCTCTTGCCTGCCGCACACTTTGACTGAAGCCAGGAGACCCCTAAAGCACCTTAGAGATTGTGAAGCAAGTGGCTCCTTGGGTATCTGCGATATTTGGGATGAATTCTATTTGTATTCTAGACCATGCTTATCATTACGTAGATTTTTTTTGCCTGTATAAACAATAATAGGACAGTATTTAACACATTTTGGCTTCTTTTTATGTTATTCACTAAGACTCAGGTTAGAGGTTGAGAGCTGATAGGGTGTAACGTATATACTGTTTGTCGTAAATAATATTGTTGAATGGCTGAATGCTGCTAAATAACAGTATCTGTTGCAGAACTAGTTGTACTTGGCTGGAAGAAAGTCATTCCAGTGTATTCTTTGCCTCTTCAGACTGCACTGAAGAAAATTTTTAAAACCTGAAAGCTGGCACATACCCTGTATGGGAGGAAGAATGAGATTTATCTCTAGTCTGTCCAAGAGGAATAGAGTGTGCTGCACTGCAAAGCTGCTCGGACAGATTAATCCTTCCATTACGCATCTTGTTACTCATCTCCTTAGGAAAGAAGAGGGGAGTGCTGACCCTGCTCTTTGCTGGCCTTGTGTAGTAAAGGCAGGCAAACACAATTCATTTGAATGAAAATGGGTAAACCTTTAATACAGGGGTCTGTTGAAAAAATGCAATTATTGCCATAAATATTTTTGCATCACTTGTGAAAAACATTTGCCAACTGATGTGTGTGGGGCAGGAGCTCTTTAGGAGGCCAGCAGCACTTAGGCCTGTGGTTGGGTTTTATGTCTTTTTTTTATTTTTATTTTTTTTTCCTTTCTTTTTAACAATATGATTTAAAGCACAGCATTCGATGGGGAGGCAGGCTATCTATACCAGTTGTGTTCTTGTAATTGTGTGACCACCTAATCTAAAAGGCTGAATTCTGTGTCTGCAAAGGCTGCTTCACGTGGTGGGGAGACGATGCTTGCAAAAACCTCTCGATTTCAGGACAGGATCTGACAGTGTAACCTACAGACACCACATCAAAGCAAGTTTCCATGCTGTGGAGAGGGCTCAGGTCCATCTCTTGCACACATAAAGCTGCACACAACCATATGATCTGCACGGGGCTGCTCATGCAGACCCACTGTAAGACTCGGTGTGTAACTTCACCAAGGTGTAACATGGAAATATAATCTACTTAATAATATTTAGAGATTACAGATTTTGGTGGTCTTAGATAAAACGGTAAGGTTAGTTTCAGGATTTGATAAACAGTGGGAAAACAGCTCATTTTGAACTGATGCTACAACCATGCAAGAAGTTGCCTGGTACAGAATTAGTTTCACTTCTCTATTCTTCCTTTGGTTTGTGTTTGAAAGAAACAGACTCCAGAACCTTCTTGAAAATAGTAATTTAAAATAGATATATCCACCTTTCTATTTGGCTAACAGTTTTCTCTGCTGTTCATAGCAACATAGTGAATCTGTCAAAACAGCTGGAAGGACAGCAGGGCAACTTTAAGGTAAGGGACAGAAGCTACGTCCTCCGCAGTTGAGGTGGTACTAGTGCAGTCGTAACAGCTGGAGGAGAGGGAAGAGCTGTAATGTGGTAATGTTTCAAATTAGAAAACTTGGCAAGAGCATCCCCGTAGCTAGCAGGGATGGGGATGTAGAAGTGTCAGCAGGGGCACAAACGGTCTGTGAGAGGTTCCCAAATGCACATCCCCTGCACGGTAACAGATCCTGATGTAGCGCTTGTGTGATGAGCCCGGCTCATGGGGGTGCTATCGCAGCACTAATGAACTGCGCGTTTCACATCATCCCCTCAGCCGTATCACCAGCGACAGTCTTCAGTTTTTCAATCACTGGCTGAAAAATTGGATCTATATTCTTTTCGAGCTGAAATTTCTTGCAGAACATACCACTTAGTGCTTTTAATTTGCGGTGATATTCGTCGTGATTTTTTTCAAAGCAGCTGAAGGAAGTGGAAGGTGTGTCCAGATTCCTGGAATTTTCACTGGAATTTTGGTTGCCCAAATTGCATTAAGGCATTTAGGAGCTTCCCCAACCATGTCAATAAACTGGCTTGTAACTGAGTCAGAAATTACTTAAAAAGCACACGGTTACTTGTCATGTTGGGAACAGCACCTTAGAGGAGCAAATTTTAACAACAGGGAAATCCTCTTCACAATGTTGTAACTTTAATGCCAAACACCAGCTGGACACACGTACGCTGTGCTCGGGGCCTGTTACACAGTAGTAGCCTGGGATCAAACCCTGCCAGCCTCGGCGTGGTGGGATCAGCCCTGATTTATCCATAAGAAAATGCATTTTTCTGACTTCACCCAGTGCTCAGCTCACACTGGGGGAATTGCAATCGTTAGCGCTTGTTACCCAGCTGTTGTCACAGCGCACGTTGCTCTTATTCTTAGCAACGGCTAATCTCTTCTGTACGCTTACATCCAGATATGGAAGATGCATTTCTTGGGGTTTTTTTGGCCCTGATACGATTTATTTGGAATTAGAGACAAATGCCAACCAGGCCTTGGCAAGCTTTGCTGCGGCTTCCTTAATGAAAATTGTCTCTTTACAATTCTTGGCTTGGCCTTTCTGATCTTAATTTGTGATGTGCAGAAGATTTCAGCGTGTCTGGGTGGGTTAGAGACGTGATAGAGCCCTGCTAAATGTTCCATTTTCTCAGCTGAGTGACGGCACATCGAGGCCCAGTGTTGCTGTTTTGAACAACAAAAAAAAATCTCCTCTGTCATGTTGTTCTTAGGAAGTTTGTTGCTCTTTTAATGTCCTTGAGGAGCTGCGGTGACTCGCTGATGTGAAGGTTTTATGGAGCGCTGCCTTTCATGAATGCTGATGTGAGAAAACTAATTTGAAGGATTTTTCTCATAATCTTTCCCTGTGCACGTGTCCATGCAGTCCTGAGCCTTGGAGTCACCCGTTGCATACAAAATAAATGTCTTCCTTTATTCTGAATTATTTCTCCTAGGCTTGCCTTGTGGCTCTGAATCAAAAAATACTTTGACACCAGTTTTATGGTTTTGAGATTCCCGAGATTACAGCAGGCAATGTATGAGGTTTTGATATGTTTTTCACAAGAGAAGAAGACACGCTTTTATCTCCCTGTTGCATTTTTACTCTTTCTATAACATTTCAAAAGATACAAGTTGGAGAATTCATATGCTTCTTTCCAAACTCTTGAAGTATTTATTCAGAATAAAACAGAATGTTCCAAGAAAACGGAAATATTTTATTGAGTGTTAGAGGATGAAGTGGGAAAATTTTCTCATTTCCTCATATGCAGGGAAAAAGACAAAGAAATTGAAAAAGAAGTAACAATTCTTACTTCCTTACTGCTTTTCTCTGGAGCGAATACATACAAGCTTTATCGAAAGCTGAAAGACGAGCATTAATGGACGTTTTTCTGTAACAGAGTGGTATGTTGGCCTCACCTTTGAGAAGGTGTGTGTCTGACCGACCTTTTAAAAATGAAAACTGACTCTGGAGGCCTTGTAGCTCCCATCTGCAAGGTGTTAACAGCCCCTGTAGCGTGCCACCAGCTTTCATAGCTGAGTCTAAAACGATATTCATCTGTGAAGCCCAGCACGCTTCATCTCAGCATCCTAATCATGCCACTTCTTTCCTTGAGGAGTCTGTTTTATTCTTGCCGAGTTAGAGGGGGTTTGATCTGGGGGGCTGGAGGGCAGTGCCAGTATTTTTTGTATTTGGGGTATTTTTGTGTTTCCGGTGTTCCGTCGTGCTCTCCCGGCGGAGGAGGCCGGGCCCCGGCAGGTGGCAGCCGAGCCCCGCGTCCCGGCCCAGCGGGGCTGGAGCAGAAACAGGGGCGGAGAAGGGGCTTATTTACATGTTCCAAAATAAATCCGGTTGCAATCTGAACATTTTGAAACTCAGCCTGGAGTAAGGGCACAGCAGGAGCTGGAAATGAGGACAGGGCCAATGTCATTGTGTTCAGGGAGGCTGCATGCCCTTGCTGGGGGAGGACGCTTGCGTTCGGACTGTGCTGGCTGCATCATACGCTACTTGTACAAATTGGTGGGGTTGAATTTTTTCCTTGGTGTCATTATAGTGAATTAAAATCGTAGATGAACTTAAGACCTTTGTTTTGGTACAGGCAAAATTTTTGTTTGGTGCCATGTCAGAATGTCAATTATTTGGATGTGCTGCCTACTGCATTGAATGCTGCTGGGAAAAAATGCTCTAGTTGGGTAAATATGTGTTGAATTAAGTGAAGGACAGTTTGGTAGGAAGAAAAAGAAATAGCCCAGAGGTGCATTTCAGTGCAAGACGTTTCAGAGGTGAGAGTGAAATCTGTGGAGTTAAGTGGAATGGAAAAATTTAGTTGCGAGAGGGAAGCATTTGTAAAGTGCTTGTGGCAAAAGGTTACATCTGAACTCAGGACACCCCAGGGATGTGGTGGGATGATACTTTTGTATTGCTGTCACCACTAGCAAAACCTACTAGGCCACTTCAATGTAATCTTTATTTTGCAGATTTGGCATGATTTTGTGAGGCAGAATGAATTATCTGGGCTGGTAAAAGTAGAATAGATGTTGTTGCTATGTGTGATTGTTTGCATTTTGGGCAGCTTTCTTATTAGCACTCGGCTTAAAGATACCACCAAATCATTTCACAGTGCCACCAACAGTCATGATTTCCGTTTCTGCTTTCTGGTTTGTACAATTGTGTCCCTTCTGAGTTGAGCCTGAGCTGTCCTTCCTCTGCCCATCTACAACTTTGCCACAGCTCTCGTTACACCTATTTTTTGTTTTCCTGAGGAGTTTCATCTGTAGTGACATTAGAAAGTCAGAAGTGAATCAAAGAGCATGGCTTGATGGCTCTGGAAACACACTTTTTCTGTTGTAAAAGCCTGTGTGGTTTGTAGGGTGGTTGGAGTCATGGACTTCCTTTGTTTGAGGCAACAAATGAAGACTGCAAAGCATTGCATTAAGAAAGAAGACTCTCTTCGCAACAAGAACTGTTCCAGGCAGCCACCTCTCCAGCTGCTTTCCAGAAGCCAGAGGGATTTAGGTCAGTTGCCACAGGGCAGTTATGTGGTATTGTATAGACTGGAAGAAATGGAGAGGAAAAGTCAAAATCACCTGTTAACTGGACAGCACAATCACCTTGAACTCCTTTATTCTGTCCTGGCAGATCTTAATGCTCTGTCATTTTCTGTAGGTGGAGGGAAGTGTGCAGTTCTGGTAGGCAAAGGAATGGAAAAACGATGTAGCCTCAGCCAGCCAATGCACATCAGGCAAGGAAGGATGTGCTTGTTGAAAGGCTTCTTGCAGCATTGCTCGACACATGTAATTAATGTTAAAACATCATTAATGAATCTTGACGGTCCCTTCCTAGCTGCTTGAGTGGCTAATGTGAGGTACGATCTGCTGCCTGAGCATGAAGCTCGGCTTTCCAGTGCCACACACAAAGACATCCGACCGCTCTTGGCAGGGGGTGGCAGCAGCAATGCCGCGGCAGAACCTCCCCAGACCCTGCTTGGCCACCTGCCCTCAGGAGCAGCGGCACTATCTGTGTCCGAAGAGCTGACCGTGTCCCACCAGAGCAACTTCTCCTGCCCGGGGCTTCCTCCCAGCCCCTCTCCTTCCCAGGCATCTCAGGCACAGGCTGCAGGAATTGCTCTCTGTTGTTTCCTCACCACAGCCCTCTGCTGAGGGACTCCTGAGCCCCTTGGCCACTATATAACCAGAAGCAAAGCTGTGGCCTGTGGTGTGAGGATGATGGTTCCCACTAAATGACCGGTGTCTGCAAGCTGGGCCATGCTGTAAGTGGTGCACGCATTGCCCAATACCCAGCCAGCTCTACCATATGACATAAAACTGAACACAGGGCATATAGTGCAGTTTGGTCCATGCAAAGAGACCTTGAGTAGGTGCTCAAGAAGGTGCGTGGGCTACCAAGCTCAACAGTGTGGGCTCTGTGGTTGTCCAGCCATCCTAGTTCAGTTCAGACCACATCATAAACCTTTCCCAGGTGACTCATGCTGTGTGGAAAAGGGAACATGTGCTTGATTTTACAGCACAATGTGTTCCTTTTGTCTATGTTGTGATCCATAACATGGGGATGAAATCTGACCACACTCCCTGAGAGGAGAGCATTATAAAAATAATTTTCTTTCTCAGTGCTTTGGGGTCAATGCAAATGCCATGTGAATGTGACCTGCTTTTAAGCTTGAAAAGTAAGCTGGTTCACTGCTGACTTGCAGAGCAATCACTGCTGACAGAATACCATTGTCTGACAGAGATGTGGCCAAATTGAGTTCAGGGCAAGTTACAGCAATTGAAGTGCTTCTCTGACAGCTTACAGAGCAGGTGCTCTCTCAACATTCTGTCTACGCCGGTGGTACTATTGATGAGACAAAGCAGGAGTTACAGCTCAATGCTCACTTACAATACATTGGTCTGATCCCGACGCAGCTGCCGAAAATCTCCTTGTCCGCCAAGCATGTAGTGAGAGATGTGAACCCAACACATCTCCTGTTTTTCCTAACCACAGGTGGAGGTGCTTAGAAAAGCCAAGCATTACCACTGGGAGAGGCTTTGAATAACCCGGGATGGCAATTTAACATCCTTCTTCTCTTGGCTGTGATGCACTTGGGGAGTACACTGAGGCCTCTCAGCTGGTGGGGGGACCTTTAGGAGACCTCTTGAACCTCAGCAACTCTGCCCAGAGTTGTTGTAAGCCCAGGAATTCCCCCTGTGACGGCTGCTTTGACGAGCAAGGCTGAGTGGTGCAATGCAATCAGCTGCTCCCGGGCAGAGGTCTATGCTGTACCAGCACCGTTACAACCGGTAATGATTTATTCCTGTTCTGTCTTGCAAGGAGCCTGGTAAATTGCAGGGACTATGAAAACTGCCTTACTCCTGGTCTCCTACTGATTGTCCCTTGTGTGATGCTGCATCTTACGGTGAGTTGTTATTTTTTGCCTGTTATTGCAGTGATTGCTACTATGGAATATAACTATAAAATGCAAGAAATGCAAGTACTGCTTGAACTCACTTGTGATTGGTTTCAGTAGAAGAATCCCTGGAAAAGTGAGTTGGGCATGCTGGTTATGCAGAAGACATCAGACATCTTCCTACTAGTTGTTTTACTGAGAAAAGATCTGGCAGGAATTAGGACAGTCTCTATCGAGCCATTATTTTACAGTTCTGCTCTCTACTGTTGATCATTTTAAAAGATGCAAACAGAAAAGGAAAAAAGGGCTTCCTTTCCTCTTTCTACCCGCACTATACAAACCCCTTTTGTGGTGGTAATAGGTGGGAACCTTGAGCTTTAAACTCTTTCCAATGGAAAGCAAATGTGAAATTTGTTTCCCATGTGCCGCTTTGCTAGGACCGGCACTCGACAGAAAAGGAGACAAAGTACACATAGCAGAAAAATATTTTCCTTCTCTATAACTGGAGCTATTTGTGCAAAATAGGGGCATAATTTTTCTCTCAGCTTTTGACTCTTAGGATGCAAGGCTGGGGTGAGGGAGGGAGTCAACTGCCTGAACTAATTCTCCTCAGAGAGAATTAGTAATTTTGCAGGGAATGAGTAATCTTTCCCCTTATCCTTTTTCATAGAGCCAACAGCAAAAAAATAACAACAGTATAGGAGCTAAAAATACTGCTGTGTTTTTCTTCTGGTCATCCTCATCTGGTCTATCACAGCGCTCAGGGGAGTCGCAGCCTTGCAGATGGATCTTTCATAAGCCAAGCGGGATGGGTCAAGGGGTGACTTTGGCTGGGAGTGTCCAGCAGTGGAGTGGCCCCTGCTGCTTGCCCAAGGCGAGACCACATGGTCCGGAATGGGAAACGAAAGACCCCACCACGCACAGCCAGTGAAGGAGTTCAGGCTGGCTTCTGACCCTCACATGAGCCACTGATGAACAGTTTTCATCTGCCACCTTCCTGCACTTGCTACCAGTATTTCACATCTGACTTACTGCATCCATTTTCCCTTCCTTCTAGGCTTGCTGCCAAGCCAGGGCAGGTGATCTGGAGGATCTGTTGTAGAGCAGAGTGTTTTGCTTGCAGACATAAGTTGAGCAGCTCCCTATCCTGAAGGGTGAGGGACCATCATCGCCTTTCCTACCTCCTCCAGCCACTGTTGCGTGAGCCTTTCCCTGAAGGTGGGCTACAGCCAAAAATGTCTGAAAGCTCTTGGCACAGGTTCAATGGTTGACTTCTAAAACCTCATACCTGCATCAGAAAACAAAAGGGAAATAACTCTATGGCTTCTTCTGGAACACACAAAAGAGCTGAGTCATTTGGGACCAACACGGGCTCCAAGGTTTCCATCAAAGGCTGTTTCCCATGAAGACCGCTGAGGCAGCTGTCCCTTCATGCTTGGAGGAACCCCTGGTGTTTCTGGCTCTGCTGTGCTTGAGAACTGCAGCAATGTAATGTGACAAAACCTAAAGAGAACGGGCTTGATGCCATGGAATGCTTTACAAGCCAAAACCAGCCCAACTTGTCTGATCCTCCCCATGTCTGGGAACGCAATTCCCCTGCACGCTTGTGCTGAAGCAAACCCAGCTGATACAGAAACCCCTCTGTATGGGCATGGGGGCACCCTCTGCCCGAGATTCCTCCTGCCACCCTCCGTGACATCCTGACCATGTGGTACAGGAAGGCCAGGACTCAGTGCCAAACCACAGCGTGTGCCCTTGGCTGTTCGTATACGATGCTGGTGATGTTTGTGGAGGAGCAGGCCTAGCTGGGTCCCGGGAGACATTAAGAAGCTGTGATGAATCACTGAATCACAGAATCATAGAATGTTAGGGATTGGAAGGGACCTCGATAGATCGTGTAGTCCAATCCCCCTGCCGGAGCAGGAACACCTAGATGAGGTTACACAGAAATGTATCCAGGCGGGTTTTGAATGTCTCCAGAGTAGGAGACTCCACAACCCCCCTGGGCAGCCTGTTCCAGTGTTCTGTTACCCTCACTGAGAAGAATTTTCTTCTCAAATTTAAGTGGAACCTCTTGTGTTTCAGTTTGTACCCATTGCCCCTTGTCCTATCATTGGTTGTCACTGAGAAGAGCCTGGCTCCATCCTCATGACACTCACCCTTTCCATATTTATAAGCATTAATGAGGTCACCCCTCAGTGTCCTCTTCTCCAGGCTAAAGAGACCCAGCTGCCTCAGCCTTTCCTCATAAGGACGATGCTCCACTCCCTTGATCATCTTTGTTGCCCTGCGCTGGACTCTCTCCAGCAGTTCCCTGTCCTTCTTGAACTGAGGGGCCCAGAACTGGACACAATATTCCAGGTGCGGTCTCACCAGGGCAGAGTAGAGGGGAAGGAGAACCTCTCTCGACCTACAAACCACCCCCTTCTAATACAACCCAGGATGCCATTGGCCGTCCTGGCCACAAGGGCCCAGTGCTGGCTCATGGTCATCCTGCTGTCCACCAGGACACCCAGCTCCCTTTCTCCTACACTGCACTCTAACAGGTCATTCCCCAACCTATACTGGAACCTGGGGCTGTTCCTATCCAGATGCAATACTCTGCATCCTGCCTGAGCATTATTCCCCTCCTGTCCTTGCTCCCGGCAGACTTTCCCCCCACCTCGTGCCTGCTCAGTCACCACCAATTTCCTGCTTCTATGTGCTCAGCAGCCTCCTGCCCCTCACCTGCAGTGTTTCTCACTGCCTGGCTACTCCTTTACTGCCCTGGGTGAGTTTGCTGACCCTTCTGGAGGTGACGGCTGACCCCAGAATCATGCTGTTGGTATGGGCACCACCAGTTATTTTCAAGTTTGGAATCTGACACCATGGATGTCCACATTGATCAGCAGCCTTGGCAAGTGCAGATGGATTACAGGTGCAAACTTATGGGCTTCTTCTTTTGGACTCTGAAGATAAGGGACAGGTGCCCACCTCTCTTTTAGCTGTTCTTAATAATAAAAGCCCTTCTTCACCTATCCTAGACATCATTTGGTGTTCCTGACATTTCACGCCTATACAGCTTTTCTTCTTCCTGCCTGCACCCAAACCCACCCTCTCACTAACTCTGCTTTGTGCCAAAATATTTGTCTCTCAGGCAGTCAGCAGCTTCACCCTGTCAGTGCTCCAGCGGCCCTGCAACCAGCGAGAGGGACATGCTTAGAGAAAAGACTGGCTCCATTTCGGCAGGTGTCAGATGCCCTGTGTGCACGAAAGCTGCTGGTGAGGGAGGCACCATGTCAGGAGTTAGTGACAGGAAAGAAGGAAACAAAGTCACATTTTTGTACAACATATCACTTTTCATTGTGAGTGCTTGTGTGAGGGCAGGTGGGCAAGAGCCTACAAAGCCCTTTGGAGGAGGTTCTGTGGGGACTGGTGGCAGGGATTGCTGCTCTCCTGCTCTTCCCATTCATCCTGCCTCTGTTTTCCCACTCCCTCTCTCATTTTTTTTCCCCTCAGTTAATTTTGTGCTTATTCAGCTCTTCTTGACAGGAGACCAGGCTGCAGACTTAGCAGGACCCACTAGTGCTGGTGGGGAACCACTCTGATCTTTTCTTCTGTTGGTTTTATCCTTTCCCTTCTTCTCAGTCCAATTTGCCTGACAACACCCATGTATCAGCAACAGAGAACCCATCGTTTTGGTGACAGTTCTTAGCTCCTGTCATCACCTGGTCCCCCGGAGGCTGCTGGGACCTGTCGGTAGTTCTGCAAAGGCAGATTCAATCAGGGAGAAAAGTTCAGGACAGGTCTTGCCCAAATCCTGGTGGGATTTGGGAATGGGGAGTCTCCCGTGGGCTCTGGTCACAGTCCCAGCCGCGTGCTGGTGGTGATGTAGAGGTCGGGACTGAGCCATGGCTTGGATTCAGGGGTTTTGCCACAGCTGAAGGGACTCCTGTCCTTGCCCCATGCCTTCCATGTGGAGGTGTGGGGACAAAATCCTGCCTGCTCAGATGCAGGGCTGGGGTGGCCGAGGAGCTCCAGGAGCTGAGCTGCTGCTCCTCAGCATCCCTACCTGCCCCCTCGGCCAGTTCCCGCTCCTCTGGCAGCAGCTATGGGCCAGGTCACTGGAGGGGAGCTGCTGCCCAAAAGCAGTTTCTCTTCACTACTGCTGTACCAGAGCAGTGGCCACAGGATGGAAGCAGCTCCTCCTAGCAGCTAGACAACAGCAGAGCAAGTTTGTCAGGCTTTTTTATTTTATTTATTGGTAATTTTAGCTGTGACATCACTTATGAATTTGAATACTAAAGTTTAAATCATCTTTTTAACAATAAGTGCGAAGCTTATTTCCCACAGAATCTCCCTTGTGTTCTTTGCTTTAAAACTCTTGCTTAAAATGCCCTTTGGCTGTTATTAATTACATCCACAGTTTTCTAAACAACTTAATCTGAGGAAATTAGAGTTTGCAGGGAGGGCCAAGATCTAATACATCTGAGAGCAATATTCCTATCCCTTTTAAACATAATGAATTTGCATTGATTCTTACAGCAGTATGAAAACAACATGCAAGCTGTGCAGCAGAGCCTAAAAATACACAGCGGTGAAGCCAAGTAAATCAACTTCTGTGAGCTTTGCCCTTCCCCTGCCTCCTAGGAAGGGCTGGGTTGCAAGGCTCGCAAACATAGGTGTGGGCAGAAGGGCACAACAGTAGTCTCCTGTATTTCATATGGGCAGAAGAACACAATAATTGTCCTCTTTATTTTAAAAGCACACCATCACCACGGCATTAGATATTGTCACCAGCCATTAGAAAGGGGCTTCTTTTTCTGCTCTCAAGCTACTCTGCTTGGTGCATTTGCTTTCAATGCATCAAAGAGACCTTCATATCTGATGTGTGAGCAATCAAATGATCTGACTAGCCCCCAAAATAGGGTCAAACCCATTATTTTATTAAGAAAATCTATTTAATACTGAAGGGAAAGGTGGTTGTTCACCTGTCTGAAAACACTGTTTTTTCAAAACAAGTATGTAAGATCTCCCCTAGGATAGTATGCGAGGCTGCTGCAAGGGTGTTACTATTTGATGTTACTTTTGCAGCAGAAATCACAGTTTTGACTTCTTCAAAGGAGGGGAATCAGCACCCCAGCTTCTCTGGGATACAGAAATCAGTATGTTATCCCGCAGAGCTGTTGGCATTGTAGCAGGGGAGTCCCCATCTATATATCCTCTGGGCTATAAAGATGTCACAGGCAACATGTTTATGATGTTTATTTCTGAGCAAAGCAGCTCCCTGGGGTTTGCAGCCCCCAGCCACTGTCAGAGGTCAATGAGGTGGTGACTCCAGCAGGCATGTATCCAGTACGATGCTGTTGAAGGGGCCCGTGGGGTTTCTTGGTGGCTTTTCTTCATCTGTGTCAGGCTAAGGGAAACTCTGGACAGGTACAAGCACACACCCAGGGCTTTCGTGGCACTCACCTATTTCACTATTTCAGCTCATTTGCTTCCTTTTTTTTTTTTTCTCCTTGATCTTATCACAGAGTGAATTGAACAGGATGTTAACTTCGTGGCTTGTGAAAGGAGAAGGTCACCATCAAGGCTTTTCCCTTCAAATCGCTTGCTACCTTCAAGGGAAAAATGTGCAGGCAGGTTCGTGGTACTGGTGGCACCCAGCTCTCACAGCACCCACCCTGCAGCACACTGCTATCTGCGGTGCTCTGCTGGGGCTGCTGGGGGACACTGGCAGCTGATGCTGCCTCAAGCTTCTCTTCTCTCTTCTCTTCTCTTCTCTTCTCTTCTCTTCTCTTCTCTTCTCTTCTCTTCTCTTCTCTTCTCTTCTCTTCTCTTCTCTTCTCTTCTCTTCTCTTCTCTTCTCTTCTCTTCTCTTCTCTCCTCTTCTCTCCTCTCCTCTCCTCTCCTCTCCTCTCCTCTCCTCTCCTCTCCTCTCCTCTCCTCTCCTCCCCTCTCCTCCCCTCTCCTCTTCCCTCTCCTCTTCCCTCTCCTCTTCCCTCTCCTCTTCCCTCTCCTCTTCCCTCTCCTCTTCCCTCTCCTCTTCCCTCTCCTCTTCCCTCTCCTCTTCCCTCTCCTCTTCCCTCTCCTCTTCCCTCTCCTCTTCCCTCTCCTCTTCCCTCTCCTCTTCCCTCTCCTCTTCCCTCTCCTCTTCCCTCTCCTCTTCCCTCTCCTCTTCCCTCTCCTCTTCCCTCTCCTCTTCCCTCTCCTCTTCCCTCTCCTCTTCCCTCTCCTCTTCCCTCTCCTCTTCCCTCTCCTCTTCCCTCTCCTCTTCCCTCTCCTCTTCCCTCTCCTCTTCCCTCCTCTCCTCTCCTCTCCTCTCCTCTCCTCTCCTCTCCTCTCCTCTCCTCTCCTCTCCTCTCCTCTCCTCTCCTCTCCTCTCCTCTCCTCTCCTCTCCTCTCCTCTCCTCTCCTCTCCTCTCCTCTCCTCTCCTCTCCTCTCCTCTCCTCTCCTCTCCTCTCCTCTCCTCTCCTCTCCTCTCCTCTCCTCTCCTCTCCTCTCCTCTCCTCTCCTCTCCCCTCCCCTCCCCTCCCCTCCCCTCCCCTCCCCTCCCCTCCCCTCCCCTCCCCTCCCCTCCCCTCCCCTCCCCTCCCCTCCCCTCCCCTCTCCCCTCCCCTTCCCTCCACTCCCCTCCCCTCCCCTTCACCCTCCCCTCCCCTCTCCTTTCCTCTCCTTTCCTCTCCTCTCCCTCACCCTCCTCATCTCCTCTACCTCTCCCTCTCCTTCTCTTCCCATAAGAATCTAGCCAGCACAGGCCAGCAGGCCTCCCCACCAAGCCAGATCCCATTTATCACACCGACAGCAGCTGGTTGACATGACAACTGCATTTCCCAGCACTGGAAACAGTGTTTCCCTTTGCCCATCTTTCATTCCTGTAATCCCGAGTTGGGGTTTCAGCTCTGTTTTTGTTTTATTTTCCTCTTGAGGAAAAAATAAACACATTGCTTCATTTCCTGCTTGGAGCAAAGTGGCTGAGTCAGGAACAAAACCCCCTCTGAGCGCCTGCTCGGGGTGAAGGTGAGAGGTGGGCAGTGCAGGGTGACTGTGGACTGTTGCTTCATTTCCTTCTGCTCCTAAATTCACTTTTCTGTGCTCTTCAGACAGGACTCTACACAGCCAGTGATCGTTCCTCCTCTTATGCTCCCTGTTTTATGCCAGTTTTTCCTTGACCTCTCAAACCTGGAAAGCTCTGCACAGCTGCAGCCACTGCCAGCAGCCAGCCAGCTCTGTGAACACCGCTTTCCAACCAGCCTTCTGGAGTCTTTTTCTCCCCCTGAGCCTTTGTGGATCTCAATTTTTCCACTAAAGGCCCCTCGTCTCCCTCACAGACCATGAGCTTTGCCCAGTCCCCAGCAGGGCTGACACCTTGGGGACTCTCCACAACAGCTGCTATGGCTGGAACCTTGGCCAGGGGGGATGTTTGCTGGCTTTGGAGGTGACCAAATTTCAGTCTGCTCCTTTTGGAGGGGCCTTAACCCTGCTGGCTCTTACACATCTTGGCTGTGTATGTCACAGTGCACACGTGTGCTGGTGCAGGTGATGCTGTGAGGGAGCTGCATCATCTGCGGATGCGTTCCTCTCTGGCAGTCTTTTAGAGGGGACATTGACGGCTGGAAGAGGTAGGGCATGGAAGCCAAACCATTGCAATCACATCTGTTTCTTCTCTTGAGAAACTTCAGCCTGAGATGAATGGCTTCAGCCCATAGAGGGATGCAAGCAAAGAGGTTGGAGACAAGTATCTTTTAAAACATTAACTCACAGCATTTGAGGAAAAAAGGGCAAACAAGCTCATAGGTCCATGACCCCAGGGACTGCAGGCAGCAATATTTGTCCTGCAGCACACCAGAAATCCCCCAAATATCCCAGGAAATTTCTTTGGCAGGTTTTGAGGCACTGAGCTCTGTGCCACCCCCTTTCCCTGGCTGTTCATTCTCAACTTCGAGATGTCCCAAGCATTCATGTAGTCAAACAACTCATGACATCCTGCCTTCCAGTTTTCATCTGGTTTATTTTGCATCTAGCATCTGCTGCTTGAGCACTTCGTGTCATTCGGCCAGCAGCCAGGCAGGGCCAGGGCAGGGGTGATGGAAGGATGGGAGGGAGCAAGTGGGGACACCCTCACCCCGATATAGTCCTCACTGAAGCCTTTAATGAGCCAGTGCAGGGAGCAAATGTGGCAAAAAAAAAGCTTTTATATTTGTTCTTCTAAAGCTCTGCTTAATTTTATTTTATATTTTTTTTCTAAATTCTACGTACTTGAACTGGTTCCACATGGAATCAGGCAGCAGTGTTCCCAAGGGTGGCACAAGGGTGATCAGCAGGGGGGCTTCTCTCAGTGGCAGAGCTCTCCCACCAAGAGGGAGAGGCTGGAGGACCATAACTGGCAAGCCAGTTTATGAGACAAACGCTAAAATTTTCATCACCAACCAAACTTCCTACCTGCACACCAGTGGACATCAGCACCATGAAGCCTTCGCAGCTTCATTTTCCCCTGCCCCATCCAACAGAAATGGACTGGCAAATGCAACTCCTCAAGTGGTTCTAACGTAATAAAACACGCAGGTCTTCAAATGCAAGGAAAGGGGAGGGAGAGGACAGACAACAACAGCCTGAAGGTGTTTTCCTGGCCACGGGCAAGTTTAGGCCTGAAGCACCTCTTCTCCCCTTCCCAAACAGTGCGTGACTCAGACCAGCTCCTCCTGGGCTTTGCTTGATGCAATCATGCCTGGAGAAGTCGGAAACGGCTGCGGCCATGAGGACTGAACTTTATCAGGACCTCTTGGCAAGGTTCCCACTCAAACAAGGCATGTAGGCAAGGGCTGGCTGAGTCATGGCTGTGGGAGAGGCTGCAGCCGGCAGATAAAAGGTCTGCATCACCAGGAGCTGTCAGAATGAGAGTTAAATTAAGTGTAAGAGAGACATGTTGTGCTGAAGGCTCAATTTACTGTTCATTTTCACCCTGAAAGCTCGCACTCATGCTTTTACTATGGCCCCTGCTTTTTAACTGAGCTCTATCACCAGCTATTTAGCAGCAATGTCTGCCTGGGGTTCAGCTCACATCCACGTGTGGGCAGCTCTTTCAGGGCTGTGGTTGAAGCAGGCGGTGAACTTCAAAAGGACAACCACATGCAACAACCTATTTCACCGACTGAGTAAGCAGAGCTCAGGCTGCAGGAGGCTCTGAAGCAGTAGTATCTGTCAGCTATGGTGCTAGTGGGAAGCCCAAAGCCATGTAAAAGGAAGCTGAACTGCAAGAAAAATCAGGGTCCATGGCTGTGATTTGTGGAAGAAGTTTTTTTAGGGCGTAACACTGCAGGTGCCGTCTACTTCTGCGTATTTTTGGTTTTGCAAAGCAAATTTACCACTGAAATCCTGCGCAATGAATGTTTCCCTGTTGCTCTTGGAAACTTTTATCTTTCACCACTTCTTTCTGCCCATTGCTCATTAGTCCCCTCCGTGGCAAACAGAGCTCCAGGTGGTCTCGATGAACTCATTTCCCCTCCCTCAGATTTCCCCTGAATGTTGCTGCAGCTGGTGGCTCACACAGCTGCTCCTTCGTTATCACCAGAAACTCTCAAGGAAACCAGCTTGCTAAGACCCGAGTTTCTGACACAGAGGAAAAAAATTGAAGGTGATAAAGGGCACTTTCCTAGCCACTTTTCTTTATCATTAAGCAGAGAAAAAAAGTGGGGGCAGAAAAAGGCTTTCCTACTTTTTTTTTTTTTTTTTCTGTATGAAGATTATCTCTGAACACAGGAGCAGACCCAGCCAGTGGAACAAAGTGGGGCAACCATGCAGCCTGGTTTCCTTTGGCACATTTGCTTTTCCCACTTCAAATGGTCATCTGGGTGGCCTGTGAGCATTTGTCTGGGGTTTCCAGCCCTGAGCAGGCTTTAGGACAGCTGGAAACACTGGCACATCCACAGACTGCACAGTGCCTGGTGCTCAGCTGCTCTGCTGGGGAAGGGCAGGCGGGACCAAGGGATCCCAGTGCTCACAAATCCAGGCAGGACTGGTCACGCTTGTGGCCGGCCACCTGAACCCCAAGGGCTGCACTTTCCTGAAGGGCTTTTTGTGGTAACACCCATTTAAAAAGATCTAGCCCTCTTCTCCTCCTACCATATTGGGTTTCTTACCCTACATCAGTTCCCTGATGGGGTTCAACACTTGGCTGTATCACCCATCGTGCTGGCACTGCAGAGGTAACAGTGTGCTGAGATGCAGCTGAAAGAAGGAACAGCTGGAGATGTAAGGGGGAAGTAATGACTTCATGAGCACCGGCATTGCTAGTGAGGACCATGGATCAGGAGACCACGGCCTCAGACTTCGGTCCAGAGATCTACTGCACAGGCTATAGAAATAAAGCCACAGAGCTGGATCTTTTTTCCCTGAGGACTCTTGTTACCAAGCCCTTCGCCAACACCCCTTCGAGTTGCCCTGCTGCTGGGGACACCCTTCTGTAGAGCTGGGAGGTGGAGCTCATGCCACTGGATCACAGAAAGCCGCTCACAGCAAATCCAAACACAAATAAGCATGGACCGAGACAGCCTGACCTCTCTGACTCCTATGTTTTCCCTCTTTATATCACTAATGAAACAGCTCTCAAGTTGGCAAATATAATAACACTTTGCCTGTTTTGGACAGTGCCTGATTTTCTCAGGATATGGATGTCCTAAATGCAAGAAAAGACACACAGACATGTTTGTTCCTGCTGATTCTGACCAAGGCTTTATCCAGCTACTTCCATGGTCACATTTTCAGTAGTAAGCACAAAACCCATCATTGATTCACTGGTGTTACAGACTCATCAGTAGCAGCAATAAGAGAGGTGGGTGGTCACAGAGGATGTAGGTGTTCTTCCTCCACACCACAAGCCATCCTGCTGTATATCCTTTGTCCTTTTATATTGTTGTCTCTGCCACAAACCTAAATGGATAGCTAAATATTACAGCTTTCTGAAGGTACATGTGGCTCCTCCAGTGCCTCACTAGTTACATTGCTGCTGACAAGGCAAGATGAATGAGGCTGGATCTCATTATGAGAGGCACAGGGAGGAATACTAATAGCTGAGTGTACCTGACCCTTCCTCTTATCAAGTCTTGTTTAAAGCTGCTGATAACATTGACAAGTGGTATGGGCGGAAAGTTTCTGTCTTGGGTGTCTGCCCATGGCCTGTGTTGTCTCAGGAAAATTTCAGCTAAAACAACCCAGCTATTTCTCCAAACCTGACTGGGAGAAACAAGCTTTGTTAAAGCAAACCACATTCTCCTTCGTTAAGATTTTCAAACACAGCTGCACCCTGAAGCAGGGACTTCAGAAGTAAGGCTGGTCTGTCTACCTCTGCTCCACGCCTGTTGAGATGATAAGCCTTGAAAAAAAAATGCAATACAGCTTGATTCCTATATCTCCCTTGGCACAGGCAGGTGATGTCCCCAAAGCACGTGCCATCCTCAAATGGAGCAGAGCTTTTCTCCTTGGTGTAGGATACTGTTATGTTCCTGGTAATATTTTACCTGTTTTATGTATTATTGTAATTATGAGGTAATATTTTAATAATAATAATAATAATGATGATGATGATGATGATGATGATGTTGGGAGAGAAGCTGTCCCTGGTGCATTCATGGCTCCCAGTGTTTGCCTTCAAGTGTAGGTGCTGGGTGCATGCTGGCAGAGCATAGAGGGGTTAAAGCAAACATCATGAGGTGTGGGGAAAAAATCAGTGGTAGAAATTTGAGGAGCAGAGGATAATATACAGGATCTGAAGAGAGGGAAGGATGTGGCTTAGGAAAGCAAGGGTGGTGCAGGACTTGGTGGCAAAACAAGAGGATTTAAACCAGTCTCCATGTGTTTTGCTAATTGATAGGGCACTGCAGTTCATCTCCCCACCCCGTGTCCGCTGAAGCAGTCCAGAGCCTTCTCCAGCGTATCAGCAGCACTGTCACCCCGGGGACTACTGTGTCAAGCAGAGAAAGAGCAGAGCACAGCCAGCACGGCACGTCTCCCCTTCCACCAAGGGCTGGGACGGGGCCAGCTGGGGAGACTCTCCTGAAAACAACATCCAGGCACGACTTTGAGCATCTATTTCTGCTATCTTGGATGGGACAGCAAGTGCTGGGCCCACAGGCTTTGTCCAAAGAAAGATTGCAGAAGCTGGGAGTTGCTGGGTCTCATACATCCGTCTCATAAAGCACACCAAGGATTTTCCCAGATAAAAAGAAAAGGCACATCACTTGGCAGACGGTTATATCTACAAACACATGTGAATGAAAACATCCTGAGAGTGCTGCCCTTGAACCAAAATGCCCAAAAGCTCAAAAACACAAACAGAAAGGAACAGATTGTGCTGCACAGGCGGCACGTTCCTATCGCCTGTCTCCTGCCTGCCTGCAACCACAGTCCAGCCCTGGCCCCGAGGCCCTGGGGAGAGGCCAGAGCTGAGCTGGACGCCTTGAGAGCAGGAACCAGGGGAGTGGGAGGGAGCAGAGCGATGGTGTGACATGGCTTGGCCCTGCTGGGACCTGGCGGAGCAGGGCCGTGTGGGGACTCACTGACTGTCACTGTGTCGTGCCCTTTTAAAATTGCCATCCTGCTTTCCAACAGGAACCCCAGGCCTTCTTCAGCAAAGCATAAACACGGAGCAAGAAGTGCTCATCAGTTGCACGTTTGTTTGGTTTAAGCCCAGAAGTTTATATAGTTTAAAACTTCCATGTACCATTTTCGTTGGTGCCCCCACAGCGTGCCCAGTAACTTGTATGTGACAGAGAGAAATAAGGAGCAGGGCACTTTAGCATGATCTAACACCGGAGTTATTCCATCTGGGGTTTGGTTCATACTGAAAATACCAGCAGTTAATGTACTCGGAACATGGCGCAGCAGCTCTTTGCTTCCCTGCTCATGCAGGAATCAATGCTTCATGAAGCTGAAGAGGACGCTCTCCCTCGCAGCATCTGTCCTGCTGATCCAGTGACCAGCCTTGTTTTACGCACTCATCCACCAGAGCGCAGTCATCAGTATACAGATATTTCTAGCCTTCATTTTAAAAATCCTCCACCAAAAAACGAAAAAGTCTGCCTGGGATGCCCAACTTTGACATCCATTTTTTGACCATTAACCTGACTTAAAATTTCCACGTTTAAACATTTGCTTTAGCTCCTGCTACAATTTTCTAACGCAGTGCGTAAATTTATAGACTATTCCTGTTTTTGTCTGAAGTTCTAACATTTTCTCCACTTGGATTGACCATGCTTTATCACATCCTTTAAAACCCAAGGACATTCCAGTGAAAAGAGAGCACTGTTGATGTGAAAAGTAGCAATATTTTCTCAGTTTCAGACCCCTCATTTGTGCCAGACTCTTACCCAAATCGGACACTTTTTTTTAATCTGCACTTAAAGCTTATCAGGGAAAGGGGGAAACAAAATGAAACAAAAGAAAAGAAAAGAAAACAAAACATAAAAAAGAGGAAAAAGAGGACCAATCCTTTAATAAGAAGACAAATCACTCCTGTCAAATTTATTTGCCTCCATAAGTGGAAGAAGTACTTTTTATAGGCTTTTTATTTTAGACATGGAAAATCATGATGTGTTTGTCCTCTGTGTGCAATGCCCAACAAAAGATTGTGCCATTCATTATATGCGTCATTTATTGTATGTGCCAGGTTTCTGTTCAATTTTAATTTACTGCTTCTGAGGGGTTTCAGCCTCTCCATTTCAGGAATTATTCAAATGAAACAGAGATTATTGTTGGTTCTTTCCATTTTAGGCAGCCACCACCACCACAATCTTTTGAGTTGCCCCCATATAAAAAAACCTGTAACAAGAGCGCAGCTCACAGAGAACTCAATGCAGTATCTGGTACTTTTCCTCTTTCAAAATAACCACTTGGAGGAAAGGTTTTGTTTGGTTTCTTAGGCTTCGTACAGCTACTTATTTTAGGTCAGTTTATTTAGTTTATGTTTTTGTTCCTTGTACCGAGCCAAAATTTTCCATTTCTCAAATTCACTTGAGTCCTCCTGGCTATCGCACTAGTACCACCGTAACCACTCTTCCTTCTTTAACATTTATATCCTCCAAAGTGTTGTGAATTATCATCACCATTCTCTTCTATATATATAGTTGTCACTTGATGAAATTATATATCCCATTTTAAAAAACATTTTAAAGGAAGGATTCACCAGGGAAAATCAAACACCCTTTTGAAGTACTTCTGGGCTCAAGGCACCCATACCCAATACTTAACCTCCCCTTTAGATCAAATACTTTTGATCTTTGGCTTGCTGCCTGCCTCCTGGCAAAAGTGGCCAGTCCCTGCCAGTCCTGGGCCTCTTGACAGATCCAGTGACAGCTCTTGTGACCCACCAAGGGACAACCTAGCTCGGTGCATAGCTCATGGTGATGGGCATGTTTCAGGTGCAACCACAGATGAGGATCAGAGGGTGTATGTATCTAAGGCAGCAAGTGATACCGTGCCCAGCAAATAGAGAAGACCAGACATACAGCAACTGCAATTTGTGTGGCTCACATCACCCTCAGCTGGGCACTTTGCTGGACAGCTGGGGCAGGAAAGACCTAATTTTTTGGAGTATCTGCATGTAGGCAGCATCACGTGAGGAGTGAAGGTCACTACGGGACATAGCCAAAGCAGGGACCGTGAATGCCACAACCTTTGGCACCGTTACCTGCCATAGAGCCAAACCAGGGTAATGCTGATGAGGACACACCACAGGAGGCAAAGTCAGTAAGAGGGGATCAAGTCAGTAAGAGGGGATTTTCAACATTTCAGGGAGATTGATCAACAACAGCTAAATATCACTCTATGGACACATCAGTGAGTATAGGGGTGCTCGAAAACTGCTGACATCCGTAGCATGGGGGAGTGGACATGCGGTGTCCCAGACCCCACTGCCCTTATGCTGACAGATCCCAAAGATGAACTGCTATGGAAAGATTGAAGACATCTGGAACATGGTGGCACCAGAGAAGGTTTGATTTCTTCACTACAGCATAAATGGCAATAGAGATGCGGACAATGTCCAGGGGATAGATGACGCCCAACACACGAGGTTGGACAGTACTAACCTAAGAGATGCTGTAAAGACTGGGCTGCTGAGGCGGGGGGGTGGGAGGGGAAAGAGAAAGAAAAAGTCACAAAATACAGATGCAATATTTTTCTTCCTTATGTTTGGGATAGAATCAAGTGATGGAAAAATGTATCAGTCAGTACACTTCTATCTACGTCTGTTACACTGTGTTTTTCTGCCAATGAAAGTAGCCTGGAAGAAGTCTTTGAAATTCCAGCCTGTACCTTTACTAACACACCCCAGCAGTAACAAGCATACCAAAATAAATACACCTTCAGGCTATTATCCTATCTATGACAGAAGCCAGCGAAAATTCAAGAGGACAGGATAATTTGCCCGCACAAGAAGTTATTTCTAGTCATGGGCTTTCTGAGGTTGCTCTGTGCCCTGAAACTAGGGGGATTTTATCCCTCACACATGAAAGAGAGAAAAAAAAGTAACAACCTCAAATTATCCTCTTTTTCTACCCACCTCTAATCCTATTTAAGATGTGAGCTGACTCTTGTTCTCAGTGATGGTTTGTGAAACTCTCTCAAATTACATCATTCTGTAGTAAATACATTTCCTGTACACACATATCATTATTCTGTAATTAACACATCTCCTGTTACCCATTTCAAAATGAATCACCTTTCAGGTACACCGAGTCCTCCTAACAGACAGAGCACCTTTATGGTCTTCAGTATTTCCTGTTCTTCTATTGTGCTCCCTTTTCTGAATGTCTTCGTATAAACTAAAAAATCTCAGGGGGATGCAGCATAGCAGTCTCTCCTTCCCTTTAATCATATCTGTCATTCAATTCCCAGCCTAAACCCTTTCCCTAGTATCCAGTTTTTTGAAATGAGATCCCCCAGATATTTCAGGCAAAGCTGCCTCCTGACACTACACACCAGCACCACGCATATTTCTGGAGAAATCAGCTCTACAGAGAGCACTTTATCATCAGGCCCTTTAACCAGGCGTTTAAAACTGACTCTGACAAACGGCTCCCTGCGAGGAGAAAGAGCTGCGGAGTGTTGGCGTCCAAGATGCTGAGCAGTCCCCAGTGCGAACCAACCGCCCACAGAAGCTTCTCTGATTTACGTGGGCTCCATCTATCAGGAGAGCCCTGGCCAGGAGCCCGTCGCTCTTGCTACATTGCCAGCAGCTGGAACAGTGTTTGGTATCCACTGGGCAGCTCTGCCACACAAGGATTTTTTTCTTTGGGAACAAATTCAAATGGCTTCCTCCCCTCACTTTCAACTTTGTGCTGCAGCAGGGGCTTGGAAAAGTGGACAGGAGTTTCAGTGCAGCAGAGAGAAAGAGCTGGTCTGCATTCCCTTTTCCCTTTAGAAGTGAATGTAATTTCTACTTCCTTTGTTCCTGCTTCTCTCTCTTTATTTTTTTTTTTTTTTCCCTGGGACACTCATTCCTGGATCTGTTATTTCATAGAAACACTGGGCCTGTCTGGGAGAGGCTTCTGCTGTGTTCCCTAGATAGAAATCATCCCTCATTCTTTTTTTCCTTTAATTTGATTCTTCTTTTCTCAGACATAAATCACAACAGTCTAATTTCCCTCCAGAGCTTTCCCTTCCACTGCTTTTAGTATTTATTTTAAATAACATTTTAAAATGTTTATTATCACAACTGTAAATCTTGTTATTAAGGTTGGAAGGCTAAATGTTATGTTAACAAGTCCTGCCTACAAGACTAGGGAGAGTTTTGGAAATACCAGACATGGTGGCTGGTTTGAGGCAAACAGATAAAGGTAAACTGAGGCAGAAGAGGAGCTTGCAGTCGCCTTGGTGAATATTCATCATACTCCACCACTGTGCCACACAATTTCTCTCTGGACCATCTTTGCCTGGGCACTGCCAAATTCCTGCTCCAGGGCCTATTTAATGCAGCCAAGTGATGTAAAGGTGATTGGCAATATCAAGACGCCAAAGAAACACTTTCCCTGTAGATGGTGACTATTTTCCTCTAATAATTTCTGCCCTTGTGGTCTGTTCCATTTGAAACCTGTAAGGTCATGGAAGCATCCGGTTTTTAGTGAGCCTGTTGGATTTCTTGGATGGCATGCTCTCTGTCTAGCACCTCTTCCAGAGAGTGGGACCTCATGGTGCAGCTCCGTTGAGCTCTGAAAATAACTCCGAACTTTCCCAGACTCTGCATGTGTTCCTTGGAGCTGCAGCCCTGCTGGATGAGTCAGCTCTTTTGGGATGACATCGCAGCTGAAATCAGACTCAGGCTTTGCAAAGAGAAATCCAAAGATCCTCTTGTACTCGCTCCACGGGAAACATCTAATCAAAGTAAAGATGTGAGTGTCGCACACTTCCCCTGCCCATGCTGATTACTCACTTCCCTGGGGAGCCTCAGGGTTGCGTGGGGATCAAATCTACTCTTTCCAAATCCTCCAGCTGTGCCTTCTCTAGCAATGAAAGAAGGCTGGAGAATGCAACTCTGTGTGAGTTCCAGCACCTCTTCCTTCTTGAAAAGGCTCCATCCAAAAGACAGGTCTGGTATCAGAAAACCCTTCCCATCTTCCTCAACTGTTTGATTGCCACAGGCTGTGACTGCACATGACCTGCCTCTGCAAAAGCGATTAACTGTAGCAACTGATGCAAATGCAACCATAAAACCACAGGGATGGAGACATCTTCTCCAGGTAGTCACGCATTTGTATCACTGGGATATTACTGACATATAGTTTCCATGTTTCACTTCATCTTTTGTTATTCAGCCTGAACACTAAGCAAGACAGGCCCACTAAATATAAAGGCCTTTTCAGAAAATTATCAGCTTTGCTGTCTTGCTTAATAATAAAAGCCTAGCAAAAGGGCACTCTATACAGTAAGTTGTCTCAGATGTTTCCACAACACTTTCAAGTCCAGCATAATGAGACCTGTTGCCAGATAACTAAAATCAGTGTGGAAATATTTAATCTTCACACATACTAGGACATGTGAGGCTTTGCACTGTTCTGAACACAGACGCTGAGATACCTTCCTTGGCTCCTGAAGTGACCAAAGAACTTTTCTTTGCTGTCAAGAGAGCAGCCATGACTTCTTACTCCCGAAGACTGGAAACACTCACTTCTTACCCTGTACTACTTTTATTCTTGTTTGGCTGATATGATTATATGATTCTATGATACTTGTATCTGTCTTCCAAACACAGTTTTGTGATCAAATCACTGTAATTTAGCTATCACTTCAGAGCTGGCAGAGACTGTAGAGTCCTCATCTCCATTTTCTGAAGTTCCTACTTCCTATTACAAGTCATTGTGTTGCATCTGTAGATCCCAAATATTTTGCAGTGGAAGGCCAGAGGCACTAGACCTGGTAGATAAGAATTCTGCCCAAGACCACAGTGTGGCAGTGGAAGGAAGAAGCCTCCAAAGCATGTTTCCTAAGACCCTTTCTAATGCCTTACTTGCCCAATATGCAGGAGAATAGACCACTAGCCAAAGCTGTGATATAACATGTAGTTAGAAAGGTAATATTTTTCACATCTGAAAAGCGTTTCCCCTCAAGCTGTATGGGAAAGTCAGTGTCAGATTAGCAGTTTCATGTGTCATTACCTGCTCCACTGCACTGTGGGAACAGCCCTGGGAGCCAGTGAAACAGTACGAGGGAGCCAGGAGTCAGCCAAGGGGAACGGGCAGGAGATGGGGCTTGGGGACACACAGCGAACTGCCCTACCATAGCTCTCCTCTGTGATTTTAGGAAAGCTGCATTCATCTCTGGTGAGTCACATGCAGCTGGTCGATGTGAGTTTGGCTCCATCTACGGGAACCAGTAAACTACTACAATAACCCCAGAAATGAGCCGCTGCCTGTTCCAGTCCTTTCAGACCAAAAAATTGTGGTCAACCTTCAACTTTTCTCATAAACCACAATGTATCTTTATCACTGCACTTTTGAACCAATGAATTCATAAATTGTGTTACTTACTACAGTAAACACTTTTCCACCCATGTGAATCACAAGTTAATAATTTCTGTATTCTTTGATAATCAGCACTGCAGTTATTAAGCCTGAACTCTGATACTAGCCCACACAACTTCTACATGCACTTACCACTTCCCACCCTCCCCCCCCCTTTTTTTTTTAAATCAGAGATGTTTGTGTTTGGTGTTTCCCAAAAGGACATATTTTTTTGCAATTTCAATTGTTTTTCCTTTTCCTATATGTTAATTTTTTTGAGCGGTTGAGCAAATAAAATCCACTCTTCTTGAAAAGGACAGATAGGAAGGTAGATTGCTAGTGCAGCAAAGTTTACATTGATAGAAATATGTTGGTGTTTACCACACTGAAACTGCTGACTCACTTCAAAACAGAAAATCCTTAGTAAGACAGGAAAAATGGTTGTCTCCAATGCTTTGAACACGGCCACTGAAATACCTCTCTAAGATGTTTTTGGTCTCTCCCAACTCCTTTCTCAAGGGGCACTTGTATTGTGGAGATTATAGGACAGCAACCAGCTGCTGATGTGCAGGATATGGAAAATAGAAACAAAACCATTTAAAGAACATTATTCAATTTAAAAAGTGCAAGCAATTGGCCTCTCTGAAGGCAGGTTATCACGTCAGGCATTTCCTCTCGTTGTTTCTTGTTCTAGTTTGTCAGGACTTGATTAAACAAGGCTGAGAACACACCATCACCTCCTAGTTTTACAATGCAACCCCAAACTCATTGCTGCCTTTAGAGCTGCCACAGGGGCTCCTGTGGTACCATCCCAGGTGGCTGCAGCAGCTGGACTACATGCAGAATGGTGATATCACGCCGCGCTCCATCAGGAGCCCAGTCTTCACTTTCTACAGTCCACTACTACTCCTGTGTATTCAAACACGTCTGAACTCCAGTACCCGCTTCTGCACACTCCTGTTCCTCTCCCTGCCCGTCCCAGTCAGGCACACCCTCCTCATCAACCTCTGCCCTGCAGCCTGAGAGCCAAGTGTAGGCTCTGGCTTGAGGCCACACACAGAAGCTGAGCTGATCAAGTGACTGACAGTGCTTGGTCTGCTGGAAGAGCTCATTCAGCCTCCACGCAGGCAATTACCGTCCGGCAGAAACCACCTACGTGCAAGCGCTTGCCAGAGCTGCTGGGGAAGAGGCACCACAGAGGTGGTTCCCATTGCAGCCCAGGTCAGCGTCTGGTAGGAGCTGGCAACCACCCCTGTTTGGCCAAGTGCCTCTGGGAGGAGGTTCCTCAAGGCCCTGGAAAGCCCCTGCACACTCTCTCTTGTGCACACATACACGAGCATCTGCTGCCGTGGCCTGTGCAAACCACTGGAAAACTCGGGATCTTGCTGAGAGGCATATAATTAGTCAGAAGCAGAGTTAGCAGAATTCATGACTTTCAAAAAAATGAAGCTGGAATAATTAGCTGTGCCAACCCAGTCCTTCCTCCGTCAGGAGACAATTTGTCCATCAGCCTAATGCCTAGACAATAAACATTATTAGGCATGTTCGGAGTTGTTGGGTCATTAAGGTTTCTTTAATAGCTTATGGTTTTAAGCAGAGTCATCTTTAGATGGCTAAAGGCCAACCAGCCTTTAAGGTTAAGCTTAGCATTGAGCCATTTTAAGAACTTGATCTTTAGAAACACTCTTAGGGACCTTCTAGCTTTGTTCTCTTTCGGAGTTTTTTTCCCCATTCTTCGTGCTTTTCTTTAAAGAGAAAGGAAATCCAAATGCAAAACTGAATGCAATGCTAAGTCAGTGATGACAAAGACATCAAGCTGCGAAAATCAAATATTTCTATATAAAATTCCAAGCTTAGCTGCTCGTAGTAGGCACCCAAAAGTAACTTGGTTTTGTAATTATGCAGTTCAGTTCAGAACTGCACTTAGAATTAGTACAACTGTAACTCGATTGACTTCTGCTATATTCTGTTGTACCTCACTGGTGTTTTCTTTGCTCAATATAAACATTCATCTAACATTAAATCAAATAAAAGCATTTAATATACTTGATCTGCTGCCTTTACCAATAGTACAGACTGTCCTTATGTATCTGTTAATTGAATGGGAATTTAGTTCATTCGTTATAAGGCTTAAGGAAACTGAAAGCTACTAGAAAGAACAAAGAGGCTTTTGAAACTAAACAAAAATATAACTTGTATGTAATATGTGTTCTTCACTTTTCGTTATTCCTGGTGAAGACAGAGCTTTTATGGCCAAGCAGATTTTTTTTCTTTCTGTTTTTCTGTACTATATATTCATCAAAGTTTATAAATATCTTTGGAACTTTAGAAGAATGTGGTCATAAATATTGAAACCAATCAGTAATATGTAAAGTATGTAAAGCAGTAGAGATGTTGGCAAATTAAAGAAACCTAAGCACAGAAATGAAGGGAAAGGCTTCCATCTCTTAAATCCTCATCTGATCAAAGAAAGATACAGCCTGGCGAGCAGGACTTTGACTCATTAATTGGAAATACGGGCATACCTGTGAGTTTTGCCATCAGTTTGTAGAATGCCCTTGGACACATCATCTCTCCACCCATACTGTAAACAGATGTATTAACAACTCTTCTAAGAAAAATATTTCAAGAACAAGCCCTGCACCATCCTAGCTGAAAGCAGCAATGTAAACCAGAAAGACATCCATGTTTCCTCATCCACTTGGAGCATTTATCTCAGATCCCTAAAGAGCTATTCTTAGAAAACATGGGAGAAAAGGAAGGTAAATATTCCTGACTTGTCATTAAACCTAAAACTCCCAGAATTGCCATCATCCCTGGGAAGATTTCATGTTTTTTGATTTTACTCTTCCACTAAACTACCTCTGGAGGGCTAACCCTGTCAAAGAGCATGGAGAAGAATTACATTACATTACATCAAGATTTATGTGCATGACCAAAGCTGAACTGGATGCCTGGGAATGAAAAGCAAAGAACTGTAAATGTCAAGCTTAGAAACTAGGGTGAGATAGCAGCTGGCTGGCAGTAACTGGCTGTTTGGTTGTTCTTAACATTCTTGTATCATCAGGCTTCTTATAATGAATTTCATAGGTTAATTGTACGTGGCACAAACATTTTTTTCCTAACGACTTCACATACATTGCTTTGCACTTTGTATCATGCTGTTTCTTTGACTACACAAGATGATAAAGCCAGTCTTGCCTTCTTTACACCATTTATTGTTTTACACCTTCCTTATGTTCCCTGTGTTTTCAAAAGCAATCTTTTTTTTTTTTTCCCAGCTTTGCAGCGAGACAGCCTTTCACTGGGCATTGTTACAGCCGCTGTCATGATTCATAGCAGCAACATCCTTTTAAGAAACAATAAGCAGGGGTGAGAACAATATTGCAGGTAGAGGTTCACCAACTATTTATAACAACATTGTAACAGCCCAAGTATGACGCTCTGTTCTCCTCTTCCCATATGTATGTCAGCATTCCTCTATTTTCTCCACAATCTTGCCCCAGTTAGCCAAAGTTTTCACTACAGACATCTCACACATGTGCAATTTACTTTTCTGGCTTCATATTAAATAAAGAAAAACACTTTTCCTCTAAGAAAATCAAACTCCCTGGCTAGACACGTGGAAGTTTCTGCCACTGAAGGCCCCACATTGGACAGCAATGGCAACATGGCACCCATCTTCTTCCAGCCACCTCAGGCAGAGGCTTCCCGCTCCCCCACGGCCGGACGCCTACCCCAAGGTGGGTGGCACGGGGCAGGCACGTCCCGGGCAGGGGGAGGCCAGGTGACGGGGGTCCAGGCCGGACCCCACTCCCTCACCTCAGGGCGGCCCTCACAAGTCTCATCCTCTCCCACCACGTTCTCTCAGGGCCTGGGGGCCCCATTTGCCCGGGGGTCCCACTTGCCCCCCAGGCCTTCGCCGCGCCTTTTGGAAAAATACCCCCTATGAACTAATAAAAACATAACCCGAATACAAATTAAATGCCGGCCGGCCCCGCGGCACACCCACCCACCGCGCACACGGCGGCCACAAGGGCATCTCTGTCCCTTTAAGGGCGAGGACCCGCCCCCTCCCCGCCCCCGCCCCTCCACAGATGACATCATCCCTGCCTTTCGATTGGCTGTCCGCCCCATCAGGCACTCGGTGCACGCCCCGTCCCCGCCCCCTCGGCCTGCCTCGGGCCCGTTAGCTTCCCCAGGTGCTCGCGATCCATTGGCCAGTCCCGCTGGCGCTCACACGCGCCTCTCCGCTCTGATTGGCGAAGCCCCGCGCGTGTCGCCGAGGCAGGGGGGTGAGGGGCGGGCGCTTCCGCGGTTGCGAGGCGCCGGTCGGCGGTGGCGAGGCCGGGTCTTAGACTCGGGGCAAGCGCGTTCTCGGCGGGCGGCGGCGGTTCCGCCAAGGACGAGCTGCGTCGAAGCGAGATGGAGCCGTGACCAGGTGAGTCCGAAGCTCCAGCTCGGCCCGGAGCCGCGAAGCGACCTCTGCCGCCAGGGGCAAAGAAAGGGAGAGGGTGTGCGCGGGCCCGCCCGCGGGGACCCGCCCCGGTTCGGGTCTCACGCCGCCGCCCGGACCTCTTCTCAGCGGCGGCCGTTGGTGCGGGGGGAGGAGGAAGGGGGCAGCGCGCGTGTCTCTCGCTGCCCCTCTCGCTGAACCCCTCGCTGTCCCTCTCGTTGAACCCCTCGCTGTCCCCCCAGCCCCGGCAGGGGCGAGGCGGTTGCCCGGCGCGGCTGGACAGCTCCGCTCCGCGGGGCCCCGGCCCGCCACAAGGGCCCTCCCGCCGCCGGGGCACGGCCGCTCCCTCCGAAGCCCCCGCAGCTCTTTCCCCTCGGCCCCGTCTCGCCTCTGCCCCGCTCCAGCCTTTCCTCGCGTTCTCCTCCTGAGAGGGGCTCGGCGCAGTTTCCTGTGTCCTGAGCGCCTCGCCTTTAGTAGGTCGGCGGGTTTTTTTGCGTGTTGTTTGTTTGTTTGTTTGTTTTCCCAGTGCTTTCTTTCCTCTCTTTCCGATTTTATAAGCCTGGTAGTGGTGACGGTAGTTTATAAGGGTTTGCGCAGCACTAGTCCCTTGGCGTCCCCACCGCTCCATGCACACACTGAATTGTATGTTAAGCGGAGTTAATTTTCTTCACTGAAAATATGCTTGTCCGTGCTATGGTGAGATGCATATTTAAGGTAACATTCGTGTCTCCCAGGTGTCTGTCCAGTGGGGACTAGATCTCCCTCTCTGTGACTGTAAAATCTTGTTTCAAAGAGGGCTGTAATTTCACATGTCCCCTGATGAGAACTATGGCTATTTGCCTCATGTCTAAGTGGAAACACCCTCCTGAGACCTTTATGAACTGCATCTGTGTACTGTATCATGCAAACTGTTTGCTAACATGGTTCTGTGTTGTTCTGTTTTACAAAATGAACCTTGAGTGGGCTGAATAAGGGGTTTCAGGTTTCCTGCTGCTTATAGCCCTTCCTTTCTTGTACCACGTTTGTCCAGACAATATTAGGGTCTCTGTCATGAAACTGCATTGTAGTCTACCATCAAAAGAAAATGCATTTTGAAGACATAAAAAAATGGTTTGCTGGATTGTGTAAAACCAAAATGTGCTTTTTATTTCTTGGTAGTATTTGAAGACACAGCTGTGAATATTTGGAATATATAAAATGTAGCTATTCTGGGCTGAATGTGTCTATCCCAATGTTTCTAGCATGGGCATTGAGAAAATTCAGTATGCAATTCTATCTTTATTTTATATATGCATTTGACATCAGGACTAGTCAGCCATGGCTTAGCTGACGTATTGGAAGTGTGTTTTCTATATGTGTGTTGGTTTTACTTTCAGGTTAATATGCAAACAGACTCTCAGCACTGATTTCAAAGCATACCTTGCTGCTTGAACAAAAGCCATCAATAGGCATTTGTAAAGACACTGTTAAAATCCATACATAGAACATACATAGAACTGCTAGAAATGTAATGCCTTTAAGGTCTTTGTAAGTATTGCCAAGAATACTTCAGTCATTTCTGAATATGAAAGTATGTTCCCATTTGCTGCAGTGATTAAATGAGTGATCTAATAGTTGTGATTAAATAGACTCTAATAATAGATTTTAAAATAAGTGTATGATCTGAAGCTGACTGTGAATTCCTTTTCTGTTCTTTAGATTTGTGCTTTCTGCTGAAAAGAGAAAGACTCAGGGCTAAAAGCAAATGCCATAAGCTTTTTACAAGTAGGCAAATTTGCCCTTCTTAATTACCAGATATTAACTTACTGATTCCATTTCAGTCCTTCATCATTTTTAATTTAGATGCCAAATGTAATTTCAGGAAAAGAATGAAATATTACTAGTTATAGCTTCTAGGGCATCATATTGTTCCATACAAAATGTAAGTAGTGCTGTGTTTGCTACTTCCAATGGTTGCAGAAGTGACTTTTATTTCTATTTAATTAAGGTGATCCACTGAAACATCATATGGGAGAAACCCCCCAAATCTTCAGGCAGGAAGCAGATAATGAAATTTTTCACAGACTCTTTCATCCTTAAACCTCCAGGTGAAATGTACATTCAGACAATCAAAATACCCCTTAATTTAATAATAATAATAAAAAGTCCTACTGGATTTCCTTCATTGTTGAGCCATGATTATATTATTGTGTGGTATTTGATGGGGGAAAAGGGCAGCTGTACTAGATAGAGGAGGATCAGAGCAAAAAAGGGTTTGGATGTTAGAACAGAAAGCAGATAAATTCTCAGGATGTGCCAAAACATTATCACAAGACAAATTGTTACACTCATTTGGAATGTGCAAGGTGTCTCCGTACAAGCTTTTTACCTCAAAAGCACGATTTATAGCAATTCCAAGAGTCTTCTGTCTGTACTCTTTATACTCAGCTGTCGTTCTTGTATTGTAGATGATACAATTGGGCTGTCTCAATGTCTGTTTACTTACTGATAACTCAGTATGATGATTAAGATCCCTTTTGAAGAGTACAGTTGATTTCCTCTGTGTAAAAAGAGGTAACATTTAGTAAATCTTATTACAGTTACACAATGCTCTTCCTTTAAAGATTTTTTTTTTTTTTAAATCAACCGTGTCCTGAGGGTCAATGTCTTTTCCTGAGAAACTGTTGAAGAGGAAGCAGAAAAAGCAACTGTTCAGCAGTCTGTAACCGTCAAACACCTACTCTGGGAAAGCCAAATCTAATTATTTCCTGCTGGACACATGGCTGAACTGAGACTGAAAACAGAGGATGTGGTTACACAGGCGTTTCTTTTAGTGGTGGGGCTGTCTTAAACAGCTCATGTTCCCATCTGCCTTTTTTTTCTCTTTTTTTTTTTTTTTTCCTCCTTTTTTTCTCCCCAGTGTGTGCTGTCACCTCAGTAGTGATGGTATGTCTGTGGGGCTGTATGTGGAGCCAGGTTAGAGACCCAATTTTTAATCTGTGGATATTCTATTCCTCTTCTCCTCAGCCCCCAGAATAAAAGGCGGGGGAGGGCCGAAGGAATGCATAGCTGGAGTGGAGGGAGCATAGAAGCGGATTAGTAAGAGCTAAAGCTAAAGGGAACATTTTTGGAACCATAGTAAAACTGTTCCTATGATTCTTCTTTTATAGCGTGTGTCAGATGAAATGTATGAGTTTGTGCACATTCAGAAACTCATTCCTTTGTCAAATACTCTATTCTGTCTTTCATGGACATAATGTATGTGGTTAATGTGTAGATTTTACCTTCCCTCCTTTGAGTGCTTTATGGAGCGCAAACAATGTTAAATGGCTTCTTCAAGGGAAATGAATGGCATTTGGGTGAGGACAGTTTGCGTTACCAGGCTTAGGTATGCCACAGTGGTCAGTCAATGCCTTGAGATTTTTAAATGCAGGTTGTCCTTGCGGAGGGCAAATGGTGTGTGAAGCTTACCCGGAATCTGCCATCAGTCCGATAGTGTGTTTTCAGACATGAAGAAACAATGCTGGCAACAGTAGCTCACTCTCTTTGATACTTTTCTGTTTCTGATATGAGGCACTTATTATCCACAAAGATAAATGTGAGAGTTTGTCACTGAGCAAGGTACTGTAATTGCTTAAATTAGATTGGTTTATATGTCAGACATTGAAGTAATGAATTTAGTTTGTGCAGCATTCCTTTCGCCTTCCCTCCCCCATTTTCTCGTGTGTGTGCAGCATCATTATTCTTGTGCGAAGAAATATTTTGGATTTAGGCACACAGCCATACAGATAACATCTCTGTAAAAAGGTGAAATTCAACACACAGTCACAAGTCTTTTTAAATCTTGAAAGCTAAAGGCTGAGCTTTTAATTGGGGATTTTCTTCTGCACCTTAACCTCATGCCATCCGTCTGCTTTTGCTCTCTTACCACAAACCAGCATGTCAACTACTGCTGCTTATCCTTCTTAATTAACTTGTGCTCCCTATTTCAGCTTGTTTTGGCCCTGCTGATCCAGAAAAGCAGGGTTTTTGTGGAGCACAGCAGAAGAAGCGTGGTAGCTGCTGCTGCATGCGGCAGCACGTTATTTGATAACAGCTGATCATTGGGGGCTGCCTTTGTGGAAGTTCCTAGTTCACTGAAATAAAAATTCTCTACTGGACATGGTCAGGAGCTGCTACTGCTGTCATCTCAGCTTGCCATGGGTGCATATTGAAGTGTATATGTACCACAATGCAGGAGCATCTGGCATAAAGCAATGCAAAAAATTCCCTATTTTGTGATCTTCCAGTGAGGCAAATAACTGTTGGCTGCACATCATCTTCAGAGTACCTTCATGTTAGGGGAACAGGAGATTGAAATGATACCTCTAGTGTTGTGAAATTAATTTTGTTCTGGGACAGGAGGCTACATCACAGGTTTTTTCAACCTCAGGTTATTGCTTCCTGTAATAAATGGCAATTACGACAAGTTCTAGCCACAGTAGGGAGGGGGTGTGTATATACTGTGGTTCCTTGAGTTATACACTTTCTGTGGTTTAGGAGAGACACTGGGGATATGTCTTCACTGCATGATTGATCCATACAGTTGACACCCTGTTTAGGCTTACTCAAATGAGATCATCCTTTACACACAGCCATACCCATGTTATGATGAACTCATTCTTTCTGTTTATATGTGTGAAGGTACAGCTCTGAGCAAAGATGAGACAGGATTCACTTTCTGTCGATTACCGGGAAACTTTTTCCCCTTCAGGAAGAAACTTTTGGAAAAGCGTTGACAGAATTGAATGATTTTAAAAAAGTATTATTTTTCTCTCTCTCTCCTGATTTTCATAGCAATATAAGAAGTTTCGTGACAGAAAGTGATTACAGTCTGCATTCTAACTTCCATTCCATTGTGTAAGATGGATTCAAACCTGGGTGAGAGGTTTCTCTGAGTGATTGGTAGGGCCAAGTTAATGTTAAGCCTAATATAACTGTGTCTCTAAATTCTCTCTCGTATGTCCTGTCAGGCATGCTTTACAGCAACGGATCGCCTGGAATCTGAATCTTTTCAAAGCCTCCATCTGAGAGGAAGTGTAGCTGTTGGAAAGATGGGATATGAATTCTGCATTGCCGTGTTCAGATCAGACTTGCAAATCATGTCAGTGAGTTTCTGTGTTGTTCAGATGTGCTCAAACTCCAAGTCACCAGTGAAGGCCATAAGCCATTGTAATCACTGGAATAGCAGCCATTTGGCTTGAACATGTAAACACTGACATATAAACATTTCCATTGGATGGAGAAGTTTATCAGCAAGATGAGACTTCTGCATTTCTTAGAGATGACACTATTTTTTCTTCAGAAAATCTAGGACAGTAGAGTTTTGCCTGTATTGACTATATAGTGAGAGCAAAAAGGAGGGTTGGAAGAATGTTTTTATTGTGCTATAAGCAAAGAATAACAGAAGCAATTTAAATGTGGAATTTTGCCAAAAAATATTTCCGTTATCAGATTAATCTTTGCTCACTCACTGCAATATAGAAGGATCAGTAAAGAGCTTGTCTTTCATTACAGTTGTAAGGCTGTTCTGCTGAATTTTTGTAAAGTCTGACTTGTTATTTTGAAGGTAGGGTGTGTCTGTTTTCTGTTCTGTCTTCAAGCTGGATTGAAATTCCATGGGTTGACTGAATAAGGATAATGATAGAAATTCATGATACCTGCAGCGTCTCTTAGCTTAATGGCACAAATATTAGAAAAAAGCCAATGACTGTCTATGCCCTTTGCAAGCCAGTTTTTTTCCTACTTGGGGTTCAGATGACTGAGCAGTAATCACAGGATGCAATACTTTAGCCACCTAAGACTGAGCAGAAACTTCCCTGACAAATAGGACTGTTCTAAAGTTGGCCTTTTATTGGTCAGAGTATGTGGAATAAAACTTTAGTTTTTAGAAGAGAAATAAAGATAAAAATATGCTGTTCTGGAGGATGAGTTGTGTGTGGGAGAACAAGGATCTCTGAACACCTGAGAAGGCTTGTGGAAGTGCTGGAAACTCAGGAGAGGGAAATAAATTGAAGCAAGGAAGTTATTGAAGTAATTTCTCCTGTTTTCTGAGTGTGTGTTCTCATGTACACATTGATACACGTGCACGTTCTTTTCTGAAGGATAGTGCTAACTTTCTGCAAAGATGCCAAGAATCATTGAGCGTATCTATGTATTTATATACATATAAACTTAATGCATACCTTAAGAGGCAGGACTTCAAAGTCTTCTGTATTGTGCCAGGTGAGATGTCTATCCAGCCTGGTGCCTTGTATTGGTCAGTTGCTGGTAATAAATGCCTTGGAACTGGGGGTGTACAGAGAGGTTCTTTCCCCCTTCTGCCTCACCTGCCAGCTGATTAGGGACAGCCTGTTATGTTCTTCAGGTGTGGAATATTCAGCAATTGGAAGTTTTCCAGAGAAAAAACATGCTGAAGAAAATACAAAGATTTTTTTTTTTTTTTTTTTTTTTTGACTGATTATGGGGTCCCATTTCTGTGAAAGACTTAACAGGTGCCCTGTACCAGGTGGTAGGACAGGTAGACCAAGAAAAGGCTCAATGTTGGAGCTGTCTTGACTCAAAAGAGATTCAGGAGAACATGGATCTTAAGTGCTGGAAATGAAAGGCAGCAGCATGATGATTGCAACAGCACTGATAAGGCTGGATAATCTTAAATTGTAAGACAATATCCAGTGAATCAAGATTACTGTAATTAAGGGATTGGCCAGGAGAAATGTTCACATGTATTCTGTCTCATGTGTGAAAAGCAGTTTCAGGCATACCTGTGTCTCAAAACAAACCAACCCCAACAAACAAATTAAAAAGAATCCCACTCAAAATGAAACAATGCCAAAAACTTGCTCTGGAGTAAAGATGAAATATATGGATACATTTCACTCACTTATAATTCGTGATTTAAAAAAACAACATGATCACAAGCAAACATTCCATACCTAATTTTTGATGTTATGTGCTTAACGCTGTCAGAAGAATGCTGCAGCAGAATTGTTTTATCAGATAAGCTACTTTGTTTGTCGGATTGGAATATTAAGCACTTAACAGTGGTTAATTGTTTACTATCTTTGTGGAAGACTTACCTTGACTTTTTGAGAGCTTTATTGCGTTGCCTTTTAGGAAATCTAGGATCCACAATTCTGTAAAAAGTACATTTTAAGTATATACTTGGTTTTGTAGCCTTGCATCATGATTATATTTTAACTACGGTTGTATCAGTTTGACTGCTTTATTAAATAAAAAATAATTACCTGTTATGGGTTCTGACATAAAATTAATTGTTTAAGTGGTTGTAAGTAATTCCAAATATTGACTTGATGACAAATACTTAAGCGGTGGCCGAATGACTTCTTGATTCTGTGGCAGAGCCATGATTAATGTCTGCTGACACATTTTATTCAAAGAAAAACTGAAACATTCTCTGGAAGGCATTGTGAGGGAAGCTTCTGAAGTAGTAGTGTCCTTGCTTTTATTTATTTATTTTTTTTTTTTAATTATTTGTGTCAGTATTGTAAGTCCTTTCTTCTGCAGTTTGTTAATTGGAGGAGAGTTGACCAAGTAATTGTGCAATTCATTACCTGTAGCTGCTTCTAAATAGCTTCCTTCTTTTATGTTTTGGGGATCAGAGAAATCTTTCAGATTTTGTGATACACTGATTATCCAAGCTCCAAGCCTCTAGCTGTGGTCATTCTTTCTTCAGAAGAGACTAATCAGTCTAATTGGTCTTATTCCATCTGATGTGAAAGTACTAGACAGCTTGCTTTTTTTTTTTTTTTTTTTAATTTCTTCTCTCTTCACTCCAGCTATGTTAATGCTTGTGTCCTAAGTCCATCCAGTCTGAAGTTTGTATTTGGGGAGGTGCCTGGGTTTCTTTTATTTTCTCTTATTGACAGAATATCATGGCATCTCAACTGCAGTTCTGTGTTTCTGGTGTCTAGGAAGCCCTAAAGTTTGAACAGCTCAAGGAAAGGAAATTGAATAGAAACTTTGTGTTAAAACCTTCATATGATGATTTGTATTTTATTTTAAGGTGTCTAAGGAAGTAGGAGTGAAAGTACAGCAATTACAGACCAACTTTTGACCTCTTGTGTTGCTGTTTGAGACAACAGTCTTCCAGAGCCTCCAAGAAATTATTTCCTAGTCAAATACTGCTGTGCATGCCTGTTAAAACTGTATTGCCAGAGAAAAGAGGTGTGTTACTTCAGTACATTTATGAGTTTTTAAGGTGTGCAGGATAGTCCCCTCCAAAAAGGGATTCCCATTGCAGTCTTGACAAATCTCTGAAATGCAGCCTTTTTTTTTACCTTTCATTGTTTTTATTTGTTCGGATAACATGGTGTCACAAACTAGTCATAATGGTCTCCAACTTTGACTGTCCAGTGTTTAAGAATGATTTCAGTACAAGGACAGGAAGACTGAGTGTATCATTTGGTGAATATTCTGTCTTAGTAAACCTCAAACAATGCATTCTTCAGAACTGACAAGCCAATAGTCCTACAGTGAAAGTTCTGCTCTGCAAATAGCAGGGGTATGTGTATACAAGTGTGGCAGTCTCTATAGTATATCAGTCTCACTTCTGTTGTGTACGCCAAATGAATTAAAGATTGTATGAAAAAAGAATCCTAGATAAAGGACTTTACTCCTCATTCTTGAAGGGGAAAATGGGATGTGTTTTGGTTTTGTTTTTTCGTTTTCTAAGATCTCTGAGAATTTGTGTCCTGTCTTTCAGTGACTGGGGAGAGCGCTGCTGGCATGGAAGTGAGCTGGGTTTGTCTGTGGGAATTGTGAGTAAGGTATGTATTGTGTTCTCTGTGTTGTTTTCAGTCTATACACTTCGTTCTTATGTGCTGAATTAAAAATTGCTTGTGGTCACTAAACATGAAGGATAGTAGTGTGTTAGAGATGGAATATTTTGAATTTGTACTAACATCAGGTGTGACAGCTGTCCAGCAAGGACTTTGCAATGTAAGAGTAAAAATGACACACTTGTGCCATTTCAGCTGATGCCTAGCAATTAGTCAGACTTGTCACAAGTTAGCTGGTACTGTTGCAAACTTTTTTCAGTATTAGTGATACTTGGCTCACTAGACTGATTTATTCAAGTATTATATATAAAGGCAGACAATTGTAGCTATACAGTAAAACTGTAATGTCTGCAAAACTCTAACTGAGCTTACCATGATACAGTAGCCCTCAAAAGAGAGGACGATGGATTCAGACATTATCTGTGATCCCAGGCTGAGTCTTACAATAAAGAATAGAAAATATTTTACTTCAGCACCAGAACAAGTCTGGGTTTAGATGTCCTTCATGTGCTGGCTCTTGGTATTTTTGCTTCAAAGAAAGAAGTAGTGAAGGTGGAATTTGGTATCCTTTGAACTGGCAAAGAACAACAGGAGTACTGATTCCCTCAGCCCTCCACGGTTGTTTTTATTCATTCATTAGATTTACATGTTAGGGAGCATGCTTTGACTAATTACTAGTTCTTTTCAATGAACTGGTTAGTTTAGCTAAGACAGTAATATTGATACATGCTTCTCTGTGAATCACTGAAGAAAATTTTTACCTATTTTTCAGTAGTGGGGAGATCCAAGGGTGGAAAGTCAGCTCTCAAAGGGGAAAAAGGGAACAGGAAATCTGGTAACTCAGTCTCAGTTGATGAACTTTCCACTTAAAGGAATGTTGTGCTGGGTAGATGCATTAGGAGGTGCCAATAAATTCAAATAAATTTGGATTCCACACCCAGTGTCCATTGATGGGGAGGAGAGGCAAAATCAATTCAGACTGGTTTAATTTTTGTAGACAGTTACATACTGTCATGACTAAAGAATGTGACTGGGGTCAGAAAACTTCTTGCAGACTTGGTTTCAGGCTTTGGTTTCACACTGTACCAAACATGAGGTAACTGAAAGCTGTCACTCTTCAGTGGGTCCTGCTCCTCTGTTTTTCCTTTTGAATAAGATCTAGTGAACCTGTAGTTGCAGGATTCAGATTGCTAGCAGAATAAGAAAACAAGCATGTTTCAAGGTGTAGCTTTCCATCAGAGCAGCAAGCTGAATTGACTTGCTCTGTGGCTGCAGAGCCACTGGATTTGAAGGAGAGAATTTCAAACTGAGGTGAGATGATACAATATGTACCTACACTTTCAGTCACAGCCCACGATCAGACCGAATTAGGTAAAATGTAAAACTACTTCCTCAGACACACAAAAGTAGGTTGCCAAAAAGCATTGCCATAAACAGTTTAAGATTCTTAAATTTTGCAATGTTGCCTGCTGCTTTGTGCTGACATGAATGCTTGTGTCAGGAACTGAATTGATTGAAATCTAGCTACTCTACCTTTGTTTTGTTTCCTTTTTTTTTCTTTTAGAAATCGTATTTTATTTTAGTCTAGATTGGTTTCTTGAGCTATCTGTATTTTCTTGCCCAAGTCACCAATTTGTTATGCCCATCCAGTTCTCATCCCAAACTTCAAATCTTCTGCATTTGAAAACGTATTGTTTCTTGTGAGGTCTGAGTTCTACTCTCCTTTTGTCCAATGACTTTCTTGTCTCAATCTGCCATAAATTCACATTCAACATGAGTTCCTTCATACTTTCCCAGCCCATCAGTTTTCCTGCCATGAATTTCCAAGTCAAAGCTCATATTTGGCTGCAGATCATCAGTATTCCCTTTTCTAGTTTACTCTACCCTCTCTGCCTCCATAGGTTGCTGGCATCCGTTGCCACATGCCTTTGCTGCTGGCTGAATCCGTTGCTGCATCTGCTTGCCCCTCTGGGGTGGGGAGGAAGGCTTTGCCTCCAACATGATGAAAATTTTAAAAAATGCATCAGACAGCAGTTGCAAGGCGGTCGGTCGAGAGGTGGTGGAAAACAGGCAATCCTGTTCTAAACACACTGCAGTTCATCATGCATTTCTTTGGCACCAGTGCAGGCTTAAACAACTTGCTCCCTTTCTCCGCTCCCTGTGTTTTGCTGGCATTGCTGTTTTTGTGACCATGGTGAGCCACTCTGGGGAACAGATCCTCCTGGAAAGAAGTGGGTTTTTTCTAGATTATTTTTCATCTGGCCCAGTACATGTTGTCTCTGTGAGATTTATGCTAGTTTCACAATGAGGAAGGTATGAGAGTGGGAATGTGTAGCAGGCTGCTTAAGTTGGCACTGCTGCTAGAGGTTTAAGTGTGCTCTTTAACATTACAGTTAAATTGATCTTTCAGTGAGCTGCTGTTGCAAAGGCTGGTCAAACCTCCATGCAGTTGTGCACTCCTTCTTCTTCTGTTACATCAGAGCTAGTGACTGCGCAGCCACAGGGCACATCCAGCTAGCTGGCTGATCCTGTAGAAAATGTTTTCTAATTTTTTGCAGAGTTAATCGTCTGCTGGTTCGGCTGACCTGAGTCACCCCATGGGTGCATGCTCATTAGATCAGACAAAAGGGAAGCAGCAGGAACCAATAGCTCAGTAGCAGAAGACTGGATTCCTCTCTTAGTTATGACGTTGAGCTATATCATGACCAAGGCCTAAAGTATACAAGTGTGCTCATTGACACGTGAAACCTGAACATCGCATCATTTTTGCTCTCCTTTGCTCTTTGGACTTCAGTAGAAATTGTTATTTCTTCAGTAGTCGTCATCTTCAGTCTCTCAAACTAGATAATTAATTCAACACACTGAGAGGTACAATAGAGTTATGTCTATAAACTACTTTGCTAGTTTAAGGTTCAGCGTCCTCTGAAATTAGAAGGATGTCTTCCTCATCCATGCTTTGAACTTAATTTCAGAAATGGGCACAGGGTTCATTCTTTTTGAGCAAGGATTGTTTGTTATAAATATCATTGTTATTCTCAAAACTAGCTTTGGTATTATCAGTTCTTCTGTGTATCCAAAGTTCCATGAGTTTGAAAGCCACAAAGTTTCTCCAAATACATATTGAATCACGAAAAGTATTTATTAAAAAACATCTGGAATGCCAAACTACATTTCTTAGCCCACTGTTTGTGGTTTTAAGAAATGGATGTTTGATGATTTTTCAAGACCTCTTAAAGGATTTCTGTTACTGCTGGACTGAGTGAAACAAATGCTTGTGTATTATGAAGGAAATACTTAGGGCTTGACAAATATGGCTGAGTTCTTGTTAAAATCATGTGTGAGGCTCTGTTTATCTACAGCAGAAATTATGCAGTTGATTGCTTTTCAGATGTGTTCTTTTCATCTTTTACCCCTCAAGTCTTAACATCTCTATACAGCTGTTTGTGCTTTTTGTCTCATAACATTTTTTGCCATTTTTCTTGCTGGCCTGAGCATGTTTTTTGACTCTTGTACTGATAGATTTACTGGAGGTGGTAGTGAAGAGACTTGTGGTGATGATTCAAAGAGGTTCTCTTACTGTAATGTTACTGGCACAGTATACATACAGATCCAGATTCTTTAGCTCGGACAGAAAGTTGTACTCATCCATGTTTTACGAGCATCTTTGTTCACATGTGTTGCAATCTTTGCAGTTTTAATAGGGGCTATGTAGGGTAGTGACTTGTGATCCTGGTAAGGTGGACAGTTTATACAGCTTCAAATCACTGGTTCTAATCCAGAATGAATTTGGTTACTTTTTTAGTACCCTTTTTTTTTCCCCCAATTACTGTAAAAGTGAGGGAAGTCGATGTCTGGTTCATTTTGCAGGAGACAAATGCATGTGGAATCACAGAATGGCTGGGGTTGGAAGGGACCTCTGGAGATCATCTAGTCCAACCTAACTGCTAAGGCAGGTTCACCCAGAGGAGATCACAAAGGAATGTGTCCAGGGGAGTTTTGAATGTCTCCAGAGAAGGAGACTCCACAACCTCTCTGTGCAGCCCATTCCAGTGCTCTGGCCCCATCAAAAGTAAAGAAGTTTTTCCTCATGTTCAGATGGAACTTCCTGTGGTTCAGTCTGTGCCTGTTGCCCCCCATCCTGTTGTTGGGCACCACTGAAAAGAGTCTGGTCCCATCCTCTTGACACCCACCCTGGAGATATTTACAAGTATAAATATGTGTGTCAAAATAAAATTCCGTAATCTAAGAAGGTCTCTGTTTAGTGCCCTGTATAGTTTGGTTTCTAAACTTAAGTTGGTTCCTCAAGAACAAGCTGCTACATTGTCAGGCTACAGTCACTCTGATGCTTACTTTATTGCTTACTGCATTGTACATGCTTTGCAGACAATGTCATCAGTTTGACTCTCAAGGAGATGTAATTCTGCCAAAAGCTGTGTACCTGGGTTAAGCTGACTGACAAGAAACTCTTGTTTTTTTTTTTAAATACAACCTTGGAAGTTGTCCTTTTTGTGACTTTTCTTTGATATCTAAAGATAAAATCGGTATCACTCATTCTGATAGTTACAGCTCCTCAAGCTAATGTGATGCTTTGGCTTCCATATGATGCAAACTTCTCCTGGGTTATTCTTTTGATTTGTGGTGACCTGGGGGTATAGTTGCCTTTGGGAATGTCATGACATTCTCTTCTCACTAATTTCAAAGCTTCATCCACTTAAAGCCACTTTACCCCAAGACTGCCTCTTCTCTTGGCTGGGTGATCTCAGAAGGTTTAAAATACAAAAAACCCTGTCTTCTCAAAATAGCCCAGCTGCACACACATGCTGTTAGGTGCTGGAGGTTGCTTAGCAATTCTTAAATTGGTAGGAAATTGCTATTACCCTGGCAACTCAGCCCCAAAATGCAAACAAGGGAAAGCTGTTTATAGAGGTGTCCTTCCTTGATTTGGGAATTGTGTTTCCCGCCCCCCCCGTGCCTCTGTAGTTTTTACTTATGTCTTTTTAAATTCCTTTTGTTTCATATAGTTTATGCTGGTTATTGAGGTTTCACATTACGAAAGGTGGTACTGTTCTTTGGTTCATTTAAATACTGACTGTCAGTATCTTGATTATGCCATGAGTATGTGAATATCGCCAAAATTGAGAGGAGTCTTGAATGCATGAAGACCTAGTGCATGTGTCCATTTCCACACAAATGTTGGACAGATTAAACCATATAACAACACCTTAAGGTAACACTGCTAACAAAAGTAGCCATCCTGATTTCTTTTTATTTCCTTGTGCCTCATGCTAGCCCAAGTTTTTGTGTGGCTGGGTGGCAAACCAGATCATATCAGCAACTGATGCAGATTAAAACTAGTAGTTTGTGCGTGTGTGGCCAGGTCAAATTTAACACAAGTCAGCTCCTTCATCTGGTTCAGCCTGTGCTGGCCCACAGAAGGTGAGGAATGAGCAGGCTGGACTGTTCTGTTGTTGGCAGTGCCAGTTCAGTGTCTAACCAGAGGATGTGGTCTTATGATACAACTAAGTTGATCTAAGCTGCCTCTTGCCAAAAGGGCCGGTCTTGGATGCATGCCTTTGTTGTTTCCTTGTGCCAACATCGGTGCTTGTCTGGCCTTATGATGGGATGATTAATGGAGCTAAAATGGCAGGAAACTAATCCTAATCCTTTCTCCCTCTCCTAGCTTTCTTTTCACTTTTAGCTCTGTGAACTGTGGGTCAGACAGTTTTGAGTACTGCATGTATCTGTTTTGTTTCCTTTTCACCTCTTGGGCTTTGAGCTATCATTGAGTGATTCTGGATGAGCAGCTTTACAAGAAGTTTCTGTAAGTAATTTTGTCATACGTTAAATGCAAAGTAGAATACTTTTTTTTTTTCAACCAAGGAGTTAAGCTAATCCAGTTTACTGTGTGTTTACTGTGATATGGTGTTAGGATGGCAAGAGGATGCACCTAAAAAGCTACTATGTAGAAGTTGCAGAGTAATTTAGTCTTTGTAGTTTACAGGTTTGATAAATATATTTTTCTCCCCCCAAACAATCTTATTTACTATGGTTCTTAGTCTTATCACTTGCACAAAATTGACTCTGCCATGTTCGTATATGTGAAATTGAATTTAGTCAGAAAGTATATTTCTATATTTAGGAATAGTGTGTAATGCTTCTTTTGAGCAGGACCATCTTCTCCTAGTGCTGTGGTCCATGTTTTTATTGTTGAGGCAGTGGTTTTGTGCATTATAACAATGTAATTTGAGCACTTCTGGCTCCGGAGAGCTCATTGTTGCCCCCGGATTATAGTGACATAGCTGTGTGTGTAGTTGGTAATGGGCTAGAGTGGGGAACTGATTTTGCAGAATACTCAGAAAAAATGACTGGTTTCCAGCTAAATGTACTCCCCAGTAGAAGAATGGGCAGTGTAAGGACAGAAATGAGCAGCTGGACAGTGAAGGACTTGATGGTTGCTTAAACTGGTGTTGCTGCTGTAGAACATCTGTGGGATCACAGCCACTCTTGTCCCAGAAGCAGCTGGCCCAAAAGTAGAAAAATACCATGATAGAAAGGCTTTGTTTGGCTAGGCAACAGATGCAAATCTTTGAGGGTACTCACCCTGAAACCCTTGTTGAGAATAAGAAATACTTGCTCTTAAGACTGTCCATAAGCTTTGGGATGACTCACTTACAAAGATCATGGTATGGCACATTTCTTTATGGGAAAGTTTCTAGTCTGTTCAGAAATGACAGGAAAACAAACATTTTAAAATTTTAATTAGGTTCTAAATATTAATGTGTGTAACTAACTGATTCATCATTCTACAATGACAGTTATATAGTGGTATAACTGTCTGGGAACTTTAAAACCAGTCTTAGTGTTGGTTACAGAAAAGGATTCCATGCCTTTCACAGGACTTCCAAATAACACAGCATGGATGATCATAAATCCTCAAAGCATCTTCCAAATCCCTCTGTGTCCTTATCAGTCTTTTAATTGAAAACATTGAAATCAAACTCACCCAATTATAGCTTTTACTGTAGTCTTGTAGATCGGATGCGGTGTTTTGTTGTTGTTGTTTTTTAAGTGGGGATATGTTCCATACTAAGACTTGGCATTGCTCTGAAAAAAGTTCCGCTTCCCTTAGGCAGTGGCTTGATGTTTGGATGCACTAATGGAGTAAGCAAGTTCTCTCCCCTGTGCTGTGCTGGCACAAGTGTTGGTGTGGCTGCATGGCAAACCGCACCAGGGTCCTGATTTAACTGGAGTGTGACCCAGAAGACTAGTGTTTATACCTGGGTCACTTTTCTCACTGAGTTATCATGTGTCATCACAGATTCTTGTGCTGGCCTGGAATGGGACAGGATGTGGAGGAAGGAGAAGGCAGCATTTCTTAATGTTGTTAATGGTTCGTCCCAGTTTAGTTTCATTTGAGCAGCAGCCCTACTTGGATTAATAGAATTGTTGTCCAGTCTGTTTGAGATGCGTAGAGTCACATTGCGATATTTTTGCATTTTGTGGCAGTGTTCTCCTGTACTGTGCTGGTTCAGCTGTGGCTTGTATGGAGAAATTGATCCAGCTGAAAATAACGTAGGAGAAATTGCATTTCAGCTCAATCAGCTTTCTGATACGGGTTACAGTGTGGCTATACAAGCAGCACTACTACCACAATGCAAGGACATAGTGGCAGGGCAAGAATGAATTTTAAGGTAAGGCAACTTTTGCTTAAGAGGTGTTACCTTTGATGTGGGACAAATATTGAATGACATGCTGACTGGGATTAAGGAAGATACCTTCCATTGGTGGTGTCTTCTGCATGAGTTAGGAGATCTGCAGGTCCAGGTATAACTCTAGTGATAATCCAAGCCCTGTACTGAAGTTCCATTGGACAATTTACTGGAGAAACTGGTTTTTAATCCCAGTACCAATGAACACCACTTGGTATGGTGTTGCTTAGGGTTACATAGCCAATTGGTGTGCGAGCACTGAGCTCCTGCCTCACTCTGCATTGTGGCTGACTGACCTGGACTGCTTTGACTATAGCTTGATACTGTGCTTTTACATAAAGATTATAGTTTCAATGAACCAGCTAATGTGAATACACCTAAATGAAGAAAATGGATTCTGTTTTACAGCACTGTTAAAATGGTGTTTGAAATGTGATTTTCTTAGTTTATACAGGTTACAAATTACTGTTTAAAAGAAAATCTAGTATGTTGGAAGTTCCTGAGTACATTTTCTGTTTTCCTATTTAAAGCAGATCATGCATATTTGAGACATGTCAAGCTTTTTTTTTCCACTTTTGGGAAGAGGAAGGAGTTCTTCTCTAGGGCAGATTGAGGAAGGAAGGTTGAGTCTCCTGACATTCCAAATCCTTGCTGGGTGGGCATTAGGTATGTCTGTCACCTGTTTCTGGATTCAAGCCTGGCTGCACGTGTCCTTCCACATGATCTGACCTAACGGTCATGTGGCACTAGGCAAAGTGTAATGTCTCCAGTACATCTCCTTCGATAAAGCAAATTGACTTTAGCTTCTCTAAGACCAGGACAGCAGTCCTTACCAGCCAGCCTCCTAACTGAACAATTACTCTTCCTTTTAGCCCCTTTCTGCAGGCCTCCCATCTCTACAGGGACAGGGCCTGAGGCCAATTACATTGGTCATGATTTAACTCTTTCCAGCCTTTGTAAGATTGCTATAGCTTACCAGACTCTGTTTTTCTAAGTCTGTGGTTTAAGGGTGTGTGCTTCCAGGCTTTCTGTATCCATCGTTAAGAGATGAAGGGCACAATCCCATTTTTTCTCTTTGCAGATCACCGTTACAATTTGCTCTCAAATGGATATGAATGATGTTTGCTTTGGACAGGAAATATATCAAGGAGGGTGTAGGCATTTTGTAGCCAAATTGTAACTGAAGTAAAAGCAAATACTTCATATGGCAGTGAGGTCTGGCTCTGTCTCATTTGTTTTGTTGTAACAAGCACTGGCTTCAGTTGGAGGTTTTTGTTGTTTTCTTTTTTTTTTCTCCACCCTTCTTTTCTTTGTGTCTCTTCAGATCATGACATAGGGTCCTGGGAATGGAAGTGTGACAACATGGATGAAATAGCATGTATTCATTACCAGTAATTCTTATTGTTGCCTTGAATATACACTGAACACATTTTTGAAACAAATGTACTACCACTCATAACTTGATTCTGGGTATTACATAGCAAACATGACTAATCAACTGAAGTATAAAACTGAAAAGGAAGTAGGGAGAATGAGTGTTTGAGATACTTTTTCAGCTATTAATGTGTTGAATGTTGTCACACTCATTCAGGTTAATTATGAGTGTTAAGTGAGGAATACTTAATAAACTGTATTGTTGAAAACGCTGCTCCAAATTTACACTTTTTGACTGATTCCTGCAGGATTATCCTGATAGTTTTTACTTTGCTTCTTTGCAGCTTGCTTCACCTGCATCTTTTTGAAGCTGAAGGTTACCCTCTGGGAATACCTTTTGCTTGATGAATGGCTGAAGTGCAGCAGATATATAGTGGTAGATTTCTGAGTTTAGACTGGCTGAAACAGCAGCATACTAGGAAGCAGGAGACTTCCATCATCATTAATCAAATGACTGCCCTTGTATAATGTCCATTACTGTTTAAATGTTGATACAGGAACCGTTTCACTGGAGACTTCCAGCTGGTTTGTTTCTGTTTAAATTACGGAACATAAAAGAAGTTTAATTTTAACATAGTGGTGGCTTTTAAATACTTCTTTAAAGAACTATGGAAATATCATGAAACATTTAAAAATTACTTATTTAATTAAAGCCCTTTACATATTGCACATTTCAGTTACTGTGTCAGAGGTTTCAGACTGGAAAGCTTTTTTGCTTACTTTATGTGGAATATTTTTCTTGCATTCATTTTTGATTGATAGCGAATGGAGAAGAGAGAATGGCACAAGATAATTATTTTTTGAAATGCAAATGATTTTATTTGAAAATCCTCATTTGTTGTACTCAGCTGTCCTTCCAGGTTTATTATGAAGGATTGCTTTATGTGACTGGATTTCAAATTGATAGTTGTCCTGGTAAAACACCATTGTGAGTATAAAAGGAGAGTAATCAAGAGTTCAGCAAGATTCTAGATAGGCCATCTTCAATGGAACAACTCAGTCTGTGTCTTCTCAAGACTGGGTTCCTAAAGGACCAAAAGTTGAGAAATGTTCTCACATTTTTTAAGAAAATGATAATAATCTGTAGTTTCATCAGTAGTTTCTGTGGTGACACTTTTGGAGGTTTATGCAAGCTTATAAACTGCTGAATTTGGCAAGTTTCAATCACTAGTTGGATTTGAATTGATGATAACACAAATACTGTGCTAAAGAATGTGTTTGTCTAGAATATGGAGACATTGTGATGAATTGGACATGTGGGTTAAGGCTCTTGTGTGAGACTTCTTTTTTTGGTTTGTCTTGCAGGTTGCCATCACGAAAGCCAAAGTGGATTTCTCCGGGGTGGTGTGCCTGCCCCCTTCCGTCATTGCTGGAAATGGGCTGGACGGAGGAGGGGCTGGCGAAAACGATGACGAGCCGGTGCTGGTGTCGCTTTCGGCGGCCCCCAGCCCTCAGAGCGAAGCTGTTGCCAATGAGCTGCAGGAGCTCTCCTTGCAGCCCGAGCTGACCCTCAGCCTCCACCATGGCCGAAACCCCAACCTGCCTCCCCTCAGTGAAAGGAAAAATGGTAAGTGGTACAGTGCACTTGTGTCTCCTGACATCCGTCCTCACCGAGGAAGCACTGGTGATGTTGTCATGGTATGTGTTCTGATGACGGGGCTGCTTTATATTACTTCTTACAATGTTTTATTTGTATGAAGAACTAGTAATCTAGAGTCGACAAAACCGATTTGCATCATTTGATGGGAAGGATTGATGTTACTGGCTATGGAAGTTCCAGAGAGCTCCAGTGACAAAGGCTTGAGTTTAGTATTTTAGGTGAATGCCATAAACAACTTCCATGTGCTTTGTGATGACTGAAGGTTGTGAAAAGCTGAGACAGTCAAAGGAAGTGTTAGCTCATCTTCAGGCTATGGCCATCTGTAGATTTTTCTTTGCCACCTTGGTCTGCACTTACCAAGGGTGAGAAACTTTCTCACTGCAAATGTCTGAAAAGTTTTGTCAGACTTGTTAGAAGAAGGAACAAGACCTAGAGTTAAAACCAAAGTAGCCCAGTAGGCCTTCTGATCCTAGAGTGAGAATGACCTGCCTATGTTTCTCGAGCTACAGGTACCTTATGGACAACTATGGTATGAATACCTCTGACTGTTTGGTGAGTGACAGTGGAGTGGCAAAATACAGGGTCTCTTGGTGACCAGAATTCCTGTTTATGGAAAAATGTGAACTGTCTGAAGCTCAGGGCTCCCATGAAAGACTTTGTGTGTTCAGCCCCATCCCGTGACTGACTGATGAAACCATATGGGAACTGGTAGCTTCTGTTTGGGAATTCCTCTTGGTGATCTCCCTTTTCTCCACCCTCTGCAATATCTGTTGGTGGCTCTTGGCAATATGAAGGTCTTGCTAGAGTCTAAATTCTTGCTATCAAGTTCACCTGCAAGCTACTATGGATTTGAGCATGGCTGAGTCTTGGTGCCTTACAGAGTTGGGCATTGTATGTTGCATTATATGCATTACATGGAGTTGCATGGCACAGCATATTAGAAATGCTGGCGAGCTCTGGAGTGGCTTTATATGAGAATGTAATGCTTTTGATGAAGTGATTTAGAACATATGAACTGTAGGACAGTAGTTTGGATTGGAGCAATACCTCACTTGATGTGCCTGGTTCTTTACCTCAAGAAACTGATCATGCTCTTCTCTGAACAGCATATCAGTGTTTTACTAGTTGGAAGAATTAATTAACTTCAACCTAGAAGACTGTTTTTAAGAGAATAAAAATAGTTTCTTCATTCATATACATTATACCATCATTATGTGATTACAGTCGTGTTCTCAAGCCTTAAAAATGGAGAAGCTGAAAACTGAAAAAAAAAAAAAGAATGAAAAGCTTCTAATCCTTAATGTTTGCAGTCCTCTAAGTATGAGATAAAGGTGATGGTGGTAAATAAAAGACAAGAATAGGGAACTGAGCATTTTGTAGTTATGAAAACAAGGAGAGATTTCAAATTAAATTTAACTGGGTAGTTTTGAAGGTGGTGGAGGGCTTGAAGGCAGCATGGGAAAAACATATGAGCCTTTTTTCCAAAATGTGACGGCTGGCCACCTGAAGGTGACTTTGGGAATTTACTGGAGGCAGAGTTCTTATCTTGGTGAATGAGACATCATTAAGGGTCGTAAGCTGGGAAGAATCAGTTTATTCTTGATGCCACAGGGAAAGGGATAGTAGTGTTGGGAATGGCTAAGAGTACCTTTTTAGGAAAGTGAAATTTGTAGCAGCACTTTGAGTGGATACAAGCAGGACACAACAGCATTGTTATGGTCAGAGGAAAAGATATTCTGTTACAGAAAATGTAATCTTTATATGATTCAGTTGTTTGGATAGGTTTAAAAATTGGTACATTGGGAGTATTTTACAGAAATAGATGGTTTTCCTCTATCAAAATGATGTTATTTTTATGGACTCAGCCTTGAAGCTGTGTCATTGTGGGCTGCAAATCTGCTTGACTGCAACAGGTAGAATAGAATTGAGTTTAAAAAATATTTGAAAAGTAATGCCTCTGCCTATACCTTTTGCCAAAGAAAATTAGGATATTCCCGGAAATGACTCATTAGGTGGGTCTCTTCAGAGCTGATTCTTTATCAGGGTTCAGCACAACAGTGGGAATTTTACTGCTGGAGGTGCAGCTTTTCAGACAAGGCATAAAGTCCAAAGTCCCTGATATAGACTACCTGAATAGTCCTTATCTTCAAAGGTATACAATGCTCTTTTCTCCTAGACTGCAGTATGTCGTTATGTGTTGTTTGTGTACATTCATTAAAGTATTGTGGGACAGAAAAGTGCTGTTGAAATACGGTTATCTGCAAACTGTCACAGCATAAAAGGAATCTTGGCTTAGTGAGCTGTTGAGAAACATAGCTGATGCATTTTGAATTAATAAATGGGAACTTTTCACTTGGAGTAGAGGTTGGACAGCTGTTGAAAGCTGTTGAGCTTGTTAAAGGTCCTTTTTTTTTAATATGGTCGATCTTTGTTGTTGTGCCTTTGGCTTCAAACACGTTGAAAAAACCTTTAAGTGAGATGACAATCTGCTTAAACATTCAAGCAATCCAAAGTAGTTGTAGAAACATATCTTGTGCAGTGAAACTGCTTCTGTGACAACTTGCCAAATTCAAGGTATGAGGAAGATTCAAGCTGAGTGGCAGTGGGAGGGGAGGAGATGGTAAACAGGAGACTGGCTGGAGGCTGCCTATCTGTGTCAAAGGGTCTCCGGTTTGCAGTTCGAGACAGGCATTGCTGACTCACAGCTGAACTAACTACTTACTCTCAGCGCTTCTAACAGGTTAACCCTTTCTGTAACTTTTGCTCACAGAGACTATGTTTATCTGTAGATGTCTGAAGAAAAATATTACATGGATTTGTACTGAATATGTTACTTCTGGTCGTGGTTCTGGAACATGAATCATTAGCTGAGTTAAAATAGAAATCCCTCTGGCATGTGAAGCATCATGGAATTATGTATCCCATGGGAGAACTGGGAGTGCAGTGTGCAGTCCTGTAGGCACATACTGCTGTATGTCCTAGAACAGTGGATTCCTTTCCCCCCTGCCTCCTGCCCCACTCTTAGAGAACTGAAGAGCGGCAAGTGACAGTTTCTGGGGCTTTTCTTGTTTATTTTGTTTTGTTTCAGACCCACTCTCTTCTTTGTATTTTTCTTTCTTGTCACAGCTACACATCCTTTTAAGTGTATGTACCTACAAGGATAGGTATACCTAGATACATGGGTGTGAAGACCTTAAACATCTTGACTGAATAGCTGTTATTAAGTTACACTAAATTTAAATGCAATAAAAGCTATTAAGGATATTTGTGAAGTATTGCAACATAACAGATAGATAGGAAACTACTAGATGATTTTTTAAGGTCCCTTCCAACACAAACCATTTTATGATTCTGTGAAACACTTTCTTGTCACTTCAGTGGAAGGAATCCTTATGTGGTAAGGTGTTAGTAAAATATTTCGACACAATGATGAAGTTCTGTTTGGACATCAAGCTTAATGGAACATTTGAGGTGTAGTTATTTAATTTGTGCTTCACAGTGGATTTTCTACCCAAAATTCACATTCTTTTTTTTTTTTTTTTTTTTTTTTACCCATGGACATCAATGCCTCAACTTTCTTTAACTGTGAGAGATTACCTAGGACTGACTCATTTGTTGCCACACAAGCCAAAAAAAGGTCATTACAGAGTCATCTGAAGCTCTTGAGTGTATCTTGATTTTTCTTGGTCACTTATACTAAGATGCCGAGATAACTTTTCCCAACCCTTAGGGCAGGGTTAGAGCAAGGCCTTGATGAATGTGGTTACAAACAAAAGGAGAAAAAACAGGTGACGAATAGACAAATCTTAAGTAGTTTGATCATTTCTGATCAAAGTTCTCCCTTTATTTAGCTTTCTTTTGAAATTATTATAATTGCTCCACTAGCTTACTGACACACTCTCTTGACCCATTTTTTTTCAGATGAATTAATAGTTATCTTTGTCCAGAGGTCATGAAAAACATTGTGTCAGAAGCCTACAGCAGTCCTGGTTTCTTCTCCCTGTAGGCTTGTTTAAGATGAGGTAACATTCTTTCAAATGAACTGTTGCATTTTATGATTACAGGTTTGGACAAAACTTGTACCAGCTTGTCAGTTTTTGGGGTTTCCTTGATCTGGGATGCTTGCCTTCTATAAAGTACTATATGTGCTAGGGGGAAGGAGACTAGTTGGAATGTGTGGAATTTTGGTATGACTTGAAGTCACGTAACAGGTGTGTGGTTTAGGTATCAGAAGGTACTTCTGTTACTGAAAAGACCAAGTGCTGTACAAAGCATGGGATTAGTTGTTGCCACATGAACTGTTGGTGATTATACTCCCTTACAAATTACGGAGCTGAACTTTTTAAATGGTTCTAAGGAGCTAATTTAGTGCTTATGCTCATTTACTGTTAAAAGACAGGAGTAATATTTAAAATGTTGATTAGGGCACCTGGTTTTATTTCAAAGAATTGTGTAGATGATTGCTTGTATAATTATTTTATTAGATTATATGGTCCTGTCTCCCTCCCCTTCTTTCCCTTCCTGTCCTGGATTGTCATTACATTGAATGCAGTTAGATTCAGGTTTTATTTCAAATATAACTTATTAAGGTGATTTTGCAGATTTTATAACTATCTTCTTGCTACTGTGACTTTAAAAACATTGATAATGTTTTCTTAAAATCATATCATAAACTGTCCTTTTAAAAAGTTAATATTGTGACTTGTGAACTCACTTCAGAAGTTAAGCATGTTTGCTTATCAACAAGGGTGGTACTTTATGCCTGAGAAAGTGTTTTAAAGAGACAGGATTATTCTGAAATTATTTTCTGAGGTGTATTTTTTTGTTGTTGTTCTAGTGTATGTCCAACTTCTGGAATAGTGTGACTCAGAGTTACATTACCAAGTGGTGGTTACTTGCCTCATCCAGAACTTACATGTGAAGAAGATCAAGTCTGTATTGTAATAAGAGAATCAAGACAGGAAATATATAGCTCGCTCTCTGATCTGTCCTTCACACACATTCCAATGAGGCTTGCTGTTTTCTCTTGTGTGTGAGTAAGTGGAATGGTTGGTAGAATGAAAACAACCAGTCTGTCTTGGATAGATTTGTGTTAAAATACTTCATGTCCCAGGAGACTATAAATTTAGTGTGCTGTCTGAAAGTTTCTGATAGAGCTGTGAGATTCAGAGCATGATAGAAATGATTGGCTTGTTACTGATGGGAGCTACTAAACAGCTGAGAAGTGGTAATCTCTTAAAATATTTTAACAAACTTTTAAATAGTGATGAGGGAATAGTTGAGCTGGAAGAAGTAATGCCAGCGCCAGCTTTAATGTGGTGGCTTTAACAAGTTAGCTCTCAACACAGTTTTCGTTTGCTCCTGATCAAGTTAACAAGTCACTGGTTTGTAATATTCCTCTCCCTTCTGTTTCTCCTTTCTAGTTTCTCCGTAATTTCAGTTTGCATTTGAGATGAGTTTAAAACTCATTTGAAACTCAAGTTTCAGGGCTGATGGATGAACATCAGACATGCAATTTGATAGCTATGTAAAAAACATTCCTTTTTCTTGAATTTATACTACTTGCTAAACAAGTTAGGTCTGGGCAGCTGTTTTGTCTATGTGAGTAAGGACTCCTGTTGCTGGTTTTGATGTTTAAAATATTAAGGGTAATAATGAGGAAAGGAAGTCTGGCTCTTTAAAGGGAGAATGCGATTCAGCAGGATTCTCAGTCTGTTCTACTTAAACAATGAGTGGCTGCTTCATGCAAGAGAGATTGCATGTTTCACAACAGTCAACTGCTGCTAGTACTTAGTAAACTGAATCTTAGCTTTGAGTGATAGCCTGCTGCTGGAATGTGTGGCTTTCCTCAGGAAAATTTCAAATTTTCTGTAATTCGTTTATAGTGGGCTACTATCAGACACTTCTGCAGACTGTAACTCTCCCTCTGCCATGATCAATACATTACTACGAAGTATAATGAAGGAGTCTCTGTCAGAAGACGTTCAGTGGCGCAGTCTTCATCTTCCTTGCTGGTCAGATAAGGAATATCCTGGTTAATGCTTTAAATTTGATCTGCCTGTTCATGGTCACTGATAATGCATGTGTACATACTTCAGAGAGTTAAGTGATGTTCTTGGACACTGTAGCAAAGATTTCCTTTCCACTTCACTCATACTGCTTCCCCTTATACGACAAAAATAAGTATACATTCTGCTGAAAATGGTTTCCTTTGTTGTTAATATGGATATTCAGGTTAGGTGTTAAAGTGATTTATTTCTGTCACTCGTGTCTCTAAATTCTCAGAATACAGTGTACCACTGCAGTTCTTTTCCATAAGGATTGCATAGCAAGAATGAACATTTAGACCTGCAATTTTTGCCTAGTCCGACTGTGAATCTAGGACTGCATAGGTGGTGGTTGAATACGAGAGAAGCCCAAATCAACTGATTCTTGTCCTTTTACAACACACTACTGATGTAAGGAATATGGAAATCAGAGAAATACTACAATATCATCACTTTAAGGGATTTTCCTGTATTGTTTAAAGCTGCCAAAAGAGTTTCTGCTGCCTTCTTTGAAGCCCCAGATGTGTTTCTGTGGGGGAAGGATGAGATGTTGCTAAAACCTGCCATACCCTTCTCTCAGCTGTTGAGCAGCTGTTGGGGAGTCCTTTCAGCTGAGTGCTGTAGAAGCCCTGATGGTATTTAAGATTGGAGAGGTCAGAAAACAGTGCAAAAGCAGTTTTGCACACCCAGTTACTCATCTTCATGAATACTATTGTGGCAGGAGAGAGATTCTGACTTGCTGCAAAGGGATATTAAATCTAAAAATTGGCCTGTATCTTTGATGCAGAGCTCAATATATTTTTGGGCTTGGTGCAAATATATGCAGTTACTTACTTAGATGACCTAATGAGAAATGGCTATGAGCCTTGGGGAAGGATGGAGAATAAGAGAAAGCTGCTCTGGGGATAGAAGCATTGGAATTAGTTTGTTAAGATAATTAAATTATCTGTTGGGCAAATTACTTGAGGCTCTTTAGAGACCAAAATTGAATTTCCTTTCTGTTGGGAGCTAAAATCATCTAGTGAGGAGAGGCTTAATTCTATTTTTATCTTTTACTCAATAAATACTTGACTATAAAGGTTTTGTCAACTCTCCAAAACCATTTGAAACTAATAATCTGTATATGGGGAAACACAGCTTTTTTTTCCCTAACCTCTAGACAGGTTGGAGGGAGGGTGTGATCCACAATGGGAAAAGTCTAAAGGAGAAAAAATGGTTAGTTTTCGTGTTGTTTTTTAAGAAACAGATGCTACCATCTATTTGGAAGAAATTCCGGTCCTTTGTTACAGTAGCTCAGGTTTAGTGGGCAGCAGGAGGAGTTCATAGCGATATAGGAATAGTGCAATTATTAAGAAAAACGACTGGTAAAAATCGAAGAGAAGCGACTGATCTATCAGCAGGATGTGCATGTTTTTGGCCACGTTGTTTCAAAGCTGAGGATGTCTGCGTGTTTATGTTAACACTGGGTCTCCTTATCCTTGGAACGAAATTGCCTCATCAGCAGAGCCCCTTAGGGGACTGAGAGTCTAACCAAGACGTCATCCTTCTCTTTCAGAAGGGGAAAAAACTGCCAGTTTTAGTGTCTCTGACCCCTTCCTCCTCCCTCCCTTACAGAGCATCAAGGGGCGGACCTTCTGCAAACTACACATCTTGCGTTCTCCTTTGAGTATTCATTTTTCTCCTAGCACTAGTTTGATTCTGGGCTGTTCCAACTTGCCTGTAGTGAATAAGCAGAGAACTGCATGTTGAAAGACTGAGTTTTCTCAGTAGGCACAGTTTTCATCATGTAAGGATGAGAATTTTTTCAACTTTTGAGAAAGATTAAAGTTGAGAGGTCCTCTTGGATTTTTTTTTTTTTTTTAAACATATTTTTATCTATAAATATATCTATGTAAAGAGAGGTCTTTAACGGATTTTAACTGTTGAGAAAAGGATCAACATGACCCTGCTGGAACCAGAAATGCAGATGACAACACTCCAATCAGGTATCACCCCAAACATATGCCATGGGTAGATTTTGCTAGTGAATCATGGTTGCTGAATTATCTAGGGAGTGCCAGGAGGCTATGTGACTTTAAATGAAGACAAATTAGAGCTCTGTAGTAACTTCATATGCAGGTGTTAATGGATGCTAGTTGGTTATTAAATACTGATCACTTTAGAGCTTCACCAGATATGAAATTATCTTTCTGTTCATCATTTGTTGGTCCCTGGTGTTAAATTTAGGTGCCTCATGAAAATCAGAAAATCCCTGCCAAGTCTAGGACTTGTTTAACTTTGGCTGATTTATGCAGTTTTATTGTAAATTATTTTTCGATGAAATATATTCTCAATACTTTAGATTTTAACTTGTGTATTTTGGGGAAAACACTTCAGCTTTGAAAGTTCCCAATAAATACTTTATATCTTGAATGACTGTTTCCTTGAGAATGAAAATGGTATTTTGTTTATACAGTTTTGTCCTTGATACTATGCTTACCTTTTAGATATGTACAGAGTTGCATTTCTGTGTATAAGACATGCTAGAGTGAGAATTATCTGTTGATGACAGTCTGGTGTACTTCTGTAGAGCATTTTTATCTGAGGCTTTAGAATATTCTGTAGTCACGAAACTTAGCAAATGTGTATAGATATGAATGTCCTTTGTTCTACAGGCGGGAACAGAGACTGACTGTAACCTTGCTAAGATTTGACCGCAAACTAGTAGTAGCCTAGGAGTTTGGGTTTGCACTTGTGTACTCTTAATCTCTTGTAGAGCGTTGCCTGAAAAGCAGAACACACGTAATGCCAAAAATGTCAAGACAGATTTGTTTCTGAATGTTAGATACTTTTTATTTTCCTCAAGTAGTGACTTGGACAGAGACAAGTAAAACAATAACTTCATAATTTAATATCATCTTCTTCAGATTTTTTTTTCCTAAATTTGTGGCACTGATTTCCCTATCTTAGAGTCTTACGTTTTGTAAAATATCTGTGAAGACTGTGTATATCTATAAAGACCTTGTATGACCTTTATTTTATAGTTCTGACATATGGTTGTGTTCTTTGTTGTTTACAGAGAACTGAAGTATGCTTTTTCCACCTCCTGTTGTAGATAGGCATAAAGGTGCTATGGCAGGGCTATGTCTTACATGGAATACATAGTTTTTGTCTCAATTCCGAAGAGTGTTTGGACAAAATACATAATTCTTCTAGTCATAGTCATGCAGTCTGTGAATTTTAGAGATAGGATTTAGACATTAGCAAGGTGTTTGGTATTGAAGAGAATGTATATGGCAAGAAAGTGTCTAATCTATCTTTATTGTAAAAAAAATTGATTTTTTTTCTTGTTACATAAAGACTCCCAAAATATGTTTTCTAATTATGTTACTTGTTTTTGCAGACAGGGAAGACCCGTGGAATTTACATTTGGGGGTTCTAGTAACTGAATTTGTACATGATATTCTGGGGAAACTCACAGAATAAAGTAAGACTTGTTAAAATTGGGGAAGCAGCCTTCATATTAGTATTACTTTTTTCAAACTTGATTTGTGGCTGTGTTTCTAGTTTCTTCCTAATGATGAAAACTCCTGAGGCTTGCATTTAATTCTTAGAGCGAGAGTTTCTCCCACTAAAGAGTACTTGTATGTAGCTTTCGCTTAAGTCAGCTAACCCTAGTCCTAGATTATGCAGTGGCGTTCGGCAATGAAGCAATTTCCTGGCAAGCTTAGTTTACCTAATGAGGGATACAGATTTACTGCACCTCTTCCATCAGTGGCAGCTCTCTTTTCTCCTGGATCAACCACTGCTGGAAAAATATTAAGCAAGAAGCAGGCAAATGTTTACGTAGATGTATTCCCAAGATTGGTAGGGAAATTAGGTATGACAACAGGATGAAACCATATGCATAGTAAGTTTTAAAGATCAGTCTTGAATAATGGAAGTGTATTACAAACCTCTGGATAAGGAAAAAGGCTACTTGATACTGAGACCAAATTGTTAAATTCTTTTTTCTGAAAAAATTAATAGTGACTTAAGCTGCTACTGGTTGCTACTGTTATTTGGCTTAGTTAGGTAATTAAGTTGTCTGTTGGGCAAACTACTTGAGACTTTTTAGACATTGAAATTGGGTCTCCTGTTGAGAGCTAGAGTCATCTAATGAGAAGACTTCTCAAGGCTTCTTGGTCCTGATGTTCATCTCCAGAAGCCCTACTGGAAAGATGCAAGCTGGAAACAGTTGTCCCAGTCAACTCATCAAGGTTTATGAACAGCCACTGAAGAAGTAGAAGAATCACAGCCTAAGCTGGGTAAATAAATTATCCTGGTAGATCTCACATAGCTTGCACTCCACAGACCAAATGTTTTTAAAGCATGCAGGTCATAGGACTGTGCTTATTTAATGCTTGGGTACTAACAGGTGTCCATTCAAGAAGGAACAGTATCTGAAACTGTAGTTGACATACAAAATGATGTTTGTATTCCATGTTGGTGGGCACACAAAACGGAACACCTTTGATAGTAAATATGAGAAAACATTCATAATATTTTAAAGAAAGAACTGATGGAGAGAATACAGCTTCATTATTCTGGGAGCATAATAGTTTTAGCAGGGATGGAGTATTTCTTCAAACAAAAGCGAAGCAGAAACAATGTGACTAGTGAGATGCACATTGTATGAACTAGAAAAAATTAAACACACCCATGAAACTGAAAAGGGGAGAGTAAAAAAATCAATACAAGAGATGACGACTGAGGAAGAAAAAGTGAAAGTGAAAATCAGGCTGAAAAGACATTTCAAAAAGGCCATAGACCTAGAAAAAAAAACGGTGAAAATAAGAGCAGAAACTTAACTGCTGTATTTGACGTCTCATTGGACTACTGAACTTGTTTGAAGAATGATGGTATTACTGACTCCATCATTCAAAAAGCAGCCATACTCAGTGAGGCAAAATTCTGCTTTCATATTCAAGAAGACAGTTTTGGAAACAGCCCTGTATCAGTGTGTGTGTGTTTTCATTCTGCTGAGAATGAAGTTCACGTGCAGGTCTACCCATACCAAGTTCTTAGCAGTGGAAGCTCCCTCACTAGTGTTTTTCTCAAAGAGTCACTTGATCCTTTTTGCTGCCTTGACTCTTTCAGCATCTGACTCATTTGTTTTCTTTATATTTATTTTACAATTTCAAAAGCCTACTGTTTCCTTCTCATTATTTAATTCAACCTAATCTCCCAATGTAGCCTCTTCTTTTTGTTCCCCTGAAGCCCTTGTGTTATTCATGTCATTACCTGCTTATGCCATGTGGAGATCTTGCAAATTCTTTTGCAGTTGGTCACTGTTCAGTCAAGATACGGGCTGAATAGTTTGTTGATATGACCTGGCTTTGTTCTGTAAGAGTGTTTGACCTGCTGAAAGAATGAGGTTTGGTTTGGTTTGTTTTGTTTTAAATGAAGAGGGCAGAGTGCTAGAAGAATACTTTTTTTGACACAGTCTATGGTCCAGTCAGGCTTAAAACTGTTTTTAAACAGTCACATGAGGGACTCAACGCAACTTAGGGAAATCTCAGGAGTCTTGGGTGTGATGCCAATTTTCTGCTTAAATGACAAATACAAACTTTCAAAGATAATTTCACTTTCTTTTTTATTTTAGTTATTATTGTTCACAAGTTTCTTTTTATGACTTGTAGCAGGTGGCTGGACAGAAATGTGTGCAGTCCACATCCATAGGTGGAATCAGCCAGATAGATAAACCCTAAATTTCAGATAATTTTTTGCAGATGTCTTGCATGGATGGATGGACACTTAGAATCCAAGAGTGCATTGCCAGAATTAATGGATGTTAGCACTTGGCCAGATGGCTACTTTTAAAATGAATTTCATTTCCCCTAAATTTTGCTCTACTTCGAAACTTCTTTGTTTCCTGCTCTGGGTAGCACTGGTTTGTTTCTGTGCACTATGCGCATTAGTAATTGTCTCTGTGTAATCTTAATTTCTATGAGTAAACTGAAAAAAATGATCTCTTCAGCATTGGCTGATCTACTGGATAGCATCTTGGGGTTTTGATAGGCTGTTCTATTGACCTGCTGAAAAAAAACCCTTAGAATCTATTAGAGATCAAGCCAGGCATGCAAACTAGAAGCAGGTTGTTCTAAACAGCTAGAAGTGTGGTTTAGATGAACAAGAGGGTTTTTTCCATATTAGAGCATATTTAGAGAACAAAAGAAGTGTTGTTTTGAAGTCAGCACTGTGAGGGTAGAAATCATTCAGTTCTCTAAAGTGGATAAAACTTGATTTCTCTGGTCTAATTTGCTTTGTATCCAATTGATTCTGAAAAAGGATCAATAGTTTCAGATGAAAATTAGCGTCATCTTGAATCAAATTTAAAACTTCAATCTTTTTCAGGGGAAAAGTTGCATTTTTGAGCTACTTTAGCAGATTAGGGATATATTAAACTCAATTTAGGACAAACTGATGCTGATCCCATTCATTCTTTCTTTCAAAACACAGATCCCAGGCTTTTTCTCTTTCCTCTTTAAAGGACTGAAGTTGAAGTGCTTTAGCGATGTCAGGTGCTAAACTACTTTTAATAGGAAGAAAGGGGACAGCATGTCTGTGGATTCGTAGAAGGGAGGTGTCCCCCTCTTCAGCTCTTTCAGGGGTGACAAATGTCAGAGCTGCAGTTTTTGTGGTTGGTTTTCTCTTTTTCTTGTTTTAAATGAAGTTTAAATTCAGTGCTGGCTTTTGGTTACTCATAAGAGTAAACTCTCATTCTTGCACTAAAATGCCTTCTAACTTCGTCTTGTCTTTTTCAAGCACCTGTTTCTAGGATTTTTTCCTTAGTGTTGTTTGTATTGCCTAGTAAGAGATTTTTTCTAGTTGTGAGGTTTTTCTTTTGATTTTTGGCATTTCATTTTGTTTGAAAAGTAGAACTTAAAATATCAATTATTGTTTTTCTTCTTTTTTCTAACACACCCCACCACCCGCTCCCCCTCCACTTGGAATTTCAAGATTGCAATGAGTTCTTGACTGAACACAATCAGGATTTTGGTTTTGGAGGGAGGGTGGGGTGAGGAGAAAACATTCCTAGCTCTGTAGTTTGCATCATCACCACTTTAAAAATAGCACTTTGGATTTCAGTGTGGAATCTATGGCATTTGGAAATGTAACCTTTTGTATCTAGGTAGCAAGTTCCTGGGGAGTGTAAAGAGTTCCCTGGTTGCTGCTACAGTTCCCTGAGATGTGTATATTCCGAGTAGTGATAAAATGAGTCTTCACTGGCTTTTAACCAGAATCCTGCATGTGATCCAAAGACCGAACAAAGTTATGTGAGCTTCATCGTCATCATACAGTGGGAATTCTTTCCGAAGCAGCAAATGGGACGTTCCTGAAGTCAGCTTTAAATATGGAAATTTTTATGCCAGAGCTACTAACTGCGTGAAGTTCTGAGTTGGCTGTTACAAGACATGGAGTGAGGAGTGCACAACTGTAAGCTGCACATTACCAAGTTATTCCATTCATGAAAGATTTGAACATAACCTTTTGCTGCCTTTTATCCCTGTGATTAACTATTGAGTAATCAAATCACTGTGGTGCTGTGCTGGCTAAACTAGAGTTAAAGGATTGTACTGAAACTAAGTATACAAAGGATGCTTTTTGTTGTTGTTGTCAAGAATGACAGGCTACAATAAAGACTACCCATTAGATTCACTAAGTTGAGCAGTACCTATTTCTACTGATAACTTTAAATTTAAAAAATAATCTGCTGGAAATCTGTTAAAACCTGGAGTAAGTATTTGTTGAAGTGTTACATTACCTTTTAGAAATAGTATTTTTTGTGTATGCTTTGAAAATACTTCACTCTTTTTATGCAGTGTGATATTACAGGTTGAGAAAGAGTGAGCAGGAAAAAACCACCCATGCAGTTTTTTGTCTTTATCCATTCTGTGAACTAAAATGAACTTTCAAGGGCACACACAGGCCGCATTTGTTCAAAACCAGCAAAGATGAAATAGACACGAAACAATTATTCACCAGCTGCTTTGTTTCCTAACTTTTTTTATGGCTCCAGCTTACTTTAAAATGTAACTGTTGAGAAATAACTTTGAGGAGGGGGTTGTGTGTGTGTGTGTGCATTTTAACCAGTTTTCAGTCTACATACTAAGATTGTCATCATCATACTGCATTTTTTTGTTTCATTCACCAATTGCTATTAAAAACTAAATTATAGTTTAAAATGCATGTCAATTCGTATCAGGTTTTATATGCTGTAACTCTGATTAACGCAGAGTCTTCCTTGCTGCGAAATCAATGCATCATGCATAATGGGCCCTGTTTAATTGCTGTCATCATATTCTGCAAGTTACCCGTTCATTTAAATGATGAATATGAATCAACCTTTCTTTAGGAACATAGTTCAACTGCATGAACCAAACGAAGTAAAAAAGAATTATTTAAATCAGCTTGTTATTTGGGGTCTTTAGGCACAGTTGTATAAAAATCACTTAATGATTATTTAAATAGGCTCAGACCAATCATAGTCATCTTTGTGGCTCAGATGGATCATAGTCATCTTTGTGACCTGCCACTAACTTAGATTCTAAATTAATATCTGAACATATGTTATGCTGGGTCTCTCTAAACTGGAATGATGATTACACTATGCAAGCTTTGCCTAAAGGGATATAGTGCAGACACGCATCCCTTCTGCCTTCCAGTTACCCCAGTTACCTGGTTACTCCTCGCTATCCAGTGTTTGCCAGATTTAAGAGATGACTAATGTTTAACAAAGTGCTCAAGTTTCCATTCCTGTGTGACAGCAGAAATTTACATTAGGGTTTAGATTTATTGTTTTGTTTGTTTGTTTGTTTTTTGTTTTTTGTGATAATGGGATCTATGTCCAGTCTACATTTTTATTATAGATGTTGAAATATGAATTTTTTATATCTAAGCTTCAATAGGAATCAGTCTCTAATGTACGCCCAGAGCTGTATAGATCAGTAGTGGGGATTATAGGTAACTGATAAGGTTTTGGGGATGTCTCTGATGTTGCTCTTTGATGTTATATGGAAACTGATATAGATAAATTTTAATATGTAACTGTTTGCTGTCGACTTTTACCAGTCTCAAATTACTCCTGCAGCACAAAACAAAACCAACCTCAAACCAACCCAACCAAAACCAAACCAACACACTGAACGAAACCCAAACAACCCCCCCTCCAAAAACCAAACCCCCAACCCTGAGGTAACCTACAGCTTGGTGTGGCATCTGGATGCTCCTTGTCGCTGAGCCTCACTTCAGACTTACAGCACCCTCTGCTGTTCTGACCTTTGGGTTCTTCCACGAAGAGACAGAGACTTGTTTCAAATTGTCTTTTCAAATGGACAAACCTCAGCTGGTTATCTTGTGGCAGACTGAACTTTTTTTCCTCATTTGTTACTAAGGAAACATGAGCCCTGCTTTATGGAGGTGAAATAAGAAACTTTCTCTTAATGGAAGATATAATATATTGCCCCCCTCTCCCCTCAATTTCTTTGTCAAGAGAATTTTACTAATAGAATCAATATAGGAAAGTAGTTTAATTACATTGGCACAGCTCTCTTTTGTGATTAACCTCAGTGTGGTTTGAGAATGTTGCATAATTTAGCAATAGCTTAAGTAGGTAAGGAGTCATAAAGAAGCAGAACTTGAATTACCCTTCAGGGTCACAGAGCCCACTCCCCTGCTGTTGCAAGTAATAAGGTCATATACTCCCCTTCATAATTTTATTGAGCACCGTTTAGATTTCTCACTCACCAGCAACTCATACTGGAAAGCTGTCCTAGAATTTCTCTCTTTGGTTAAACATCTTCTAGTTTTCAATATTAAATGACCATGTGTTTCAGTGTCTTTTAGTGCAAAATATTTTCACTAGAAGCTGCATCGACTTTCAGTATCCTTAAGGGCAAGTGCTAAAATAGTGAAATAGTATCTGCTAATGTGACCTGTTGAATACTCTTTTCTATCATGATGCTTTTTAAAAAAAATTGGATGCTCTAAGTAATGTTAATGATACTTCCTAGGCATTATGCACAGCATTGGAATCCCAACAGGTTAGGAACCGATTTAATTATCCAGTGTGAGAAGTAGGTTGAGAAACATATTTATGGTTCTTTGTAGTCTTTTTTTTTTCTTCTTTTTTTTTTTTTTTTTTTACCAGCCTGTAATGATAAGTGACTTTGAGGTGGGGGTGTTTGTGTGTGTGTTGTTTTTTTATTGTTTTGTTGTTGTTGTTCTGTTGGAGATACTCTGAAGCTGCTTTTCCTTCTCTGCGTCTTTCAATATTTGAGATTTGGATTTTGCATTCACTGATGTACACTCAAATTAAATGTATGCCTTTAAAAATAAACGGAGTAGTTTGGCTTTATTAAAGTAACTATCTGGCACTGAGGTACCACCAGTTAAAAATTACAACTCCCAAAACTTTTAGTTAAGCTCTTCAGAAAGCATCTCGAGCTTGAGTTATTGCAAAACACTCCTGTAGCTTAGAGCCTTCAAAGTTCCTTCACTAGAAGTTGAAACAAACACAAAACACTTTGCAGTGCACCCTTGCTGACCCTGTGTTACCTCAAACTAAGCAGGAACAAGATCCAGATTAGCAATAGAGGTTTCTGCATAAGGAGCCTACTAATCTTATCTTGAAAATCCAGATACTGACATGTGTTAGTGTCTGAAAAGTGGTCTCTCAGGCAGGAAGATTTCAGCCCATTTAAAGGACAAAGCTTCTTTAAATTTAAGCTAGAAAGTTACCGGCAACCTCAGTGGACCAGAAAAAAATAGCAATTTTAAACCAGAAATGCAGTATTCTACAAAATTTTGAGGTTTTTTTTTTTTTTTTTTTAAATTTTGATTTCAGTATAGCTTTAAATGTACTCACACAGTCTCATTTCTGTTTGGTTTTGATTTTTTTTTTCTTCTTCCTATGCTTTGTTTTCTTCTCCTCCTTGTACTGGGCTTTTGCATTATGGTGGCAGACTAAGTGACTGCTTATAATGAGAGACTGCTCCACTCCTCCCACTTTTCCTCGGTGAGAGGCACTTGCTGTTTGCTGTGGTTGTTGATTTAGTGCCTGGGAAGAATGAGGGTTTTTTGGACCACTTCCTCATCACTCTTTTGCTAAGGGAGCCTGCGTCACTGAGAAATGTTTAACCTTCTGGCCCTGAAGCAGGACTGGAAATTTTGCTGCAAAATCTAGAACCTAAAACCAGAAAATGTTATTTATGCAAACTACTTTGATTTAATTAGGACAGGAGATTGCAGAGCTTGATCTAGGATTTTGAGTAGATAATAATTAGGAGAGTGAACGGTGTGGGGAAAGTTATTTCTTTAGTGAAGAATGGTGAGTAACTGGTTTGGGGGAGGAGGAGAGAAGAGGTGGGGAGCAGAAGATGGAAAAGTGTAGGACTGTGTGGGGAAAGACTGTCCTAAGGTCATAACTGGCATTGTCAAATGCTTAAGTTGTTCTCTCTAGTTTGTGTAAGGAAGCTGACTGTGCATAATTTTATTCATATAGCACAATGGCTTCAAGATGATGATAGCAGAAGCACATCCTGAAAAGGCCTTGTGGAACAGGAGTTTTCAGACTTAACCTCAAAGCATGAGTTGGTTGTGGAGAGGAAGGGGTCTAAACTGTGATGGGAGCTCTTATTTCCAGTGATTTGATCTAATAATAGATATTGTACCTCCCTGTAAACTTTGGTATGACTGCTATATGTCTGTTTTTCCCAGACTGTCCACTTTTTTTTTCTTCCCACCCACCCTCCCTCCCTCCATTGGGACCATGGGATTTCTTCTAAGGCTAGTGCAGGATTTCCAGATGTCTGGCTGCCCTGCTGGAACTACACTCCATTAACTGAGGGGGCAAAAGACACTCAGAAATCCCAGACATTTCTGCAGCGTAATCATAATAAATCTGACATATCTTGAAAATAGTGTGCTTTTGCAAATTAAGTATATAGTGTGCTTGTAGTACAAAGAGTAATCCTGGCGTGTCCACAGAGTGTTGGATCTATTGTACATGTTCTGGCAATCTACACACCATGTGCTTGTATGTTTGTCCTCAGGATATTCCTAACAGAAATGTGGCAGCTCTGTCTCTCAGGGTCCAATCTCTTTATGCTAAAGAGATTGAAACTAAAATGAAGAAGCTTGACTCAAGGGTGAAATAACAAGAAACAGTTTGAACTGACACAATGATTTGCCATGACCTAGGGAAGGGAGGGAAGGGACTGCACTTTTATTCACTCCTTTCTCTGATTTTCATCATTAGCAGCTCAGTGCGCCTGCTCCTTAGCCTCACCTGGCATGGATGTAAATTGGATAACTGGACTTTTTTGTGAGCAGTCTAATTCACTTTTGAAAACAAAGCCATTAAAAAAAAAGTTTTCTGCTGGATCAGTGAGCCAAATTAGCTCACTGAACTTTCTTATGAAACCTAGAGCCATCAAAAAGAAGGAATGAGAAGTGGAGCGAGATGCTAGGTCATTTCATCTGACTTGGGTAACATCACTCAAACTGTCTGTACTGAACAGTAAAACTGAGTAAGGTAGAAAGAGAAACAATTTCAACTCTGAAGTCATCAGTAGGATGAGAAAACTGCCGAACACTAGATTGTGGAACCAGTAGAGACTGGCAGTGGCTGGCAGCAAGTCAAGCAGAGAACACACAGTGCATGATAGACTCAAATAATTAAGAAATGCATGAAATTATAAGTGGGTGATTTTTTAGGAGAATATTTTTAAAAAAATGTGCACTTCCCCTTTGTGAGATTTGTCATGTCAGAATATATTTTTTTTTTCTTTTTACTCTGAGGTTGTTACATATCTATGAATTGACAAGCAAGCTGCTGGAAAAGGGTGGCTACACATCTATCACAAAAAGGTTGAGGTCCCTGGAAGTCATCATCTCCTGCTCAGTCAGGGCCACCTAGGACCAGTTGTCCAAGACTATGTCCAGACAGCTTTTGAACAGCTGGAGATTACAACCTCCCTGGGCAACCTGTGCCAGTGCTTGGGCACTTTCACAGTAAAACAAAGTGTTTCCTGATGTTCAGAAGGAACCTCCTGTATTTTGTTTTGTGCCCATTGCCTCTGGTCCTGTCACTGGGCACCACTGAAAAGATTCTGGCTTCCTCTTCTTTGTAGCTTCCCTTCAGGCATTTACACACATTGATAAAATGCCCCTGAGCCCTCTCCAGGGTCAAGAGTTCCAGCTCTCTTAGCCAACCCTCGCTGGAGAGACACTCCAGTCCTTTTGTTATCTGCAGGACCCTTCCCTGGCCTCTCTCCAGTATGCCTATGTCTCTCTTGTACTGGGGAGCCCAAAACAGACACAGCATTCCTGGTGTGGTCTCGCAATTGCGGAGTAGAGGGGAAGGATCATCTCCCTTGATCTGCTGGGGACATTCCTCCTCATGCAGCCAAGGGTACCATTAGCCTTCCATGTCCCAAGGAAACTTTGCTGGCTCACATTCAGCTTGGTGTCCACCATGATCCCCAGGCCCTTTTTGGCCAAGCTGCTTTCCAGCCACTCATCCCCCAACACGTGCTGGTGCACCTTCTGGGCCCAGCCATTCAGACACTTTTCAGTCCGCCTCACTGTCCCCTCTTCCCAGCCCACACTTCCATCAGTTTCTCTGTGAGAATCTTACACGAGACAGTGTCAGAAAGCCTCACCAGGTCAGGGTAAGTGCTATCCACTGTTCTCCCCTCTTCTACGACATCTGTCTCCACATTACAGCTCAAACCTAAAGACGGTTTTGCCAAATAGCTGTTTTGCTCAGGCAAGAATATTTTCTGATGGGAGAGAATTGTCAGTTTATAGTAAATTCTGAACTTACTACAGCATAGTTGCCAAAAGTAAGCATATGGCAATGTCTATACTGTTAAAATTGTTTTTGTTCTAAAGAGTTTATTTGTAAGTGACTTATGTTAAGCCAGCTGTTAGATATATTGAGAACAAACATTCAAGTCCTGTCAGATCATAAGAACTGGCAGGCATATAAAACCATACATTTTTCATTTGCATGTTTGTCTAGTCAATTTGATCATCAACCTGTTTGTTTTTATGTAGTCTCACTTTAATTGTCCCTCTCTTGTGTCTGGATTCATAATGTAGCTTCAGGAGCCAAGGAAGGATGCTAGGATTTCTAATTCTAATTCTGACACACAGGCTCCCTGTTACATGTACGTATCTCTACTTGTTTTAGCCCAGTTTATCAAACTGAAGGGTTTTTCGTCTAGAGTTAATTAATGTGAAGTTTGACTGATGAGTTCTGGTAACTCATACTAAAGTGACAAACAAAGATCTTACAGGGGCACCAAACAGCTAATGAAAAATAGTGACTGAAGAGACTCCTTCACAGGTGAGCTCACAGATTTAGGAGAAGGGAAGCAGAACAGAGAGCTGAGGGCTGAATCAGAATGTTATGTTCCAAGCACAATTATCTTTATAGTTGTAAGCACTTAGGCTACATGCCTTTCAATGTTTTGAAGCCAGTTGGGGATTAGAATTCATAAGATTTGGCAGGTTTTGCTGGGGCAACAGAAAAGGATACACTCTCCCTGTTACTTGCCTTTTCTCTTTGCTTTTGTGGCCAGGATTACCAGAACTCTTGGATATGAGATAAAAATTGTTTTAAAAGTAATCATGCTCCTTGCAGACAAAGCCTGTGTCTTTGTTTCCCCGTTGTCTTTTGGGTAACCACATAGGTCAGATCAAACCACGTGCAGTATTTTATTGTACTTTCCCTACCTTTCTAAAATCTTTTCTGCCTTAAACTTTTGCCAGTGATGGTAGTATCATTGGTGCCTAAAAAAATGCAGTCTCACATATGCAGAAAGGTCTTTGGTGCAGAGGTTTGGAACATGCATATGTGCAGACTAAGTTTAGGATATGAAGCTCAGTGTTACGTTTTATGGCAATTCCCTGTACTTGGGAACTTATACTGAGGTAACAAGCAGTAAAAGCAAGGTAGCTCACACTGGTTTTCGCTGAATTGAGCTCTTGTGTTTATGGCTGTTTCTTTGCAAAGTTACTGTTTCTTGCTTGAGCCTGGGTTTTGGTGAGCTTTCTTTTCCATCTCCCAATGGTTCCTTTCAAATGCTTGGAAAATGGGATTTCTCATGAACTGCATTAATATTTTAGATCACTTCACATTGCTGGGGGAAAATATTATGTTTTGGTCTGGTACCTGTGATTGTTGTGACCAAATCACTGGGGAGAGGTACAAATAATGTATGAACTGGGAGAAGTTGTACATTTAATACCAAGAGTCTGTCTTCTGTTATAGCCTTGAACAGCATCAAGGAAAAGAAACCTTTGATTTGGTTTATGGAGAATACAATTTACTTTAAAAATGTAGTCTTTGGAGAAGGAATGGTAGTATCATCAAAACTGCATCTTCCTGAAGTGATAGACAAATGACTGCCATGAAGGTGTTAAAGAACTCCTTCCACTATAGCATAACCAGGATATTTATCCTGCTAATCAAAAATTTAGTAGCATGTAGGTAAAAACTATCCTAGTCTCACTCTGTATCTCTCTTGAGATTCATGCTTTAGGTTGCATTTAAGGTCTGAAATGTCTGCACATCTGGAGTGGGGATGAGTCCATACTGGATCCTGGAAGCCCTTCCCAGGGTCAGTGCAGTCCATTCCATGAAATGAAATAGTTGTGGGCCTTGACGTTGTCTCAGACTTACTTTATTCTGTAGCTAAAGATTAAAACTTGAACATGTTATACACGTTCATATTGGAAACATAAATTCAGTTGTTGAATGCGCTATGAAAGCTCGAGACTGGCATCTATCCAGGGTATAGGTGAGAGTTTTGGCAGTACAGGAGGAGTTTGAGCACTTGACATTGGAGGTGGTCTATACATATTTGGCAATGCAAGAACTACATTTTGCATTCTAAGGACAGAATTATTTCCTGTCTCAAAAAATCCTGACAATAGCTATATTTTACTGTGGGGCGAGATGAGCATCCATGACAATGGAAAAGGGGACCACCACTTTCAGTGGCAGCTAACCCCTGAATTGGCTTAGCAGCTATCATAAAACTTCCCCTCCTACTTTACCTCATCTCAGCCTCTACTACTACCTGACTGTGACAAAGCACTTGAATCATTTTTGGAGAAGTTAACAGTCGAAAAAAAACCCCACATCTAAAATTATTAACATTGGCTACTAACATATGAAATGAATAGGATGCTTAATGATCTTTTTAGAATTATACCTCAGTTAGTGCATAGCTGTTTCAACTTGGGAAGCAATCTTCTGCAACCACAAAGGGTAAAAAGACATTTTAATAAAAATCTATGTTCTGAGATTGCAATTCTGTACCAGATTAACCAAGCAGAATTGTTATATTGAGCCTCAACAATGTTGTCATTGCCCGTGTACCTGATGTGTTTGGAGAAGGAACAGTAGCTTTCTCAGCAAAGGCCACAATTACATAGTGAGGGTTCACCTAATAGCTATTCTGCTGGTGTAAGCTGCAAAGAAAATGAAGAGTTTGCTAGTACTTTCACAAGCAGTGTATGAACATTGACTGCAGCCTGGCTGTTTCCTCTCTTGCTTAGGTAGCTTAAAAATAGATCGCATTTTCCAAGTGTTTGCAGGTAGCCCCTTTGTGCAGCAGGAGGGTTTGTTGGAGAAAAAACCTTTTATTGCCAGAAGCTGAAAGGATGTGGGAGGATGAAGTGCAGGATATCATTTGCTCAACAACCACAGGAATTAGTGACATAACTCCTCAAACTCTTAAACAGGCCTTAACATGAGGGGAAGGGTATATTTCTCCTGTCCTTTCCCAGTTATTCCCTCCTAAAAAGAAACTGCTGTTTTAAGACAAATTCAAATTGCCTTCTTTCCCATTCTGTCCTGCTCAGTATCCCCCTTGGTCTGGCAGCCAGAACTTCCTCTTTTTTTCTGCTCTTGAGGGCAAACCCAAATGTTTTGGGGTTTTCTGTTTTCCCTCGTTCATAGTGGTTTAAATTAAAGCCTGGAATATCTGTAAGAGGAAATGTCTTGAAAAGTCTGGTCTCTTGTGCTCAGTGGTCTTCACTGGGCACAGTATATACTTACATGTCAGTCTTCCTGCAACCTCTGGATATTCCTTGTCTGTGTGCAGTGGTGGTAGTGGGGAAATGCCCATGTGCATGTGTGTGAACACATCTACCTGGCCCTGGAGAGGTTACATTTATTTGGGGTGCATGTGGGCAAATTAGCAGACCCAACTGTAGGTGGGAAGGCTGATAAGAACAACTTTAACTTTGTTGAATCTTGGGTGACTGGCTTGAAACCTTTGTCTCTTTTTATATCAGCTAAACTATTGCTCTTAGGTAAGAGCAGGGAACTATTACTCTTACTACCTTTGGTCTTAAGTAATTATTTTAGAGCAAGACGGGAATTCCTTTGCAGTTCCAGCTGGAGCAGCTCTAAGTTAAGCCCCTCCACTGGAGATACCCACCCCACATTTGAGAAGCCGTAATTGATGTGTGAGCTCTCACTGTGAAGCTCGTTGGCTTAGCAAAGGTAATTTGAGCTAATCTTTCTAATTTTGCACTGGAACAGAGTGAGAGCCTTCATGCAACCAGTTCTGGGGCTCAACAGGGGTGGTAACTTGAAGAGGGGCTAGTAACTTTGAACTATAAAGAGGTATGCAACAGTGTTTGCATCTAACCAGAATTAATCAACCAAAATGGTAACAATAACAAATAAAATATGTTTGGATGTGTTTTTCATTTACTTGCTTGTTTTTGTTGGGCTTATATGCACAGTGGACTGCAGTTGTTTGGGAACTAGCTATAAAACTGCTTTCTCTTAATTCCTCCGCTTTCCTCCTGCCCTCTATTGTGAAGTTTTCTGTTGTGGACAGAGTCCTTCCACTGCATTAGCCAGAGAAATGTACCTATTAGTTGCATTTTTTCTCCTGGGCAGAAATCTCTCCATAGACAACACCATTTTGTAGGCAAGGCGTGTGCAGCTTTCCAGAGGAGAGCATTGGTAGAACTGTTGCCAGTGTGTTTCAAAAGAAAATCCCAATTCAAAACCAAAACACACAAAAAAAACCCCAAACAAAAACCAAAACAAAACCAAACCAGCCCAAACCTTAATTTAACCAACTTGTCTTTTCAAGTTGCATTGCTTTCTTTGGCCATGTAAATGACACGTTCTGAATGGGTGCAAAACTCCCATGTAGTAATCTTAGGACCATGTCCTGCATAATGCTTTTTTTTTGGTCATGATCTAGAGTGGGATAGACTCCTGGACTGTTTATTTCTCTTCATCACCCCCAGCTCCTTCAGTACAACAGGTCCTGAAGGGAGGAGGAGAGGTATGGACCATAACTGAACTAACATCTCTGCTTCTCTTCCTCTCTCTCCTTCCCTCCTTTTTGCTTCTGTAGCAATATCACAACAGTCTCTTTGCAGATGACCTTTGGTCAGCAACACTGTCGAAGTGAGTTCTTGGTTTGGGGAGGGAAGAACAAATGTTTTGGCTTCCTTCTTCTGCCTCTTCTTCCTCCTCAGGCCTGCAGAGCCTGGGAGAAAGGCAGGGCTGAGCAACTTGGTGTTAGGGAGAGAGGGATGGGGCATCACTGCTGCTGTCTCTCCACACCTCCCTTACAATGTTGACTTGTCTTGCTGGTTGGAAGCTGCTTATCTACAGAATTAATCAAAGGCAGATCAACGCTGCATTCCTTCGGCTGAACTGATTCTCTTTGCTGAACTGATTTTTCTCGCTCCTGTGTTTTGCAGATAGGGATCGTGGATTTCATGTGTGTGTTTTCAGGGAAAGGCAAACTGACATCCTGGCAGAATCCCAAGGAATGGGGTGGGTGGCAGAGTTTATATATGTGCTGGGGGTTGATTTGGCTCTAGCTGCTGTGTAAAGTTCACTTTGGCAGCTGAAAGATGCAGAGAGAAGCACTTTCAGAATTAGAGACAGTGAGGTAATGAGAAAGTGACATAGGAAAGGAAGTGGCGGGGGGGGGGGGTGGACGACGGGGACGGGAGGGGGTGGGGAGGGAGGGAATGGCTCAAAACACGCCTTGACATCACCTGATAGGTTTTCCAGCCTGTGCAGCAGCTATTTTTATTCTTTCAACTCGCAGTATTTACAGCTCAATGACAGCCAACTTGCCAAAAGTGGGGGTGGTGGTATATCCCCGAGTGGGTTGGGGGACTGAAGAGCAGCTCAAAAGCTGCGGTAAAGGTTCAGGTTCCCAGGCATGCCTGCTGCTGTTGCCTGTTTTTACATCTGCATGGTGCTTTACCTTTGGCTACCTGTCATGTCTAGAAGTTTTCTGAATGCTGACTGGCAGCACTAGCTGTCACCAGCTAGTTGAAAAGATCAGAGTATGTAAACTTCAGGCTCTTCCTGAGATCTGGGGAAGCAAGAATGTATAGTGCTTCCAGCTTGGTGGTTCTACTGCTTCCTGAAGGTCACTGTTGGTGGGAGGCAGGATCCTGGGAATATCCAAAGCAAACTCACATTACATAAATGTGATCCTTAGCTAAGAAAAAGTAAGTGACACAAGTGTCAGTGTGAAGTCTGTATTTATTCTGAGGTATAAAATGAATAGAGTCCTAAGACATCAAAGCTTTACAGTGGTGTAGGTGCAGCATTCTGTTATTTTTCCAGCTTTTGTCTGCTTGCTAGAAAATCAAAGATCTTCAAATATAGTGAGCTCATACTTCTTTATATGGGTTCATCTGGCTTAGACCTTGACTGAGATCTTTCTCATATTGCCTGAGTGAGCATATATTGCAGCTGTTTGACAGTTTATAGCAGTATATTGTTTAGATTTCGTCACTAAATTGTCTGCACGCACATCCTTGCAGGCATTGTGTCCTCCAAGAATATAAGTACTGGGGGAAGGATGACAGAGAACCCTCTGCAGGGAGGACTGGAGGCGAATAGGAAAAAATGCACCTTTCAAGTTGGTGTGGGGGGGTTGTAAGCACACTTTCTATCTGCTCATTAATTTGAATTTAAAGAATACGTTAATTTTGGGAATAAAACCGATGGTGCAGTTTTGTACTACAGCTAAGCTGATCTGAAGTCTAGCCTATGTCAAGAATGGTGTGGCCTCTCTCTCCCTTCCTAGCGGTGTTCACCAGCCAGCAGCTCTGGTGCTCATCCCACTTGTTGGTAATGCTGTTTAGTAGGTTCAATCAGGTCATTAAGATATGAGATGAATGTCAGAGCTGGTTTTAAGGAGGCTAAGAGAGTGAATGGCTAGGAGAAGGTGAACTGGGAGTGATCTTTTTGGTGATAGTCAACTTTAAGCTGTAGCACCTTGCAGTTTTGATGGCAACTTTGCACAGGTAAAATTTTGTGTGCTCCTGGAATTTAAAGGTCAGATGTCCACAGAAGGGTTAGAACTTAACTTGAGTATGGTTCAGTCTTCCATGTTTCTATTCTAGCACAGAACAGGAATTTGAAAAAGCTGCTGCTTTTATGCTGTCATGGCTTTTAGGATAGAAAAAGAAAAGAAGAGAAAGTTAATTAATTAGTTCAAAATAGTAAGTAATGATAACTGACATTCAAATACCAGTATTGCATTCTGTGCCCACCAGGCCTCAGAACTAGCAGCTGTATCTGTGCAAGCCATATGTGCACCTGATGTTACTTTTTATTTCTGTATGAGAGTATAAATAGAAATGCAGCATCTTGAGGAAGAACACATTCCCACAGTCTGTATCTCATTTCAGACTTGAAAGTCAAAGGATGTAAGGCTCAATAGATGTCTCATGGACAGATTATGAAAATTGGGCCCAACGTTTTCCAAACCAGAAATCTTTGGCAAATACTTAGGATCCCATTGATAAAGGTGAGCTTTCTGCCAACAGCACTGCTGCCAATTCCAGGTTAATGATTGTGCAAGACACTGACTGCAGAACATGGACTGGTGTGGGTTGATGCTACTTTTCTGGAGTGGTTAAGCAACTGAAATTGTTGTTGGAAATCCTACATCTGCTGTGAAATGGACCTTCCCTTCTACCCTGTGGATTCCCGAAGTAACTCTCAAAATTACTCATGAAGTCTTACTTGTTCTTACAGTGTATGGACATTTCTGTCCATGTGATCATTGATCAGACTTTCAGATCTGTTATTGGTACATCGGGATCCAATGAAACAAATTAAACTTTTGTTTAACTTTTTGATGCTCCTGAACATCTGGCAGTAGTGTCAGTGTTTCATGCAATATATGTTGATTTTGGTCTTTACTCATCCATCGTATTTTGCTAGAAGGTACCGCACGAGTGCTTACTCATGTGTTGAAGATCTCCATTCTGGGCCCCTCAGAGTTTGCCTTCTTACAGCATGTAGGGCATTATCCAAGCCCTTTTTGTACTGTTCTGGCCCATCCTTTTCTGTTTTAGATAATTGCTTCTCCTTTCAGAACACTAATTAATGCTTTAGGAAATAGTTGAGGCTGTTGAACAAAATTTTAAAATATCTCTCTCAGCAAAGAAAAGATTTATCTGTGTTTCATTCAGCCAGTGAGTTTTTCTTTCTAAGCTATTTTCTACAAAGGAAGAAAGGTATGTCTACATATATCTGCAGGTCTGCAATCATACATTGAGAAGATCAAATCTTCATCAAGTTGAATTTGTGAATTGTAGCAGCAGAGGCTTAGTTATATCATTAGACTGCCAAAAAGCCCAATATATTTCACGTACTGTTAGCAGTTTGGTGCCTCTCTTCTTTCAGGTCTTTAAGTGTACTTCCTCAGAACTCAGGCAACATCTTGGGGCTGTTTTGGCAGTACCTGGGTATTGGTGAGTCAGCTGGATGGAGCAACTGGCTCACACTTCCCAGGCCTTCCACAGTACTGAGCTGCTGGCTCAGAGGCCCAGTTTGGCAAAATAAGAGCCGTCTTTGACCTCTGTAGCTGAATCTTGTGATTTCCACCATCCAGATGATGTATTGCTTGCCAGAAGAAGCAGGACTCAGGCTGGCACAGGGTAGTTGTTCTTCAGCTATTACAGTAATTATGGGACCTGTCTGCACAGAGGCCTGATTCAATGTGCAGCCGTGTGTTGCTGTTGAAAGGGGAGATCTGGACAGTGTGTTTCTTCCTCCCCTCCTTCACGCTGGCTTTAGCTCTCCTGTGCTCTGACAGATCAGCTTCCCCAGGCAGCTCCCTGCAGCGTCACAGCTGCTAATGCTCACGCAAAAGCGGGCTCATCTATTTATGCAGTAATTTGACCTTATTGGCCAAAGTTCATTGTGAAACTGAACCTTTATGTGACTTTTACAAATCATAAATTTAAGGTGAGAGTTTGTGTTGAGTATACATTGGTAATTTAGGAATAGTGAGGTTACAGAACTCTATATTATCACTAAAGGTATTTTTTTACCAATTGGAACTTCAGAGTTGGGATACTTTTCTGATTAAAGTTTCAACATTTCGAAGTAAGAAGAGCAATGTTGAAGGTACTCAGAAATGTCACTGCCATCTAGCATCATTAATATGTTTTGTTTCTTTAATGCAGCTTATGGCAGAGTTAAAGTAATGCTTTTTAAATTTGGTGGAACACCACTTTTTTTAGATAAGCGTTGTTACTAGAGGCTTTTTCCCCCCTGTGGTTGTTATTGCAGCCTTGCTTTATAAAATTTTTTGGATGCCTCTCAAACCTATTTAGAGACAAGAAATTTTTGTCTTGCTTGGGAGCAGGGGGGACACAATATGAAATGAAGACTGTTCCAATAGTGTTTAAAGTATTCACCTTCTTATTTTTGTAATGTCCATGTGGCTATTTTTGCTCCAAGCTTGGAGGATGACACTGATTATTATTATTATTTTTTTTTTTTTTTTCTGGAAAGATACCAGAATACTGTTTTTCAGGTATGTGTATTCATTGGAAAACTCTATTCCCTCCCCTGCCCAGCAGACTTCATTGCACCTTCTATGATGCATGCCTTAGGAAGATTAAAAATCCACAGGCTGTACTGGTGAGAGAACCTCCTGGCTGTTGCTTGGATGGGTTGTGCTTTTCCCTGTCCATTTCCAATTCCAGTATCTTTCTGGGTAGTATGTATATCCAAAGTGTGTCAATCATATGACCTCTGTTCATGATGCACATTAAATAAGCTCCAGGTGAGACTACTGCCTCCATAGAAGGACAGATTCTGAAGTTTTAGTGTTTGCAGTAGAGGGTTATTGATTTGGGGTGGCTGATGATCTTCAGCTGGCTGTTTTTACTAGGGCTGGGAGTAAGGATTTAAGGGAAGAAGAGGCGAGAATGTGTGCTTGTACAAATGTAGGCTGCTCTTATATGTGGTCTCAGAGTAAATGCATATAAGAACTCTGTTTCCTGGGTTATCAGTTTAGCTTTCTCCACAACTAAAATTACATTTCTAACAGTTTAAACAGGAAGGAAAACAGGGCAGTGTGGCTCCGGCACTCAGCGCTGGTGGTGGTGTAGCTGTGTGCAGGGCGGGCTTACAGTCAGGAGGTGCGGCAGAGAGAGGGTTGTTCTCAGTCACATGATATTGCCTGTCTGGCAGGTGTCTGTAGTGTGAGTAGAGGAACCAACTGTTCACTATTTTGGGTGAATGAGGTTGGCTGTCACTGCAAGTGGCCCCACGAAGAAGTCCACGCATCTGTTGATAAGCACCGCTCTGCATACTGGGATCCTGAATGCTTATAGCTGCTTGCTGAACCAGTGAAGTTTCTGTCTGAGCTTTGAGATAGTAGGGAGAAAAGTTTTGCCAAGAGACTTGCTGATTTTAATCTTTAGATGTTGGCTGTCAGGATTTGTCTGTTCCTCAAGTATCTCTCTGTTCCTATGCAAGCACAGCCTTGGAATCTAGCAGTAAATTGATTTTTTTTTTTTTTTTGCCACTCTCCCGCTTGGTGCAGTGACCGAAACCTGGTAGAGAGGGATTGTGGTTGTGTCTCCTCTGAGGATTAAGCACCCCTTCCACTAGCCTGGGACGCCTCCTGTGTTACAGAATTTGCCTCCAGGTCCAGGGATTTCCTCTAATATGTTGGATAAAGCCAAGACACTCCAGCCTGCCTATGTTGGGATTGTGCCACTTGCAGAGACTGTGTCAAAGCAAGGGAAGAGCTGTTCAAGCACATATCAGGATTCATACCACAGTTTACGAGAAGGTTAGCAGGCTCTGCTTTCTTTGTTGTAGGCACTATATCATGGGTTTGTGTGGTGTCCTTTTTTTTTTTTATTTTTGTTGTCTTGTGTATTGAATCTGCCTGCTTTTTCTTTTCTGGGCAATAGTCCAGATTTTGGGTTTCCCACTGACTCCTCTGACCTGTTGTCCCTGAGGGCGCTCATAAGCATGTCACAGGACGAGGCTGAAGCTGTGTATGTAGTGACTTGCAGTGCCTGGACCTTGGGACAGTTTCTCTTGCATTTGGAAGTTTTAATTTCAGAGTTTAAATTTCTTCCTCTATGTCTGCAGGGCTCTTGTAAGCAATGTTTTAAGGCTGTTTTATTAAAGCTTTAAAGGTTTGTTCTGGAGTGGCAACTCTGACTTTAAGGAGATAAGAGTTACCACGTTTTAAGTTTCAATGTGGTGGTGTTTGGAGAGTGGGGAAGGAGTGGGGTGTATACATCTAAATGTGATTGGTTTAGATAATGGTATTCTCCTGCAAATATATGTGATTTTTATAGGAGTTTGACAATTCTGAAAGATGTAGATTGAGGTCGAATTTCAGGGAGTGATATCTACAAGGGCAGAATCTGATCTAGAGGGATTGAAGAAGATTGAGAAGATGAAAACAGACAGTGAGCCATGCATAGTGCCTGGTGTAATAAATAGGAACAAACAGGAACCAGGAAACTATTACAGGGAAGAATGGTAGAACATTAAAAAAATACCAATGGGAAACATAAGAAGATTTACATTTTATCGAAATACTGGATCTGTGTAGCTACAGGTGGAATTTTAATAGTAACTTGCAGGAGTGAACAAAGACCTTGAGCACAGTGGCCTCAGAAATAAGGTGATGACTGATTTTAAGAGCAAGTAATGTGATCTGAAAGGAGCGGAAAATTACTTTCAGTGACATTTTGGACAGAAAACCAAAGTAAATGTTGGTAGGAGATGAGGACAAAAAGCCAGATAGAATAAGGCCATGTTTGTTGTGGAAAGATGACCGGTGTGTGAAGACAATTTTAGCAGTTGCATTTAGAGGTTTTTTCTGTCATATGCAGCTCTATGCCTGCTGAAGCTGCCAAACAAAACTGTTAAGTTTCTACCCCCATTGTCACTTTCCCTACCGAGCCTCTTTAACAGACATCAAGAGTTAGCTTATTATTAGATTTTTAAAATATTACTATTTTTGTGCTTGTTTTCATTGGAAAAGGATAAGAAAACTGAAGTCACAGTCCTCAAATTCAAGTTTAGTAGTCATAAATACGTTAGTATAGGCAGTATTCCCAGATTACTTTGTGTGCTCTGGAGGCAGAGAACTGCAATACATCAATCTTCAGAGTTAAAAAACAAACCAAATAAAAAAAAAAAGCCAGAACTTGCAGCTGTCTTGTATTTGGAAGGCATTGATTTTCACAGAGGTGAGCACTCTGCATTTGGATGTGCCAGGATATATCTTTTATCCAGTCACTAAATATCACAGACTCTATGGTGGGATAACATGTAGAACGAAGCAAATGCACTTCTGTAGTACTTTAATCAGTATAAAAATGTTTGTCGCTGTCTCAAGTTAAAGCAAATTAAGGTCATTGAATTCTTGTATAATTCTTGTTATTGAAAAAGCTGTGTTGACTCTGCGAAGTGCAGCAATATAATCAGCCTGCTTCGGTGTCTAATTCATGATACTCTAGTATCGTATCTGGTGAGGAAAGCTACTTTCTACCAGCTACTTAACAGGAAGGGTAGAGAAGAAAAATAGATGCTGCCAGATTCTTTCATGTCAGAAAAGAACAACCCTTTAGCTTTGCTGCTGCTCCATTCAAGTCTCCTGCAGTTTCAGGATGCCTGTTGTATTTATGCTGTAGCGTTCACTGGGTTTTGCAGAGCTAAATCTGACAGGCAGTAGAGAAGCAGATGCACTCAACGTGTAAACCCTTATGGAAGCTCTGGAAGGACAGAATTATTGAGCTGAAACTATAATGACTGTTTTACCTTAGTTTTGGTCTCCCTAAAAATGGGACAGCTTAGTTTTGTTATCACCTAGGACAGAAAATTCATGCACTTCTCTTCCTCACTCTTTACTACACAGAGGTGAATGGGTGCAAGTCTGCTTTCTCCTCTTTATAAAGCCAGGCAAATAAGGGGTGTTTGTTATGCTGACAATGCTCGTACCTGTGCTCTTAATAAATCTCATGAGAAGTGGCTATCTGGAATAGACTTCATCTAGTTTCCTTGCCTCCAGAAAACAGATGGTCTCCCAAATCTGTTTGTTGTTTGTTTGTTTGTTTGTTTGTTTTTTTAATTTTAATTGTGACTTGATATTGAAGTTTGGGAACTGCTGATTCTTTCCACGCAGAAATGGATTTGCTGTGGGGAAGTCAAAGAATATATGCTTGTATTTTTCGAAGTATGTGTTGTGGCAGTTATTTGTAAAATTCCTAGCATTCAGGAATCCATAAACATGTTTTCTATTCAAGAATGCCTTGGAATGATTTAGTTTTCTAATACCACAGCCCAGTTTGCAGTTCCTAGACCAGTTAACATAACAGTTTGGTAGCCACTCATGAAAGAAATGAATCACAAGTGTTAAAAAATTTCAGAAAGCTACTAAAAATTGATTAGCATTCATGTCAGTCTAGCTTAGAATTAAGTACTCCCAAAAGTAAATTCCAACTTTTCTACCTCTGTGCAATGCCTTTCATTCATTGCTCTTAAACTAAACCGTTCTTTTGGCAAGTCTTCCCTTCAAAAATGTTCAATGTGACTTGGGGGCTGACAGTGAAACTCACCTGTCTTTTTCCAAGATTTGTGTCTCAGGGCCCAGACACACGAACAAGTTCCTGCATGCCATCTGATCTGCAGTAACTGTGTGCACATTCTTGGTCCACAGCAAATGTGAGGTAATTTGAGTTAGCTTAGCCTTTGATTAAACTATTAATATCTGTTCAGTACTTTGAAGAGATCAGGCGTCATGCAAGTGCTTGTTAACATATGGCTTCCTTCACAAGTGATCTAGACCTTATTGTTATAATGCTTCTGGGCACCTCAAGGTAGAGCTGGCAGGTGGCTGTACCTCACCTGGTAGAGGGCAGAAGAACCTGCATATGTGGACGCGGAAGCTCTCAACACCAAGATATCCCCGCCAGGGGGACAGCCCCTGCCTCTGAGGCATCTCACAGGAATGCAGGGTGTCAATTTTCTGTAAAGATTGATCTGTGTCTTCTTAGTTCAGAGCGGACCTAAAGATGCTGTGGTAGATGTCGAAGTGATGCTTCATGCAAATACATGGGTAAGGAAGGTCAGAAACCAGTCACAAAATGTAGCAGGCACATCTCTGAATTATCCAGATACATCCCACAATTTAGAATTATTTATGCAAATAGTGCTCTGAGACAGAAAACCTTAGAAAATGTGTTGAACTATTGGGAGCTGACCTGCTGGCACTTCTTATGGCAAATCCAGAGGCACACCAAACATATGTAGTTTGACTCCGCAAAACCTCATGCTGCAACCATTCTTGGCAAATGTGTAGCACAGTGACTGTGATTATGCTTAAAAGGTAAGAGCCACAATGGAGGTATAATGATATATCAATGTGAGGTGGCTCAGAGTTGGTGGTAGGAGGTCAATTTACATTTATTTTTGCTTAATTCAGTGTGCTTCATTTGACCGGGAAGATTTTGAGGTGTTTCAGGGTATTTGTTAACTCTGTAACCAGTGGGCAGCTTAGGAAAGAGTTAGCACTGAATTACCAGGGTTTTTCTAAGTCAGTTGTTACCAGTGGAAGGACAGTCATAGCATTGTCCCTGGAGCTGAATTCACATTTTTTTTCGGTCCTGCTGCCCTAATGAGTTTTTGGTTTTTTTGGATATGACATGTTTTTCCCCTCTTGGAGTTTACTGAACTATTCCTGTCAGTGTAATGATCCCCAGCTGTTGCTTTAGCCCTGGCTATTTTCATGCTGGGAATGGGAGGAGGAGGAGAGGAACAGAGACCAGCTTGTTTACCACACTATGATCTACTTAATTTGTCAAAAAACAGTTACTATACGACTTTCTTTAGCACAAAGTAATACTAAGAGGAAAGAGTTGTAGTCTCAGACCTGCAAGAGCAACAAGATATAGGGACTCATCAACACATGCAGAAAACAAGAAAAATAGAAACTGGGTGTGGTGCAGTGAATGCAGCTGTCAGTAGTATTTATGCAGACAATGCTTTGAACTAATAATGATATTGAGTAAAATTTGCAGTAAGTACTTTCCTGCCCTATCAACTGAATTTTTTTCGCAGTTAAACTGAGCTTCATGTTCAACAGCAGTGGTGCTGGGGCATTGGTAATCCTAGAAACTGGGAAACATGTCAATAAAGCTTGAAAAAACTTGTTCGGCTCTGGAATTACTCATTATTTGATAATTATCTGTTGTTTATTTTGTTAAGAAAATAGCTGTATTTATACTTTTAAACAGCAAAGGACTGATGCTTAGTCTTCCCAGGAGCTGTTGAAAAGCAGATGCTTTTTTGAAAATAGAACTCCAATACTTAAGCTCACATCACCTGTTTTGCATCCAGAAACAACTTGTGCATTTAACACGCTTGTTCAGAGTCCTTGCCAGCCAGATGTCACTGTGACTCTCGTGCCCGAAGAAGATAAGGGTCAGTGACAGTTGTGGTTTCTGCTCGTGTCGTTGGATCCACGTCAGGCTGCCTGTGTAAATCTTATCTCAGTCCTTCAATAATCTGTAAGGTCTGTCACTAGTCACCTCAGATTTTTCAGCATTCTGTCACACCTGCAAGCCATTGATCAACATCTTAACGAATATCTATACCAAAAATAAGTGCCTGCTTAGATCTTTCCTTTCGTGCCCCAACTCCCATCTCTCTAGTCTTTTCTGAGCATTGAATTACTGATCTTGTCACCTGCTGCATCAATAAATTTCAATCCAAAATGTTAAAGTAGCACATTTCTTGGCAAGAACCTCTGCAGCCTATGGTAGAAAATGGGATATGGCCCTTGACATAGTTGGGGTTTATCAAACGAGAACATGCAGTGAGCCTATGGGGCAAATAGTGTTCCTTTTTCTTGCAGGAGGCCTGTAACTGGATGCATAATCTACTGAATGACATTGATGTGGAGCAGAACTCATTATTTGCTTTCTCTTACTTGGGCCAGTGGAAGTAGATACAATGTTTTTCCTTGGCAATATATAAAATTTACTAACCCCATGTCTCTTCAAACTAAGAGCAGACCTGTGGTAGCTGAAGTACATTGCAATATGGTGATTGTTAATAAGAACTATAAAATATTTTTTGCTCATCAGTGTCTTCAGGATTTTTCCCAGTGTTCAGTGAGATGAGTAAAAGAACTGTGCAGGCGTTCTACTGTCAGAGTTTAGTGTGTATTTAATATAATTAGCACGCTTCTAAGAAAACAAAGATTTGAACTTTCCAGTCTGCAGTTCTGCCACCTAAAATTAGATTAAGCCTGGGGAAACTAACAAGAAATGTGAAAGAAGGTCAATAAATAAGAGGATATATTGATTTGGGACATGGATTCTTCCCATAATTCACAGTGAAAATTGGTGAATTCTGGACAATCTCCTTTTAATTCAAACTTTCAGAAGTAAGCAAAATATTCCAAAGTAAAGAAAATATTTTGTAAAACAAATAGCTATTTGAAAGTTTTCCAACAGAAGTGCCCTGGTAGGGACAGGGCCCATCTATAAAGACCTCACCCTGTGGTCTTCATCCCTGATGGCAGCTCATGGAGCTGAAGGAAGCACAGACTGGAGTCTGATGGCCCGTCACCATTCTGAGGGTATTTCCTGTAACGTCTCTGCTGCACCCTACCAGATGTCACATTTTTGGTAACTTTCCTCACTGGAACACTTGTCAGGGCACACGCATTGTGTTGCCCAGCTGCATTGTTGGGGAGGGATCTGAGTGATGCCCTCTGGGTGACAGAAGGAAGAGATCTACTTTCAACTCTCTGCAAGGAGTTTCCCCAGCTTTGTGTTGCTACTTGTTTCTCTAGTATTAAATGCATGGCGGCTATAGCTGTGTTTTTTTGTAGAAATTGAATGTGGTGGTAGCTATGTTCTTTGGTTACTCATCTCTGCAAATATCCCAGCAGTGCTGGAAGCCAAGATGTGGAAGCTCACTTTGCATAATTTGGACAGTATTACAAGCAGCATGTAACCTGTCCCTGCACACAGTTGCGGGTTTTCTTTCGTATTTTGATGAGCGCTCTTTGTGATGCTCTTTTTTTTCACTTTCACTTCCCTAAAGTATTACGTATAGAAGTCCTCCTAAGCCTGCTTGCAGCTCACTCCTTTTTCTGTGCTCCGATGGGAAATTTTCCCTTTTCAGAAGTGGAAGACAACGTTTTAGAAGTAGATGCTAAACTAGTAGCACCTTTGTGCCTCGCTGAGAGTCTGTTTTACTGCTGCTAATAATAGCTGTCACATTGACTGCAGGCAGTTTAGAACGAGGATTGTGTCTTGAAGACTGACACGTGGCTGTGAGTCCAACTACAGCAGTTGCAAATGCTGTCACCGCATAGGTATCTCCCCTGCCTCTTAGCTGGAGGGAGCAACAGAAAGGAAACGTGTCTGCCCTTCGCTTGCTTTTGTCCGGTACATTAGTGAAAGCCCACTTCTATTAGCAGTTGGAGAGAATCTTCCGCTGTGTGCAATGAGTGTGGGAGGACCTGCTGCTGCTGGCAGTCTCCTCTAGTGCCCTTCAGTAGAGGACTGAGCCAACAGTAACATTTTAAGCATCTGCAGAATTTGCCCACCAGTCTGAAGTCAGTGGTCATGCAGGCCGTTCTGGACTGATGGGTTTTTTTAGTTTGCTGATTGACCTGTTACACAGAATTATATTATTTAGATATTTATAGCTATGATAGCACTTAAAAAACACACTATGCCATATGGCTGGATTCATTTTTAATGCCGTGGATCTTCCCCCATGCAAAACTCCCAAGAAAGTTGGTCCTGGAGATCTGTAGTCTAGAGTTTTGAAAGAAAGTAAATATCCAAAGAGAAAGGAAGTAAAAAGTAGTACGTAAGTGCTATCAGATCACAGTTCAATGGGTTTAAGGGAATTTCATGTGCTTTTTTACGTGTAATGCAAATTCTAGGGATTGGCTTCCATACTGACCTGCTGTGAGACAGAAGGATATGATAGCTGTAGCTGAATCTTATAACTATTTTACAAGTAAAATTCATACTTAAACTGTAAAGAAGGCATCAGTCTGTTGCACTACAAAGGCTGGGATTTTTATTTGAACCTCAGATGCCACGATTGTGGCATATGTTCTTTGCAGTCTTTGAGAAAAGAGCAAAGGTGCTTCTTACTGCCATGAATTAAAGAAATACCAAGAATCATAGAATAGTTTGGGTTGGAAGGGACCCTCAAAGGTCATCTAGTCCAACCCCCTGCAATAAGCAGGGACATCTTCAACTAGATCAGGTTGCTCAGAGCCCCGTCCAGCCTGGTCTTGAATGTTTCCAAGGATGAGGCATCTACCAACTCTCTGGGCAACCTGGGCCAGTGTTTCACCACCCTCATCATAAAGAATTGGTTCCTTATAGCTACCCTAAATCTATAATCTTTTAGTTTAAAACCATTGCCCATTGTTCTATCACAACAGGTCCTGCTAAAAAGTTTGTCCCCATGGTAATTCCTTGTAGCATCTACTTGAAGTTCTTGCTAAGAGAGGATACTGAGGCTTGGACAAAAGCTGGTGGCAGGAATGCTAGCCAAATAGGGTCTTTATTTTGCGTACAATATGCACCACTTTTCTTCCACGTCTCATGAAGTAACTGTCAGCACAATCAACCAGCTGAAGCTGGGAGATGGTGAAGGTAGCTAATTTAAAATTATAAGGGCCAGCTTTCTGAGTTCCCTATATAACTGGTTAATTACTACTTCTAAGGAACTGCTGGTTTTGTATTTAAATTTGCATACTTCTAAGTCCTTTTTTCTGCCACTTGTGGAAGAAGCACATTTACTCTCATTTGCATTTGGTTTCAGTAAAACAAACAGATTTAGGTGGTTAAGAATGTGAAATAGTGTTGGAAATGCAGAATTATTCCACATTTAAGTGGAAAACCCCAAAACACAGCTCATATGTCATGGTGTCCCAGCTGTTGCCACAGTTCCATGGTATCTTGACCATTAGATGATTCCTGTGAAGAGAGCCTTTTAATTTCTATCTGTAGAGGGTGCCCTGTGGCAGAAGGAAGGCTCAATCACTGGGCCAACACCACAGTCTCTGAGAAATGTTTGAGGAAGTTTCTGGCCTTGATATGAGAGGCTGTTAGTGCACTGGAGCACTGTGCTATAGCAGAAATTGCAGTATGGGAGGTGAGCTATGAAGGAAAAGTATTAGACAATGCCTCTTATTGCTGAAAGAGGCATGGAAGGATTTCCTCATCAATTTTAGTATTATAAACATGTCTAATCGATCATGTGCTTTATGGGTGTGTCTTGGTGCTGTCCAAAGATTTGGGTTTTTTTCTTTTTAATAGAAACACACAAAATTACATAATTCCCTGAACCCAGAGTTTTAAATAAAATGACAAATTGTTCAGATTCTGATGTATCTCCAAACATGTTTTTGTTTTTTCTTCTGTATAATTTTTCAGAAAAAATATGAACAATTCTCATGTCTCAGTCTTAAGGAAAATAAAAAGGTTGAAGCTCTTTCTTATAGGCAGAGATAGCTGTACCTTTCCAATTAAAACAAACAAACAAAAAACAACACCACCAAAAAACCTAAAAGGATTCAAACTTGTTTTTCCCTTCTGTAACTTGCCTTTTGTAGAGTCACGTTAGGAGACAGCTGTAGATTTGATTGTCAGGATATATCTACTCAGTCCTTCTTTTTCCTTTATTTGTCCCCATCTGCCAAGTCATATTAAATTATCTTGGAGTGTTTATTACTAGGGTCTTCTTTGCAAGGTGGTTAAGGGCAACGTTAGTTCCTCCTTGTTCATTGTTTCATGGAAACATATAAATTAGTATAGGCTGTGACTCAAGCTTACATGGGGAGCTGGGAAATTCTCTCTGTTTTTCCCCTTCAAACCTTCTCTTCCAGCTATAGATAGCAACAATGGATGTGTAGATGGCATCAACAAGCACTGATTACAGATATTTACTGTCTTACGATACCGGTGTGTCAATTTTAGGTAGACCTTTCCAGCTCGGTATTTTGTTACAGGGTCATCTTGTTGAATCATGCATGGTAGCCAGACTCTGGAGATATGGATATGTGCCTAGTTATTCACATGCGTAGTTTTCACCTAACCAGTATTACTGGGAAGAAGTAATTTTATAAGAATCTGTACCCTGCACAGAAAGCAAACCAACTTTTCCTGTTGACAAGCTTGTTGCACATTTTAACATGTTGCATATCTTACTAAATATACCAGGTTACATGTATTTCAGGTTATTTTCTTAAAGTCCTATTCAATTTTAATAGTTTCAGTGAGTGCTGAAATGGACTATTAAGTGTACCAAGATTTTATGATAAGAGTGGGCTTCTATGCGTTCAATACAAAGACTCATCTACTAATAGCAATGCATTTATCTGATTTTAAAATTTTAGTATTGAAGGAGAAAAAGTTGGCATTGCATTAAAAGTAGCAATGATTTAAGTGGCATGAAAACCTCCTAAATTTTACATGTTTAATGGAAATAGGAGGAGTTAAATCATGAAGAACGTAAATGCAAATGCAGTAGAATGCACAGTCACTGCTAGTCTTTATTGTAAATAAACATTAAAAGAACCCTGCAAAATTCAGCATAACTTTTGTAGTAATAATGAAGTTTGCATATATTTAGAGTCATATACATGAGTAGCACCCACAAAATAAACGCATTCATTTGTGTGCAATATTGAGAACTGAGATTGTAAACTTCTAAAACTATGAACTGGTTCTTCCTTTTGCATCTGCACATTTTCCTCCCCAGAATGGCAATACTGACCTGAGCCTTTGAGAACCACTGACAGGAGTAACTATTTTGTCTCGTCTGGAGGTTAGATCACATTATGTCGTGATACCTGGACTATGCTGCTGCTTTTGTTTGTTTTGTAATGCTGTGTCCTAACAGAACTAAAATTGCTGTAAACAGTGCCTTTATCTTCTAAATACAGTTTTTAATTAACACTACTTCGGTTTTCACATTGTATCAAATATGATACAAAGCCTCAAAAATGACCTGCTGATGTAGCTTGTTCTGTGCTCACAGTGTGAGCCAGCTACTTTTGTGGTAACATGTGGAATGAAAATAGATTCTTTTGCTTTTGATTGTGCATTTGCTTCTGATTCCAAATTCTTTGGGGACCAGTTTCTTCTGTAGGTTGGGATCTTTGATTCTGCTAAATTAACCATATCAAAGAATCTGTATTTGTCTATCTCCACTAAGAGAGCTATTTAATGCCTCATAACATTGACTCATTAAAAGATAATACATGCAAGTATTTCATCATCCTTTGAAAACATTAAAAAAAATTATTCCTATTTCATATTTACAACAGCATCCTCCCAATAAAAAGGGACTTTTGGCCTGTACCTGATTTTTGTTTCTAGTTGCCCAAACTAGTCTTTGGAACATGGTCATGTAGACAACGCATCTAATAGGTCAGCAGGCATGTGTAAGCTGCATGTCATGTCAATGGTTTTATATGACCCAAGAACATTTTGAGCTGTAGAAGCTTTGAAGAGTGTGATTTTATCAGGAAACAAGCCCTTCTTGTCCTGAGGGTATCAGATCATTTTCTCTCTTCCTCCTCTTTGAGTTCTTAAATGACCAGTCACTCCTTTCTCTGTAGTTTTCAGTTGCTTTTAAAAGCTTCTGGGCATTTGAGAGTCTGAAGGCTTTTAGAAGTGCTGGATGGAAAAAAAAAAAACTAGTGTTACATGACCCACATTACATCCTTGGATTATTACTAGCACATCTACTGTACTATTTTGAAAGTTGATGCTTTGGAGGTGAAGGTTCTGCTCTGGTTTTTAAGAATCTCTTGAGAGAGGTTTTAGGTCTACATCAGGCAGAATTGTACTCCTGTGCTCACTTGTGCAAATTTGTAATGCTCTCAAAAGCTTACTAAGAGGATAAGAAAGAAAAGGTGGTCATCAAAAAGTTTCAGGTCCTCTATACTAGATCTGCCTTTGATGCAGTTGTATGGATTTCTTGATTAACCCTGTTTGGCTTTGTGCCTACAATCATCTCTGGTGGACAAGCACAACTGGGTAAGGAGTTTATCAGTGTTTCCCAAACTGATTTGAGACACCTGCCCATCTAAGCGTATTGTGGCAGAACATCCTGATTTCTGCAGAGCTGCTAAGAAATCCACTTTCATCATTCATGTGACCTGCAGTAGGGACCCACTCCTGGCCCTGGTTTTGTTTGCTGTTCTGGATCTCCTTCACAAGCCTCCTCTTTGGGTGTAGGGAGCATGATCCCAACCCTGCTTCTCACAAAGACAAGACCACAGCATGAATATAAATAAGTGGCTTTTGCCTCTAGTGTGAAAAGTTCTTGTAACAGTTTAAGAGACCAAACCAAATTCTCTTTCTATTATTTACCCTCCCAGACTCTATTTTATCAGTACTGTGGTTGCTAAGGAAGAGATGAGGGAACTGCCTGCATTTTAATAGCAGCCGTTGTCACTGCAGTAGAGAAAAGGGGTAACAGAATGTGAGATGGTCTGAAATAGTAAAGAAAGAAACTTCTGCTTAACTGTCCCTTTGCCTAGGCTTGCTCCAAGCTATTCTTTAAAATGCATTGAAATGAATAGAATCATATGCCTGCTATTCCCAACAGCAGTGGATGTCTGCACATTCTGAGGATCAACGGTATATCTGCTGCTTCTCCTTCACCCCACAGAGGGACATGAATTTTTGGCATCCCCTTCCCAGGATAGCAAAATGTCATATAATCCCTGCAGTTTGGGTGTCATTTACAGTCTGCTTCACTTAAATGCTTCTCTGTTAACTGCACAGTCTGCTTAAATGCAAAGCCAGCGTGTATTCCTCATCAGCAGTTAGTGGATTAAAATGCTGTTAGGCTCAGAAAATTGCCTTTAAAAAAGGCCTGAAAAGTTGGCCTTTCTTTGTTGGTAACCCCCCTTCTAGCACATTCTGTGTGATGTAGGGGGTGTTGTTGACAGCACGAGAACAACTTAGCTATGGAAAAAAAAAAAGGTGTCATCCACCTCAGCAATTTGAGCTATTTTCAGAATTAATTTTGACCATTGTATACTCACTTATTGATCATGAAGTATTAGAGCTGATTTTTTCTTATAGCTTCTTGCGGATGCTACAAAAATTTCGGTAATACTAACCACCCTTTGCCGCTTCTGTACAGAAGCATTTTGCAACTGGAGTTTAGCAGATGCTGCTACTGCTGGTGTATGAACCAACATCTAATCTGTCTTCCCATCAAAGCATGAAAGAGCTAATGCAACTCAACATTTGTTTTGTAAGCAGGCACAGCTGAAAAACGCTCAGAGACAGTTTTCCGTTTGAGGGACAGGTTTTCTTACCACATCTCCAAGGGACTGAATTCAGTCATAAATGTAGGCTATAACCTCCACTAGAAGCAACAGCTGATGTGCTGCATATTTCAAAGCTGAATTTGGCACTGGCTGGTGGTCAAATGTGACTATTTAATCAGAAACTAGGGAAAAAAAAATCTCAATATATTTAGAATGGCTGCTGTTGGCTGAGTGGTAAGTGGAAAGGTGGCTTCACCCTTCAAAGCAGTAATTAATGGCACTGTGATATTTAAGTTAGAGGCCCCAGTGCTGCACAGACAGCTGTGCTGATTTTTGTTCAGCAAGTATCCCATGTCCAAGCCTACTTTTATGGTTGCATATTATAATTAAGTTGGTTGCATGTAGGCTGTTGGTTTAGTTGCTTGGTGTTATACAGATTGTACTCAAAAATTGAAAAATATATTTGTGGGCTGCAAAAGGTGGCCTAGTGCAACATTGCCTTAGGCTGTGGTCTTTGACCCTCACAAAGTAAACCCAGTCAGACCTACTTAGTGCTACGCCAGGAAAAATTCTCCTAAAAAAATCTATGTCACTACCAAATGGTGGAGGCATTTATGAACTAACTGGCAGGTTTCCATCTCAGTGCATGCTGTATTAATGCTTTCTTGCAAGTTAAGTGGATGCTGTAGCACAGGGTGTTCAAATGGTGTATGCAGAGGTGCTGAACAGCATACAAATAAATGACCATGAACCCTTGTGAGCATTAAAGTCCACAGTTTGCTTTTTACTGCTTCTACTTACCCTTGCACTTCCCTCAGCTTAGATAATGAAGTTAGGCTAATTTCACTTAGGTTTTGGTAGTTTATGTTTCTAATCACATGACTCATTGATTAGGTTGCAGGGATGAATTTTTCTATCAAGCAAACTGCTTTCACTGAATTTACAAAATTGACAAATCATGTCTGTGAGCATACAGCCTATCTAGTTAATATGCAATTTATGTCTTGTACTCTCTCTTCTTGCACTGGCATCCTAGCCCAAATTCCAAGGAGTTCTGCTTCCTTCAGCCCCTCTGTAGGGTTTTGTTTGGCTATAGCAGTCTTCTTCCCTTCCTGTTCTGGGCTATTGCTCCTGTTCTCTCTTGTAATGCACCATATGGTTGTGCTTAATCATTACCTTGGTTGGGCGACCGTGAGTATCACCTGGAATTCCTTAGGAGAAAAGGTTTTGTAGAAATGTGAACACAGACTCCCTTTGGCAGTAAGTCGGTATTCAACGTAACATGCACAAGGCCTCACCACAAGCTGCTGTTCCGAGCCGTGTGCTTCTCTTTGCTAGTTCTCAAAAAACAGGAAATGCCGAATATTTTTTAATTTGTTGTTGTAAACCTGTCCTAGTATGTCACACAGTCTCTAAGATTAGATTAATTTTTTTCTCTCTTGAGATGCTGAGATGCAGAGACTACAGTCTAGTTTCTGTAGTAGTTCTAGTCACACTGTTAAACCCAAAGTGTGGTGTAGAAATAGAAGGGCTTTGGGGTATATATATGTAAGGGCAGGCACGCTGTTGCAGATTTAGATGACAACCTGCAAAAAACAACTTAGCTCATCATAAATATTTGTTCTTGCTACTACTTCCAGCTAATGCATCCCTGTACTACGACTAGAGTTGTAAGTGTCCTGAAAGTGTCCATATGGGTACAGCCTCTGTATATTAAGCATATACTGCTCCAAGCTGCCACCAGCCATAAGTAGGCAGGAGTAAGCTCTGGTCTTGGAATATGCCTGTGGGTTCCCAGTTAAGGCCGTTCTATGGTAAGACGAACAAAAAATAACCATAACTGGCTGTATTTCACTAGCAGTGTAACTCTGTTGATAGTAGCTTGATTGCAATGTTATTTGTCTCTTAGTACAGCCCCCTCCTCATTTCTACTCTACTCCTCTTAAACTGCTGGCAGCAGTCCTCTATACAAGCTCCCAGATTTCTCTGGAATGCTTTGATAATTCTTGGAACAGCTCATTAGAGATATAAAAACTTTATTTCAGAATTTTTCATACTTGTGAAATGAATAACTTATGCCTGAGTGGGGAAAATCAGACAAGCATTCAAAATCCACAAAATGTTGCATAGACTATGACGCAAGTTGACTGAAAGAGATGGGCGCATAGATGCCAGTATGGAACTTATTTTCTAGCCAGCAGGTATATATTCTCCTTTATATGACCTGATTTATTCCTAATTTAAAGGTTAAGTACAGGAAAGAACTACTTCTCAGTGAGGGTAACAGAGCACTGGAACAGGCTACCCAGGGAGGTTGTGGAGTCTCCTTCCCTGGAGACATTCAAAGCCCGCCTGGACACATTCCTGTGCGACCTCACCTAGGCGTTCCTGCTCCAGCAGGGGGATTGGACTAGGTGATCTTTGAGGTCCCTTCCAATCCCAAACATACTGTGATACTGTGATACTGTGAATAAAGGAAATAGAAGATTGTTGGTTTGTGACTGAAAGACTTACGCTCCAGTCTGTCTTTGAGTAACTTTGAATTTCTCTGGTCATTCTAGACCTTTGGCTGAGCTCCATGTACAACAGCCTTCGATTGGCTCTTGGGACATCTGTTAATCTATATATAGGATTCACACACTTGCACACGTAAACAGGTGATCTCCTAAATATACAAAATGGTGTTGGGAACTCCAAGTACTTATTTAAGCCAAAATGAATTCAGGAGTGAACTGAAGTAATTCTTTTTGCCCTCCTCCCTGCTGCAAAAAGAAACTGTGTTAGAAAAAAAGTGCATTATGTGATGATTATAACTCATGCTTAATATGCATGTACATACATTCATGAATTGCAGGAATTACTTAGTGCCTACTAAAAGTATACTGAAAATTACTTTTTTCCTATTCTCCAGTTTAGCCCTCTTGACAGTTGCTGGTTTCTTGTTGTGAAGGGGCATAGTATTTAAAAATAAAGGGTACATATAATGGATAGGGAGAAAGGGTTGTAGTGGTAACTGATATAGAAATAAGATAGATTTAGAAAATTCATAAGGGAAGCTGAAGTCAAGAAGGGAATTTTAAGTCATTTGATGAAGTCTCTTAGCTGCCTGGCTGAGACTGATTTCTAATAAATCTGGGAACGGCAGGGAGACTTCAGAAGAGCACAACATCAGCAACATTTTGCACCGCCACTGAAAAAGGGTGAGTAAAGAGTGGCTAATCTGGTATCAGTTCCAGGAAAAAGCTACGGAAAATTTGATAAAGACTTTATGTGCTATAAGAATAGCAGTATAATCATGCTATTCAGCTTTTCAATGTGTGAAAACAGGTCTGATCAAATGTGATTTTATTGTTTGGATACGTGAAATTTGGTTGCTAGGGATTTTGTCTGGGTGTAATAGACTTTTATCACGTCTTTAACTTGGCAATGTGGTATATTTTGGTTTTTAAAAAGTATCTTTGAATTTCATGAAGTACTGCTTGAGTGGATTAAGAACTGAGTGTAATCAAAGAATGCAGAAAAGCATTTCTACTTAGGATCAGCCAGGTGCAGTCTGGAAACAAATGCAAGATAGTAACTGTGGACAGAACAAATATTAGTGGAGGCATAAATAATGACATTAAAAGATGGTTTAGATCATTTAGGCAAACTGAGACAGTTGGGTAAGATATGCATAAATACAGATGAGGACAGAGTTATGCACCAAGGAGCAAAAAATGCCAGGCACACCTGGCGGAGGGAGTTTTTCACTGAAAATCCCTGATTCTGGGAGGTGAGAGGTAAATAGTAGGTGTAATTGAAAATGGCAGGGGAAGTAGCTGGTTCTAGCAAGTGAATAGCAAACGGCTTACATACATTGCTAGATGTGTAAGTGGGAAGACACAAGTAATAATGAGATGATCTGCACTTCAAGCTGGAGAGGTGGACCTGATGCTATAGGTCAGTGCCTTGTCTCTATACATGTAGTGAGATGTGCTAATTTAGGATATGGAAATGAGTCCCTGAAATGGCTCACTAGTGCAAGCAATGCCAAACAGCGAGAGATTTAATGTGCCGTTACCTAATGGGGCTGAAATCGCTTAGTGACCTGCTGCTGCTGGAGGGATGGAGTCTCACTCCTGCCTTATGTTAGTGTTAGCAAGTACCTGGCTATACAGCCGTTGTCTTCAACTCACCAATAAGACAGAAAACTATTCCCTGTTTTGGCTGGTCTGTGGTCTCCTGTGTCAGTGAGTCCAGCCACCAGTCAGAGGAACATGAGAGATGATGCGGGGAGTGAGAGGTTTGACTGTTGCAGCAACCTGTTAGCTCAAGTGCTCATGTACATGTGTCATCACCTGATTTGGGTTTTGATCACCTCAAAATGAATCCAGCAAATGAAGAGCTCTGTGAATAGGCCAGCCGTGAGACTGTGTCAGCCCTCTCGCTAGCACAGAAGTCAGAGCATGATTGCATGCTGGGTGGGAGGAAGAGGCTGGGACTACCACTTCTGTTTGCAGTTTCACAGCCAAACAAAGGGCCCGTTCCTTCCCCTCTGCATTCTCTCCTCCTGATTCTGGCTCTTGGCTGATCCCACACAGAATTAGCATGGTGCTCTGTACACCCTCCCTCCCTTCCCTGTACTAAAGGAAATAGTTTCCTGCCCAGGGTGCATATATTAAGAAATCCTAGTTTGGCTTAAGAAACAGAAGAGAAGTAAACTTGGTTGCACACTGTGCACACAGAAGTACCTCCACAGGTAGGAAAATATATTCTCACTGTCTCAAACCTTTCAAAGAAAGGTCCATCAGGAGCTAATGGAAGTGGAAGCTAGGCAAATCCAAGGGAAAATTTCAGTGTGCATTTAAGTGAGGGTGATCAGCCGCTGTGCAAACAACCAAGGAAGAGATGGGTCTCTTGTTAACTATTTCTGAAGACCAGAGCCCTTCATGGGTGGCATATCCTAGTTAAATGCAAATTGCAAATAGGAGGTTGAAAGAAACAGGCAAAATATAATGATGTGTGTAAGTACATGAAGTGGTATCTCCTTAAATTTTTTGTTCCCTGCTTTAGGGAGTGAACAGTATAAATTTGGATATAATGTATGAAATGAATGTGCTAGACAAGAAAAGTCCTTAAGAAAGGAAGCATAAGAGTTATAATGAGATTGTATAGTTGGATTGTAGAGTAGTTTTGCTGTCTGGTGGTTCCACTATCTTTGCTTCGACTTCTTTTATGTGGACTATACAACAGACATCAGATTGACAGAAAAATTGAAATGAAAACAGGGAAGATGCCATGCCATTCAGTCGATAATATTTTATGTTGAATATACTTGGGATCTTGTTGAGTTTGGGCTTGATTGTGGGCAGGATTCAGTATCTATTGATGTTCACTCAGGTTGTCCAAAATTGAAGTGTATGTGTGCACGCATGCGTGTGTTCACACGCATATGTGTGTGAACATGCACGTGATTTTTTTCCTTTGGTTTTGAAAAGTCCCTTTTGTATGGATGCTGTCTTTGACTGTTTGTAAGAAACTGCTGTTCTAATATAAATGTTGAAATTATGACTCTTCCAGAGTTTTTTATTAGGGGAAAAAAAAATGAATTGCATTTCACACAGGTAAAGCATATGTTCTAGTACTCGAAAAGAAATAGGAAAATATTGTAGTGATAAGGGATTCCTTTTGCTGTGAAACAAGGACACTTCTAGAAATATGCAGGATATTTCGCTTTGATGAGATTTTCTGAAGGTGAATTTCTCTGTTAAGGAAGGAAATCAGCCTTGTAATTTAGAGTAATGGCCAGTAATTTTGTCATATCAATTTAATCTACACATGGTAATTAGAGTTTTCAGGAGTCATTAGCAGCTGGGGTGTCACTCTGTGTTTATTGGAGGATTGTCAGCAGGTGTTTCTCTTTGTTTGTTTTTTAATATTAATGGTTTGGAAAGAAGTTGGTGCTCTAGAAAGAATTGAGAAACAGGCCTGGCTTTGCGGATTTTTATCACCCTGCCAAGACCCTGCGCAACTTCCTCTCCCCGTTACCCGCAGCAGAATACGGAAACCTGACTGCCGAAGGCCACTTCTGCAATTGCAGGGTGCAGGGGAGCGGGTGGGAGGAGGGTCCTTTCGTTCTGCTGCTTGCTAGAGCCTTGGCACCCAAAGAAGAAAACGAGATGCGTTTGAAAATGTCTCTTCTCGCACTGATGGGTTTCCTTCTCTTCCCTCTCTCTGCTGTCGTGCAGTGCTGCAGTTGAAGCTCCAGCAGCGACGCACACGGGAGGAGTTGGTGAGCCAAGGGATCATGCCGCGTAAGTATCACTTAAACTCTTTGCCTTGGCGTCTTCGTGCATGATTTTGAGTGGAGAATGGTTTCACGTATGATTTGAAAGATCAGTTTCTCTGTTGCTGGATGAAAAACATTGTATGTTAGAGCTCCACCCTGTCCCACCCAACTTGGTTCTCCTGAAGTGCTGGTGCTCTAGGTGTGCAGCCACCTCTGATATTGAAGAAGAGAGTGGTGGCTCCAAGCGTAACTGTACTCCAAAGCAATGTTTCTATTTTATCACTGTCCAGAAGAGTCTTCTGGACAACATGCTGTATTAGAAGTGCCTTATATACTTCACACATGTTGATAATCACTCTTCGAACAGGCTTCCTGCCTCTGCAGTTTCTGTTCTTGTTTGTCAGCTCCCCAGACCTGTGAGGCAGTTGTAACTTTGTATGTTCATATTCCATAAACCAAGTGAAAACAGGCAGTACCTACAAGATGTTAATCAACAAGGGGCCATGTTTTATGTTCGTAGCTAGAAAACACAGCTAGAAGGAGCCCAATGGGCATCAGCCAGTCCCCTTCCTGCAGGGGAAGGCAAAATCTGCAGAGACAGAGAACTTTTATTTCTCCGGGTGGACACATAGGATATACGCTAATGCCAAGCTTTAATAAATTCACTCTCGGGTTAATGTTGGAGAAGGTTTGTGTTTTGTTTTGACTCCTGCCTTCCCCCCAAAATGCAAAAAGGTATCTGAGAAAGAGTTTTGTCATGCTTTGGTACCTCCGAACTAGATGACTTAGAGGTAACAACTTCAAGTGAGACCAAAGAGCAAGTGTTTTATTTTTGAGGTCCTATCAGTTTCACTTAGTAGATTTAGTAAAAGGTGATGGATCAGGTGTATGTTTTCTTCTTTCAAAAACTTTGCCCTCCTCCACTTCACGAGCCTTACTTGAAGACAGTGTAGTAATGAGGAGTTTCTCATCCCTTCTGTTTCTGGGGTACACACTGTAATATGTACACAGTGATGTGACTTAGACTTTGCTAAAGGCGTAAGGTTAGGCTGTCAGCTGTCAGCAGCACTCTGTCAGCTGAAAGGGGCTCGCTGGAAGGCAGTGACATGCTCTGGGACCCCTACTTAAATTTGTGTTACCAAATAAAAAAGGAAAGATTGTCCTGTCTGGCTATAGTACCTCATGCCTCTCTTCTTAATTTTACCTGGGGAACATGCTTACTTGCTTTCGGATGAAAGACTACTGTCCTAGTGACTCTGCCCTTTTACTAATGCTTCCCAGAAGAAAAATGTTTCTGACTTCTTTGTGGTCTTCTGCTTTAGGTGGATATGCATGCAAATAGTAGATTAAATTATGTTCAGTACTGGCTTTCTTCAAAGTGTGGGCTGGCCAAACTTGTGATTCCTGAGAGGGGTCTGTTTTACGGGCCTTTTGAAAATGAGGCCCTTGCAAGTAATTCAAGTAAGGCACCAAGAGTAATTAGTCAGTCTCAAATTTGCTTAAAATATGACTTAAATAACTAGTTTTTGCAGACTTACGCCATTTGTTTCTTCATTTATGTCTCTTATATGTGAGTTTTATGGTGGACCAAAGAATGCTCAGAGAAATATCATTGTGAAAATATTGGCAACACATGAAAAGGTGCTCTCGGCAATGGAGAAAAAACACTTTAGCAGATCTGCTCTAAACATGGTTTGAAATTAGTTCTCTCCAAGTCATGGTATCATTTACCCATACTGCCAACTGGAAATAACCACACATAAGGTAATGTTTAAAACATTATTTGCCTGGACCGTTCTTAATGAGAAGATCAGATGTGAGATAGATTTTGATACTTAAAGCCCCATTTTTAACCTCAGAAGTACAGAGGATGAGTATGGGCCATGTTCCTCTTGAAGGCGTCTCAGGGCCATGGCAGTTTTGCTTCTACTTTCAGCAGTTCAGAACAGACATTTTTACTTACTACTGGAAATATGCAGGTATCCTGTATTCTTTTACCTCTCTGCTCTGTATCCCTGTCTGTGAAAACATTTAGGTACTTAATGTTGTTCCTCTGTCATCTACTACTAAACATAGCTACACTGGGCCCCATGCCTCCCTCTTGAGTTGGTTGGTCAGGAACTGAGCCCCACACAGTCCTTTATGATGATTTAACACAAAAATAAAAGTGGGAATCCAGAGGATGGTTTGGTGCTGAATTAAATGAGCTGGAGCACTGGTTGTCTTCTAGCCTTTATTTTTCATCCAGAGAGCCTTAACGCTTGAAAGAATTATGGTAGTTGCGGTGGTATCTATGTTAGCATTATAGTTTGTGTCAGAAAGGTGCTTTTGAAATGAAGCTCCTGATTGCACCTGCCTACTGTGCCTTGCTTTGGACAATGAAATGAAGTTTGAGAGTTGGATTAAATTGGGATGAAAGTAAACTGGAAAATATTCTGCCTACAGCTAATATGCATTCAGGCCGTGGGACCAGACTACTACTTGTCTAGAACCACACCTCCCATTTCACCTTCATTTATAGTGTGCATGTCGATTCCTCAGCATCAACAGTTTCTCTGTGCAGATTTGGCCTTATTGTGCTATCCTACATAGATTAGATTAGATTAGCCTTTAATGCAGATCAGTTCCGGGATCTTGTAGCCAAGCAAACGTGCACAAATCGATGAACCAAGTGTGGGAAAAGTACAGGTTTTTGATTGACACTAAAAGCTCTCTAGTGTGCAAACTCACTTTGCCTTTGTTTCTCCTGACTGCAATACAAGTCTTACGTGGTGTTTAGATTCAGCTTAGTGCCCTGAACAAGAAATTGTATTTCAGGCTTCCATCAACACAAGGTATTTGGACACTGTAAACCTGAGAAGTGGGCAAAGACACTTTTGTGTCACATTAAAGTGAGAGTCACATCACTACTGCTTTGCTTGTTCAGAACAGAGCTGAGAATTGCTTACTTTGTTCCAATGTGGAATTTTGTTTATGTGGTAGAGAGGAAAGGCAAATGTTTCAACATTTTTTAGCAAGTACACTTAATCTCGCTTGAATAACCTTTCCAACCCACCAGCCACCTACAGGAGGCCTATGCTTCACTAAGACATCAGTGTATTGTACTAAGAAATAAAGCATTTATAAGCAGTGACAGAAGATTGAAAATAATTGGGGTTTATGCTTCATTAATTCTTCTTGCTTTTCTGTTATCACTTTGTGTAACATTGACTAGTAGCAAGGTTCATTAGTTGAAAATTAAAATTCTCAATTGCCCATAGTAAGTCTTCATCTGCTTCTGATATACCTGTGATTTGAGCTAGAAGGACTGTGTCTAGAAACAAGTAGAGCTGAGTTTTCATATTTATCCAGGTTTTGACCTATTTTCTGAAAGTGCAAACAGACAAGCTTTTTTTGCTATTTGCATTTTTTTTTGTGGCTATGCAGAGCTCATTTTCATCTTCTTGTCCTCATAAAATGCAAGCTAAACTGCTGTCTGTGCTCAGCTCTTTGAACTCTCATACTGTAGAAGAACTGTCCGTTTTTACAGTGTCAAATGCATGGGTTTCAGCTTTTTTAAGGTTTTTAGGAGGAGTATTAAACACCTAGTTTTCCATCCTTGAAAAGAATGTTTAAAATGGGAGATAATGTGCATCTGAGTAGAAAGGCATGTGGAAAGTATCTTCAACTAAAACAGTGAGAATTTTTAGGGGAAAGACACTTAGTAAATGTAGTAATATTCTGCTTTGCAAAATATTTTGCACTTTTTCTGTTTTGCAAGGTGTAAAACTTCACATGCCCATTGCTTTATCCATTGAGATTGTGATCTTAGGCTTCTGGCTGCAAACATGAAGTGTCAGCAAACATGCAAGGTTGTCATGTGGCACAGTCCTGCAGGACAGCTGTTGTTGTGACCATCAAGTTCACCTAAGCAGGTGAAACAGAAGTAGAAGATCATTTCTGGGAACATGCCTTGTGATGCTCTATAGCGCTGCTTTGTGAATATCTGAAAGATGACACAAGCAGCCTTTGAAAAGGGCATCGTCTGGACTGGAGTGTGGCTGTAGTACAGGCAGAAAATTTCCAGGAGCTTCTTTTTTTCTTCAGTCTATTTGATGTTTGCCAGATTTTGTGCCCACGTCCAACTACTCTGACTGTAATCCAAAAAGGATGATGTTTGTGTTGTTTTTATAACGTGACTGTTTTCACAGGCACTGAGGTGTTTTTGTGCTGTACATCTGCGTTACCAACACTCTGATGCAGTTTTCTGCTTGGTTGTATTTAGGAATCCAAGATTTGCGAATCTTGTGCCGCTGGGTTTCAGACTCTCCTGAGGAGAGTGTATTTTATCTCCACACTACACAAGGAGAGTGTGCTATAGTTCAACTGTAACACATCACACAATTAGGAATGATTGTAATACAGCAGAAGGTCTAAAGATTATAATCTCATTAGACCTCTCATATCACTAGCTACATTGTTTTTTTGTAGCCACGACAACAATGGATAAAATTTAATATTTATTAAAAAACCCTAAAATTCAGGGTGTTTTTGTTTTGGTTTGTTTGTTTGTTTTTCTTTGTTTTGGGGGGGTGGGAGTACTGTGAGATACTGCTTAGAATTAACTCTGAAGGAATTCCCATTTACTGGGGGCACTTAGTGATTTACAGATGCAGCACACAGATTATACTTTGGGATATCAGTGTTGATCTCTGTCTAGTCAAAGCTTGTCACTGGTGTTCTGCATCCAGCACAGCTGCCATCACAAGAAAACATGGATCTTTGAGGTATTGATTTCAGGAAGCAAAATGCTTGCTGCCTGTGAATTTCTAAGGTTAAAAACTGTCTCTAGACTTTAACACCTCAACCCAAAATTTGGCTGTACATCCACACTTGTGTTTGTGTAGAATAGCTAAAAATGATAGTGCTGTTTTAGCCTTTACCTGAAAGTCTAACCACTTCTCAGTTTTCAAAAAGTAATTTGGTTGATGAAAATTATGCACTTCTGACTTCATTGCATAGCTCTACATTTAATATTTTATTCATGTTCCTATTTCCTTATTAAGCTGCCAGTTTTAAACCTGAAACTTGACAGTATAGTATATGCGGCGGTAGTTGAAGGAGACGTCCCTTGAGGATTTAGTCAGCTCCTGGTTCCTGTTACAAATAGGTACAGTAGAACATATTACATGTTGTCAGAAACAAAAGACAACAAAAACCCCCTGGCTTTTTTAATTGCTTAACTATTAATTGTGAAATAGGAGCATCTTTTGATATATGTCAAAGAAAGGAGAGGGAGTAAGCTATTGGAACACACACAGTTATTTACATGTGCAGTATTTTTTCATGTCAGGAACCATTCTGCAGTCATGCTGGTGATTTTAGATGCCAATTCTTAATGTCTTAACATTATTTTATCTTCTTTATAAAGGCTAGGATAGATGCACTGCTATGCTTATGTGCAGCTTTACTGATTCAGAAAGGTTGCAGTCGACATTTTGAGACTGTTGTGTGTTATATTTAAGCTGCAGATAAACCAATTGCTCTATCACCCCGAAAGAGCTCTTACTGCTTTACCTATTTCTGATGTGTAATGTGTTCCTGTAATTCTCTTGCTGCCTTACATATCAGGTCTCTGTAGTGGTGTTCCCTATAGGTTTTGGAATATATAGTAACAAAAATACCATTTTTTCCTTCCCTGCCACCTAATGTTTGCTATTCTGCCCATTAGTGACTGCTTCACTTTCATACCTTTTATCCACCAAACAGGCTGAAATGGTGCTTTCGTTTAGAATAAGGAGTTAAAAAATAAATGTATGGACTGTAAATATCATTATTCCCAGACTTGTTTAATAAAACGTCCAAACCTGTCAAGTCTTTTAAGATCTAAAAATAATAACTTTAACACTCCATGTAACCTCAGAAACCTTGCTATTTCCTGGTTCATTGCTTACAGAATGGGGCCTCAAAAATAAAGGCTGCAGTGAGGTGTTTGATATACTCAATGTCATACTCTGAGAGTAAGGCTGGAACAGTAAGCAAGTATCATAAAACAACCAAAAGCTGTAGAGGACACTTGCAGCTGTATTGCTGTTTGTGGCATGTAGCACAGAAATCTGTAACTGGTTTTATTTTAATTTGATCATCTACCAGTAAATTGTCTCCTAGGAATTATTCGCTGGTTCTTTGATCTCTTCTCTTGAAGCACAATTTCAAAGCCTTGAGGCTTTGTGTGGAGAAAGAGTCCATGCATTTAAGTGGAGAGCCTCATTGTCAGGGGCCTAATAACTGCACCTGGTTTGTTTATAGTTTTAGATAGCTGCCTGTGTTTGTTTTCCATCTGTTTATATAATCTGTGATTAATGAGACATGGTTGGAGTAGAAGAGTTCATTTTGTTAGGAATGGAAGTGTGCTGTTTGCTCTTTCTGAAGTTGTAGAAAGAAAAGGCCGTTCTCAGGGGTTTGATAGGCTGCATTTAGTCCTGGATCCCTGCAATGATAGAAGATTTAACTCTGCCAGTTGCAAGAGAAACATAATAATTCAGGGGAGTAAAATCTGGTATGTAATAACATCTTTTTTCCCCTTCATGTTCCCAGAATCATCTTGGATTCTTTCTTGCTCATTGGCTGGGAATGAGTTCTCCTTTTTGTTCTTGTGGCCCCCACCTCCCCAGCCTGGGCACTCCATAAAGTTGTCAGAAGAGTTTTCAGAGGGTGATTATTCATCCAAGAAGCAGCCATGAAGTCTGGTCTAGGAATGGATGGATCAATGGGTTTTCACTGCAAGTTCCTTATCTCCCTTTTTTTGGAGGTGGCATAATCCATGTTGAACCTTGAAAAATATTAGCTCTTTCTGTCAATGATTTTGCATGTTTGCTGGGACAAACCTGCACTTCAGGCTTTTCACAGTTAAAACTAGTGAAAACTAATGAAAATCTGAAACTTCAGCTGCATTGTAAGGGAGATACTGCTGTAATAAAGTTACTGACAGTTTTTCTGAGTCGTGGATGTGGGCTCTGGAGAGGTGCTTGGTTCAGGCATTGGAAGCAGCTCAGCTGGTGAGTGGCTCCACAGAGAGCTGAGCTGAGCTAGGGCAGGGTACCACAGTCCCACCTGGATGGATGCTTGTGTAGCCAGGGCAAACCCTGTTCAGGGAGCTGGAAAGTGGCTTTTTTGGAGAGAGACATCTCCATGAGCCAGTATGCTGTGCATGCTCATGAGTACTGATGCAGGCGAAGGGGTGGCTCTGTGAGGTGGGCTGTGAGGGTGGGACGACCTGTCAGCTCTGGATTCCACAACAGCCTGAGCCTCACCAGTCTGTCTAACATGGCCTTTGTTTGGCTGCTGTCTTCTGTGCTGTGTCTCTATTGATTGGAATAGCTTGGTGAGAGAGGAAGCTTTGTAAAGCCATAGCACAACTGTAATGCCCTGCTTTGGTAGTGCTGGCAACAGTAACAACATGGAGAAGAACCTTTCTCTAGCCTTTCTTCAGTTCAAGACTAGAAACACTCAGAATTCTTTAATAAAAATGACATTGTGCTTGAAGCATGTCACTGAAGGGCAAAGCTGTATTTGAGTGCCAGAGATCGATGTGTTTTTCACCTTCATAAAAATATCTGGATTGGTTTTTTTACATCAATCTTAATTTTGAATTTTCTGAGTTTATATATTTTGAGGTTTGAATAATCACAATTTTCCAGTTGTGGCTTCTTTTTGTATCCTTAACTTGATACTCAGATCTTAGCCTTCATCCAAGGGCTCTTACTATTGCCAGGGGTATGAAATCAGCAAGAATTCTCAAGTGTGATCAGGTCTGTGTGCTGGATGCGAAACTCCTTGGAACTGCATAAGGAGAAAAGGGTCCTGATGGAGATCTCTTTTCCATCACCTGTGTATTTCCCACCCCCTTTTCATGTTTCTACAGTGTACTGCTCTTTGATACTGCCCCACTAGCATGTCCATGTGACCCAGTTTTTGGATACTTTTTTCTTCCATGCTGTGAGATTTGCTTTTTGGAAGTGGGGTGAAGATGAGGAGAGGAAGAAAGCGCCAACTGCCTTGCTTTGTGGTTCTTCTGTGTTTCTTACTAAATGCTCTGGGGTGGGAGCCCCACCCTGAACCGACAGAGGAAGTCAGCGAGCCTATTTGCAGCACTTTATCTCATCTTTTTACGAAAGCATAGTAAACAAGAGAGAGAAACTAGAATTTGGTTGAGAGCAGGGATGAATAGCTGCAGCAGGAGGCCTTCTCCCACTTTGAATTAAGTCAGCGTGCCTGAGGCGTGGTTTGGACATGACAGGAGCTTCTCTGTGTCATAGCAAAGGGAGATTTTACCTTTCCCTCAGGAACTGATCTCACTGAAGAGCGGAATACTTGACTCAATATTTTGAATTCAGCTGTAGCCTTTCTACAAACATTGTATGTTGTTGGATCAACTGATTTACAGGTCAAATATTACCTTGTTATCTATGATGAGCTAGGTCCTATGGCCAAAGAAAGCTCATGTGCTGTCTCTGCCCTGTTATCCTGCATGTCTGATAGCCTCCAGTAGTTATCTTACCAGTTGCAGAAGGTTTTGCAGCTCCTACTCCTCCATAGACGCTTGAGCTGTGAGAGCCTATGAAGACCCTTTTGCCTTTCTTTCTTCCCTTTATTTAGTTCCTTGCAAACCTTGGTGTCTTCTGTCAGATGGAAAAGCAAATGCAGGGTGTAGACGTGTTTTGACCTCTTTTTCTCAGCATTTGAGTCAGCCCCCTTCCTCTGCTGTGTTTTGTTCTTAGAGTGACTGAATTTGGTTCTGATTCCACCTATTTCTTAAACTAGGTAACAGGAACTTGAAGATCTATATATGACTATCTTTGAAAACTTTGCAAGGATAAAAATTGCTTTTGTACTATGCAGGGTAAACCCTGAACAGAAATGTTTGAACCATTTTACCTGTCTTTTTGTCTCTGCTTGGAGATTTGGATTTGATTCTGGGCCTTGATTCAATCTGTTTATAGCAGCACCAGTTTGACGCTTTGCAGCAATTTCTCCCTTCATTCATACACAGCCATCTTCAAAATGTGGCTTGGACTGAGGGAACACTGAACTCGTGCATTGCAGTTTTGGACCATGTTCCATAGGAATTAATACATTGCTTTGAAGCAAAGATTAGCAACTTCCATCCTTGTGCTTTGTATGGAAATGTGTGCATCATTGTAGACAGTCCTGTGTGCTGCTACTTAGTTTTGGGGGGGTCAGATGGAAGGACAGTAGTTACAATATATAGCTGCAAATGTTTTTGAAGCAGGGTGGAGGCACGGAACAGTTGCATCATTGATCTCTGGGGAGATTTCTCATGGTAGCTGAGGGTGTGACCACAAAGATACTAATGCTTCAGGAATTCTGGTGATGAAGCATCAAAATGCTCCACAAGAAGTAGCAAAGAGACTAAAAAACTAGGTTGTATGTGGTAGGAATTTCATCACATCCTTGCTAGCCGACCTATCTATGGTAGGAAAACCATGTCCTGCTGTCAGTCATCTAAAGCTGAGGGGTAAAGCTCATCCTCCTAACTGTAGGTGTTGCAAATTGCCAGATGGTTGTCCGAGTGGGACAAAAGTATTTACAACTCAGTGAGGGGCACCTGCCGGACTCTGCTGTCCCAAACCCTGTTGGTGATGCTATTGTCACTTCTAGTCTTTCAGTAAACTACTTTTAGTGCTTGTTGGGCCATTTGTAACATCAGGCTATTTTCCTAAGGTGGATGGGGCAGTTTGCAGACATAGGGCCTGTGGTGCAGCAGCGTGGGGGCTCCTGCTGCAGCGCTGGCCTTAAGCCCAGCCTATCATTTCTGAGTTTGTCTGGCAGGGCAGTTTTTGCTCAGTTTTGCTGACACTTATTGTTTGTGGAGCTGTGTTGTAAACCAGCATAGCAGTCCAGGTTAAAATAACTCTTTCAAACCAACGGTGATCTGAGTCCACAAACAGTTTTGTCAGCATGACTTGTGGGCTTTTGTCCCGGGCCTGAGTACAGGAGTGTGGGCAGAAAAAGTAACTGCAGTTTGTTGTGGGTGAAGATACCATGTGCATAGCATGTAGAAACAAAATCAGAAAGGCAGCCAAAAGGTACATGTAATGGAAAGTGGGCATCAGAAGTTACTTCTGCATTCTTGAGTATCTCAGTGCCAGAGAAATATCGAGGAATTTTTTTCTGCATGAAGTGGAAAGCAAAAGCTCTCAACAGCTTATACTACTCTTGTAGTTTGGCAAGTGTTTTTTTCCTGTGGCAGCACCTGTTCTCATCAGGGGCTCACACCAAGTTTTGCTAACAAATCTAGCGAAACTGGACAGGCAGTTAGATCAAAATTTGAACCAAGTTAACTAGTACCTCTTTTGGGGGAGGGGCGAGTGCCATAGGGATGTGCTGGAGTGGTTTTATGTGACAGTTCCCTCGTACAGCTCCCTGTGCGGTAGGAGTACAATTGGAGCATCACTGGCAAGGCAGATACATGTGGGGCATGGGAGAGGAGGAAGAAGAGGTCATTACTTAAGCTGCCAGACTAAATATTTGTTGAACTGCCTCCCCCAGAAGTCAGGGTGTTGAATGCACTTCTTGGGTTTAGTAAGGTGCTTGACACAAGCTTCCCTGGTGTTTCTGTAAGCAAACTGGGACAACTCAAAGCTGTGTGTGCAACCGGTGAGAGAACAGTATTGGAATAAAGGCTTGGTGTCAGACTGGGAGGATGTGTTGAGCAGGACTTTTGGGTGGGGAGGGAGAAGCTCTGTGTCTGATACTATTCAGTATTTTCAGTAATTTGATGTAAACAGGGGAATAGCATGCATATTTATGAAGCTTGCAGGTTAGTAGGCTGGGAGGAGGACAGGATTGGGACTCCAGTATTTGGAGAAGCAGAGAAATATTGGATAAAACAAAGAAAAATGCAGAGTTCCTGTATTTTGGTACTTCTGGTCAGCGGTGAAAATTGAGGATGGAGAATGTCTGGCTAGACAGCAGTTCTGCAGAAGAGGATTAGAGACCTTTCATGGTTTGTGGGCCAGGCATGAGTGAACATGTTATGCATTTTATGTACAAAAGGAAGGCAAACTGTCTGGGACGTAAAACTGAGAAGTGTTACTTAATAATAACTTAGCTCTATAAAAGCTGATAAAGCCTAGGCTGGGCTATGTACCTGATTTTGGACACTATACTTCAAGAAAAATGCAGACCAAATGGAAGGAGTCCAAAAGAAAGTAAACAAGTACAGATCTGGGAAATATTATCTATAAAGGAAGGCTGAAATAACTGGCTTTGGTCAGTTTATGTAACAGAAGACTGTAGGAAAACTGAAGATGCAAAGAGGAACAGAATAAATTACTTTCTGTAATGATCACAGGTAAGGCAAGGAATAATGAGTATAAACTGTAGGAAGGGAAATGTAAGTTAGACATTCAGAAAGGTTTTTGACTAGTAGGGACATCTATGCACTGGGATGATTTCTGTGCATTAATATTCCATTTTTTCATGAGAGGTCTTCAAGAACAGGTTAGTCAAACTGCTATAAGCAATAGTCAGAAAAAATTATGTGATTTGAGCTGCTTCATCTCTCTTTTCTGTGGTTATATCTGCTGCTTCAGGTACCAAGGGCTGTGAATGTGAATCCTGTGCCAGTGATAGAAATGCTGCCCCATGCCTACCTGGTCACTATGGCTTCTGCTCCACTGGCTAAGCTGCTAATTATGTACATGGTCAGAATGAGCCAGAATAGCTGATATGGCTGAAAAAAAAGTAGAACTTTGGCAAGATGGGTAATTTTTAGTGGAATGGATACAGCAGCACTCAGGTGAGCAAGCCAGCTGGGTACGTAGGGCAGCAAGAGTTTTCAGGGATCAGTGCCCAGTGGCCAGGGAGGGCAGTGGTGGGAGCTTGAAGATGAGCATGTCTGCATTGTGGGTCTCCTGTGGAGCTTACCCAGAGCCTTACTGCTTCAGTGTTCTTTATAGGATTTTTCTTTTTTTCCATTCACTGTAATAAAGTTACCAGAGTTGCTCCACAGCTCTGGGCTATGTAATCCTTTCAAAGCTAGAAGAATGTACAAGGCTGAGTTAACTTCGAATAGGGTTTGATTTTACAATAGACACCCTCTTCTGACATGTCGGCCCCATCCTAGATTGCTGAGGGAAGCAGTGAAGGATTTGTGCCCTCTTGACATTTTCAGAGGTCGAATATAAAGTCCTCTGTCATGTTGCCAGCCCAGAGAGCTACAACCCAGTGGTTGTTTCCAGAGGACTAGTCATGAGAGACTGAAATTGTTCTTTACAAAGTTCTTCCCGTAGCAGTTTTGCATTACTTACTATTTAATGTATATGTGATTTGGGGGGGGGGAGGTATTTATTTTTAGCTTAGAGATTCTTTTCTTTTTGCATTGTTCTTCTGCATGCAAGAGTTTTCTTGGACTACCTGAAATCAGCTGAACTCTTGCAGTTGACTTTCCTGACCATTTGCTATGATCAGGGAAATTTCACTTAAAGTTCATGTGCTGCCTCTTACTGACAGCAGGTGTAGGCAGGAAGGGAAGAGTAAAGAGTTAGTGCCATGCTGCACATTCCAGTGGTAGGGAGCTTTTGAAGATTCAAGATGAGTCCTGCCTCACTTGTCTCCAGGGTAGATTTTTGTGCCAATTTATATGTTGTACGATATCTTTGCCCAAGTGTACTCAAACTTTTATTTCACTTTTCTGAGATATGTATACAGTAAAAGAAATGAGTTCAAGCATGTGGATATTCACAAGCAGCTCGTGGGCTTGAAAAGAGTATTTCCCAGTATTATTTCCTGCTCGTTCTTCATCAAAGTGTAATGGTCAGGCTGCCCAGGAGTTGATGTCTCAGCTAGCCAGTGAGGGTTTTTTTTGGTATTATTTTTGCAGTTATTACAAAACCATATCTCTACCCTTACTTCGGTTTATCCCAACGTGCAATCAGTGCACTCCCATTTTCCAGCTTGCATAACTTTCTCTGGTGATTTCTCTCTGTAACTAAATTGTATGAATCTGAACAGGAACTATTTGCCTCATCATTGTAGGGGGCTGTATAGTTACAGTCTGTATAGTCTGTTAGTTCTCAATTATTGTTTATTTATTCTACGAATTATTCTTCATTCACTTCTGTAGTCTGAATCTCATCTGTGATGCCCTGGTGTATTCAGAATTCCTGGCATAGGGACTAAATTCTACTTTTTACTCCAATAATAAGAGCCTAGAGGGACTCTGGCTATATTTTGCAGAATGTGTGTGTCTTAACACTGTGTCTTTGGCTGCTCTGTTTTATTCTGTAGGAAATAGTTTAGAAATCTACACATGCATTTGAAGTAGTTTCTTACATTGCATTTATGCAAAGGCTTTTATTTTTAACAGCCATTTGAGATTTCATTATGCAGTTACATTTGAGAAATATTTAATCATTGTTCTTAAGTGAAAAATAGTACAAGTAGACTATTTCATAGGATCGAGATGCAATACTTTGGAGTTACTGTACAAGTTAGGTTTCTGTCTTTAGAAGACATGCAACATTAACTTTAAAGCTGAAGCTTTTTAACTTTGCTGTTTAGTTTGATGATAATTTAGAAAATGCACCAGGCAGTTTTAAATATGAGTATTTCAGAAATATGAAAGGAAATTATTATGTTCCCTTCAACCAGTTCTGAATCCGCGCCACAGTGTGATCGTTTTAGAAAACAAGCTACTTGCAGATTTGGGAAAAAAACTTGAGGAGCTAGTGACACCGCTGCTGAGTTAGAACCAATGTCACCATCTTTCTCCGGTTTTACTGTGGGACGTGAGCTTTGTGTACTCCAGAGGAGCCAGGCAGAGTGAGAGATTCCTCCAGGGTTAGTGTGGTCCTGGACAGCAGAGGATCAGGTTCTTAAAACATGAGCCATTTTGGCTCTGGTTTTATATTGGGCCCGAGGAGGTGAGGAGGTCTGTCATATGGAGAGCTGCTGTTAATTCCTCAAGTCTTGGTTTTCTGACAACAGACACATGTACTTTCCTGTCCAAGTGTTCCTGTTCTCATGATAGCTCCTGTTACATGGAACAACGTATACGTCCTGGGGACCTGCAGAATTTGTAACCAGCTCTTGCATGTATACAAAACACAGGTGCAGATTAAGGAAAGACTTGCAGCTTCCTTTGATATTAAAAGGTAGTAGAGAGGATTTACAGTTCGTTAAGGTCCTCCCCCATCCTTCCAGCCATGTTTCCTTCCTTCCATGTTTCAGTGCCATCCCCTGACTTAGGGGTCCTGGATATCTTGCTCTATGTTGAAGCTGGTGAAAGGCATTTGTTGGGGGGCTGTTTTTGACTCACGTTTGTGGGCCAACTTTGTGAACAGTGATTAGTTCGATTAGAAATGTACCCATATTAATCTTTTCAGCAGCCCGTCAGAAGTCCAGGTCAGTTCCTGTAGCTCCTGTACTGTCCAATGGAGTACGTCAATTAACGTTGCTTTATACCAACTAGAGATCTGGTTCAGTGTGTTGAAAGAGGAGGCAGTTGTCATGGTGTATTTGTTAACTTAGTTGGCCTGAAGGGACGTGCAGCGAGAGAACTTCCATAATTCTAATTCATTCTCTGAATGTTTCTCTCAACAGCTCTGAAAAGTCCAGCTGCATTTCATGAACAAAGAAGGAGTTTGGAGCGGGCCAGGGTAAGATGCAATATGCTCTTTAATGTTTTGGGGAAGTCAGGAGTAGTATGTTTATATTTTGGGTATCCTCTAGCTGTTAATGAGTTTGCAAAGCAAATTGTTCATATTCTGGGTATAATACAGCATTATGTAGTCAGAGATGTATTGGATGAGGGTTGTTCGTTAGCTTGTATGTCGTGGTGGTTAACCCTCAGTGAACTAGTCATGCCTAAAAACCATGAAAGGTGGTGCTTGGATTTCCCCTGGAGTTGTCTTTCTGGAAGTCACTCATATTCTTCTTCCTCACTGTCCATATACTTTGCATTTTTATTTTTATGGTGTCTGTTCTGCCACTAAATGCTCCTATCATGCGGAGCTCACTTCTACTTTTGAGGAGAGTGCATGGTTTCTCTGTTACCTGCACACACATCCTTTTGTATAGGACATTAGAAACTGAAAATTTATTAGAGAGGATCCCCACAAAAATCTTATAACACTGAAATCACACGGACTTCTGGCTCCATCGAAAGAGGAAGCCAGGCATCACACTTCAGGCAGCACCTTTGCTAACTGGGAGATTTCTTGATGATTTCTGTTCCTCAAAAGGCCCCTGGGGATAGCTTTTTTTTCTGATTAGCCTATAGGGGAATAAAACATGTTATGACTGCTGAGCTAAGTTTTGTTTTAAAAGAGAAAGCAACGTAAGTAAACAAAACTAACAGCTGTGATTAAAACCTGTAAGGAGCGTTAGCACTTTAAACAGTGGAAAGATTGCAACAGTGGACTTGGCATTAAGACCAGTGTCCCAAAGGCTTTTTCTTCTTCCTCCTCTTTTTTTCCTAAAACCTTTTTATTAAGTTAATGTTTTGGTGTAGTTTTCTGATTTACTGTAATATTATTTTCTCTGAAGGCCCATTCTGGTGGCCAGCGCTTACCAGTCCATTACCCACTGCTCCCAGATTCCCATTCCTGGGCCATGTAAAGGGTAACGTGCTCAGCCCGGACGGGGTCATCTCTGTACATTGCTCTGTAGAGCATTCTCCAAAGATAGAGCTCAAAGCAGTTCTGGAAATTAAATAGGTCTTATCATAGCGTTTCAGTTCTGCCTGCCTAGAGACTGCATGAGGTCTTTAGCATAACAAATAACATATCTTTAAACAAATAAGGGAGTATGCCCAAATCACAGATCGGCCCCGAATGCCAGCAGTGTATGAAAGTATTTGCTGTGAACAGTGGAACCGGTGCATCTATCTTTAATGTAAAAAGAAATGTCTTGAATTTCACTCTGACGCAAGTTAGTGGTGTTGCATTAAAGGGGAAAAGAGCGCTTCAGCTCCTGAGAAAGTCCTTTCCAGTTTCTGTTCTGTGGGGCAGCACTGCACTCTTGTACTGACGCGATGTACAATAGAAGGTCGTCTTTAGAATAAGCTAATTCTCTGGGTGCTCTGGGACAGAAGATATCCCCTTTCTCTCTTCTGTGTTTATTTAGATCTCAGTAACAACTAAAGATGGTTGTTTCTCTTGTTTGTGCTGTCCAAGATTACCTCAGTCCTGTGTCTGATCAACTGAAATCGGTTCTTGATTGTCTATTTTTGCCACAGACAGAGGACTATCTGAAACGGAAAATCCGGTCCCGGCCAGAGAGATCAGAGCTGGTTAGGATGCACATTCTGGAAGGTATGGCATGTGCTAAACAGGAAAACATCAGCAATAAACTTTATCGTAACTACTTATTTAACAGCTTTCTATTTTGCCTCTGACCCCCAAATCATTCTTTCCATTTGGAACAGGCAGAACGTCGTGTCTGGTGCATGATTTCTTGGGAGGGGTTCAACTCTGCTTGCGTGGAGATTCTCAGAATAATCTGTTGCATGAACTCAAAATTGTGCAGTTTTGTGTAGCTGAGCAACAGTGAAATGGAGTGACTGTGGATTGCTCTTCTTGATAAGGGAAGACACTGTAAAATGTCTCGGAGTGAAGCCAATTTGATCTAATTAATAAGCACCTCAGGTTCAGAGAGGGAGTACTGTGCTGCTACTGAGTACCACATCTTTGGACACAACTGAAATGGAAAAGATGAACGAGAATTGGGTGACTTCAGTTTGAGAACAGCAAACTTGTCCTATTCTAGATTCACAAGGACTACGTAGTTATCCTTAAATATATATAATATCTATAATATCTTCATAGTGAATAGTTACCTATTGTGATCTGTGACTATTTTTCTGTACACTTACCTTTCAGAATAGAAGTAACATACTGCTGAACTGCATAGGTTGACCATTGCTGGATTGATATCATTTTATTTACTTTCCCCGGAACAGAGACCTCAGCTGAACCCTCCTTGCAGGCTAAGCAGCTGAAGCTAAAGAGAGCCAGACTGGCAGATGACCTCAATGAGAAGATAGCGCAGAGGCCAGGTCCCATGGAGCTGGTAGAGAAGAACATCTTGCCTGTGGAATCGAGCCTGAAGGAAGCCATTATAGGTAAGGCCAGAGCAGGATCTACGTTGAGGGTATTTCCCACAGGTGGCTGTGATTTCCTATCAATTCACCTGCCTGGTTGGTCTTCTTTTCCTGGCTCAGAATCCCAGCCTTTCAGCCTCAAGGATTCTGAAAAACAGAACTCCTCTGGCCCAGACAATGCTATAAAGACATTAAATCATAGGGAGTGTGGACGTCCCAGAATATCGTGAACGCAATTGCAAACTCTAGAGATTTGAAAGACTGTTGAAGATTGCATTCCCTAGATTCTCTCCTTAAAAATCCCTCTCTTGGTATAACTTGTCAGCAACCTTGGGAGAACCCACTGACCTACTCAGATCAGGGAGAGGAGACAGAATATAAACAGGTGGGATGAAACAAAAGCTGTCTGTGAACTTAAAAACTTCAGAGGATTCAGCCCTTTTAAAAATAAACCAGAACAGATGTAAATCATGCCAGTTCCATTCCAAGGGCTGAAAGGAATACTGAGGAATAGCCTTCCCACTGCCTCAGCAGTGCACTTGCCTGTCTCCCCAGACTGAGCAGTCTGTGTGTGTCTGTGGTTATTCATCCCCTCAAACACTCAGTGCTGCTTTAAAGACAAATGGAACACAACTGTGAGCAAGATGGAATACTTTTCATGAAAAAGGAAAAGGACAGTGTTGTGGGAGGGCCTGCCTTTACTATTACACAAGAAGTTGTTGAGGCAGAAAGAGAGTAAACTTGTGAACTGGAGCATTAGACTTGTGTCTTCCTTCTGACTGAGCAAAGTGTATCTCTCTGGATTTCTGTGCTTTTATGTTAGGTGCAAATTGTAGTATTTTCCTGCTTATCAGGATTAGTTTGAGATAATGTAACCTAAACCACATTAGTACATTACAAATGTACACTCATGTGAATTTATCTGGTGGACATGTAGGTAGACAGAAATGCTAATAGCAGTCAGGGCCACCACTTAATCCGTAGCTCTTGCTGCTTGTAAGACTAGAAGACAATTTGGGATTCTGTCTTGAAGAAGGATTCTACCTTCCACCACTCAGGATGAACACCAAAGGAACCATGACTCAAGCTTACACTGTCTAACCTTCTTCTTTAGTGCCAAATGATCATCAAATAAGCCATGCCACAGATCTAGGTTTGGGCAGAATTAAGTATCTCATGTTGTATTTCCTGATCTTGTCTGGCTGAGCAGCAAGGGAAATGGCTCACCCCACTCTGCATCATCATTTTATTCTACTGATAGCAGAGATGAATGTAAACACTTAAAATGGATCCAGTTTAGGTTTTGTTCTCTCATTTTTAGTTGATGCTTTAAGGACAAGTCAGATACATGCCATCATTATCTTCATGAAACATCAAGTGAAATTCTTGTTCCACTTTGAAGACTACGCTTGGTGTTTGTGTTTCAGTTGGACAGGTGAACTACCCAAAGGTTGCAGACAATTCCTCCTTCGATGAGGACAGCAGTGATGCCCTCTCCCCAGAACAGCCAGCCAGCCATGAGTCCCAGGGGTCCGTCCCATCACCGATGGACTCCCGGATTTGTGAGCCTCTCCCTAGCACCACTGGCACATCACTAGCTCAGGTGAGAATGCGGTGGCCTCCTGCAGTGCCCTGGAGCTTCACAGCTACTGCTGATTTTTGGCAGACAATCCTGAAAACTGAGACCAAGGGATCCTTAAAAGGTATAGTCTGTGAGATTTCACAAGGGGTCTTAGCTCTGTGTGGTATTGGTGCAGTCCTCTGGTTATTCAGAAGTCCCTGTAGTGGTGCCATGTGGGGAAGAGGGACAATCATTACTTGGTGATACAGCCCGCTTTGGTGTGAAACTGATTCTGGCAGGCAACACGGGGAGATACAGGTCTGGGATTTTGATTCCTTTTCTGCTCTAAGAAGTTGTGCTGCTTCTCAGGGACAACTGAAGCAGTGGGTTAAAGGAGTCTAATTAATGATGTGCAACCTGTGCTGCTTCCCTTTAAGTGGACACCTCCTGCACTTTCTTAAACTGTTTCCCTCTTCGTGTATGAATTAATTATGCCTTTTTCTGTCCCTGCAGGGTACATCCCAACTGCAGATTAGCACAGACTCCAGTGAAACACTTTTCCTACCTGAACAGCCACCCCCGCCTCTGCCGCCTCCACCTCTTCTGCCCCCTAGTCTTACCAACGGAGCAGCTCTTACTGCTGCCAAGCCCCCACCAACACTCATTAAGGTACTATTTTGGCTGATTTCTTCATTGTTATAGTCTGAAGGAAGATAAGATGGTTAGTCTGAAGAAGGTTTGGAGTTGGAAGTATTGTGTTAACAGATGCAAAGGAAGAAAAGCTTAGTTCGCTTATTTAGTAAGTTTTTCTGTTCCTTGATGTATTTACCTTGTGTAAAATGGGTCCTGAATGCAAAATGTTTTGAAACAATCAGTGTTGTCTGTAATTAGAGTCAGTGAGTCTGCACTGTATGAGCAAGTGATCTGGTGTCCTGGGAAAGATGAATGGCTGCCTTTCTGTGACCTGTTTTATGGTGCTGTATAAGATGCTGTGCACGCTTTGACTACTTTTGCCTGAGTTAGAGAAGCCAGGAAAGACCCTCAGGTCAAATGTGGAGAATTTTGAAATGAAAATTCCAGTGTACATTCTGTTTTATGTGGGGTGTTATGTTATTTCAGTGTTTTCATTCTTATTTGCCCCTTTCTTTTCTTCTAAATAGCAAAGTCAGCCCAAGTCTGCTAGTGAGAAGTCTCAGCGCAGTAAAAAAGCCAAGGAGTTGAAGCCGAAAGTCAAGAAGCTTAAATATCATCAGTATATTCCCCCGGACCAAAAGCAGGACAAGGGAGCTCCTCCCATGGATTCATCCTATGCCAAAATACTGCAGCAGCAGCAGCTCTTTCTTCAGCTTCAGATCCTCAACCAGCAGCAGCAGCAGCACTACAACTATCAGACCATCCTGCCAGCCCCACCAAAGTATGGGTCCTGTGTACCAGCTCTCTCTTAGAAAGCACTTGCATCCCCTGTGCTGTTACCAGAATCATTGTATTCTGGGTGTGAGCTGGGGCGGTTGGCTGTAATGTCCTCAATCCTGTTAGGTTACAGCAGGCTGCAAAAAGGACCAATGTCAGATGAATCAGACAAAAGCAGCTGAAGTGAGTTGGTTGACAGGACAAGGGGCACAGATATAGTCAAAGGCACTGGTGTGCTTTAATGTCTAGGATGGCATTAGTGACCCAGATGTTTCTGAACATGTATGATTGTTGACACTGAGGTGCCTTTCCACCTTGGTTTTGATGCCCGTGTTTTTTCTTGCCCTGCAGGCCTCCAGGAGAGCAGCAGAGTGGTGCCAGTGCTCCTGCTGTACGCAATCTCTCTGCCACAGTCAGCAACGCATCTTCAGTATCCTCGGGTTCCAGTGGGCTGATGCGGCAAAACAGTAACGCTGCAGTGGGCAAACCTGGCCCTCTCCCTGCCAATCTGGATGAGATGAAGGTAAGTGTCCTGTGAAGCTGTACAGCCCTTGTTGTGCCCATGTCAGTGGAGAGGGCAGTACTGACTGATGTTGCTGCCCCAGAGCGGAGCTGAGGCTGACTGACAGGAATTAGTGATAACAGGTGGTATTGCTGGCCTGCAGTCTGTACCTGAGGTGCGGGGTTGTTGGCCTGCAGAGGGGTCAGTTTAGTCCTTTGCCCCATGGCTCTGGTAGCTGTTAATAGTTGTTCTGGTTAGAGTGTGTCTTCTCTTAATGCTGCCTTCTTTTCCCCGCCCCTATCAGGTAGCAGAACTGAAGCAAGAGCTGAAGTTGAGGGCCTTGCCTGTCTCAGGCACAAAGACGGACCTGATTGAGCGTCTCAGAGCTTACCAAGAGCAGAACGGTGGAGCCGGCCAAACAACCCCCACTCCTAAGCCCAGCACCGCAGCCATCCTTCCAAAAGCTGCTGAAGTGGTGGTCGCCTTCCCAGCTGCCAGGCTGAGCACAGGGCCAGCCCTGGTCACCACTGGCATTGCACCAGCAGAAGTAGTTGTGGCCACGGTCACCGGTGGTGGCGTGATGAAGTTTGGCAGCACAGGCTCAACTCCTCCTGTCTCTCCCACTCCTTCTGAGCGCTCACAAATGAGCACAGGGGATGAGAACTCGGCCACCGGAGACACCTTTGGAGAGATGGTGACTTCACCCCTGACCCAGCTCACCTTGCAGACGTCTCCAGTGCAGTTCCTGGTGAAGGAAGAAAGCTCGAAGTCTGCCTCCTGCAGCATAAACGCAGCACCCAGGTCAGAGCGGTGCAGCACCGGTAACAGCAGAGATGCAGAAGTTAGGGACAAAGACCAGATGCTGCAGGAGAAGGACAAGCAGATTGAGGAGCTCACCCGCATGCTGAAGCAGAAGCAGCAGCTGGTTGAGATGCTTAGACTACAGCTAGAGCAGGAGAAGCGCTCTCAGCAGTCACTACCGGCCCCAGCGGCTGCAGGAGACACAACAGCCCTTGCCTCCAACCCAGCAGCATTTGGCACCCAGGTCAAGAGTGAAAACGGTTTCCTGAGTTGCCAGTCCACAAAGCAATCCAGTGGCCAAACAGACCAATTCAGCCCTGCACCAACCACTAGCCAAATGGACACTTCGAATCCAAGCCCAGTGCCAAAGAAAGCCGTGATGGTGAAGCAGGAGGTGCCAGCCGCGGAAGCAGAGCCGCCGTGCCAGTCCCACAGCCCGCGGCTTTTCCTTGGCCAGCAAGGGAGCACCCTGAGCGACCTCATCAAGGGTGCCCCTCCCCCCACCCTCATCACCGACTCCACAGGGACCCACATCGTCCTCACCGTGACCAAGCAGAGCGCTGAGAGGCAGGGCCTCTCGCCCCACGGGAAGGCAGGGAGTAGCTGCCCGACCTTGCAGGTAGGCAAGGGATAAATCACATCCCTCCTGTGAGCAGTTGGGTTCCTCTCTCCCTCTTCCCGCTCCCATGGTTCAAGTTACCACAGGATGACCTAACATGTTGGAGATTCAATGCAGTAAATACTAAACGGGCTTAGTTGCTCACTATGATGGCTGGCAGTTCCTGGCTTTGCAAAACAAAGCAGCGTGAGCAGATCTTCAGCAAAAAGACCGAAATTTGATAGTGATGAACTGTGTACAGTAATGCACAATTGACTGTGCAACACAGGCTCTTCAGTGTTCTTCCAAACACATGGTTCTGCCTTTTGTCAGGCAGCATCTCAGGCTTGGAGGACGAGGGTTTGCTGCCACATTTCACTAGTTTTTGAAAGACAACTATGCCTGTGGTAGTAAAAAAATCAAGAGTGTATTTCACCAGTCCTTTACTGGAGAGATTGTACTCAGAGTGACTAGATAGGTCACCTTGTCAGCCGAGAGCTGAAATCAGACCCTGAGAGCAGACACTTTGCTTTTTGACTGCTCTTTGTCTTAATGTGTGCCAGCATTTCAGTGTTAACAGAGTCTTTCATCAGAAATGATCTACTACTCCCCTGTTGGCATGAGCTCAGCACTTAACAGAAGTGTTCCGAGTGTTTCTTCCAGGAAGGGATAAATATGTCCAGGTTTTATGGCGTAAGTCAAACCCCAGCATCTTCCGTGGCACCAGAGAAGATTTGCATTCTCTGCTGCCACATTTCTAGCACCTTCTGCAGAGCAAGTGTCCATGTCTGCTATCAGTGGCAGGCACTGAGCAGGCTGCATTTGCTGTGTAGCAGGTAGGGTGCCAGACAGCTGTCTAAATATCAGCATCCAGTGTCACCCTTGATACCCCAGGGTATCTCACCAGAACTCCGGCCACCGCTCCAGAAGGGCACAGGTCCTGTGTCAGCTCTGCCAGCCCTTGAAGGATGTCATGGATAGTCCAGGGATTTAGACTGACACTACCTCCCCTTTTAGGACTCTGAATCCCACCCAAATCCAATTTCTCTGCTTGGTGAAACAGAACAATTGACTGGATTTCCTAAAGAATGAAGAATGGGGAAAAGCAAACTTCAGAAATCCCTTGAGAAACACAAGCCTTGCTCCATGCTGTGTTTGCAGAATAACTTCTGACGGATACCCTTTTTTTTTCCAGAGAGTACAATCATCGCCCGCTAAAACTTCCAACCAGCCGCCATGTCAGCTGCCTGCCAGCACCCCTCAGCAGCCCACGCAGCCACAGAAGCAGCAGCCCACGCAGCAGCAGAAGCAGCAGCAGCCCCTGCAGCAGCAGCAGCCCAGAGGACTAAACCAGTCTGTCAGAAAGGTAGCTTGCTGCCTGCTCACTTTTCTTCCTTGTTTTTCTTTGCCCGCTTCTGGGATTTGTAACAGTGGTGGGAAGGGAACACACATGCACAATCCTGGTCAGAGACCATCGTCACAGCAACTGAGATCTCACAGCAGCTACTGTCACAGCTTGAGGCTGCCTGGAATGTTTGGTTTTCAGCTTGATTGTGGCAGCAGAAGGGATGCCTGGCATAACGTCTCCATTCCCCTGCTTCCTGCTGAACTAGCTGTGATGGTGAGCCCATCAGGCAGGAGGTTTCAGGAGCAATAAGTGTCCCTGAGGTCTTCCCCTATGGGCATGCTTGAAGGTGATGTGGAGGCTTTACAGCAAAATGCTCCAGGCTAAACCCTGACAGTTTACTAGCTTCTGCCCTTTGGTCCCACATCGGGGCAGAATACCAGCTGGTGTTTTAAACAAGCAGTGTCTATCGATTAAAAATTATGAGAGACCAGAGTGGGCAGCCTTGGTTCACAGTGGTGTCCCCAGTTCTTGAAAGAGCGCTGCTAAACTGATGGTTACTGCATGGAGAGAGCGTGTGGGCAGTACATGTGCTACTGAAGGTGGTATATGAGCTCTGGGAGGGGCAAAAGGATGTGACCTTTTGCTCTCTGGTACTGATGAACATGCTGTGATTTCCATTCCTGTGCCTTGAGTGTACCTGTTGATCATCTCAGTGTGAAGTGTAGTGCAGGTTCAGGAAAGAGACCACCTTTGGCTTCACCCCTTCTGCAGGTGACAGCTGTAAAGACCTTGCTGTACCATCTCCTGCCTTTCTAGCCCACATCAGCGATGACTTAGCGCTCTCTCTAACATGTGATCAAGATAAGATACAGAAAGATTATGAACAGTTTTTTGAGCTTGGAGGACCACTTCTGAGTCAGATCCTGGAAAGGTTATGAAGACGGGATTCACTTCTAGTGTAGTCAGAGTGGGATATCCACTTTGCAAAGGGTCGTTGCCTTGGTTTGCTTTGAGACCTTTGAGGAAATGCAGAAGGTGAACAAAGGCACCTTTTCCCTCAGACTCCCTTAGCTTGTGTGCTGTGGAGGCATCTGTAGTGACTCTCTTAATCCTTTTGCCTCCCTGTAGGGTCAGAAGCCTGCAGGTGGTCTTGAGGCAGCTATTCTATGCCATGTTGTCTTTCTCAGCACCTCCAAACCTGCAGCCATTCTTTCCCAATGGTTTCCACAAATGATCCCTGAAAACTGGTGCTCCTGGCAAAGCCGGGCCACCCAGTGTGTTGAAAAAGGTGCCCTCCCAGCACATCCCCATGGCCTGTGCCACAATGCCAGTTTCCAGCCCCTCTCAGGGACAGAGAAGCCCCAGAGCAGCTCTGCTGTCCAGAGCCTGGGGCTGCTTCTCTACCTGCAGGTCACAGAACAGATGAACAGCTTTCCAGGGAAAGCAGGATGGGGAAGAGTGTGAACATACACAAGTGTTGGAACTGGCATTCAACTGCTGCCCAGGGACTAGGCTTCAGTGTGGATCATGCATAACTCCTGTAGCAGCAGACACCTGATCCGTGTTTTAACTTCGCTTATGGGCAGTTGTGTGCTGATTCATCTGGTAAAGCTGAGTCATGAGCACCACTTCCTGCAACACTTGGGGTTTCCTTTGGAGATTTCTGGTGCTGCTGAGTGCTCTGGTGCTCTCCGCCCACCATCAGGCTGTAAAACTTGCTGCTAATGAAGCTTGCTTGTGTCCCCAGAGCAGGCACTGCAGAGGGAAATGGGTAAAAGATAGGTCCTGGATATATATTGCGCAAAGTAGGCTGAACACAGCAATGGATGTGCCCTCCAATCTCCAAAGTGCTAGAGGAATCCCCCACTTGGACAGATGAGGCTCTCCCCGTCCACAAACGGTGGTGGTTTGTGGTGTGGTTGCTTTAGCATTAGAAAAATCAGTGAAAGATTTCCAGCTGTCAGTTGGAAGGGAAATCTGTCTTCCTCCCCTGCAGCCAGGGCATAGTACACAGAGTACACAGAAGAACCCAGGCTGCTGGGAGCAGAGCACTGCAGACCTCTGTGCAGCACTCACCAAGAGAGAGGGTGATAGTGTCTCAAAGCAGCTGTTGATTTGGGTTTTCCTCTGATCACTCCTTCTGCCTTTGTTCTAAACAGCCCTCATCACAGCCCAGCTCTCCGGCTGCCTCTTCCCCATCCCAGATGGACCTGGAGCAGCAACAGCACACATCGCTTTTTGGAACTCCTCCACCTCCTCTCCCTGTTCCCTCGGTCCCAATGAAAGAGCCACCCGGCTATGAAGAGGCCATGAAGCAACAGCCAAAGGCCCAGGTGAGTGCAATTCTTCTCCCTGGTTTCCTTGGAGAGCAGGTGACAAGTTGCCATTGTAAATCTGCTTAGATTCCTGATCTGGGCCAGTAATAGAGCACGGAGACACAGCTGTCCCTTTCTGACTGTGCCTTCCTAGCTGAATGCCTGCTGGAGGGCCTGGGGCAGATGCTAAACCACAGGTAGAGATCCCGAACCACTCACTGCTTGGTGAGTGTCTGTACAGCAGTTGCTGACTCTACCTTCCCATCCAGTAACAGCCTGGGATTATGGAGGATTCTGTGCTGTGCCCCTGAGTGCTCATTCTTGCTAGATAACAGGCCCATCCCTGGGCCGAGGGAGCAGAGCCAGCAGCCATGGTTGTTGCTGGAGGCAGAAGCTCCCCTGATAAATAGGAAGCTAATCCTGCACTCGCTCTCCCCAGGAGAACGGCTGCTCCAGCCAGCATATGGATGACCTGTTTGACATTCTCATCGAAAGTGGAGGTAAGGAGACAAAGCCAGCATATCCCACAGTCTTTGGGTTTGAGCCTGGAGAATATATAGCACTGCAGGGAGAGCCTCTCATGGCCCAGATCTTTGGTCCTGTGTCCCTGCTGGTGCCTTTAGTGTTGGCAATAGTCACTAAGGGAGACGTCAGTCAGGCACTGGTATGATACAAAGGTTATTGGTGACTCAGCTGCATCAGATCTGTGCACATCTCTTCTGCGATACTGGACAGAGCTTGAATTCCCCAGACGTGGGCTGAAAAATTCCCTTAGCAAGCCAAGCGTGGGCATAGGATGAGTTTCCTTATTCCAGTTGGTGGTCAGTGATGGATCAGTCTGGGGGTTCCCTGTTGCCCTTGTGGGTGGGAGGGATCTTCCCAGTGTTTGGCCAAGCTTTTCCTCACTCTGGCCTGCCTGATTGTTCCCTGTACAGAGATTTCTGCTGACTTCAAGGATCAGTCGTCCCCAGCTGGGAAAGAACCACCCGTGGCCCCAGCCTGCTCCTCACCACCCAGCAGCCACCAATCCCCAGAGCTGGCCGTGCCAGTGTCCTTGGGGCAGACGGTGCCTGTGGGCCGGCTGGAGGACTTCCTGGAGAGCAGCACCGGCCTCCCGCTTCTGACAGCAGGCCACGATGGGCCAGAGCCCCTGTCCCTGATTGATGACCTCCACAGTGAGATGCTGAGCAGCTCGGCCATCCTGGACCACCCGCCTTCACCTATGGACACCTCGGAATTGCACTTTGCTCATGAGCCCTCTGGGAGCATAGCCCTGGATCTGGCTGAGGCTAACTTGGACAGCATGGACTGGCTGGAGCTGCCAGGGGGGCCTGTCATGAGCCTGGCTCCCCTTAGCACTGCGGCTCCCAGCCTCTTTTCCACAGACTTCCTTGATGGACACGATCTGCAGCTGCACTGGGATTCTTGCTTGTAATTCTGTGAGCAGAGACTGAAGGGAACTGGAGTGGGAGGGCACAGGCATGCAGGGGGGAAGAGGCCAATCAACCAAAAAAAAAAGAAACGAGCTCCTAATATTTGTACTCCTCCCCCAACAGTGTCCTTCCTGCACAAAGCCGGTGGTGGTGGCAAAGGCAGACCTGCTGCTGGAGTCACTGCGGGGAATGGCTGCTGCGGAGCAAGAGGAGGCTGCAGGAGGGCAGGGGCTGGTGGCCTCCTGCCCCCACAGTGCAGCCTGACCCAGCCTGGGTGAGAACGGAGCCAGCAGCCCACCTTCCTCCAGACAGGAGCAGCAATGGCAGCGTGTGGGGTGCGATGCTGCCAGGCACAATTTCCCTTACGCCTTGCAGCAGGATGTAGTATGACTGGGCCTGAGCCGTTTCCAGAAGTAGCACCCTGCACCTTGCTGGGATTGGCAAATAAAGGGGGTTGTGCTCCCCCGGCATGGTTGATTTAACATTTGCAGAAGGGTATTCTACCTCTGGAGGAGGATGTGAAGGCAGGAGTGCTGGCTGGGGGCCCAGCAGGGCTGCTGTGTGCCCCACCTGCCATCTGTCGGGAGGGTCTGGTCTGCCGGGGCTGTGAGGAGCTGGGCAGAACAGGCACCTTTTCCAAATGTAGCCAAAGGGAACCAGGATTCCCCACCCACCTGGTAATATCTAAGCTGGTTTCCCAAATATTGCTGAGCTTGGAGAGGCCTTGCCTGCTTGCTTCACTTGCTTTGGGCTGCAAAACAGATTTTTAAGGTGCTAAAGTCCGGGTCTTTATACATTCTATCTGTCCTTCACTGCCCCAGACCTCTGACTGTCTGGAGTTGCCTTCAGGCATACCCCAGAGGCCCACCCCCCCCAACCCTCCACAGCACTTGCAACATCCCCAGGTGAGTAAGGCAGGCAGCCTGTGTTGGGGGTTAGGACAAGAAAGCGTCCCTGTGTTGTGGGGAGCATGGCGGGGCGGAGGGCCCAGATATCCATGAGCATCATCAGGGGCCTTGTGCAATCTGTCTCCTGCCGTCAGCTGTGAGGCTGTCAGACCCAACAGGCAAAGAAGGGGAAGCGGCACTGCAAGCCAGGGTTGTGTGGGACAACACAGGTCTGAGCTCAGTGGTGCGACTGTGAGGGCTGCTTTTTGGGGAGAAGTGAGAGCCTAAAAGCATGTCCTGGGCAGCTGACTTCTGCCCTGTGGCAGTGAAACCTCTGCTCTTTCTTCCCTCCAGGCCTGTGGGGTAAAAGGCAAAAGCAAATGGCTGCTCACCATGAGCTGCCACCCTGTGGGTTGCTGCTGACTTGACAAGTGGCAGAGCCATGATGATGCTGTTCCTTGTGCTGGCTTTTGCATTGGAAACCCAAGGCTGTGGCTCTCTCGTGCGGTTAGTCCTGTCACTTTTAAATTCCTGGAAGTATTGGCAGTACCTCACTGCCATATTTACCAGGTGAGCCATAGCCCAGCTGTGTCCCACACAGCTGTCTTGCCGCACAGCTCTGCCGGCTGCAGCCCTGAGCTGGGTCAGGGCAGTTCGGCCTGAGCCTGGGGGAATGGGGACACCATGGCTTTTGAAATCACATGGACTAAGGTGTTGACCCTGCTCAGGCAGTACAGAGGTAAACTGCCATCCTGTTACTATCGCCTTGCGGATGCTGCCCTCCCATTTCCACCAAGGGAAGGGCAGCAGTGGGTGGGCACATGCTGCTCCCCTGCCCCTTTGGTGTCTGGTGCTCATCTCAGTGGGAGGCCTTGCCACAGGGGTTTAGGTACCTTTGCTCCACGGTGGGGCAGGTGAATGCCAGCCCTGCACAACGTCACATGCTGGCTATCAGCCACTGAAATGGCAGCTGGGTGGGGTCATGCCTCTTTTGCAGCTGGGAGAAACTTCTGCTTTCCTGAGCCCTATTTGCTTGTTGACTGCACGGGAGCCACTTTCTTAATCATTTCAGGGGGAGCCTACTGGCACCTTCCTTCCTTTCTGCTCTCCCCTCCCCCCTCCCCCCCCCCTTCTCCTGGCCCCAATTGTAAGCACGTAAGAGCCTCTTATCTGCCTCCCTCAGTGCTGTCTGTACCCCTCCTCACCGAGCTTTTTGTTGCCCAAGCTACAGTGTCCTGTCCTAAAAATCAGAATAACTGGGACTGGTGGACACCCCCTAGACCCCCCCTGAGCCCTCCCTCGCTTCCCTTCTGGCGCAGCCCTGGTATTCACAGATGCAGTGAGTGCTTTAGCAGTTGCCTTACAGTGCTCCCAACAGCTCCCCCAGGGCAGCTGCCCAGACATGGGACCAGGTGGGCACAGGAGGCAAGTAGTTTCTTAGGAGTAAAGTATATGGGGAGGGGGAGGATCTTTCAAATGCTAAGTGGAAAAAGTGAGGCTGCCTGTTTGTCACCCTCTCGCAAAATCAGTTTATTTTAGCTCACAATGAGCAGTAGCCTCCAACAAAAACTAGCTGTGTGATTTCTTTTGTACAAATAATTGCAAAGCTGCAGCCAGTAAATAAGGAATGAAATAAATTATCAAAGTGCAATGAGCTCCTAGAGGAAGGTGGGAGCACTCCAACGCAGTCCTGGCCTGCCCAGCCATGGCTCCTCACACACTGGGCCAGGCCCCCCAGTATCTGTTGGCAGAGAGCTGTGAATGCTCTTTACTGATTTAGCCCTTCCCCAGGGTTGCTGGTGAAAGGCTTAGCTCACAGCTGCTCCCTTTTACCTTCACCCACCCACCTTCATTTGTGAAACTCTGTAGGAATTTAATTACATTAAATTTGCCCAACTTACTCAAAATTGGCAGATGGGTCCAAAACCAGGAGCCTCCCCTCCTGAGGAAACCAGCCAACCTGCCAGCACCCCTCTGCACAAGGGGCTTGTGCCAGGAGAGCCAGCCTGTGCCTGGGGGCAGAGGGGAAGGCGATGCCTCATCCCACGAAACTTTACAAAGTCTTTTCCCCAAGCAGTGCCCAGAGCAGGCTCGCTCAGTTCTCCACTTTCTTACTATTATTTGTTTGAATAATAGTCCAATAGTTCTTTGTCAGAAGAGGTATTCCCCTGGACATCATACATACATTTTTGCACCCGTTGGGAAAAACGAATTCTGATGTTCTGCCTCTACCTTGAATGTAATCCTGAATCTTTCTGCTGTAACCACTACTTGTTTGTAATGTGTATTTGACTAGCACGCACTCTCCCACTATGCAGCAAACGGCGAGGGGTGATCAGCACCATCCCAGACGGATGGTGTTGGGGCATCGGATACGGAGCGAGTATTCAACTGGAAAAGGATAAAAGTGACAAGTTAATGGGGGAGAGAATGGTTCTTTAAATTGAATTATTTTTTCAGTTACAAATATTTGAAAAAAGTCCATTTTATTAAAAAAATTCCAAACAGCCACGTCCTCAAAAAAAGTCTCTGCTACGCTAGTGGGAGGGCTTGGGGCCACTCTGCCTTTTCCAGCTAAGGGGGGTGGGAGTTCCCTCTGGGTCTTCCTCAAACCCTCCATAAAAAAGAAGCCTGAGTAGTGGTGCGTCATCCCTTCTCAGCTGCAGGGAGATTCCCTTGGTGTATGGAAATTACCTACCCTGCACCTAGAAGTAGGTCTTACAGTAGAAGCATGGGAAGCCTTTTCAGCCTCCCCCAGCCCAGGCAGCTGGTCTGGACCCCAGCTGCTGTGGTGATGAGGTGATACTCCAGCCTTCCTCAGCCAGATGCTGAGCTGGAATTTGTCTGAAAATACTAATTGTAACATCAGTAAATATGCTGCAACTTCCACTCCCATGAGCTTGGGCTTTTGAGCCTGTGCCCTGCTACTGTTGTGCTTTGCAAGAAGCGACTCCACCTGGTTTTTCTGGAGAATCTGGTTACTGTGCACACAACACTGTTGCTCATCATCCCCCAGCCTTGTTCTCAGCCAGCCCCTCTCCCTTTGCTAAGGGCCATCCTCCTGCATCATGCCCACACCCCCTAGTTTTGGGTATTTCTTGCTTTTTTGGGGGCCCTGCTGGCAGCACAACAGCTCCTGCCCCAGCCACTACCCCGTCTGAGGCGAGGCTGGTGAGGAGTGCCCATGGTGCCTCAGCTTGATGCTTGCAGGAGCCAGCACAGAAATGGGGTCATAATTATAAATGGGCAGAATTTGAGAATTACATCTGGTCCTAGCCCTGTCAACAAACAAAGCCAAAGCCCGGCACTCTCCCAAGATGCAGTTTATTTACAAACCCACCAAATAAAGAAAGAATCTAGTGTCATTTCATGAGTAGTTTGTGCTCACAGACAAGCGCTTTCAGTAGAAAGTCACAGACTCCATATCCAGAGCCACCACCACAACGCAGCAATTGTCCACTCCTGACCTGCATCCCTGCTGCCTCCGCAGGATGAGGAGGACATTTGTCTCCCTGAGCCAGCTCCAACCTGAACCCCATCCTGAGCTACAACAGTGCCAAAATATACACCTTCCTTGAGTTAATTTACAGCTTTTTGGTAAACAGTAAAAATCATCTAAAGGATAAAATGACAGCATGAAACACTCCTGTGGAGGGGAGAGGTGGTTTTTTTTGTCTGCTCCCAGAGGAGATAAGGCCCATCCCCCAAGGCTGTTACAGTGGTAACAGGACCCTGCAGTCGGGCACCTCTTGTCAACACCCCCCACAACCAGAAGCAGGAGCTGCAATGAGGCTGATGCTGGTTCCCCCTTCTCAGCCCCCGGCTCCAGGTCAGAGGAACATCTCCAAGTGCTTCAGGCTTTGCCATCCCTCTCCAGGCCAGAGGGGAGCCCTTGGCTGGCATGGGGGGATGTGCTGTCCCTCCTCCTGTGCAGCCATCAGTCTCTCACCAGCCCCATTCCTCTGACACCTGCAATGCCACCTGCCAACCACACCAGCTCTCATGGGTCAAAGCCACCCCACAAGGGCTGCTGCTTCCCCACAGCCACAGCAGCAGCCACGCCACACCCCCATACAGCTGCTGGCCCACAGGGCTGCGAGCCAGGCTGCTCCCCCAAGAATCGTCGAGAAGAAGGGCTGAGGCAAGCAGAAGATGGGGGTGGCAGAGACAGGGAAGGCTAGGACGGGGCACTTTTTTTTTTTTTGGCCAGAACACACTTGTCCCTTTTCAGTTTCACCCTCAACTTTCACCTCCCTCAGGTGTGCAGCTTGGCCTATTGGCGCTGCTGCCATCTGTCCCAGGTGGCCTGGCAGCCCCCTCAAAGGGGATTTTGTCACAGATACAAGTGGGTGGGGTGGGGGAGGGCAAGGGGTGAGACATGATGGGGGTGGGGGAGAGGAGTGTGCGCCATTGAGAAGGTTCCCCAGGATGGGGTGGGGTGTGGGTCACCCATCTATGTCCCAGCTGAAGAGATGGTGCTTCACGAGCATGTCCTGCACCCCTTCCTTCAGTGGTTTCTTCTCCTTTTCCTGCAGGACAACACAGAGAGCTGGGTCAGTGCCCCACACCCAGAACAGGGGAGGTTGTGCCTGTGGGCAGAGCACAAGCAGGCCGAGGTCTCCGGCACCCAGACAGAGCAGCCTTCCCCACTTCCCACCTTGGCACAGCTCAACCAGGGAGAGGCCCTGTGGTTCAGAGAGCACCGGGGAAGAGGGAGGCCTGACATTTCCCTCTGCCCCAGCTGGGCACGGGCAGGCAGCACCCTCTGCCAGCACAGCCACGCAGCTCCTGCACACAGCCTGCCCCAGCAGGGATGGCAGCCCCATCCACAGCCTCCGGTGCAGAGGATGGGCTGGAGCACAAAACTGGGAGAGGGAAGCAGAAGCGAAGCCCACAGCTGAGGGAGAGAGTGAGAGATGTCACGTACTCACCTCCCTCTTTATTGGCAGCTCCCAGTCCTGAGAGAGGCTGAAGGCAAATTTGCAGAGGACTCTGCAATGGAAGACAGCAATGGTAACACACACACACAAATCACATCCCTTGCCCCCAGGCACACAATTGCGCTGGCTCCTCAGCTTGCCCCAGCACGTCACTAAGCTTACAAGGATGGAAATCCTTGTTTGTTGGTGTTGAAAGGGCAGCACCAACCACTCATCCCCTGTTCCTTTCTCCTCTCTGGGCTTCAGATCCTGCCAGGCTGGGAAGAGAAGCTTGAAGATGTGACTCAAGTGCAACCCCTACAGAGCCTGACAGAGCAGCGCAGGGAGGCCCAGGCAGCCCTGGGCTCTGCCAGCCCTCAGACAAACATGGCTGAGAACTGCATGCAGCTGGCAATGGGGGCCTTGCAGGTTCCTCTCCAGAAAGCAGACCCCTGCCAGTAGCACCCCAGAGTTCTGCATCCCTCTTGCTCTCCCTGGAGTAAGAGAAATGTCCTGACCCCTGTTCACAAGAGCCACATGGGGATGGCACGTGGAGCTCCCTTGCTGAACCCAGCTCTAATTGGGGGCTGTAGGTACAGTGTGAACCCTGACCCTAGGACAGTGATGCGGAGCTCAGACCTCCTGGCAACAAGCACCTCAGTCCTTCAGGCTCAGGAGAAACTCCTGTGTGGGGGTCTCCTCCAGTGGTGGGGCTGAGGCCCTTCGAAGGAAGCTGCCTGGGAGAAATACAGCAGAAGCCTCTGCTCCTGCTCCACACAAAGACTGGTCCAGCCATGAACCAGTCCCACTTGGTCCTTCGGCTCTGCTGATCTGACACCCCTGTGCTGCATGAAAGCAGCTGTAGTACACTGCTGCAGAGGTGGAAGGGACACCCTTCCTCCCATTCCGCAGCAGACAAGGAGAACAGGGCACCCCGAGGCGCACACACAGGCCTGCTCCCTGCTACAGATGCTCCCACTGGGGCTGGTAACCAGCTGGTGCAGCCAAAAGCCAGCAGCAGCACATGGGGCTGGAGTGGTGGTGGTGGCTGAGGGGTTTGCTCTCAGCTCCCTGGGGCTGGATGTGGCTTTGCAGAGTGCAGGAAGGCCAAGAGCACGCGGGTGTGTGCTCTGAGCTCCAAGCGATGTGCTTTGTGCAAGATCAGGCACTGGAGTTGCGTTCAGCCCCCCAACACCGCTCACTCACTTAACCACGAGTCAGACGGTGCCTGACTCCTTCCCAGCCACAGACAGACTGTGTCCCAAGCACATACCCTGTGCCCTGCTCGCACTCATGGTGGCTGGCAGAGGACCTAAGAGCAGAGGGCTGGAAAAGGGAGTTTCTCTCCATCAGAGGAGGTGCAGGGCACAGCAGGAGGCTGCTGGCAGGCAGAGGCTGCCTGCTTGTCATGACAGCTCCCCAGGAGCTCTTGATCAGGCAGGCACAGGGCATTGCATTGAACTGTCTAGACAGTTGCTGCTGCTTCAGCTCACAGAAGGAAATCTCTGCAGCGGGGGTGTCCGGGCAGCCCACACTGCTGCTCACTGGAGAGGGCCCAAAGCCAGATGTAGTGAGGGCCACCGCGTGCAGAGGAGGAGGAGGAAATCCATTCCAGACCCTGGCGAGGCCAATGGGGACAGACTCACCTCAGCTCACATTTGATCTGCACCCAGCCAGGACTGCGCAGGAACGACCAGGGATGGAACCACTTCTCCACGGTCTGCAGGCTTGAGCACAGCACCTCCAACCACAAATGCAACACCTGTTCACTGCAGTGATGGGGTGGAGACATGTTATTTGGCTGAAGCCAGGGAATGAAGGCCTATTCCTTTGGGATAGTCTATTTTCAGCCCAACTTTTAACTCCAGCCCCAAGTCCTGTCCCCAGTGAGAACAGGCTACCCAGTAAACTTGTCAGGCACCTGGTGCAATAAGAGCTACTTCTTCCAGCCAGGAGCCTGGCCAGCATGATCATCAAGGAGGAGGTCCCACTTAGTTACTGCAGTGAGAGGGGGAAAAAGACCCTGTGGCCCAGGGTAGACTGAAACAACTGCTGCCCTTGGGCCCACTCTGCCCCCTCCCAAGCTCCTCTAACCCCTGATGCTGAGGGTATCAGGACTGGATGACTCACTTGAGTCCAACACAGATGAGGGAACGAAGCTTCACGTCCATCTGTGCATGTGCAGCATCATGCGTTATGTTCACAGCCTGAACTGCCTGCAGGGTGGAAAGACGTGGTCACTACCTTCTCAGATTAGCCTTAGGCTGGGCTGGGCAACCATTCCAGCAACACAGCTAAATGCTGCCCTCCCCAGAGCTTCCCACCCTTGCCCAGTGTCACCCACTAACATCAGAGGGGGCAAACTTTCCTGATGGCTTCACTTTCTGCCTTTTCCCAGGAACCTGGTGTCTCTACTTCTTCCCATCAGGGAAGGTCTGGGAGACTCTCGAGCATCTCCCCAGAGACAGACATCACCCTCCAGCAGCCTCCATGGGAAACTTCCCCATGTTAGGAGCTGGGCTCTGGCTGGGCTGGAGGCAGCACTCACCCGGTAAAGCAGCTCCTCTGGAGTGAGGACTTTGCCATCTTCATCAAGCCTGCAAAGATCACAGCAGAGATGTAGCTAGCTCCAGAGCCACTCTGGGCACATGCAGGCTTTCAGCCCTCCACAGCCCAACAGCTCCCTTGCTGCTGCTGAGCCCACAGGTGATCCAGCCATGAGAGAACAAGATACAGAACCAGAAGCAAACATAGGAGCCTGGGGAAGTGGACAAGTGCCACTGCCAGCCCCAAGTCAGCACAGGCGCAGCAGCCAGGTGACACCACAGCCCGAGAAAGATGGGATAGACCATGACCCTTCCCAAGGTGGAGAGCAGCAGCACTTTGATGAACAAGGTGCAGACCCAGCTGCCTGGTGTGGCTAAAGTGGCCTTACCTGTAGGTCTTGCAGAGCACAAGGCGAGAATACACAGAGTCAAAGTCCCGTTCCACTTCCCGGCTCGCAGCCTAGTAGGGCAGAGGGGCAGTCAGTACACTCGGCACTACAGCCCCCTCAGCCCAATCCTCTGGCAATGCTGCCTCACAAAGGGAACCAAGACATCTCACCTCCTCGATAAACAGCCAGGGATGGCAGGCCCCCCCCAGCAGAGATGGCTTCTTCAATCCATGTTCAAATATGGACTTCAAAGCTGGACACAGCGTTCCTCGCACTAAGTCCGTCACCCCCTCTGTGACTGAATCATCTCCAGCAATGGAGTACTGAGGAACACAAAGAGCCAGCTCTCAGTACACCAGCAAGGAGCAGAGCATGGAGGTGGTTGCTCACCCACAGCTTCTCCGTGCACACCTCTTTCACTCCCAGGTGCCCACCAGCCCCCTCTCATAACCCCTGACGCTCTTACTGGTTTTTACATAAGGCACCGTGTTCAGTGTTTTTCCCCTGGAAGGTGCTGGGACAGCAGGACCTTTGTGCCTGGGTGCTGCCCAGGAGACCACACAGGTGACCCAAGCACCATCCTGGCAGCACTCAGCACGTAGGAACTGCTGCAGTTCAGTGTGATGCTGAGGTAAGGAGTGGAAGAGGAGAACAGGGCCTTCTCCACTTCCCCTGCAAGTTGTCTAGGCCAACAGTTGATGACATCTGTCTCCTACCCGTTATCCCAGCCTTGGGGCCATACTGAGGTACCTGCTCTAAACAGGTGGGATTTCACCACTGCCAGTTGAGAGAGGAACTGCGACAGTGTCCTCTCGGGCACAGTTGCTTGGGGAGACCATGGTGACCACAAAGCATGAGCAGGATTGACAGGCACAGGCTCAAAGGAGGAAGAGAGCAGTGGGAATAGGCAGAAACAAGGTCCACAGAATCCTGCTGCTTCCTCTGCTTTTCCAAAGCTCATCTCTAGGGGCCTTGCAAGCCCCAGCATCTCAGTCAGCTGCCCCTGGAAGCCCTCTGGGGCTTTCATTCTCCACTTGGTCAACATCAGGAAGTTGAGCAAACAGGCTCAGGAAGACAACCTGCCAGATCATATCACTAAGCGTGTGATAGCCAGAAAGAACAAACAGACTTAAGAAGGAAAATATGTCGCTCTTTTCAACAATGTCTTTTCATCTATGAAATGACTTTTTTTCTGTTAGGTTTGGTTTTCTTTTTTTTTTTTGTTTATTGTGTTGTGTTTTTTTTTTTTAATTACCTCTTTGCTCCTCTCATCCAAGATCTCCACAAATTTTGCAGGAAACCAACCTATGAAGAACGGACAAAGAAATGAGTCTGACACTGAGAAACCTCTGACACAGACAAGACCAGAGCCCACTGGAAGCTGAGAATAAATCAGAGTTCAAAGGGTGCAACCCCCAAGGAAGGAGGGCGTTTTGAGGATTTTGAGCAGCCTCAAAATCACAAGAATTAAGGCAGCTGCGAGAAGCAGCCAACTACAGGACACTGCCCACAAGCAGCAGAGATGACCTGCACCCAACCACCCTGTGCCAGGAGGATAGAACCTAAACTGGCTGTTTGCAAGAAGCTGCACCGCTGCTCTCAGACCCTGATTTAACATTCCCCTTGTCCCTGGCAGATGCTTCAGGCAGACTCTTTGCTGCAAGCTTGCCAGAGCGGTTGCTGTGGATGAATGGTCGTTCCGTATCCAACCCCGCTCTGCCCCATGAAACCCATCCTGCTCTCACCTCTCAGTCCATTCAGCTCTCCCACCCAACAGTGCTCGTCCTTCTGGGAAATGATCTGAAAAACAGGGAGTGGAAAACACTGGTTCAAGAGAGTGCAGTGCCAGGATGGCTCCAGCTGCCTGGTTGTATGTGCACAATAAAGAACTGCTTCTTCTCAACTCTTTTGCTAATGTTCTCTTCTCACATGGCCTAAGCCCTTCAAGTGTAAAAAGCTACCACAAACACAATGCTATCCCTGTTTTCCCCAGTTTCAGATGGGATGTCCACAGCTAAAACACAAATGGTTGCTTTTACAGTCTTACCACAGCTTAGTGTGCAGTGTTAAACCAGGACCCAGGTTGGACCAAATCAACCTTTTGCTCAGCTGCATGACAGCCAGGGAAGGGACTCTGTGGTTGTATTCAGAATGACCCACAGGACAAGGCTCACAGGAACATACTGCCTCATCCTCAGGCAGCCCCTAGAAACACCAGCTGCTTCCCTGTGACCCCTAACTGGGCTCAGAGCTGACCCCCTTTCCTTCTTTCCCTCCAGAAGAGGCAGTGCAGTGTCCCAAACACGCTGGGTCTGCATGGCCTTGCCCTGGTCCCTGTCTCACAGACTGACGCACCGTAATGATGTCATTCTTGCGGAAGCCCAGCTCATCGTCATCGTGGCGCTCAAAGTCCAGCAGAGCCTTGGCTCTTCGTCGGCGGTTGCGGGAACAGGCCACGTAGTTCTCGTGGTCCCGCTGGTGGCTCTCCATGCTGTAGTCTGGAGTCAGATCCTGGCATGCACGTGGAGGAAGAGCAAAGAGGAATGAAAAGCAACAGATGACTCCCAGCTGATCTGCCAAAGCTTTGCACGCCCCTGTTCCCAAACCTTATCCTTCTCGTAGCAGGCAGAGAGTCTCTCAGTCACCACTCCTCCTCCAGGGATGGGTTAAACAGCCCTTACTCTCCACCCATTACACCTGGCATGCTCTTCCTTGAGCCTACATGCTCCAGGAGCATTTGAGCAGCCCTGTCTTGTGGTAAAGTCTCAACATTCATGTCTGGAGCCCACAGCAGTGCAGATCCAGCTGTTCCTACTCACAATGCTGCAGTTCTTGGGATCCACGCACTGGAAGTGCCGTGCCACCTGAAGAATGGCCTCACGCAGGTCGGCCACCAGCTCTGTCTGCTTGATGTTCTTGGCTTTCAGTGCCTCCAGATCTTCATCCCCTGGGGGGCCCACATAGACAGAGGAAAGGCGAGGAAAGGAAAGCAAGTATGAGTTATTTATTTTTTTGCTAACATTAGAAATCATTGATTCTACATAAATCAAAAAAGCCTGACATTGGAAGTGCCTATGTTAAGGCAGGTGCTTAATGCCCGTCTATTCAGTAATGTAAATAACCAACATCATTTTGATTGTGTCAAATTTTAAGGAGCTGGTATTTCAAACTGCATGTGAACTGGAAGATGTCACCTTTGATCTGACTGAACAACTCAGTGTACCAAGGTACTACGTAGAAGCATCAATGCAGTATACAGACAGCTGAGTGGTGGGACACAAAACTAGGGAAGTTCCAAAAACTCTCTTCAACTAAAATTCTCCTGAAACTGAAACAACTTTTGGTTGAACTACTTCTGATTTCTGCATACCTCACAGGCTGACAGCATATTCTTCACTGAGTCTTCAAAAATATTTGGAAAATGAAGACAGCCTACTTTCCTGTGTCAGTCTAGAAATCAGAGCCATGAGAGAAAAGCCACTATCTACTTAAGACTTTGACCTCCCAAAGAGCCAGATTTCAAAGGTTGTAGGTGTATAGAAATGGTCATAAGCACAAAGTAAAAGTTACCAAAGCATATTTCAACTGTCACTAATTCCCCCAGGAGTTCTGACAGCCTATCTCTATTAATTTATGCACAAAGATATCTGATAGGATGGATTCTTTAGGTAGTTAATGTATGTGAATGCCTTAAAAATTGAGTACATGATGTTTAGGAACAATGAACCATTTGCTTCTTTTTCTAAAAAAAAATATTAAAAAATAATTTTTTAAAAACTCAAAGTGTATTTTCATACATCTGTTTTTGCGCTTTCTATAATATAATGAAGATGTAGTAGCTTGATCAACAAAATGAATATTTAAATCAGTGTATTTTTCACTGAACTCCAATTTTTAAACAAACACAGCTTTTATGCAAGACCCAGGTAAATAATTGGCTAGCAAATTAGTACTCTGCTTATCTTCTAACAGCATTATAGAAACCAATATGTGGCCTGAGCTATACAGCTGCTGCAACAGCTATGTACACATGAAGCTTCTGCTTATTGAAAAGTAACTTTTAATCACAAGTGATCCCAATTAAAAAGACTAAAACTTTAAGAACATAAACAGAAGCACAAAATCAGATATAATTTTTCTTTTTTAATAATTGTTTTCTATTTGCTAAATTAAATGATTAGAGAAACAAACATACAGGGCTTAAGAGAAAACTGAACTTTGCTTCTGGACTAGAAAAATTGTAGGACACACTGACTCCCAGCCCAAGCAACGAAAATTAACAAAGCCTCCTCCTCTGTGGCCAGGGGTAGGAAACAGAGCATGTGAGAACTCTATCTACAATCTTTATCTCTGAATCTGTAGTGAGATAGGTGATCACACAGATGGCGAGGATTCCCAGAAAATTCATGTTGCTAAACCAGAATGTGACTAAAGAAGAAACGACTCAATCACAGCCACACCAGCTCTGTGGGCTGCCCTCATTTACATAGATCACTGATACTTTCTGCCATCATTTTGTCCCTTCTGGCCAAAATACTGTGCTCCTCCCTCTCTACTCAGATCAATCCCACCCGAACACATGCAAGAGATACGGGAAGCAAGTTCCCCACCCTCCCACCTGAGAATACACGTGATACTGAGGAAAGCAAACGGGGTTTCCACCATGCCTGCACATACATTTCCAAAAGAAGGAAACCTGCACAGGATTGTCCACAGGACTGGACCTGTGAGGGTCAACTAGCTGCACAGTTCTGCAGAGGAGGACTAGCTCTCTTGCATTTTCTTGCTGCAATGCCCATCCAACAGGAAAAGAGCAACATGCACACCTTGTTCTCCAGTGAACTAGCTTGTGCTGTTTCTTCTTCCCCTGGTGCAACTTGAGGCCATTTCCTCTTGTCCTAGCACTTGCTACCTGGGAGAAGAGATCAACACCCTCTATGCTACAACCTCCTTGTTGCAGAGTAGTTGTAGAGAGCGATAAGGTCTCCCCTCAGCCTCCTTTTCTCCAGACATATAGAGGTCCCTTCCAAACAGTGCTCCTGCGATTCTACAACTCCTGTCCATGTCACTACTAAATCTGCACTCACTCTAAGGAAGAATTAAGTTCTGGGTAAGTTCTTACTCCTACCCAGACAAGGGCTATGTACCAGGTCTACACAGTAACTAGCACAGGCTGCAGAGTTTACACTTCAGGTTGATTGTCAGCTTCCAGTATAAGGTGAATTTATCACATTCGAGCTTTCCTCCCCTTCACCTGGGACAAGGTTTGCCATTCTGGTCACTTGCTGCAGGGTGACAACTTCTGCATTTTAATCAACATTGTAAATACTAGCAATACTACCAGGTAAAAAACATGATAGTCACTGTACAGAAATCCCACTAAAATGAGAAAACACTGATAATCATCTCACTTCTACCATTGATACATTTTGAAGCTTGGATTTCAAATTTATCTTTGTGCATGGGTATAACTCAGTATCACCTCCATAAAGCTACCCAAACTTGGTCAAGGAGACTGAGACACAAGAAAGACATGTTTGGCAGCCACGTTCCCTGCCAGCTCAGTCTGCGGTGACTGTATGATAACATTACATACAAGAGGTCTGAATTTAGGTTGCACAAGTAACCTTCCTGCATTTCTTCACTTCCGCATGCTTGACTTTACAGCTTTATTGGTCTTCTACCATAACTTACATATGTAATAGTGTATGTGCTTGCAGCAGCCCTGTGACAATATATCACCATGCCAGAGAACATCAGAAAAGTTCTTCTCTGAAAAGACCAGTTAAACCCAGTTTTAGATTTATTCAGGCTATTTCAACCATAACAGGAACACTGTATGAACCCTGTAAATTCAGTATATTGCCTTTCACCAGAAAAACAATTTCTGTGGTGAGATGGAGCAATTTCAAGAGGTGATGACAGTGAGGCTTACAATAGAAAGAGGTATTATGGAGTCACAGAAGCAAGTTATTTTTAAATCCATGCAAAATCCTTTTTGGCTGTGTGCTTTCTGGACATACGCAGGCTTAGCTCATTAGCAAAGAAAATGAAGATTTAAAAGTGTTCACATTAGCTCTCAGAGTAAGTAAGGGGGAACACCAGTGATGTTTAAAAACCATTTATAAAATGGTTTATAAATAATTTTTTAAATCATGGTTTATAAATCATGTTTAAAAATCATTTATAAACCTGGACACACTGGACCATCCTGCCCTGTCTCAGATCTTCAGAGATGTTCCTGAATTGAGCAGATGAAGATCAGGAGAGTATAACATCCAGCCTGTGCACTGGACATGGTCTGCCAGAAAATGTGTTTGGTCTGTTGGTCAGTGCAAGAAGGACATCACAGCTGGGCTGAGCTGCAGCTTGCCGTTAGTCACCGTTTAAGGACGAACCATTTAACCTAAAATTCACTTTCTGAGTCAGACCAAAGCAAGCAAGTAGAAAACGCATTTTTTCTCTCTCTTCCTTCAGTTCTGGCTCCATCCTCTCCTCTTCCTCAGTGTTCCCCTGCTCTGCTCCCTCTCCTCCCTCCTAGGCTGCTATATCCAGCAACACCACATGAAAGGCACAGGATTGTCCTTACCAAAGAGCAGAGAGGTGATGCCAGATTTCCTGCGCTGAGTCCTGCGTCGCACAATCTGTGGGAGAGGGAAAAGAGAGAACAAAGTGCACACATTAGGATAGATTTCAGAATTAAAATAAAGCAATCTCCACACAGGTCGGCTCTGGGCAAGGGGTCCTGACAGTTGCCACTGGAAAGGGCAGGCAAGCGAACTGGCAATTTTAGACAGGAATTGTTCTAGTTCTAATGCAATGAATCAGCTCTATGGCTTGATCTGCTCCATGTGCAATGGGTTATTTATAGCTCAATTATTACGAAAGCATAAAGTTCAAGAATCAACTATGATTTGCGTCAATAATTTTAGTTCTAATTCCACTTGTTGCCAAAAGCAGTTCTACATGTAATTATATATAAATTTCTAAGTGGATGCCTATTACATTTTAGAATTGCAGGAACGTCTTGTGATTAGCACACAGATGAGCATCAAGAGAGATGAGCATCTTCCACACTGGACTGACAAACAGGAGCTACTACATCCACAACTGCAGACTCTAGTCCAATATTAAATACAGGTGATATTTTTATTCAGCTTCTCAAAGGCTGCTGCTGTTTTCTGACTCTACCTTCCAGAGTTATTTTAGTGTATCAGTTTCTTACTAGTGGATTAACTCCAGCTCCTACTCTGCATGCTCCAAGCAAATTCTGCCAAAAGCATACGTTGTGTCTCTAAGTTTCCATAAATAAAATGCATCACTTTCCAACATAACTCTCATTAATGATAATTACAATCCCTTTCACCTGGGGATTTATCAACCAGGACCAATCTAGCAACATTTCATTAGTACAGACCTCCCACTCACTTCCCAATACCTTTTCTCTGCTGGATGACACAGTCATCCTGGAGCCAAAATCCTCGCAGACAGGAGGAACCCCTTGCTCACAAAGTGCAACTGGGAGGGAATACGTAAGGGAACGGTAAAAACAGAGCAGCAGAGGCAGATGGGGCTCCGTGCACTCACTTTGGATAAATTGTTGACAGTGGTGCTGGAGTTGAGCAGCTGCCCTTGGTCGGCAATGAGGTAGGCCAGGTGTTTGCGACGCTGGGTCTCCACCGCCACATCTGTCAGCGAGCCAGCCACACGCATGGCCTCCCGCAGCAGCACATCTGCATCTTCAATCTGACTTGGGATGTCCGAGAGAGTGTTGAAGATTGAGGCAGAGTTCTCAGACTGGATTAGCTCATCCTCCTGCAAAGATGCAATCATTTTGCCATACAGAACAGTGAGCATGACAGCGATGCTCTCGGGGCTGCTAGACACAATTTTACATTCACTGCACAGCCTGCGCCAGAAACAAGATAGGTCCAACTAGGTAATTCCATCAAAACCTCGGCAGGAAAAGTCTCGGCTACCTATTAGAGGGGAACAGCATCTTTTAACTACTCTCCTGCACTGAGATTTGCCCCCAAAATTCTAGCTGGCATGCTTTTTTGAAGCACAGCACCCATCATTTAAATTAATTCATGTCGGCAAGCAAAGACAACAGAGAAACTATTGTGCACCCACTGCCAGGATTGGGCACAGAAGGGACCTTGCTGAGGACAAAGGGATGGAAGCTGCTCAGACTGACATACTACAGAGTGCCTACTGTGTCAAACTGAGCTCCACCCTCCCCTTGCTCCCAGCAGGCTCACCCTTGCCCTTTGCACAGAAAGCTGAATGAAATATATATTTTTTAAACAGATCGGGTGTTTAAACGGAAGCCAGACAAATCACATGTAGTCAGGACAATGCTAATCTCTTGGAGCATTCAACAGTGCCATCGAAAGCTCCCCAGAATCACCACAACCTCAGCTATATCTCTGCTCAGAGGTGGTGCAAAATCAAGGTGTATCTTGGTTTAGGTAAGATGGATTCTCAGGTTGAGATGTAGACTGAATAGAGGGAGGCAGCTGATGTGGTTTAATTATGAGGGAGCAAACAAGGTAGGGAGGGGAAACAGCAATTCCCAAATCCTGTGAAGTGCCTTGGAAGTTCTTCACAGCCCTCAGTCCTGAGGAAGGCAGGAAGTTCTTCCTAAGCACATTCCCAAACCACATAACAGGAAGTGGATACAAAACCTTCTTGCTCCTAAAATTCAGAATTAAACACCTAAGTGCTATAACAGAGGAAAGTTGGAGGTGGGGCTTACCTTCATACTGAGCATGCCCAAAGTGAGCTGGAACAGCACCAGAGAGCCCTGGTAGAAGAAGAGGTCCCAAATACGCAGCAGCAGCTTGATGTGGACAACGCTAGCAAAAGAAGTGAGGAACCAGTGCAATGTGATCAAGGAGAGCTCTGTGAATAGAGACATGAAAAATGATCACAACAGAAGAAGTCAGCCAACCAGTGAAGACGGACTCTTCTAAATGCTGTCCTTCAAGCTTAAAGGTGACCATCCATTGCCTCCAGGGCCAGGTTTTCTCCCAGCCCTGCTGCTCTCTTTTTGGGAAACAAGAACAAAAAAATCTTTGCCTGCATGTCACCCTGGCAAGAAAAGCTGTGCTTTGTAGGGCACACTTTTACCGATGTCATGCTCCTGGAGCAGCTTGTCCAGGCGAGGCAAATACTGCACAATGAGCTGTCGTAGGACACGCTGGTCTGTCTGCACGCCCATCAGGGTGGTGCTGAAGTAGGAGGCAGGAACCAGTTCCTCAATGATAGCGCACATCATCCAGAAGGCATCTTCCTCCTCCAAGAAGAGCAGCAAAGAGGCAGCCACCTAGGATTTTGAAGAAAGAAGAACTGCATGCCAAGCCTATCCTAAGAGGAGCAGAACTCTTTCCCCACTTCCTCGCATGGAGACAGACCAGTGTCTAAATGACCAACATCTTCCTTCCTCAGCAGCAGCTCTCCTGCAGTCTCCACAGAAGGGAATTCTCCTCAGTGTAATGCCTGTCCCTCCTCAACAGATGGACTGAATCCACATCTGTGGATGTGCTGTGCTACTCTGCTCTCTTGTCCCCAGGAAAAAATTTCCACGATGAAGGGATTTCCCTTCAGCTCACCTGGAGGCCATAGTGTCTGGTGGCATGGCCTCAAATTACTTGCCCCAGCATAGCCACCATAGACAAAATGATCCCTGTCCCAAAAACACCCTGAAAGCAGCTTACCATGCCAGTGCCTTGGCAATATCCAATATCTGGGTAGAGCCAGGCAAGTCCCCGTAGTATCCTGCGCAGCCGTGGCACCCCGATACTGTTCATGTTGGAGAAGCAGGCGTTGCTGGGCATTGTGCGGAGCAAGTCCTTTTCAATCTGTCAGACAGCCATAAACAAGGACAGGGTCAGCTAGCAGCATTTGAACAATTGTGTTCTGCTCTCTGCACTTCCCTGTGGCCCCTTGTCACAGGGAACTCTGCTTCTGCACACCCATCCATAAGTCCTTAGGCACCAAAAAAGATGGTCCTGTCCAAGCACCTGGGGTCAGTTTAACAGCCTTCACTGTCACTGGGAAAATACCAGTGCAGATGGTGACTTGGTGTTTCCCAATAAATGCTTGCCTAAACTAGGCCCTTAGCTTTTGCACTGAGAACAGTGGGCATGCTGGTTGGGAATTTCATCTGCTTGGATTTCAAGCAAGGCTTTCCAACAAACCCAGTCCAGAGAGAAACCAACAACCTGGCCACATCTGTGACACAGGACTTGGAGGTGAACAGCCCACAGATCTCCCTTTGGGCAGCATTGTTCCTCTTCCCAAATGTTTTGAACCTAACTTGGTGAGAGGTGAAGATGTACAGAGTTCAGTTTCTTTTGCCATGGCCTTTGTCTCCTCCCACAAAAGGAGAGATCAGAGGAAGAGTGAGAACACCCTGTAACAGTTGTGTTGGTGTTCAGAGACTTTGTGTTTGGGGCAAAGACAGTCCCTGGGAGCAGCTGCCACAACCTCAACAGAAGCACATCTATTGGCTTTTCACCCTTCACTTTCCTCAACGAATATCAGAATGTTTGCTGCGATGCAAGTGCAGCACTGTTTTCTAACCTGCAGGTAGCATGTGTCTAATCCCTTCCCTGTTGTCCTAGGAAGGAAGGAAGCTGCACAGTTGTTATTCCAACAAAATAAAAGAGAAATATACCCAACAGGATTAAGCTTTAGCAGGATTCAACCACATTTGTCCTCAAAACTGTTCCTGCTACAGGTGTTAGGCAGACACTCCTTCCTCCTCACACAGCAAATCTTGCCCTTCTTCCCACTCCCTTGTGCCCAGTCAGCACTAAGCAGTATCTCCTACCTGTTTGGCAGCAATGGTTTCATCATTAGAGCTGTTTTTCACGATATCCCGATATGACATCTCTGAATTCCTCTTCTTCTGCAAGGCCCCCGACAGGCGCATCCACAGCTGGGGGGAAAAGGTGAACAGAGATGGGAAGAGTCAATAAGAGACACAGAAAGTCATAATCTGGCACCCTCTCAACTGAAAGGAAGTGTTTTCACTCCACTGTCTCTTATTCCAGGCAGGAGAACCTGCCCAGAACAGGCAGCGCTCTCACCTGTGGCCTCATGCTGTGTGGGATGCCGGCTAGCACCAGGGAGCGCAGCTTGTCTGAATGCGGTAGGGTGACCTCAATTTTGTCCCATGTTAGGTCGCCCACGTCATGGTTGTGTGTGAATTCCAGATGTGCCTGCCACTTCAGCCTCTGCTGTGGCTCCTCTGTCAGTGGGACCCCCAGAAGTTTGCTGGAGTTTGGCTCAGCACCATCTGCCTCAGCAAAGGGAAGGGAAAGAAAAGGAGACAAGTGAGAGAGAGAAGACGAGAGGGAATGAACATAGGGCAGGGTGGGGAGGAGGATGGCCATCTGAAGAAAGCACATTTAAAACATCCATGTTTTCCAGCCAGAGCTGGGTCATATTTTTATTTCAAATTCCTGTGCTGTTGCATATAACAAATGGGAAAAATAATGAAGTGAAATGTGGAGATAAACTCATAGGAAAACATGCTGCTAAATAAAAATATAATGACAACTGTTCATGGAATAAAGCAGATTAAGTTATTTGACAATGAAGAACATGAAAAATAAAGACTGTAACTTTATGTTCCTAAATTTTCCATAGAATTCCACAAATTCCATCTTCTCCATGCAGTAAATTTTATGGTCACAAGCAAAAGGCACTGGGGCCTTGAGAACTGAGAAGCTCTAGACAGGTTTTTAGTCTCTACTTACTCATGATTTAGAGCAGAGTGTGGCTGGAATTAAACAAGACCCTGGCAGGAGTCATCCTGCTGGGTTTTGTGAGGATCTGTAAATCAGGCTGACAAAAGCGTAGCAAGCCTCAGAGGTGGCAAACAGAAGCTATATGCTCATGCGAGTAATGAGGTGCAAAATGTTAACTTTGGGGATATTTAATCAGCAAAAAAGCGTTAATAAGGACACTTCCACATTCACAATGAGAGAGCACCTTAACCTGAGGCTGGCTTTCTAAAATAGATACTTTAGCACAAGTGCAGGCTTGACGTAAGGCACTCTGCCTTTCACTGTATAACACATCCCAACAATGCTGTCCAAATCTTCCTGCTGATTTTATAACATACAAGTCTACTGAATGTTCTGGCTGAAGAAGACTGCTGTGTCCTGTCCTCATCTCCAGACCACTGCTTCAAAGAAAAACTTCTGTGACTCAGGGTGCCTCAGGGCACACATGAAAACAACTTCTGCCCTTGTATTGTATGGCCTGAGCCCTGGAAATGTTGTCTCAGAGCACATAAAGCAATTCCCACGTCCCCCGCTCCTTTCGCTTCCTCTTGGCAAAGGCAGCCAGCTGTTGTAGTTCAATGTCCAGCTGCAATAGCTCTCTACACCTCCTTCTATTTGGTCTCCTGCCTCTATATCTTGCAGAAAAACTAGGATGTGGGTTCTGTCCCTACAGTTTGCCTCACACTTTGTCAAGCTGCTAGGCTGAGCAGAACACATACTGCTGCCACTCCTCTTGGCCACGAGTTTTTCAACAGACAGCACGTGTCACTGTGTCTCCTATCAGTGCTTACAGCGCTGCTGAACACAGACACCCCACTGTGACCCGGGAAAGTTGCCCTTCCCCAGCACGCAGCCACTAATGGAAATGGTAATTTCCTCTTAATTCTTCTCTCTGTTACCCACCACAGCACAAGCCTAAGGGGACTGAAATGACTCTGCTGTGTCTGTGCTCCAAATTGCCATAAGGCCAGTACGTCTACACACTTGATTACAATGGTAGTATACAGAAAGATGATGACAGGTGGCTAGATGAGACCTAGCACAGAATGGCTGCAAAATCACCCTGCCATACTCAGCAGCATGGGAGGGGCTGCACGCAGAACACAATGGAAGGGAGAGGGATGAGACTGGCTTTACCTTCCTTATCAACTCGGAAACCAAATTCATCATAGCGGAACTCTGGCTGCTCGACAGATTCTTCTTTCTGGAGGACACGAGGAAGGAGAACAGACATTTTCACCAGTCTAGCACTGAACAACTGAACAGAGACATGTAGATATTGCCCCATCCCACCACTGTCCACACTGTGTTCTCTGAGCAATTAGCCTCCTTGCCCTTTTATTTTCAATGCCTCTCACCACAGTTCCCAGATGGCAAGGTGTTGCATGCCGTTCCCATTTTGACTCCTCCATGGACGCTGCGAAGCCCTGCCTTCCCACCTGCATAGATTTTCCCAGCAATCCCTTCTCTAGCACAGTTTGAGCACAACATCATATCAAGATCAGATCTTCCCACCTGGATGGGCACACAGCCCCCCTCATGGACCAAGGAATCGACATACACCAGCTACAGTGATCTCTACTGTCTGTGTCTCTAATACACAACAGTCCTGTTGCCCCTGCACGCACACTGCAAATTCAGCTCCCTGCTCCATCTCCTGCTTGTTGCTTTCAGATTTTCTCTGAAAGACAGGAGACAAAACTGGGGTTTGCACCTGTGAAGCAAGTCCCACTTATAGGCGAAAGGAAATTATGGTCCGTGACCCACATCTCAACTTTCCTTGTCTGTGCTCAGGGTTGGCATTAGGGGATACACACTGGAGGTTACAACCAGGCTTTTTCAAGGAGCAGAAACCTGCAGATGCCCTCCATTTCCTGCAAGCCCACCTGCCATTCCTTGTGGAGTCTCTCACAAGCACTGCACCCAGTCAGCACCCAAGAAGTGTGTTTCTAGCAAAGCTCCATGATAAGCTTTAATGTGCTTCACTGGGCTCAACTGTCTTCAGCAAAACACTGCTTATAAAGTTACAAAATTCCATGGCTGCTTCCTTCCTTCCAGCTCTGCCCACCTGGTAACAGGTCTTGAGGGCAGCATTTCCTGCCATGCACAAGCCAACCAGAGTAGCCTGGTGGTGACAGAGACTCCCCTGAGGGTGTCAACATTTTCATAGTGGAGCAATAGTTGCACAACAGCAGGGCAATAATTCACACAAGTTTCTTTGTGCTCTGCAAGATCCTCTTGCAAGAGTCAGGATGCAGCCACAAAACACACAATGTAGCAAACAAGTGTCCACAACCAAACAACTGGAGGAAAAGTGCACCACTCCCTCCTTTCCCCTGCGGCCTTCAGAGACCACCAGAAATCACCAGGGTCCCTTTGCTTCTGTGCAGAGCCAGAGAACACCCTCTCCCTGCCCCACACCCTACCTGTGTGTATTTTGCCAGAATGTCCTGAGGCCAAATGCTGGGAGTGAGGGCTGAGAAGGGACCCCCAGCAGAGGGAGTGTGATGGCCTAAAGAGAAAGAGATCAAGACATAGCAGTGAAAACCTGGAAGGACTCCTCCCTCAGAAGACACATAATACTCACTTGGTCCAGCAAGGGAAGGACTCACTCAGGAGTTTGTCACTACTGCTACTCTAGACATTGAAATAGCTCCCACTTCACCAAGGAAGCAAGTAATTTCAGATGGGTTTGTCCCTTACTACTGAGCAAAAGAAGCAGAAAAGCAAAATGGAGTTCCCTCTAGGAAAGGTAATTTTAGGGAAGAGAAATTGTTCCACGGCATCAAGTGACCTTCTGCTTGGAAAAGCTGTGTGATCAGTGAGTGCCAAGCCAGAGGAACCATTAAAAAAGTAAAGACTCTGGAGAAGTAAATGCCTCCTACGGAGGCACTGACCCCAGCACCAGCTGTGCTCCAGAGTTCCCTGAAGCTTTGTCACCCAGGCACCAAAATGGGAAATAGGAGCCATCAGCAAGATGCTCCACTGCCCCCTTTGCTCCAGAAGGGCTGAGATACTGCCAGACCATGTATAGAGAGCTGAAACAACGAAAATATGCCTATCATCTTTGTCTTGTGTTCAAGATAAGCAGCTTTCCAGTCTCAGGTGGTGTCTCACTGAACAGCTTTCTTTGCAATAAAAGTAGACATCAAGTTTTGCAATTGAAGCAGATAAGCATGTCCCAGGATTTTCACTGTGCACATCACCAGAAAAAAAACCAAAACACAACAAAAAGGTTTATTTGGCTTTGAAGTATAGTTTCCCTCTGGGTTAAATGTCCTGAAATAACCAGCTGGACCAGGAAGGAAGGTTTAGACAAAAATATGGGGTGGGAGAGTTGGCCACTGCAAGAAGGAGACCTAGTGTTTTTTAGTAAAGCTTAGATCTTAGTAGTCCAATGTTGAACTCCAGTAATTCTTCAGCCTTCTGCCTGCCCTAGAGCTACCATTGTAGAGCAAAAACCTCTCACAACCATAAAGTGAACCACCCACTCTGGGGAATATCTTGGGAGGAGAACAGAACCAAGCGAATCTTATGAAAAATGGGGAATGCAGATTACATTTCAATCTCCTTCTTCCTCTGTGTTCAGTGGCTGATGCAGCTTCTGCAGGCTTCAGCACAGGGTGAAAGAAGGACTTGACTTTACCCTTAGAGAAAAGGCAGCTGGGTCAGAAAGAGTGGGGCAGTTTCCTCTCCCCCAATTTGATCAGGCAGTATGTTAAGGTAAAGAATAGCTCTATTTTTTCTTTTACTAAGTTGCAGTTGAAGAAAGAACAGGCAACCAAACAAGAAGATACTGTGTCCACTTTTGTCTGCTCACCTGACATTGTGCTAGGTAAGACTGAGTTGCAGAAGCCTCCAGCAGGTCCAGAAACGTTTTCAGAGGTGAGAGGTGGCTATCCTGTTATAAAAGGGAAAAAAATGTTGATGAGAGAATTCAATTAGCATCTAAGAACACGGTGGGGGACAGACAGATCCCTCACATACAACTTCCCCACAGGAAAACTGAGTCCCTTATTATTTAAGCTCTGCTATGGGAAAATTAAATTTCAGAGACTGGAATTTCCTCTTGGTTTCATACTTACCCATCAGCTAGAAAGAGCACACTGTCATTTACCAAATTCTTTGTGACAATAACAGCATTGCTGATTGAAAGAATGTCAAAAACCAAGTCAACTTTCATCACCTTTTCCATCACAATATTGTGAGTCCTGTATTTAATTACGAATACTAAAAAAAACCTACACTGTACATCATAATTCTCTGAATACACTGCCCATGGAGAAGTGACTGGAATGGTAAAAAGGGTTTAAGGGGATATCATTAGATGCAACAAGCCTGGAAGAGATTTTAGGAGTAGCACCACAAATGGCAGGAACAAAGCAGTTTTGGCTATGGAATACAGTTCCCTGAAGGGAGTTGGGAAAGCTTCTGACAAGGATTTTCTGTGATGAACTGTGATAGGACATGGACAACATGCCATCGTGTACCCCTGCAATGAGCCAGGGCCCTCTAAATTAAATCAGGGGATGAAGCTCAGATGACAAAACAGGCAACACAGCTTCCCTCCTTGCAGTTCACAGCATATTTTTATAGGGATTTTCCAGGACAACGATGGAATAGTTCAGTAATCAGAGAGAAAGACTCTGGACCTAAAGATCAACCTTGTAACTGTGTGTGGGAGACACCAAGAGCCACCTCTACCAAGCAGATAAAGTCAGTGCTGGGAGATATTAGTCACTCACACTTACTTGGGAAAGAACTGGGGAGAAACTAACATTTGCCCATCTGGGATAGGTTTTCCAGCTTCCCTTTTCCAGTAAAGCTACTTATGATTGCAAACCACTAAAAGAAAGAACCCCAGGGATTCATCCAGCAGGTCCTGTCTGAGTTGTTTATAGTGCTCAGCAGTACAAGGTTATATTGCCACTCCTGCCTTTGCATCTCAGTGAGCTCTCCAGCGAGCACCTGCAGCCTGGAAGTGGCTCGCTACAGCACTCCAAGATAAGCAGCTGTGAAACATTGCAAAAGCATTACAAAGATCTGTATCTGAGAACACAAGTGATACACAAGTTAAACAGTTCTCTGCACAAGAAAGGCCAGCATGGAAGAACAGACACTGATCTTCTGACACCAACTCTCAGGGCAAAAAGAAAAACAGACATAAAAAAAGTCCAGCTTTTGTTTCTAAGAAGTAACGCTGACCACACAAAGGCCAGTTGCTTACCCTCAAGTTCTGTAAATGTTTTTTCTGTTCTCCTCATCACTCTGCCCCACTTGTTCTCTTAGCACCAACTCTTCCCTTAGCAGTTAAAGACATAACAAGAATTACAAAATGAGCACTGCATGCTCTTTTTACATGAGAACACACACAGCGTGTATATCAAGCTGGTAAATCTGATGACAATACTTACTCCCCTTTCAACATCACTGCAAATGTGTTTTGATGCTTTTTTTTTCCCCAGGCTTATCTCTGCCCTGCAACTGCAGCTGCTTCATTGCCGAGCCTCCAATATGTCCTGCTCCCCTGCCTTCTCTCAGCCCAGTTAACTCTGCTTCTAATGAGTTTTATTAGGAAGGCAGTCACTGTTCCAGCCATGTGGTATGTCTGCCACGCTACCTGTACTCTGAATTCACGCTCAGTGCCTCGAGCAGGTGAGTAGGGATTGCCCTCGGTCATTATTAACCTTCATTGCATGCACCATCACTGCTGAACCCACCTGCTATGGAGGAGCCGGGCCAGTGTGTTAGGCACATAAATGAGAAAATTCCCATGACAAGGGAATTAACCACGGTGCTTGGGAAGCAGGGCAGGAGAGTGCTGAGGCTGAAAATCCCTCCTCCTCCCAGGGCAGGTGCAGCAGAGAACAGCTTCCCTTGTCCACGTCACCACACGCTGGCCTCCGCCTTGCTGGAGATCACTCCCCTGCCTGCTGCCAGCCCTCCTGTCCCTGACGTTAGAGCAGTGAACTTGGTGGGCAGGTTTTTCCTGCCTCTGGTTCCTATAGAAACCTTCCTGCAAGCACCCATCTGGGACAGGGCCCAGAGAGAGTGTGAGAGGCTCACCTTGCTGCTGGCACAGAGGTGTGCAGAAGGGCAGGGTAGGGAGTGCGAATCACACCAAGAGAAGGCTGCAGCAAACGGAGGTGATGCGCTGGGAACTGGCTGCCCATGGAGACAGGTGTCTCCAAAAGAAGGTGCTGAGGACACCATGCCAGCCCTGTAGATCTTCATCACACCGCTTTTGCCCTACTCCCACTCTGCCTCCAGTACAGCATCACAGGAACTGGGAGGAAGGTTCCCTGGCACATCCAGGCACCACCACCTGGCATATGGGATTGATATAGCAAGTTATTTCCTTTGACTGAGGGATATAAACCTAAAGCAACTCTCAAAATCCCCTAGCCAGGAGACAGCAAGTAACAAAAGGAGCTCCCATGAAGCCTGTGAAATTCCATGCATGAAATTGCTACAGCTAACTTAGTTGTGCTATTTGCATAGTACACATGCTTAGCAACAAGCAACAGTAAGGCACACAAAGGAAAAAAAGCACACCAGATCCAACAAATATTAAGGGCAGCTCCCTAATCCCCAGAATTCTAAAATTAAAACTAGATTTCACCCATGCATTAAGAAGCATCTACCATGTTTAAAGGCAACTTCAGTTTCCTATACGAAGCAATTTTGGTCACACACCAGGTAGTCTTCACACTTTGAAATAAACTCATTTTTTGTTACAATGCAAATGGTATCTGTTATTTACAGCTTTACTTTTTGCTTTCAGACACCGAAGCAAATCACACCACCATTGATTCCAGCCTGCCAGAAGAGAGCTACAATGACAGTGTGTCTATCCAAAAAAGGCAGCAAGGCAAGCATGCAGTCAGCACCAGGTACAGGCTATTTGAAGCACTCCACCTGCAACACCTTTGTCAGAGTTGCAAATACACACTGTGCAGGATTATATCCAATTGGTTTCTCTTCCACTGTAGGTGTCCTTTAGAAACTGATGTTTGCAAAGGAGACCTGCAAATTTACTTCCACTTGGCATTATCAAGCCTCCTCTGGACGTACTTGTTCTTCCACACAGCTGCGATATGAGAGATTTCAATTACCTGGCTTCTTACAAACACCAGATAACAATCTCCTGCTGCCTGTGTTTTACTTGTGTGGCCTCTTTTGCCACGTCATCTCTGCTTCAGCCTGCTGTGGTAGGGCCTGGATGTGCTAGGCATGAAATGATGCTGTCCAGAGCCTTTCAGTAGCATCTTGATTTTGGGACAGAAGTGTTCTTCCCCTGCTGATTTCAGCAGCAACAACAACAAAAGATCTAGTAAAGAGCCACCAAAAAAGCAACATACTTCTAGCAGACAGACTGTGCAGAAGGCGAACTTTTTACAAAGCAATGTTTTTGTATGCTGAAAATATTATATCTAGTAACTATGCAAGAGCCACCAGTGAACATCATCAGAAAGACCAGAACAAGCATAACAACTATTTCTAGAATTATTTTCATTCACTGTCATCAGAACTGCATAGAGAACACTTCCTCTGACAGCAAACTAGCACGAGGAAAAACTCTGCTTTCCATTAACGATGCTTAATTTGAACACGCACACAGTAAAGCCCACTGCCACCTCTGGACTGTCAGCTGGTTTCCACTGCTCTCTATTATCTTCCTTTATTAAAAACAAACAAAGCCCATACAAAACAAACAAAATAAAAGAAAAAAAAAAAAACCTCAAGAAGAGAGAAAAGTGATTGCAAAGCCACAGTACTCATCTGGAGGCCATGCACTTAGGTATAGTTCTAGAAGCCTCTTCCAGCTCAGCTTTTAAAGTCCCATGTAGATGGCATCCAATTTCTTCCTCTCTCAGAAATCAGACAACAAACCTGCACTGAATCTAGGAGGTAATTTCTGTCCTCTCACACCTGGAAAGCTGAAAAATTCAGACTTGCTCAGTAAAATGCACAAGGGGAGCTCTCAGCAGGAAGCCCTTTGCCGTCCCTTCCCCCATTGGTTTCTCCTGCAGGTCAGGCAAAGGCATATCCTGGAGCTGGAAATGCCATTAGTTCCACGAGTCAATATTTGCTTTGCATGTATACAGTCAGAAGAAAACTCCAGCTTCACAAACAAGTAGGTAGGTGCAGCCACACACCTGACTGAGGGGCACACAAGATGCAGATAATTTCTGCCCCTTGCACACTGACATCCTGGCTTTTTAAGTGGATGCAGAATCCCATGCAGACACTGACACACACTAGCTCCTGGTTAAGGAGTCAATATGGTGTTGGCAAACATGGACCACTCCAGGAACTACCTGTTTAAAGCTCACAAACCACAATCAGCCTCACATTACTTTGGCTATGGAGCAACACACTACTGATGTAGAATGGAGGTGCTGAGATTGTCTTCAAGCTTGTTTTCTATTACACAACTCGGAATGAAAAGTTGGGGGATCTCAACTGCCCTCAATTCACCTTCTTGTAGCAGATAAAGTGCACCAGAAATAAAAGCCTAGGGCAGGCCTAGGAAGGGGGATGTGAGATCTGGAAAGCAACAAAGGTGAGGGTCTTGCAGAGTCAGGTGGGCAGGCAGGAGAGATGTCAAGCTGCAGACAGAGTTATGTCACTGTAGAGGCATCACTCAGGACTCCAGTGCTGCCCAGTCAGCAACTGGGATCACTTACTGACTGCAGGAGTGTGACAAGGCAAAGTGCTTCCTCCCAATTGCCTCAGGGCACTATTAGAGCAACAGATAACAGAGACAACGAAAAAGAAACTGGAACTCTGTGTCTCCTGCCATAAAGCACCTGGTAGACTCTTGGCCACATTGGAAATATAATTCAATGCAGAAATGTAACTAAAATGTACTTCCATGCAACAGATCTGCTCCCTGCACTGATGGGTGTCCAGCAAATATTCCTGCTGTAATGACAGAGCCTCACTGCAGCTGAAGGTGCTGAACCATTTTCAGTTTATACAAAAGGAGCAAAACAAGTAACTTCCAGTTGCATATCCATTTCATCTCCATTCAGAAAATAAGGATGTGGAAAAGCAGAATCCTGTTTCCTAATGCTTACACATTAGACAGAGAGACCACAGATGGACTTCCTGACTGTAGTTCAGTGTGCCAAGCTTGCCTCTAAAAAAACCCTATGCAACACCTACTTATGTAAAATGCAGATATCCTACATATCAACATATATTTTCTTTTCAGAGCAGAACTGCCTTTTATTTATTTGGCTCCAAAGCAGATGGCTGATCCTTTATGCAGGACACAGCCTGAAAAGGCTGAAGCTCTTACTTCTAAAATCTGGAGATAAAAAGGCTTCCCCATGTGGCTCATGATAAACAAACAAACCAGAATCAAACTTACTTATGGCTCTGCTGATTCTGTGTGTTGCAAACACAAGCTACCTCACTTTTAGCCCTGGAAAGCAGAGGGTGTCTGTCCTTACAGAGCAGACACTTGGTGCCTGCTAAGCTTGAACTGCACCACTGTGGAGAACCTCATTCACCAAGACCCTTGGGATGAGAGGAGGAAGACTTTCCTCTTTCCCAGTGCTCCTGTTATTTGAGTGGTGAGAGGATATGTGATGGGAATATAGAGTGTTTCTGACATTTCATGGGAGGATTACAATAGATCGAGCACCGGAGCAACAGTTGTTTTCTTTCAATCTGCATCGAATGAGGTTGAGAAAAAAGGCCAGGACACAAACTAGCAAGGTGTCCACCCTCACTCCACAGCAAAATTCTACTTGCTGCCAACACAGAGGGAAGAAAACCCACGTGTACCAAAAGGCAGGTATGCAGTCTCCCTAGTCTTCAAGGCTTAGGGTAAAGGCGATTCCACATTAAATACTGCTACACAAATATTATCCAAAGGTTTCTGATGAGTGTCTAAGGTGGCCCCAAATATCTCTTCCACGAGAGTCAATTTCTGTGCGATAAACAAACACTTTCACCCAAATAATTGCGGTGCAGGACCAGGGCACTTCTGCAGAACTCTACAGAACGTCATTTCCCCCAAAACTCTCCAGAAGTGGTTTTCACGTTCTGACCATGAACTTCTGCAAGTCTGCAAACTATTCATAAGATGTCTGCGGAAGGTTATGGCAACTGTCCAGTTTCATTTGCTATACAAAGTTTGAAAGAAAATATTTCCATTAGAGATGCAGGATTCTACCAATCATACTGGCATATGATACTACTGACAGTTATTTAAAGACAGATATTACAAAGTCTTTTTATATGACGTTCCTACCCTGGGCAGTGACAAGTGAAAGTTTGATTCTCGAGCTGGTCTCATGCTACTGTTCCCAGTGACAGACAAACAACAGCTTGATGAACGGCTGTTCCTCGATATGGCTTCTGATGGATCTGCAGAGCTTTAGCTGCCAGGGTTTATCATTCTCTTGGTGAAATGCAAGAAAGGCGAGATTCAGGTCACTCTCCTGTAGCTCTGCTGTGTTACTGTTTGCTCTAATATTAGCAAAAAACCCCATCACATTCACCTAGCAGGACTCTAAGCAGGTCTTACCTCTTTTGGCTCCGGAAAATGGTTTTCAAGTGAAGCATATCCCACTGCACTCAAGATTCTTCTCCTTCAGGGCTGTGTCTTTCCAGAACTCAACTTTCTGAAGAGGCTAGTAACACCTAATATACCTCTCAGGACTGTTTGCAAAGCTCTTATCTAACACGCTATGTTAGACTACTTACATCTTGCTTCTACACAAGTTTATAGGCACAGATAACTCGGAGGAAAAAAAAAGGTAAAAATATACTACAATCATTACCATTTGTAGCAAAATCCCAAATATTTCCAGTTTCTGGGATCAGGAAGATTTCTCCAGAACAAAAGAACTCTTGGGTTATAGACATTTACCCTCATCTCTGAATCATCAGGTACTTCCCAGCCAAGAAACACTGCACTGACTGGGCAGTGACAATGGTTCTCGTGGTCATACTAATACCAATATGCTATCTTATTTTCTTCTATCTCATAAAACAATCGTGTTTTCATTTCTCCCAAGGGCTTTGACTTTTTTCTTAAGCCAGAAACAGAATTTCTCTATTACCAATATAACTCGTTGCACTCCAGTTTAAAAAAGAAAAGAAAGCTGGGACTTCCTCAGAGACAAAACAAATGTGGCAAGACAACATCCTCCTCTTCCCTGTCTGGTGTCAACAGTGACACAGCTGGCAAGTGAGATTTCCCCAATGCTCCCAGATACTTACCCTGTGTAAGCTTTATGTATCTAAAATCTCCATGTGATGAAAAGTGGCACAGAAAGAAATTTAAACAAGTCTTTGTGTTTACCTGAGGATATAAACCTGAAGTGCCAACCTCTCTAAACCTCTCAAGGGACATCTGAGACACTATGCTCACTATATACAATGAAGATCTTTGTCTACGTCATCCTACTTGACAACTGCAAAATCTCTATATACTATCCATTTAAGCTAGGATGTGATCTAGGATCACCACTGATTTAGCTGGAAGAGCTGAAGGACCACATACACCAAAGTACCAGGTGCCTTACCTTTATTGCTGAAGATAAAGTTGTGATACTCCTTAGGATTTTTTTTTTTTTCCTAAAGTTTTCTTTCCTTCTCATGTTTTGGTGAGAAGTTTCCAATTAACAGTCAGGAAGACAGACACCAACGCAATCATTTCCAAACCAGTTACAACCTCAAATGTGGCATCACCTCGGGGGGAGGTGAACTCACTGATTCCCAAATACCAAACATAGTAAGCAATTTTGCAACACACAAGCCAATTCACTAGTGATGGGACTGAGACTGGCAGCTCACTTCATGCAGATCCCTTAACCAATAACCTCTTCTGTTACTATGCCACCTCAGGTAAGAGACATTGATTTTAAAAAGCTAAATCTTTTAAGATTGACAAGGTCCTTTAGAATGCTGATATTTGCAAAAGATACCACATTTCAAGAAAGAAAGCAACAGGTCAAAAGCACAACAAAGAAGAAAAACCCACACGATCTTAGCAGAGATCCCCAAATTGGAGAATCATTTCAGTCCTGAGCAAGTGTGTGGTACTTCCCTCACTTAATTATCTTATGCTAACTCTATCATCCCCTGTCCGGTGCACTTCCCCCAGAAACACATCCCTCCTCTCTGCTGCCCCTCATGGATTTCCGTTCATCCTGTGGAGGAAGAGTCACTATGAATGACATCTCCTTGAGATTACCAAAACACATTATCAAAACATTATCCTAAACAGGAATTAAAAAAGGTAGCACCCGTCATTTTAATACATTAAATACAGAATTAACATAACTTTATATTAATATGACAAAAACAGTCCCCACCCTGACCTCTTTAATTACATGTAATGCCTTTTCTCACACCCTTCCTTCCATTTCGTGAATTCTCCAGGGTAGGAATCCAATCCTTGCTTCTGCATAGGGAAAGCAACACACACAGCGTGCAGATTCGGCAACATGCAATTAAATAGATCTTCATTCCAGTGATTGTTTCTTTTCAACACACAACTCCAGACTCTGTAGAAGCTGAAAAGCTTCCAGCAAGAAACTATATTCTGATGAACAGCTCGGCAAAAGCACAGCAATGCCCCACTCCTTCTGCTGGGCTAGCAGTTCCTTCTTGAGTGATTTTAAGATCCAGCCTCTCCCTGCTGAACATCTAATGTTCTTAATTCCAGCAAGACTGCTTCTCTCTCCCATCTACTAACATGAAAGGACCCTCCGTTTTCTCAAGGTATTTTTACTACTTTATTTCCACCACTTTCCCACCGCAAACATCACAGCAAGCCATGCACAGTAAAGCTGAGACATCATGAAGTAGGAGGCTATGACATCACATAAAAAACCCCACACAACATCAGTGAAATCTACTTGTTTAGAAGGAAAGTAGCTACCTAAACTCAGACATCCGTCAGAAAATTAGGAAGGAAAAAAAGCAGACACAAGGAAGAAAATTTTCCTGTCCCATCCTTACCAGCTCTGTGAAGAGACACCAGCTGTCCTGGAGCCCACAGCCACTGACTGCAAGGAGATTTAAATCAGTGCCACAGCGGTTCTTCTCTCCCTTAAATTTACATCACCAGGTATGAGGAACGATTCTATGACTGCATTTGTCTCCTGAGTTCCTTCTAATATTTATTACAGCTAACAACCTGCAGTGTGCCTGTTTATGCCTATTGCCCAGGGGATACTGCCATATTTCCATCTCAGTTTCGTGACTGTTCCTTCCCCACAGCCAGACAGGAGACAAACAGTCTCTCCTCTGGGCACCTCGGAAAAGACACAGGTGTGGAGGATGATTAATGGCAGAGCTGGACGGATGAGACCACCTGAGAGTCACAGCCACAGACAGAAGAAGAGGCAGGTGATGGGGGGCATACCCCAGAGAGCAGGGGGGGAGCGAGAGCACAGCCTGGGGCAGCGGGGAGCAGACAGAACACCCCCGCGGGGAGAACGCGCCCTAGCCCAGCCTGACGAAGCTGAGCACAACATGACTCACTCGCCGGAGCCCAGACCCTGCGTCAGCGCGGCAGGTGAGCGGGAGCCCGCCCGGGGGCTGCGGCGGGGGGTCCCGCTCTCCCCTTCAACCCTGCCCAGGAGGGGCTCGAGAAACGGGGACGTGACCGCGCACCCCGGCCCCACACACAGCGCAGGGAACAGGGCCGCCCCAGCGGCTTCAGTCCCCCCCGCCGCCCGAGGAGCAGCGCAGGGCGGTCAGGGCGGGACGGGTGCCGGCGCGGGAGTTGTGAGGTGTGTGCGGGGCCTCTCACAGGTGGCGCAACCGTCACTGGGGAGCGCGACCGCCGCGGGCGCACGGCTGACAGCCCCGGCGGGCGAGGGGCGGCCCGCCGAGCCCTCCCTCGCGCAGGTAGGAACCCCCCCACCCGGCGCTGCCCGCCACCCCCGGCTCGGCCGCGCCGGAACTCACCTGCTCTCGTCAGCGGCGTCCCCGCCGCCGCCGCGCTGTCCCTTCAGAGCGGGCAGCCGACCCCGACCCGCGGCCCCACACGCCGCTCTGGAGGGCGGCGCGACGCGCATGCGCAGCATCCGGGCGGCGGCGCGGGGCGCTGTGGGGATTGTAGGCCGCGGCGGTGCCAAGGAGGACGGGGACGGCGTAAAGGGGTCTCTCGGTGACGAGCGTGGAGCAATAACGGTGGCTCCTTTACCCTCCCCCGCAAGGCTGAAGAGGTGGCACGAAGCCGTGAAAATCGCAGCTAGGGCGGCGGGAGCGAGCGCTGTGGAAGGTGGCGCTCAGCCCCTGTACCAGCCTCGAAAGAGGTGGCAGCAGCAGGAAAAGCTACTCGGGTCTTTGCCATCATTCAGCTCTAGGTTAATTTCTCCTCCAAGCAGGGCACAGACCCACTGCCACTTTATTGGTTGCATCTGTCATGGACGTGGGCTAGAGAGATATGTACCAGAATGGATTTGGCCTCACGAATTGGTAGCAAGCTGCTTTTGGAGCTTGTTTTGGCAATTTACTCCAGGAACCAAGGGGAGAGGCGAACTGCATCTCTGGTTGGTGCCTCTGTCAACTCTGCTGGAAAAAAGAAAGCAAGGTCCCAAACCAAATTCTTCTGAAGAGAAGCAGAAGCCTCTAAAAGGATTTGTATATTGTGCCACAGAATGGTTGGGGTTGGAAGGGACCTCTGGAGATCATCTAGTCCAACCCACCTGCTAAAAGCAGGTTCACCTACAGTAGATTGCACAGGAATGTGTCCAGGTGGGTTTTGAATGTCTCCAGAGAAGGAGACTCCACAACCTCTCTGGGCAGCCTGTTCCAGTGCTCTGGCACCCTCAGAGTAAAGAAGTTTCTCCTCATATTCAGATGGAACTTCTTGTGCTTCAGTCTGTGCCCATTGCTCCTCTTCTGATCATCATGCACCACTGAAAGGAGTTTGGTCCCTCCTCTTGACACCCACCCTTGAGACATTTATAAACATTGATGAGATCCCCTCTCAGCCTTCTCTTCTCCAGGCTGAACAGAGACAGCTCTCTCAGTCTCATAAGAAAGATGCTCCAGACCCATCATCATCTTTGTAAGCCCTCTGCTGGACTCCCTCCAGTAATTCCTTGTCCTCCTTAAACTGGGCAGCCCAGACCTGGATGCAGTACTGCAGATGTGGCGTCACCAGGGCAGAGTAGAGAGGGAAGAGAACCTCCCTTTACCTGCTTGTCACACTCTTCTTGATGCACCCCAGGATACCACTGGCCTTCTTGGCCACCAGGGCACATTGTTGACTCAGAGTCAACCTGTTGTCAACCAAAACTCCCAAGTCCTCTGCAGTGCTGCTTTCCTGCAGTTTTATAAGAAAGTGATGTTTTCCCTGTGTCATTGTTCTTCTTTTTAAACTTTCCAGGAAAGCAAATCCAATGGCTCAGCTGTTAGCCTCTACCTAGCACAAAGATTAATTTCCAGATGACGAGATAGGTTGCCTGTTCCTTTTCTCTGCACAGGATTGTTTGGTTTTTTGAATCTCACAAAGGAGGAAAGTGAATCAAAAAAGGAAGACTATCCATTTTGCTTCTTGGCTATCCATTTCAGTCATAGTTTGAAAATTACCAGTGTTCAATTAGAGTTATCCTTTTCAAACAACACTAATTGTTAAGAGCACAAGCAGGCAAAATACTTTAAACACCATAAACCTCACAAATGTTTGAGATATCTTGAATGTCATACTCTAGATGCAAGGTAAAGCCAGAACAATCTAGATGAGGGGAGATCATGGTCTGAAGCTTCCCATTTCTCTGACTACTTAATACAGACAAGCCTCATTAAAACATACTATATTTTTAAGTCCTCTTTAAACAATGATGGCCTCAAGGAGAGCAGGTAGCTTCTTTCAATTAGTTCTGCTTTTCTTAATTCTCTCCAACAATCACACTTCAAAAAGAATCAAGTAATTCTGATCAAGTATTTATTCAGACTCTAAGAGTCTGAATAAATAACAGAGGTAAGAGCTTCTTATTGCACTCAAGCAAAAAAAGAAGGGCTGTAATGTAACAAAACTGGATGAACAGGTAAGGGAATCATTCCAGTTTAAGTTAAAGGGAGAAGGGTCTGGTCCAGTACTGAATGTCCAGTAAAGCACAGACGTTACAAATAGAACACGCAGAGTCAGAAATAAGACCAACGCTCTTAATTTTCTCTGGCATCCAATGAATTCCAACATCTTTTTTCTTTCTTTATCAAACAAAACTTACTTGCAATAGAGAATGACTCACATACCAGAGTTTACCTGCCTTTCAGTGTCAAAGACCTGGAAAAGTAAATCACAATGGCTGGTTCCTGACCTACACCTGTAAATATGATTTTCAGAAGCTGCAGCACCACAGGTGCAGTATTAAACCAGCAAAGGGTCACTGCAGGACCACCAGTTTGGTGAGTCAAAAAGTTCCATGGCCTCTCCCTTTCATTACTCCTAATTCTTTTGGCCTATTTGCTCCCCAAATCGCAGTACTCTGAAAGCCAGAACAACCTTTTATCATCTTTTGGGATACCTGTGGAGAAAGTTTAAGAGCTGATGAATAAGATGGAAATGGAAGTGGGCTCAGTTGCCCTTACCCCTGCTCTTCAGCAAGTCACACATGAATGTCAGGCGTTGCTCTTTAAACAGCTGCACTGCTCTATAACGGGACAGTGAAAGGTATCTTGTCACAATCATGCGTTTCTCGGTAACTCAGCACACAATAGATGGAAGTTTGATTAAACAACAGACAAACAATGAAAAGCCCATCTGGAACTGAGGTGGCTGTAAGTTCTGGGGGTTAAATGTACTGTGGCGAACCACAAAAACATGATGCAGTAAACAGACCTGGTTCAATAAGGCTTTTACTATCTTCCTGTACCCACACACCTTTGTGGAATATGTCTAAAGTGCCAGCTCAATTTTCCCACCCATCTTGCTTTGGTATGGAATCAGTGCTGGTCGAACCTCTTCCTTCAGGAACTTTGCCACCTGTTCAAGAAAGATGAGAAAGAAAAAACTAGAAAGAGTTCCCTTCTCCTCCCCATTCAGACCTGCTTGTCTCAGTGGGGTCTGTTTCACAGAGACACTTGGCAGTCTGATGCCCAGGGTCATAAATGTGAAGCCCACAAGGAAAGATAAGAAAGCCAAGGAAAATCAAAGAGAGAAACGTGTCTACTTTAGTGGTATGGGCAGAGGTACACAATATGGACACTCTGGCACACAAGAGGATGCAGATTGCATTACAACCTGTAACACCCATAGCCTCTTTCCATTACCATACCTGCTGAGGAGCACGTCCAGTGAAGGAAGAGGGATCCAACAGGCTTTCAAGTTGTTTATGGATAGGGCTGAAGTAAGGATCAGCTTGGACACGGGCAATGAAGTCGTTATCGCCCCCTTCCTGTTTCACAACAGCGGCTGCTTGCTGGGAGAGAACACGAATCTTCTCATGGCAATCCTGTAGGAGCAGGGGGAAGACGAAGGGAAAAGAAAAATAATTCAATTGCTACTGAGAGCACACATTCATCCTGCTAACTTGTGCAGGAGGGAGAAACATCAAAGCGCACTGCACTGGACAGCATGTAAATGAGACACAGCTTGGAACACAGTGTCTCATATACCACTATATTAAACCAAGATTTTCTTCATCCTTCCGGATCTGCCCTTTGAGGCTAAAACAGTCTGAATGACATATATGTTCCATGTTCAGTTATACCACAAACTTGTGACACTGGAATCCTTTACACTTCTTCAAACTCCTCAGATACTCTTAGGAGTCATTATAGGATTTTTTTTTCAGTTGTTCTGTTCCCTACTTGCATGATTTTCCCCAAGACAGGCTATAGTAGCTGTTCCCAAAATATTCTATGGACTGTAATAAAGGATTTCCTTATTCACCGCTAGTCATCCCCTACATACAACATCTTGGGTGCATTACAAAGTAAAATCTCTACAGGTTTGGAAAAGGGAAAAGAACCCGTCTAACTTAATGAGCAGTGAGACTATGCAAACCATAGCTTACCTAAGGACAGGATGAAGGGAAGAAAGAAACTTTAGTAAACCTGAAGGCCTTAAGACATCTCTTCCAAACAAACCTCACATGACACTAAGACTGGCAAAACCCTTAAAACAATTTTTAATTTTTTAATTGCTTCCTAATCCCTTGATTCCTTGTGGAATCAATATGTAAAAACAAGGGAACCCAACTGTAGTCAGGGACCACCTGCAAAAGCAGATGCCACCATGCTTGCCCTAAAATACAGTCAAATGGTTGCATGTACAGCCATGTAAGAATCTCCTCATAGATATTATCCCTGATCTATCTCCAATTAGGAGGAAAATGATCTGTTCCTTGTTTCCTCCATCCAACAGCCATCTTGCTCCAGCACCGACCTGCCTCAGGTGACCAGATCTGTCTTCTGCATCTTTAGAGAAGGGAGCTGATCAGTAGTGGGGAAAGGAAGTGAGTTTCTATGCTATGAGGTGAGAAAGCATAGAGAAAATATGCTGTTCTCTGGAGTTCTCCGTGCATGAAAACAGAACATACCAATGTGAATAACAACAGATTTTATAAATGTACTAAACTCTATAGATTTGTAATTCAACAGCACCAGAAAGAAGGCAGGCCAATAACAAACACAAATGAAGTTCACTGTCCAATCTAATCAAAATAGAGAGGATCGTTTAGGTGAGTACGAACATTTCAGAAAGAGAACCAGCTGAAAAGATAATGAAACTTCTTCACATGATGTGACCCCTAATAAGTTTAGCTAAGAAACTTACTGACTGACTCAGTGACAAACATCAGAGACACATGGGAAAAAGAAAAAAAGGAAAAAGGATTTTTCCTGACTAACATCACAGGTGAGTTGTCAGAAATGTTTCAGACAACTAGAACCACATACCCTACTCAAAGCTTCTAGCAAACCCTTTCGCTATTACTATCTTGCAAGTTTAACTTCCGCCCCTGATATGGAAATAATCACAGAAGGAAAAATTACTTTATAAAATTAAGGTAAAATAAGCTGTTCTATTGAGATGTAAGTTTGATCATCAGTTTTAAAATAAATGATAAAAAAATATAATCTAATTTTCTCTGTATTTATTTACTAAGGAAAAACATTTAATTTCAATTTGCTTGAATACAGAAAACTGAATGAGGGGCCATAAACAAAGTTAAGAATAAAAAGCACTATACTGAATGAAGTGACACATAAATGAATGGTTCAGAATGTCTGTCTTGATTTTTTGTTAACAGCACTGATTCATTCGTTTAATTTGTAAGGTAGCCAGCCACCAACATGTTCCATTTAAAGAAGCCTGGCCTGTGTTCCAAGTTCCTTCAAACATTTACAAGAGGAAAACGCCTACCAGTATCTAATATAAAAATAGGTCTCCCTCTTCTCCAACATAACCAGCCAGATTAGCTCAAACACACAGTGTTTCTAACAGTAAATATAGATCTCCACAACCGCTCTCTCCTCAGAGAAGAGAGTCTCTGCAGCACCAGTGTCATATCAATAACTCTGTGGGAACAGGTGTAGAACAAAGAGGTGTGAGATGGTCAGGAGAAGAGGCCCAGGTATTTTTGTTTCTCAGGAGCAAAATGTCAGGCAGTGAACAAAGGTATTTTTTTGACTGCACTTGTACCTGACGATTGCCCCCTGCTTTCACCATTGCCATGATTATATTCTCTGTGGCCATGAATGGCAGCTCCTGCTGGATCCTCCTTTGAATCACCTTAAACAAAACAAATAGGAAAAAGAAACAGCATTATAGCGATTCTGTAGACAACTGGGACTCCCAGTGAAGTTTTCCTCTCCCTCTGAATCTCTAGGACTGGACAATGATGCAAATAAATCTATCTTTTTGAACACAGCTATGGAAATCTAGGTATTGAAACTGATAATACTTGGAATAGATATATATTTTAATGGACATTACTGGGAAAAAAACAGATTTTTTTTTTAAATCTGTAAGTTACAGGTCTGCATGACATCTGCCTTTAGAGCATATTTTGGTGATAAGTTCCACAGATCTGTCATGTAGTTCAGGGAAAAATGTTCTATTTGAGAAATTTTTCATTTACTATCATTTGGCTTCAAGAAGCGCCCTTCCATGCCTGTTCTGTGAACAGTGAGAATACAGTGAGAATGGAGAGGAAAATTCAGAAACTGTTTGAACTAACAGATAAAAATGTAATCCTTTGAGTAGAAGGATTTTTATATACTTTGGCATAGCTGCAGCATCATCAAGGATGCAACACTGCACACATTATCTCCTGCTTTACCTTTGGATATACCACAAGTCCCTCGGAGATATTCTGCAGAGTACTGAGGATGATGTCAGCTGTGAGGAAAGCCTCAGCCAGACAGACGCGCCTGTGAAACACACATACCCAGGGCCCCAGTTAGCAATAAAGGCCACGTTCCCACTCTACCTCAGATCCAGCTCTTTAGTTTCTGTAAATAATTCTGTAAATAGCATTACTGTGGCCCTAAAGTTGGAACTGTTCTTATAAGTGCCTTTTGTTGCTTAAAGTCACAACTAGGGAAGCTAAAGAACATCTGACAGAAGCAGCTTTCAAGCTGGGGAGACAGGAGCATTTCGGGCTATCTTCTTTTTTTTGGGGTCAGTAGAGAAAGAGCGAGAGGAAAAGAAAGGGTAAAGGTGCACAGAGAAAGCTCGAAGATATTTCAATGATTACACAGCTAGGAAAGAGGGCAGCAAGGTACAGAGCTGAAAACATGAGTCCATCTTCCCCTGTGTTCTGTGTTGCCCTGTCCACTGATCCCACTCTTCAGGAGCATGACACACTGCATTGTCACACTGTGCCTGGCTGTGCTCGTTGCGGAACTCTCAAAGGGATCCACACATTTGGTGAAGCTCCTTACAAAAAGGAATATCAAAAGGAAAGGAGGGCAAGGAGAAAAGTAGTGGGGACTGAGCTACACCAGGTGAAAGGCTCTGTGTCACAGTGCAGCAATTACAGCATCATCAATCTGTGACAGCAGTGTCTGGCCCATCTAAACTGTGACCTCTTAAAAAATACTAGTACTTGAACCTTGTAGTACATTTAAGGCCCCCAATTCTATCACATTGTCCTCAAAAGGACTTTACTGTTTTGTAGGTTGATTGCATTTTCTCTGGCTTGCTCTCCTTTCAAAACAGTATAGCTTTAACAATAAAAACCCAAGGTACAGGATCTTTAATTGGATTATGAAGTGGACAAATGACCTTTTCTTTTAGATGAGATGAAAATAAAATTTGAAACATTCCAGTACATCTCTCAACACTCTTGGAAAATAAACATATCACATGAACCAGTATCCAGTTTCTTAAATTTACATTGTTTTCTGTTGCCTATTCAGCTCTTTTCTTAACGAGACTGGCAGCTGTGGAATAAAGTCCTTTTGGGAAAAGATCTTGAATACTTTCATGAAATTTTATGCAGACATTATGTTTGTGGATACATTTTAAAATATAACAGTCTCATCAACAATCTGAACATTAGTCTATATCCACAACTGCTGCTGTTCATTGCTCCACAAGCCCCCTATCTAAAAAATCTAAAGATCTAAAGATTTCTAGGATTCTAGGAGATCAAATTCAGCAACAGACTACTTTGAAACAGAAACATTTCAAAGGTAAATATGAGCTTTATGCAAATTTCATACAAACTGGAAGATGGAAGTGTTGAATTTAATTGCTATAATTTACTTGAAAATCATTGTAGATAACTTGTGCTTATCTCAAAATAGTCATAATGGAGAATCAGAAAACAGGAAAGATTGTTGAGCAATATCTAAAAGACCTGCACAAGTTTTCATGAAACTGTACTTCAAAAATAACATTTGTGCTTTCTCTTTAGCATCTGAACTACTTCTTGTAAAGAACAACAATTTACAAATAGATGAAAATAAGTTTCTTTAAATTATTTGGAGGGTTAAGGGATTACAGATAAAATGTCAAATTATTCTTTAAGAAGTGAAGAGGAGCAGGGTCAAAAAACACATTTAAAACAGACAGGGAGGAAAAGGTGAGAAATGTAAGAACTGCTATAGTAGGCTGTTGAAACAGGAAGACGAGCAATTTAATACTGTGGCTTCTGCATCCCCCCCTCTCTCTGCTCTTTTACTTTGCAGAAGATGTTGATGTTAACAAAACCTAACAGTTTTCATCCAATCTTAGAGAGGAAACCAGCTTGTAATCTCCAGATTATATTGAGACTGCTTTTCATCAAGGTGGTAACTTGTGGTTTTAGTTTAAAAATAGTATTTTCTACATACATCAGAAGACCTTCCTGCACAAGACCTTCTGAAATTGCTGCATCGCACGATCTAAACAAACCTGTTGGCACTGTCATCCAACGTTCGCTCAAACCACTGCACGGAGGCTGTTTGGAGGGGATCCAGCACCAGAGTCATCAGGTGTCGAGCCAGGCTGCAGCAGCGTTCTGAGCGCATTGGATTCCTCTTGTAAGGCATTGCGCTTGACCCTGTGAAAGGAGAAAGAGTGATGGAAACAGGACATAGAAGCTGTGCATTCAGGAAGAAGAGATGGAGGTCATCCCCCAGATGAGAAAAATGTGTCGGGAACCATGTTTTTGACTAAAGCCTCAAAACACGTTGATTTTCCTAGGACAATAAGGAATAAAGAAAACAGACAGCACCATACTTCCCCTTCAGATTAGAAGCACCCAAATGTGGGGAGAAACAATTGAGAAGACATTTTGCAATTCCGCAGAACAGATTAAGTACTATCACATAAAAAGGACAAAGTGACTTAATTTTTAATGCAGTAGTTAGCACCACCTCTCTAGGCTACCAACAGCAACTTCAGCAGTGATGAAGACCCCATCTGCTCAATAACATTGTCCTTCAAAGTCAGATACCTATACTGCTGCCCATTGCTCTGGTGAATGGATATCAAAAGCAACCACAGAATGTAGAATGATTTAAGTAACAAATGCAACTAAAGCTTAATTTGCCACTATGCAACTATTTAGGGTGCCTGCCTGAACTTTCTTCCAGCCGAGAGCCAAAACTCTACGTTTCCCTCTCCTATCGATGTCAGAATCACATCATTGGTATTCTTCTGGCAAGAGTCCAGCCAAGTTTCATTGTTCCAAATTTGTCTGTTTATAAAGACCAAAATGCTGAGTCAAGCTGAAAACACATAGTTCCAGTTAGCTTCATGAGGAATGGAAAACACTAAATACTTCTCAGATCCAAGTCTTCCTCTGTGGGGAATATGTGACTGCTTCTGCTTTCCTCCCAAGCCCAGGAAGTACAGAAATACGAATCTGATTTTAATTACTTAATATCCAGAAACCTTTGGGTAAAGTACATCTTTTTCCTTTTAAAAAAGGCCCAAAATACTAAAAATATCAAACCTCAGTTTATTTAAAGCAACTTCGGTCAATGCCATTTCTAAGTTTGTTTAAAAGGCTGTACCAACATAAATGAAAACATATATACATTGGTCCAAGAAACGTCTGCCATCCCTTACCAATCTGGTCTTTTTCAAAAGGCTCCTCTATCTCCTTCAGGTTGGCCAAAAGACGAATATCAGTACAAATCTAGGAAAAAAGCCCAATAAATTAACAAACAGAACCAAACTAACGCACACACCAATATATACTCCTGATAGTATTCTTGGAGAAGTGTTTGCATCTATGTCTGAGAAGTAAATTGGGGACACAGTGAAAAATTTGACAAAAAAAAGACACCGCAATGATACTTCTCAGCCTCAAAATCCCAGTCAAGAAAGCGTAAGGAAACAAAGGTTTACACTGTGTTAGAATACAACAGGACTCCAAGAAGGGCACATGTTTGCAGGCAATGGAAGAAACACCAGGAGAGAACGATGAAAATGCACAAGAAAATTACACAGTGGTTTGCAAACACAGATAATGTGTTCTCACTGAGCCAGCCAGCCTACAAAACTACACCAGAAGAAAATACCACAGATCACTTTATCCCAAGAGGAGAAAGACGGAGGGAACAGAAATAAATCAACGAAAAGAATCCACAAGGACAGAGAGAATAACACCATTATCAGAGAAGCAATTAACTAGGAGAAAATGGTGAAATTTAAAAACTTGTACACCACTAGGGAAGACATTTGCTCTAATTGGATCAATTTAGCATAGATTAGACTAATATCTGGTGTGGGATTTGTTAAGCCATCTTAAAATCTGCTCAGTAAACTTGCTTTATTTGCCACTGTTCTTAAGATCTTAGAAGTCTGATTGCTAGGCATGTACCCAGGGGTGATTTTACATGACCTCAGAAAGAACAGCTGAACAAGGAACACCAATTATGTCTCTTAGGAACAGTGTTCTGCACCATTAGCACCTTCTCTTCAAGATATGTTTCCCCTTCTTCCCAGTGTATACAAATAGGGTACTCACCTTGTGTATAGATGCCCCAAGACTGGCCAGCACAGACAAGACTTCAATATCCACCTTGCGACTATAGGTCTGCCCTGTTACCATATAAGCCCTAAAAACAAGTACAGAAGTTGAGTGCTCCAGATACAATTGGAAGACTTGGAGCGAGGAGTGACATAGGTCTTAAAGTGAAGGGTTGCCATTCTGTCCTGACCAGAACAACTTTGGATTCAGGCTGTCAATTTTGGGCAGGATGCAGATAAAAGAGAGAAAAGCAGAGGGAAACCGGCCAGCCATGCTTTGAAAGGGAGACAAGTCACTTATTTAAGAGGTGAAATTTCCTGCGGGAAGCTGCAACTGGGAATGGAAGGTGGCAAAGGGAGGTAAGTCAACAGCAGCACAGATGTCAGTTTGGCAGCTAGGGGAATCTGGGCCAACATGGACAGCACGAGTCACGCTTTGTTTACACCAAATTTAGGTGGCTAAGCATGCATGTTACATACCGCTTAAATCCTGCCTTTGCAGTCACTAATCTGTCCAGCTCTTCAACCTCAGGGTGAAGAAAAAAACCAAAACAAACAGAGCTCAGAAAGCACCAACTCAGGAAGGTCAGTAACAGCACAAAGGATCCTTTGCTTTTCATAGTTCACTGCCAACAAATGTTTTACTTGCTGGGAAGCACTCTCTCCCCAGATTCTGCTCATTTTCACACAAGCCCTTGTAAGTGGGTCCCAGAGGGATCACAGTGCCCTTGTGTATTTCATACCAGAATCTCCATGTTCCCCAAAACAGAACAGCATTTCAAAGGGGAGACTGCAAGTCTATACCCTGGGCTGTTTGACTTACTTTACTATGGTCTCCCTCAAAGAGCTGCAGGAAGCTGGCTTGAGTGCCAGTGGTGCCTTTCACACCACGAAAGCGCAGGTCATCCCGAGCCCGCTCCAGGTTCCGCAGGTCCATGCACAAGTCCTGAATCCACAAGCAGCAGCGTTTCCCCACTGTGGTGAGCTGTGCAGGTCTGAAAACAATCAAGAACAGATGGAACTCATTGACAATTTGCACAGTAACTCCATAAGGACCATGCTTTGCTGCTGAGTCTACTGTTAAGACCTCCTTGCAGGTTGCTCACTCTGACTCCTCTGAGCAGAAATTAAAAAGATCTGGCTTAGGCAGGAAGATGGGCCACTCACTACAAGAAAGACACGGAGGTGCTGGAGCAAGTTCAGAGAAGGGCAACGAAGCTGGTGAGGGGTCTGGAGCACAAGTTTGATAAGAAGCGGCTGAGGGAACTGGGGCTGTTTAGCCTGGAGAAAAGGAGGCTGAAGGGAGACCTTATCGTTGTCTACAGCTACCTGAAAGGAAGTTGCAGCATGGAGGATGTTGGTCTCTTCTCCCAAGTAGCAAGTGATAGGATGAGAGGAAATGGCCTCAAGTTGCACCAGGGGAGGTTTAGGTTGGATAGTAGGGAAATTTTTTTCACAGAAAGGGTTGTCAGGCATTGGAACAGGCTGCCTGGGGAAGTGGTTGAGTCACTGTCCCTGGAGGTGTTTAAAAGACATATAGATGAGGCTCTTAGGGACATGGTTTAGTGCCAGAATTAGGTTAACGGTTGGACTTGATCTTAAAGTTTTCCTCCAACCAAAATGATTCGATGATTCTATGTAACAGCACATATATATCACCAGTAAAGACTACTGAAGACACAATTATTATTTTCAGGAATTAGATGCAATTACATCAAGAATTACATCAAAGAGAAAATAGTAATTGTAGTTTTTCTATGTGTTAGGGGATAAGCGAGATGCGATATCTGCAGGTGTTTCACTACTACAGCGTTTGAGTGTTTTAAATAAAAGCGACTGACGGCCCACTAGTCCGGGTATCTAGAAGGGCTTTCACGGCGTTTTCCCAGAGCTCTGCCCAGCCAGTGTAAGTACCGCGACTTCCCCGGCTCCCGCCGCCACCGGCAGGCGGCGCTCCGCCCCTGCGCCTCCGCTGGCCGAGGGCGCCCCCTGCCGGCCGCGCGCCGCGCCGCGCCCGGAGCTCTGCCCGCAGAGATAAGCCCGGGGGCTGAAAGAACGCGGGGGTGCGGCTGTCCCGCTCCCCAGTGCTGCTCGCCCAGGCCACAGGCGGCACCCAGGCTGACTTACAGCTCGAGTGTGAATTTCCCAGCGCAGAAACATCTGCGTGCACGTTGTGATTTTAAATGACTCCTCTAAGGGATTGTTCCTTTTTATTTACAAAAAGGCATGCCTCAGCTCTTGGGGAAACAATGCAATAATTAACAACATTGTTAGGTAACATTTTTTATAAGACCTCCACATTGAAATAAATATCTGTGAGCTTCAACCACATTGTCCCGCTTCAGAGGCTTTCAGGAGAAAACGAGAATATTAAACAGAGCCTTTCGAATTAGCCACATAAACTCCAAAGATAACCTCTATGATATTTTGAAAAAGCATATGCACACAAACAAGGTGCTCATGATTAAGTTCAGACTTAAAAAGAAGGCACATGAGATGTGGAAGCAGGGATGGGCGATTTGGGAGGAACACAAAGAGACTGTCCAGCACTGCAGGGATGGGGTTAGGAAAGCCAAAGCCCACCTGATGCAGGATGTGAAAGGCAACAAGAAAGGCCTCTGCAAGTACTTAGGCAGCAAAAGGAAGGCCAGGGAAAACACAGACCTGTTCCTAAATGGGGGAGAGGTGCTGCGGACAAAGGGCACGGAAAAGGCTGAGGTATCAGTGCTTTCTTCACCTTAGTTTTCACTTGTGTATACCTCCTGAATACTCCTTTGTAGTCTTTCCAAAAGCCAAGATAAAATGGAGTTCAGAGAATACGCTTCTGAAAAGCTGCAGACAAAGAGGGACCTAGAACTAGAGCTGATTGCACTGACATAGCATATACAGTAAGACTATTAATCAGAGGCCTGAAAGGATGAATTTTAAAGTGCCAGACACCACATCTGACATGACGTGTGCTTAATTTCCCTGCCTCTGGCGTTCCATATCACTGGGATAGAAGACCCAGGCTTAACTCAAGGTGTACAGTTTAACATCTCTGAAAACAAATTATCTTCATGAAGCAGCAGATTCATCTACCTCAACAACAGACCTACCCAGATCTCATTGTCCTTTTACTCAGCAGTCTGCCTAAAAATTTCTATTCTATTCAAAGTCAATGTCAGAAGTGCTGCACAAGAAGTATAAATTTCTCTGTTGAACAGAAGAAATTCTGCCTGATTCTTCCCAGGGATCCATACAGGGATGTATGGAAACTGATGGATCCTGAATCATCCCTTCAGAAGAAAGCTTCAGCTATAGTGCCAGAGTAGCTGTAGTGATAAGTAAACAGAACAAACCTTTCTAAGCTGCGGTTGGAACTGACAGGAAAACAAACAAACAAAACGTGACTGGAGGACAGGCTTACCACAATTCCCAGTCACGCTTTTTCAAACAGCCCAGAACACACACACCTATGTTCGCCAGGAAGTTGTTCCTTATGAAGCTGGGTTAAACAACTAGCGACAGCTGGTCAAAGCAACAGTTCAATTTCCTGAGACAAGGATGGAGTTAGGCACAAACCCCCTTTCTGAACCACCAACAATGTCTTAATGACATCCAGCAACCATCCAGTACCAACTGCCACTGGTCAGAAATAGGAAAAAGAATGTTGAAAGAAAGCAGCAGCAGGTCAATTTAACCAAAGTACAGCCGACAAAATGAAAGCAAAGGCTGATGGTTACTTACTGGTAGTGAGTGAAGCCCAGAGTAGGCAGGTCAGCGTACTTCTCAGCAAAGTCGGCCAGCCGGCTGATCACCCTTGCAAGCTGGTGGATGCAGGAAGGATAGAAGGGAGGCAGAATGAGAGAAAAAAAAAAAAAACCCACAGCAGAAGCTAGCACGCTTAAGCACAACACCATTGTGAGAAAAAGGGGAGGAAAACAACTGTGCAATCTTTGAACAACCCCCTCTTATTGTAGAACGTGGTGTTTTATTTTTTCAGGGCATGCATGAAATTCCTGCTTGCTACAAAACTCGAGCAAGAGATGATACAAGTGGTTGGACTTCAGCTCAAATTAGTCTAGCCCTCGTGCCCAACTCAATCGTGCACTGGGTATTTTCTTTATTCCTGGAATTAGCCAGAAATAAAGCCGCTAGGGGTAAAATTGACACATGTATGGTCCAAGGCAAATTGAGTGCTAAGACATTCAGCTCAGATAGACAACACTACACACTACACTCCCACCACATTTCACTTCAGAAAATTGTAGTATATAGCACCTTGAATACTGCATACTCCTATGAATACAGTTAGAGCGAATGCCTAAGCTGACCCTGAAAGCAATACAGTTGTTTTCTGAAACTAGTACCTGTGGCACAGAAACAAGGAGTTGCTTATAATTCCCATGGTGAGCAAAGAAACTTGGGAAAGACTTGAGAAAGGAAAGGAAGATAACTGTTTGCTTTCTTGAGAATAACCCAAACAGACAGCTCCTCCTAGCTTCCCAGCAGGGCTTAGAAAAATCCAAGTTAAACCCAGGCTGTTTACAGGACATCAGCACTGCCCACTTCCGAGACACTGCCCAAATGCCTTCTCACCTTGGGTAGCAGCAGGTTAAACCCGTCACGGAGGACAATTAGATCCTGAAAGAAGCAAAGAAAGGAAGTTTGGGCCATGTCTAAAGGACCAGACATAATGGCTTCTCTCAAAGGCAACACAGATCATTGAAATACACTTTGTCATCTCAAAACGGAAGCTCTGCTTTCCTTCTTGCACCAGAATTTGCAGTGAACTTGCTTAGGAGAGAAATGTTGCATACATCATTGCTCCTTCTATACTATCCACAGAAAGTCCTACTGGGCAGTAGAAGACTCAGTTCCACTGACCGGGTATGAATGATTATTTTGATATACTCCTGATGCCCATGGAATGACAGACTAAGTCATTCATCCCAAGTGGAAATACCGGCACTGCAGACTAAAGACAGCAGGAAAGTAAGTGGACTGATGAGGCAGCACTTGTCTTTACTCCTCTTTTGGAGACTCAGGTACTGGTAGGTGCCAAGTGTCACAGGGAAGGGGGGCTACTACCTAAAAGCCAAAGAGACTTGCAAAGCAGTAAGGTAAAAATAATGACACAGCAGCTTCTGGTTGGACAAAAGCAGATGTGAAGTTGCAATGAATTGGGCATGGGGGAACAGCAATATCTACTGAGAAATCAGGCTTTAGTTTGCACTCAGTTTTAGACTGTTTTTTCACAAACGTTTTACAGTTCCGTAAAATGGCGGTACTTCCTTTTTCACTTAACACATTTTTCCATTCTCTTGGCCACTGAAAAGTTTCTTTTACCCTGAATTAATACAGGGGTTCCAAGCAGCGGATGAAAGCTCATTGGCTGCGTATATCAAAGGCGGTCTCATTTTGTAAGTCAGTGAACTCTTGTCCTGTTGGCGTAACTGACAGTTCACGTTTCTGCATGTGTTTGCTACTCATGTCTCTTATCTCCCTGAATATTTAACATGCAATCAGAGTTTAGGGAACAGCTAGTTTTGAGACAGATCTTGCTTCATGTTGTAAGAAAGAAGGCAAGAGAAGCTTGCCTTCCTAGGGCAGCTAGGGTGAAGGGGAATTAGCTTCAACAGTACAACTAATAGAAATGTCTGAAAAATCTATTTAATATTATTTTATAAATAAAACTTTATAAAGAGCTATCAGGTAAGCAACTGTAGCTTTGTTTGGCAGATCTGCAGGCAGGAAACCAAAATATTTTATTACCGTATTATCCCCTACATAACACGAAGTTGCTCCAAGGTGAATGATGGCTGCGGCTTTTGGACAGCAGTGGGCAAAGGTGTGAACGTGGGCCATCACATCGTGACGCAGCTTCTTCTCTTCCTCCGCTGCCATCTTGAAGTCAATGTTGTCCAGATTTGCTTCCATCTCCTGTATCTGCTCATCTGTGATAGGAAGCCCAAGTGACTGCAAGGGGAAAAGAAGTTCCTATTTCTTTTTGTCTCTAAGAGACAAGTCAAATTGAGACAGAAGCTGTTTAGACAATTTACTCCCATGTGACATCTCATGCAGGACAATATGGCAAAATCAAAAGCTGTAAAAGCAAATGGTTGCATTCTAGAGTTCTCTAACCTCTTCCAATAGGACAGGACAGCGTTCATGCTCAACTGTTCCTCTTGGGCTTCATACTTCCCTCAATTCCATTAACATCCCTGTGACAACTACAAAAATCAGACACATGGCAAAAAGTGATATAAAAATATTGTAGCTTTAACTTCTTTTATTGAAATTTACCCTCTGGGTAAAGAACAATCCAGCTACCATGTCACAAGATAGCTTGTGTCAGGAAGAACTCTCTGGACCACAATCAGACCTAAGCAACTGTAAGTAGCAGGCTCAGAACGAAGTGGAAAGGTATATATTTCAGGACTTTTGGAAAGGTACAGACATATTTTGTCCCAGTCTGAATCTGGAAACTTGGGAAATCAGTTGCTTCGTCTGCAAGCAGAAGATAAATGTTCCTAGGTCATGCTCAAAAATATTTGCTAAACTTTTTTAGAAAGCTCACTTGAAAACAGAGTAAGATATCAAACCACAGAATTATACACTGGTATAAATCTTGCACAGCTCTATACTCACACAAGTTAACTAAGCTGAGAAAAATGTTTTTTCCCAATACCGAGAGTTTAAAAATCTCACAATGAACTTGGCATTATTGCCTTTTCCAAATCAAAATGCTATTGTCTGGTGCATTAGTAATTACAAGTCACCAGCCAGGAAGCTTCATGGATACAAAGTATTTCAAAAGCTGGTTCTATTCAGAATCAAACTGACTGAAAAAATGTTTTCAATGTGGAATCTAGAACTAGAGAAGACAGTAAGTGAAGCAGATGTGTCTTCAAGGCCCTCATCAGTACCCACATAACTTAAAATACGATGCTGCAAGTGTGATTGCACTACCATGAGTGTCCGTATGAATGAGGAAAAGTATCAGACTTCAGTCAGCTGGCTGTGAGGTGTGCTGATGCTGACCGTAGGTGCCTGAAAACACACAGGCAACTCAGCAAGCAACACTGTCTTATGTCAAGATTAAAATCTCACACCTTCCTCACACATCTGCAATCTGCTGGGAAAAGCTGACCACAGTGTGCATTCACTGACAGCCACAGAGAGGAAAGAAAGAACCCCCAAGAAAATAAACTACTTGTCATAGGGAATACATGCAAGGTCAGGTAGGGCCGTGGCAAATGCTCTTCTTGTGTGACCACAAACATCACGTGAGGCCTCTTCCCTAAGAGTTTTTGCTGATACTGGCAGTACCTCAAAGGGTCTTCAAACCTGTCTACCTAACAAAACTAAGCAGGAAAACTACCCGAGGAAGAACACAGGATTTTCTCCAAAGCACTACAGGTCAGAGATGCGCTGTTCGGATTGTGCTTTTAAGGTGTCATTCCTCCAAGGCTGTTTCAATACTTGGTTATTGAAGACTGAAAAAAAAAAAAATGAGGTATCATAATACAAACTATTTTTTGTTCAAAAAACCACAAACACTAGATGGGTATGAGCTCACTTCAGCTCTTAACCCAAACTTTAATGAGTATCAGTTGCAAAAAGATTAGTTTAAGGAGCTCTCTCTTACTCATCTAATCACACATTTGCTGATTCTTCTTTTTCAACCTCCTGGTATTACCCGCTGTAAGGAACAAAATACAAACTATAAAGCTTCTCTGTCTAATTTTGTTTCTAGTGAAATAATTTTTCAGTTTTTATTTCACATATTCCAAGTGGACTACTCAATTCTTTTTCCCATAAGTAAGGTCAATATTGAATGTACCTCATCCTCTACCTCACCTAAGATTTATCACTGAACTGCACATCACCTCTTTTACTGCTTCCCTGCAGCTTTTAGAAAACCTATGTTTAGATCCTCCTAATATTCTGATCTACTGAAAAACAGGCTTCTAGGATGATTGCAGAGGCTTGAAAGATATGCAGAGGATGGTGAGTACTACTAGAGTAAATAATACCCATAGTCCATTCATTTTGTTTTAATGTACCCCAAAAGAAATATTATATATCTTCAATAAAGAACCTGAGGAAACTGCTTATATCTATCACGACCTTATCACTCACAGAGCTAACAGGTGCTGGAAGTAGCTGACTCTTCCTCTTTCAGTCCAGAGCTGACATCAGAAGACAAACTTCTCCGGAACGAGGAGACAAAAATAGTAGTCTCCCTCTTCCCACGACAAAAAGGGTGCTCAAGAAATTGCAAGATCTGTCTCTGCTTTCTGGGAACAAAACTCTGGTGGCAATGGGAGGGAACATGAGGGTCAAGAGGCAGGGGAATCCCAAGTTCAGGGCTTAGGAGTGGAAACTAGAGGTCTTACACTGGTTCTTTTACCAGCTTGCTTTCTCCTACTGGGCAAGTCATGTCAAGTATTTTGTTCTTGAACAGCAGAAAAGGTGATTATTATCTGCTGGAATTGGTATGGCAGTGTTTAAATTATCATGCTTTGAACATGAAAACCTCCTTAAGCGTGCATTCTAGTGTTGACCCTTCCTACACTAGATGAGATTTGCAGTCAGCTCACTCCAGCATCTCAGCCTTGACAATACCTAGCACATAGCATTTCAGAAAACTCCTCCTATTTAACAGAGCTGTATAATTACATCTTCACCTTCTAAAACATCACATTTGTTGCATCATACTATTGATGAGGCTGCGATAGTGGTGTGATGCTTGAGTGGAGAAGAAACACAGCGATGACAATAGTAACAGTCAGACCTAGTGCTTGGATCACTTCCTACAACCCCAGTACTTTGAGAATGAAAACTGAAGGACTCTGGACAAAACAAATGGGCAACTATTAAGTCTGAAAGACAAAGCTATTGTGTCAGATGGCACAGTGGCTTTGTGTGGTCTTTCCCCCCCCCCCCCCCCCAGGAACATATTACAACATTTTCACTGTCAAAAACCTGACATGAGTCTTCCTCTCAGAGACAAGGAGTCAAGTTAGCACATCATAAAAACTGACTGTGTCTCAATTAAATAGCTGTATCCATACTCCGTACTGGGACCAAATCTAAAGTAAGAAGGTTCGGTTTAACTACATATAAAAAATGTTAACTCCATAGACTCTACTACCCTGTTTCCCCAAAAATGAGAGGGGGTCTTATATTAATTCTTGCTCCAAAAGATGCCTTCTTTTTACATGTACGGCTGCCTGGGCACTATTTAAATTGACTTTTCTAATGAACTGTAACTAGGGCTTATTTTTGGAGTAGAGCTTGTATTTCGAGCATCCTCAAAAATCACGCTAGGGCTTGTTTTCGGGGAAACAGGGTAACACAACACCTCACAGTCATATGGACATACTCTCATCCTCTGCTTCCTAATAGCTGAATCAACGCCAGTTCTTCGTGCTATCTTTTTGCGTGTGCGTGTGGTGCTTGGCCCGTCAGAAAAGTCACAAGCATTTCTAGGGTTGGAGGTTCCGCTTGCTTCAGCCAAAAGCAAACTTCTCTCAGAAATGAGGGCTATCCTAATCCAACTGGCTGCAGGTGTGTGGGGCAGCCCGGCTGGCACAGACCGACGGCAACCTGATTGAACGAGAGCGCGGGTGTCATCAGTCACACCTCCCGAAAACAAACAGACAAGCACTAGAGAGAAGGACACCAATGTTTGCTCAGAAGACAACCACCCCCCCTCCAAAAAAAAAAAAAAAAGGCAAACCCCAAACCCCAAAACTGCTTAGCAAAGTATGGAGACAACTAATTTCACAAAGAAGGCAAGAGTGCAAGGGGGAGGGAACGAGAGGAGTAGCGGCGATTCGCTGCGGGGTCGGGCAGGTGGAGGACTGCACACCGGGGGTTGTGCAAACCCGGGCTCGACACTCCCCGCCCAGAGGCGCCTGAAGGTGGGTCGGGTTTCTCCCGCCCGTCCTGGGCCGCCGCTCGGTCTCCCGTTTCCCCCGGTTCCCGCGCTGCAGACACCCAGCAAGCACAGCGCACGGGCTCCTCACATCCGCCGTTAACCGGCCCTTCCTCCCCTCCGCCACCCCGAGCCCTTAAAGGGAAGGGGGGGAGCTAGGGAGACGGTCCCCCGCGGCAGCTCCCGCCCGCTCTCCCCTCAGCGGCCCCGTCCCGCCGGTACCTTCTCAGCCTGGGCGAGGTAGAGCCAGAGGCGGCGCCAGGTGCCGAACTTCTTCCTCTCGCTGAAGTTGAAGCCCATCTCAGCGCTGGCGTATCGCGACACCAGCGGCGAGCGGTACCGCGACAGCACGTCCTCCTCAGCGCCGGGGGTCGCCATAGCAGCTGCAGCGAATCGACGGAGCGATCGTGCCCGCCGGCACCGCGGGATAAGGGCGGGCGGCGGCCCCACCCCGCTGTCGCAATGAGCCCCGCCCCCGCCGCGGAATACGGCACCCGTGCTGCGCGGGGTGGGGGGGGGCGGGAAGGAAAATGGCGGCGGGGGCCGAGACACAGGGTGATAAAACCCACAAGTGACAGAACAAACGTGCAGAAACCACGAGTATTAAATGCTTAGCAGCCAAACACATTTATTAGTCTTTTTCTTTTTTTTTTTTTTCCAGGAACCCAAAAATATTTTGTAGTTATAACGTAAGCAACTGAGTTGCACATAATACAATCATATCTTTCAAAAAATAAAAATAAAATAAAAACAAAAAAAGCTGTTTAAAAGCCAAAAAAAAAAACCTTCAGAAAACTTATAGAAGTATTACACCATCTCTCAGTTTCAATGAAATGACGAAGACTTAATTCCTTATTACTCTTTTCACACTCCAATAAAACATCACCCTTTTTTTTTTCCTTTTTTTTCAATTTTTTTCTTTTTTTTTTTTTTTTTCTAAATCCAGCATGAGAAATACAGTACCTGCTATGGCAAAAATACACATAAAATGCAACATTTCAGCTTATTTGTACATTAGTAGAGTTTAAACATTTTTCTTTTTTTTTTTTTTTGTCTTTTTTCTTTTTAAGTGAACCAGTGATTTTAAGTACCACTATACTAGAAGTAAAATAAAAATATAGAAAAGGAGGAGGAGGGGGGCAGCCAGCCATACGAGAGCACCTTCTAAAGTGCCGAGTTTCTGTGTCCATGGAAAACCCTTAGGGAGTTCAAACACCTGCGAGCGTGCGGGATGGAAACCACGGTGCAACCTGGATCCGTGAGACACTGCCTCATCTCCTCTACCTTCTCCCCGCTTGTCCTGTATCTCTCTTTACTGCACGCTAGAGGAGGAGGGGAGAAACTTGAGCTATGGTAAGAGTTCAGTAAAGGAAGCCATTTCAAGTATAAGAAAAAAAAAACAACACTTAAAGGTAACTTGCAAATAGCATCAATACACATGCAGCCACTACTGTTATTATTACCATGTTTGCTTCTGGGGGACAGTGTTTCAGACAAGAGGACTCAAGCAGTACCTTCCTGTTACCTAGTTATGTGCAAAGTAGAGAAGCTGCCTTTTCTGATCCAGCCATTCTGGACATCGCCGATGTTCTGTCCTGCAACCTCCTCCCTCCCTGTTGCCGGGAGAGAGGAAAGCGGCATTATTTTATCGTGAAGATAAGATGAAATGAACGTATTTCTCCGTTCCTCTTCTGGACACACCCTTCCTCCCTTGCAATGAAGAGAAACTTGCCCAACACCTGATGTCCACCATTAGCCAGTTTCCTGAACAGGTAGAAGGCATTTACCTTTGTAAACATGATCCCTTATGTTTGTGGAACTCAAAGCAGCATTTCAGATCTCCAAACCAACTGGTGGAGATGAAAATAGATCAGGACACTCCCCCTGTCACTGCTTTTCCTCCTCCACTTCCCTCCCCCTCGCCCCCAGAAAGATGACAATTGGTTACTTTTGTTAGAAGGTGGGGTTTTTTTGGTTCTTTGGGGAAGATACTCAGCATTTAATTAAAAGTAAACATTGCAGAATTACATCAGCAGAGTCATACTGCTGGTTTGTTCTGCTTTCTAGATGAGAAATAAAAAAGCATCGTGCATCAGATACTCTGCATGTTTTTGACAGGGTGTGGCAGAAAACCAAGATACGCATGTGTGTAAATCCTACAGGTGCACACGCATCATTTCGGCTTCTTTCTCTGCAGAATCACTGCAGCCGTTTCACCCGGAGAACTGGCAGAGATGGAGCGGGTGGCACAGGGCAACAGTGGAGAGATGTTCCTAAGGCCACGGGGAGCAATGCAAGACAGAGAGGGCCAGGGAGTGTCAGATAGGAAGGTTTCAGGTACAGAAACCATATTCTTGACATTTCAAAAGGCCAAATTCCAAAAGGCATGGGCTCATATGCACATCCCTGAGACGCACATCCAAGAAAGAAGCAACAGCGACCACGGGATCGGAGAGAGGAGAAAGTAGCAGAGGTTCCCTGACGGCTGTGGGATTTACCCACCAAAGACCTCTTCCCCCACTACCCTCCCAGAGACCTTCTGGGAGAGCCCTAAGGCAGATACATGAGCAGCATCTACTTTCATTCCCTCTGTTCCTACGTTTCATTGGCAGGTGATGGCTTCTGTATATGGTGGACAAGAAGTGACACTGCATTTGAAGTGTCACTGGTAACACACCAAAATTAATGCAGGGAAGGAAACAGAAAGTTACTCTGCCCTTCATCCCTGGAGCAGCAGCATAAAGTGGCAAGGTTCTTCATATTACAGTCCCCTCTCTGGAACTACCCACCACCACCTCCCCTTCCTAATGGCAGGAAAAGATGTGTCCACTTGAAGGATGACATTACCCCAAATGCTATTTAAAGGCAGGAAAAAATACACAAACTGATTCCAATTTGGTGATCTGGTGACAGAAGCAGCAAACTCAAAGTACTTCAATCAAGTCTGAAACTTATTTTAAAAGTACAACTAGAGACATGCAACCTGTAGCAACACTGGCATAACTATGTAACAAAGAGCAGGAGAATGAAACTGGCATAAAGACAGAAGAGGAGTATGAGTAACTGAATCTCCATCAACTTCTGTTATTTAGGATCTAAGTGTCTGATGGCTTTAATCATAAAAACAAGAGGTTATTTTCCTCCACGCAACCAAATAACGTAAAAACAATAAGCGATCTTACTGTAAAAACCTCATAATACTTCTGTCATGTTTTTTGTCTTTAAAGCACTTTACAAACATTTACTAGTTGATCCTCACAAAACCCCTGTGAGGTAGGTATTATTATCACCCTCACTTTACAGATGAAAAAACAAAGGCAAAGAAGTCAAATGACTTGCCCAAGGCAAAGGAAGAGTAAGGGCCAATGTTAAAATTCAGGAGTTCCAGGCTTCTGGTCCTGTTCTCAAAACCACTAGTCCAAACATCTTTTTAGAAAGCAGATAACAGATGGAAATAAAAGCCTATTAAGGTTAGAAGAAAAGGTAAGATTTAAAAGGTTACATCAGAAGGGGAAGTGTACCACGAGGTATTTTTGTGAGTTTCAACTTCAGATTTTTTTTTTCCCTTTTTTAAAAAAGGCAATCTGACAAGTGGAACCCTGATAAGATCACATCTGCAAGGCAGGCACAGATGCGAGAGTGATCATCAAGTCTATTACTTGTTACAGTACTGTGAACGTCAACAAAAATAAAACTGCTGCATGAAAACACTGAATATAGGCAGGATAATCTCTCAGTTTATGATATTACATCTAAGATAATGCCAAGGATAATGCAGGTACCATGGTATACCACGGACAAAAGAAAAAGTCAAGTCAAAGGGTCCCTATTAAGATGATGAAGAGGGCAGTGAGATCTCAACTTTTCTGAGGAGACTGCTCCTGGAAGCTCAGCAAGCTTCAAAGAACAGAAAAAATTCATAATGACTGCATTTCAGAGATGTGAGGAAGTGCATCCTTTTCTATGACCATTATGGTATCACCTTATACTAAAAAAGGATAATCTCTTTGAAGTAAACGGCCTTGTCTACACATCGGTCTACATTCCCTAAAACTTCGCACACTGCCAACACTAATGCTAAGTCACCAGCAGTAATACCAGACAACAAAGCGCTGGTAGCTGCTGACATTGATGCTTTGATCAGCACTAGAAAGTAAGTACCACCTCTACCATCTTGTCCACTGCTGCGCTGCCATTGTATGAGCCGTGCCAGAAACAGCAGCAATTTCAGGGAGAAGAAAGTGTAGACATCAAGGACCAGCTGTGTTCCAATTCTCCTGGAAGAGCACAAAGACTGCTGAAATGGAAAACGAGTAGTAAATCCAAAAAAGTGCCTACAGCACTGTGATTCCTGAGCTTGACAAGGGCCAGATGACAGGAGGTGGCAGATAGTTCCCCAGGTAGAGCTGGTGTCCCATTCACCCTATTGGCCCTGGGTTAACACTGCACAGCTAGAATTCACAATCCTGCGCAAGGTTTACAGCTGATTTTGTTTTGCAGTCAACATCAGTTTTCCAATCTCTGCCCAGTTCCCCATTGGCCACTTCCCCAAACTATAATGGATATACCATGGACACAGAAACTCCTAAACAGTTTAGCAAAGCTATCTTTGTCCCCTACAGCCCCTTTGCAGAATGCATAGTTTACAATTCACTTACAAAATAAAGAAGCAATGCTGACCACATATGGGACCTTTTTTTTTTTTGAAAAAAGAACAAACAACCTCTTCTTAAGTTCAGTATCAAAATTCACATTTGCATAATAATACATTTCAAGGCCATTAGAGAGGAATGAGAGCGAAGCAAAGAAAACTGCAGAGTCTCTCCTCTCTTTGTCTTCCTGAATAGAGCTGAGAGATCCCACTGAAGTTTTTTTTCAGAGTGGGAACTATGAAGGGCTACAGCGACAGCTCTTGATCTTGCACACCTCATGTTTTAGATGGGACGAAGAGGTGAATAATTAGAAAAAAACAAAAAACAAATGGAAGGAGACACTGCAGATTCCCATGTTTAGCTACAAACAGCTTCGAAGAAACAAAAAATTACTTCAGACTTTTTTTTCCTTTTAAACACTTCTACCTCACCATTTCAAAAACTCTTTTTTTCTTCTTGTGTAATACCCTGTTCATTTAAATGGCAACATTAAGTGTGCTGGAAGTTGAACGGTTAAAAAAAAAAATTTTCCTGTTTCTCTTACCAGGACACGGACAGAGAGGGTAAAAGTGTGCCTGCACCCACTATTCAACAGAAGCTACAAAACATCGTCTTCTCTACATGTATAAATTTGTCTCAAACATCACTGTGTTTCAGTTCTCCAGTGCTTACAAAAAATGAAGCCACACGCACTCACACTCATGCACACAAACGTAAAGAGAAACTACACAATACATATATGAACTCAACCTGCAACAGCAGACTAGCCTAAAACTACCAACAGCTTCTGTGCATCACAACAACCCTTCACACCCCCCCGCCCCCGATCTCTACCACATATATGAATACGTATTGTGCAGTGTAGAGACCAGCCCAAAGATGCTGCTTGTGAAAAGGGACCAGTGGGCTGCAATCTCGACGTCTGACCCTTGAAAGAATAAATTGACCACTGTCTCCCTTCTCCTCAAATTAGACAGTCACTATACTCACAAAGGCACATTCATAAATACCACATTTAACTTACTGCTTGTAAAAACATAGGAGGAAAACATTAAGCGCTTATACCCCAACCCATCCCTACTGACCCAGCAAGAAGTATCACAATAACGTATCACTTGGTGAGACCTTACTTTACCTTTAGAAGGTACATATTAAAGAAATCTTCCAACACATCTTTTTTTTTTTTTTTTTGCATAAATGAATGCTTTTTGTTTGTTTGTTTTTGGCTTACATATTTTGGAATACAGCACACTCACAATAAAGCTCTGTTGTAAGGCTACCCCCCCTAAAGTAAGGCTGTTCTACCTTGGTTTGCATTTTCACTTAATTTTGCTGCTTCTCCACACGTCCCCAAAACAAAACAAAAAAACCCACACAGCACTTTATATAGAAAGGGTAAAGCCATATCTGGCAGGGAGAGGGAGGGGAAAGAAAGCACGTAATATCATAACCATGTAACTAAAATAGCTATTCTAACAAGCTGTGCAACCTGCTCTTACTGCTCAACAGTACACAATGAAGAAAATCTTCACTTATGGTTGTGTTTCATCTGAAACAGGAGAAGTTTCCACTTTGTCTCAATTTAAAACAAAACAAACAGATTTAAAAAGCCCCGAGGAAGTTAGATCTGCAAATGTGACAACGCACAGTAATACCTAGGAGGAGGCATTTAGTGCTCAAGGAAACTTTTGCTAAGCACTACCTCCTTGTATTGCGCATCCATGCAAACTTCTCCAGTCTCTTTACTTCCCCTCTGCCCACCACAATCAAGAATGTTTGCTGCAAAAATACTTAAACGCTGGCTGGCACAATGCATTCCTCCCCCCCACCTTTTTATTTCTTTTTCCTTGGAGTGCTCTATATTCATTTACAGAAAGGCTGTCAGAGTCAAGTCAGAAAAACTCCCTTGCTCACCACAAAGTGAAGAGGAGCCCCAACACTGCTGAATGTCACCAGTCCCAACTGTCACACAGGGTGAAAATGGCTCTTTGCAGAGGGCACTTGATTTGCTAAAAGCTTGCTTACATACCACAGGATTCTGGGAGACTTTGAGAGACAATCTTTCCTGCATAGCTTGATGAAAAGCAACATGCACGCAAACTGTGGATGCAAAGGGACATTGTCTGCTGCGTGCCACAGATGAAGCTGCATCTATCTTGGCCTGACAAGAGTTTTAAGAGTAGGCTCCAAATCATCAGGAGCTGTGGTGCTCTTTGTAGCACAGATGAAACCTTAAATCACTTTTCATTTAAGGATTAGAAGCTATAGTTACTACATCACAAAGTTTAAAGTCTCACATAACATCACAAAATAGAGAGCTGTATTTTTAAACAGGACCCTGGCTCAGTTTTAACAGCAATGTAGACAGAACCTCGAATTCTACTGTACACAAAGCTCTGCTTGGCAAGTCACTACAAACTGGGCCTGTTTCCTATTATCTACTGCAGGAGAACTTTAGTAAAATTCAGCAACACTGGTATTTACAGTGATGGAACACTTACGTAAAATATTGTGAGGGACGTGAACTAGCAAGGCTGTTAAAAATCTCCAGTTAGGCTTCTGTTGTCATTTAAGCCTAACTAAAAACTCTGCTCCAGCATAATTTTTGCTTTGTGTTTTATGTCTGGATGTGAATTCAGCGTAACAGGGAAAACAGGCTCTGTCTACATCAGGGGAACTTTACATATTTCTCCCCATTATTGTTAAAACCCTTCTGCCACGAATGGAAGCCTAGTACTGGAGGTGAAGGAAGAGAGTTTGGGTTTTAGACATCTGTATTTTGATCACAGTGGGAATGACTGATGTAACAGTATCAGTTCCTAACATTGCAAAACAGTGGTAAATAAAATAAGAGAACTGAAATGTTATTTTGTGCAAAATAAATTTAGACAAATCAACAGGTTCTGCATATGTTGTTTCAGACTCAGGACCAAAGTTGTACTTCCACAGCATTTTTTTTAAGAAATAATTTCAATTTAGTTTTCTTGGTATTACTTTCCTGCCCACAAATACATGCATGCATATTTACATTTAAGCAAGCTGCTTCTGCTAGGGTAACCTTACCTCTTCAGAGAGAAAAAACTACCTTTTACTCAGTCAGGACTCATATCCTGAGATGGTGACCATTCACCACAAACCCAGCAGTTCAGTCCGCTTGAGAAACCTGGATACTAAGGTCACGTGATTTACAGTGAATGTGATATATGCAATGCAGATGTGTGCTGCACTGGAAATATAACAGGTCTTCATCTGCCACCTTTGGCCCCAATCCAGCTAAGTTTTCCTTACACAAAGAGCCCTTACCCGAGCAGTACTCGTTTAAGGTCAGTTGGACTTAATCATGTGAGGATCACACACAAGTCTGGTGCAGGAGACTGGGAATCTCAGATACACATACAGTACTCCTCTTAAAGTCTACAGGGAAACAATATGCACAAACAGAATTAGAAACCTAAGAGATAAATGTAATAAAAAAAGGAGAAATAAAAAAATTCTACAGTACTGTTTGGATGCACCACCAAGATACAGTGGAAGATGTGGCAGTATTTTTAGAAAGAATAGAGGAATAGTTCTAAGGAATAAATGTTAAGAAATTTCATGGCAAAAAAAAAAAAGAGGCCAACTTAATATTAAGGTTCAATTGTTATTTGATCTTTGAGGTGGTTATCTCAGCCAGTTTGTTGAAAACGTTCTGTTTGTGTTGCAGAGGAAAAACACACTTGGCTTAATACTCTTGCTCATTACACAAGCCACTTAACTTGAAGCAAAATAAAAAAACTTGTAAGAAAAACCTGACACCCTGCGATTGGAAAAAAATCCTAAACCAACAAAAAACCCACTCTTAAGACTGCCAGGCAAGCATCCAGGTAAAAGCATAAAAATGCTAGGAAAAGATGGCAAGTCTTCCAAAGTACATGGTACTGAAACTGCTTTCCAAAGTAAATGTCAGAGGTCTCAACATAGATTTCTGTGCTGTACCCCACCTTTTTTTGCTTGCTAGGCTTTGTTGTCACTGCTAAAATGAAATACTCAAATGGAGCAAAGAATTACCAAACTCATTAAAAAACTCCCAGCTTGATACACACTGTAGCATGGAGTGAGTGAAGTGGCTGGTAACACATGGATGCCTGTTTAAAAGACTGTGTTTTGTATTGTTTTTTAACAAATTCAACATTGAAGGATTCAAAACTAGGAAAAAAACAGGAATGCTGACACTATCTGTAAAGTACACATATATTTAAACTGTATAACCTGGACAACCACAAACAAGAAGAAAACTGTAAGAGTTATGTTTGTCGCTTAAAAAAAGTAAAGAGTGTTTTCCAGTGAAAGACGTTACGTTTGATTTTTTTAGTGGAAAGAGATGCCAGTAGTCTATTCCAGGATGTGCCTTCCCCAGTGTCTTTTCCCTGCCTTCTTCGTCAGTATGTTTAAACAAGACGTTCCCACATACTCCTTCCCTGGAACAGTTCTGTAAAAGCCCAGTAGTACCCTAACATGAGTTCCTGCTAGCTTCTCACTGTCATGAGCTCAGATGGTAGCAGAATATTTAAAACACTAAGTGATGGTCGTCACCAGAAGATGAGTCTCGTTAGTACAACGCTCAGAAATCACTTGCAAGGGTTCAGAGTGCCATGACTAAGCCACGCTAGCAACATCATCATTAACTACATGTAATCTGGAGTGGAATAGAACCGTCAACTGTAGTTGGACAATAGTAAGATTAATGTTGCTTTAACAATTTAGGAAATCTATCACTAAGGAGACAGTCACCGATGTTTGCAGGCCTGCATGTTTAGAGAAAGGCAGAGCAGACTGTTGCACTAAATAGCTTTGGACCCAGCAGACTGCTGAAACTCAAGACTATCAACCCTTCAGCAGTCAGTCACAACCCATTTCCAAGTGACTGTCAAGTTCCTGGGCTCTTTTTGATTAAATCCTACAATTTCCTCTCTTTTAGAGGACACTGCTGATTTGATAAAACACAGCCTCTGGCAAAGCACTCAAAAATTCTCTCTGTAAAGTAAAAAAAAAATAAAATCTCAAACTTCCTAAACAAACCCTCCTTCCACTGGCCCATGACAGGGTTTTTTTAAGCGCATTTTTATTATTACTGATGCATTACTTTCAACACACATGTATACAACACTCAGATGTACACGCAGCGCAACAGGAAAACACTGGGCAACTGGTACAAAAAGCACAGGAATTTGGCATCTGATTTTTTTTTTTTAAATAATAAAGTTATCTCAACTACAGTTACATAACTCATTGCATACACAGCATGCTTTTTTTTTCCTTAAGAACGAGTACATCTATTTCCACAAAGCGGCTGTACTGCCTCACCCTGCCTCATCTTCCCTCCCTTCCCCTGCCGTAGGGCATGTGGGTGCACGTAAAAAGGCACTAGCATGGTGTTTGGGTTTTTGTGGTTTGAGCCAAGCCATTTCAGACGGAGTACGTCCCTGACCCTTAGAGCTGGCAGACAGAAATCGGCCATCCCAACCAAACTCTGAAGTTCCAAGACTGTAAGCCCTGGCAGCCAGTAGCAATAGGGTGAATAGAAGAGTTTAACAGATATTTCCCTCATATAAAACAAAGCAGAAAGACTGGGAGGTGGGGTAGGTGAAGAATAGCAAGCAGCAAATCTCCAAGTGGGGGAATAAACTGACCAAATATTCTGAAAACAGAAAAGTTGATTTCTAATGTACATTTTACTGGAGTTTTTCCATATTGTCTAATTTTTCTATACTGAAAAAGGCAGGATAACAAAACTACTTCATTATTGTTTTTTTGTGTCAGCACTGGTTTTCTACACTACATAAAAAGTGGTTTAAAGAAGCACCATCACGTATATTCTGCTAGTCCTCCTAATTGAGGACTCTTTCAGTTAAACTATACTGCATTTTAATTAGGTTTATAGTTTCACTTAGCTTTTAAAAAGGTGCCTGGAAGAATATTTTCGTTTAGTTTCAACTGAGAGGCAATAAAGTGATAAATTTCCATTCACACACTTCTCCATGCAACTGCACGCATGTCTCTATGAGTAACAAAGCACTACAAATGATAACCCTTCTTCTCCCACAACTTGTTTAACATTACAATAAATTTCTGTTGCTGATATTGAGAAGTTTTCTTAATATATTTTCATTTAATCTTTAAAATTCTTGATACCCCCACTTGACAGTAACATTTGGAGATTTTTTCTTTTTCTTCTTTTTTTTTCTTTTTATTTTTTTTTTTAGCATTTTTATTTTAAAGTAAAAACTTTCAAACATTTTGAAGATTCAGGAACTTGTAAAAGTTTATCAACAAGAAACAGCCATCTATCTAGGATAAGGTTAAATAAACCATCTTCAAAAAACTGGCTTCCTACCCTAGAATTCCTGAGAATGCTTGCAAATTTAAAGCAGGAAAATAAAATGTTAAAATAAAAACAAAAACACTGTTAAATGCTCCCAGAGTTAGTCTTCATCTAAAATATATATATGCACTTTTTGGTCTTTTTTTTTTTTGTACGTTTTAATTTTTTTTCCCTTTAAGCTTACAATGGAAGAACAATTTAGCTTTTCTTTTTAAATATTTCAAATCCCTCATTATGTCTTGTAAACAAGAGGGGCTCTAGCACCCGGCTTTCACCGTAGTATCACAATGAACTCAACTAGCCCAAAGTGCAGGAAAAAGGGACCTTAGGGCAGGTTGGGAGAGAGAAGTGAGGGTGGAACACAGCAATGAACCAGCGTGTATAAATCACGTGGCAGAATGGATACTGGCTTACTTGGGCCAAAGGTGCTCCACTAGGAAGTACTGCTGGCACAGGACTTTTAAGAAACTGCTCTGTGTCCAAGTGTGCTGGTCTTTGAGCAGAGATTTAGCAGAAACAAAACTTCATGGATGTGTGCTTATGAGCGGCACGAGCTAGCAGGAGCTGGAAGAGAGCATTATCTTTGTGCATGGTGGGATGGATGAAGGAGGAGACACGATAGAAGAGTATATTCAGAAGGGGGCAGAGTATGCTGCACACTCCAGTTTACTAAACAAATACAAATCTCCTTGTACTTTTTGTCACTTATCACTTTGCATACAAATCTACAGGCATGTGTATATGCAGCATTTCCCTCAGTCAGCCTTCCTTGTGACATTGGGTTTACATCGAAAGGGCGAACTTAAAAAAGCCACGCAACTCCCCAGCCCCTCCCTCCCACCCCCAGCACACAGGCGTACACGCACACACACACACCCCCCACATTACTTGAATCTGCTTCTGCTTCTCCCCACCCAACCCATGCTTAGAGTTGAATGGATCTGGCATTGTCATATCCTTCAATGAAAATGCTGAATAAAGACACCCCTAATCCAATCCCCCCCCCCGCAACCCCGGTAATAAATCTTGAGCGCTGCTCCCGCTGAGGGCTGGAATGGACAGGTATGTGCTGGTACAGAATGTCGGCACTTTGATAGACAGTATCATGGCTAGACAACACCGCGCGGAAGTCCTAGCACTTATGGAAAAAGTACCGGCATCTCTCTTCCCTCTTCTCCCGGCCCCAATGCCCCGAGAGACTTCTCACTTAATGTCAAGGGATGTTCCTTCAAGTCTGCTACAACTCTTTTCACAACAACAGGTCTTAAAAGTTTTGTTCCCAGCGCACACATGCACGCACACACTGGCTATCACTGTGGATTATAGGTCACCCCTATCCTGCCCAGAGTACTACTACACTGATGCTAAAAAAAACCCCAAACCTTTCCTTAAATACAGAAATTAAAAAGCAACAGTACAGAAAAAGTAAAAACAAAAACCAAAAAGGTGCAATACTTTAAAAAAAAAAAAAAAAAGTCTTTGCTAGTTATATACTTCCCTAAGCAAAACCACGTACACAGGAAAAAACACAACACAGATAAACAAAAGGAAACGTTTGAAGTACACACTGGTTTAAGAACATTCGTAAGTAAACGTTTCTGTCAGTGATGGTCTGGCGCTGTAATACACCAAGGCCTGGCACAGGTAACGCTCACCATGAAGGACGCAGAAGGGAGTTTGCTGCATGTGCTGTCAGGAGATGAGGGAGGCTGGCCAGCAATTTGCTGACATGACTTAATTTTTGTCAGTTTTAATACAAGCAGTAAATCAATTAAAAGGCTGATTTGGTTGGGCTGAGCTTTCAAGCTTTTGATGGATTCTTCAAGAACAAATATGGGTGCCTATTTGTAGGTTTGGGGGAGAAAAGAAACACTTTTTTTTTTTTTTAAAAGGTACTGAGGCTTGCAAGAGACTAAATAAGAACATTTGTCTTAGCCGCACAGAAAATGGCAATGTCTTCTTTTCTCCCTTTTTCCCCTTGTTGGAAGAAAAAAAAAAATGGCTTGCATTATATAACAAACATTCTAGGGTTCACTCAGTACAAAAACCCCACATGCAGACATAAATAAATAAATACACTGCTACTCAAAAGACAACATTGGCTCCCCTCTCACCAAATCCTTTGGATATGGCAGTGTTCTGCTCTACCACAGGGTTAGAACAAGGGTCAGGAAGCAACTACCCACTCAATACGATCTGCAGACTTGAGATAGCACCCTACTAAAACCAATTTAAAAAAACCCTACTGACAATTTTTAATCCAGCCCAACTGAACTCTGCTTCAGCCACAGGGACTCCACCGTGCTTGTCTTGTTTTCAGAATCAAGACATGCAGATGGCCAGCCAGCCCACAGGCCATCAGCAATGCAGCACTTCAAGATCATATATAGAGAGAAAAAAAAAGCACACACACGAACATGTGCACACGCACTCACACAGAAACAAGCACACGTGGGCAGTTACATGTGCCAGAACACACTGGTACTTATCAACCAGCCAATCACAAAGTGTTGGTTTTTTTGTTTTGTTTTGTCTTTTTTGTTTTTCTGTTTTGTCTTTTTTTGTGAGTTTTTTTATTTTTAATTTTTTTTAAAATTTTTTATTTTGTTTTTAAAGTGAGGCTCCGTCAAGTCTTCCCCCCCGCTCTTCTTTTGAACCCCTCCCCTACCCCAACCCAACATGGTAGACCTAAGGACGGAAACACACCCAGTGCAAACAAAGTTAAAAAGCTATTTTTTCAGTATATATGTTTCTTAGCAACAACTTCCGTATAACATGAAAAAGTGAAAAACTAGAAACTAATTTTTTTAATTTTTTGTGTTTAAATTTAAATGGTATGTGTACTTGCTTCACATTGTCTTTCTAAGTTGGCGTTCATGATTCAAGTATTTCAAGAGTGATATGTTCTCTTTTTGGATTCATATTCCAAACGAAAAAACTGAAGTTATATAAGGGAGGCAACTATGTGCTCAGACAGTCTGTCAATGACCCACCTTTTTTTCTCTCTCCGTTTTCTTTTTTCCTTTTTATAAATGTATTTATTGCAAGTTGAAAAAAACGAAAAGGTCAAGTTAGTGCTGCTGCTGTTCCAAAAAAGGTCACGAGGTCAGAGTTGAAAGTTCTAAGTTCAGATTGAATCCGACCCTCCTCCCAGAAGGTCTCCAGGTAGTAAGGGAGCAGGGCTGCCCATTCTGTGTGGATCCTCTACGCTTGGGACCCCCCACAAGCTTGAAGAATAGTTTGGGGGCCCCCACAATGAAGCGCCAGTGAGATCACCCCCACTGCTGCCGCCGCCACCACTGCTCCACTGCCCAAGCCCTGTTGACCCACCAAAGAGATTTAAAGCAGGTCCAACTGGATCTGTCTGGTTCTGTCCCGTCTCCAGGGATTGCCAGCCTGCTGTGGGTGCACTTGGGGTTGCTGCAGGTGTAGGGGGCTGAGCTTGTGCCAGAAAGCGACTAACCTCTTCATCTGTGGCAAACTCAGCAAGGATGGTAGTGTTTCCCAACACACACCTAGAAGATATACAGAAGAAGAAAAAAAATAATCAGAGCCAGAAGGTTAAGAGAACGGGATTCAGAAGGCGTAGAAACAACACTATTAGGTGCCCAAATCAAAGGAGGTATCAGCTTGCCACAAGGGAGCACAGAAAACTTGAGCTGTTCTCGACAGCAGAAGTGACTCAAAGTACAAAACACTCCATTTTGTAAGGGGAGGGAGTAATGCAAACCAAACCAACCCACCCCCTTTCTCCCATCACTCAGTTGTTAGAACTGCAACAAAAGCTTTCTAAATTTAAACTAAGGTCTTGAACATTAACACTAAGAGCAACGGAAGGGCACATACGGCCTAGCTAAAATGGTAAATGCACATTTGCAACCTTTTGAACAAAACAGAGCAAGAACAGGTTAAAAGCCGGTGAAATTCAGGATAAGATTAGCATAGTTCAAAAGCTTTCACTGAGTTTAATGGCTTACACCCTCCACCCCTGCCAAGATTTTTGCCTCAAAACCTTTCACATTTTTAAAACATACCAGAGTCAGAGTCATTTCCAAAAAGCTTACGAACAGGAAACCTAAGATCTGCAGCTCTTCGACTAAGTTATTTCAGGTGTATCTCAAAACAATAGCAGATTCCCATACATGTGAGTTACACACAAGAATGATTTTCATCTGAAACAATTCACAAGCTTTTATAAAATGGCCAAAATTGTACAATAAGGTGCATACTGGTCAGAATTCCATCTTATTTGTACCTTCTTGCATGTGCTGGTTTGTGCCAACAATCAAAGTAACAAACACAGAAGACATCTTTTTTTTTCCTCTGCCAATGAATGAAAGACTCCCTTAGAACTACGATATTTGAAATGAGTTCCCAAAGCATAGCACTGGACAGAGCTTTTGTGTTCCCGACTAATGTAGCAACAAAGAACAGACACGGGGATTCCTTACATGTGCAGTGCAGTCTGGGCCTTGGCCGCCTCCTGTTTGGTGTTGTATCGGATAAGGGCGGTGCCCTGGGTCAGGTTCAGATGGAATGTCAGCAGTGGACCATGCTGCATGCAGATCGTCCTCAAGGTTGACCCATCGATCTGAGGAAGAATAGCCACGGTAAAACAGATGTTTGGAACTCTATCTCCAAATGCACTTCAATCCTATCTTCATCTCAGTAATTAAAAGATAATCTGCTCTCAGAAATGAAAACCTGAAAGCAGTGGGAAGTAAGTAAAGGTGACAATTTGATTTTCAGACAGGAACAGTATGCCTTGACTTCGCAGAATGACAATGACTTTGCTTTATGGAATAATCCGACTTTTCTTTCCCACTCGCTTGTAGCCTGAGTCAAGCTTTCCCCACCTCACCGAGTTTCTTACACTGTCTCTAGCCTTGTGTTGTCAGGTTTTACAGTAATTGTATACACAAGTTGCACTTCTGAACATCTTCAGCCATCAGGGATTTGCACCAAAGGAACCAGAATTTCTTAGTCTCCAGCACTACAATTCCAATGTAAATGCGATCAACCAGTATTTAGAAGTTCTTCACAAAACTGGAAATGTCACCCCTACAGTGAGTGTTTTTTAAAATTTTGTTGCATTTTTGTCTTTGTGGTTTATGGAAACAGTAAGCTACAGAAACAGTGATCTTTCTGCCAAACCAGCAATGTTCCTTCTTCCCGAGCTAATGTTTGCACAGCGGTTATTGCCTACATTCCTTCTGCAGCAGGAACAGCTCACCACTTACCTCCAGCAACTGCTGCTCTCCCAGGTGTTCTGTACAGACAGATTCCATTCCTGGTATGCCACAGGAACACGCACACATGAATGGGATCCATATGTGCAGATGCTTAAGGAAGTACTACTTTCTTCCTTTTCCCCCATTATGTAGTACAACCTCAAATGAGGGAAAAGGAATTTGTGTGTGGGTACAAATATGGACAAAGTTAAAAGAGAGAAACTTGAAGATACTGTCCCTCAATCCACCTTCTTGCATGTGCTGGTTTGTGCCAACAATCAAAGTAACAAACACAGAAGACATCTTTTTTTTTCCTCTGCCAATGAATGAAAGACTCCCTTAGAACTACGATATTTGAAATGAGTTCCCAAAGCATAGCACTGGACAGAGCTTTTGTGTTCCCGACTAATGTAGCAACAAAGAACAGACACGGGGATTTATGCTTCCTTCTCTCTAGTGTACTGACCCCCAATGAATAGAGCATTTGTTACGGAAGAGACAATTACGATCTGCTGCTCTCTCTTTTCTATTAACTTAAATGTCTCCAAAATACATTCTTCTTCCATTAAATGATTCCTAAAGTAGTATTAAACTACCTTGCACAAGGGAGACTTGTAACTGCACCTCTTCATCACACAACTGCTGTTTCCTTTGCATCAAGGAAACATCTTTTCTATTAAAAGAGCACAGTTTGCCATTCTGGGTGATCTGAAGGAGAACTTAGTTTTTCCTTTCATGTTGACGTTTTCTTTGACTGTAGTAGAAGCATTGTAAATTATCCTGCTGAACAGGAGGGCTCTCCGTCTAGACATCAGGGCGCTGCAAATAATCATACAGGCTTTTCCTAAGCCTCGAATACAGACTAATTGGGATTGCTGAAACCAGGATCTCCACAGAATCTACTCTGAATGGAAGAAAGCTCTGAGAATACTTGCAGGAATAACTTAGCTAGACTGTTATTGGCAGGAGCGCTGGAAACATTCTGTGGTTTAACTATGGAAACACCGAAGTGAAAACTGGCAGTTACACCAGCTTTCTTATTCACAACATCCCAAAGAACAGTCTCTTTAACAGCTCTAAACCATTTCACATTATGGGAATGGAATTTATCCTCACTTCTAAGAAAAATCTTTCTGTTCCAGTAATTTTTTTGAAATTCTCGGTAACAAAAGGTTATGGCAGTCATGTAGCAAAAACTGAACATCTTAAAGTTAGCTGAAGAGATTACAATAGAAATACCAATCAGACTGCAGCCCCATTTAGTAGAAACACATCTTATGTATGCTGACAAATCTGATTTTGTTAGATTTTATTCAAAGAGAAATAACCGAAGAATCCACAAAGCTGTATCTTGCTCAAGCAAACAAGTTCCCAGAGACAACAACAGAAAATACCTGTGGAGTGAGATTGTGAAGAACCAACCAGTAGCTAGGACGAACTGAGCCACCATCACTCCAAGTAGATGCTGCAAATTAGAAGACAGAGAAATCAAGACAAATTTGATACAAATACAACCATTTTTCTTTACAGTCAGGTCTTTCAATCTCAGACAAATTCAGCATTAACAGCCCTGCTAACACAGTAAAGCTTCATCTTCAGACCTGAAAACAAACCCATATATTTCCTCACATTTCACATCAAGATTCACTTTTTACTAGAATTTATCTTGGAGGAGTTTCCCACCCACAGAAAGCATCTAGTCTTGAGAAAGGTCCCATGCAGTAGGTATTCCCCCTGGCAGCTCTCAGCCCTCTTCACTCATTCCCTGCAGCAGGACCTGGGATTCCACACCCCACCCCAATTACTGACAGCAAATTTCCATTTCAAGAAGGAATTTTTTTGCCTTTTCCCAGACAACTAAAACTTTCTCTCCTCCAAACCATTAGTGCTGTAAAATGTACATTCCTCAGGTCTGATCAATAGTGCTATCAGTTGATTCTTCTCACCAGAGGCAAGCCTTGAGTCCTGTGCCCCCCAGCCCCTGACCGATCGGGGTGCTGTGCTGTTCCATGGAGATGATGGTTTGGGGTTGGTCAGGCCAGGAGGCGGGCGGGGCAGCCCTGTAGTGTTCCTTGAGGAAATATGGTTTTTCCACATCTTGTTGGAGAGATGAGTGGGATTGTGTCCTATGGGATCTGGGGACCATGTTGATTTGTAATCACTGAATTTTGCTAGAAGATTAAATAAATTATCCATATTAGAGAAAGCTGTGAGATTCAGCTAGCCTTTAACTATAGCATCATTGTAAACGCTTTGAACACATTCAGATCAGAGACAAACACAAAACACGGAACCTTATAACAGGTAATTTACCATATTAAAAAAGCTACGCTACATGTAAATTAATCTTTGCTTATTTTATATATGCTGACAAAAAAATAATCCCTTGATCATTTATGATAATGTAACTGTTTACAGTATGTTAAACCATTAATAAGATGAACAGCAACTTTTATGTCCACACTGCATTTGATTTGGTGACAAGTTTGGGCACTACTGACCTTTAATGAAAATGAACCTCCTTCAGGCCAAAAACTTGCTGAGAACTGAAATGAATATTTCCCACTCTTGGTCTACTAAGCTAATGCTATCTCCTAAAGGTGTCGTCCTATAAGACGAAAGCTTTCTCATGCATCACAAATTTCATACAGAGTTGACACCAAGATAACACATAAATGAGGCCACAAAGCTGTGTGACAGCTGGACTTTTAAACAATCTTGATAGTGCATACTCATTTTTTTCACTAGAAAACATTACCGATTGCCTAATAGAAGTTAAGACCAATAATGGATATCCCTAACATACTTCTATAGAAAGTCCAATAAAAAGAGAAAAATTAACACACTCCCAAAAACATCACTATCGGTTATGAATATTTGGGAGCTCTTTCTAAACCAGCTTTCTTTCAGAAGGAAAGGATCCACAAATTCTCCCACACCTTCTGACACCAAGGGACATTTATCACCCAGGAAAAAGCTAAACCAACAGTCAAAATTGGTCAAGTAATTTCTTTTTTCCTTGTTCTGTGATGAGAACCAGTGAAAACAGACAAGGTGATCTGGGAAGAAAACGCACTTGTGTCATGAATTGTTTTAATAATGAATTACCTTAATTAGAACTCACATGCGTGTACTGCAAATACCCGTATTAAGCTGTCTTGACTAATTAAAGGTAGTAAATTACTTATTTGAAACAGAGTAATAATCCAGGTCTACAATATGCCAGGGTGTCACAAAGTAATACATTTGGGAATCAAGACCATAAAAGCTTTTGGTAAGTCAACAACAAGCAGTTTCAAGCACTAACCTAACAAAGGTATATGAAAGTGCTTAAAAACCTGCTTTTGCTAGACTTAGTCTGCTTTATAGATAAGAGAATATTAAATCCCTAATTTGGATTATCAGTTTTCTGGCTATAAACCACTGGTGTGTAGTTTAACATGATGAGCAGAAAATGGCATGTGTGCCAAACAGTGACCTAATTTCTTCAACTGAACTATGACTTCAATCATTTTTTCTCTCTTGGGTCTTTATGTGCTGGACAAAAATTAAGCAGAGGTAAGAAGGTGATACATGCCACTCCTTTCGCCAGGCTATGAAAAAGAAATTTTCTATGTCTTTGAAATGCTGCATAAACAGATATTGCTTCAAACCAAAGTCACCCCACAAACTAGCAGCAGGAACACTGCTCTCTTCTCAAGGGCTAAACAGAATTTTCAACACTTGCTGTGAAGATGCTGAGGTAGCATATAAACACAGCTTTTCTGCAGTAAGATGCAACAAAGTAAGTCTGGGCCAGATGCAGCTCTCAGTTATGTTTGTCACTTTGGTGTTTTGCACACAATCCTTCAGTTCTAAGTAGTTGTGGAGACAATGAAGTCACAAGAGAAAACTCTGGCATTTCTGTGAAGTTCAAATTCCAAATGGTTTGTCTGCACCAAGTATTTCCCGCATCCTACTCAGAAGTGTGTGCAGAAACCATTTTTCACAAGAAAGCGTTGGAGTCCTTCCTACTAAGTATCTGAGGCAGATACCTAAATTACTATTTACAGGCCAACCATTAAAAGCCAGACAGCTAAAAACCCTCTGTCTTTTCAGGGAATGACCAGTGCTGTAAAAGGTGAGACAAAAACATTCTCTTCACAGCACTCCAATATTCTAAAGCTAAAATGAATAAAACCACTCACCTTATTAATCCAATTCCTTAACTCACACACACAGTAGCAGGTATCTATAAATTATGACATTCTCTCAACTCATTCATTGCATGTCAAAAGACTCTGCATGTGTGTTTTTTTTTTTCCCTTTTTGTACCTGCTGTTCATTGCTACCCTATTCTTTAACTTGCATAATGAAGAATTTTGTATCAGGGTGGATGGAAGGACAGATGATCTTAGCTTAGTTTTTAAAGCAACTACAAGAGAGTATTTTATCATCAGGAGGAAAACTATCTGATCATCCACTCAAATCTTGATTTCCAAGCTTCCTCAGAACTGACTGAAAGACTAAACACTCAAAGTGGAACAAGAATGAGGAACCAGTGAGTAAGTGGAAAACGTTTTGTCCAGGTGAGTTTTGAGCCCGCATACCTGAAGTGCTATGAACGTTGGTGAAGGAATTGTCAGAGGCACTGTAGGGCCAGGCACCAGGTGAAGGCAGCGAGGTGTTGAGGGAAGAATTAGACCCTATCAAAGGGAAAAGGAGAGAGAAAGAGCAGAGTAGGCCAATTTCATAGAGTTTCTGTAACGCTGTTAAACCTCAAGAGAGCCACGACATGCACCGATGCCAAGCTTTCATGTGATACACAGCCACGGTGCAAAAGCACACAGGCTTCCTCCTTAGTCAAACAAAATGGAATGCGTTACCCTGTTATGGCAGGAACTTCAGAATATTCTCAAACATCAGAACGACTTTAATAACCACATATCAGTTGTTCATTGTTTTACCTGTGGTGTTGTCCCGCAGAAGTTGGTGGTCAGTATCTACAATGGGAGATGTGGCTGTCCCCCCCAGCACACTTCCAGGGGTCACATAGGGGTCAGATTCAGGGTCAATGTTTTGTATACCTTTCCATGGCACTCCTGGTTGGAACTCTGTGACAGGAGGGAAAAAAAGAATTAGACTCAAACAGGGAAATGCCGTTTACTGGAAGTAAACTGAAGATATTTCTGGAAGGCAAATAATTGTCTTCTACACTGTTCCTCAGAAAAAACCAGACTTTTCTTAATTAAATTCTGTTACACATTTCCTTCGATGGCACTACCTCTAGTGTCTGAATACAAGTCCATGCTACAAAAAAGTGGCACAAGTGCATATGGTATTCCCTTGACTATTCCCGTTGTACTACATTCAGATGAGACGTCACAGAATCACAGAATGTTAGGGACTGGAAGGGACCTCAAAAGATCATCTAGTCCAATCCTCCTGCCAGAGCAGGAATGTTTTACTCTTCCTTAATACATCATATATTTTTGAAGATATGGAAGATTAGATTACATAAGATTATATTCTGCACGTATACTTTTGTGTGTGCACAGAGGCCTTTCTCAAGGAAAAGCAACCTAGCTTAAGAGTTCATTAAGACGACACTTTACACTGGAAGTACACACACACTTTATACATTACCAGTTGATACTGAGGTAATGCTAAGGTGAGATGCCTTGTGGTAAAAGCAACGTATATACCCATCGACATTCTTCATGCTTCGCAGTGAGATGGAATATACTTATCATGCTTTAGTTTCCTTTCAACTTTAACTCTAGCCATGTCAGATATTTTAAGACAAGAGGATGAGTTACATGGGGTATGAACACACAAAAACTCCAGTTACTATAAGAAAGATCAGTATCTTGGTTCCTTCTCCGAGTGGATGTTCAGTGAATAAAGTTCTGTGGTCAATTTTGGAAGAACTGGTAAGAAAGTAAAACTGTCAAACACAAAAAAGGGTGAAGAAGCTTCAGATACTACGTGACATTTTGGATGAGTGTGAAGAGTGCCAAGGTGGCAGATTCATCCCTTGCAGATACAAGTCCAGGATATGGAATGATACCTTTACTCCCAACCTGAAGTTCTGAAACAATTAATGATGGAATATTTGAATATAATTAAAATTCCATGATTAGAAGTGGGATCCAGGATAAGCTCTCTGGAATGAAGCCACATAGAATGAATCCAGCATGGAAGGATTAATTTCAGTCACCTTTGTAATGAAGAAGCATAGTCAAGACTACGACTTTCACAGACAAATACATAAGAAAATGTGATACTACTGGTTCAAACAACTGGCACAGCAAGAGCAGTATTAGACTGTGACATTGCACTGGCAGGAGAATCTCAGAAAAGACATAAGAAATGCCCCACTGGGTCAGAACTGTGGTCCATCTAGCCCAATATTCCACTAACAGTGGCAGGAGAGATACCATTTAGCATAGAACACAGACCTGACCACTATCTGTAGGCTACTGCCCTCACACTCTCCCAGCATCCGCAGTCCTTCTATCTAGGATATCAGGAACAGTCTCCATCTGTTAGCACCTGCTTGTGAAACTGTTTTTCCATCAGTTTATCCAATCACTGTTTCAGCTGGCTAGTACCATCTGCCTCCAGAAGCTCTAAAAGCAACACACTCCAAAAGCTCACCAATCCCAATGGAAAAAAAAAAGCTTTCATCTATTTAAAATTAACCTCAAGTCCAGCATTTGCACCATGGTTCTAGTGTTGCAGGATTTGTAGAATTACAATTCTGCATTTATCTTGGTCACTGTCTTCATGATTTTGTAAACCTCAGTCACACCTGCCAATCTTCAGTAACTCAACAAAATAATCTAGGATACCAGTTATCAACATCTCTAACAGCAGGAGTGATCAGCACTGCATCAAGGAAGGAATATAAGGAATATGCTCAGCTGCTGTCAAAATACTGTAATCCTCTGACAAACAGGACCACCTTATGCTTAAGAACAAGCAATGCAGCGCTTCGGTCTAGTCAGAAGATCATCTCTGTTCTGAGACAAAGAATCTACAAACATAGGTTAGGACCTGAAAATCATAACTTGTTTGCAAAACAAACAAACAAGCCAACCCCACCCCCCCCGCCCCCCCAATCTTGCCTTTGTAAACATTTCTGAGAACTGGTGAGACTGAAAATTAAGTGCACAGAGGCAGCTCACATAAAAAAGTTTAAGGAATATTCAAACAAGGTTCCAAAGATCAAGGCGTGCTGTATACAAATACATTCACTCATCAATATAAACTTGGTCTGGAGAAGAGTTTTCCTTGAATTTCAGCATACTGACAAATTTCCCAAACTATCCTTTGGGACTGACAGACGTTCTCATGCACATTCATCAACTCTCCCTACAGACATGCATATTTATTTCTAGATAGTAAAGAAAGCATGAAGTGCATTTCTCCACTGATATTTGAAAAGTCCTCCCAAAAAGTTCAAACCTAAGATTGTTAGGAAAACCATGAGAGACACATCCAGGACAGTTTGCCTGGAATATATAACTGAATTGCTCTTGAATGGAAAAAAAGAGTGTCTAGTTTTACCTATGTATGCAAGTCTGTGTGACATAACCAGAAGATAAAGTTCTCACCATCACAGCAAAAATTCCTTTCACCTCCAGCTGTGATACCAGTTTGATTAAGCACCACCTCATTTATCTTTGTGCTTAACAATACTGTGCTCTTAAATGGCAGAACTTCTGCAGCAGATGGCATTTAGGAGAAATAAAACACAAAAGGTGTACTCAGGGTGAATGGTGAGTGACCACTGTATTCATTGTAAGGAAAAATGCACCTATTTCAAGACGTTCTCTCCTGTAAGAAGTATTTTTTGTTAACAACTTATTTTCCAACACTAGGAAGGAAAGTTGTATCTCCACGCCAGGAACTGACAGTGGGCCTCATCTACAAGTTTGCATAGAAAAAGGACCTACAGTGTAAAATAATTTAAGTCTTTATTGTTCAACATGGGTGTTCATAAGGTGGATCGTGGTTTCAGCTAACTTTTCCTCCTCAAGGAAGCCAATAAGTTAGAGAGGCTATGAGACAATTTAAGTGGGTGGTTGTTATGGGAAAGCAACACTTGTCCCATAGTCTGTGGACTTCGTAAGAGAGGGCTAGCAATACAGCAATAATTGCATAAAAGCCACATGCCAAAACCTGTGATGTATTACATGACGTCTGCAGTCACAGTCATGGGCTACTCGTTTACACAATAAATTAGGAGTGGTATTGATGATCCCAGTGAGAGTTTATGGTCAGGATTTGTGAACTCCAGCAAACCTCTCAAAGTGGTGAGGTGCTCAGCAACAGCACAAATCTTACTTATCATCGACAGTGGGACTGCAGGTATCACTATGGAAGCTCTGTGATATTACAAGAGGCAAAGAATAGCTATTCAGCTTCTAATTTCTGTACCAGCCTTCTGGTTCCAAGAATCTTGGCAGTGGCTGCTTCTAAATGTGGGAACGTGGCAGAGCCGATCCTCACATTCCCCTCCTAACAGTCCAAGCAATTCTGTGTCCTTCAGTATTATATAGGGGAATGGTGACTAAAGAAACACGTTTGGCATCAATGAGTCTACAAAAGAGGTTCTGAAAAAAAATTAAATTGTGGGGTTCTGGCATTATGAACAGTAACTCCAGCTCAAGAAGCTTAATACCTAACAACCAGGCTGACAGAAATGTAACGCAAATACACCTCTACAGAGAGCAGTCAGTAGTATGAAATATTGTGAGTCTGCACCCGTTCTTGAGATAACAAATTCTCTAACTACGGTAGCTCATCAGAAAACATTTTCTTGCCAGAATTAAGACACTGAGATGTTCCCAAATAAACTGCTTTTTGTAGGTTTCTTGCAGTTGTATCTGTCACACAGATCCCAAGGCTTTCTGATGCAAGGTCTATGCTACTGGTTTAGCCAAGAGAGGTACCCGCACCTTTACTTTTTTGTGCTTTAGGGGATGCACAGCAGAGTATCTGCAGTTCGGAATGTTTTCCTAGAATGCAAGAGTCTTCGAGGAGGAGAAAAATCACAGTATCCACTACTTGCTGAACAGCAGTGGTGATTAATCCATGCAACGTCAAGGACACCACTCGGTTTAATGAATGCTTTATACAGAAAATTATGTGCGTGTTCAAATACAAATGTATTTTCCCTAGGTACTCTAGTCTTCTAGCAGAAAAATAAAAATCTGCAGTGAAAGTATCTACAAGGTTTAAGGAATGCGCTACTGCCTTTAATGCAAAAGGCAAGAAACTTCCACTCAAGCCACAAGACTGGTGAGCAGTACTGAAACACAGCAACACTCTTTCCAGCCTTTATGCGCCATGAGCAAAGGTGAACTGCAAGAGCATTTTTGTCAAAACTGCAACACACACACTGTATACATATTGTACCAATACTGCTGCTAGAAGAAACTTTGCAGTCCTAAGAGGACAACTGCCAGAATAGAAGTTCACGTTAGGTAAAATACAAGAGGTCAAGGCAAGAAAATCCTGCTCCCACCATTACAAAAAACAGGCTTTCACATCTTATGCTTTCCAATTCCATGTTATCCATCCGAATCTTTCCATCCCTTGTAAGCCTAACACCATGCAAATAAGGAACCAATACAAGAGGAAGGAGCTGGTATTGTGTTTTCTATGGACAAGTGTTCTCATGAAAATGTCTGTACGTGTAAAGTCACAAAACTACAGGAGTTCACCTAACAAAAGCTAACTACTAGTCAGGAAATTCAGCAGTTAGTTCATATTTAGCCCAGAATTTCTTACTGGAAATTCAACATTTATGTTCTAATTTAATGTGGAAAAAATAAAAGAAACAGATAGGTCAAACAAATATTTTCCTTGTCGTGGTTATTTTAAAAGTATGATGAGGAAAGGTCCCAGCAAATCTAATCTAAAGCCAGGACACAACCCTTGCCCCTGTGCAGTACCTGGAGGCCAGCTGGCATTGCTGGATTTGCTTCCAATCTTGTTCGTTGGTGGAGATTTGGCAGGTAACCAACTATCACCAGCAGGGCCTGCATGGCCACCTAGTGGGTCGCCCTGTATTATGTCAAATTGGTTGTAGGGCGATCCTCCGCGAGCCTTTCCAGGGGGTACTATTGCACCTGAAGCATTAGAAAAGACACATTTACAATCGGGAAAGGTTGGGATCTTTATGAGCATGGTATACCAAAACAAAAAATATTTAAGATGCATACTGGTGAGGTAAGACATCCACTAACTTCAAGCATAGTTTCACCTAAGCTATTTCACCTCTGGCAAGATGATACCGCAAGGGCATTCCCAAAACAGCCAGTCCCCTTCTCACCATTTTTGTGCATATTGGCATCTTGTGAAGCCACAGAGGGCAGCCCTTCCATCATAGTCCACTGCTTAAAGCGGGATTCTGTTCCAGCCTCTTTCCCTCCCACCATGCCATAATCCATGCCACTTGAGCCAAAGCCTGTGAAACAAACAAACAAAACTCCATTGTCATTCGCTCTTTTTGGTTTAATTATCTTCATACAGGGAGTCATTGTGATCATAAAAAAAGAAATAAAAAAAATAACAGTAGCAACTGAAAAGTTCAAGAGGCAACTTTCAAGTAAGCTTGTTAGGTCACTATGCCTCCAGGATATGCTTTGTTATTAGGTTTGTCTTCTTCCCATGTAATGAAAAATACTGCAATTTGATCAAGACTTGACACTTGTCGTAACCTTCACTCTAGTGTTTATATACGAGTTATTCATTTCTGGACCCAGATATAACTGGTTATATGGAAACTGTAGGCAACGCACCAAATCTTTATCCACAGAGCACTTACTTGAACCGTATCCAGGTATTTGCCCTTTGGTCTGTAAATCTGAGAGACCCACATTCAAAGGATTGGGTACCATACTGTCTAAATGTGGCTTAGGCCCAACAGGGTGGGAAGGTGAATGCTTCATGCCAGGCTGCCTCTGCTGCTGCTGCTGGAGGGCACTCACCATACGAGCAATCTGCAAATGGGAGAAAAAAAAATGGGGATGATCTATCCTACATTGTAACACAGAATTCCAGTAAACATCAAGAAGCAGTGACTTGAAAGAGATCCAAAGGACCTTGTTCACTGAAAAGTGCAATCTGAAGAGATTGCAAACTGAAGAGAGCCAATGACATTACCAAAGCCAGCGCTGTCTTTACTGCAGACTGTGTTTTCCCAACACGCACTATACTTCACATGACTGACAAAAACAGTGCCACACCTGTTGCTCCTGCTGTTGTCGCACAGCTTGAGATAGCTTCCTCTGGCTCTGTAACAGTTGCTGCTGCTGTTGCTGCTGAAGGAGGAGCTGACATGCCTGCGAGATAAGTGGGGGTGGGAAGAGTGAAAATACAGAGCTCATCAAGTGAAATATAATTGCCAGGTGCTAGTCACTAGCAAATGATTTGCTCAGAACTTGGGTAAACATTTCACACACTACAATAAAATGACAATTAATGCATTAGAAGACTGCTATATCCTTCATTTATTTCTAATTTAACACCATGCAACAGTATTACTAGTACTTGCTTTATTACCGTCACTGTGACTACAAGTCCAAAGAAAACTTCATTAAAAAATCAACAAGCAATTGTTTTCAGTGCAAAAACATTGTTCGGAATCATTACTAACTCACTGCAACAGTTACAATAAATATACAGGCTTATTTATCTGCTGCCTTCTAACAGGGCTGTATCTTCCTGTGCAACAATAGGGAATACTTGTACAAAAATCACACAAGATCAGTAGAACAAAACAGAATTAGAAAAAACATAAAAAGAAAACTCTTTTAGCAGATGATATGTAAACAGTCTGTTACACAAGATTACTAGCTACTTACTAATTGAAACTGGGGAATCTGTGGAAGCTGGCTCAGCATGGCAATCTGTTGTGGAGAAAGCTGGGGGCCCATATTGAAAAGACCAGGATTCAAGCCACTGTTGGGAAATTGTTTGAGCATGGAGGCCGAAACCTGCAAAGAAACCAGTTACATATCCTCAAGAAATGCACTGCTATGAGAAAGGATTATGAAGTACAAGTATTTCTATAAAGGAATTATGCAAATTTTAAATGGTGTTCCAGGAAAGACATTACAGATTTATTAACACATCACATTTAAACGTGCACAATCTATGACTTAAGCAGAGTGAATACCTCACTTGATTGACAATATACAGTATTACACGTGCAGATGCAGACACACACACAAAGGTTCCTCCCACAATCAGTCTGGTTGCTAGAGACTGCACTAAACTAAAATGCTGATGTATATGCAGGTAACCAGTAATCACAGTACTGCATTATCACATTAAAAATGTACTGCTTGACAAGGCAAAAGAAAAGCATTCAGGCAGTCACTGGAGCAAAGAAACAGTGCCTTACAGAAAGAGTTAATCTCTTTGTGTGCTGAATAAGCCATAGTAAAAGACAGGAGTAGGTGGAGAAGAATCCCCCCGTTTCTCCCTGCATTATGTGAGAGTTACACAAGGAGACTTCAACAGAATCTCCAGAAGTCTTCACCAAGCCCAAAGCAAAAGGTAAATCTGTGCATTTGGAGACCCTGATATCTTACAGCTCTACAATATAAATGCAATTGTGTAGCCCTTCATCAGGCCTCTCTTTCAGGGGATACAGGAAGCACAGGACAAGACTACTTAGGAAAAAAAAAAAGGTACAACCTGTCACACTTCAGAAAGACTTCCAGCTTTCACTTTTTTGTTCGTACAGTACTTTGGCAAAAGCCCTGCACAGGACTCCTGAATCCACTTTGAGGTTTAAAAATACTGACAGCGAGCATTTACCATCAACTGCTTTAGAAAAAGAAAGAAGGCTAATCCTTCTCCACTGAGTTTTAGGCACTTTCAACTACGAATTTCAATTTTTTTAATCTTATCTAAGTTTTTTATCTTAACATCAAGTCAAGACTAAGATAGATGTATAAGCAACTGCAATGATGTGTTCTGAAGGCTTAGCTCTACTTTCTACAAGAAACCAGTTACTAAAAATTCCTTACCTGGGGAGAAAGAAATTGGGGAGGCACTTGCGCCCGGATATTGGGGGAAGGATTTAGTGGCTGCACTGGTGTGTGCATGCCCCTCGATTGTGCTGTGCTGTTTCCAAACAAACCATGATTGCCACCCTATAAAATTAAAGCAGTAGTGAGAAGATGAATCTTTCAGGACAACGGATTTCTACACTATTAACTACATATCAACAACGAGGCAAGTACCGACGTAAACAGAGTATCTTTAGAATTTACTGAGATGTTTGCCCAAAATCAGTAATATTCTACCTGGGGTAAACTGCTGTACTAAGTTTTTGAGATGCATGCTCTTTCTCCTCTACATTGAAGAGTCATGTTTATCCACTTATTTCAAAGCACATGTAAAAGCTAATTGTTTTATATCTTGCACTTTACATGGTGGGAAATGGAAAGCTGGTGTACAAACAACATGTTCAAAAAACCCCATTCGACTGGCTCAAAAGTATGGCAAGACCATGTCAACAAGAATTTTGGGCCATGATTTTGGAGAATTCAGGTACTTTTTCTGAGTAGGTTTTTGAGCTATCACTCATAAGCCTATTACTTCCTTTGCAGGTCTTTCACTAGCTGAAATTACAATTCAAAAATTTTAATAAAAATTTTCCTTCTGATGTAAAAACTTCAGCATTCTGGATTGGGATATAGTCTTTTGCCTTTTTTTTCAAGTGAGGGCGGTGTTTTTTTTTCTTTTTTTTAAACTGCCCAGTCATTTATTTTCTAATGCAAGAATACCTGCTGTTTCTTTTGAGTTTTTTTTTTAAATGAGAAGTATTCACTGTTTTGTAAGCAACTCCTGTAATAATAAATCCTAGTGCATGAAAAAGGCCAAAGAAAATTCACTATTTTGTTTCACTGTTTCAGTCTCTGAGCAGACTGTCTTTATCTCTAGCATCTTTAAAAAAAAGCCACCAAAAAATGTTATGTGCAGTCTCCTACACTAACTGTTGCATGCTGTTGCTTCTAAATGCTGCAGCTCATACTCCAAAAGGTCTTTGTGTGCCATGATTCTGTCCTTTCATTTTCAAGATCCTCAGAACCTCCCACCTTCTACTGTGTTATCAGGCTACGATTCTCAGACACCTGGGGTTCTGTAAAGTACATTTTCCATCCCTCAGCCACGTTCTTCCTCTCCATGCCAGCACTGCTGTACCAAACATAAATTCATTCTACTTCCAAACTGAGACTATGCAGGCCTTCTCCAAAATCTTTCCTTCCCTTATATACAGGTTTTCATAAACTTTGCCTCCCTTCTACCATAATACTGTGCATCCTTCACTATCCCTTTGTTAAAACAGAAGTCCCATGTTGTTTCCATACTGGCAACATTATGGATTGCCCCATTCACCTGCATCACATTTCACCTCCTTAATGTATCTTCTCTTTCAGAGGCAACTCAACATGTCATATTGAGTATGGAGAAGGAGAAACAGAACAAAAAAACCAAAACAAAACAAAAAAAAAAAAAACCAAAAAAACAAACAAACAAAAAGTCATCTTTATGCTGGAAAGAACTGTCTGCGGTCAACTACACTTTCAAATTTTTGAGAGGCTTGAAGCTGCAGCTACACTTGCAGCCCTCCCTAAACCTCAACAGAGTTCTGCACACTGAATCCAGGAACATGCCTGCAAATTTTGGACTTACTCTGATATTCAGCACTGATTGTGTCACATGGAAACAGAAAGACAACACAAAGAAACACCATCATGTTAGGCATGTGACTACATAAGCTAGTCCAGTTGCAACACTTAAGATCTATTCTTCCATTTCTTAGTATTCCTGCAACATTTTCTTCTGGCATAATGCAAAACATAATAGCTAGAAATTCTTCCAAACTGCCGAGTCAACCACTTCATTTCTTCCCTACCACTCCCCCATATACAGAACAAAAATATTGCTACTCAAGAGCTTTTAAAAGCTGCTAAATCAATCCTTTCTTTGGGCTGCAGGGAAGGAAGAAAAGAACAGGCAGAGTGCAAAAGGACTGCCATTTTTTAAAAGGCACATTTCTACACAGGTCATTGGGTGGAGTCTGGAAAAAAAAAATCAGTGTCAGGAGGTGGTGGGGCAAATGACAGCCTCTAACTGGGTTTTAAAACAGCGAGTAGAACAAAGTTGTCACTAACTTAATGACTTCTGAAAAGCACATCTATCTGCTGCTGCAGTGTGATTCAGGAAGTAAGAGGCCAACAAAACCACATGGAATACATTTTAATGACAGGAACCAAAGCAGATTGATTCTCAATGGCCTGATATAGCTGAAATTTCCATTAACAATATTAATTTATTTAGTATGAAAATAAATGCAAGCAACCAACTAACCAGGATTAAGCCCAGGTTGCAGCCTTATAACAATGCATCTTATAAGGTGGCCTGCTTACTTGTCTAGCAGCGAAGTTTTGGGGACTGAGCCCTGAGCCGATTGCCCCAAGGCCGACGTTGGATAGTGTGGAACCAGAGGGAGACAGCTTGTAGCTGGGAGAAGGGGAGAAGGGAGAGCAGGGAGCCTCATCCCCAAGGCACCCATCTTGATTGGAGAAAGGCAAAGTCAGCTGAAGCAGCAGTTAAGCCAACAGCAGGAGGTGGTTAGTGAAGCAACAGAATGCAAGAGGAGAAAAAGAGGGACAGTGAGTGACTGGGAAGAAGCAAAGTTAATTTGTAATTAGCAATCACAAGGACAAAACTTTTGACTCAAATGATCACTTGACAATTAAGATTTTGGTCCAAGGCAATAATCGATAAATTCCTAAAGGTTGCTTTTAAAAAGCCACATTTTGAACTCTCATTAGGTTTGTTTCTGACAGTGGCTATTACTGCTATAGAAAGAAATCTTGAATGAATTCCCTAAGTTAGCACACACCTATGAACATAATTTGTTAGGAATGCATTAGCTCTGCTAATGGTTTTTATTAATTAGGCCACCAGAGGGAGTTGACAAAACTGTTTTTTGGCCTGTTATACCCCAACGGAGGAGGTAAAAATGCACTGACAGTTAACACGCCTTCGGAATTTTTAACCCAAATTTCTTTTCCATTCTACATGTGATAAATTTAAACTGTATTAAAAAAAAAATCCTCAAGCATTCTGAAACTACTGGACACTCTCCAACTCATAACGTGAAGCAATTAATGTTTGATAGTAACAGTGGAAGCTTCTATTTAAAATAGGCAAGAATATGAAAGAAATGCTATCATAACATACAACAGATGTCACAGAGAAACAGATGTCATACAGAAGCTTACAGTACACGGACATACAGCATAAGGGGTTGCGGAATTTAGAAAGAGTGTTTCCAATAAACGACAGACATGAAAGCAGAAAAAATCTGAAACACTGTGATTACTTATGTTTACTTAGATCTAAACCAAATTTTACAGTAAATGATTGTAGTCAGTAGCCAAACAAATCACTGTGATGAAACCCATAATGAATTTCATTGCTATCAGTACTTCACCCTTCCAAAAAAACAAAGGAATTTCTTTCTGTCCATATTGAGAGCAGTCTGTTCTAGAAAAAAAGCCTCATTTCTCCCCAGATAATTCAGTGTGTTTATGCACATCTGACACCTCTGTTTTATATACACATTCATTCCACAAATGTAACGCCCCCACATCTTTTATTATTGAGTTTATCCAAGGTTACTGAATTTTTAGCCCTTCCAGAGAAGTAGGGTGAAAACTGGGACCTTGAACATAGAAGGCTGATAATAATTTATCTAAAGATACTTCTCTCACCTTCTCAAAATAAGGCCCACTATCTGTGGTTCCCATGTCTTTGGAATTAGGTGGACGGAACCCAGATCGATCCTTTCTCATCATGTCATTAAAATCCCCGAGATTCATGGCTCGTTTATCTACCTCAAACTTCTTATCTGGGAGACCACCTTTAAAAAAAAAAGAAAGAAGATGAAATTAGTGGCAATAATCTCTATCCGGTTTCACAACAGCAGGTTGACAGCAAAAGAAAGAATCTTTAAGATCAGATCTGTCTTACAATTTAGCATAGCTACAGTTGCTATTAAGAGTGTTGAAAAATTACAGTGGGAAGTTTCATTTTTAATACTGAAGAAGCCAATTTAGTTTAGAGAGTTTAATGTGAAGAATCTTTTACAATTTACGTACAGATATAAACATACGCATTTCTACAGCAACCTAGTTCAATTAATGATATTCATTTTATACATAATTCTCAATGTCTTCCAAAACTCACTGTTAATTATCGGTAGTCAGATCTATAGACACCCCGCTATTTAAAGGCTAAATAGAATATACGGAGAAGTTAATAGATTTGGCTATGAGAAAGAATTTATCAAACTGCAAAACCATGTGCATAATTTGATCACAACTCTCCTCCAGTCATGTGAACTTCATGCTTGAACACCACAGATCATCTGTAACTCCATCAGTCTGTATGCAATGACTATACAACTAGTAACAGAGACGCTTTTCAAACATCCCCTACAGTCTCCTGCCATTGCTGCGTAATCTGGTAGAACATGAGGAAGAGATGTTAATAACAGAGGATCAAACTATAACATAGTGGACATCATTTTTCTCTAAAGCTATCATCACCCAAGTGCTGACTGAAGGAAATTTTCTACCTTACATACTGAACTGCTGCCAAGGAACATTTTTTTTTTTTTTGGTCATATTTGGCATCTGTGAAGTAGCAGATGCATATTGTTATGTTGAAGTAGACTGAAAACATCTTCATTTTAAAACATGGACAACATGACTGAAGTGAGCTTTACGGGAGTTTTTAGTTTTAAATAATTTCATTTACTAGCACAGATGGCCTAAGAACAGTTTAAAAAAAACTGTCCCCATAGTTAGCCAGTATCTGTGACTCTTCCAAAAGAAGCTGGTGATAGATATCCTGACCTACAACCAACAAAACACTAGGTCTGTCGAACACAGCTGACAGCTAATCACTCCAATATCTTCAAAACACTTATCTGTTCCTCAAAAAAGCTTCTCAAAACCCCTGCATCTTTTGTTAATGTCCAATCACAAACTATTAATATTCATAGGTATGTTATTGCCAAAAACCTATGAAATCAAGCACTAACTACATGTGTTTTACTTGCTGGCACAGCTTTCAAATTCGATCTGGCCTGATCTTCTCAGATGCCTTCAATGTGATTTATCAGAAAAAGCACTTGACATATCTTGACATAGCCTCACCTACATATCTCAGCTTGTAACTGGAATCATTTATGTGGATGAGCTCATCCCTTTCTAACACATCCTAAAAAGCTAGAACTGGTTCTGCAAAAGCAGTCACACAAAATGTCACATGCATCCCAGTCCTGTCAATTCCTACATCTAAGCACTACACACAACGCCAGCAATTCACTACCAAAAGGCTTCTGTGCTTTAATTCTAGAAGGAAGCCCTGTCTGTTAGTTACTTGAAAAGAAACTGAAAGCAAGACTGAGTTGCATCACTATCTGAAATGAAACTGGGTCAGTGCCAACACAAGATGACTAAGCAGTAGCAACACCCTTTTGTTTCTTCAGTTATCCTGATGATCCAGTGAACTCCTTAAACATTATTGAAGGATGCCTTGTTAAACAACATGTAGAGCATTAAACAGCGCCTTTACAGGCTTCAAGCATAGATATGCATGCCACTTGGTGCTGAGGTGGCTGCTTAAACTTCAATATAAACAAGGCCTTGTTAAGAGAGATAATACAATTCATTTATTCCATTCATAGAAAATGCCAACATAACCTTGAAACCTGTCGTGTGAATATATCTTTTGCACTTACCAACAAGAGCTATAAATAATGCTGGTGGCTGAAGACTAGCTTTAGCTTACATAGTACAAGATAACTCTTAAAAACTGAAAACTTTGGAGTTTACCATCACTAGGCAAGAACACTTGTGCATCAATAAATATGAAGTACTAAATCCTCTACATGCAGAAAGGCAGAGCAGGTTAAAAGTCCACCTTAATGAAATGAGACATTCCATCAGTTCTTGGATTCTTCCCACTAACAGCTGTAGATGTACATGATGCTGGAAAGTGAGATTACCTAATGCTTAGCACAGTCAGTCACAGACCTGAACGCTGAAGTTCTCTGGCAGGTAGTATCTCAGAAATAAATAAATTCTACCCTTGATATTGGATACTGCCAACTTGTATCACAGAACCCACACTATTCTTACTTAGAGCAATGAATTTCGGAAAACACTTCAAAACCAACTGTACTTGACTTATAAACACCAGCTTTAGTTGATCCAGAGATCTCACAGACTGTGACCTGACACAGAACTACTTTTGCAGGTGGCTTTTCAGAGATACCACCACAGGATCATCAGTAATTCATTCAACTGACAGGGAACACAGAAGTCTGCCACAGTAAACTAAGAACCACCAGCAGCATAAGCAGTGACTCCAGTGAGTCACCTCTCCCTGCCAGTCCTCCCTTCTTAGCAAACCTCTTGTGTCCTTCCAGCAGCACACTGACATTCCTCACAGGTACAGAAAATACGATGACAATTTCTCTCCAGTACTATTGCTGGGTTTGTACAGTGGCAATGTCCTTTAAGTGGACTAGAAGATCTGCTTTCGTAGCCAGGGGTATGAGGTGATCTTCCTGCTTCTGTAGATTTTGAAGAATCAAAAACTGAACGGAAGTAGTCCCTTAGAACAGGAACAAAACCCTCTTCTCCTTTATAAGTACCAGACTATCCTGTACAAGTTTTTAGCCCTACTAAGCCTTCAAACACTTCATAACAAAATAAATAATCGGAACAATGAATTTGGATAATTTCTTTTTAATATATACCTTAGGAATCTTGTAGGGAAGCCATCTCAAATGGCAGATTTCAGAAAGCCATGGTATTTCTATTGCAATACCATGATAGTGAGTATTCAGAGACAATTTGGAGAAGAACAGAATGCAAAACTAAAACTGATTTCAAGATTAAAAAGGAGTTCACTGCTCAGTTTGCCCAAGAAGAAATTAATTGCAAATTCAAAGGTAATTAAATGGGATTAATCTAAGTGGTCAATTCCAACTCTCATTTAGGATAGTGTTTTCCACATAGCACATCCCACACAAGCTGTGTAGTATATGTGGTGAGGCTATCAAGAGTGAAAAATCTAGTTCTACTGAGCAGTAACTTGTAATAGCCTGAAGCAAGCAACTGAAGAAATCAATGACAGAAGATACTCTTTTCCTTCACATCACCTCCAGGGAGCTGTGGTAATTGGGATGTTCTACCGCCAAGAGCTAAAACAGTCCTCCTCTTCCACCAAATGAAAGCAGACCTTTACTATCTTAAAACAGTTAACAATGAATACATAGATCAAAACAGTCTTATAGAATGTTCCTTCCACAAGTTATAGCTCAGTTCTGTACAGGTATACATCCCGGTGTTGCATATCAGCATCAGCTGTGTAACTATCCAAAGCCTACATCAGATGCTATCACTCTATCCTTCTATTATGAAGAGTGCTAAAAGCAAGGATCAGACCCTTCCAAAGCACAGCATGTCATACACATTAAAATACTACGCGTGATCTCATACTTCAAATGCACTTAAATTAATTATACGCACCTACAGACAAGTCCATCTTACTGCCTGGAATGTCCTCAGTTTGACTCTGGGGAAAAAAAAAAAACAAACAAACAAATCAGTTCTAATGTCTATGAAATGCTGAGGAACGTTTCAGAAAGCAGCCCTTGATGGTTAAAGGTGGAATGACCGTAGGACATGCTTGTCCCAATTAAAGTTTTATTTGAATCTAAAATAAAATACAATGACTCTTGATATTACCCTGGACACATCTCACCTCAAGCCCCTAATGCTCTGTGTGGCAAGTTTACCCATGTGAAACCAGACACATGAATGCATGGGACAGACAGAGAAAGATGGACAGACAGCTGCTCTGTGAAATCAACCTCTGTCCTCATGTTCCAGTGGTCAAGAGATGAAACACTGAAAATAGTGGCCAAAACGATAGCTCAGCCTCATGACCTGTCAAGTCATCAAATCTTGATATGTGCTGCCAAGCTATTCTTTAGTTGGCAGACTAGAACAGGGTGTTCCCATAGCTTTCAGAAGCATCTGCAGTCCAGCAGACTGAATTTGAGCTTGGGGCTAACAGACATCACAAACTAATCCTAGACACGTCAGTGACAGTTCATGTAGCCCTGGGTTTCTCACAGAACCTCTGCATTACCATCTTTTGCTGGTCTGCATTACATACTACTCACTCTTCACAGTACAACAGTTGGCACAATATTCTGTGAAATGTTTTACAAATCAGCATGTCAGAAATTCTTAAAAAAATTTTATATATATATATATATATATATATATATATATATATATATATATATATATATATATGTAATGTTTTAAGGTACTTCGCTGCAGATATGTCTTTTCTCTCCATGACGGGCTGTTTATTTAATCCCTTTACCAACCAGTCTTTAAGTACTGATTAATAATGAGTCCTTTTTTATTAAAAGGACCCTGCTGCACAGCATTTAAAATAAAAATCACCAGGATAAAGACACAGGCTGTAAATCTCTTTTTCTGATATGTGACTTACATTCAGAATGAACAGCCTTGGACTAATCACAGATGACTGACACTACAGCCAGGAGCTGAAACCTCTACCCTGAGTTCTCTAAACAGCATGTTATGGGAGAAGAAAAAAAAAAGCCAACCAACAACCCACCACAAAAACAAAAACCTAAAAATCTCCAATCCTATTACTTGCAAGGTAATTGCAATCTCAGAACAGTTGTCACAAAAAGTAACTTCGAAGAGTCAAAGTAGATCTCTGGTTTTTCTGAGAAGCCATTCTGACTAACTAGGAAGTGATGAATACCTAGCTATTACAGGTATTATAATCAACATGCCAGCATAGAAAATGCAGGTAAATAAGTAGGTAGACACTGTGCAACAGCTGACCTTTTGACTTATCCAAAGCTTACTGCTTCTTTACAAAGCTGGATTTTATATTTAGAAAAAAAATACTTACTAGCAAGCCCATATTTGAAAACTGTTTGGATAAAGGGTTCATCCACGAATCACTATTTCCTCCTTTTAATGAGCACTGGAGAAAAAAAAAAAAAAAAAAAAAGATGACAAAAATATTTTTAAGCAGCTTCTTGATTTCCTAAATTCTGTTTTATCCTTCAGTTGCACAAGTGCCAAATGAAAAGCCTGGTATCAGGCTTCGGGTTCAAACTGGAATCCAAGAGGTTCCACTTAAATTTGAGAAGAAACTTATCCTCAGTAAGGGTATCAGAGCACTGGAACAGGCTGCCCAGGAGGGTTGTGGAGTCTCCTTCTCTGGAGACATTCATAACCCACCTGGACACATCCCTGTGTAACCTCATCTAGGTGTTCCTGCTCCGGTGGGGGGATTGGACTAGACGATCTTTTGAGGTCCCTTCCAATCCCTAACATGCTGTGATTCTGTGATCAGAGAAATTCAACTCCTGAATAAATCAGTTAAAGTTTTTGCATGGTTGGAAACATTTATCAAATACTTCTTTATTTTCTCTCTCAATATTGTTCATTGCCAGGTATACCGAACTGTATGAAAACTTGCTGTGTAGAATGTTTATCAAACCTTTAGTTGAATCTGGAATCTGGAAACCCCTGTGAATGTTGTTTTTTTTTTTTCCCTCCGCTACAGTTTAATACGTTATTTAACCACCACATACAGAGGTAGATCCTTCTTTGGCTTTCTTCCATTTAGTGTGGTTTCTCTTATCTGTGCACTGTGCTGACAGGGCTCTCAATGTGGCCTTACTGTAATTTACAGGTGATCAAAACCAAAATTGAACACAGTTCAACAGAAAAGATACTGATAAGAAAATGTTCGGACTGTTGCTTTGGTGGTTAAAATAAAAAAGCTTTAAGTGAGAAAAAAGTTCATGAGAATAATTTCTGTAAAACAGGAATTGTAAAACTCCATACCATGTCACAACACTATTTTTCCACATCCTAGGAAGCTGCTCCGCAATTGCCTCATGAGCTTCCCCTACCTATTAGTCAGAAGTAGACAAAGCATAGTCCTTCCAATATGAATGCAGTATCAAGTGTTACTGTACTAGAGAAAATTAACACAAACAAGGTTTAGAAGGCAATTAACTCAGGGCTATAGCCAAGCTCCTGCTCCGCTCCTGTTTGAAGCCAAAGGTCGGTAACGACAAACCCAAGTCAGACCTAAATCCAACAGTCAGTAGAAATAAGACGTGCGTGTGCCAAAGGGACTGCAGAATCTGAACTTCAGCAGGCTGTGCAAGGAGACCGGCAGCAGCCTGACACAGGAAGATGTGTTGACCAAGAGAAGAGCAATAGCCTCGGGATACTTATTGCTCGGTTTCATTTAGTAATGGCTCTGCAGTTTACATACCAAAATTGTATGGCACCTGCTGGAAGATTTATTAGTCACAACAGACACATGGTTTGAACCGTGGAGCTGTCCTACGCAGGGACAGAAGTTGGACTTGATAATCCTTGTGGGTCCCTTCCAACTCAGGACATTCTATGAACATGTGTAATACATTAAAACAAATTCAGAAACCTCACATTTTTTACACTGTCATAACAAGCATCTTTCTAGCTGAATTTTGTAATACCTCTTTAAAAGAAGAACTATTATACTGCTCTAACATATCAGTCATACTGCTTTTAGACAACACAGTAGTGTTATGAATCATCCAAGCATTTTACCTTCATTTGTGTCTTCTTTCCTCCTTGCCCCCAGCTTGTTGAGTTGTGGGAGGAACTGCTTCCCTGAGAGCCTGCTGTGTTCCAGACTCCTCCCTCCTCCTCCTCTTCCCAGCTGGAATGACGCGTTCCTGTCACTGGCCCATCACTCTCTCCCCAGCCATCTTGCATAGATTTAGAACCTTTAGGTTAAAAAAAAAAGTGGCATTCAAAACCAGTCTAAAATACCATGCAGCTTGTGATTTGACACTGCAAGATTAGCTGAGATAATCAGAACCCCAAAAGAAGGAGACAAAAAAAAAAAAAAAAGTATGTCTTCACTCTAACAGCTGTAAAAACTTGTACGTGAATCCCAAACCCCAAGAGATCTGGTGGCATGCTAGCATGTCATGTTTTGCAACTATTTTAAAGCACTATCACACCCTTAAAAAAAATATAATAACCATGGGGACCTCTTCTACAGATACAGCTGCATTTGGATTTCTTTAATATGCAACCTATTATTTTCTAGTGTAAATGAAATACTTCAAGGACTCTTAAAACCAAGGGTGCTGAGGACTTTGGTTCAGGTGATTTATCAATTATTTCCTCTCTTCCTTTGAAACCGTAACACCTCCCCTGCAGTAAACTCTTCCACAAAATTACAGAAACAAAGAACTTTAAAGAATAACAACTATGTAGAATCTGGAGAGGACGTGACATGGTACTTTGGTAGATGTAACATCAAGAGCAATCTAATAGGAAAAAAAAAATCCCTGTTCTGTTCTTAACAATGTCACTGAAAAGACTTATTAGAATAAGTGCTGTTTAAGTAGAGATGCCAGTACCAGAAAGCTACAACAATTTCATCATACCAATTCAGACTAAGGACTTTTCTGTGTTGGCTTCTTTTCTTGCTGTTACTGTCCAGCACCAGCTGTCAGGTAACTGAGAATTCTAACCTCTACTGACAAGCCAACAAGAGCTCAAATCCCCATCTTGTCCACTGTCCAACTGTTCTCCTTCCTACTGCAACTCCTCATTCTGCATATTACTTCCCATAGTATTTATCTCATTCATAAAGGATTTTCATCACCATCACCTTTTTCATAACTAATTCTTCAATTGTCTGGGGTTTGAATGTGGAAATTGGAGATAAGGATATTAACACACACAGCATAAAATCTGAACACGAGTCAGGAATTGTAATTAGTCTATCAAGGGGAACTTTACCTTGATCATGTCGAAAGTAAGTACAGTAGCATTTCACAGCAGTTTAATAGCTGCCTTAAAATGAATCATAAATAATAACTCAGATACTTCACAGGAAACAATAACTTTTAAAATTATATTCATGTACCAAAACTGAGGGCTGCTTAGGTTAACATACTGGTCCGAGTTCAAAAAAACTACCTCTTCACCCTTTAATCGTGCTACTTACAAAGAAAAGGCTACATTTAAGGATTATGACTGCATAGACTTAATCTGGAAGTGTCATATATGGGGTAGTCATTGCAGCTTTAATTTATTTCTGGCCACAGTGCTTAAATATAGAACTATGGCCCTGGTTTTAACTACATTATCATAGATTATTTTTCTGCATTGACAGCTCTCAGGTTTGAGATTCCTGAATATGAATTTGGACAGTGGTGTAAAGATGAACTGTCTGTAGGACAATTCTGCATTTGTTGAGCAAGGTGGCACAAATACCTATAGTAAGCAATGGGAACTTTCAAAATGAAGTCAAAATAATGATGTTGCAGAAAACTGAATTTATTCCTATTTCTGCCAGAGAATTCCTATGCAATTCTGGTAAAACTATGTAAATCCATTTTTTTAAACAGGTGTTCAATGTCTTATGCTTTCCTCCTTTGGTTCTAAACTTCTTTTCTTTTCCAATCACTGCTAGTCTCTGTTTCCTGTCCTTACCATCAACCATCAGTTATGCCTTTGGAGGCTCTTTGTCCTCATTTCTTCTTCCAACTTATCCAAAACATTAAATATCTCCCCTTACTCCACTGAATAACATAGCTTTCTTCTTCATTCCTTCTGGGTATCAATTAGAAAGGAGATGAGAGAGCAGTCACAAAACACAGGAGAATGAAGATCTCTGCTCTTAACACTGGTGGCCTCTAAAACACCTGTTATGGGGAAATTCCCTGTATTTTGCTCCTCTAGACCTGTGGACAGCTTATGTACACAAATGCTGCAGTTCTTTGGTTATGTCACACATGCAGACCATTTAGGAAAAGCAAGTGACCATGCACAGTCTTTAAAGACTACCTTAAGTATTAACAAATCCACAGAATTTGCAATGAACCATTAGCATTTCAGAGACTCATATTTTGGTTATACTTAGGTGACTTTTTGCAGATGAAAGAAGACAACCATCTAAAAAAAAAAAAAAAAAAAAAAGAGAAGCCTAGCATCCTGAGAAGTGTCAAATTTGTGTGTCAGATACAGGAAGAACTACAGTCATCCACAAAAGGTTGCTATAATGTTAACACTAAGCAAGCAATGCTTTTTTTCCCAGTTTTGTTTCATAAATGCCCAAACAATTTAACTGGGGTGGGAGGAAGGGATAACGACCCAACAGCACACAATCTGCATAGAGCATTTCATTCCAAATAATTACATGTTGTAAAAGCAAGCTGTAACTGGAAACAGTTTTACAGTGGCTACCATCAGTCAAGATCAGTAACAGTCATGTATTTCCTACTGGAAACTTCATATCCAAACATTATTGGTTTTGGCTATAAAGTTGCTATGCTGTATCAGTAGGTGACTGCTTTTGTTTGTTGTATTTTCCTTAAAAAAAGTGAAATAAAATTCAACAAACAGCATACATCAGCAGGAACAATTTCCACAAAAATAAAACTCTTAATACAGCAACATTTTAACTTCAAAGTAAATTTTTAGAATATTTCAACATCATCTCATTCATGAAAAGCACAGCTGTAGGCCAGAAAACTAACATCCATTTAGGCTCAACCACAAAAGTAAGTTCAGTTCCTAAGAGTTACTGCTTTCCACACTGATATAATTAAAAAAAAAAAAAATACATTCAAAGGCAAGTTGCATTACCAAAGCATAGATTATCACATAATGGCCTCCATGGTGAAATTTGTCTGTATTGTGCATTCTTTTTTCTGATATAATCAGGAAAAGTGATTTATCACATTACAAGTTCATGTGCTAAGTAGTAAGTGGGCAGCCAGAGAAGAAAGGACGTTTTGAGAAAGACACATTTCCTCACTCAGATGCTCTAACATTTCAACACTTATGCAAATCAGAGCTGCCCCTTATATTGCTTAATTAGAGAAATTTTTCATTACCTTAAAAAAAAGTTCCAGTCATTTTTAAGTACTTAATCACTCAGCCATCAAAATCTTATATGACATTCAACATCGCTTCCAGGCCTCAGATAATTCCTCCATAGGCGAGTTATATCAAAAGGCCAAACGCTAAAAATCTCCAGGACCACTGCAAAGAAACTGGTACCTGGCCTATACTCACTAGATTTCATGGCATTTGGGGCGTTGGAAGGTGCATTCCCCCAGCCTGTTGTCGATGCTCCTGTATCATCTACTTCACCCCACCCGGGACTGGTTTCATTTGGCTCACCCCAGGCAGATGTACCGTTATCTGGAGCAGGTGGAGTGCTTTTGCTCCAGACTGCACAAAGGAGAAAGAGTTTTGATTACAGACCATTTAGACAACAAACTGTTTACTGCAGTGCAGCACCATGTCATTAATCTATTGCTTCATTCTTTCTGTTGAGGAATTCAGATTCTCAATAGTGTGAGTGCAACAGAATTGACAACTGTTCCCATCAAACTTAGAGTAGGCATTGACCTCCAGGGATGAAAGGGAACAGAAGGCTGTGACGAATATTATTCTTCTCCCAGGTTAAACATGAACCACATGTCTAATGCTGGCCTCCTATCTGGTGAACTTTTGTGACTAATTAAAAGCACCAGATTAACTCAGGGTTTTCATTTAATGTAGAAAGCACATATTTTAAGTAAATATTAAAATGGAATTGTATACTTCAAAGCATGCCTGAATCAAAGAAGAGATTACATAACAACAACATCTTAATATTTATTTCCAGGCTACGTAGCTTTTCCTTGTCCTTATTTCAAAGAAGAAAATATTTTGCTAAGTATTCTTTATCACACAGCAGAGCCAAAACCTAAATCATAGACTCACTCTGTTTCAAGTGTTAAGTGAGTGTTTCAGAGCAAAAAGTTTTTGACTAAAAGTAAATAATTTCTCCCTGTTTCTCTAATATGTAAATATCAAAGATGTGATTTAGTCTGGAGAAAAGGGGGCTGAGGGGAGATCTTATTGCTCTCCACAACTATCTGAAAGGAGGTTGTAGCAAGGTGGGTGTCGGTCTCTTTTTCCAAGCAGCAAAGATGTGTAGATGTGGCACTTATCGAGATGGTTTAGTGGTGGACTTGGCAACACTGGGTTTATGGTTGGACTGAATGACCTTAAAGGCCTTTTTCCAAACTAAATGATTCTATGATTCTATAATTCAAACTGTTCTCAGACTGAATACACAGATCTGTCAGTTAACAAACATTTTCTCCTACTGGCAAGCTGACCAGTATTTAGATCACAATTACTCAGGCACGAGCAGCAGAGCACTGACTGACTCAAATTTTGAAGACACTTTAAACACAGAACCAAATATTCAAACAAGAAATTGATTTTCTATACGGAATATAACTATTAGCCATTGGAGGCTACACAAGTATCTCTCATGCATTAAGGTTACATTCATGTCTAGGAGCTTACTGAAGAAAGGAACAAGACCAGTACCTGATGCTTGTGATTTGTTAGTCATCGGAGTAGGCAGGCTCTGTTCCCGTGGGGCCTGTCCTCCTTGTGAGTTCTTGTCCCACAGGTTCACATTCTTGTAGTTATAACTGCTAGGATCTCCCCACGCTGAAGTGCCATCATCGATATCCATTTTTCGACTGATTGACTGTGGAGAAGGTTCTTCCCAGCCACTAGGCTCCTCGTCTTTAGGGGCAGCTGGCTGTGGTCCGCTGTTCCAGTTTGGGTTTGGAGGTCGCCCATTACTTGGAGTTTGGGGTGGTGGACCCCAGGAACCAGAAGACTCCTGCTGTTGCTGCTGGTGCTGCTGCTGCTGCTTGTTCCAGGAGTTGGGCTGTCGACCCGTCTCATTCCACGTTGAAGTTCTTTTACAATCATCCCATCCACCTTTTGAAGCAGCGCTTGTGTTTGCACCATTACCCCAAGTTCCAATCTCATTTTGGCCACCTTCACCCCAGCCGGACACTGGCTTGTTTCCTGCACTTTCCCAGTTGCTGTTTTTTGTTTGGTCAACTTCCTCTCCCCAACCGTTCTTTCCAGAAGACCATCCTTGATTAGGCTGCCGTCCACCCCACCCCTGATCCTTACTAGAGCTGTCATTCCAAGAGGAAGATGATTTTTCTTCTGCTCTTCCTCCTCCCCAATTAGAAGAATTGGAGTTCTTATAGTCATTCCATCCTCCAGTATTTTTGGGGTCCTTCCACTCCGTTGAGGTTGAGAGCTCACCCCATCCAGACTTGATTTGATTGCTTTGGCTGGGTACATCACCCCAGCCCCCTGAGTTCTTTGTCTGTGTGGCAGAGCTCTCCCACCCCTCAGTTCCTTTATCAGACTTCCCCTCGGTCCGTGGCATCTCTTCAATATCCCACACGGTATCTTGCTTAATTTGAGTTTGGCCCCAGCCGGTGTTTGAAAGCACTCGGGGGTCCAAATCAGTCCTGCTCAGCAAAGTCTGCAAGACTGCCTGGCAATCAGGATGAGTAGGCCTATATGATCGGCGTCCAGAATTGTGACTGTCACTACTTCCTGCTTTGTGGTTGCTTCCAGTGCTTTGACCTCCAACCTCACTTCCCGCAGAGCTGGAAGATCTTCCCCAACAGGGAGCCTGGGAATTGCCTTGGTTTTCAGGAAGAGGGTGGCCTTTTTGATTGTCCCATGCTCCAGTGCTAGAATTTGGTTGGTTTGGACCACTCCATTCTCCAATCTTCAGTTCATCAGACCCAGACAGCTGTTTCCATTCTCCCTGAGAGACCCCAGATGTTAATTTGTTCCCTTCACCCCATTTGCTTTCATTTGCATGCTGAGGGCCAAAGTTCCAAGACCCACCACCCGTAGACCGGTTATTGTTATCCCAAGAATCATTTCTTGACCCATTAGGCTTTTGAACAGAAGCTCCTTTCCAGGAGTCCTCTCTATCCTTTCCATTGTTCCCATGGTTTCCAGAATTGCTCTGTCCAGAGACTGTGTCAGTTCCAGAAGACCCCCTAGCTGTACCCCAAGATCCAATACTCCCAGTCTTTCTTTCTCCAGTGCTTTGTGAAGGGGTGTCAGTGCTCCTGGAAGGGTTCCCCAAGCCCATTTCAAAGGGCATTCCCTTATTCTCCATAGGGTTTGGTGAACTTAAGTTCAAGGAGTTAGTGTTTCCATTTTTTGGTCCATCAGTGTTATGAATTTGAGCCTGTTCTCTGCCAGAGACAAAGTTAACACCCGCATTTTCCATCTTTGACTGCTGTTCCCTAGAGGTCTGACCTACTGTGCTAATCTGTGCATTGGAGCTACCACTATCAGATTCCAAAGTCCCTTTCCTAGAATTGCCCTCTTGAACCAGTGCCGGCCAAGCAGATGGGTTGCTATTTGGGTTAAAGTTGCTGAAGCCAGAACCGGGACCAATTCTGTCTTGTCCACTCAAGTTCCTCCAATTACCTAGTCCATTGTTACTCTCAGCAGCAGGGTTGGAAGATTGAACAGATTTAGCCTTGGGATCAGATTTCCAGGCCCCAAGATTACATTCGTTTCCAGTGCCTCCAGACTGGCACTGGCTTCCTTTTCCTTTGTTACTAGTGGTGCTTCCTGGCAGAGCATTCTTCTCCAAGCCAGGGTTCGAGGCACTGTTGTTATCGGCGGTGTTTTCGGAAGAAGACTCAGCATCTTTGCTGGCAATACAAGGCCACTCTTCCATGTCAGACCCGTCTACAATCACCTTGTCCCAGATGTGAGTTGGGTTGGCGTTGGTGCCGCTGTTGGAGGAGGCTCCAGGACCCCAAGTGGAATTTGCATAATTTGAAGCAGCAGCACCTCCAATTGCTGAATCTAAAAAGAAAAAAAAAAAAAAAAAACCACACCCAAAAAGGTAATTAATAATCAGTATTATTATTTACAAACACTGAACATCACATTTTTGATACCACCAATTACTGTATTCATTAATAAGAATCGCTCCCTCACTTGTGTCACAAAGTTGCCTTGGAATAACATCAGGCTGGAAAACACCATTGAAAATACTCATCAAAAACTTCTTCCAGTAAACTCCTTACAAGCATTTTATGGGGATTTGAGTTCACCGTTTACCCACTACTTCTGTTAACAGCCCAACTCCAAGTTCAGCATAATAATTATAACCCAGTTAATGAACCTGCATCATCATTACTGATATTGGCTGTAGACTCTTCAAATACACATTTAAAATCACACTATGTATAGAACAAGAATGTGTATTATGTGCACACATTCACATGCGTGTGTACATGAAGTCAGCTGTTGGTCTGTTACTCAACTGACTCAAAGGAACTACAATTTATTACAGATCAAAAGATAAACGATTGAAGAGAAAAGCATCTAATCAAAATAGAAAGCTGAAGAAGTCTACTCTACAGCTTCAAATATCTTCAAGTTCAGTTCTGATAGCAGTCAAGCTCTTTAACTACGTCAACTGTGTTCACTAACTCAACACAAAACTGTCCACTTTCATTGGGTTAGGTTTTGCTGGTGTACCACATCGTACAGGGTAACCTGCAAGTTCAACGAGCTTTGGCATCACTATAAGGAAATTAGCAAGTTGAACAACAACTAACAGGGCCCCTCTCTTTCATCTGTGACAAACCATTGTTATGCCCTATGTGGTACAACTTCACATAGACAAGATATTTATACATAGTTTTAAAGCAGACATAAATTAATGCAGTGCCACAATGGATAAAGCCTGTGTCACTGCTGGCAGCATGATGTCTACATACATGCAGACACTTTATCATCAAAACGTCTGCCATGATTCCCTAGCCATCCACATAATTACCTCTGATCCTCTAAATAATTTAAGTCTCTTAGTACTTCAGTGCTGTTCTCTATATAGGGTTCCATTTATTTTTCTACGTATTTTTAATACCAAGGGACGCTAAACTGCCTGCAGTGCAAATTCCCAGAGACGAAGACTAAACACTCTCCCTTTTACAAAACCATGTACTGAATCCTAAATATACTGGTCTTATTCAGTTATCCCACCCAATCAGTTTAACTTATTTCACAGAGCGTAAAGTTCATAGTAACATCTGCATCAGTATTCATACCTGAATACACACTGGTACTACCAATACTGGCCCAAATGACAGTATTCATGAAAATTACGCATAATCATCTTAGAAAGTGATTTCCTCCCCGCCCCCCTTAAATATCTATGTCATATATTCAAAAGTGAAGATGACAATTTCTGGTTGCTAATATTTTTAATAGAAAATTAACAGATCAGCTTTTAGTGCCTGCCTCAGGCTTTCAGTTCATTAGCTTAACCAACGAACATTCACTGAATGCTTCCAGATGCCCTCTTCAGTGAGTGCCACAAGGAAAGATCCAGACTTCACAGCAAGGTTAGAACTCTCTTGTAAGCTTTGAATACCGATGAATAAAACTCTCTTCATCCATTAAACTTTAGCCACCAAGACCCAAGAGACCGAGCAGCTCCCATGCACATTCTGTTCCTTCTATTGCCTTAATCTCAAGTACAAACTTCACAACAGCAAGGAAGCGCAATTCTCTACCAATATTTTTATCTGGCAATCTTTTTAGTACACTGACTAACCCTTCCCCACCACCACTTTAAAAACTTTCTGATTCAGCTGATCACAGGAATAGCTTAAGGAGGACAACAAAAGGCAAGTTCAAAAGACTGTAAGGCGCCATCTTTTGGATTGAGCAATGACTCAGCAAATGAACAACACACAGGCAGCCGTGCACTCAGCAAGACCTTCACATAGGTGACTTTAACACAGCATTTCACATTTAATTTTTGTGAAGACATTCTAAAAGTATTAAGATTGGGATGCTTCCTAATGTACTAGGACACAATTCAATGTTTTATAAAACCAGCTTCCCTCACTGCGTTTAACAGCAACAATAAAATTTTGGCAATTTACGGTTTTGTCTTAAGATAATGAGTAAGGGCTCTTGGCTCTTAGACTACTCCTGTTGGCTGAAGATAAACAAGTTTCTGATCTGACTACAGTGAAAAAAGTTACTAGCAAATTACTACTTGTAAGGATGAAAGTATGGAACTGAGATAAGTGAAAGTATTAAAATGGAGTATTGGAATGGAGTCCTGAAACAAAGATGCAGTTTTGCTGTTAAGAGATGGTGATCCTTACAGGGTATTGTAGCTATTGAAAGACTTTCACCAATAAAACTTAAGGTTTGTTTTCCAAAATTGTCTTGCACATCCTGAATCTCACTGGTACTGGAAGAATTATATATACCACCCTCCACCACAACCTCCTGTATTGCTACAAGGCACTCGTACATTTGGTGTCATCTTTCAGGAACTAGAGTTTTGCCATCTTACAGATGCATTTCCATTCTGGTGGAAAAAGATCCATGTAAACAAGGATTATGTAGTGACACTGTATTAAAGCCTTGCCAACAACATTTTTAGCTATCTGGTGAATATAAAAATACAAAGGAGTAGGTAGGCTACATTATTTTCTCCTTTGGGAACCTGTTTGCTTTTCTCATGTGGGATGAGAGTTAATCACAGTTATCAGTGTACAAATGTCTCACAGAACTGGGCCCATCTGAAATGCAATTTGTGAACAGTCAGGATCTCAGATGGGATTAACGATGTCTGAGACAGACAGCAACCCCATACTTCCACAAGCACTTTGACGGAGTGATGGCCACAGCCTTTCTCATGTCCAATGCTCATTCCCGCTCCTCTGGTATACCTACTCTTTTCGTACTAGAATGTATGTTCTCACTGATATTCAGTGAGCTGAACTGGCAGATCACTTAGACTGAAATTAGCTTTAAAAAACATGCTAGGTTAATTCTAATCCAAGTCAGGTTGCCAGCCCAGTTGACTGTGTTATGGTGCAGAACTTTGGATGACATGAGGCAGGTCTGAAGGACCCACATCTTTCTTTGCAATACTCACACCTTACACCAGAATAAACCAACTAACCATTGGCACAGAAATTTGCCACAATTAATAAAACAAAACCATGTAACGTGCTAGCTGTTAACGCACCATTAAACTAAATGCAAAAATATGAGAACTCAAAATCAAATTTCACTCTCAGAAAAACAAATATTAAGTGTCAAATTAATTACACAGAACTTAAAAGATTCTCTGAAATACTTCAAAATGGTCCTCATACAGTACATCCAACAGCAAAACCATGCTGCTTATGAGGAACTTTGGAAATTTTTGGCACGCTTCACTACCATAAAGTCTCCTTTATCAGTCTCCTGCAATCCCTGTGAAGGTACACCAATGATGACATAATGCTAGGACTTTATATAGTCGAAAAATTTGGGTGTTTTTTCCTCCACCCCCTTCATCTTTCAGGTGTTTTATCAAAATCAGCCACCCAGAAGAGATCTGTTTTCAAACTGATTAGCTAAAACTGCCATTATAGTTTGAAATTCACTTTCCATCCTTATTAAATAGGAAACAAAGACAACAAGAGAAACTGTCAAAAAGGGATTTGCTACAAAGGAATTAAACTACTGAAACCACAAAACAAACAGAATTATTCATTTTCCTAGAATCCTTTTTAATAAAGGCAGACATCCCACCTAGTTTACTTGATTCTAGAGTTCCAAGTCACCTCTTTTTTTTTTTGCCCTGAATCACAGAGAACTATAAAAAGCTCATGCTCTCCAAGACTGTGGTAAAAAACCCCACCCTTTTAATCTGGCATGGTTTTCAAAGGCAAACTCAGATATAGTAGCATCATTATTTTCTTCTTTTCACTTTCAAGCATTTATTTTTTTTTTTAAACACTCTTATTGTTAGAACTGATGTTGTCCTTGACTTCTCAGATTACCTAAGTTTTTCTTTAGAAGGCAGATAAATGTTTTGAGTGGAATTTTGTTTGTTCTACAATCATCACTTCAGAAGGAAATATTACAACAATTGCAATTCCCAAGTGTCTAAAAAGTTTTGGAGCAGCCGTAACTTCCTCATGCTTGTAAAATAATCTTAAAATCAATTTATCTTCTGGAATTAAAGTGAACAGAAAAGCAAAAACAAGACTGCCACCACTTTTATAAAAGGTTTATGTAAAGAGAATAACAAGATAACTACTCAAAAAGGTCAGAAGCAAAAGGACCCTCTTTCTTTCATCCAGATGAGAAGTGACAGACACCTGCCATTGGCAGACCTGGTATCTACATGTCTGTTTTACCAGATCATATAAAAAAGTGATGAGACAGGAAATTAATGTCAAAGAAACCTCAAGAGCTATTAAGAACTACTTAATGTAAAACACAAAACGCTGTTTATCTATGCACTGTGTCTGACTTGCTGTGGTCTTAAGAGCATTACAGCATTCGACTCAAACCACCAAAAACACATTCTAAAAAACCACCAAACCTCTTTCTTGCTCCATCTAGTAGTAAAAGTTGCATCCATTGTCACTAACAGCAAAAGAAAAGTCTATATGCTAAAATAGTAGAAGTAAGCTCCCCAAAAGAAATATGAGGAGCTTTGTTATACAATTATATGCTTATGCACAACTGTAGTGATACCTTTTCTGCCACGCACACATAGATGCCCATTAATATTATTATTACTTGCCTGTTGCAGTCCCACTGTCGGTCTGCAGCAGTGCTCCTGTCACTGGTTGTGCGTTGTTTGTGTTTGCTCCTGGTGCTGCTGGGGGAGGAGGCCCTGCTCCACCCCCAAGGAGCATACAGGATGGCGGAGGGGGCTGCCCACGTTTCAGTAACACTTTGTGGTCCTGCTGGCAACGGAATCGCGGCGGCACCTCCCGAGGCATGTAGCGGGCGGCGCTTGGCGGTTGTCCGTTCGGCACTGCCACCCTTTTGGCATTGTTGCCACCATTGACTGGTGGCGATGGAGAGTTGCCAATTGGGCTGGCAGCCACTGGTTGGCTTAAACTTGGTTTCGTCACTTCGGGCACTGAAAAACAGGAAGAATGAAAATCAGAAATTTTTCCACTTAAACTTGTGCTAGCTGCAAGAACACACTGTGATTCTTTCCTTTCATAATTTCATTCTTCTCCAAACTACTGTGCAATTTCAACCTTATCAAAGAACAATTTAATTAAAGAAGCAGGAATAAGCCATAGTGGCAAACCTCGTGCTTTCACATACAACTCTGCACCTCAGCAAGTATTTTGCTCTAAGCTCCAAATTTCTTGGAAACGTAGAGCTGGCAAAGAACACCACACTGGGCAATGAATGCTTTTAAAATATGAGCAGTCAAATATAACTGGTTTCCTCCCCTGCTCTGCTCCCTGATCTTCAACCGTTTTTTTGGATTGTTACACATCACCCGTATGGCACGTCTGAAATCAGATGCCAAGTTTTCACCTGCTTACTAGGCTACAGGGCCACTGCCAAAACAAAAAGGAGGAGGGGAAAAAAAAAAAAGGATCAAACCTCCTCTTGGATTCAGAGTTAACAAAACTGGGTTCTGTGCACTGCCCTCAAATAAGGCAGTTGAGTCTGACCCCAAAGGCAGTCCTACATACAGCATTTGCATTGGGCTTGCCTCAAGTTTCCTAGCTGCTCATGAGGCGCCCTTATAAGCAAAGGCAAGATGCTTCCAAGGGTCATTATGCATTGGAAAAGAAGAAAACCACAAACAAATCCTTGAGGAACTAACACCATCGAAAATTTGCCTAATACACTCTAGACTTGTGATCGCTTACTCATGTTCTCCATGTGCTTTTTTTGAAGAAAAAGCAATTCCCAGCCAGACACCTAGGTGTAATTGCTAAGAGATCAATGATCAACATTGTTGCTTAATACAAGAAACGGATGTACAGAAACCCCTCACCAGCAAAGTGAACATAATCAGTAAAACTTTTCCTCTTACAGAACTGAGATGAAGCAAGCCAGTCTCTCTTTGGCAACAAGACTGCATTATCCTCCGCATTTTAATTTTATCAGGGTTTTTTGATTTCCCTATAGAAGTTTCATTGCCCAAACCCCAAAAAAGGGTATTGTTAACTGTAAAATCAAGTTACTATCTCAGTTGTCTTGTCAATAACGACAATTTCCCCAGATAATTTTTAGAAAACTGACACACAAATCAAGATTAAATATATTTTTAGAACAGTTAAATAAGCTTGACTTTCAAGATGCTCACTCATCAATCCTGTTTTATCTGTTGGACTTTTAGGTGCCTGAACTTCTCCTTAGGTTTCCACAGACAAGTCATTTTCACTCATTTTGGTACCTCACCATAAGCAGTACTTTCTGTGTCTTTCATTCCATTTACACAAGTGGTTTCAGTTTTCGGTTACTTGTCTAATACCTCTCCAAAACTGAAATGCTAAATATTTCAGCTGACCTATTTCTTCCACAATACTTATTCTTTCTTCAACTATTCTGATGCTGACAACATGGATTGGTTAAGGTTCTCTATTTCGATCACCTCAGCTTTTATTTCTGAATACACATTTTCAGTATTTCACTCTTGACTCATAAATCCCCTTCCCTTTTTAACAGTTCTGATTAAAATCTAAGTCCTGGCTCAAGTCAATTAAAAATACTCTTTAGGATCAAAGATTCTTACCTTTGGTTTTTTGATCTGTGACCTGCAAATTAAGAGCAAGAATGTAAATACAGTTTTAAGAACCTTGAAAGAAACATTGAACAGGCTGCGCTAAATTACAACTTTAATTTCTTAGCAACAAGATCGATATTTGTTGCATGAAAATTATCAGCGGATGAGCTACAAGCCTAAATGGTACTCCTAGTCACATATATGAAGCTTTCAAAAGTACTACAGATCCTATAACACCTTTGCCTGATGCAAAAGCCCTCAGCAGAAACAGCAATTACTTCAATCATTATGATTTTTAGTATTCACACTCTTCCTCATCCCCACCATGGACTTCCAAAGCCCAAACGAACGTGCTACTGCATCAGTTATTTCAGATTTTGGAGGTGAAGTATTAAAAAGTAACAAAAGCTTCCTTCTATGACAGTATCCTTACAGTGGACTGTCTGGCCTCGCAACAGAGCTCCCATACGAGTAACCACGGGGGAGGGTAGCAGTCCGTCTCTGTTATCTTCCCAAACCACCTTTCCCACGACATCTCTTCCAGAGAAAAGAAATCCTAAACCTTACTGGATTCATTGCCACAATTACCAAAAGCACCAGCAATACCTATAAAGTACCAGACTTCAAAGTCTCTTGGATGCAATAAGAAGCTGATTACCGAAGTGAGCCATCATGCTGGCCAACATGTTCAATATGTGGTTTTGCTGTACTTCTACACTCTTTCAGGATAGTAGATATCAAGCTACAGTAGAGACAAACAGACCACTGGGATATTCTCTGGAACCATGTGTATTGTAGCATGTTCTGAATCCGTTGATCATGAGTTCCACCACACAATAATGAAAAAAAAACCCTAAAGATCATCATGTGTCAGGCTCTATGACACCTATTCTTAAATGAAATTGCTGAACTAGTTCATAAATCTGGAAGGTACACAGTGACAGTATTGAATAATGAAAGTACATGTAAAAAACAGCTTATTGTTTAAACCAACTATGCCAGAACTCCTTTGTATGGTAAAGAATAAAAAGACATACTGCTCTGAATTACTATGGCACCATTTACTTTGCAAAGATGAACACTGCAATATGCAAAGCGGAACATTCATTATAACACAAAATCTTACACACTGTAACTTCACAGAATTATGTAATCCAAAAGTCTCCAAGACACTAAAAATGCACCTGTACCAAAACTGTACCTGTACCAAGCCAGACATCAACTTTCACTTCACTTACAAAAAAATCCCTTATGTGTCAAATTATATTGTCTACTGTAACACAGCTAAACACTTCTGCAAAGCACTTAAGTGACTCTGAAGCTCCACTACTAAAGGAAAAGAAAAAGGGGAAGAAATTATTCATTAATCCAATCTGGGAAAGTGGATAGGTCTACTATATTCAACAGTAAACATGTTTACTAAAACAGTAACTTGTCTACTTGGAAGAAGCCCATGTTACTAGATCTTTAAAGAATTCTACATGACAACTGCAGTTTGCTTTAGGAAAAAGAAAAATACTTCTGTCTATACTGCATCTCCTTGTCAAAACAATTTGGTTTTGTATTTTTTTTTTTTCAGGTCTAGAATACAAAGACTGAGAAAATGTGACACTGTCTCAGATTGACAGCTGTCACCTCTTTGTGGGCAGCCTATAAGTACCAGCAGGGCTGGAGCAGCTACAGTGAACAGGAAGGTAGAGTACAACTCAGCCTCCTGACAAGCTGCCAAACAGCCCCTGGGACACCAACCACAGGAATTTAGTCTGTGATTTGGCTTGTATACCCTCTGTTTAAGTGATTTTTTTTTTTTTTTTTTTTTTAATTTACATTTCAGAAAATCCAGGAAGAAAAAGTTGTTTAAAATTATACGAACTCTGCCTAAAAAACCTACCCTCAAATCATTATTGCTTATTTGCTGAACACCACCACAGTCACTAAGAATGAAAACACACATGCAGACACACACACACTCTCTTATGTTCTGTCCTTGCAGTTGCCTGCTTTGCTATTCCTAGATATCTCCAAGTATTACTGTTAAGTTTGGTCTCTAGGAGATTAACTTATTTAGATAGGAGATTAACTTATTTAGTGTTTACACTTCCGAAGATTTGGCAAAATACCAACATTCAGTTATACTGAATAACTTAGGTGAAGGACCACACAGGGAAGCTGGCAAATCTCTTTTGTATTCAAAGCACCAATCCCTCAGTGAATAGTCACAGCACTGTAAGCAAGATGTTCACTACAACCCTTTACAGTTTCTCTTGTATCATTGAATATCAGCATATAATTCTCAAGTCATTAGTCTTTACTTACCAGGGTCTGCTCCTCCTGGTTCCTACACATGCTTTTTGTACTTGAACATTAAACAGCAGCAACACTGAGGCAAAGAGACACTGAAGAAACCTCATTCTGTAGCTACTGATCTTTTGCAGTATTGCTGGGGATGTATCAACACAATGGCTGGATAAAACCAGAAATACACCATTTTATCTGATTTAAAACCGATGGAGTCAAATCGGTGAAAAAGCCAGATTTAAAAAGGCCCTAGATAGGCCAAAATTTAAGTGAAATCAGTGCTGGCTGTTCTCAGCAGAAACCTACAGAATCTAACAGACTAATATCTGATCTTTCACAAGATCTGTTGTTACTGAAGTAACTGGAAAACAGACTACTGAAAGTAAAGCTTTCTGCCCTCAATTTCACCTAATCATTGAGGCTGGAAGAGACAGCCGCTTGAGATCTAGCCCACAGTTCCCACCTCTGCTCCCCACCTGCTTCCAAGAGTCTTCCCAGCTCAAAGCAAACTCATCAAAAACAGATTGCACAAAGCCGTGTCCATCTAATTTTTGAGCATCTCCAAAGATGAGGTTCTTAGGGACGTGGTTTAGAGGTGAACTTGACAGTGTTTGGTTAATGGTTGGGCTTGATGATCTTAAAGGTCTTTTCCAACCAAAATGATTCTATGGAGGCACCACAACCTCTCTGGGAAACCTGTTCCAGTGGTTGCCCAACCACACACACGCACAATAAAGTCTTTTTATGATTAAGAGGAATTTCCTGTACTTCAATTTGTGAACAATGCCCTGTGCCTTGTCCCTGGGCACCACTGAGAAAAGCCTGCCTCCATCTTCATTGCACCCTCCCACAAGGTATTCGTACACATTGACTGACATCATCCCCTGAGCTTTCTCTTCTCCAGACTGAATGGTCCCAGCTCTCTCAGCCTCTCCTCATTTGTCAGGTACTCCACTCCCTTAATCATCTTAGGGGCCTTTTGCTGGACACGTCCCAGGATGGCTATATCTGTCTTGTACTGGGAAGCCCAGAATGACACAGAAGGGATTTTACCAGTAAAAAGCATGGATAAAGCGGCAAGAGACTCAAGCTCATATGCCAGCTTAACACCTAGAACAATCTACTAGATTTTCAGCAAAATAGAGAGCTCCTAATACACCAAGTGTTCAAATCCATTTTCTGAACAAGAACAATTCACAGTGACTTATCAATTCTCCACAGCTCGAACTGGTAAACTTCAGCAAAAGTGCTACTAGCTACAGAAAATACAAAACCTAAGTGATAGCACAAAACAAAGAGAACCTTCAGTGGTAAATATTTAATATAAATTAATATAAAATTCCTTGAGGACTTGCAAAAAAAAAAAAAAAAAAAAAAAGAAAGGTATCATCTTGCTTTAGGAAAATATTTAGTCAGTTTTACTGCAAGAATTCAGAATTGCAAAACTGGCAGCATTTCCAACCCCAAACACCTCAAAAACACAGGAGTTGCACAGATCAAGAGACCCATATTCAATAACTTTTAATGCTTTATATATAAAAAACCCCCTTCTTCTACTTCACATAACACACTAAGGAGAGAAAATTTGTAAGTTAAACACTCAAATTCCATAAAAATAATGCAAAAATAGTCTTTAATAAAGCATCACTCTAAACAATATTAAGCTCAAATACAGTTTAACATCTTTCCATCACAAATACTATTTATGTTCCAGCTGGATAAAAGACTTCAAATATATCAAACCCTACCTTCTGAGCAGATTCCTTCTTTTTCTTATCCTCCTTCTTCCTTTTCTTGTCTTCCATTAACTGTTCTTCCCTTTCTTGCTCCTTCTCTCTGTCAAAACATGACAACCAATACTATGAGCACAATCAAGTTCTGTAAGATGAGCCAGATGTACTATACCCCTCTCTTCCCCCCAAGAAAGACAGTTGAGATACTAGATTCCTCTGATTATGATACTTCATTTGCATTTGATGGTTTCAGTCCAACTGAGATAAGAAAAGCATCTTCTAGCTCAGTATGACCACAATCACACCACTTGCTGCATAAAGGAAAATTCCTTTAGTTGGATCAAGCCTCTTATGGCAGTACCCTATACAAATTAACTACATGTCTAGTATTAGAAAATATCTTCAAGACATTTTGGCCAAAGTACCCTTATTAATTGGGTTGTGCTTTTATTTAATGAACAGTTTCATGAATCTTCTCATATGGTAAAAAAGGGAAGTTGTAATTTAATATAAGATCGTTTGGTCTGATACATTTATCTTCACAAGGGGAAGAGATTATTCTATTGCCTGTAGCTGTGTCACTTGTAAGAGACTAGAAGTGTCACAGCAAATCAAAACCATCATTTATTATACAAATCACAAATTTAATTTCTAGCCTATTGTACCCACCCACATAATTTTTGTGATGAAACTTGTAATATGAATTACTTTGCAGGGAATCCATTTTTTCCACAAGAACATTCTTTCAAAAAAGGAAGAAAAATATGTGCAGATGCTACTGTTGTCAAGCTATCATCTTGTTGCTATGTTTTGTATCAAATGTGAAAGTACCAGAAAATAGTTAATTTTCTGCATATGTGGTATTGGCTGAGCTGTTTCTATGGTGAACCACATTTTCGTTAATCAATTCTCTTTACTTCCTTAAAACTAAATTTAAGGCCAAGTTTTCACCTCACTTGGATCAATTCCTACTTATAGGAAAAGATTATGACAAAGACAATTAATGCAAAAAGATGATCTGACAGATGAGGGGTAGGACCAGAGATGTGTACTTTACAAATGAGAAACAACGAGCAAGTATAATCCATGATCTTTCAGAAAAATATTTCAGGAAAAATAGAACAGCTATATAAACAAAACAGAAGTTTATAATAGTACCGAGCTATTTCTTATATTTATGCACAAATCAAAGCTCTTTTTTGGTCACAATTTAAGAAGATTAGAGTTGAGTTGGCTTTGCTGTCACATCATTCAGAGTTTTTCTTCCATTGCATTTCTACGGTATAGGTAATATTTTTGTTTGCGTTTTCAGTAGATGCTGCCAGTCAGTGTACAAAGAGACATTTACATAATGAATCAATTGCCACAAAAATATTTTGAGATGTTATGTGTTAACAGCTTCCTGATTGAGGACTTCATGGAACTCTCTCAAAGAGCAAAGGTTCTACACACAGTAATAAAATGTTTCCGTTTCCTAAAGTTAGGCTCTCCTTCTTAACGGATGGAGAAAACACATAAGGGTAAGATGAGTCCTTAGTAACAACATTCTGAGGTTATTACCAAATGCAATTCATTAATAATGGCAAGTTCAGTCTGCATTTAACAAAGTTTGAGGCAAGCATTCCACATCATACAGAACAGCATTTCATGCACTCCAGCTGGTATTGCTTAAGCCAGGTCAGTTCCTGCTCTTTTCTCTGTAAAATGTCAAAGCAGACTTCCCAGCCCTAAACTTTGGCAAGGAAAAGCCCAGCAGGTTGTTTTACTAACAGCACAAGATGTGACGCACTGGGGAGGCCAGTGTACTTCGCATTGTCTGTCATAGCACCGAGATAAAATTTTCCATCTTCTTTAAGCTACAGATTGTATGCAATATGAAAAACCTCTCCAGTGACACTCTTATCTTTCAAAGTTACTATACCCTCAAATTATGTTTACTACATTCATACTGTCAAGGTACGTGTGCCTTTTGGGCTGCAGTGCCAGTTACAAATATATTATTTCCAAAAAACTTCCTGCAGCAGGCAGAGGTTTAAGAGCTGTCTTAAAACAGCTGCTGAAAAAGGGTAAGATCAAAATACAAAATGACTTCCAGTAACTGCTTGGCACACAGACAGCCTTTCAGTTAAAAGCACCTTCCTTAATTTTGCAAGCAGAAGAGCAGGGAATGGAAAATAATGAGAAAAAGGTCATATTCATAGTCAAAGCTGAAGCTATGGTTTATAATGACATATAACACTAGCAACAGAAGGAGCCAAGGACAAAAGATCCATAGCCTGGAAGTAAAAATCTAGTTGTGGTCATCTGTCTTTGTGATAAGTTCAGGACAGGGCGACCGCTGCTGCCACTGCCTTATTTTCAGACACACACAGACAAGTGGTACTGAGGATGCACAGAAACCTTTGTTTTGCATGGTGACCTCCCCTTCTTCTGTTCTTTCAGGAGAGATGTGCACTTAATATTCCATTGGGCACATAATCAACAACCATAATATAGCAACAATCAATACTTAGTAATTTAGGTTTCAGTTCACGTAAGCACACAGTTAAGTTCTACTGATACAGAAAGGGATCCATCTGAACACTTGGGCTGCATCACAGCTAACAACACCATGAAGTTCCTGACAAAACATAACTGAAACCTCACAAATACGTAGCACGTATGAAATAATACTCTCCAAATGACAGAGCGACCATTGATGCCACAGACATGCTAATAATGTACCACTAGAAACTTAACTGAATTAATGGGAAACAGCTCATTGCCGTTCTGAGAATCACACTTGCCATCTTCCCACTTTCACTCTGATGCACTTCAAGTTTTATGATCAAAGGTTTCCCTTTTCAGTTGTACGCAAAAAGCTTGTTAAACACAAAGTTAACTTGGAGTGTCAGGTGTTCTGATAAATTTAACACAAACACAGCTTCCAAGTACATAAATCCATTCAGAAGACAACACTGACTACTAATCTTCTCTCATTAGCTAAAAAGCTGCTACTTCTTGGCCTGGTCAAGGAAACCAGGGGTGTCCATCATGTGCAATCCAGTGACCAGCTGCCTACATTGACAAGATCAACATGGGGAGAAAATCCATCAACTCCAAATGAGTGGATTTAAAGTAATACAATGGGGTGTGGTTTCAGTTTTTGTTACCAGCACATAGTAATGGGAACATGGACACACCACAATCCTGCAGAGGAAGTTTGCTAAACAGCCAGCAGCAGCCAGTTTTTTACTTCAACTTTCTTCAAGAAAGCATGTGTCGATCTTAAAAATCTGACCTAATTGCACTTATGTTTCCTAAAAAATAAGTTTAAAAAAAATCTTAGAATTCAACATCTCTGAAAAGTATTTTAAAAGTCTATTATAGACTTTAACTCTGAGTAATCAAAGTAAGGCATATTAACAGCTTACAAATGAAAAGAAACTACAGGTTATAACCCAAAATTTTATTTTACAGAAGACCAAAACCAAATCAAGCCAACCCAGTAGCTATGATGCACTACACTAAATGCCTAATGAAATTCTTATAAAAACCTCATCTGGCTAAGACAAAAGCAATCATTTCAGAGAAAAGGGTTTTTTTAGCTAGTTAACTAGAAAAGTAACAGAAAATACTTGTGAAGTTATTAAAACAGACAGTCACTTCAGGGAAAAAAAAAAAAAAGGTATTCAAGAAATGTGCCCTCCCCAAAACAATTTACCAATTTTTGGAAAATGTCACAAATCCTAATATTAATTTTCCCAGAAAATTCTAAATAAAGACTTATTCTCGCAATGTACAGGCTTTAGGCATGGGTAGAGGACAGCAGTTGCCTTCTAAGTTCTTGCTATCACAAACTGAATTGTGAAACAAGATGACATATTACACATTCCACACTATCTGCTGGCAACACACTTTGACAGGGAGAGATAAAATGCCACACAACCCCCCCCCCAACCTTATAAAGTCACTCTCAAACTAAAATTGCAGAAAAAATGTAAGCAAAATGTAAGAAATTAAAATTCCTAGAAACTTGGGAGTGGCACTCTACTGTATGCAATTCCCAGTTCCTTCCACAGAGCTACAGGACGACAATATAATACTGTTTGGAAGTTCCTCATACGTAAAGATGTGGACTAGATACCAGTGCTGTGAGTCATCTTCCCAACTCTTGACCCCATGCTTTACTTACTTTCAGTACAGTTAATTTGGTTTAGCTGTACTATAACACAACAGAGGAGCGACAGTGAACTTCTACAGGTGCATGCTGTTCTTCGCATTGTAATAACCTTAGGATGATTTACAAATCTGCTTCCAAATTGTGAGCCAACTCTTGTATCTTCTTCCAGACTACGAGAGGATCCAAAACTACACCTGTAGGCTCAGCAGCACTGACAGAAAAAGCTTTTATCTATATAGCTACAAGGTCTCATTAACAACTGTTCAATTTTCCCTAAAGGCTTTAGCCATAACTACCCAGAGTCAAAGGCTATCATAAGATAATGATCTGCATGCATAGACCAGTTTCACTTAGAGGCAACACTTGAGCAATTTACTAACTCTTTCTTACAGACAGGCTCCTAGTGATCCAAAATATCAGACCACAAATATATTTCTGATAATTTAGAAACAGACAAAAAAGACTCAAAACTTTAGAGACCAAATCAGAAATTTAATATACAGTAAGGTACCCAACTTTGGTCCAGATTTAAAGCAAGATGACTTTCCAGCAAACTCTACACACATCTAAGCTTCTCCGCATTTCTGACAGCTTTCTCATTATCATAAATTTCTGACAAGTTATACAGCCTGGATATCGGCAGAATTAGCCATCACACATTGGTGTCTCAGAGGCATCGCAAGACACCATTATAACAAGCTCAAGGTCAGGTATCCTTCTAAGGCAAAAAGCTCCTCTCAGATGACACAGGGATGAAATCCCTCTGAGAAAAGTAAGCTGTGTTCAACAGTGCTATTTCATGAACAGTTTAATGCCACCACTGGAGAAGTAGGTTTAATTTTCTTCCACTTTATTCCTCTTCATCACTCTCAGTCCCTGACCTTCCCTTGCTTGAGCCTTCTCTGGAACTCAGTTGATTGTATGGCAAGCAAATTCAAATCAGAGTAACTCACCTGGACCACTCCCTTCATTTTGTAAACAGAATTAGCTTAGAGTATTATAAGATGAACAACAGAAGTAGTGCACAAAAGCAGCAAGGAATCTTCTCCTTTCAAAGGAACATGTTAAATTGGTTGCATTTGAATGAAACCACAACTTATTGTATCGCAACACTTCTCCACACAGCACCCAATATAAACTGTATCACAGAAAGATCTCCTAGTAAAAGTGAGCACATTTTCTTTTGAAACCAACTCCTACATTGTTCTAATATATTAAGGAGAATGTTTCCTCTGGACTATATTTACTCCTTTACCCCATACTCTGCATATGGGACCCTCACATAGACACCTGCATCTGCGCAATTCTCCTAACTGTAACAGGGGCTTTACTGGTACAATCCTCTAGCCAAAATAAAGTATTTATATATAAACACATTAAAATGTATAAGCTGATTACAACTAAGGGTCATGAGCAATGAAGAAAAAGCATACTACAAACTCCCAAATGAGTGCTTGCACATTAATGTGCAAGCAAAGAACACTGGCAGTCCTACTACTTCAAACGCTCAAGGTGGATGAAAGCTTTTGAATTGTACCAGGAAGCTGGATGTCAGAAACTAAAAATGAAGCAAAACTAAATTCACTGCTACCAGAGTATACAAATCTTTACATTTTTATGTTTACTTTCATCCAACATATCCCACGAAACAGACATGCTCCATTATTTCAACAGCATGAAGAGAGTATGGCATGTCCAAACAGGCAAGTGTGCTCCAGCACATTCAAACAGAACATCAAACAGAAGCAAGACATAACATAGCATGGGATAAATCCCAGGGCTGACAGATCCTAAATTCCTAAAGGTACAACTAACTTCCACCAGACTAAGCTACATAAAGAGTAACTGATCTTGCTGACCAAAAGATTAAAAACTGAATTACTTTTACGTAAAAAAAAAGTTAAAATGCACAACACCATGGCCACATTGTTAAGCAATGTTTGCATGCATAAATCAGACAGACGTAAGCCATACAAAAGCCAGTGAAATAAGGCATAGCCATTCAGAAAGTCAGGCTTTAGGGAGAACTGACAAAAATGGAATATGAAATTATTTTAGGCAAAATGAATTCTCATGTTTACAAGGAAAAAAAAAGGATCCTTCAAAATAGTAGCCATGAAGATCCAGAGTATAAATATTTCAAGGATGAAAATAAAGAAGACTAACAGTTCGCTTGAAAAAGAGACTTAAGTTTACAGCATCATTGAACAACTGCAATATCAAATAAGGGATAAACTATACAGTTTTAAATTGACCAGTTAGTAAAAGGACAATAGTCACCCACTTTCTGAATAAAAGTGAAAAACAGGGTATCAGAACTCAGCCCTTCAGTAGAGTATGAAATTAAAACCTTCATATTTGTAACATAGGTACATAGCATTAACACATGTAAGACAAGAAAGCGTGTCACACACCTGCCCCGCAAGGGTAAGCTGAGCCTTTTATATACACACAAGATACACTTCGCCATACATTAAATGAAAAGACTTCAGAAAGTGTGTTTTTACGAATGCTGTATTAAAGCAGGGTTCTCAAAAGGCAAAAGATTATTGCTCATCAAGGAGTTAGAGTAAGCTGCTTTTCTCTTTGGCTGAAAACCAAAACAGCGTCACAGCAAGAAGTTTGCTTACTTTAAATAGAATATCTGGAACAACTGATATGCCTTTATCGCAGCAAAACATCAGTTAATTTGGAGTTGCTGTAGAACATAATCAACTTTAAAACATTGGCAAACTGACTTTGCTAAAAGTACACTTCTCTAGAGAAAGACGACTCACAGACTGCTATTAAACTTGCTAATAGAGTAAGATTCAGTCTTTGTGCAGTTTTTATATATATATATATATATATACACACACATATATACACACACATATGCAAAATTATTTACATTATAGAAGGAAAAAAAAAAACTTTGACCATAAAGGGCTGTTTACTTTAAATAACTTGACAGTATAAGGCCTACAATGCAACAATAAATGCTCATAAATAAGGAGGTTTGTTCTCAACACTTCAGTGACTGTTTTGGGGGAAGGGATTAGTTTCAGTTTTAACAGTCTCCTTTTCATAAGAAAACCTTGGACTGTGTAAAAAAAAGAACCGAAATGTTTTTAACATTCCATATTTCTTGCTTGCATTCCTTTTACAAAATTACTCTTTCCAGTTGTATCACTTATATACATTCATAGAATGAATTCTAGGTACAATCTAAAATTTCCAAGTGTTAGCCATAGCTGATAAAACGGAAAGTTTTAAGAAAACAGAAAGTGATGGTCCAAGTTCTAGAACATAAGAACTAAGTGAGCTTTCTCCCCTGTTTCAGTCTTCAAACACTTCAGAGTTCTTACAGATCAGTAATTATTATTTCAGAGCATGCGCACTCATGCATATCAAAGATGCAAATAAAGCGTGTTTAGAGAATTGTGAAATGTCACAAAAATAGCCCAAGAATGGCAAAACTTACAGTTAGAAATCCGCCTGTAATTAAGACGTCAGTAATTTATTGTATCAGAACATTCATTCAGCAAGATGCAGTTCTATTCAAGACTTCAAGGTTTTGTGTGATTATCACATAACCGTATTTTCCTGTAAAAACTATTCACATGTGTAGAAAGCTCCATTATCTACAACTGTTTACCAGGAAAAATGCTGTTGTGGTTCTGAAAGCCACAAAATATAGGAAGAGAAACAAATGCATAACAAAACATGGAAAACTAAAAGTATGACAGCTACCACGATAAAATCTCAATAAAGAACCTGCCTGCTACAGGTTTAGAGAGAAACAAGTCAGTTTTTTGACAAAGTGAAGAGCTAGCATTCCTCAAGTATAGTCGAGATCTCTGTTCCACTACAAATGATCTATCCTGCTAATATGTACTCTTTCAAGCTCTAATTCTCCCTGAAGCCATAATTTCAGCAAATAAGAAGAAAGACTACCTGGCAAAACATCTCTCTGTATCTTCCACTAAGTGAAGTCCTTTCATTTCTGCAATGATGGGAGTGTGTGTGTGGGGGTATATCACAGCTCTGGACAGCTGCATCACTCTGAGGGAGCTGCTGCTGAACTTGCTTTTGCATGCGAGACACTTCTTTTTGCTACACCATCCAAAAAGAACATTTTACCTACCTCACTGTCCACACAGAAATACCTCAAGAGTCCTACTTTACCACACAACACGGGCTTTGAAATGAATGCAGGCTATCTGGGAAAAGTGCCAGATGTCAGTTAAAGGATTGCTTATTAGTCTGCAAGTGCAGTATGCACAAGTAGTTGCCAGCACTGCTTTGTATTAAAAGATTAAGAGATGTAAACCCTACCAGTTTTATAATCTCTAATGGTATCTATGTCAGGAGAAAAAAATCCTTTCATTTGAAAACTAAAAGAAGGAAAGTTACACAGAACATTTTCCCTACACAGTCCTTTCTATGATGTGGTGGGTTTTTTCTGGTTTTGCTGTTTTTTTTTCTTGGGGGGGTGGGGGCAGTTGGTGTGTCTGTTGGTTTTCTGTGGGGTTTTTTTGGTGTTTTTTATTAACCAATTCATCTTTTTGAATTAAGTGGCATTTTCTGCACTAGATACTCTTACTAGTCTCACCATGAGAATCACAAATAATTCTGACTGAAGGAACCTCTGGAAGTCACCTGGAGTCTGGTCTAACCCCACAGAATAGTACCATCACCAAGCAAGTTGCTAAGGACCTAGTCACATTCTGAGCATCTCCAAGGATAAAGAGATAATCGCCACTGTGAAAAGCTTATTCCGTTTTTGTTTTTTGTTTTTTTTTTGTTTGTTTGTTTGTTTGTTTGTTTTTGGTTTTTTTTTTTGTGTGTGTTTTTGCTTGTTTGTTTTTTAACTACACCCATCATATCTGCCTCTCCCAATATCTACTCAGAATTTCTTTCCTGCAACTTGTGCTTGCCGTCTCCTGTTTTATGACTGTGGACCAGGACGAGTCTGGCTCTCTACACCCTCCCATTAGTCAGTTGAAGACAGAGCACCATTACCGTAAGTATAGAAGGCTAAGGCCTTCTATTTCTAAGGCTGAAGAAAGCCAGTCCTCTCAGCCTCTCCTTGTGCAAGATGTGCTCCAGAACACTAATCATCCAAGTGGTCATTTAATATGTCAGTGTCTTTCCTGCATGAGAGCCACAACTGGACACAGCATGTCAAAGGTAGACACTCAAGTGTTGAAAAGAATCACTTCTCTTGACCCACTGGTCATACCCTTGCTAATATAGCACACCATGTGGCTGTTTTCGTAACAGCAAGGACACTCTGCTGACCCACATTCAACTTTTTCTTTGTAAGGACCTTCAAGTGTTTCTTCTGCAGAGCTACCTTTTCTGGTCAGTAGATGCTTAACCTATGCTGTAACACAGGGCTATTTTGCCACAGGTGTAGTATTTTCCATTTACATGTGCTGAATTTCAAGAGGTTTCTGTCAGACCCTTCTCTCCAGTCTACTGAGTTCACCCTGAGTAGCCATCTTACCCAGCAGAGGTGTCAACCACTCAGCTCACTTGAGGATCATCTGCAAATGTGCTGAGCGTACATAACATCCCATTGATCAGGTCATTAATACAGATATTGAACATTATCAGTCCTGATACTGACTCCCACAGAACACCATACTGTCTAAGCTGCCAGTGGACTTTGCATCACTGACCATAACAAACTCTCTGACTCTGGTAATCCAGCTCTGGAATTCTTTTTAAATAAATGTATTACCTTAGAGGAGAATGAGCAAGTATTTCTGTACTTAGCGGCCCAGTGAGCAGACTCTGAAGCAGAAACCCCTAAATAAGCCGGCACCCACTTCAGGTGCCCAGATCAGTCCGCCACTGCATTTTGCAGCCCAGATGGTCTCTGCAAGTTACACTCCAAACTCTGCTGGCAGCTTTACCAGTGCCTCACTGGGGCTCCGAACTGGTTACAAATTGTGACATAGGTGAAGCTGAGGAGCATTACTGCCATCTTAATAATGCATTCTTGTAGGTATGTATGAGATGTGCTATAAAAAACTCCACCTGTTTACTGTTAATCTTCTGTCTGTAGTTAAAAAGCAAATGCTATCTCCTGGCTAGGTGTAAACTAAATTTGAACAAAAGCAGCTCTGTATCATCTTAAATTACACATTTCTGTCTTAAATGCCAATAATATAATTATTTTTAACACTAAAAGAAGTCCCAAGAAATGAATCTATTTGCTATGGTTACTATGCCACAGTACGCCAGACAATTATGACATTTGTTTTAATGTCAGAATGTGACATTTCAGACAGAATACTGAAAAAAGTATAATAGAGTTTAATTAAATGAAACATTTTCTGCCATAGCATCATTTGTGGTATCAGCACAGGCCATATAGACAGGAAGAAACTGGATCATACAGAATCTTTGAGAACAGAAGTAGTTACATTTAAAACAAACTTTAACATTTCTTTGATTATGACTGACATTTTTATATCTGTGATTCTCAGTCATAAAGAAAAACAGAGACCTAAAAGTCATCCTGGTAAAGATCCAAACTATCTAAAGATACAGGAAACAGGGGAAGGTGGAAATAAAACATTAGATAATACCACATTACAGTGTTATTGCTGTAGTTTAACACACTTTAAAATATTGGAGGTTTTCTTAATTTTCATGGCGTGGCACTTCAGGAAGGATCCATAAAAAACCCCCTGAAATATGGGTAGGAGTGAAGCAGTTTCTATTGAGTGACAGTTAAATTACTAAAAAACAAAACAAAAACCACCACCACCAAAACCAACAAAAAAAACCTCACCACAACAACCACCAAAAAACCCCCAACAAACAACCATCCAGCCACCCACCCACCATCCCAAACCAGAGAGCACCATGCTGCTTAAAAGCAGCAGCTACTGAATGATGAGGTGCTTGGAATTGTACCTGCCCAGACATATTTTAAGGATACCCTCACAGCATCAGAATGGCATAATTTACACCTCATTTTATAAATTATCTGATTGTTTACTTCTACTCAATTTCCAAAGAAACACTCTAAACTCACTTGCTATAAAAACCAAAACACTTTATGCAAGTGAATGAATAGCCTGACAAGCACATTACATACCTCCAGATCTGTATAATATTGTAAAATTTTCCATATACAGTGCTTCAGGGCACTGTAGTAACGAAAATATCATTTATCAAATTGTAAGTCATTATTTTAATTATACTAAACCAAAATACTAAAGCAAGAATGTATTTAATTTTATCAGTGGGAAGTTAAGAACAAGGTTTTCCATACAAAGTTATTATTTATCTGTTGTAGGCCAAACTGGAAGAACCAGCAAGTTAAGGTTACTTGAACTTCTAATGCATTAAAAAACCAACTCTCACAGCTTGCTCAGATTTTCTTGGCAAAGGCATTTAAGGTTTGTATTTTCTACTCCAGTTATTGCCGGAGGCAATATTTATTTTTAACAGGTAAGAGAATTCATTCAGCTACTTCCTGCAAATATTCAGTTACAAAGTTTCAACACTGTCATGATCCATATCAGGAAATCTAAATTAAAGGCAGAAAGAAAATTAAGTAACACATTTTGCAGGTCTGGGAAACGCTGTATAAATTTTGCCACCAAATTACCATCTCTTCAAACAAATCCGCGTGTGTCCAGTATATTCAGCTGGGCTTGGGCAGGTAGATTCTTGATATTCCATTACTACTAAGCTTGCTCCATAAATTAAGGCATATAACCAGGATTATACGAAGAATCTTTTTTTCGTAACTGCTGATTTTGCAGACTACAAACCATTGTCTATCCTTGCTAAAGACAAACACTATTCCTCTCCATCCTTACACCAGTTGAGCCGAGAGCTGAAGCACGATTAAAGGCAAGTAAAAAGCCTCCAGGAATAAGCTGTACAACCAGACTGCAATACAGCAGGAGAAAGATCCAGGTGCTTTCAATTTGAATCCACCATAATGCACACGCACAAACCAGCGCTTGCATTCAGCTGTGCCTCACAATTCACTGCGCAAGCTGGTTCCTTCACAAAGTACTTTAAATAACAGTTTTGAAGCCCCTTGTTTTAAATAATTTATTTGTTTTGTGCAATCAGTAAAACACAGATGTAGGATCTTACATGAAACAAAAACCTGAAACCCTGTATTTGCATGCATAAAGCATGGCAAATCATTTCATTTAATGCTACTGTGCCTTATGTAATTAGACAAATGGTTAGCTGGCTAAGTCTTAAACAGATGTATACTTTTTGAAAAGTTCACTGGCATCTTGTAATTTTAATGACAGTGTATAATCATAACCTTCCTCTGTCAGATGAGGGAAAAACCACACAAGAGCCTGATACATATATTGTTATGTAACAGCCAAATACTAGATGCTATGCGAGCCGATTATCAATCTTGGCAATCACAAAGCTCAAATACCGACAGTACTCAGTCTAAAGTAAGAGCTTGTTTACCAGCTAAACACCATGGATTAGTGAGTGAGTGAGTTCTTAGAATGCAATAAAGGTTATATACACTCATTTCACAGTGGAGTTGCAGTTAAGCACAGCATATACTGAACTCAAATGAGAAAGAGATCTGCAACAGGCAAAATTCAGTCTAGTCTACAAGTAGCTAACACAAGTTCAAGTTCTCAACTGTTACATCCACTACCTTCTCACCCTCTGCTACTTGTAATGATGTATTTCCTTAAGTACCACCAGCTATGTTTAGCAGCTCGGTGAAGTTGTATACTTGTCTTCCCATCCTCCCTTTATTTAGAATGACTTGTGGGAGGGAAGAAACACATGCTGCAAAACACAGAGCTTTCCCAGGATGCGTTACAAAACAAGAGACTGCATGACCTGCTCAAGGTTACAGAATGACTCCATTGCTCACTCTGAATTAAAAACTGGCAACCTCCTGACTCCTCCTGTATTTTCACTAATAAAATAATTCCACTACTGAACACTTGCACAGCTCCTTTCATCACAGGATGTCGAAGGTCTTTATAAATATTAATTAAGCATTACAACAACACTAAGAAGTATGTAAAACTTAATTCCACACATGAGTAAACCCAAGCAAAGAATAAATAACCTGTGTTCAAAGTCACAGGACAAGTCAGCAGTATGAAGAATAAATGGCTCTTGCCATTAAGGAGCACTCCACTAGAAAAAGGACAAAACACTCCAAATGGGATGTGAACTGCATAGCCCTTGCTCTTCAACATACTACTATGAAGCCTCAGTCATGTTCACTCCTGCAAAGGTCACACAGTTTCTGGCAGCAATCTCATAAAGACACTAAGTTTGGCTTCCTCCAAACACAGAAAACAGTTCTCAAGTTATTTTTAGTAAAATTCTGTTTTGTAACTTTCCTTAGAGAACACAGGTATGAGTGTGATATTCTTCCGCACATGTTAAAAATTAACAAGTAATATCAAGCTGAGACAATTCAAATAGCAATTCAGATCCCATAAATGAAAGGGAGCTACATCTTAACATTTAATCATGTATTCCAGTAATTAAGGAAACAAAATACCTATTTTTTTTTTACAAACTCAATATCCGTTCTCAAAAGAAATCACTTTTATGAATCCAAAGTGAATGCTTTCAGCAAACAATATTATAGTCATCACTTAATCAAGTACTTCAGTGATCTTACAACTTAACATGTCCACACTTGACCTGCTACTAACTACTCCTTTACAATTACTTACTCTTCCCAATGACCATAACTATCACAAGACACCAATCTGTAACACTTATTTTAGTGTGAAACGCAGCTGTACTTTTAAAAACATACCAAAGCTGATTCGCTTCTATGTGCTACCAGATTTGCAGATTTTAATGATAGGAGTGAGATTAATTTTTTAAAAATTCCTGTTAGCCTACTGAAAAGACCACAAATGTGACAAGCTCTAAACTACTGAAAAAAAATCCCTTTTAAATTCAGTTAGAGAATCTGACATAAATACAACTGAAAAAAAAAAACTTTTGCTTTGGAGAACGACTACTGTTTTCTATGTAAGACAAAACAAATCAAGATGCAGCAAAAACATTTGCAGATTCACTTCACAGTGAACCCTGTACTAGAAAAGGAGACTTCATTGTTACAGTGTTGATGAAGAAATTAAATGAAAAGATTGTGTAATTAATATTTCAGCCCAGCAGCTTTTTGGTTTCGGTTGGTTGGGGTTTTTTGGTGTTTTTTGTTTGTTGGGGTTTTCTTTTAAACAACCAATGAACAAACCACAAAAACGGCTCAAACGCAAGTTTTACTTTCCACCAAAATAACAAGATGCAGTGAAGGCTGACAAAGAGTTGGCAGAATGAAAAACAGGTTTTTGATTTGTGTTTTAAACTACAAAGCATGTTTTTCTTTTGACTATGGAATGAATGCCTGGGTCTAGTTTTTGGTTGGTTGTTTTTGTTTGTTTGTTTGGTTTTTTTTTTTCCCTTTCAAAAGGCCATAATCTGTCAGTAGAAACCTACTGTCTGGGTGATGGAGGTGTGTATCACTACTATAATTTTATCTTGAGTTCTCTTACAGCACAAAATTAGAGAAAAAATATCAGTATTATATCCGATATACAGCTTTCATCACATGAAGCAATTTTTCTTCCCTCTTACATGGGACAACAGCTAGTTAACATAGTTTGCATTATCATTCAAGCATCGTGCCTTCAACTGTGGACTGATGAGATTTAACAGCAAGGCTTCAATAAATAGTGACCCACCCCCCATAACTCTTTGGAAGTCAACAGCTCAAAGTTTGCTGAGTTTTCCTGGGTTAAACAAGAGTCTTGAAGATCCTCATCAACTCCTTGCCACTCAGAAGTATGACCAAGTTCAAGATCAAATACTGCTGAGAAGTGTCCAAATATACTTGGAACCAAGGAGGAAGCAAAATTTTAGTCTGCAGCCACAGAAGTTTTATGGGAAGAGTGGTAGTAGTATATGCTCTCCAGACAAACAGACCTGCTACAGACATAACCATCAGGCAAGTAATTCTTAAAGTCTGGAAAAGCACAGATACGTGATCCTTTTGTTACAATACAGTATTTCCGAGTTTATGCTTTGGTTCTAATGATCAGTCAAAAACATTTTCCAGTGTACTCAGTCCGTTCTCAAAAGAGTTTTATTATACCCACAAAGCTGCTGGTCCCTAGCTGTTATCTACTACTATGTATCGTGGATATCCCGTGCAAAATGTGTAATTGTGTTGCATTATGTTCTCACACTTTTAAGAGACATTCCATAAATCATGGAGGATTGTATGTATACAAAGGAAGGATTTAGAACTATAGTGTCACACATCATGGTTGTACTTCAGGTTATCAAGATTCCACTGTATACAACAATAAAGTCAGAACTTGCCATGACAGTACTACAGAGATACAATATATACATATTATTAAAAACTCAATTTTATAAGGCTGTTATTCAATACTTGTGGCTTATGGGTGTTGCTTACAGATGATGAAAAACTAAGTTCTGGTGAAACAGTAGTGCTAAATTTTAAGCCAGGTGTTCCACAATTAAAAATGTTTAAACACCTTTGCCACTTTAAACTCGTAATTAAAACAGATTGTCCTGTCATATATCAACTTTGGCATGCCTTCTAAGATATACTCTTTACAACACACAAACTAACATAACCTTCCTCCCTCCCTACTGTTGTGTGAAGATTTAAACACTGATAAAACTCACCTTGATAAATTCAGTCAAATTACCTGTCTCATTTAAACAGCTTTTGGAATCAAACACACAACACTATTCACAGCATGGAGTGAGATGTGGAAGTCCTACATGACAATGAACTGAGCAATTCTGCTAACAGACCATGCCCTCTTTTTCTGCAGCTTGTGTCTGCTGCTAAGGTGGACAGGCAAGGATCAGGTCTCATTAGAGGCTCAGTGAGGATGAGAAATTGCAGACTCTGCTCAGGAAACTAGGTAAACCACAAGTGTCCTAGGTCCTCTCCTTCCTGCATTGCTACAGATATTCTGAAGGCAAAAACATAAGACTTAGTCATAAAATATAAATGAATAAATGAAAGGTGTGGGGTTTACTATGAAATTCGATACATTCTCAATCAATAAAGTGAACTTTATTCTAATGCAGTTTGCCAACAATAGGGAGATATGCCAGACTTGGTACCTACTTTTAAAGCAGCAAGACCTTGAGGACACTGAAAAAAATGACCGACTGACTCTCGGGGAACCTTTGCATGTGTTAAGCACACAAATTCTTTGCACAGTCTGGTAGAGAAGTGTTTGTTTGCCAGATGCATGCTTCCCATCCTTTTTACTGCAACCAGCTGGCCAGCTTTTTTGTTAGTCATTTTCCATTCAAAAGTGAGATTGATAAAATTATTATTCAAAACTCCACAATTCGATACTTCGTGTCATGACTCAAGCAACTAATTAAGATGTAAGCTGAAATTATTCACTGGCACACAGAATGAAAACTAGAGAATTGTAAAGAAACTGTGCGTAGGAAACAGGAAAAATGAAAACACCACCAGAGTATAAGTGCAAGACAAGACTTGTTTTGAACTACAAGAAACTAATAATCCTTCCTCATTAAGTCACTTAAGTAGCCAAAAAATTCAAAGCCTCTCCAAACTTGTCTCCTCATATAATCACTTGAGTTTTGAGGACATGAAGAAAATGTGATCATTTTGATCTGGCATTGCAAGAAAATGAGTACCTAAGATCTAAAAACGACAGAAAGAACCAAAACCCTCACCAAGAAAAACAGTGACTGCCAGCCCTGCTTGCACTCTTCATTACCTAGAACATTATTTTTGACTATATACAACTGTGAATTTTTCATTCATATGGAATGCTGATCACCATGCTGAGGTAACAGTATCATACCAACATTCTCTGGAATCTAGTGGTTTGCTATTTGCCCAAAATACTGTCCAAAACAGTGGGCAGAAGACACAGACAACCAACACATAACAGCAGAAGTTTAATTGTGATACACTTCCCTAAATTTCAAAGGCCTAAAATTTCTGCTGTGTTTTTCAACAACAATTGCGGACTCTCGATTTGACAATAGCTGTGCATCCTTATTTCCTTGTGAAGAACAAATTCTTTATAATTCTGAAGTCTAATATTAAATTTCTAAGCATAGGCCTGCTTTATGACATGACTGAATACATATCAAGGAAAATTCCTTCTGTTTTAGGTACCTCCCAGGAAAACATACACTTTGGAAAGCTAATAAAAATCTGTTTCCATATATTGGCACATAACACTTGTACAGAAGCGTAAAAGCGCCTCACTATTAGAAAGTTTGCGGCATCTCAGACTCTTTAATTTCAATTTTCTCCTGGTTTTTATTACTTACTTCCACGAACCGATATGACAGATAAAATTTTTTTAGGTAAAGACCTCAGTACTACTTTTTGCTTGCAGGGTGGGGTTTTTGTTTTGTGGTGGGTTTTTTGTTGGTGGTGTTGGTTTTGGATGGTGGTGGTTTGTTTTTGGTGTGTGGGTTTTTTGTTTTGTTTTGTTTTTTTGAGGATGGGGGTAGTGCTGTTTGGTTTTTAAATTTCTTAACTTGGTTTTTGGCAAGCTATGTTTGCAAAGCTAGAGACAGCTGTTCTCCATAGGAAGTACTATCAGGAAGAATATTAGAAGGTCAGTCAAGAGCTTTGTAAGGTCACAGAAAACTACAACTGTGATAAACACATTTTTAAAAAGAGACCACTCTGAGGATAAATTAGGTTAATGCTAGAAATAACACTGTTTATTCACATGTCTTTGCTAAAAGAAAAAACCAAACCAGAAAAGTACTGGAATCCATGGAACAAAACCACGAAAAGTGGAGTCCACTACAGTACAATAAAACATTACCACCCTAAATAAAGCATTATCACCCTAAATCATCCTTCCTAATTTAAATCAGAAAACACAAGCCTTTGCTAAACACAGCAGTGCATTTTACCTATAATCTGTGCAGATGACCTGAGACATTCATACAGTTGCAAATTTGAAAAATGTAGAAACGTGTCTTCTTCATTCCAAAAGGAATGGAAAAGTGTGGAAAACAGTAGAGCTGTTTAACAGCTTATTTAACTAGTCACAAGAGTTAAGGGATAGAAACAAAAGTAGTTCTAGGAAATAGCTGATGATTGCCACCTCTCATGATCAATCATCTGATAAACTATCTTTGATTCATCCATTTTTGTAGTCCTGATACTGTGCAACAATCCCTAGCTGTGTTTTTAAAAACTTTATTTTATGCCTTCTGGAAATAAAGCATAGATTACACCACCTAGTCTAGACATGAAACCCTTACTAATTGCTAAGTAAACAATCATTTCCTTATTTCTTAAGCAAAGACATTAGAAAGTTTAAGTGAAGTGTTCACTGTATCCTCGGGCATTTATCTAAACTAAGGATAGTCTCCCACCAGGGAAATAATTTCTTTTAAATATGCTGTTATTTCTGTGGAATTGGTGTCTGCCCAATCTCAGCAGTCACTCATCTGAGAGTTTTTCCTATTTGTATTGAGTGTAGAAGACAGGATTTTTGAAATCTTGATTGAGGGTTATCATTCCTTGTCTCTTTTCAGGAATGATAATTTACAGCTTAAGTCATGAATTTTACTTGCTGCTTGTGTCATTCACCAGTACAGTACAAGATCAACTTCTAACTTCAATTCCATTTAAATATCTCTTGTGTTTTAATACATTATTTCCAGACAACTTAGGAATTTCAAAAATAGTAAATAATCAATTTGAGGACTGCATATACGCCTCGCCTGAAAAATCTAGTGTCCATTAATACTCAAGAAGCAAGAAGGAAATATTTTTAAATTAACTATACATTACTACCAAAGAAGAATCTTCTCTTGTGAACTAAGTCAGCCCTGGAATAGCTATATTCCGGAAAGTTTGCACTCCTTTACAGCATGAAAATTCACTTCATAAAGTTGCTTCAACATACAAAAATTCTAAGATGACAGGAACTTGCAAACCACATATGACATGGTTATGGTTCATCTTCCGGACAGGCAACGTGCTCTTTTTCTGCCATGCAAGAGTCAAATTTTAAAGCAAGAGATAATCCAAAAAATAGTCTAAAATGAGGAAACCACTGAAATGCCACTTAAGAGATTACAAAAGAGCACCACCACAATGGTCCACAGAAAATAAAAGCGTTAGGTCACAAAGGGAAAACTGAGGTGGAAATTATAATTATATAAGTGAAATTTACCATTTAACACATTTCTGAAGTTCCACAACTAAGCTGATTTGTCTTGTTAAATTCTGAACTGAACTAGTGTTTGCTACTTTTAGGTAATTTTTGCCTTATTACATTATGTAAGATTAACATTTTTAATGAAAATCACATATTTCTCATGTTAAGCAATGATGTCATAAGAAGAAAGAAATGCATAAAACTTACAGAGACTATGATTTGTAAAGAGTAAAAGACATTTTTACTTCTGAGTGGTTAAAAATACGTACTCTTTTTCAGCATCAGTCCTAACAGAAAAGGAGTTATATCAAAAACATGTAAAGCATTCGGCATATAGATTCACATAAGTCCTGCATGTTTCCTGTGACAGAAGTAATTTCACCTCTGTTGACAGTAGATCTGAAGACTCCTATCTTTAACAGCTACCTCTTCCTATCCTCCACTGATGAATTTTGTCAAAGTGCGGAACAGAACAGTTTCATTTTTCAGACACTATGCAAAACCAGCATATGATACATGACAGGAATGTAAGATATTCATGTTTCACAAAAAGAGGCATTTATAATCTATTCAGTTAAACCATCTCTCTATCCTCTTTAAAAAAGGTGGCTCTGCATAAAGACAGGTCAGCTCTTCGTTGCTATATAAAGTTGAAGGTTAAAAAGCATAAGCTGACGTGGGAGACTATTTCCTGCTGAAAGAAAAGCCCTTTAAACCGTAGAACCTCAAATCTGTCAGCTTATTGATGCTTCCACACACACTGCCAGTGCAAAGTGTCTATCCTTCTATGAAGCCACTGTATTGAAAAGATGGTCAATGCTACATAGCAAAAAGGTTAGCCTGACCTTATAAGAAAAGTGATAAGAGAATTCACCCAAAAAAGCATTGAAAATTCAAAATTTCAGGTGAAGGACCAGACCTTTAGCTTTAATCAAATCCATCTGCTATGCTGAAAAGTGCTGGCTAGACTCTGATAGTCAGTAAGTGTAACTTACACATGGCTAACTTAAATGGGGAAGTGTACCAAATAAGAGTCACCAGCTTTTTCTTATGCTCTTTCTAAAGAGTCTGAAAAAAAAAACAAACAAACAAACAACCCCACATTGGGCACCACCAGAAACCATATCCTTAGTTAAGCCAGCCTTTTATAAGCTTGCTCTTAACTAACGTGTTGTTTTAAAGAGAGGAAGAACTTTATTCTGCCACTGAAGCTATCTCTACCGCCTTAAAATTAGGAGACAACACAGCTCAGAATAAAACAGTCTCAACTGGGTCTCTCATTCACCATCACAGGAATCTAGTCCGTAACACTGTTCTGAGTGGTAGCAACTCCAAACTCAGCCACTCACCTCTATATGGTTACAGTATTTCTGTAAGACCTGCTGGGAAGAACTAAACAATTAAATTACAGTATATTACCAGCTCTAACAGGTGAATAAAGCAAGAAATGCCACAACAATGTCAACCTCTAAAGTGGCCCAGGCTTGTGCAACAAACCTGATGGACATCCAGTTTAAGTGTATTCTGAAGCTGCAACTAAAGTGCATCGGGACTTGTAAACACTCAAATAGCTGAAACCGAAAGGGAAACTCAAAAACCATTTTCCATCTGGCTTGGTTAGCAGAGTACATAAAACCGAGAGCAAGTAAAATAACAGACCACTGTAATGCTCACATTAATTATTCTGATTTTCGTTAACTACCAATGAGAAGTTTTAGACGCAGGCCTAAAGCGCATATCACTCACACACAATTCTTTGCAAATAGTGAAATACAGTCACACTGCATGTGCCAGAAAACACTGGGGCACTGCTGCAGAGGGGGGAGAACAGGGAAAGGTGACTCGAGTCCTTCAATCCCTCAGAAGTGAAATATTTTATTGTTAAGCTTTCAATACCTGGATTTCTTTTTGAAACCATTTAACATTTTTGTTATTTTCAACGGACAACATAAAAATTACTTCCAGGTAAAGCACTGGAATGTTCTCTGTTTTGGTTTGTTTTTTTAATTGTTTTTTTTTAATTGTTTTCTCTAGCTAGGTTCCACGTCAGTAATTTAGGAAAATATCCTTAACTATACATTTGCATAGGGCCTAAGTCAGCAAGAAATGGTACACAAGATAAAGCAAATATACCTGAGGGAAAAAAAAAAAAAACAAAAAACAAAAAAAAACAAAACAAAAAAAAAAAAACAAAAAAAAAAAAAACAAAACAAAACAAAAAAACAAACCCTACTTTGCTGCTAGAGCTTGGAACTAAATACATTTTACCAGGAAAAGAAAGTCCCTTTTACTGTAAAAATGGATATATTAATCCCTGTGAAGATTTTTAACAGTACAAAAAATAACTCATAACAGTGATGTTTTCCTATAACAACACCTTAGATCCAAACCTCCTCCCTAAGGGGAATCCCCCTTAAATAAACAAAATGGTCCATACATTCAATAAAAGCTACTCAAAGCTACCTTTTTACTCCAGCAAGGAAGAAAATAGCAGTAAGCAAACCTACAGCAGGTTTTATCTTCTTTCATAATGCATTGAAGGGTAACAATATTTGCAGCCTCATCAAAAACTCCACAAGTGTTAAATAGAGAGGGTGAATTTCAATTTAATAAATTATTATTTCAGAAAGATTCTCTCTGAACTAGGTTTTTACTTCTATTTTACAACAAAGAAAATCATGCACTTTTCAGGGATTTTTTTTAAATGACATTAATATTTCTTAAGGTAGTAGGCAGAACACCTTTCAAGCCCTGAATTCTTCTGCTCTCAGCGAAAGCCCTTAGTCTGACCTCGAGACATTGCACTATGATTTGTTAACGATTTAAGACCCAGTAACATTAACCACGCTCCTTGGTAAGTGGAAATCCACAACCACTGAATGCAAGTTTTAACACAAAATAGAACTTTTAGCATTTGAAATTTTGAGAAAGGTGAAATAACACAATTCAATCTTTTTACCCACATTATGATTTTAGTTAAGTCAGTTTTGTTCCCATAAAGCCTTAGGAAAAAGAAAACATCATTCTATTCACAATTCAATACAGCTGTGCACGGCTGGCTTCAGCCCCAGGCTACAGGCCAGGAACTTCTGAGTTCAAGTCTGGCTCTGCCACTGACTTTCTGTGTGGCCTTCAGAGGTCCTCTAAATTTCTCTGCTTCTCCTCTTTGAGCTATACACTCACCTTACAGAATGGTATTTGTTTTGTTTGTGCAGGCTTTTCCCAAACAAAAAAAACCCCTTTGAGAGTATTTTTTACTATGGCTTTAATGCCCAAGACCTCCTAAGAAGTCTCCACATGTCAGCTGATACCCGGTAGTTCTTCACTGCATTAACTGCCAACATGCACATTACATATATAAATATAAATGCATATATAATACACACACAAATATCAAAAGATGCCCTAAGTTGGAAAACGGGCAATTATATCAAGGTTTGCTAAAAAAATTGGATGAAAGAGTGAAATCAAGCTAACTGCTATTAAGCAGTTTAAACTTAAAATGTAGAACAAGCTACAACCTTGTTATTAACCCACTGAGCCAGTGAGGAAGTCTGTTTTTAACAGCTTAGCATTATATGCACATGGCACGCAATGCTCAAGCTCAATCAATTACCACAACTAATATTTCAGAATATTACTTTAATTAAAAAAATGGCGTAGGAATGCGAAGGGAAAAAAAGGATTTAAGCTTAACTAAGTTACCTAGCACTAATGGAAACATCATCTAAAAGATAAATTTTCTTAATAAAAAGATCAAGGGAAGTTACATAAACTTAAGCTGACCATATACTTGCAAGTCTGTAGAAGACTTTCACCTCCCATTATCTGACAGAAGCAGAATGCAATGGAGACTGACACCAGCTCACCTCAGCTCCAACAATCCCATCGTGCAAATACAGCTCATCGCCTTCATAACAGTACACATTGCCTTCAAATCCACCCCTGGGAAAAAAAACATTGCCCCCAAAACTTTTTCAAGAGATACTGACTTTCCAAAAATTCACCTGTTCAATTACTCATGGCTTAACCACGGCAAGCTAGCTTAAAGAACTAAGCAACTGTAGCTCTATGGAATATTAAGCTGCCAATGTAAATTCTAGACTCTTGAAGTTAGTCTCCATTGGCTTTCTCCTTTTTCTTCTTGTTTTAGGTAAAATCTAGTAAGAACACACTTCCCACAGTTTTTCTGCATCAGGACATAGAATTTATCTGTGGAAAACGGTACACTTAAAGCAAAAATGTATCTGAATTAACAATACAGCAGAATAAATTAGTTCACAACACTGTGTTATTTTGTGATGTGTGTCACTCAGAGACTTCATCAGAAACAACCACTCCAGAAGAGCTACCATGCAAAGATGAGGTGGTTCAATGCAAATTCAGATCTTTTGTGCAAGGAAACTAAACTGGTTCAAACTGCTAAAAAATTACTTGCATGCAAAATTTACGATTCTCCCATCCCAAGTCATTCACTAAAACTTTCCACTGTAATTGAGTGGTTCTCAAAACATTTTTGCTGATTAAAAGAGAGCTGGAGAAACACCATCACAAAGAAGTACATCTGAACAACTTATTAGGAAGATTAAATCTTCACTCATTTGCAATTTTGGTTTTAGTTTCCTAATATCACACTACCACCACTGTGTTTCCATCAGATGAAGCAGGCATGAATACTACAGCAAGGCCAGCATATTGGTTAGCAAGCATTCCTGCCAAGGCAATCTAGATTTGCTCTGAATAGGATTACTGGACACAAGTACAGCCAAAATAAAACAAAAATAAACCTAATGCCCTGTCCACTTTCCCTCTCTCTCTCATTATTATTTGGTCTGGTTGAGTTGTATCAAACAGTTAATCTGAACATGATCAGCACAGGAACAGAAACTTTATAAGACAAGGCTACTTAATTTAAAATTCCTATTAATATTGCTATAACTGAGTCCTGTAGCAAAAGCTGGAGCCTTTTCTTACACTTAGTTCAAAAAGCTTTTGGGGTTTTACTTCAGATTTAACCCAGTATTTTTACAGGCAATTTGAATCTAGTCAACATTTATATTCCACAACCAGTGCACATGAACTTGTAATCACATCCACAAAGAAATACAGAGCTAGATACAGAAAGACATATGTATAACCTAAACAGGACATCCTCTGTTTCCATGCACTGTATGTTTTAACCATATATATATATTTAATATTTTTTTAGTATTTACCATAGAAATTCCCTTGAATAAAACAGTGGTGTTAATAACACTAACAATAGCCAAGTAAAGCCTAACAGAATAGGAAAGGTTTATTTACATAGTTTCAATGAGAATGTAAAAGAATACTTTTTAAAAATTCACATGGGGATCAAAGTACTTTGTGACTGTTTTCTGTTTTGCAGGACAACCAGTTTTTGATGCACATATGAGTAAGCTAGGAAAGGATATTAGCTAAGTTTTGGTTCCTTCTGCCCTCCCTTCCTCTGCATATAGGAGGTATCTGTTTTCATTTTTATTGTCCTCAAACTCCCTCCAGTTAAGAGGTAAAATATCTTGGAAAAAAAAAATCCAGCAAGAGTTATCAGATTAGAATTTCCAAGCATTTAAAAAAAAAAAAAAGTTTCTTGTGATCAAATTATCATCCCTACAAATTATTCAGCAAAAGGCTGAGCGTAAATATGCTGTATGTTTAGCTGGCAAAGTGATGTATCAGAATATATCAGTCTCATGTTAGTTGATGAAGTGCTCAGTAGCAGTCATCCTCTTGCCAAAGAAAGCTGTTTTGTAGACAAGTATATCTAGACTATCAACACGGAATTAGAACCATGTGTTTTAAATCAGACCCTCAATCTAGTATGATTGTGGAACTGAAACTACATACAATTAAAAATATAAATACTAATACAGAAAATGCAACAAGTACACAAATGCTGTTACATTAGAACTCTAATATTTAAAGTTGCAATGTCTTCTACTACAAACAGTAAAATTTAAATGGGGTGGTGGGGGAAGTGGAAGAAAAACAGAAGACTTATTTTAAGAAAGGTTTAAGTGACACAGGTTTAAGTGACACATCATGGAGAACTGGCTGGCTCAGGCATAACCAAGTTCACTGAGCCAGGATGACGACATGTGTGTGTTTGTCAGAGCACATGTAAAATAGCACAATTGAGTTCATCTCTAATTCATGATTAAGTGGCATTAACAGAATGTATATTAAGCTTTCCTGTTTTTCGTATAGGTCAACTAGCCCCAAAAATTCAAAATCTAAAAAGGGTGTGGTGTGTACATGCTTAAAAAATAAATTCCAGCAGTCTCAATGCAGCTGAAGTTTTGGATGCTCTCATGTACACAGAGGTTGTGCCAAACAGCCACTACAAAATTACAGATGGACAGTAGCTTATGATTGTGCTGTCTGACAAACACTGTGCTTCGAAAAGGAAAAAAATACTGAGAATATTAGAAGTAATTTTTCCCTTGTTTTATTTTTCTAAGAAATATTTATTGTCTCATCCAGAAATTAAGACAATGTTCTGTTCAAGTTCAAACCAGTTCTTAGGTTCAGTTGTTCTACCCATATCTGCACTTCTGGAAGCCCTAACTCTGCATCTACTAAGGACACTGGGAAAGATGAGCACCCTCCCCTTATTTCGTAACTTAAGCATGAACAGCACTGTTTTGTGTATTCTTAAGGAATTAAAGAATGGCCTCCTTAATTAAAAAAAATATTAATGCCTTTCTGCTTTTTAGTTGCTGAAGTAACTATCCTGTTCAAAGCACATTCAACCGTGATGGAGCTCAGTGTCAAAGTAATGCTTTTCTGACACAAATTAACAGCTGCTTATTCATTTACAGACAATGTATGTATTTATAAAAAGAAATACAAAAAAGCTGAAGTGTTTTTTGCTCTACTACCTCCATTATGTTTCACTGCTCTTATTTGAACTGCCTCACAATTTGTTGACCTCCCCACTGTTCAAAATGCTCTGAAGTTGAGGCCTCACAAGTACCATCCTAAAAAGAGAAGCACTCCCCTGCTGGCATGAAATAAAACACAGTTGTATCTTGATGCTTTGTTTTGGTTTTGTTGTAGTACTAAATTCCAAGGCTACATTTCACTTCTAAAAGTCTCCATTTACCATGTTTGTATTAATAATGCGCTTTGCACTTTTAAGCATTTTTTCACCTATTGATATTGAAGTACTTTTAGACAATTTTCTCCACGTAACATATACAAGCATCCATTTAATTAAACTCAGACACAAACTACAGCACTGAAAGGAACAGTACTCGCTCTCCTGCTTACTACCTGTGGTTTTTAACAGGACTCCGCTCAGAAGCTTCTCTCTAGGTGTATTAGCACACACTTTTCCATGCAGCTTAACCCTTGGCTTGATACGTTCTGCTTTTAAAGATCATTTTGTGTTTTATTAATGTACCTTCTTTTAAGCAATAGAAAAAACTCATGTTTTCCCACGTGACTAGACAGACTAATTAAAAGTAGTGCTGGAACTACAATATTTTGAAAGAGGATCAAGGTTTGTCTTTCGATTTGCCCATCCTATAATATCCAAACATCACATCAACCAGCCCTTAAGATACGACTTTTCAGACATGATTATGAATATTTAATTCTAGTAGCAACAGAGCATTTCAGCCCTGAATAATTATGCCAGCATGCTGTACACAGACAGCAAAACAACCTTTAAAATTACAACACCCATAAAGTCTTGGAAACTCCTTTCAGAAGTGTCTTCATGGCACTCTATTTAAAAAAAAAAAAAAAAAATTGGAGTTTGCATATATTCATGTTGCTCCCAAAATACACAGTCTGCCTCTACAGAAAAGAAAAAAGAAACTTGTCTTCTTGGGTTGCAAGCCTATGTACAAGAAGAAAAAGAATTTAAGCAGTGAAATGCACTGGATGTAACAGCTCTGGAGCTGGAATTCACAAATGCAGAAAGTCACCATTTCTCTTGGGCCCTTCCAAACAATTACAACACCATCACTAAAACAAAATAGAAATATTTTCAGTATATAGTATTTTTTATCTCCACGATGCCTTCACATTTGCCCTCAATGCTGAAGTGGCCAAAAAGTGTTATCTTGACACCCAACTTTAGATATCTCGTTTGACCATATTTGAAATACGGCACACGTAATCATCCCATCTAAATGCCAGTGCTATATTATCAACTAAAGCTGCTGTTTCTTGAAATAAATACTGAAATGGTCTTGCTTTGGGAAGCAATAAATCTTCGTATTGACCTAAACTGAATTTTACATGTCTATAAAATTAATTATCCAGCAATAATTGTAGCTAAATATTTAAAGTTTAGCCACTTAAAATCTAACCAGCTTCTTCAGCAGGATCTTCTAAATGAAAAGACATCTTTTGCCCTAACATTACAGATCACCCTTCACAAGACTTTCAGGAAGGTTACAAAGCTAGAACCCAGATACCCCCATCTCATCTCCTTGACAGGACGTGAAGTGCAGCTTTTTAGAGCTAAACATCCTGTGTATCTTATTTTCCTGCCTCGAATCTTCAGCTGTTTAAATAGAAAACCAACACTTAACATGCTGCAACAGCTCTTAGGAAGGAGGTAGGTTTATACTTAATCAATTAAAGCAAAAAAATCCCTCAGACTTTTCAGTTATAAAAAAACCTGCTAGCTGAAGAGAATACCAATTGTGCAGATTCCAACAAATACTGTTCAAAATAAACTGTAAATTAAACTTCTCATTTTCTACCCTGGTCACCAAAAGGAAAGTAGATCCATAATGACCAGAACTAAAGAATTGTGCCTCAAGGTGAAAGCCAAAACAAGATTTCGGAGGGGTACTAGGAAAGGTACGGATAAAAATTATCTTTCAGCAATATGCTAATTCTATAGATTTTTCTTCATTTATAGATTTGGATGCTTTCTCCTCTACTTAGCCATCTATTAATAAGAGACAAAAGTCTCAAAAGGTTAAGTTTAGCTGAAAGTAGCTGGCACAAACTGTATGATCTTATGAAGTTTTTTTTCCTTCCCAGCAGGAGAGAGAGGCTAAAAAAACCTGCTGAAAGCAAGCATACTGATCCTTCACACTCTTGTTTTCTGTGAATTTTTTTCCCATTAGAACTCCAGACTCCTGTATATTGAAACTCAATGGTAAAAAGGCTTTTCTCATCCATTATTTCTCAAGAATCTCTTGGACGTTGTGCAAAAAACTCCAGGGGCTCTGTAGACTACAGACTTCACTGTAGTTTTCAACCGACTAAATAGTCTGCTTTAGAAAGGGACAGATTCCTGTACATATCAATAACAATTGACATACAAATAGAAAAATGATATAAAGTTTGTGAATCCAGTGTCATCAGTGTAAACTGAACGAAGCAAAAAAGGCTCTCCTGTCCCAACAGCTCTGCAAGCTTCAAATTGATCTGGAAATTGCAATTTGAGTCAGGTCTCTCAAAATTATTTTAAATAAGTATTTTTTTTTCCCTTTGTACTGCAGGAACATACTGAACACAAACAGGATTGAGAATTGCCCAGACTCACACTTTTAAAATCCTACAGTTTCACAGGTTCCAGAGCCCTCACCACACCCTGGGCAAAGATTTGATAGACAAAAAAACATATTTATATGAGGAATTATTTAATTGGTCCTTCCTATTCACAGTGTACTGTCTCACAGAGCTACTCAAATGTTTAACAGACTCCATACTGGAATAATTTTTTTATTCTCAATAGATGCTTTTTATCTGATCCCTGCTATGAGCAGTTGCAGTTATTAGAAGATATCCTGTCTACCATCTTCCTAACAATTGAGTTATACTAACGCACAATTTGGAAGTGTGTAGCATAGTAATACACAAAAGCAAAAAATACACAGGAGAGGCGAGTACTTTTCTGAAGTGTAGATTCTGGGAAGGCTATGTCCTACAACATTGCCAACTCAGGACAAAATTTAGATTTTTGTTACTTCCTTGGTTCAGCCATCCTACGCTACAGTAATTACCACAAACTACTGAACTGATGTTTCGGTCCATTAAGTACCATATCTAAGACTACTACTGCTTCATACTGCTTTTGAAAACAGCTCTAATATCTAATAAAGTTTATCAAACAACAGGTATGTTCAACATATTCTGGCTTCATCAGGATCTTCCCTAAACTCAAGAAAGCTTTGAGTAACAAAACCAATCAGGATGCATTAGACCAAAGACAAGTAAAGTTTTTATAATATTCCCTCACACAGATACATGTCAGTAACACAAAGGTGGAATCTAACAAGTTCACTAACACTAAACAGGGAGAACATATTACTTCATACATGAACTGGGTTACCCTTTACTACTGAACTTTTTAAGATCAGAATTATCAACACAATATGCTGTATCAAATTTGAGTGGTAGTATTTTTTCTTGGTTTGCTCTAATTTAAAGTAAAAAACAAAAAGCCACTTTAATTTGCAAGAGAAACTTAATATACTGCAGAATTATTTCAAATATTTGCTAGCCAGTGGAAGAAAAAAACACCGATATATGCTACTACATGACTATAATGAGGACACCCAGCTATATTTTCAGGAAACATATACAAATCTATCTCCTTCATTTGTATTTAACTGTATGGATGTAAGGTCACAAAGAAATATAAAATATGAGCCATTTTGTTGGTTTACAAAGTTGACCTGCTAACCATAGTCAATGCAGACACACACTGCAATGTGAAAGCACATTCACATTATCATTTATATAATTTTCTGCTGCTTAAACATCCAGGTACAAAAAATATCACAGTACAAGGCCTATGAGGAAGGGGTGAAGAATAATGTATACCACCACAGAGAATTTTTTTTTTCATTTAACCTCGGAGAAAAGAGCATTACATCACACTCTTACAATGCAGGAGGAGGGGCCTGTTCTCAGAAAGCAAGCTTCAGCTATTTCCCTTTAATTTTCTGCTTGGTTCTGGAGGAAGGTGCAAAAATAACTTGGATTTAAATTTTTAGTGACATGGAAGACGGGGAAAAAAACTGAGAAAACACAGCTTTTTACCTACATTTATTAACATGCAGCTGAATACTTGTTTTCTGAAGAACGCAGAGCAGAAGTCTACAAAACAACAGCAGCACCCAGTATCTTGCATTTGCAAGCGTGCATTCCTAAATATCTGCCCCACATTTTATCAGTCGCCAGACCCGTTAAGCACAGAAAGCTCCCCTCACTTCTAGGCAACCGGACCCGGCAAAGACCATTTTAAAGCCGGCACTGCCCAGCGCGCCGAGCTCGTTTTAAGTCCCGATGCCATCTTCATGGGGCAGCACCATTTGGTCCCAAACGCGGCCGGAGCGGAGGCTCCGGGAAGGGGGAGGGAGCGGCGGCCGAGCCCGCGCAGGAGCCCCGCGGTGCCGGCTGCGCTCGGCTCGGCGCTGCCAGCGCAGGAATCCTCTCGCCCCCGAACCTGGCACTGCAAATGTTTGGGTGCGTGTTTTTTTTTTCCCCTCTCCCCCCTCCCTTCTTTTTCTCTCTGGGAAAGGTGGCCCGGTGAGAACACTTCCCCATCTGTCCCTGGTCGGACCCAGCAGCAGAAAGAATGCAAACCCGATTTTATATATGCAAATTTTTGCAGCAGATTTAAGAGCTGTGGGGAAGAAATCACTGTTTAAGAAGGCCCTATTTAAATAAAACAAGATTTTCAGTACTATCTTGTACTTCGCCAGCTTGGAAAATACAAACGATCTTGTGTAATTTGCCTAAATTACTTATCTCTTTAAAATCTTCAGTACACTTTTACGGAGACCTCCTTACAAAAAGCCCTAAAAATCCACTAAAAGTACTTTACACGTAAAACCAGACATCTGAAGCACGTATTTGTGCCAGGAAAAACACCTCTGCAAAACCACGGATGAAAACAGCCAGCTCAGGCTCCTAAAAATCTACTGATAGGTAAAAACAATAATAATAATGATAATATAAATGTACCACTAACCTCATAAAGTGCAGCAGTGCTTAAATCCAGCGAGTTGAGGCATACAAGGTAGAAATGGAAATGAAAAAAGATCCAAAAATGATTTTGTGTTTGCTTTGTGTTTTGCTTTTTTTTTTTTCTCTTTTTATTTCAAATGTTCAGAAACCAGCAGAGACTCTGTCGGCCATTTTGGCTTGAACTCCCTCTCTCACTCACTCTCCCTCTCGCTCGCTCTCTCCCTCTTGCTCTCTCTAAAGGAAGCAGCTTTTTGTGACCTTCAAATAGAGGCAGGTCATGTGACTCCAGGCGGGCTGTCAATCACCAGACTGGGCCGGCCTACTTCCCGCCTTAAAGGGACAGCGCCCTCCCTGCACCGGAGGGACAACTCCCCGCCAAGCAACACCGTTCTAAGGCGCTCTCCACTCGCTTGGTTCTTCTCCGTTCCTCATGCAAAGGCAATAATACACAGAAAGGGTAAAACAGGCGAGGCGTGAGAGTGTGGAGAGCAACTCAGCTGGAGCTTTTCTCTTTAAAACTAGCTAAAAAGAGAGAAGCCAATTATTCTAATTCTACAGTAAGGTTGCAGAACCCATTAACAGTGAATGATGAATGTTTAAGTCCCACTTGCCACACACTCTCTTCCATGGTGCACTGTGGAACACTTTACTCTAGCACTCAGCCCGAGGAGAAACCACATTTTAAGAAGTACCCCATTCTGATCCAAGGACAAGAAAAGGTTCACCTTCAGTCCAGAATGAATCCAGACTGTGACCAGACTCTACATGACACACACACATTTAAACCTGTGTCCTGGTTTTGTTAAAAAACAAGTTCCTCTTTTAGTGAATTTGCTTGTCAGCTAAAGCCTTCATATTAGCTGCATTTTCCTGGAGAACCAGATACATGTTTTAGTAAACATAGCAATGGAATGCAAAGTTATTGATAAGCATGGATGGACATCTCCCGGGAGGGACAACGAGAAACAAGCGACCAAGAAGCTGACCAACTGTGCATAACATTCCATTCACATGAATACTTCATATAAAAGTGGGAGATCACGAGGATCTCGTCAGACTTTTCCCTTTTGCTTATGGCCGACATCAGGAGAGGACCTTGCTGGTTGTCCCTGCGAACTGAGGCCTAGTGAGAGACTGCATCCAGCTCTGGTTGGCTGCAGAGTCCAATCCAGGACTTTGGGTGCCGGCTCTGCAGCTGTTGAGACTTTCAAGACTGGTTTTGTATATTTTCTCTATTCTCATTAGTAGCATTAGTAAAACATTTTTAATTTTTCCAACTCTTCTCTCTCTGTCCTTTTCCTCCCTATCGCCTGTCCTCAGCGGGAAGGGGGGAGAGGGAAGGGCAAAAGGGGAACGTAAGGGGGAAGAAGAGGTTAATACATCTGCCAGGGTTTTATTGTCACCCCGCAATCTAAACCCTCGACAACGTGAGATCCAGGTTCAGAGGCGTGAACACCTGCAGGACAGCAGAGCAAACCTGGTCTCTCCTACTGCCTTGGCTGTTTTAAGTCTCAGTCTGCAACTCAGTCATCAGGCAGACACTCGACAGCCTCTTCCCACAATTTCCATAGATAAATGCTCCGACAGCTGAAAGAAGAGAATCCCAGCACGTTGAAACAAAAAATTTCCAGGATGTTTCCAGACATTACTATTTCTGCACATTCAAGATAAAGGATAAAGTTCAGAAACAGTATACGGTAACGTGAGTACGATTCTGCGGTGGGACTTGCTCCTGAGTCAGCCCAACACAGGTAACAAACACTTGAACCGACTGCGTAACGAAACCACGTCTGGTGGGATAACTGACAGCAACCTGGGAAACTCACAGGCGCACCCTTGAATTGAGCTCTTAAAATACACAAGTTTTTAATTCTGTACAGTTTTGCACTATAGCTGTGTAGAAAGTAAAAAAGACCACACTAGCAGTAAAAAGCCATCACAGAATGAAACTAATTTGAAAAGTCATGTGAGGGCGCTCCATAGGAATGAATTTGGCAGGGCAGAGGCTGCACACCTTATGAATGAGAACAAAAATTATTATGCAGTATGATAATATACACTAAATCCTTGTTTCAAAAAATTATCAGGAGGCTATAGATGGCAAATATGTGTCAGGCTTTGACACGCTTTGCTCCTACTGCCTTTACGGTACAGGAACTCTCAAATGGAGATTCCACTAGCAAGGGGATTTCTTCAACAGCCTGCAGGGTAACCAGCCCTATATCTATGTCTGCAGGCTCATAAAACTCTGGAAATGGCTAATGCATGCTGCATTTACAGGTACTTAATGAAATAAAAGTAGTCAGATGCCAGGTATTCAGGTTGCTCTCTGTAAACCAGAACAGAGAATCCGCCTGCTGGATGTAACATCTTGCGGTGCTTTGTGGCAGGGCTAATCCACGGCAATTGAAGAAATGTAGTGGAATCTCAGGGAACATATTATTTGTGGCAAAACCCAAAGAGAAGACTACATTTGCTCTGAATATGTAAAGACAAAATCCAAACCAACTGCTAGGCATCGGATTTACACAAAGTTTCAAAAAAGCAAATATATATGCATATTTACAAAACAGCTATCCCCCTTATGAAGAATGGCATTATGTATTGCAGCTGCATGTTCTATACACGTTCACATTGAGTATGACAGTGTGCACTAAGCTACAGATAAATTTACTCCCTCTCAAAAGCCAAATTGTTTTACTTAGACTTATAAATCTTCTTAACTTCAGCAGGGCTTGCCAGCTCTCCATTCTGAAGTCCTGGAAGCTTTTACTTCAAGAATAATACTGTGATGTCTTTAAGCAACAAACACTCACTTGAGTTGCTCTGTATCACGAGTAAATCACCATCAAGGGCATAAAATTTCACCTTGTCAATGTTTGATTGAAAATGCTTTATAAATCAGAAAACTTTTTTTGGGACAAGCAAATAATCAGTGAACCAAAACTATTTGGAGAGGCCAGTATGGGGAACTCTTAAATAACTGCACCAGGGATAAAACATATTGAGTTATTTAGCGTGCTGTTACAAATATATGGGCCAGTTTGTCTTCCATGAAGAACCACGGACTTCACTTGATGAGGTGGAAATTACCCACGTTTTGTCTCTTTTAAAATGTTATTTGGAAGCAACTTCAAAATCCTTACTTCAACATAATGAAATAAATGTTTTAATCGATTTTTTCGACTAAGTTAACAACTGAAACACACCGCATTCTCCATCTCTGTTGGTGTATTTGTTAAGATGGCTCAAAAAAAGTTTGGTTGTTTTGTTTTCTGTTTGGTTTGTGTGTGCTTGTTGATGCATTTTTTGCCCTTTCTTGTTTGTTTGTATGCAGCATTTCCCCAACCAAAGTTGTTGAAGAAAGAGCAGCGCAGTAGTCCAGAAGGCAATGGAGTAGAGCATAATAATACACAGCAAATGTAAAATCTGCACATCCCTTTTCAGAGGGCAATTGCACTTTAAAACCTAACCATTAAGCTTTCTGATGCTAACAGCACTGTTAATAGCTAGTGTTAATAGGTTATATCCTTGTTATGTGCTACTAACTTATCTGATTACAAACACTTCATTTCTAAGCACCTTCCATCTGAGGATCATAAAGCACTTTAAAAACTTTAATGAAGCTTCACAGTGCTCCTCTGAGGACAGTATCCAGTATAAGACATACACATGCGCACACACACACACGGAGATGCTTACAGTCATAGATTCTCTGAGCTTGTATCTCAACTGAGACAGTAGAGGAGTGGTTTTTTAAATTCACATTAAGCTGCATTGTGGTTCTAGTAACAGCTCATTCTTTCTGATGGCCTTTTGATAAGAATCAAACAGGCTTCAAAATTATGTACATGGGCACGCTCCAATGTCCACTAGACAAACTGAGGTATCAACTGTATCCTCCAGTTGTCACCTCAAAAAAGAGACCTGATGTGTCTCATCTGTAGATCTTTATTCAATTTTTAAATGACCTGAGTTCATCCAGTCCATATGCAAAACTTCCTGTCCCATGATCTGGCATTTTGGTTGGGCTCTAAGTCCTACAGTTTGATGCCGTATCTCAGCTGTTTTGAAGACTGCACCCTCACCACCCTACAATACTGCACTCCAGCCACCGGGCTTTCTACATTGCTCATACACATATGGCAATAAATATAACACTTTTTTTCCCCCCTAGAAAGTTCTTCATAGCTGATACTATGAAAGTGAAAAAGTCAATTCGGCTCCTCCTGACACAATTCCTCAGCAGAAACCTCAAATGTTAACAAGTTTCTCATTGCATGAATGCCTTCTCACCAACTGTCCTTTTACCTGCTGGTGAAGAATTTGCTTCCTGAAGAGGCAAAAGGCAGGTTTTTTTGCCAAAGCGAACTGAAGCCTACACACCCTCTCTCCTACTGCAGCTCATCAATTAGATTTCCCTGGACCTCCTTCCCCTAGCCCCAGAAGGGGGTGCGGTAACAGCTACAAAGCTACAAGGCAACTGGAGGCCGATTCCTCCCCAACCAGTCACCAGTGAACCAACCAACCTGGATTACAATCCTGGCAAGCATGCCTCTTCACGTTAACAGGGATCAGAAAGGTCCCTTTGTCTTTCCTGAGTTAAAGTTAAAAGCATAACTCCTAAGGTATGGACAGGTATGTGAGTACTAGGTTACATAGCTGCACCAATTCTAATAATAAAAATCAAGCTAAGAACACAGCAAATTAAGGAACAGAATTGAGTCTTAACTATTCCTTGTGTGCTCTAACAACTGCCATATGATTTATTTCAAGAGAACAATTAAAAACATTAAGATTAAAACCAGGAGTTCAAAGCATCTTACTTCCTGGACTTGTTAACCACCAGAACTTGACAAAGGCTTCTCAGTTCTGGATAAGGGATAGTTCAGATCACTTTTAAATTATTTTCTCTGAACAGACAGAGATGTTCAATGCCTGACACTTCTGAAAAGTGAAGACAATAGCTAAATCTGGCTCTATCAACATACTACTTTTTTTAAAGTCTTCACAGCAATTGCATGTAAACCTATGCGCAAGAGAGACAACCTCTCCTTTTGCAGGAGTGCAAAACTTCAAAGTGTTCAAGAATTCTTCAAGGACAAAATACCCATTCCTAAGGAAAACTAGAGTTTTCTTTCAGGGTTAACCCTCCTTTCACACTTCATAAGTGGCAAAACATTTTATGCTACAGAATTGTGAAAACAGAAATGGCAGGGGTTTTAACTATAGTAACCAAAAGTATAATGTAACTTCTTTCTTCACAGAAAAATACCATGACAAAAAGGGTTCAGCAAAGGAAAAGGTTGCTCTGTTTCTGTAAAGGTTACAACAGCTTTTGCATATCTAACACAAAGGCACCTATCAACACATTTTAGGAATGGGACATACTATTATTATTATTATTATGCAAAACTTACATTGCAATAGTGCTTTGGAGCCATTCTAAAGCTCAGATCTCATTCATATCTTGCCAGGGACAAAAGAAAGAATACAAGGCCTGAAAATTTCACAGCATATGAAGCTTAAGAACTACACGACTTCAAGCCCAAGCCAAAGTTTATATCCTATACATGAATGAAGTGCTCACAGAAAGACAACAAGTCAGAAGGAAAACTTCATTCACCAACTTTGCAAACACTCAGTTTTCCACCTAATTTTTCCTCAGTCTACCACAATGCATTCCCTAGCTGTTCAGCCTATAAATAACCCATCACCATGCCTCTACTTCTTCCATCTCCTCAAATGCCCTTTCAAAACTGAAGATAAAGCTTTCTAGCCGCCTTTTAACAGAGCTGTCCATGAACAAGAGAACTGAAAGCTTATTGCCTATGAATCTCCGCCACACATCAGTGAACCTCTACTGCACTAGTCCCAGCTTCTGGGGCAGCCCGTTCTCCCTTGATGCCAACGCTCCAACAGTATATTAAGTCCTATTGTCAATCACTTCCCATAATTTCTTTCATCTCTTTCAGCACCCGGGCAAAAATAGCTTGTGCAGCAACTAATCTCAAAACATACGTGATTATTAGCTAAAACTGGACAAGAGACTCCAAACTTACTCAGGAAAGATACAGACATGGAAGGCAATTGCATGAGACTTAACTGTTCTAGGAACTGAAAACATTGACACAAAACGTCTCCCATGCAATCAAATTCACCTCTAAATGCTGAATGAGTTTTTATAGCCATATCTGTGGAAACTGAGTATTTTCCAGTAACAAAACATGCAAGGGAACTTGTGCAAACTAGTATTATTAGAATTTGGTTAATCTGCTCCTTACTATAATCTCAGAAGCTGCTTGATTTTGGAGACTATAATCCTATCCTAACAGCTCTCCCTCTTCAATTTCTAACATCCTGTAAACTGCCAAAATACCAATGAAATAGGAAAAGTTTATCCACTTTATGCAATTCTATCTGCATCAGTGAAAATCACTTTCAAATAAGTAGATGTTCAGGGAAACGGTATAGGATATCACTCCACTCCTACATATAGCAAGTGGTTGCTTTCTCATGGTTATTTACAGCAAGTGAATTAGCATGCCAGGTAGACAACTGATTCAACTTACCTTCCATCAACAATAGCTGTTCTTATGCAATTCAAAAGGAGGAATAACCTCACTGGTTCAATCCTTCCTTCCTTCCCTCTGTTTAAGCCTTGAAGCTTTAAACATTTTAAAAGAAATAGCAGCAAACACTTTCATCTGACCAGGCTGGAATAATTGATGAAAAACTTATCTTTCATGTCTATAAACACTTTACCACAACAGGACCCCTTTTTTCTTTGGAGCCTTTAGACATGTTTCTACTGAAATTCACTATGCTCTACTCACTTTGGTTTAGTCTGCTCACACAAAGCAGATTTCTTATAAACACTTATGGGAGGTCTCACAAAACACAAAGACAACTTTTGGACTGAAAGAGTTAGTCTTATTCCAGTCCTCCCCCGCCCCCCCCCCCCCTCCAAAGGAAGCTATACTGCACTTATTTATTATGCGCTAGACCAATACCTCTCTACAAATTGTTTTAACTTGTCTTTAGTTTTAGTGTGGGGAGTTCAATCACTGGCCCGGAAATCTCTGAGCAAAGGAATTTCTGGCATCTTGGCTGGAGCTGGCACCAACCCATTTTCCTTTGTTCTCATTAAAGGAACCATAATATGCTAAGTTAAATTAAAAAAAATTTTAAAACCCAACACAAAACCCCAAAGTAAAAGCAGAATACAAAAGGAATGCATATTCAGTGGATTACTGTAAGAGAAGATCTCCCTAATTTGACTCATTTTTCTAATAAAAGCACTATTTATTGCTGCAAAAATCTGTAAACTGATCTTTCCAAGTGACTTGAACATCTTCCCTAAGTAATTTGCCTTCATGTACAGCCTTTTAGTTTGAAATGTCAGGAAAGGAACAGCTCGCTATCCATGCAGAAAATTCTACAAGCTGTAGCTGTCACATATATTCAAATGCATGCACTGACCTAAAACCAGTATGACCCCCAAATATGATCAACTTCAATGAAGGGCAAAGAGCTCAGCAAACTCCATCTATCTAGGTAGGAGTAAAAGAAATCATACCAGCTCTCCAGATCACAGCATGCCAGAGAAGCAACATAGCTTAAGAGTTCCAAAACATCACTGTAAACAAGTTTTTAATTCATACCATGTTGACCACAGAGTGCAGTATTTTTAGTCATACAAAGCAAGTCATATCTTCTGCATGGAATAAAGAGTTTGCGTTTTTTCTTCCTTCCCTTTCTTTAACCAATAACAGTGAGTTCCTGACGGGTCTAGATGGGATCTGCGACTCCGAACGAAGGTCTTGGGACTTTAAAAACTATTTACCTTTTTTATCCTTTAATGTCTGGTATCTCTAAGCCACCGTGGATAGTCAGGAAACAAGAAGAGAGCACAAACTCTAATATAACATACAACCATTAAACCTTTTTTCCCTTCCCCTCTTCACCTCATTGAAATGAAAATTCAACCATTCATCTGGCTGTACACACAAAAAAAATACATAAAGACTTGAGGGACTTGATGAATGTATTTATTCTTTGGAGAGAATGAAGAATGCACTAAGCAACTGGAAAAAAAGAAGTTTTAGGACTGTACTTCATACACATTTATGAGGCCACTGACTTGTAGTAACAGTCCAAAAAGTGAATCCTTAGCAAATCAAAATGTAGTGTGGCACTAATCTCAGTCTAGATATCACAGAAATCTGTCTAAATTATAATATATTGTTAGATTAAGAATAAACGCAGAACACTAACTTAGGGCTCAAAACTATTAATAGCCCTTAAATGGTTTTGCTTGCTGTTCTTTGAAGTCTGTTATCTCACTCCCATGTAAGGTGTCATCCAACAGTCGCCATCTAAATAGTAATGAAATGCTGAAAAGAGAGCAAAGTCCAGCCACCCATAGAAATGATACATCGGGGGCAGTTACCTCAGGCAGCTACTGAGGAAGTGGCAACTTACGAGAGGGAGGGGGAACAACCACTAAGCAACCAGATCCAAAAACAAAACTTCAGAGACAAGGAACTCGAGAGGTCAATATAGAGTGTCCAGTAGATACTCTGCTTCCTGGAGAGAGGGTAGAGGACAAGAGGTGGAGGGTGTGGTGGTGTCTGAAATAAAGAGGCTCTGGGATTTTAGGAGTTTGATCAGTATGCAAATGCTCTCCCTTTCTAAGTACAGTAAGCTCTTCAAGACAGCAGTAAACCAGAATACCCTCCTTTTTGCTAGCAATCACAATTACTTCTAATGGTAACGATTAGAGAAACTGATGGTATCAAGGATAATGTGACATTATCTACTCTGGGTACTTTGCAATATCATGCGTATGTATCAGCAAGCTGGAATGGAAAATCTGCTTTTCTCTTGTTTTGGAAAGACAACAAACGTAAAGAAGTCTCTTGATCAGATGCAAGTGCAAATTCAGAAGCAGGCTTTGTATGCTTCCTACACAGGACAAATACAGATCTTGGCAGGGTTTGAGGAAGAACTCAAACAAAGGAGCCTGTTCTTACCACAAGACATCTGGAAGAATGCATGATAAAATCCTAGGGAAAAGAAGTGCCAAACTATTCACATTTAGAATGTTCCCTGTCCACAAACCTCTTCCTCTCTCAACATTCGGCAGCAGTGTAGGTTAAACACATTGGGGTAGTAAGTGGGAACTTAACTTCCAAAGTTGACTTTTATCTGGGTGATCTCCCATTGCTTTTTTCCCCTTAACAGTCATCCTGCTTCTGTTTTCCCTTGTATTGAGAAAATACTTGCAAAATAATAGTACACAAACGGTGTGGGTTTGCTGAGGTACCTGAAAAGCCTGTATCTGTTAATGATAAAATAAGACATACAGTGCTATATGCCTTGCTACCTCCTAATCTATGGTTTGAAAGAAAAAAAAAGATGAAATGAGGAATCTTAAAAATAACGAAATTACAATTCAAATTTTTTTCAAGACTAACTTGCAGAAGTGAACGCCTAATTTTAAGTCATTTTTGCTTAGGATATTCAGACTAGACTTTCCCTGTGGGTATTACCTCTAACTTAAATTATAAAAATTTCAATAGATTTAAATATAATATTAAACTGGTAAAATATGGAAAGCAATTGAAGGAACTTCTGGCATTTTCAAGTCCTTAAGTTTTAATTCTTAATTCTGCATATTTTTGTTACATTGTTCAGAAGTATTGTACTGTAAAGAAGTGCAAGCCAGATTTTGCAACCTAACTGACTTACCAGTCTTACAGCTACAACACAGCTGCCTCTACAGATACAGAATTCACTGCTGTCTCATCCATTTCAATCCACTCAATTGCACAACAAAGAGCAATCATCTTCTCCATGCCTCAGGCCCCCCTTATATACACAGGTAGAGTTGCCTTCAAATGCAAACTTGTCCTGCCACTCATTCCACTGCAGGGAGTAAAAAGACTTCTACAATATGAAGGTGATGAAAATATTCCTCAAATCTTAGTTGGACCAGTTTTATCTTTAGACTAATGGTCTTACACCCTCAAATATCTTTTCAAATATCCAAAGACATAAAGGAAAAAAAAATTTCAAAGTTAGTGCTACTCAGATGGCAATCCCAGAGCTAGCCTGAATTATCACCAGGACTGAAGTGTATTCTGATGGAACAGCAATAGCCTGTGACAAAAGTGTCTGGTATGGCCACTACAGACATAGCACATGTGTCTGTGGTGGCTTGTTAGGATGTCAGACAGAGGACTTCAGCGTGGGATGCTTCTTTAATGGGTTACTTATTCTATACACATATAGAAAAATCAGCAACCAAAAAAATCAGTTATGCCTTTATTTTTGAACATAACTGTTGATATTTTCAAGGAAAGACAGAACTTGTCATGAATTTCAAAAGTATTTGAAGTCATACCCAAAATTTATGTACCCCAAATCTGAGATTATAATCTGCATTAGGATTTGGAGGCTACTTTGAAAATCCCAGCATGAATCTTCTGAAAAAAACCCTTCTGCTTATGCTGGTACTGTCAATAAATTTAAAAAATGCAATTGCACTCGAGACAAATCTCAATACCTTCTGTAATATGGAATGTTCCTAAAACATGAAACAATCGCCCCTGTTATGCAAGCATTTAGCCAACCGCTTACTTTAAATTTGTAAGAACAGTGTTTTATGCTATAGGGACACAAGCTATGGCTAGGGTCCGTCATGGGACTTTAACACTGAAGAAACCCTTCAAATGAATACTGTAATACTTCATAACAATGTCTGGCAATCTGACCAACCAAAGCAGACATCTTCAGGATATACTAATGCAGACTTTTTATAGTTTTCAGCAACACTATAAAAGAGTAAGATTGATCATTTTATGCCACTGTGGCAGTGATATTTGTATGTATAACTATATCAACAGTCTGATGAAAGTGAAGGAAGACTGGTTTATTAACTGGGTCCTTAATTTAAAATACAATGAAAGGCTGATAGAGCTTGTGTCACTTAGTTTTAAAAGGACAAAACTAGGCAGAGGAGGTGAGAAGGGGAATAATTTTGCTGTGTAAGCAAACATGGAACTAAGTTTTAATGAAGACAAAGCCACACTTTCAAACATGCACAATGGAAGATGAAAGGCAATGGACATAAATTGCAACAAGCTAAATTCTTACTGAATAGTAGGAATTTTTTTTCACCATGGGAGTGATAAAACACTACAAAAGATTACCCAGAAAGGGCAATCCTGAGAAGTCTGATACAACTTAGAAGTTAGATCTAACTTCAAATCTGGCCCCCCTTTGAGCATTGGATTGGACTAGATGACTTTCAGATGTCCCATCTTAAATTGTTTTATTAATCTATGATTTCTGTTTCCGGCTTAGGTCATTTTAGCTACTGCTTTCTTCTAAGGGTAGTGTCACACAAATCCAGGAAGACATTGAATATTTCTGCTGAAATGTCAACAAATAATGTAAGAGAATATTAACAAATTTTAAATGAAAACTTTGTCATCCTCACTGGTTGCAATCTCTTCCTGGAATTACTGCAATTTTGGAGGTTCTCCTTAAAAATCCTTGTCTCAGAATCTGTACGTTCAACTATCAAGTCAGGGAAAAGGGCCTCCAGTAGGTCTAACCAATGACACTTTGTAACTTATGGAAATGACCTTAATTTGCTGTCTTTCCTACAATATGAATCAATTCCAGATGTACAAACTGACAAGATAGTTGAACTTCTCTCCCATTACTGCAAAACAGCAGGTGGGGAATATCCAGCTGAGTTATTTCAGACAGCAGTAATAGCTTGCCTTACCTTGCTAGTAAACCTGAGTATGAACTTTGCTCACTTTTTGTCTGAATAGCTACTGTCAAATAGACCTCTCTGTGTGTCAGTCAGGAATATAAAAACATTTATTTTTTTTATTAAAAGGATTAGATTTTCATTACACGAACCCTTTCACTAATAGATCAAGGTGCATAAGTTTCTGGTGGTGACAGCAGGAGATGATTTATTAGCACAGGTTGAGTTGCTAATTAATACTCCTAGAACTAGGAGCACAACCTCAATTTAAGGACTTCAGTAGAATTTTTTTTCCTACGTCCAAAAAAGTATAAGGAAAAGCCGCTCTCTGCTCATCAACAGAAGTTTGACTGTTTCGGAAAGATGTTTCTGGATCAAAGTCGCCTCTTTATCTTTGCTCTAGCAGTGAAAAAGTAAAAGCCCTATTACAACTGGTAAGGCAGCAGGAAGCTACTGGCACGTAAAAAGTATTTTGGAGGAAGGTATTTACTCCTTAAGCATGGAAATGAAGACGAATGCCTCTAACAAAACATCCACCTGCAATTGAACAGAACGTTACTGACCTTTCTCCAAACTTTTCCTTTGGGAGGGAAGGGGGTTTCTTACCAAACATTTTAGCCACATAACAAAATAATGTGGCCAAGTGTAACAAACAGTGGTATCATATACCAGAATGCAGAGAGAAAAGAGGAATTTACTGAGTACTTAAAAACTAAGCAGTAACAATTTTTTCAATGAATCCATTGGTCCTCTACCGGAGAAGAATCATAGAATGTCCTGAGGTGGAAGTGACCTACAAGGATCATTGAGTCCAACTCCTGTGCCTGCATATGACAACCCCACAGTTCACACCATGTGTCTGAGGGCGTTGTCCAGGCTCTTCTTGAACACTGTCAGGCTTAAGAAGCAGCAGCATGGACCAAGACAGCCATTATCCAGGCCAAGCAGACTCACTTATTTTGAAGTGTAGGTTTTAGAGTAAGTGGCAACCATCACTGCTGCACAACCTCAGTCTTGTGACACACGTACTGTGCATAAGCTACAAACATCTCACAGGACTTGAGATGAGTACACCCTTTCCATATTTCAGTTGTACTAAGGATTTTGAATGGATAACTTTTCTTCTTCATAATTAGCTTCAACTGAAATCAATTACACTCATGTTCTAAATGATCAGTTGAAGATTTCTTGTATGCAATCTAACAGCATATATCAGCAGACCACAGTTCTCAGGTATAATCTACTGTTCAGCAAAAAAAAAAAAATCTCAAAATGCTGCAACGTTAGTACAGTAAGTCTACCCAACAGAACTGTTCAATTCAGCAAAAGAAACGCTTGCAAGACTGAAGCTGTTGCTGTTTTGTGTGTTTCCCAATACTCGAAGGTACTCTTGCAATGCCAAGTTTTCATCCCTGAGTAAAACTGAGTGAAAATAGTCTGTCACATTGCAGAAATAAAGTATCAGAAGTCATCCATGGATGACTTGTAATCCCTTATGAAGCTGTACTTTAGCAAAGGAAATTTCATGTGAAACTGTGGCTAGGTAAGAACTACTGCTTCCATTGAAAGTCTTTCAGAATTATCTTTTTATTTCTGTTCTTTCATCGCCCACTCAAAATTAGAGTCCTTGAAATGGGCTTGCCTAGGAGGTTAACACTGGCTGACTGTGCTCAAGCACTCTGGTGCAAGCGAGCTCCCTTGCAGGTCAGTTGGCCAAACTGTATCTTGTGAATAATTCCTCGACAATCTCAGTACAGAGTTTCCCCAGATCAGGATGCCTGTGAAAGGCAATTAAATTAACATGGCCAGCTTTTCAGGAAAGTAAATTAGAAACACTAAAAAAAAAAAATCCCATCTGCATGGCTATAGAGGCAATAAACTCTAGAAAGTCTGATGAGCAGCTAGAAAGGGAAGGAAGCATCTCCAGCTGTTTTCGTAGTTAATGTCTAACTCTACATTCAAACTTACGATCTACTTTTCACTAACAAGCTCCAATTTTATTTAAAACCAATCAGGAGGACAACAGTAAACACAGGTACACAGAATCATTGCAGGCAGAAGGGATCTCCAAGATCATCAGTCCCCCTCTTTTGCTCAAAGTAGGGTTAACTACAATAGGTTGCTCAGGGTTGTGTCCAGCTGGGTTTTGAATATCTTAAGACAAAGGTGGCACACCTTTTCTGCGCAACATCTTCCAAAGGTCTGACCACATTTCACAGCTTAAAAAACAAAAAAGCAGCAAAGCCTTTTTTTCCTTTCGTTTGAGAGGAGTGTCCTGTATTTCAGTTTATGCCCATTACCTCTTCCCTCCACCACCCTCAACTGTGAAGAGTTTGGCTCAGTCTTCCTCAGTCTCCTCATCAGGTGATATTTATGCACATGCACACAATCCTACCCTGAGTCTTCTCAAAGCTAAACAGTCCCAGCTCTCTCAGCTTCTCCAGTCCCTCTCTGTGGCCCTTCACTAGACCCACTCCAGGATGTACAACTAATGCCTAACACAAGTAAGTAGTAATACAAAAAGGTAAGTTCATTTTTTTCTTTTATTTCAAGATCTGCAGCCAAAGATTTGAAATCAATGCAGCTTTTTGGAGTTACTTAAGAATACAAATTACTGATCGTTTGTGTGATTATCATTAGTTTATCTCAGATGCCAGATCCATGTGACTTACAAGAGGTAAGCTCTACCAAGGCAATTTTGTTCGGTAGTTGAAAATTTGAGATTGTAGGTAGAAGATTCAAGTGACTACTTCAAATTTAAGAGCAATTCTCACAGTAGGACTTTGCTGGCATGCTACAGTTGCACAAAACAAGTATCTTGATTTCTTAGCTGCATTACTAAAATTGCACATTTAGACTTCTATCAAAATATTATTAACAACACTATCAAGAATGATACTTCTTAGGGCAGAATCTGTATGACAAGATCCCAGATGCCATCTGAACACAAACACATTAGTTACAAAAATAAAAATCCTGCCTACCACTGATCTCATATTCTCTAATAACCACCATTTTAGAGAAGAGACAATGTTGTAAGGCACATGAAAAGCTCTAATTAAAAATCAGGTCAACTGTAAAGTAATTCTGCCTTCCACTTGCACCTAAAATAAGACAGCAAACACAAGTCTATGATAAATCCAATACAACATCCCTCATATTATTCACTACAATATCATGATTCATTATTCTACTAGATATCTAAAGAACCAATTCCAAAAAACAGAAGTCTAACCCTTACTTTTAATTTCTGCACTGATTTTTCTTCTGGAACTTTTAGAAAGTTACTATTTCAACAAGCTGTGTATTTCTGGGTACCGCAGTAAGCTGGGCAGTCTGAATATAAAGGAATAGCAGAATTAATTCCATGATGCAAAGAATGTGCATGTTCAGCACTAGAACCTCCCTGAACTCATTTGGACTACCTCAGAAAGTTTTTCACTGCTGCAGAAGCAGTGGACTTACAGTTGCTAGCTTATTCAAAAGGTAAGGAAGACCTTCACCCCAAGTCAAATCCCAGCCTTTCTGCAACCAGTGTTCTGCTGATCAATGAGAATTTCCTCCTTCTTATGAAGGTACATCCAGCTAGGCACAGGAAAAAGTGCTCTGTGCTGTGTATTTCCCAAAGATCATCTTCTTGCTTGCACCAAAAGGCAGGTCACAAAATAAAAAAATAATGATATAAAAATTGAATTACAATGGCATTAACTAAAGAAAATAATATGGAGGACAACTATCACTGCAATACTTCTAGGAGAAGACTCTGTTCATCCCATCTGAACAAAAACCCATGAAAAAACTCAACCACTACTGGATTTCATGAAGTCGTATGAAAAAGACACTTTCTGTATGCCTTTTGCTTAAGGAAATCTGTCATTTTCTTTTCTGATCAAGCTGCTTTCCCTAAAGAACTAATACTAGCATCTTAAACTGCTCATCCTTGAAAAAGCATTTTGTTTATAATTTCTGTTCCTTTATTAAAACACAATCTAAAGAAGTAAGACTTGTATTTCAAAGAGGACCAATCTACCACATGCACACCAAAAGGAAGGCCCTGGTTCTATCATATTTCATGTTATTTCAATGAAGAAAAGCTGTATAAAAACTTCATGTACAAACTCACTACCTCAGTGCCAAGCTTCCAGAATGTTTCCTTTTATAATAACTTCTGATTTACCATCTGAAAGTGCAACACATATTTCTATGGTTTTAAATTTAAGGCAAGTCAACATCCTGCCTTCTTTTTTTCAGTCACCATCCACTATTATATATGGATACTTAAGGAATCAAAAGGGCAAGCACCAATGAACAACCAATGCTCCCAGCACATTTAAACAAGAGTGCTTCACACCATTGACTATGGTAAGGCCCTTTTTAAATAAACGTGTGACTCACTGTTTGTTTTCTTCACCAGGAGGTGGAGTCTTGCCATGCCCCTCCATTACAAAATCCTCATGTTCCATCTGCAAAGGCAAGCATTGCAGGTCAGAAATTGGTGGAACAAAACGCACATCACCTAAAGTGGCCCTTTTCCATGCGCAACAACTTAAGACAACCACTCACAGTGGCTGGTCCAGAACAGGTCACATAGCTTCTTAGCAACATATGTACATCTCCAACCCCATTGCTATCGTATCATTTTATAGCACAATTTTCAGAAAATCTTACAGGGGGAAAAAGAATGATTTAATGGCTATGGCGGAAGATTATCAGTCAGGGTATCTAGGTTCTAAGTTTTGTTCTGTTCTGGGCCTGCTTTATCATCCTGGGTAAGTATGGCTTCTACCACTTCTTCCTTACATTTAAAGCAGGAATTCAGCAGTTATGTCTATCAACATCTCTGGAGAAAAAAAATACAGTTTTCAAAGAAATTTATTAACTAAAGAAAGCAACTACTGCAAAAGCAGAGTACTTCTTGTGAAATAAAACAACTTTTATATGAAAAAGAGACATTCGGTGCTCACACGTACTTAGTTCGCAGGGTAAAAAAGAGGCCTAAGGGAACCTCAAATAGATGCTGTTCCAATGACAACATAAGGTAGGCATTTCCTTTGGCTCACATGTTAAAAGATTCCAAGGGCACTAAGGAAGCTTTCTGCTTAATTGTTTGCTTTTAAAATACAGTTGTAGCATACATTTGCAGTAATTTCTTTAGCCAGAAATATTTAGATTATATTTGATCATTAATTAATTACACATTCTTCATTTAATTACTTCATTTGGCCAGAATTTCCTGCACAGGTAGCAAAATATTCTTCTCTTTATACAAAAATTCAGACACATGCACTTAATATTTTATATAAACATCCAGATATACAGTTAGCAATGCTCTACTTCACATGAAGCCAGCAAACAGGCCACACAGCGGCACTCAACAAGCCATACAACAAAGCAACTAAATCATAATCACACACAAATCCATGATCCACTACATTAAGCCAGAAAGAGGAAGGAAGCACTATTCAGTCAATAAAGATAACATGGTTTAGTCAGTCTTTGAAGGAGTAAAAAAAAAAAAAAAAACCAACTAAAAAAAACACACACACAAAAAAACAAAAACAAAAACAAAAAACAACAACAAAAAAAAACTAACAAACCCAAACCAACCCAAAATCCAGCAGCCACTTTCTCTTGTGCCCCTACCCTCCCCCAAAAGAGTCAAGTTTACTCATGTGTACCTTCATCCTGTTGACAGGTCAAAAACACTGGCAAAAAACCACTATCTGCATATTGACATCTAACAAGGATAACAGAAGTTACATTATTTGCCTGCACAGACACAGCCCTAAGCAAAACCACAAATGAACTGAGAAACTGTTTAACTGTGAGATGGTAATGACATCCAGGAGACAAGACTGTCAACCAAATAGGTGTAAGGTAATTTCATATTTGTAAACACGTACTCGTGCGACCCACAGTCAAAACAGCATTTTCATTTAAAAGTAATGTTTGAAAGCAATAAAATTTTGCATTACAGTTTTGTGAGTAACTTGGACTTTCATCCACATATTCCCACCATATCAGACACACTGAAACCTATGTGCATCTCAGTCCATACCTGAATCTCAAGAGCTCTAACATCTGGGTGCAAAACAGAAAGGTATTCATTCCGCTAATTCTTTTGTCGCAGATGTTAAAACATAAGTTTGATAACTGGTAGAACGGGTACAGATTTGTGGACACACAGTGAAAAAAACCACAGTTATATGAGTGAGGGTAAATGTTTAAGAGTTAATCTTACATAACCTGAAATCAGGGTGTTTTAGCCTGTTGCTGGTATGAGACAGGTACAACTCAGATGATGGCAAGCAAGGGAATAGTTTGTGGTCAGTACTGGGAAGAAAAGTGAAATACAGCCTCAGTGCCAATCCAACAAGATTCCCATATAAAATAGAAAATCAATTTAATGGAGATATAGAAAAGGAGAGATAATAAAAATTCAAGTATAAAATGGGAATTATTTTAAAACCAACAAAAACTTAGAAAGGAATAAGAAATTATTTTATTAGATCATTAACAATAAATTTGAATGAGAAGCAGAACATCTAGACAACCACCACCAGGACAAGGCAACTGCTGAAGTACAGCCAATAAAAGGCTTGCTTTAATATGAATTTTATATGAAGAATGCTAGTGACATAGCTGCTCCAAACACATTATCATCTAATATGTATATCTATCAAAATTACAATTTCCAAGAGAAGTGGGTAAATAATTAAGACAAAAAAAAAAAAAAAAAAATCACCTGAGCTAGAAACAACAAGATTGTAGGTCCACGCACAATCTGTTTTAAAGCAACTAGAAAATTCCACCTACTTTAAGAAGTGTTGATCAGCTTGCTCTACTTCAGACAGTAAACAGAAGTATCTAAAATGACTAAAATCGGTACCATAGAAAACTGTGCTGGGTCAGCTGAGACAGGGTTAATTTTCACAGGAAGCTGTGAGGGTACACAGCCAGGACAGCTGATCCAAATTACCCAGAGGGATATATAATACTGTATGACATCATGCTCAGAATAAAACTGGGGAGCACCCACTGCTTGAGGGGAGTTGCTGCAGTCTGGCGGCTCTTGGTTGTTTGGACCAGCAGTGCGGCCTGATTGTGTTTGGTGCAAGTTGCTGTCCAGATCTCTATTGTTCTGGGACAGGACAGGACCAGGGGGTTCAGGGATAGAATGTTCAAGTGTGAGCTGCAGATCAGTGTTTGTGATCACTGCCAGGGAAATCACTACTTGGGAGCGGACTGTGCATTGGTGTTGCCACATGGTGAGTGACTGCATTGTGTATCCCTCGCTTTGTATATTCTATCATTGTTATTACTGTTACTGTTTGCCTTTTCCCTTTTGATGTTCTGTTAAACTGTTTTTATCCCAACCCACTAGCTTCCCCTTTTGTTTCCCGATTCTCCTCTCCATCCCACAGGGGAGTGAGGTGAGCAAGCAGTACGTAGTTCTTGTTGCTGGCTGGGGTTAGACTACAACAAGAAGTGAAGAAGATATCGTACAATTATGTCAGCACTGGGGAAAAAAAAAAAAAGGCTGGGCTTCATGTAACTTAGAGAAAAGCAATGACAAAGTTTTTCATGAGAAATCCACCAAGAAAAATCAGTCACAGAGTGAGAAAGTACTCAGAAACAGAGAAAGTGGTCCACACACAAAATAAAGATTAATTGGTAGGTTTTCACTGATGAAAAAGCTAACAATAAAATGCACCAAGACACTAAAAGAGGACATGGGAACTTCAAGAAATTGAGTATTAGTGAACTAGGAAAAATATGCCTCTTTAAAATGAACAACTGGACTGGCAGGACAGTTGGCTAGTGAGGCTCAGATGGTGACAGTTACTGTGTTGTATGCTACCTGGAGGCTGGTATCAAGTGGGGTGCTTCAGCGGTCTACCCTAGGACAAGTCCATTAAACAACTTTACCAATGACTTGAAGGGCCAGGTAGGGTGTACTCTGGTCAGAATTTTAAGATAATGCCTAACTGGGGTGAAGAGGTTAAATCAACAGGTCCAAGGGCAGGGCTGCTGCTCAGATGGACCTAGAGAGGCTGGAGGAATGGACCCTACAGGGACTGTATGAATTCAGACAGGACAAACACAAAACCCTGCACCTGAGAGGCTTTGGCAACCATACACTGGAGACTGGCTGGGGAGCAGTTCTGTAGAAAAGGTATTGGCAGATAGCAAGCTGACCATGAGCCAATAATGTGCCCTGGCAGGAAAAGTCAACAGTAACCCAGGCTTTATTAAGAGCATTGCCAGTAGATGAGGGACCTGATTATTGTCTCTACTCAGTGCTTATTATTCCAGGTATGGTCTAACATACCTGATTTTGGGCCCCTGGTACAAGAAATAAATCCATAAACGGGATGCAGTAGGACATCAAGATGCTTAAGGAGCCAGAACACTTGTCCTGTGAAGAGAGGCTGAGGAAGCAGGGCTTGTTCCACCTGGAGAAGAGGCAGCTTTGGGGAGACCTAACAGCAGCCTGTCTGTATCTAGGAGGAGGTCAGCAAGGAGTCAGACTCACCACAGTGGTGTGCCATGACAGGACAAGGAACAATAAGCATAAGTTGAAACAAGGTAAGTCCAGACTGGATAGAAGACAACTCTTTCACTATGAAGACCGTGAAACACTGGAACAGATAGCCCAGAGACGTTTTGTAGTCTCCTTGCTTCAAGGTTTTCAAGGCCAGACTTGATAAAATCGCTTGTAACCTCGTCTGACCTCATAGCTGACCCTGCTCAGAGCAGGTCAGTCTAGAGACCTCACAAGGTCCCTTCCAACCTGAATTTCCCAGCAATGCTATGAACACAAGAACAGATTCAGTTTAATGCTGAAAGGTAACACATAGGAGAAAAAAAACCCTATCAAATTCCCAATCCAGGAAGAACCTGCACTTCAGTGTAGAAAAGTCTAGGAAAAATATCTTAGAAAGTTACATAATTAAAAACAAAAACAAAAACAACAACAACCACCACACAAAAAAAACAACCACCAAGAAAAATTAAACTATGCTGAACTGTAATACAGAAAGAAATACTGAAATTATGGTAGCAGAACCATAGTATGTCCTCTTTTAGAATACTGCCTATGAGTACACGTAGTAAAGGCTGAATACCCTTCCACAACACTCTAAAAACATGAGAGCTCAGAACAAAGAAAGGTCTGAGGCAGAGGGAAGATTTTACATGAATAAAATCCAACATTTGGGCTGCAGATGAATCTCCCTGAATGCAAGACAAGACATTACTGAGGCATACACAAAAACGGCAGTTTGACAGTCTTGTAACAAATATCACCCCTTTGCTACCACAATACAAATAAAACCCAACCCACTCAAAAACAACCAAACAAAAAAACCCAACCAACCAACCACAAAAAAGCAACAACAAACCAAACACCAAAAAAACCCAACCCAAACCAACCAAACCAAAAAACCCCACAAAACCAAAGAAAAACCAGAAAAGGATATAGAATTATTTGGAAAATATACTATTAAGCAGGCAAAAATTAGTTGTTGTACAAACATAAATTACAACATCAAATTTCACAAGTCCTCATGGATTTTATCTGTGAAGATTTGTGTATTAGAGGATTACAAACCAATAGCAATATAAGCTTTGCTATTTCTGGCAATGAGATAGCTTTTCTGAAGGAAAAGTGGTTACATATAAGATCATTCTACAGGCCTGATCCAGTACAGCAATTTTTGCATTACTCTTTTTGTAGAACCTTGTCTCTCATTTTCTTTCGCTTCCCTGTATATGTTAAACAATTTCACGATCAGTGATCTATATTTTTCACTTTGAAATAGATAGCCTAGCTATCTATTCATTAAAGTTATTTTTGAGATCCAAAAAAAGTACTTTAAAATATTTAGGTCTTTTTTCCCCAATGACAACAGTAACACATCATTGTACAAAGAACGAGAACACAATATTTTATGGTTTTGATTAAGTGACTACCTGAGGATGAACTGAAGAGAGGGACAGCATATAATAGCCACAGTTAGCTGAAAATACTCTTTTTGCCTGCACCCACAATTCTTAATAAATTCCTGTGCACACTTCTTCCCCACATCTCTCAGTTTCTTTTTCTTCACTCTGTCATCACCGTGTCATGTCCAGCACCCTTTTAATCTTCTTCTTAAGGAAGCTGGAGCCCAGAGTCCTCACAAAGTTTGAGCAATACACAGCATACAGCAACCACAACAATTCTGGTTAAGTACAAGCATTCTGAAAATGCCTTTTCTAAGTCTTCAGTCTCTCTAGACTTAGACCACACATAGGAAAAGCAGTTGTCCTGAACGTGTACGGAAAGAGTGGAAGGTCAACATAAGACAAAACTCTGGCACCTATTGTATTCCTCCTAAGAAAAGAAGGTGGAACAGCAAAAGATCTGAGACACTTTAGTTTCTCTTCAAAGGACTGCAGAGGGAGCCATTGATTCCAAAAGGAGGAATCAAAGGAAGTGCACTCCACACCTGTTTCTCCTGGCAAGTGATGGAGAAGGCTTCAAGATTCTGGCAGCTGGAAGCAAGAACCAGAAATAGACCCTTAAACAGCAGGGGGGCAATTAAATAGAAAACTTGCATTTAAAAAGGAAAAAAAAAAGAAACCACAATTTGTTGAAGTCCATATTTTATTATTTCAAAACTTTTTTTCCTTAAAAATCCAGGCACCTGTGAATATCCAAATTTTGACTAAAGCTTATAAGTTGAGTGTTCTAAATAACAACAGACAAATTGTTTCATATAGGTTAAAGCTATTCACCATTAGACACTCAATACTTAGTTTCTAGAAAATGAAATATACCAGAAGCAGCTTAGACATAAAAACTTTTAATTTTTTTTTTTCTTCCAGGAGTGCAACACCTGTTACTGCAGTTTCATACTACTCTTTCTAAAAATACCTTCAGTAAGACCTTAATGGATTTGATTAATGAGTAAACCTAATCTGCAGTTCCAAGATAAAGTCAGCCACACTTTGAAGGGTCAGAAAGTTTCAAGGGCAAAAGCCTTATCTTTCCTGAATTCTGATGTCAGAAAGCACATTTTCCTAATGAGCTTCTACACCTTCATTAGATATCCTAACTCACCAAAACTGGACTGAGCATAAAAGAAACCAAATATTGTCTCGGGAAAAAAGACAGATGCTTGTAAGAAATCCTAGATTTACTATGAAAAGCTATTAATTCTAAACAGTATTTTGTCTTTTTGCCTTCACCAGTTATAGAAACATACTAATGCAGCTTCATCAGAGAGCTACCATCACCACCTTTTCCCACTCATTCCGTAGCTCCTTTTCATAGCTGTGATTTTTTTTCTCTTCTATTTTCATTAAAAAAGACTGCAACCAACCACCTGAGTGAACAGGAGATGAAGACTTTTCAGATTTTTTTTAATTTGCTGGCATCTCAAGCACACATGAACTGAAAACCTTATCTGAGTTACAATGAGACTCCAGTAAGGATCAGCCAAGGCCAAAAGCTGCTTTCCGCAGGTTGCAGCAATTTATTTCCAGGGCTTTATGCTACCTGCTAATTTTAACACAGCTACTGCAGACTCATCTCAAGACCGAAAAAATTGGTGTTTTGTCATAATTACTGCTCTAACACCAGTGTATCTTCCCCATAACCAGCAGAAAGAGTGCTACTGGAAACAGCAGCCGTCAGCATTTCTTTCATCTCACTAATACTTGCTTTAAGTAGAATTGCACAACCTAATCATTAAAATCCAAGCAATTAGTCACTGGTCACTATTGCTAACAGTGGAAAGCCTGTAAATGCCAAGCAGTTAGAAGAACTTGTTAGAAATCTCAGAGACAATTTGAGGTCTAACAGGAATGTAATCACTACTACAAACTAAAGGAAAGCCGAGTCAGCCCTCTGCCTGGCTTTATTATGAGCACTTTGCACAAACTGCATCAGGGAAAATTTTTCTCATTAGCAAAAGATTTTAATTAAATTTTTAATTTAACTTCTTTTAATAAAAATCAACGCAACTTAGCTGCAAAATTGTTAATAATTTCTTAGGAATAAATTGTGTTAAGCTAGCATCCCAAAATATGAATAGCACAAATTGGTTAGCAAAATTAGTCTCAACATACACTTTTTAGATTAAACCTTACTTTCAGTATACAGATGTAAGCATTAAAAATACACCTTAAGAACACTTAAAAGAAATAAAATAATAGAAAAGAACAGTTCCTAAAATGACAAAGAGCAAAGTATTTTTCTGATCCACACAAAGGAATGTCTTACAGAAATAATATGCATTAAAGGTTAACTGATTTTTGGGGTCTCTTTCAGGATTTTGTTGTATTGTAGAGCATTGTGATATTCCTACATTTTCAATTGAACCTTTTTTCTCTCAATTTTTACAAAACACAGTCTCAGTATACAAAAGATACCAACACAAGATGTGAACCATCTCCTAGCTCACTGTTTTCTTGAAGTTTCTCATCAGCATCTAGATTTAGCATTTTAATATTGTTACTATCACACAGTCCTAACTGGTTTTCCCATTAGTGAAAAATAAGTGCAAATTTACTATTCTAATCCTGCTGCTAAGTCACACATCACATTCAGCACTTCCCTGCTCATCATTCTGAATGCTGACACTTAAACCAGACATAATTACTTTTTAAAATAACTTATCTAATACCTATGTTTGGTATATGCAACATAATGGTACTTTAATTCCCGACTCAAGTGTTACAACATTAACTATAAATGTCAACATGTTAACATATACCACTATTAAAATGTGCATTATCCTCATAGAACAAACCTGCAGCAGTGCTTAAAGCACTGGAAGCTTTGCTTCTCCCTCCAGCTGTCACTCATTAATCAGCTGCACTTGCAGAAATAACCTATGGCCCATTTTCTATATAATTTTTACAACGTTTAGGTTACATTATCTAATATTCTGTGAAACACCAACAGCTTAACATGAATTCCCTGCTAAGCTTAAAATAATTTTGCGAATATTGCAAAAACAAGTCACACTTCAGAAATGCTGAAAAGGTCAGGACCTCAGCCACATTTAATACAGTATATATAAGAAAGTTTGTTTGTTTTTTTTTTTTAAATGCATTCATTAGCTGCAAAATATTTCAAATACAACAGCTCATATGTGTATATACATATAAAATAATTAATCTGAATCTTGCTCTGAAGACAATTAGAACTATCCAGTTGCTTGCAGCAAGATACTGTTTTGCCATCAACACCTTCGAACATCAGAGATGTTGAAGTCACTAAGTTATGGTATGACAGGATATCTAGAACTGCTATTTGAAAACTTCAACTCTGAAGCTGCCAAGGCAGCTTTGAATAATAGTTTGGCTATCTCAAATACAAAATGCATAAAGCATTCTGAATGTAAGCAGAAGTGCTCTCCTCTTCCTGCACCACAGCTGATAATGCACTTCATCCATTTCTTAGTGTGTTCTGCACATAAATAGTATGGATTCCAGAAAAAACTTTATTTAGTAAGACACAAAAATTTCCCATGTTTTATTTAACTGACTTTCTGTATTATTTATTCTTCAGCTAAAGATCATTAGAATTTCACAAGCCATGGATTCTTGCTAACTTCCACAACTCTGAAAAAACCTTCTCCATTTCCATAACAAATTTTTTACATTTTCCATTTGGGGCAAAAATCTGACCCGAAAGCCCTTGAACAGTTCACCCCCACCACTACATTGAACAGCCACTCACATGCAGCCCAATGACTCCATTTGCCAACTCATTTTACAGTTAATTTCCTACTTATGGTGCAGACACTCATGAACAAGTTACAGCAGTTTAAACTGACATCTCTAAGTGGCTGATATTTTAATATCCATGTTGATAACATGTTTTCTCTCTTCCTTGTCAGGGTGGTTAACTGTTCTTCTCCACTTTGATTGGGAAAGCTAGATGATGCATTGTCACAAAAGGCCAACAGGCACAAACAAATAAGAGCATTTTTGATGTCTCACAAAAGCAGATTATGATCAGAATCGACTAAAAATAAATTAGACTTCTGCACTACACATTCAGTCACCTTCACTGCCACAAATATTGTTTTCTGCTGTTTGCTGGGAGCAACTGAGTGACATAAACCAGGCACACACAAAGAGGTGCATAAATAATTCTGCCTTAAGAGATATGACCAGACAGGCAAGGAAGTGAAAGAACTAACTTTCTTTTCTGTGTTCACAGAAGAGAAATCTATTGTGTGGATTCTAACCACACGGAAACTGTCAATGGCCCAGAAAGTTCCTGAGCAACAAACAGGTGGAGGCTGAGAGCAATTCTGTAGTAAGTATATATTAACCCTGCTTTAAGCCTGTCTTAGGCATCCACCTTAGACCACTGTCAAAAGGAGAAGGAATACAGACTGTTCATACACTTCAAAACCCTGTATCTGTTGAAGCCTATCAATATGATTTCAGAGTACTTTCTTGGCAACCTGATTTCATACAGGCTTATTGCATCTGTACACAACTATTGTATTATGTTCTCCCTTCTTCATAATACTCTGTCTTATCTACTATCCAAATGTCTTGGTGAACAGACTTTAAACAAGTGACAGGAGATGTTGCAATGCTTTTAATGTTGCTTTTACCCTCAGGGGAGTTGACATTGCATAATGCCTTTTTGCAGAGTTCAAGTGTTCTTAGTTGTCCACACACTCTTTTATCTACTGTAATGCTGAAGACCTGATGGCAAGAATAATAAAAAAAAAGCTCTTCTCTGCAAAACCCATATCCACTTCTTCTATACTCAATGAGAGAAGAAAATAAATTGATGAACTGACAAATTCATACCTGAAAAGAGAGAAATCCTTCAAACTGTGTGCCAATAGTACAACCACATCAGAAGAGATACTCTGTAAGCAAAGCCACAAAACAAAGTCCCTGACTGTCTGTCTCCAAAACCATAGTGGAAATATAACACTTCAGCTATTCAGCTATCAAATGCAAAACTGCCTTTTTTTTTTTTTAGGCAAATGTTATTTGCTTTTTTGTCTGTTTTGCAAATTATTATAAGTTGCTGTAATCAACTGAAGAAGAGGTGCTATTGGTTGAGAAAAAAAAACGAGAGAAAATTTATGAAAAAGAACTTTTAAAAGAATGGAAAAGATCAGTTTTATTTAACACTGAAGCATTTTTTCCTTTGGAAATCAGAGATAGAAACCTGTTCACTGCAGTGACATTCCATGCCATTACATTTCCTCCACATGAACAGTACATATGAAAAGGCTGGATCAAACGACTGTATGATGACAGTTCTTACAGATCTCAAAAGTCAATTTGGCAGATGATGGTATTTTCCAGGGGAAAGAAAATACAACATTGTATAAACCACCTCTCTTGTGCTTCAAAAGCACTTCAGGGTATTCTGAGATTAGAAACCGGAGAGTCATCTTTCAGTCTGGTATCTGTATTTCAGTAGTCTTCACTATGGGTAAGCAGGTTTCAAACGAGCAATCCATCTTGCCTCTATAGAAAACAGACACGCAACTGGCAAAATCTTGCACTTGATCCTGAATTTCTTTAAAAATGTCCAAGCTGCTAAGCTATCAACAGCATTCCTTTACAGCAGTTCAAGTAGCACTGGCTGTTTAATTCCCACATGCTTTTTTGCAAAGTCCTCAACAATTTTACCTTGTTTATAACTGCTGTTCTATAAAGCCAGTAGACCTTGATAACATACTGTACTGGTTTTGACTGGAATAGAGTTAAATTTCTACATGGTAGCTTGTACGGGGCTATGTTTTGGATTTGTGCTGGAAACAGTGTTGATAACACAGGGATGTTTCAGTGACTGCTGAACAGGGCTTGCACAGTCAAGGCCTTTGCTGCTTCTCACACCACCCCACCAGTGAGTGGGCTGCGGATGCACAAGAAGTTGGGAGGGGAGACAGCTGACCCAATGATCAAAAGGGATATTCCACACCATATGACATCATGCTTAGCAGTAAAATTGATGTGGTGGGGGTGGGTGGGGGTGTGAGTGGAGGTTGGCAGGGGCTCCCAGTCCTCAGGGGCTGGCTGGGTACCGGTTGATGGTAAGCAATTGTTTTCCTGTTTTCATTTTGCATAATTTTTTTTCTTGGATTTTATTTTCCTCTCTCTCTCCCTCTCCCTTCCCCACCCCCAACCTTACTTAGAAGAAAAAAAAAAAATAAACTGTCTTTATCGTAACACAAGTGTTTTCTTACTTTTACCCTTCTGATTCTTCCCCCCCCATCTCACTGATGGGGTAGCGAGTGAGCAGCTGTGTGGTTCTTAGTTGCCAGCTGGGGTTAAATCACATAAAATAATTTTAGCTTTTTGCTACAATGCCCTGAAATTTTGAAATCCAAAGTTATTAACTCACAAACAGGTTCCCCATCACCCTTTCCCCCTCAAGTAGGAAGGTCCAACCATGTAGAGTTTTGTAGGAAAGTGTTATTAGGTTCTTTTGTTAACCACAATATTAAAGTTCAAGAGAAAAACTAACCCAAAATTTCTGATTCCTTTGACAGACTATGTTAATTCCTTTTTAAAACAAAAGTAAGCCATAACATTTTTACAAGCTTTAATAACATGTCATTAAAGGGAGGACCACTTTATTGACTTAAGATTTAAAGTAATTTTGTTCTTTACTGAGAGATGAATGGATTTTTCTTTCTTCTAAATACACGATACGCAAAGATTTTGGTTTTGAAATTACTCTCCTAAGGAGCTGCAACATCTTCAGGCTAGAAAAATTAAGCTAGCAGAGCACGATGAAGATGACATCAGTTTCTGTTGTGAAAAACTGTCTGTGTGCTCAGATCAGTTCTTAAGCTGCTGCCTTTCAGGAGAAAGGTAAGTTAAATGTCTTGTTAGGCACAATACCTCTCTCCTTCTAAAAGACTTTACAAGATACTTTTTACAAAGACTGTAGGAACTCAGTATAGTTGTAGGTTAACATTAGAAATATTAGCTGCTTTTACAACTCACATTCCAGAAAAATGATATCCTGTATATCAGGGAACAGAAATGTTGGAAGCTCCACAAGTAACCCACCAGACAACATAAAAAATTAATAAACTAATACATTCCAAAAATGAGGTGACAAACAAACATGACTTCCCTGGAACCAATGGAGAGGCAACAGCCACATGAGTAAACTGAAACCTACTCTGACTTACCAGGTATTCACAAGAAAGTACACTGAGGTTGAAAGTTCACCTCATTGTAACAAACCAAAATTGTCAAGAGTAGCAGGGATTCGTACTACAGAGAAACCATCAAGTCTGAAAGCACTATTAGTACCAGGCCAGTACTAAATTGGTAAACAGCTTTTTTTAAACTACAGTGATAAAGCATTTTGTTAATTACATTACTATATAGGACTTCAGCTTGAGTTTTTAAAAGTTATTTAGTGCCATCTGAACAGAAACTCAATTCTGTATCACTAAGTAGTATTATAAGCCTCAAGGTTTTGGATGCTGTGAACTTTAACTACCCAACTAAGATCTTCTTTCTACTATATGAATTCTAAATCCCACATAATGAAAGCACCGGCCTAACTTTTGCACTGTCATCGGCATCAAGCAACATCCACTATCAAAAACTGAGCGTGACTTATGCATAAATGCAGTTAGTGAACACTCGCACTTTCAAGAAAGTATCTCCTGACTGGCAACACTCCCTTCTAACACTTTCTTCTGAATTTTAAGCTTCTGTTTCTAAATACAAAAACACATAACTTAACAAATAAAAATACTACTCAGGCAGGCTTATGTTTCATTATTCTCAACATACATGAAATAAAATCAAGAGCTAAGATACTTGAGTAAACGTCATATACTTTTTAACCTTCTCATAATGTGAGTGCATGTTTCAGGATAAAGAAAAACAAACACACACACAACATAGCCAGTGCCAACAGAGTTCTGAAGACTGATTTAAACAGAAGAAAAATGCTATTTCACAGTCAGACACCAAGAGGCAAGAAAAATAAGAATTAACCAGGATGAGAACAGGCAGGCAATAATGTAAGGGAAAGATTCATGTTGACAGATAAGAATAGGGGGCAACATGAAAGGAAATAAAACAAGGATTAACCTCAAGACAAGCTTGGTAAGTGGCACTGTACAGTGAGACTGAACAGAAGAAGCCTCAATGTTTCTGTCACTGATTTTGAAAAAGCCACCAAAGTAGCCTAATTTCTAGACTACCTATTCAGTTCATTAATTATTTCTACAAATGCAAATGAAAACTTTGAATAAAAATAAGTTTACCTAGTATCACACAGCACAGAATCTTTTCCCCTTTCCTGTACTTATTAGGAATTGAGTGTTATTACAAATCTCATGCAGCCATATTTTTCATTAAAATTTTGTGTACCTGGATTTTTATCATACAAAGCATTAAAAGGGCAGAACTAGCCGTTTTTCCTCTTTTCTCTTCTACAACACTGAATTAAGACCATGATTCATAAACATCTTTCTATAAACTAATTTGGTCAAAGTCTCTCCCTTCCTTCAAATTCACAGGTTTTTACTTTGAAAGATGAAGGGAGGAGAGGGGGAAATTTTACATTTGACATGAAAAGTTTAATGCACTTTTGAGAAGAAGTTTGCAACATAAGCTCAAAACTACTGCCAATATTGAAATAAATCTAAAAATATTTCAAATCAGGTATAACATTTTAGCTTCCTTCTGCAATACTTCATAGCAAAGGAACAACCGAGAAACAAAGTTTAAGTGTTGTCTGTGCAGTAATCCTTGACAGATGGAAGAAAACAGCTGAAAAGAAATTAGTCACAAACAAGCAGCTCTGCAAGCAGCTCTGTGCTTGTTGATATTTTCAGAGCACCCAGTCTGTTAATGGGAAAAGCCTAGTAATCATTAGTGGCAAATTAACTACCACATAATGTAACTGAAAAAAAAAATTATAATCCAAAGAACAGTAGAAGGTGTAGGGTTCCAAGCAGAAATGTTGTTTTGCTTTACTTTTTTTTTTTTTTTTCAGGAAAAGAGAGCCTGAAATGCCAGAAACCAGAAACTTAATCCCCTAACTTTATAAAGGTAAAAGATATTTCACTGTATGATATTTACCAGCAGATCATATGGATAAAATAGACCAAATATTCCTGTCAAGTAAAACTTCTACATCTGTCAAAACCAAATACATTTTTTAAAACCCTACACTCATTTGAAAAACCTTACTTCTGTACAGGTTGTTTCCTCTCTTTGTGGCACTAATATTAGATAATTATTGGAATCAAGAATGTGCTATTGACAGGTGCCAGCTGTTTTTACCATGTTTATGCCATATTAACATAAAGGGTATTTTCTGATAGTCTGACAATAAGGAAAAAACTGAGATCAAACAAAGGAACCAGTGAAGATGAAAAGCCCTGGCAACAAAACTGTCAAGACAGCAAGTTTCTTCAGAAGCAGCCCATGGGGCAGAAGGGGAAAGAACATACACAAAAAAACCTCTTTGCTGGAAAGCAATCCAATGTATACAAAAAAACTAAAGGGAAGAATTGTAGAAACTTCCCAAGTATGAAAACTGATAACAATGAGAGAACAACCTCAACTACCACTATATGTATGTATATAAATACAATTACAAAATGAAATAAAGATGTATGTATTAATAACAATGGGGGAAACAAAAAGTGAGGACCGAGTCCATCAGTAACTTTCCTTAAGCTCAATTATCAAGAAGTTGCCACTGGATTTCTGTCATTCATTTCAAGAGTAGCAAAGCCAAGCACAAAGGCCAACTTTTGTAGCAGTGCTGCCAGGCTAATAGGAGTCAAGCATGACTATCACCCTTCATGATGCCTAACTGCAAAGATTAAATTTTCTAATCACGTCTCACGCCATGTTAATTAGTTTGAAGCACATAACTAATTTAGTCCTTACAGTGACCTGCTCAGCTCTACACGAGGTACAATTTTTTTTATTTTTCAAAACCAGAAGGAAGTCTCCTTTCCTCTCCAAGGCTAGGTCTTTATATCTCAGGATACTATTGCAGTCTAGGATGCCAGAAATTCTGAAACAGTTACATAACCAACCAAATCAGTTCAGAAGAAATAAAGTATGATATATATTTTTAATTTTTTTTTCCACTGTATGATAGAGTGTCCACGCATAACTTTTCAGGTTATTTTCAGACTGGCACCATAAGAAAGTTAATTCTTGCAGTACCCAAATCTTATTCATTATGAAAGATGACTTTGATGTCATCCCTGACACCACAGAATACTTTATTCAATTATACCTCAATATACAATAAATTGGGTTCCTCACATTACGCCTTTGTGATTCCAGAAAAGATGTACCAAGGCTTCTTAGAGGTTAAGACTGCTAACAGCATTAACATACTGCCTCTTCCCGTGCTACCGGGAAAGAACTTAAAAAGCAAAGTGAGTGACATCTTTTCCACCAATTAAATGTTCTTTTAACTGAAGACTCTGGAAACAAATATCAATAACTGGTCACGGGATCTGCAGTTCCAGGTAACCGAGACTAGTATTCTCATGACTGCTTTTCCTGCAACAGGCATCAATAGGAATCCCCTTTGCTTTCTCATTTTGTGGAGTCAAAAGGATTAGTTATTCACAGTCTGAGGTACAGAGCTTCATGTAGTGCGTCTTACTCTTTACAAAGATAAATTATGAGTACGTCTTGCCATGATGATAAAGACAAAACACCCTGATATCAACATAACGAAGATCTCGCTAGAAGTTAGCATATTTTCTTGTTCAATGCATACTTATGGAAAATAAGATGGATCAATTTTCAACTTAAGATAAGCTTAAGGTAGTGTCAGAACAGAAGTGATTGCCAGGTGACATTTCTACAAAGGCTCTACTTGGAAAAATAATACAGTTTGGAAGGGATTCAGTTACAAAGTCTAAAGACAATGTTCCATGTCTGCTTGTTCAAGTGATTTTCAACTTAAATTCAGTCAAATTGATAACAGGAACACTCTCCAAGAGCCCCAAATGTAGGTCTTGCACTTCTTGTCAAGACCAAAACTGAGTAAGAAAGAAATTCTGAACAGGAGGGAAGTACCTACCAGATGTCCGGGCATGCTGCATCGTGACAAAGAAAATCCCAGAATTATCAAGCATAGTCACAGCAACACCATTTACTACTCAAGAGAAATGCTTTAAGTGTAGCTGATACCAAGTCCTTCCAGCACGTAGGCCTAAGCCTTTGTCTTTTGAACATGAACTTACATTTTGTTAAGTTTGTACCTTAAGATAAAACAAAACAAGCATAAAAATAAGTTCTACAATATCTTCCTCCATCTTTTGCAACAATAGCTTTAATAAAGTCCTGCAAGACTGAAGAAATAATTTCAAAATGGAAAGCTTGCCCACTTTTCTGTCATAATTATTCTGAGGTAGTAAATAAAGGATGTTACAAATCACCATAAACAGTAATTTCATTCTTCGTATCACATGCAAAAGTCTTTTTGGCTATAAATTAATTATTCAGAACAAAGGCTAGGATTTGGGCCTTAATCTGACCTTACGGATGATATAATCAAACTTCTTGTCACTGAAGTAGCTGGAATGTACTTAATCAGCATTAACTAATCTCATAAGACCTATGAGCTGCAGACTCAACTCCTATGGTGTTTAAGAGAAGAGCTTCAAAGGAGCTGCTCACATATGAAGTGTTCCAAGTCCTTCTTGAAAGTTTATAGAAAAGAAAATGCTAGAAGATCACAGCATCTCTAGACATTTACAGGCTCAGAAATAATTTCCAGTGAAGGCAAAAGTATAGGTAAATTATGGGATTTTTGATAACAGAGTATAAACTGAGTGTGGGCCAAAAGGATTGCTGGCACTTAAATATGGGTATAAAAGGAAAATAAAAAGAAACAACCACCACCACCCCCCTCCCCATCAAACTTCTAGAAAAACACAGAAGAAAAGATCCACTGATCTGAATAATAAGCATAACAATAATTATATATTTAGCTTATATTTACAGATTGGTGTTTTGGAACAGGTAAAAGGGGAGAAATGAAAGCTCCAAATAAAATATGAATGAATACGCAATTATATTAGTGTCTTTGAAACACAAAACTAACTTCTTCCAAAAATACTCCTCTCATCAGCCTGGAGGAGGCACTGACAAAAGGAAAAAACCTGAACTATATTACTTCAGCCTTATAAAATATTTCTTTGAAAAAAAGTATCTTTATGAAAATGGCTCACTAGATCATGTAAACATTTGGAAATTAAGGACATCACTTTAATGATACAAGACAATATAGTGGAATAGACATTGCCTAAATTCTTCTAGGACAAATTCTTCAATTGTTACAGCTATAAAGCTCTCCTGAGACCAGGGAAGAGAGCATAATTATTTACAGACTAAGGAAACACTGAAAAACATATTTCAGTGAGTACTCCTGTACACCACAGGATGGGAAGAAGGACTAGATGTAGTCATGAGTCTTTTTTTACTTAATATATACTGATCCTATATAGCTCTTTGACTAATAACACAGATTACCAGATGTACAATTCCAAATCTCCCACGTTCTCTAAACGACAATTACTTCAAAAAAATACTGCATATGCACTTCGGTATTCAAAGTCAGTCTACAATATTTATTTTAATTTAAGCTCACTATGTATTTTTAACACCTAATGCTGGAAAAGAGGTATGAGCTTTGCCACTACACCCAGAATTAAGAATGCCAGAGGAAAGCATACTTTTCATTGGAGGAAAAGAATAACACTCACAAGACAGTTACTTCAATCTACTTCCTGCCACACAGACAAAAAAAAAAAATGAAAGCTATGTATCCATACATGTGTACCTACAGCACCTGTGCATACGTATATAAATATGTACACACGCACAGACACATTCTCTCCCTTTGATGAACCAGTAATATGCTAATGAAATTACTAATTCATTGCACCACAATACTTCCTCTCACATGTCTATCCACGACTGAACCTTGCAATCACAACCTTGTCAAGAGATGCGTTCGATACCCTGGATGGCCACAGGTACACCCACTGAACTGTTTTCATTTGTCAGCTCCTAATCTAGAGAGCATTCCTCCAAAGCTATTTGAAATTAACACAATTCCTAAACTACATGCAAGACAATTACCAAATCTTTCCTCTAATAATTAATCACCTCGTAACTTGATGCCTACAGCTTAAAACCATTTTGTTCTACTAGGACATAAAATGACAGCATTTCCCTAACAAGCTACAGCTAGAAAACAACAAATTTTAATTTTAGTCCTCTATTTTTTCGCTTTTTCAGCCAGTCTCATACACAAAACTACAAGCAAGCTATATGATTCATATGCTTGTGAAAATTAGGAGCCATATTTTAAATAGAGATCCGTTGCAAAGACAACACTAACTTGTTGAGATAGTCAGGGCTATAAAATAAGTTTATAACCCCGTTGAAGAATATGATCATCACTATATCATGATGCATACCAAAGATACTAATGACTGAACATCTGGATCTTCAGAAGTAAGCAAAAAACAGGACACAACCAACATTGTGTTCAACAGCACACTTTATAGCCTCTTCTCCCAACAAGCTATGTTGAGTCAGAGGTATCTTTAAAAGCAACATACTATCCAGTCTCACAACAAAGCACATGCTGTCAAGTACAAGGAAACAAGCAGCAGAACACTTTGGATATAGACCAGCCAGTAATCCCCAACACTAACACCTGCACCTACAGGCTCGCATGCCTAATTCTTCAAGTCGGTTGAGAGGGTGGGTGGGTAGGACAGAAAGTTCTAACAAATGGAGTACAATCAAGGTTAGTATTTCTTTACAGGAGTTTCCTCTTTCCTTCCTGGAAATGCCCAAAGATACATGTTCCAATCCTTAGTAGACAGCAAAAAAGCCTTTAAAGACTATTTTTTAAAATATCTCCAGAGTAATAAATATTATTCACTTGCATGCAGGTATTAATTAAAAATACCATCCACAGTTAGTGTTCACTCCATGTATCTCCCATTTCAGCCAAGCAAACTCTTCCTCTGAAACACAGCAACATTTACCTCACTGACCTTGGGACTGCCTTCCTCCAGTATTTCTCCCTCATCAGTTTGCATGGGAACGGTATCTGTGCAAAGCTCTGCAGAAATGCAAAATACTGCCTAAAAGATGAAAAAGAAAGACATATTTTTAAAATAATGATCCTTCTGCCTTTAACAGTGTTATGTGAGATTGCAGTGCACATGAATAACAATTCCAGGCCATGACTTTTAATGTTCCCATTCTGCTCATATTCACTGAATTTATATGTTTTACATAAACAAGTAACATGACTGTTTTTCAGGATAAGATATAACTCTACTTAATTAAGAGGAAAAGAAAAAAAGCACCTAACAGGAATATACTTTATTTTTTAATTTTTAAATGTGTCATTGCTGAGTATTTAACATATTAATTGTGTTTACTCATTAAAGCTACAGTCAGTAAGGAATAATCACACATACTAGAGCCTAACAATTCCTACTCACGAGGAAATAGCTTTTGTGCAAATATATGCTTCACAGATTTGGTTTACAGACAATCTAAATGTTATTAGTTTGAAAACTGTTAGACTTGCCATGATCCCACAGTACCTCTGGATTCCTAATCTAAGGAATTTTTCCTTGACTTCTTTTTAGAAATAAATACATTACAGGTTCTAAATGGTTCAGGGAACTGATAAAGTCATTCATCTTTAAGACAACATTTTCAGTCTAATTCAGGTCAACAGCTCCCAGTATTTTCAAATATTCAACAGTACTTTGTAACTTATTTTGAAATTTATTTCACAGTGCGAGTGCAGTTCCAACTGAACAAAAGCCTACATACAAAGCTACATTCTTAGAATTGTAAAACAACTTACGAAAGAATGCAATACAGCTAGGAAGATCTTGGTTACAAAAATTAGAATGTCTTCTACTCTAGAGGATAACCCATCTTCCAGAGATAATGGATTAGTCAATTTAGGAGATCAAACACACCAGCATAAATTCAGCAGGAATCTCCCTGTCTCACCATGCAAGATGTAAGATATCAGCAGATCCATAACATGCCAGGTACATCAAAAGTAAGGGCTCTCACCAAGTCAAAAACTCTCTTAAAGCCAAGAGCTGTTGGCCTTTAACAGCTGTGCATCTCAAGATGCTGTAACTCTTCAACTGCACCAACATTTAAAATCTATTTGAAGTATTGCAATTTTTGTGCCTCAGCTACAGAGCTGCTGACTCTACAGTCACCTTCAGAGCAGCAATTCCAAGCCTGGAAACTGACAGCTTTGGGAGTGCAAAGAGTAATGAGGCCAAAAAGAGAAAGCTTGGAAATTGTTCATCTAGATGCACCTCCTTCATTTCAAGGTTAAAGCCTATTCATAAGGTAAGGCTGTCGGCATTGCAAACATCTTCTGTATGTTGTGCACAGGTAGACAACATCTTTCACAGTTATTAAGTTGACACGAGGAACGAAGAATATGTTCTACAAACATAAGGAGCCTCAGGCTAAAAATGTTACATACAACTTATTAAATCTTATAACCAACAAGCTGTTACGTTCAGTAATATCATATATTCTCATGCAAAACATGAGAGCTGTAAAGACTTCCAGCACAGTAATTTCCTTTTCTGGGGAAAGAGGAATGAGGATAAAACTGAACTCTCACCCAAATCCTCACCAACTATTCTGTCTGCAGCATATATTCAAAAATCACATGTATCAAATTCTAAGTAAGACTTGTAGCACGTATCTACACCAAGATCCTCCTGCAAATAATGAGCCCCTCTCGCTGCCAGGCCACCCTCTGCTGTGGAGCAGGACGGACCGGCGGTCCCTGTCCATGGTGCTTCACCACGCTCAGTTCCTCACACCCACTCCAGAGCTCCCGGAGCTGGGAGTTTCTGAGCAGGATTTTGCAATATTGGATTCAAGCAACTGAGAAGCTCTACAGCTTGTTAGACAGACAGTCTGATGTCTAACAGCCAAAACATTTTTGGCCAGAAGGATTGCAGTAATGCTTAATTTGCTTCAAATCAGAGACATAAGCAAGACTGAACTTGAGCTACAGAAGCATTAAAAAAAATAAAAGTGCTTATAAAATAAAACAGGATCGGTGATCAGTCAGGTCAGGCCAAGAGTGCTCCAAGGACAGGTCACTCTTCATTCAGAGTGCTGGAAGAACTCAAAATATGAACCTCAGAAAAAAACACCATGTTTATCTCCTGAGATAGTGTAATGGAGAAGAAAAAGAGTTTTACTCTTCATTTGTCCCAGAATTCATGTTTTATCAGCTTTAATGTTCAAAACACATATCATACTACTTCATACAACGCTGAGTTAGAGTGAACTCACAGCGGATGGCAACAAGATGGGAGTTTTAAAAGGCTGTGTAATTTACTGGAAAACTTCACAAGGGGGGAAGAAAATCCACCAAAAAAAAGCTTGCAGCTGGCGTAGGAAAACTAAGCCACAGACTTCAAGAGGTGTCGCAAGAAGAAGTTTTGCTGAACACTACCCTTCCACTGTATTTTTCTCCACTGCATTTGCTTCTGGTTTCTTCCAGGACACAAAACATCAAGCAACAAACTACAATTCAATACAATCACTTTTATATTCTTTCTGCATACATGAATCCTTGATTCCCATGGCCACTGGCACAAGAGTGCTGCATTTCAAGTTTATTTATTGCTTAAAGCAGGCATTTGGGGATTTCTGAATCCATTGGAAACTACCTCTATGGGAGACATTTGTAGTAGTCATTTACAGCTTCTCGGCCAAAGTAACTGCTTAGTGCCAGCAGTGAAGAAATAACACAATTATTCCATGTTGTTGACATTGCCTCTTCAGCTCACCAGCTTCTGAGCGGGGGGCTAAAGCTCACACATAAGGTAATTTATGTTGTACACAGAGGACAGACAGGCAATCAGAATTTGTACTAGAATCCTATAGGACTGGAAAAAGGGCCAAATGCCAAAAAGCATTTATTTACTTATTTCCAATATTTATGCAATAGGCCAAGTTCCCAAGGGATAAAACCACAAAATTTATACACAGTCCATTTAGATTTTCAGATCAGACATCTATCAACAAAGTCACTCTTGGAAAAGGTGAGATGTATGATAATTTTCTTCTTCCATTCTTGCATATACCCACCAAAACTACTTCTGATGGAACTGAAATCCCCCAATCTTTTTATTCATCTGATGTCTTACAAAAAATTAACCAACTTCAGTTTCAGTGAGGACTCAAGGAAGGTCTGACAAATTGCAGTACACAGATATGTCCACATATGATGTAGCAGATACATGTCTTAAGTTGGGAACAATTTTTATTTAACTCTAAAATATCATACAATGATGAGAATCTGTTCTCAAAGGTAAAAATGCTCACTGGTATGAGCTAGCTGCAGCTCTTATGAACTACAATACTGCCTACTACAACATCATCCTGTCATAAAACAATATGGCTTTGGGACAATCTAATTTGATATTTAGTAATATTTATGTTCCACCTCTTTCTGCAGCAAAGATGTAGACGTTTCATTCAGTGGTATCGGGACAATGGATGCAGCTACAAGTTATAAATTCAGTGTAAGCACAACAGTGCAGACCACTTTATGGATACTGTCTCTTGACTATTGCATTCTAGCACACCCTGCAAGTAAAACCTGATCCAAATTTTCCATACATATAAAGCCCTCAAAATCGATACCACTGAACGAAGAACTTCCTCAAACCTAATTTTCCCCAGGTAGAAAGACCCACCATTCAGAAACACAAGGTCCTCCTTAGGAAGAGGACTTCCTGTGAATTCCAAAGTCTAAATTGGATATTTCCCACTGGAACACCCTTGAAGGACAGTAAGGCTGTGCAAACTGTCACCATTACAGACAGTAAGCATAAACTGAAGGTAGGTCCCAAAATCTCCCACAAGAGAACAAAGCAAAACAGGCACACAAGTGCTCTTTGAAGATGGTGATCTAGCATACATGGCATACTTGAATAAAAGTAGTTAAAAAAGGCAGTGTTGTACTGAACTCTGTCTTAAATGACATGCTGCATATTTAACACAATCGTATTGATACATGATTGCAATCATTAGTCTCTATCCAGGTACACAGAGAAAAAAGTGTTAATTTTTAACAGATGGTCTAGCCATATTAGATATAATTGCTACAGCTTTACATTGAGTTTGTTCCGAATGTACAAAAGTAACAAAATTTAACATATGGAAAAAGAACAGAATATTTTTTGTCACTTTAATTGAAGTTGAGAAATACTGAGATGAAAGCAGGACCATCCAGAAGATAGAAAACAACTTGAATATAACTTCATTTCTTGTAGGAACTAATCACTTACCATTACCAGTGACTTTAAAATCTCATAATAAATTAATTAATTTTCAAATAAAATCATCATATGCATCAACTTCAGCTGACAAAAACAAATCGCATAAAACAGTTACAGAAACAACTTCACACACAAACTCACAGGAAATAACATACTAGAAAGTATATACAAACAGCAACATATCTTATAGTTAGTTAAGAACTATTATAGCCTAATGTTCCTCTCATCTCCAATTTTCAAGAAAGCAATAGTGAACTTGGGTCTATTTTTACCTTTGACAGTTTCCAAGGGCTGCCAAAGCCCACTAGGATCCGTCCTGGCTACATTCAGTGCAAAAACGAAACCCTAAAAGGGGACAAAAAAAAGTTAAAAGGTCAGTCAACTCTGGGCATTACTAGATAAAAAACCATAAAAAATGAAAGTAAATTGTCTCCACAGCTCAACAATCCTTATTGCCAAAGAATTTAGAAAAAGCCATATTAACTTTAATAAAGTCATGCAGAGTAAACAAAAAATTGGAATCACAACTAAAGCAATACCCCCATCCCACTCCAGGGAGATGCAGGGAAAGAGCTCCCGTTAGGGTTAGAGTTATGGAGATAAGTACCTTTCTACTCACTACTCTTCCACTTCAGTTGCCACCCCCAGTAAAAGAAATTATTCTTCAAAGGCAAAAAATTTACATTTACTTGCTTTTACTTGCTGAGCCTTAGCCTCAAATTTAGGCTCAAGTTTTGGCAAATTCAGGTTTTTACAGAATAAAGTGGCACCACTGCTGGAAATGTATCTTTAACTACCTCAGAGAAAATGCTAAAAACCTAAGTATTCAGAAGCAATTAACAATTTTATTACCCATCACCACACAACTTCAACCAACAGCTTTGAGAAAAAAATAGGAATCTTTATCCTGTGACCCACCGAACTATTTAAGAGGTATTTTATACCTATATCTATAATATTTAGGTTGCTGGTTGATTAGCCTGCTCTGAATCTTCACTAAATACTATAGATAACCAGCCTGACATTGAAGTCTTAACAATGTACCTTACATAGGGCTGCACAACAGAAACCTCAAACTGACAACTGAACAGGAGATTCCCCTTCCAAGGATTTCCTGTCACTATCAGAGTTTCTGTAAACTTTGCCAGCAGAACCACTTGAAAAAAAGACAGCTTACATTTCCTCATAGGTGTAACAGGAATATCTCTTAAAATTAATGCCACCATTTAAACTATGAATTGCAAATTCTATATGTGCTGGAAATGGTATTTGTTTGGCAGCAAGTTACAATTTTCTCATTAGTAATCATCATATTAACCTTTTCACAACAGTTTTGAACTGTTTACTTACTATGTATAGGTACAAAATAGAAATGTTTGGTTTCTATCCAGAAATAACCGTGCAGTTGGAGCACTATCAAAGCCCAGGTGCAACATGCTCAGTCTTCTCAATTACTCTGAAGCAGTTTTTCAAGTGAAAATCTACACTAAGTACATCATCACCTTAATATTATCATACCCCAAAAGCATCAGCAACCTTAGAGTTCATGCCTAAATGGAGGATGTTTTTACCACACAAGGCATTTTAAATCATTGTTAAAAACTAAGGCACTGGAGACAGTAGTATAATAAAATTCACTCGTGATTACTTTTACACTAAGTGAATGCATACTCTGAAAAGAGTAAGAAGCCATAACATTTACCACTTTGTAGTATTTTCTCCATTGAAAAAAGCACTGTTTTCATCTTAGCTAACTAGGTATAGCAAGTTGCATTTACCTGGCTTCACTAGACAACAGGAGATTAAGGAAATGTTAAGAATTAATATTTAATAAATAATAAATATTAATTAATAAATACTTCCACTACTGAAATATTTTTAAAATAGTACACAGAGGTAAGAGTAACCCACTCTGTTGTCCATGAGTTTTCAATTTTCCCTATTTATTTCCAAAACTACAGAAAAAAAAAAAAAGAAGAATTTCCCTAGAATGCCTCAGAAATATCCAACACCACCATTTAGCACACTATTATTATCCTGTGCAGCCAAGTACATAATGCTTTATAGGTGGAGTCAAAGACTGCTGTTGACTCAGCAGTTTTATCATGCATTTCTGACACGTACCTCCATCCAATGAGAGTATCAGCCAAGACTAATGAAGTAGTTGCGTGGTTTTTGATGGCATAGGAGCTGGAGTTAGAGGATAGGAAATATTGCAGAAGCTGGCCAAAAACCAGCTTTTCCCAAAAAAGGGGTTGTTGCAGGCTGGATACTGAAATACCGTAGCATTAGTATCTACCAAAAGCATTCAAAGTTCCAGCCAAACCACTACATGTTTATGGACGACTAACATCTCCACAGAAAAAGTGATAACTGTTACTAATTATGCCAGTAATTTGACTTATCATAGAATCTTATTCATGAAGAGGAGTATGGATTCCTACTTCTAACTGAAAAAAAAGTCTCTAACTTCCAATAAATATAAGACAGGAAAAGGCTGGCTGTCTACCCATTCTCTGATAAATTTAGGCCTATCACAGAATCACATCACAGAATGTTAGGGATTGGAAAGGACCTCAAAAGATCATCTAGTTCAATCCCCCCACTGGAGCAAGAACACCTAGATGAGGTTACACAGGAATGTGTCCAGGCGGGTTTTGAATGTCTCCAGAGAAGGAGACTCCACAATCCCCCTGGGCAGCCTATTTCAGTGCTCTGTCACCCACATTGAGAACAGCTTTCTTCTCATATTTCAGTGGAACCTCTTGTGTTCCAGTCTGCATCCACTGCCCTTGTTCTGTCACTGGTTGTCACCAAGAAGAGCCTGGCTCCATCCTCATGACACCCACCCTTTATATATTTATAAATATTAATGAGGTTGCCCCTCAGTCTCCTCCAAGCTAGAGACCCAGCTCCCTCAGCCTTTCCTCATAAGGGAGATGCTCCACTCCATCATCTTTATTGCCCTGCGCTGGACTCTCTCCAGCAGTTCCCTGTCCTTCTTGAACTGAGGGGCCCAGAACTGGACACAATATTCCAGATGCAGTCTCACCACCCCCTCTTCTAACACACTCCAGGATACCATTGGCCTTCCTGGCCACAAGGGCACAATGCTGGCTCATGGTCAACCCCCAAGGTCCCTTTCCCCTACACTGCTCTCTAACAGGGTGTTCCCCAACTTATACTGGAACCTGGGGTTGTTCCTGCCCAAATGTAAGACTCTATACTTGCCCTTGTTATATTTCACTAAATTTTTCCCAGCCCAACTCTCCAGTCTGTTCAGGTCTCGCTGGATGGCAGCATAGCCTTCTGGCCTGTCAGCTACTCCTCAAAGTTTTGTGTCATCAGCAAACTTGCTGACAATACACTCTATTCCCTCATCCAAGTCATTGATGAATATATTGAATAGTACTAGTCCCAGTACCAACCCTTGAGGCACTCCACTAGATACAGGCCTCCAACTAGACTCTGCCCCATTGACCACAACTCTCTGGCTTCTTTCCTTGAGCCAGTTCACAGAGATATAACGACATTAATTAGCAAAGTGGCACGAGTGAGTGGAATCCAGCGAAAACAGTTGGTTTAAAGACAGTGACATGTAGCTGAGTAGGACTGCAAAGATGTTACGGCAAGGAGGATTTCCATGTCTACCACAGTCTGAACAAATTTAAATATCACGCATACATCTCCTCCTAATTCAAATCCTCAGAGTAAGCATCTACTTCTGCTGGCAGCCAGGGCTTTAGGATTCATCAACCTGCTTGCCTGGACTGCAGAGGAAAAAATTTAGCCAGGAAAGCAGATGCAGTGTGATTAGGTAGCCAGAGAGGAAGAAAAGGGAAAACAAACAAACCAAAACCCACCCACAACTTACACACTATTTCTCTAATGGAACACAGGGAACCTGCCCCTTCTCTCCAAAAACTGTGACAGTTTCTAACCAAGTATTAATCAGCTATCTACAACACTTACTTATTAATTCAGGCACCCATGCACACTGAAAGATCAGACTCAGTCTCTATTATCTTGCAAGAACAGAAACATTTCATTATACCTACATACTCTTGGCTTACATAAATCAAGCCCTGCCCTGACAGACTAGAACTGTGTGCATGTATAGTGTAAGCCCCAAAATATTCTGTATTTTTCATTCTAATATAGTCAAGTGCAGCAATTTGCTTAGCTGGGTTAGGGAATCTATGAAGCAGCAGAATATCCTGTACAGAGTCAGTACTCCTAGACTAGCTTTTTCATCGAGTATTTTTTAGAGTGCACCAGGTCTTCCCACATTTGTGCATCAAGATCTTCACTTACAGCAAATATCTCCTTTCTGGTCACCTCACATAAGCTGTCTCTGTAGGAACAGCGAAATATTTCAGGTACACAGAACCGAAAGGAACAGGCTGGCATCACGAAAATGTTTTCTTCAAATTCTACCCCCATCAGCTTCCCATCCAAATCTGGAGAAACAGTAAACACTGGTAGCATGTGTGACAGAATTTCCTACTTACTTTGAGATATGACAGAAGAGTAGGAAGCTCTAAAAATACAATTTCTACTCACAACTGGGAAAAAAACATGGACTGAAACTGGTTTCTTGTATAAGAACTGAGCAAACACATACAAGTGTGTTCAAGGAAAGTGATTACATAATCCTACAATAACTCCTGAATATTAAATATTCTGTGTAAAAATAAAACCCATTACCTACCAATTCTCAGGTATTTAATTCTGTTTTGACAGAATAACCTATCAGCAGCACTGAACTGGCTAATGCTCAAGCCAATTTCAAATAATTCAGAATCTACCACCATGTCTTAACCACAGCTAAAATGAAATACTTCAATTTTGGTTTTGCAAAATGTAACCCACTTCCAGGAATGAAAAGAAGTCCAGAACTACTGGTTTACCACCATACGACTAAGTTAATATTACTAAAATCTAAATTATTCCCACTGCCATTCCCAGACACCATAAAAGAAAGGTTTGTTGTGAAGGTAACCAACAGGTGACATGTCTAAATTCACTGCATCATCTTGTTGGCTACTACTCATGTTTAAATGTACAGCATTATCAAGTGACAAACTGTTCCTGTCATTGGACCAGCTGCCATAAACTTTTTTTTTTTTCCCTGAGCTTCTAGCATTAACTAAGAGCTTTCTGGACACAATTTCAATTCAAACGATTTCTGACTAGCAACAGTACATTTGGAGACAAAAAGGGGGTCTTTGCTGTCACCGTGGTTTAACTACTGCTCTGCTAATCGGGCAAATGTTTAACAGCAGCAAATATTAATTTTTAACTTAGTTCTGACTTATGTTGTGGAATGCTTCTGATAAAGCAACCAAGAGCACAGTCTCTGCTCAAAAGGCCTCAAGCTGTCTAAAAACATCATCTCACAAACACCAGCTGCTGATGCAACTATACAAAAACATCACATACATCATATATATGTTATATATATATATGGATATTTGGAAGTCAGCTTAAAGTCATTAATGACTTCAAAACAACACAGAAAATTTCATGATGTTTTCATCTACAGCACACTGTTACTGTAACAGTCATGATTTACTATAAAAACTATCCAAGATAATAAGGTCTCCCTGTGGTCATTCTTCTCCACTTTACATTTCAAGACTGAAGAGGGAAACAGAACTTGTAATCAATTAGAAACAATTCGGTAGAAGAAGGAAAGATGCTGTTGGTGCTTTAGAGAGGATTTACAGCCTCTGTCTTTCACATTGTTTAGAATCATTCCTTTGTATTGGTTGAGTGCATCCAGGAAGAATGCACCTCAAGGAAAAAGGAACTAAACATATGACTCTAAAAAAAACACCTAGGAAGAACGGGAATAGGCAGAAATCCTCAGCCTCTTATTCACAACTAAAAATCCAGGGAACAGCACTTAGCAATGGCAGCTGAATACTCCACAAAATCACTGTGGTGTTCTACAGCAAAATGTGACAAAGGATAAAATGGCTATTATGTTTAATTCAGTGTTGGCTTCATGTTTTGTTCAATGTTAACTACTCTGCACCGATGTTTTTTGTACTATACGGGAAATGGTTCAGCTGTTGACATAGGTATGACACAGCCACTTTCAATGGCAAGATAAATAACTATAACTTGGAATAGAAATCATGTACAGTGGTCTTCTTATAAGGCAGAGGGGAATGCGAGCATAAAAGGACTATACAGGACTTATGTCATTAACCTGTATGTACAAAACACAAGCCCAAATTCATAGCACTTAAGTCTATTCACATCAACAGCCTAAACATAAATTATCAAATCACTTTCATAAAATACAACACTCCTGAAGGTGTCAGGTTTATTTGCTAAATGGACAACTTTGTCTTCTCAAGAAATCCCATTCATTAGTGAGTTTAGAATTTTTTTGTTAAAGAACATCTCCCTTTTTGGCTCAGTATTAAGGAGGACATGAGAAACAAGTACAAAAGGATACTTCTTAAATCACATTTATGGAGCTTTCTCTGAGCAAACTAGTAGTTTTTCTTAATTCATGTCTATATAATCTTTGAAAAACAAAAACTTTCTTCACTTCATCACATGGCTACCAGCTCATCAGTTTCAAATGCACAGGAAGGAAAGGCAGTTCTAGACTGGACAAAAATGGTCCTCAGTCAGACCTTCTATTTAGAAAATCCTGTTTCTAACTCTCGAATGTGAAGAGAGCCTTGAAATGTGAGCTGAAGACAAAACATTGCATCACCACCTTCCCAGTGTTCCAAAACATTTATATACACAGTATCTAAGGTGCTAAACGTTCCTTCTCCCACTAAATGAAAAAATAAATTGAAAAGTGTATTTTTGAAAATGTTTTGCTTTAAAGTGTTTTCTTGACAGTCAGCAGCATAGTGAGAGTTTTGGTGATGACTGGAGCACCTAGGAATTAAGACACAGGTTGAGAATGCTGACTACTTTTCCACTCTGTATCAAAGTTCTACCCAGTCAACATAATGAAAGGATTTTTTTAGGAAAGTTGGAAACAAACTATCACTAGAAAAAACTCATTCTTTTGAATTGTTAGTCTTCTGTTCTCTTGGGTCTTGCAAACTAATGCTTTTCAGGCACAAGAAAGAGGCTATTTCACACTGCTAATACTGCTTCTCCCTGATAATGGTAGCAATGCTCTGAATCATAATGGCACACAAGCAGTCATTACCATAGCTGTTACAACTATCATGTAATTCAATGGTGCCCCGGTGGCAAAAATAGGGATACAGTCAAGATGTTCAAGGTGCCAGCAATCCATGTATACCAGCATTCCCAATGCTTCAGTACTGTTGGAGCAAAACCAGTACAATGGTAGCAACACTTTATTTGAGGACATTCACTAAATTACAGAAAGTCTTCAGAATCCAGAGGACTGGAGTTTCTTGGAGAAGAGGTGAAAAAAAAGGAGGGAGGATGTTATAGTAGATCAGAAACTTTAAACATTTTTCTCCATCTTAAGCAAAATGTTATGAGAGAAGTCTGCTTCTCAATCACTCAACTTTAAACCTGAAAGCTATAAATAACTCCTTTTTTGATGATCATTTCAACAGAATCACCCCATCAGATCATTCATACCATGAAAGACAACTCAGGATCTAAGGATTCCCTTGAGCCACAAGTAACAGCCATCAAGTCCTATATAACAGTATTTTTATCAAAACCAGCAGTAGTGACTAAATTAAAACTGATAAAGTAGTAAGCAGGCATGTGCAAAGGAGAGGGGGAGGGGTGGCTTATCCATTGACACATTTAAATGGCAACTTCAGCAGTTACAAAAGTTAAAGACAGCACTACTAAAAATTAAAAATCATTCAAATACAAGAATGGAAGATACGGCACCTTTTAAACTTTTCAGATCTTACTGTCTTCCCATATTATAATTAGAACAGTATCGAAGTTTCCCGTGTTAAACCACCCATTTTGTTCTGTGATCTTTTACAATAAGAGAGGCATTGTTAGGAAATTCACACCAGTGTGGCAATACTGGTGTCAACTCCTCCAGCAGTCAGGACACAAACATACATACCCTGCTGCACACAGAGAAGCTCTAGGTCATGACACTACAGCCTATAAGGCAGCTTTGGGCAGGTGTTTATGGCCAGTCTGAGCCAAGACAGAGCCAGGAGCAGGGCTGGTGAGGGTAATGGAAAATTAAGCTGAAATCACAATTTGCTTTTATTCTTTACTGCACTCCTTGCTACTTTACACCCCAAAATTTTCCAAATGAATGTTCTGTATTTATCACATTGCTAATCATTAATAACTGAGGTTTTGTTTTATATAAAAGACATTTTGACTTCCTACTGACATGATTATATATGTAGAGAAGTCCAACATCTTAACACTATTATTGTCAAAGAAAACAAATACTGAGTTGTTAAGCAAATCATTCTAAACAACAATTGCAAACACCAACTTTCAACATAACCAGCTGCCAAGTTCAGCTTCATTAATATTTATAGCTTGACATCAGTCTGAATTATACTTTTCAGCTATTTAAGCATCTCAGAAAGGAACAGGAAGCTAACTTTCAAAAATCTGCTCTATATTCAACACTTATTTCAATCTTCTTCAAAGAAATGAGGCAATGCACTCATTTTATGGTTTTGCTTGTTTTAAACAATTTTTTTTAAACAGAATGGAAGTTATTAGCAATACAATCTTAGTCTTCAACAATGCAATCTCTGATAAACATGCTCAGTTAGACCTACTGAATGTGGAACTACTTGCAAGAAGAATTTTGGACCCGCTCAAGCATGTGTGAGGTCAGGGCCCTAAATTTCTGGTCTTTTGAGTTTGGCATAAAATTGTTCTTTAACATTCACATCTAATTTTCTCTGAAAGTGGTATTTAAATGATGAGTAACCAATCTTTATTATTTCCACCAAAACCACACAAGCCTGCATTTAGGCTACCTACTTGCAATACATTACAATTGATTTTCACAGTCTAGCTTAATCCCCATATCTAAAAACCTAACTCTTTAAATTTGCTCCCAGGTTTCAATGTTTTCCACCTTTACATTAGTTTTTGTTCATTTATGATTCAATCTGAAACTGTAGTAATAAAAATTCCCAGTTATTTTTTTAAAGTCAAAACTTCATAAAACTGAAGTTACTTTTTAGTTTATTTACATACTCAGCTGAAGCAGAGGCAGGTTAAGCTGATATACAGTATCCATACACAGGGCAGTACCACTTTATCTAGTTACTTAAACTGGTTAAAGTAGCATTATGCAGTAGTTGGATAAATACAAGGTTAGAGCTGGAGACAGACCAGACCCATTTCATCACTGTATTCTTGCCCTGAGGCCATCACTATGTTTCACTGTCAGGAGCATTTTCCATTGCTTATTAGCCAATGCTAAAAGTATTTGACACAATGGGACTTACACCTTTTCTCCCCTGAGACACTTCTCCACAAGCTAATCTACTTTTCAATCAACAGGAAGTCTTTCTCAATTTGAATCTATTTTCTGCAATACATGAATTGCCAAGGACAGGGAAAAGAAATCAAGTTGGCCTTTGAATATGAAAGAACCCGAGGAGTTAATTTCCAACAACAGAGAAAGTTACGAGCCAGTTTTGGTTGCTTCTCCATGTACTCAAAATTAAAAAAAGCCAAGCAAAGAGAGTTAAAGACAGCGAATTTACTGCAACATTGTAGTTTAAAAAGTGAGTGAAAAAGCCTAGTTGTGCAATAAAAAAAAAACTTTTTCCCCTTCTAAGTCTCATTAAACAAAGTGAGTGCCATCAGAAACATGGGTAACGTTCTCCTAATCTTTCTTTAAATATAACAGAAACGTAGATAAGTAACTAAAATGTGCATGTTCTTCATTCTGTCACCACACCAGCCACAGAAAGTAGATGAGCAGATCCTGAAGCACCACAACACTTATCCAAGCAAAAACCACAGCTATATCAAAAACCCCCTCAACTGAAGTTTTAGCATCTCACTTTGTTTTGAAGAGCTATGAGTTGTGCCTTTATAAAATCACCACCAAAAAAAGACAATATGAGTGGCTGGGAAATACTAGTATGAGATAGTATCCATCGCTAAAAACTTCCCAATGTAAGAAAAAAAATCAAAAGTTTTTTTCTGCACTGTCAATGACAAATGGTCTGTATCTTGATGAACAGCTCCAAACAAGCACTGCGGTTTGATTCTTTTGCACTCTTGTTCACCTCATCAAAAAAAGACTTATCTGCATGTTTAATTGCAAGAATAGACGTGTGGTACAATGCAGTTAAAATCCATCAAGGCAGAATCTTAGCCATTTGACAAAAAGAAAACGTTAGAAAGCTAATTTGAATTTTTTTTTTCTCAGAACCCAAATATATACAGAAGGATATAAATTTAAATTAAAATGGTTGTAAGAGTAAAATTTCCTGTGTGGACACACATTTGTGCCAAAGTGCTTTTTTTTGGATTCATACTTAGAAGCAGTTTAAGGTGAATTTAAAACAAACGAACAAACCCCACCAAAACAAATCCCCAAAAACCCCACCAAATATCAATTTCAGAATAAGCGTGTTCCCAAAACTGAGTTAAACTGCTACATTTACAGCAGTACTATTACAGTCACACACACATATCTAGGAAAAAATTCAATGCATAAAAATCCTGGAAAGAGTCACAAAGAAACATACTAAAAACCATAGAAGTAGCTAGCAATGTTGCACAGCAACTATGTCAAGCAACATATATTATTTGCCTTCTTTCTTAAAGTGATTTTCAGCTGCTTCAGGTCATGGATGGATCATAATTCATTTTGGCATGAAGTAGATTTTAGTTTCTGTAAGAAGCAGGGATGAGGGGACACATTCCCCTCCTTTATCTCAGAGACAAAATATTTTAATCAAAAATTTATACTTATACTTTCTCTATGATTGTATTAAAAACATTGTTCCTCAAGCTAGTTGCACCTACTAATATTAATTTACAGTTTCTTAAGTCACAGTGTGAAAGCAACAGAGGCCTTGGACATTTGAAATAGTGTTTCACTGTATCAGTAAAGAAAGTGACTGTAAAGGTGACTTAAGTTTCTACAAAAACTAACTTCTGGAAAAACTTTCAAATCACAGAGTTATTGTACTGTTGTACAAAAAGCAGATTCCACTGCTGGCAGCAGTAAGAAAATAAAATGTACTCTATGGCAGTTCAATTGTCTCCAGAAGGAGAGTCATCGGATTATTGCTAGAGATAAAAAAAAATAAATAAAAGTCCCACGAGAGAAATAAAAGGTTTTCATATCCACAAGCAAAGGGCTGGACAACCTGTGCCTCTTCAGCCACACACAACTCTTAAGACACACAAGTTTATAACGAGACCATGCTGACACAGGGTTGTTGGGAAATTTATATCTCTTGGCTGTAAGAAGCAGGAAAACAAGAGGGCCTACTACTGTTAACGCTGGTCAACTACCCCAGGATCAAAGCATAAGTCCACAGTAGACTTGCCAGTCCCTGGAGAGATACTTCTGTCTCCTAGACGTGAATCCCTTTCCTACCACCCATGTGATACAGCCATGAAAGAAAGGTCACAGGGCCAGGAAGGTTGGTAATGACTACCTTAGAGCAGCCCAGATGTTTCTCAGTTCTCATCACATGCAGACTTAACAGACCAGTCTTAAACCAAGAATGCCGGCATACAGCTTTTCAAACATTTAGCTTCTTGATTTAAAAATCTTACTTTCAGTTTAACTTGTAGAACTTTCTCACAAATTTTACTTTTGCCACATGAAGAACACAGTAGAGAACTGCAAGGCACAACCAATGTTTTATGTACGAAAAAAAGACTCAAGTAGGAAAAAAAACTGCACCTCTAGGATACAAGATGATCACAGGAACAGGAAGAAGCGTTTTCAACTAGAAAAATAAAGACTAGATACTGAAAATCTCTTAACAGAAGAAAGTTCACAGTACTCATAAAAACTATGTTCTCTGTAGGCTGCTACCAAATCAAAGAGCATAAAAGAATAAAATTATCCTAATACGGACTTCACTACCAAAAAATTAATACACTACTGAAAAACCCTTTGTGAGGCTGTTTTTCAACATAGTACTTTTTATAACACTGTCAAGAGCTATGATGAAATTATAAAAATTAAATGCAAGTAAAAACACTAATGACACTTCACTATTCATTTAGATAGCTTAGCGGGCTTCCCCTCACACAGACAACATGATATTATTGTATCACCTTTTGCCTAATCCTCTGTCAGGCTATCTAAAATTATCAACTCTTTGTTTTGCAACTTTGCTTCTTATCCTTTCATCCGTTAATTAGCTTTTCAGCCTCCAGTCTTCTGGTTGACGGGGTCAAAATATATGAACTACCAGTTTATACTTTACACATTTATTCTGACCAGTGTCCTACAGCATACAGCAGGACTGCTGCCTTACAGTACCTCCCATTTTTCCTGACAAGCAGTATGCTTCTCCACAGACCTAAAAGCTAAACTGGTTAAGAGCTACTTTTAGATCCATTTTACCCTTTTAAATAGGTATTTAAAATTTTTTAAACAGTGGAAGTCACATACAGAACACCAATTTTCTTCCCAGAATTTTTCACAGAGGGTCTATTGTATCTTTTCTAATCCACAGACATTAAATCAGGAAATACATGCCAGATATCCGATTTCAGAACTACTAAAGCTGGCAAGGCCCAGAAACGCAATCCGTACTGACTAGCTGAAACTGGAAAAGGTCATCTCCATAGCTCACTACATGGTAAACACGGAGAACATCCAAACTCCAACCACAACCCGTACACTGATGAAAACTTAAAAACCTCAGAACATTCCCCTACAACATGATGCAAACCATAATAAGTACAAAACCACCCTCTCCCTCTTACCGCTATAAGGCAGCAAAGGGAAGAATTATCTAGCATACTGTCTGCAGTTCTAAAGGAGAAAGAAAACCTAAAATACACCAACTCTTTGCAGCAAAGCATGCTTAATTCCCTGAAGAATTAAAAAAAAAAAAATACACAAAAAGTGCAACACAAAGAGCATATGAACAGTAAAGCCGCAAAATGTAGGGAAGTATAAGAGTTTTACTATCCACAGAAAGTGACAGGGAACAGCAATCGGAATATTCTGATTACTATTACCCTAGTCCCTCCACAAGCAGAAATACCAACAGGCAACTACTTGTCTGACAGTGACAGCTGCCTCAAGTACCAAAAAGCACCCCTATTTTTATTAACATATAGTAGCAGAAAGTTTAGTTTAGATTCACAAGAAAATAAAACCAATTCTTCAGCCTCTATTCCACATATTGTTTGCTGAAAGAATAAACAAATTAACATGCATATTTTATCTGAAAAGGGGGAGAGACAATACATGTTATGCTAAGGAAGACTATCAGCAAAAATCCATGTCTTATTCTACCACATCTAGTCAAACAATTAGAAATATATGTTACTGTTTGCTCAAGATCTCTGTACTGAGTTGTTGCTATTAGAACTGAAGACTGACTTCTTGCTATTCTTTCCCCAAGATAGTGTAATGTTTCACGACTAAAATTTCAGAAATGGCAACAAACAGATCATTAAAAGCAATTCCAGAGATAATTCAGGCAAACATATTTTATACACACTGAGGTGACAGAAAAGTTAAAAGAAAACCACTGGGGTTTTTTCCTAATATCAGGTACTTCCCCCCCATATCTATGTGCTAAATATGCTTAATTTATCATATGAAGACAAACAAGACACTGGTTCTTCGTGATGACACATTTACTGATCCAGAAGTTATACACAGAAAACAGCTGAGTGAAAAATCAAAGCTAATAATAAAGAACTGAATCAAATAGCTTTAAGCTGTAAGGTAGAAGTATTGCAGAATTCTTAAATCTTCAGTATAGACAGAATTTGTGAATCTAATAGCAGCACTAGAGAGCAACTACTGAGGAAAGTCTTTGCAAAGAAGTGGGAAAATGACTGATAACCGTTATTATTACCATTATTGCACAAGCCAGACAATATCTATGTATAAAAAGGCATTCTGAGAAAATAAACACGATAAAGGCAATAAGTGACTTGGACAAGAGACTTTGCATCCAACCATTCTGCAGAAAATGGTGAATAAAGTAACTGAATCATTGACTATTAATAAACTCATTCAAGTCAATAACTAGGCTTCTTAGACTTATTCTATGATCTCCAGTTGACACTGCTTAATTGCAAATTCTATCTCTTCTGCAAGCAGAAATACACCAGCTCTACTGGAGGAAAAACCCCGACGAAAAACCTCACTCAAAACCCCAAAAGAACAAACCCCATTTGAACGCATTTTCAAATTACTTACCAGTCCTCTAATCTTTTCCATCATTCTACAGCTTCCATCCAGCTATTCATCCCATTGCTCCAGATGCAACTATCTCTATATAGGATGTATGTTATCCATTACTTCTGTAAAACAATTTTTTTTTCCTATCTCTTACTTCCTAAAACAGAGGGCAGATCTCGGCTAAAATATACTACCTCAGAACCACACAGAATTCTCTCCTGAAGCTCTCTCCTCTTCAAGTCATCCTCCAACATCAAGTTTTAATGATCAAACACTCATCACCAAGCAGATCCATGACACACGTACTACCTAAATGTTTTATTTGACTATTCAGTCACATAAACTCTGGCAGATGAGGCTTTTCTTGATTCACAGTTTCAAGATTTTTATCTCCAAACATTTGAGATTATTTAAATGAAAGCTTAGATTTCTAACTAAATTTGCAGTTATATTGAAAGTGCAGTAACACACCACCTCATAAGGCTGCCTAATCAAGAGACACTGACTGTTTTATAACTAATTCTTTTTCCAGTACTGACACATTACAGGATTGAAGCAATTCCCTTTACTAGACATCCCAGTAACAACACTATGAGAAAAGAGAAACCAAATTCACAAGAGAATTATGTATATTAGAATTTTACCAATTAGCACTGAAACTTCTAAGCTAATTCTATACATAGGTATAGTTTTACATAAAACAGTATATTCATGAAACATTTACATGCCATATAGCTTACCAAGATGAAAGTAGAAAGTATAATGATAACCTCACCTAGTTTCTACAGAGAAAGATCTGCCTGTACCTTATTTCACCCAGAACTTCATGACAGAAAAGCTAATACACACTGCTCTGTGCTTCATCCCCCCTTCCCCAGCCTCAACTTTTTGCAGGGTGATTTCTTCACTACAGAATTGACTAGTCACCTTCACAAACCACTCCCTGACGCACATCTACATGGCAGTCCCTGCACTAACCATGGATCATATAGAAAAACTTGACCTCAGGTAATGCAGCACATGAGAGTATTCGCCTTGCTTCTCAACAGTGCACATGTGCCATGGAATCTGTACCATTAGAGAGAGACACCATAGGAGAGGAGGGAATTGTCCAGCAACTTCAGTGTAGACAGACTAACTACAAAGCTGCTTGAATTTGTGCATGTTTAACAACTCTGCAAATCTAAGGTATTACCTCTAGAACACTTGTAGCAGAAACTGAAATTCAATTCATCTGGATAGCAACAGTACTGGAAAATACTAAGGAAAATACACCTTTCAAATACAGAGCTATACAAATCCCAAAGATCTACCTACTATTTCTCAGGAAGATTAACAGTTTTTGTAGAGGATGAAAATGTGACAATTAAGCCTAACAAGTCACAATTGAAAATGGATAATTACAGACTGTAAAAAACAAACAAACAAACAAAAAAACAACACACACAAAAACATCTAAAGGCTAACTTTCTGAAGAGATATATTAACAAATATTCCTAAGATTAATGAAATGTTCAACATGGTAAAATGAAGTACCATTTACAGTAGTAAGTGTGCCTACTTTAGCTAGGAAAACACTCTGTTGAATCTTGGTTTTATTCAACAAGCCTCAGCTCTATCCTGTACTAGATACTCCCACATGCATTTTCATAAAGCAGATTGGAGCTTTCAAGATACCAGCCGGTCAAATGTCTCCAGAAACAATCATTCGCTCATTTTGCTACAAACAGTTCTGCAAACTTGTTGTTGTTTTGGGGGTTATTTTTCCGCCTGGGACACACCTCTAAACACGGCCACTCCTCCCACCCGCATACACACATTTTAACAAGCATCATGCTCAACATATCCAGTGCGGTTTGTAGTGGTACCAACGTAACCTCAGGACTGTACCCACACCACACACAAGCACTTTTCTCCCCAGCCACAGAAAGTATCCTCGGGGTCTTTCCGCCATTGCACATTTTGCCCGGCCCGGGCCAGCGAGCCGGCGGGCGGCTCTTTCCGGGGCTCGGCAGCCAGCCGAGTGCACGGCGCTGCGCACCAAGGCGCCGGGCAGCGGCCTCGGGGCCGCCTGCGCGTCCCGCCGGGGCCCTGTCGGGGAAACCGGAGGGGGCGGCGGGGGCACCTTCGGCGGGCGACGGCCGCACGTGAGGTGGGTGGCGCGAGCCCGGCTCTGCCCCGGGACAGGCGCTCGCCGGGGTGGAGGAGGGGGGAGCAGCAGCAGCCCCGGCGCCGTTGGGGCAGCGCCCTTGAGCAGCCGCTCGGGGCCCCTCCCGCCCCGAGGCACCGCAGCTCGGGAAAGGGAGGGGGGGCGCGCGCGTTCGGCGCCAAAGGCCCCCTCAGAGGCGGCGCGAGGGTCCTCAGGGCGGGAAGGGCCCCGAGGGCGGCCCCAGCCCGCCCGCCTCCCCCCCGCCGCCCGGGGAGAGGGAATGGGGGGGGAAGCTGTCCCACACTCACCGTTGAGGCGCCGCCGCGGTGCGCTGAGCCCCCTTCTTCTCAGTGCCGGGGGCGGCTCCGCCCGCTCGGGAAACACGAACCCAAGAAACAAACGCGAAGAAGCTGCTAAAAACGCCCTCCCACCCTCCAAAAAAAAACACACACACAAAAAAAAAAAAAAGAAAAAAAAAAAAAAAACAAACCCAAACTTTCCTCGCCGCCGTCTCCCTCCCCCGAGGAGCACGAACCCAAACACACCGAGACACGCCTCCGCACCGCCCCTCGCGCCACCCATTGGACGGCGCCCCGTCGGCCCGCACGCTGATTGGCCGTTCCGACTGCTCGTCTTTTCCCTCCTCTCCTCTTTCCGCCCCTAGACGCTGCCCATTAGGAAGAGCCTTAGGGATCTCTCCGCCCATTAGCCACGGCCCACGTCAATCACAGACGAAGACCCGCCTCTGAGCGCCTCTAATTGGTCTATCGCATCACTTTGCCCTCATTGATTGGCTGCACTTGCTGGCTGTCATCGCTTAACATTGCCCCCTTCGAAACCCTCACTTGGCTCCCACCCCTTCTTCCCTTCTGCCAGTTGGCTCCGAGATCTGCCCCTTAAATGGGGCACGCACGCTCCCGCCCCTGCTTGCCCCGCCCTTCCGCGCAACGGATTGGTAGCGGGTTGCACCCTCCGGACATAATTGGAGAAGGGACGTGCCCGTTACACTATTACAACGCGAAGACCCGCCCACCGAGCTGCTCTCCTTGGCGGTCTCTGCGCGACGGCGCTGGGGACCACTTCAGCCGAGGCGGGAGGAGAGGTTACATCAATGTGCCTACTTCATTTGTTGGCCCCAAGGGCAGGGCACTGTGACGGGCACACGCGATAACGAGTACTGCCGCGGCTATGGTGGCTCAGCGGCGCCAGGCGCCCGCGCCGCGGAACGGCAACAACGCCACATTCCCTACCGTCCCCACCGACATTTACCCTGGCTCCGCCCCTCCCTTCACGAACACGACGGCCCTGGAAGAACTATTGGACAGGGGAGGTGTCGGTCGTCCGACTCGCGAGGCCATTGGCGGGAGGCCGACGCCTCCGCAGCCAATTGGTAACCGCCCCAGATGTCACTCTTCGGATGACACAGCAACTGTAGGCGGAGGGGGTAGCTGCGCAGGGGAGGGAAGGAGCTGCCTTTGATTAGTTGATTTCATTGTCAATCTCCTTGGAGCGCAGCAGGGAGAAGGAGAGGGACGTGCCGGACCGCGTGACGCAGTAGAGGGGCGGGGCGATTTTGCGCGCCTGCGAGCTCCCACGTGGACTGGCCGGTTGCGCACGGGACGGGGTCGGTGGGGCCGTTGGCGGCCTGAGGAGCTCGGTCAAAACGCCTCACGGCGGCAGCACGGTTCGCCCCGCTCAGCCCACCGTGTCTCACGCCGTCTGTCTCCGCACATGGGCGTGTAGGAGCACAGCACGGTGAGCTGGGGGGAGGGCGGTTAATGACGCCGGACTTGGCGTTCCTTCAGGGTCTGCCTTCAGCTGTGGGCGCTGGTCCTCAGCAGCCTCAGGGCGGCCGCGATCCGGGCCCGCTTGCTGCCCCAGCCGACACGTGATTTACATTTCGCGGGAGGTATCTGGGATTCTTTCGGGCTGAGAGGAACTCAGGCGTCGGCTTCCACGAAGCAGTGTTTTGCCTTTCATGCTTTGAAAGGCGGCTGCAGTTTCTTTCGGAGTGCGGCCTGAGGCTTGGCAGACTGTGGTGCTCCAGATGGCTTGGTCCAGAATGTCTGCAGTCCCTTCACTGTGCAGGCTCTTTGGGCTGAAAATTACTATTACAATTTTCAGGTGGGAGCTGTGAACAACAATCAGGAAAACGTGTGAAAAATGGTTTTGCAGTGACTGCAGTATCATTTATAAGTGTAATTGTTAAAAATGCTGATCTTCAACATCAGTGTCCTGGGTTGGGGCAAAACCAGGGCTGTGGGGATGGGGCAGTGGGAGTTTGAAGCAGGACCTGACCTGGGGGTGCTCTCCTGGGAGGGGATGTGAAGCCTGGGGTGAGGTGCAGCTGCATTAGCATGGAGCTGGAAGGGTGTGGAGAGCAGACATGAGGCAGCAGTGCTGGATTCCAGAAAGGAAAAGAAGAAAATGGGAGAGACAGAAGAAAGACTCTCACAGGCCAAAGAAGAGTTTCAGGTTTAGCAAAGCAGAAGAACATGGCCAGGGGAGCATGCATCTCTCTTAAACTGTCAGGGAGAGAAAGCACTGAGGGGAATGCATGGAATAACAGAAGCATGTGAAGGATAACCTAGGAGGACAGAGAGGGTATCCTTCCTTGTACCAAATTTTTATGGTCACTATTCTCACTTTTCTTGTCCAGTACTGTTGAAGACTGCAGTTGTCTTAATGGCTGTCACTTCCTGACCTCACCCAGGGCTGCATACCAATGCGATACTTTCATTTGATCTCTTCCAGAGAATCCTGTTACAACCTGATCAACAGAATAGTAGGGCAGCTGAAAATACCATTTTGATGATGAAGAGAGAACTATAGAGATGTGATGTGCCTGTCATCAGTGAACAGGTCAATGGATGTTCAGTGGAAACACGGTCTCCCTTGGAGGAGCCATAGAGCCCTTCACAGGTTGGTCACCACCAGGAGGGACAGCTGCCAGCGCAGCAAAACTGTGTGCGCTGCTGCCACAGACAGCAGAAGAGATCCATATGTACTCAGGCTACACAAGTCAGTAAACAGCACTGAATCTTTTGATGGCTTCCCCATTCAGTAATGGTAATTGATTTTTACATTGATTAGTGGGATAAAGAGCACCATTAATACGAGTAAGATTTTATACTGAGTATGTACATATTTGTTACTGTGGTGCTTTAAGGAATGCAAAAGGCACTATATAAATCAATATGAAATAGTGTAAATTGGGGATGCGCCTTGCCTCTGTTTCTCATTGTTTATTCACTAAGCAGGAACTGTATATATCCACATGTATTTTTCTTGGTATAAGCAGAAATCTAATGTACTTCAGAGTACAGGTTACATGCACTGGTGTATGTCCAAGATGCTGACCTTGTCTTTGCCTTAAAAAAAAAAAAGTCCCTCTTTAGATTCCCTTTCCCCCTATTGGTGTTCTTTTGCAAGTTTTCCTTCATATGTTTTGCTCAAGGTTTTGGTGTGCTTGTAGCAGGACATGGAAGGCAAGGTGAAGGAGAATTACTTATTTTTCATATGCCTACGAAATCCGACGTTTCATTTTGGTGGAGCGGCAGATTCAATGCTCCATTCTCCCTGTAGTTTCACGCTAAAGAACAAATGAGAACTGTGGAAAGCAAGCAGTTTTTGTTGGTTTGTCTGAAATGAAAATGGATAACTCAGGAGTTCCCACCTGGGTTCACCTGTGGATTTGGGGGGATGACAGCTTCAAGGCTAGTTTTTGGCTCTCATAAAGTTCAGAAACTTATAAACAAAATAGTTCTTCCTATTTTTTTATAACTCCCCCATTGCTACTTCTGTCCAAAAATGGGACCAGGTTGGCTAGTGAAATTGCATTTTTTCATCCACTGGATGTCAGTGTTACACTACTGCTGTGGTACATTTCCAGGTGCTGGGAAAGGTCTGGCTTCTCTGGGGTGACGACTTACGGAAGAACTTTCCTCTGTGGCGGACAAGTGATCTGAAAGACCATTGAAGTTTGGGGGAACAGATTCACTGCGGGATGAATGTTCTGTCTTTGGCTTTTGCAGGAGCTTAAAGCAGGGGTGTCAAACTCTTTTTCTCCAGGGGCCGCATCAGCCTTATGGTTTCCTTAAAAGGGCTGAATGTAATTTTAAAATTACTGATGTGGCCCCTGGTGAAAATGAGTTTTGCACTCCTGTCTTAAAATATCAAACCTCACAGGGACTGTAGCCTGAAAGACAGACACATGTCAGTGTTGGGGTCAGCTCCACCACCTTTTGACTGTTCCAACCTCACCTTCTTATGCCACAAAAACACATGGCACCTTCTTTGAAAAAAAAAAAAAAAGGAAAAGAGTTTACTTCTGATACCTGAAAGACAAATAATACTGTACCTGACCAGGATACTGTGCAGGAAAAGGCTGTGTGAAGGGACTTCTCTAAACAAATAAGGAATGCTGCTGGCTTGGGACAATTCTGAATGCAGGGATGAGAGCAGACAAAACACTACAAGTGGTTTTGATCTTTGGAGTTGAAAGTCACATTTATTATTTTTTAGATCTGACACTAGTTTATTATTTCCAACAGTGCCATAACATTTTTTTCATAGGTTTGCTATGTTTTTTAAATTAATGCATCCAAATTAACTCTGAATAGTCAGTCACTAAAAGCTAATGATACTGAAAAATAGTCTTTGCTAACCCTGTCTTTTTTTCTGCTTCAGATGCTTTAAGCAGCAGCTACCTAGTGGGCATGGAAAGTAACCAGTTAGTTACCTGCATTTCACTTACAAGAGAGGTTAGTTTTTGAAAAGCCACAGTAAAGTGCATGCTGATGCTCTTTATGGTACAATGTGTTTAAGTGTTTGGGTATGAAATGTGGCGTTTAATATATGATATAATCTGTGACTGAAAGGCAGGCAGCACTGAAAAAGAAGATGGCTGTTGTTAAAAGGATGATTCACAAAAAAGTAATAAAAGAATTTATGTTCTGTTGCTATATATGAAGACAGGCTGATTAGGTTACTCTCTTGCTTATTTCTTTCCCCTGGAAACTGCTTTTTTATTTATCATTTTCCTAGAAGACTTCAGTGAAGTTTCAGCAGGCATATGACATCAAAGTACCAAAGGAATAAAACATTAATATTTGGAAACATCTTGCTACTGTTTGAAATACCAATTATCCTTATTTAAAAGTATTTATCCTACTAATTACTTTCAGAAAAATATATCGGCTAAGGATTTGGTACTTCTTGTTCCTTCAATTGCATGGTGAGAAGATTTCTCAAGAATTCTCCTGCATCCTTCACATAGCTTTTCAGGGAACAAGCAACAGAGAGAGGAAGTAATACTCTGGATGCCTGGGAGCTGTAAAAATGGGGGTAGGAAAAAGGAATTTGTATTTAAAATAGAGAAGAGCAGATTTCAACCCAATTATTTTTCCTTTCTAGGTCACCTATAACAGCAGAGAACAAACATAAAAGAGCAATTTGAGGGGAAAAAGAAAGAAGTAATGAATACTAGTATTAAATGAAATAGCAGGAGGAAATTAGAGAGATAATGTCAAATGTAATTTTCAAATTTGTATGTTGGTCAGATGACTAGTCCTAACATTCCTTCTTTACCAAAAAAATGTGAAAAAAATATCCTCAATGACTGTTAGTGTTCAGGATCTGAGCTTTAAGTCCCAGTCAGACATCTTCACTTCTATAACTGTTCTTAATATGATAGGCTTATTTTGACATTACCTATTTTTATATGTCATACCCAGGAGAGGCACACAGTTGCAACAGAAGCAAGAGCAGTTTATGCATGTCTTGTGCAAAGTGTTTAGCAGAAGTTTCATTTTGTTGTGCTATTGTGCTCACATAATACTGTTGGAAGGAAAAGGGGAAAAGAGAAGGTTGTCAGCCCACAGCTAAAGGGAAAAAATTACCAATATGGTGGCAGCGTTCTTAATTGGAGAACTACTTATAATAGGATTTTGTTTCATTTTCCTGGAAGCAAAGTTAAAACAATGCTTCATTAACATTATTTGAAGCTATTTTAAATATTTCTATTTTCAACAAAACAATGTTAACATGCGGGGGTTTTTAATGGAAAAAATGCAATTAGGAAAACATTTTGAATAATATTATCTTCTTTTACACAGACAGTCTTTTTTTGTCCTTTTTTTTTTTTTTTTACTATGTTGATAGAGGAAGATGCCTGCTTTGTGCTTTCAGTGCTGAGAGTGAACCAGTGTGCATATATGAATTATTGGCTAGGACTGGAGCAGTTATGCTGAGGGTGGAGGTCATGTGGCTCTCCAGACAAGGTTTTATTTACCTTTTAGCCTCCCCATTCCACCAAGTTGGTTAGAGCTACGATACTCAACACCAGTAACAGCCTATGCAAAACTGGTGTGAGTCACCTTTAGTTGAATGTAAATAAAAACTACAGCACAGCTGTGTGAAAGCAGCTATAGTATTTCATTGTCACAGGTCCACCTTCATCATCGGGACAGCATGAGAATTTTACAGCTAGTTGTAGTGTGAATGCTACAAGCACCTTCTCCCTCCATTTCCCAAGGTTCAAATCTACACTGGAGTTTTTATTTCTCCCCAGTTAGCCAGTTTCATGTGCAGTACCCATTTATGTACCAATTTATGTCACCCAGCCCCATCACAACAGAAGAGTCAGGTCTGAAAGAAAGAAGAGGGCAGGGCACCCTCTTGCCAGCTCCTTCCCCATGTCACAGGAACTAGGGACATGTATAACCCATGCACTTGCAAGAGGGCAATAAGGAACTCACATGTGATAATACCACACATATACCGTGAATGCTGATCCTTGGGAAGCTTCTACCTGTCCTGTCCCAAACTCTTTTTAGGACAGCAAGACCATATAATTTTTTTTTTTTTTTTTTGGTAATTATTATTTTCTGGGAGTTGTAGCTGTATAGTAATTTAAGATGGCAGCTTTCCAAGGCCTTGCTGTGGTTCTAATTAATCGGGTACGCTGTTTAATTTTTTATTTTAACTCAAGCTTTTTCCTTCTATTCAAAAGAGCTCCCATTGTCCTTTATTATTAATGAGATCCAAGCAAGCAGAATGGCTGCCATTTCTCCTTAGCCTGTGGAAGCCAGACTGTCAACAGTGGAAAAGCACAGTGCTGTCCGCACTTGTTGGCGGGACTGAAAGTAACACCATGGGCAAAGCGGCCGCCCCGCTTTGCTCTAGTGAGCTGGACACAGACTGCGAGCAGGAATAATGCTCTGCCAGAAAAGCATACGAGAAAACAAGGAATGGGGCCTGAAGAACAGGGGATAGACTGAAGAGTTGCCAGAGGATGGGGCAGGGGAGTGTGCAAAATGCAGGGCAGAAAATCTGGAGGGGAAAAATCAGTTTTCTTTCCTAGTGTGTGGAAAATAGGGCCTCCTTCAGGCAGCCTGGGTGAAAAAAAGAAAACAAAACAAACAAACAAACAATCAACTTTGTTTAGGGATTTGAAGCTTCGGTTTGGCTGTTTCCCATAGTTTGGATGGTTGGCTATATTGTTTCCGCTTCACAGGCTTCCTTTTTTTGCCTCGAAGTTTCAAAAACGGGTGTTTGATGGGGAAACATCAGAAAAACAAAACAAAACAAAACCACAACCCACCAATAAACAAAAAAGACAACTCCAAACACACCATTCCCAACCCCAAGTGTTTAACTGACCTGCTGACACTTGCGAAGGGGCCAGAGTCAATTGTGGCAGGACCTGAGGATGGAAAGTGAGAATGATTCAGGAAAGGAGCATTTTAAGTAAGAAAGATAGAGGAGAAAACCAGCAGAAAGACAGCATAAGACTGGGATAACTAAAAAACATTGTTACTGGAAATCTCCGTGCAAGGCAGAATGAGGGTGATGGTGGGAAAAATGTGGGGAAGATGTTCCATGCCAGGGAGTGGGAAGCTATATGGGAGGTTTCTTGGATGTAGGGCCGGCGTTGCACACAGAAGGGTGTGTTTTGACCCTCACACAGAGCTCTCATCAGATGCAGTCTCCTCGCCCTTGCATCATCCCTGATCAGCTGCAGGGAGTCCCTGGCAAAGACCCTGCAGAAATTGCCATGTGAAGAGGCAGAAAGGAGATGGATGGCAACAATGGGATATAAGTACCAGGAGGAGGAGCTGCAAAGGACACTGGCCCAGGATCATCCCATGTGAGGTGGGGTGAACTCCAAGGAAGGCAGCAGCAGCCGTTCCCATGACTTCGCTTCCAGCAGCTGCAGGAACAAAGAACAGCAAAGCTGGGTGGGCCAAGCTCTTTTTTGTTTACTAGTCAAACCTGACTCCTTGCAAACCCCATGACTCACTTGCAGTCCCAGCTCTGTTCCTGCAAGGGTTGGCAGCTAAGGCAAACCTAGGTTCATGAGTACAGCTTTGCGTGTCACCTCCTCAATGGAAATCTGCCAGCAGCTTCCTTGGGAGTCTGAGGTGGAGCTTTGTGGACAAAACCCTTAGGCTGACTCCTGGGAGCAAGTTTAAGACCTCTCGACATTGGGAGATGATCTCTTAGGAGACGCTGACAAGCTGCACACAGGCACCAGTGGAAGAAGAATAATTTGCTCAGGGTCTATAGCAGGATTTGGCCCACTGTATCGTTTTGTCATGGGGAAGGAAAGGTAATCAGGATTCCAGTGGATTTCATCATGTGCAAACAGCCTTTCTAAAAACACCAGGTTCTCTCTCCCTCGCTTGGGAAAAAGCAAGCAAAGCCCCAGGGCTTTTCTCTGCATCCTGCCCTAAAGCAGTTCCTGGATTGCTAGAGGAAAGTCAACAGTTCGTTGTGGTTTGCTTGCTTTTTTTTCTCCTGAAAGACAGCAAAATGTTCGTTCTTCTATGATTGCTGTTCTGGATTAAAGGATCTTGCTAAAAAGAAACTGTGTTCCCTCTCAAGAGCCCTCAGCAGCTCAGTTCTAGTCTGTTTCCACTCCTTGGACCACGCTCAATTTCTGCTGCTGGATTCCTTGTTATAATTTAGGCCCTTGTAGAGCCTAAACCAGCCCTGGTATCTCCAGTAGCCCATGGTCCTGCTTCAGCAGGGTAGTGCTAGTGCACAAAGAGCAGGGCAAGTACACATTTAAGCTCCTCTTCCAAGACATTCCAGACCAGGGCTGTGTTCCAGACAACAGGGAGGCTGCATTCCTCAAGGAAGCCCAACTCCTCCAGAAAACCTACTGTTCCAGCAATTGCTTTTGCAGCAGTACTCAATGGAAAGACCCTACAGCATTCCCAAGGATTTCCTCGCATTAACAATGCTGCTGTGCATGGGTGAATTCCCAATTATTTATGCTAAGCGCTACTTACGTGGAAGATTTTGAAACAAGATGGAGCCTGCCTAGAACAACACCCTCCTTTTGGCTGCAGGGCACAGCATCTGTAGCTGGCGCCTGTGCTTGTCTGCCTCTCTCTTTGTTCTTGTGAGTCTGTCTCCTTGGATGCAAACAGGAAGCTGTTGGTCATACTGTGCTGTCAGTAACTCCAGTGTAAATCCAGCATAACCCCATTGGGTGCAGGGAAATTAATCTGGATTTGCAGCAGCATAACTTTAGCTCTGTAGCTGAAGTGGTTCTTTAGAAGCAGTTTGGAAATTGGTGAGAAACCAGTAGAGACTGCTCCAACTTTTCCTTCCAGAAAACTTTTGATTTATTGAAATGCTGCGGTCATAAATACAGAACAAAGGAAGTGAATATATTACAGTGTCCTCATTGTGAAAGGGCAATGGCAGATGCTTTGATAAACTAGGAGTCAGGTCATTATTTCAGCACAGTGCCTGTCAGAACTTCTACCTAACACACCTCTCCAAAAAGTTATTTTTTAAACTTACTTCCTATGGGATTTATTAGACTGTGAAGGAGAATCTCAAGCAAGTGGTCGAATAATTTACCAAGTCTTAGGAAAGGTACATTGGTGAATTGCCTTGCATTGTACTGGGGCAATGGACCAGATGACCTGGTGGCCTTTTCCATTTCTAATGTCTATGATTATTGCAGTTACACCTCAGGACACTAAACAGAGCCATTTTCTTCCTTTAAGTGGCAGCAAAATGTCACTAATGGCCATGCTAAATCAGAGCAACTGATCCTTCTGCAGATGTGTTGTGCACTTAACAAGACAGCTATAAATGATCCCACTTTGTTTAGATTTGCTATTTTCTGTTTCTGCAGTGCAAGTGCTCAAGCACAAGGGGACTGCCAGCCAAAGGAAAGAATTTCTGGTAGGAGATTAAGAATAACTAAGGAAATGGTTGCATGACCTATAAAGAGAGGATCATAAATATTGCAACAATAAAACCAATAGCTCTTTCAAAGTTTAAATAGCTTTTCTTTTCAAACACTTGAGGTAAATGCCCTTTTCCCAAGGTTGTCTAGCATCCCTACCTCGAGATTTCACACAGTGTTTCACCAAATACACTGTAATTTCTCAGGGAGCTACCTTTTCCTTTTAATTATCTTTCTTTGCAGAAATGTCCCCTCCACAGAAGCTAAACCCCAGCTACCTGGAAATTGCTGATTGCTTCCTCTAGTGTCGAAGTTTCAGAAAAGCCAGAGCACTATAATGACCATAAAATAATCCCATTTCTTAAGCACAACACCCACCAAAAAAATGCAAGAAGGGGCAAGTATGGTTCTGCCTTTTTTAACCAAGCAGCAGCACTTGGACTTTTTCTTGAGTCCTGGGAGGAAGCTCAGACACAAGGGTCTGCCTCCATAAACACTCAGGTATAACCCTTTCTATTCTTCACAATCCCCAGTGTGCAAAACCCCAGACCGGAGCTGCTGCAGCTCTGCAGACAACTGACATTCCTCTCCCACGCACCCTGCTGCTGTGCAAGGTGTAGCCTTTGTGTAGGATCCACCTCCAGAGCAAGCAGCCTGCTCTCTCGTTCATATTTTTTCCCCGTTCTCCATCCCACCATTAGCCAGGTCAGGGGAAGCATAGACCAATCTGTTCCACCAGGATGCAGAGCTCACAGAAGGGTTCCTACTCCTTTGTCACCCTGCATTCTCATGTTCATTTTGCTCATATGTCTCAGCCCTTGGCTTGAGAGTACTGCTTGGGGCACTTTTAAATAAAAGGGCACACCGTCTGCCATAGGACAAAGGCTGGAGAACCTTGATATTAGTGCCCCATCCTGCAATCAGGTCTGATTGCAGAAAGCAATATCCTTTCTGTAGCAGCCACTCTAGTCCGGTAAATCAAATAGCTGAAGAAACATGGGTGTTCATTCAGCCCACAGCAGCCATGTGCCAAATCCACCCCCGAGCCTGTGCAAAATGCTGATCAGTCCACAACCAACTGGTGCAACATACTTCTATTTCTTGCACACTGGAAATTTGCTACTGAGAAACTTTTTTACTTTAAATAAATTAAAAAGGTAAAGGACCACCTGAATACAGTAAATACAAATGTAAACTATCCTTAAACCCGGCCTCCCTATCCTTGTCTATGCTACTGTATGTATATGCATTAAAATCAGCTCTAATTTTTATGTTCTGGCTTTCAGGCCCTCTATAATAGCTACAATCCACATTATTCAAATGTCATACTTTGCTCCTATGCTTTCTGCATGAATTCTTTTGGTTGTGTTTTCCTGGTTATGTGCAATTTCACACATCCAGTGTCAATAAAATCATGGCATTCAGCACTCGTTGTCATCTAGAAGTTGCTACTTTCTACCTGAGACAGGCAGGGCTGTTTGATGCTTACAGTTCTCCTACAAGTGACATATCTAATGTTTTAGAAAAAGAAAACACCACCTAACGAGTCAGATGAAAAGGCAGAAATTGATACTGCAGACAGACGGGCTGGAACGGGAGAGAGAAGCCGGATTAGAAACATCTCCGAAACTTGAGACATCAACATGTTATGTTATGAATTTAGGACACACCAGCTAGTCTGCCCTAAGCTCTGGTGCAGACACTTCTCAGCTACTATCCCTTACTTCCTATCTTGCTGAAAAGCACAGCAAATTTACCCATAGTGGCAGTGAGAATGGAGTAGCCAGGTGCTGTTGATAATGCTGTGGTTTTCTGTACCCTAACTCCCCGCATACATGTGCCCAGACTTGCAAGAAAGATCAGAAATAGGTGTTGTGCAAAGAGTTAGGTAAACATCTGCCAGCCTTGCTACACACATAAAGGCCTTACCATTTCATCTACATCCACAGATTTATCTTCCAAGATGGTTCCTACAGTCACTGACTGTGCTTTTCCCAGGCCTCGCTTATTAATGAGGATTCCCAAATTTCCATTTCTTCAGCAGGCTAAGGACAGGGGACATAAGGTCTAGGAACACAAAGAGGTCATTCATTACTGGACTGTTTCCTGATTTTGAAAGAGCACAGAAAAAGAAAAGTTTCAAAAACAAGAGAACAGTTTAGTTTTGAAGTAGCAGTGAAGCTAGAGGAAGGACAAGTCTACCTTACTTTCATGGAGAAACAAGTTCAAAAAAAGAAAAGGCACAAAGCAGTAGTGGTGCCAATACTATAAAGAAAGAAGCTCAGGATCCACAGAGCCCTGACATACACTGTGAAACAAGTTTGGATTAGACAGACTCCTCTTAAACAGTAAAAATGCAATTGCTATGTGGACTTTAAACGCTGAAATAAAGACGAAGGGTTTGTTTACTGCAAATACTTTTTCATGTACCTTAATGCCCAAAAGTAAAATAGAGGCTGGATTTATTCTGAAACATGGTCAAGAATTTTAAAACAGGCTTTTGTATACACAAAGGGAGCATGGGAAACAAGAGCTTGGGAGTTAGTTAAATGTCAAGGATTACATTGTACCAGGTAGAACTGCAATGTAGTGGAGGGACTCAGTTTCATAAATGAAATGTCATTGCTGATGGGTACAAATTATATGAGGAAGATGGAAAGAGAAACAGAGGTAGCACTTTGTCAGATGCATTTATAGCTTCAGCAAGATACAGCTCAGCTGCAAAGAGAGCGGTAGTAAAAATAAAGGAAAAACTGAAGTGGACATCTGCGACAGCCTACTCCAGCAACGAGAAAGCAGGAATGAATTGGTCTCTCTCAGGGTACTCAAAGCCACAGGACACTGTTCTTGTGGGAAATTTAGCTGCCCACACATCTTTCAACAAGCACTGCCAAACACTGGCCAAAGATATTACTGTGTTAACACAGAAACCTGCTCTAATCCAGACAGTACAGATTCTTGACATATAAACAGAAAAATCTCCCCAACCAGGAACTGTAGCTGAGAAATTAAAAGCGACACCAATGAATAAACTATCTCAATGTAACATAGTAAAGAGTTTATTTGTTTGACTTAGAAAAGGTCTCCAGCATAATTCACTAGACACATATACATTAAATATACAAATACATACCAAAAGAAACCTGGAAGGCACACATTCAGCCAAGAGGCTCATTCAAAACCACTCACCATTTCATGCCAGAAAGAAAGAGCTGCAAGCTCCAGCTTCGTTACTCTCTGTCCAAAATCAGGACCACAAGTGCAGGCCTCATGGTACATCACACAGATCAGTAAACCTGGGCTGACAAGCAAAAGAGTAAACAAGATCTGGAAAACAGGCATCCTCTTGGGATTGTCCAGGGTCAGGACACAGATGTCAAAGAGAGCTAATCTGTTATTTAAAATAGCAACAGAAGCACAATGTCTCACATCCTTCCTGCCCCCTTGGGCAGTTAGTGACTTGGTTGCAAGAGGTGGCCTCTTGGGGAAGGATCAAGTGACGGCTTATTTGAAGACTACTGTAGGTACTGCTGCACCTTCAGCCTCCACTAGCAGACTTCCAATGGAATTCATAACCACTGCTCCTTGCCCCTCTGTCCCCCAGCACCACCAAACACATTTTATCTGGAGAGTGCCAGACATTCATTTTACAGGTCACAGCCTCAGGTTTGTAGCAGTCATCCAGAACCACAATTAGCAAAATGAGTCAAAATAAATGCGGTCACCTCACCCGGACTCAGATCTGTTGACAAAAGAGCAGCCAAATAGTCCAAGTTCAGCTGATCTTATCTTCAGGGAAGAGCAAGGTCCATCAGAGTCTGAAACATTCACTCTGGATCAGCAAGGCTGCACGCATCCCCAAAGCTGAGTTTAAGGAGCAGATTCATATCATGCGAGAGAGCAAGTTTGCTCTCTCTTATTAAGTAATTAAACAATGCATGATAAGCCTAAGGAATTCTAATATCCCCTGGAGTCAAGGCATGACACTCAACTTCAGTGAGAGGGAAATGAATTTAAGAACAAGTGAACATTACCCTTCAGGAACTGGGGTGGCAACAAAACAAAAGACAAACAGATGACAGAGTCTCACTGGAAAGGAGATCCTGTTAGTTGACAAGGTTAAAGAAAAGAGCTCTTACATCCGTCATAGGAAAGAGAAAGTAAAGCATGTTAGTAAGTAAGCACAGAAGGAAAAGAAGGGCAAGTAAAATCAGCCTTTTAGACTATTTGTGAAGTCACTCCACCCAAGATGAAGTAACAAAGACATAAAAACAAAGAGATAGAGGACTTCCTGGAAAACCTGACCATATGTATCAACATGGTACTAATTAGTTAATTAAACTATTGCACAATTAAAAAAATAAATAAATATTTTAAAAGTCTGGGAGAACAAGGAAGCACCAGATGACAATGTTCTTATCAGAACAAAAAGTGGAACAATGTTGGCCTGATGAATTTAACTCTGATCTCTGCTAACAAAGCAAAATAAATACAAGGAGAGAAAGAAAAATCTCCCAAATGTCTGGAGAATAACGGAAGTATGGCAAAATCAAACCATTTTAGACAATCCTACAAACATACAGTGTGTAACTTTTGGCACATGAGGCATACACCTGAAGCTAACACGATAATTCATGTATTAAGTTACTTCTACATCCAAGTGATGGTGTCATTTCCAAGACCTCTTTTCTCCCATTACCAGGAGCAGTTTTATAAAACACTGCTAATAATAGGAGCTGACAGACTCAGCTGTAAAACTACCATTTGTTCCCAGAAGACTATACAGAATACCTATACAGAGTGGCAAGCATTTAATGCACCAAGCAAGGATGAGTATGTTTAACAGAGAGCATACCTTAGGTATTTTAGTGTCTCAAGATGTTCTACAGAGTAAACTCAGAGTAAAACAGACCTGCTTGCCATTCAAGTTAAATACACTTCCAGGAATGGCAGTTAATCAATTAATCAATCCATCAATTGCATTTTATCATCAACTACAGACAGCTGTTTCAGTGTAATAACTGTTACTGTAACCCAGCACCTGGGAGAGTCTTTGCAACATCTTAGTTCTATGTTGGAAATGCAGCAGTTGCCTTTGCTGTGAACTCCTTGGGCAATGAAAAACTCAAATGGTTTCTCTAAATAAAAAGAAAGAAAACCAAACCTGTGTTTTTCTGATGTCTGAATAGGTTTTTTGGCAAGTAGATATGCTAGTTTTCAGGTGTCTGCTTACAATTAGGATTTCTTTTTCTTAGGTATCACAAGAGGGCTTATTTATGACAGCAGAGTATGTAATTTAGATGGCAAGAAAGCAGAGTGAAACATCAATCCATGCACTGAAGAAACAAAAACAACCTGCTTCTCCACTCTTTTAGTGGGTAGAACTGGAAAAAGGCCAGTGAACAAAAGGACAGAGGTGACAAACAGGCCCCACGTAATGAATAGCTACATATAACATGAACCCGCAACTTGGAAAAAGTGATGACTGAGGACATGTATGATATGTCTGTAAAATCACAAGTGGCAAGGAGACAAGGACTAGGAGTGATCATCACTACCTCCGATAGTGGAAGAATTGGGGTCACTCAATGAAATCAAGCAAACCCTTAAAACAGCCTGACAACAGTTCTTTTTCATACCACACAATGAACTCCGGGTTCATTGCCACAGAACACTGTCGAGGCCAAAAGCAGTAAAGGAATTTTAAAAAGGAACTAAGTGCATTCATTAAGGCCAGGTCCAGAAGGAACTGCCAGTTCAGAAAGTCCATAGACCGCTGGAACGGTGTCAGAGAAAGACCTCTGTGTACAAGCTTTGTATTTTATGCTTCTGTGATCACCTGTTACTGTCTGTCCTCAGAGACAGGATAGCAGATTAGATGGCCTTTGGTCTGATTGCATGCAGTGCTTCTTATGGATCAAAGCTCTCGATTTTGGCCTGATTTACAGTTTGGAAAGGTTAACTTAAAAAAAAAAAAAAGAGAACATTTGAAAAGCTCGTATGGCTCTTCTGCTTCCTCTTTCAGCCCTCAAAGATGTGCTCCTTAATCATTCAGTTTCCATGAGTGGTGAAGTATTGCTGAATCCAACAAACAGGATTTTGTGACAGCCACTGAAGTCTGCATTATTGCTCCCAATTCCTGCCCAGTCCGCCTTGTAAAGCATTTCTCCTGACCCAGTCTTAACTGCCAGTTAAACATCCCCCTATATTCCATCTTTTCTCTTTACTACATTCTTGCTAAATCCCTTTGTTCGACTGCTACATTTAAGACATGAAACAGTTAAGATACTAATCTGTTGGCCTCTGCAAGGTAAACCCTCCTCCCAGACCACTCATTTCTGTGTGAAAAAGTGACAACAGGAATCTACAGGAAGGCTCCTCGCAGACAAAGGATTGCTACGCTGTTTGTAACCATCCTTATTTCACCCAGAATTTGCCACTTTGATTTGATTTTGTCTTCCAGTGACTCAGACCGATACATTTCTGCAATGCAGTAAACAATGCAACACAGTGACTCTGAGTCTGTAGCTCAACAGACTGAATTAGCAGCACAAGAAGTCAGAAAATCTCCTGCATTTATCTGGACACAGAGCGAGCTCTGAGACCAGCCATCACAGTTGTTTTTATACATAAAATATGTGTGCACATAGACATATGGGCTAATACATTCATCACCAACCCTCATTTAAGGGACTGGCCATCCAAAGTCTACACTTCACCCAGTAAATGTGCTTTAACTGGGGGTGCCAGGTACATCCAGGACCGTGCAGTGGTTTGACAGACCACTGTGTGGGGACATGGCTGCAGGTTCAAAATCAATCAAGAGGTTACTTTTCCAGCTTGTTCAGTCTCCAGTTCTCCAGACAATCCTTCCCAATCAAGATAACACACAGGTAGATTGTTTGTTTTTATCGCTCATAGTGGAGTTTGGACTCAGGTTACCTGGAATGAAAAGAAGTTAAAAGTAATGTTAGTGTTAAGTAAATAAGACTTGGATAAAGTTTGGACTCACGCTTCAATCCTCTCTCATTATTTACTATACACCTGTGTTAGACCTACATTACTCTGCACCCTCTTGTGATGTGATTTCCTGCTACTGTGAAATGAAGAGACACTAAAACAAGAGCAAATTCAGAGAACACTGTGGAGAAAACCACTGGAGTGGTATTTCCACGCTTTACGCTGTACCGAGGCCAGCTTCAGCGGTATTCTTATGGCCCAGCTGTCACTGAAAAGCAGTCTGGCTATGACTGGGGTGGGAGGTTTTCCAAACAATGAGGGATGAAAAAATATTTTTAAAAAGTCAGGTAATCTCATCCATCTGATCCCCACACACATTCTCAGGAGACATTTTTTCATGTCCAATTTTAAACATCACGAGTGGCAGTATTTCCACCATCTCTTTTGCAAGAGAAATCCCAAGGCCTTGGCGTCTCTCACTTCAGTAGCATAGTATGCTGCCCCAATTTTTTATCTTTTTTTTTTTTTTTTTCCATTGCTTGCTCCGTGGATTCCTTCTGCTCCAAGTGTCTGTACTTTTCAATGCTTGTGCTGTTGTCTGATATCCCTCATTAGAGCCAGCTGTTGGTCTAGATGCCACAGCACATTTTTTTCAAGCACTGTACTACAGTGTGTTTGCAGAGGCTTTTGCAAGACAGGTAACTCAGCTGTGCTTAGAGCTCAGCAAGACTTATATGACCTGTAGCCCAGGGCAGTACTTACTCAGAGGGGCTGGCATGTGGCTTGCTGTCACCCTGAAGAAGGGCAGACCTCACTCCTGTATTTCTGCATCTCCCAAACAGTTGGATCCAGTGGCCAGTACAGAGTGAGAACAGGGAGAGGAAACTGCCACAGATTATGGTGACATGCTACTGAGAAGTCTCAGCCTTGCTGAGATGAGAGGGCTTTCAACCCAAACACTGCCTCTGAACTGGGGTTCAGCCGAATAATTTCTCATGTCACTCTCTTGCTTGTGAGTATTTGGTCAATGTTTTCCTCACCTGTAGGTGATGGGGCAGAGAAGAGCTCTCTCCCTCCTTCTCTCCACCTTCTTCCACACTGCACTTTCTCCATATCCATGTGGGAGGTCACACTGCAACCTGCCCTCACTTTTGTGGCTGCTCTATAGGTTACTGCCTCCTCCCCACATCTCCCCATGGCATTTCATTCTTCCTCCTGTCCCCCCTTTGACCCATTCTATACATTACTACTAAGTTTATCATTATTCCTATCTCTTCACCACCTCTATTCCCTGTCTGTATCACATTCAAGACCCTCATGTTTACTTTCAGAAGTGCCTGCTCTCCTCTGCTTGATCTCCACTCCCAACTCCTTTATTCTTCTCACTTTCTCCTCATGTCTTCTGACCTTTTTCTACAGATCCTGCTACAGTGAGAGCAAACACCTTCCTTGTATGTACCCAATGATGTTCCCCTCTTTCTCCGTAGAAAAGAGGCTGAAAATTCTGGTTACCACCTGTCCACAATCCCACTTCGGCTGAAAAACACAGGTGGTAACTACGCAGCTATTTCTGCAGTATTGCAGTGTTCAGTGTAAATCTCATATCTTTTGGCAAGACGCACCCAAAAGTGAAACATGAAATCCTGCTGTTAAATATTTGTGCTCTGCAGCCAATACTCATGAGGAGTGAAGGCTGATGTACAGAGAAACTCAGGACAGCAGACCCTCCTGAACCAGCCCACTTTGCTTCTTTCAAGGGAGAAAACAAAACAAAAAACCAGTGCATTCCAAAGCCATGCAGCTTTCAAACCCTTGCAATTCCCCAGAAACTGCACACAAACAACAGTGTCTTTGCTGATCACAGTGCGCCCAGCAGCAGCTTAAAACTAACAAGATTCTGGTCAGATTCAGAACTGCCACTGTTGTGTTCCTATGTGGGCAACAGTGAAGTTCAAGAGTTGTGCCAATTTGATGATGTGATTTAAGAAAGCTGTGTATGACAAAGCACAGTCTCTGTGCACTGTGCTAGGACAAAACCTCAGGATGTTAATTTGGACACTTAGCTTGGGACATTACTATTTATAGCCCTATTATTTTCCACACTCCCAGTTCTGATTTGTAGGCATCATTTCCTAGCATGTAAATACCCAGTCAGATTTTCAAACTGTTGCAGAACACACTTCCATCGCTTCCCTTCCCAGTTTGGTTTCCCTTCATCACCATTTGCTCTTACAAGACTGAACCTGACCTTTAGCCTGCTTGAATAACGTCTTTCAATTACTCTGCGAGCAGATCTGGTCTCTCTATGCATTTGCAAGGTGGGATGTATCTCTGTGGTTCTACCGAATTAATAGTGACTTTGGAGGATGTGTGCACAGGCAGGCCCACAGGGCTTAAGTGTGCTGTTTAATCTTTACAAAAGGTAAGGGCAGCTATTTCAAACTGTGAAGCTCTGAATAATTGCATCTTAATGTGACTGCATACCAAGCACCTTCTCCTTCCTTCATTTCCACTCCCTACCTCCCTTCTGTCATCCAGAGTATCACAGTATCGGTTTTTACAGGACCTGCTCAAAGCTAACGTAAACTTTTAAAACTAAGTCAGTCCCTCAGTTACCCAAGAACAAAGTGCCTCCTATTTTTATCTTGAAGATGGAACTCTATTCCATGCCCTTGTTAAAGAATTTTGTATTAAATTCTAATGAAGCACATGCTACTGATCAAGTAGCTGCAAGATCCTCTGTGGTAACTAATTTTTTTTCCTCTTTCTCATGAATTTCCATCTTTTTAATGTGCCCTCTTGTCACCTCTGTTCACATGCCACTTTGGGCCCACTAGACTAGAGAAGCTTTCCCTCAACAACAGTGATGCAATTCAAAAGCAACACACAAGCAGTGATGTTCTTCCAGTCTTTTACAACAATGGTGACCTAAGTATACTTACACCATACCTCAAAAGCTGTGGAGTCTTTCATTGACACCATGAACAGGCATTCTCAATTTGCATAAAACAAAAAAATACTTGCATGGACTCCTTAGAAAGACTTATCAGGTCAGGAAGAGCACAGTGTGAAGGCTGGTGTACTGGACCTCTGCGCCTTCCCTGCATCTGTTCTCAATTCTTCCTTTCCCTTTATTGAAAGAGGTGGCAGCCCTCAGGAAGTAGCAGGGACAATCAATAAAACCCGAACATAATAGCATGATAGTGTGGAAATGGTCTTGGTGGAAATGTTCCAGACTAAGCATCAGACTGTCTCGCACAGGTCCTTAAAAGGAGCAGGGACATCCCTGCTGCCCTGACAGGGTGGTGTCCCAGAGGGGCACAGTGCCCCATTGTTCCACTAGAAACACCAACCTCTTTTGTGGCTCAATCTGGGCCTAATTTCATCATGGCACTGCGGGAATGGCGGGGTGTCTGCTTGAAAACAGCTGACAGTGAGAAACAGAATCTCTGATATGGTAAAGTGCTGACAAATCAGAGACTACACAATTCACTACTTCTGTCACTAGAGGGTAGTGCAAGCCCTCAAGTCCATTCCTCCAAGAGGGAATGCCCATACATCTCCCTATAGGCCCTCACGGATTTTGTTTTTCCTGTTTCCAAGGAATAGGGCCCAGCAGCACAAACTGTCTGTGCTCAAGACATAAAGTGATTTAGAGAGAGGAGCTCTTTAGACCAGGGCTTAATTCTGCCTCCTCAAATGCCAAATGGACATCCCAAAATGGGTCTACTATAATCTTCTTACCATTCCTTCCATATTTGTTTGGCACTTTTGAGTCTCTCCTTCATTCAGCCAGAAATATTTATAAGAACCTAATCAATTGCTATCATTTACCTTCCTAATACCTCGCGTTTCTTTTTGGTCTCAGGACAATATCTTTCCATTTCACGTCATGGCAGTGTCAAGGGAATTCAGACTCTGTGCCTGCGTTTTGCATTCATTGCAGCACAGAATGGTCCCTGGCCAGACAAGCCAAGGAGAATTTTTTTCCCTGGAAGTATTTTATTTTCCTGCTGGTGCAGGAGGTATTGGCACTGAGCACAGCTCACTGAGAGTGAAAGACATCCAGGCTGAATAGTCCATAGATTTACTTCAATCTGACAAAACATCTAAAATGTCAGGAAGTTAGCTATGAACTCCTAAATTGGGAGAAATCTTTATCATTTGTCTCTTAAACCAGATGAAGCCTTGGAAAGCCTTAGTGAAAATATCAGCCGTTTTAACAAAGAAAAAAATGTTGAGATCTAGTACTTCTCCATTCTATTTTCACGACCTTCCCCCTCATGTCAGAAGGTGATAAAGGAGCAATTAAGAAGACTTTCACCCTTTCCTCCACTCCTTGCCCCCTCACCACAACATAAACAGGTTTCCTTCTCTTCTCCACCAGAAACTTGTCACAGTAAAAGTGCCTGACTAAACCCAAATGAGGAAAGGAGGGGGTACACTGGAAATCTGTTTGCACCCTGCTAACCACTACAATACTGAACATACTGCTGCTATTTATGAGGGCAGTGCCCTTCATGAACTGCACATACAATCTGTTTCCCACAAGGAGACATTCATCTTCCTCTCCCTTTGTCCCATATCCACTTTTGAGAAGTATGAGAAAACATTTAAATGAGAAGTACCAACTTTACAATAAGACTGCCATTAAATTGCCTTCAACTTAAATTGCCTGTATCATTTGTTACAACTTCTAGTCTTCTTTGATCCCACTCACTTTAATATAGAGGAAATAATAGGATCCACTCTCAGGTGCCTATATTGAATATGTTTTCACCCAAACCTGGAACAAAGGACACAGAAACAGAATATGCTGGTAGAAGATGTTTTACCTGAGATGCCTCCAGTGCTCCGACCACTGGCATGGCCAATGCTGAGCCGCTCGTATTCCAGTTTCATGTTCCCAAGGTCTTCTCCTGAATGTCCTTCACTGGCAAAAGAATTGGCCTCAATGCTTGAGCCTGGAGACCGTTTGGCCTTGCGACTGAAAAGCCCAGTAGCAAACCGTTTTCCTTGCTTTGAATTGGCTTGTACCTCTTCTTTCTTCACATCTCGAATAGACTCTCTGGATTTGGATTTATTTTTCAGGTCCACGTGGAGCCGGGAGAACAGTTTCTGAGGGCTCCGATTCAGCTTGTTCACATTCTCCAGAGGTGGATCAATTTCTGGGAACTCTTGCTCCAATGTGATTAAGTCGTTCAGAAACTGATTTAACCGTTTCTTTGACTCACTTGTTTCCTCCTTTTCCATGTTCCCCTGATTATCCTGCCTATGTCGTGAAGCCCAGAGCATCATATCACCACGGGTTGCCCCTGCCACTAAACCATATTTGGGGTTAATGAACTTCCGAGCCACAGTGGAGGAATGAAGGCCTGGCTTCCCAATTCCGAGAACAAATGGGTTAGCAATACCCAGTTCCTTGTAGAAATTAACTTCTTCTGAGATGGCATAGAGCTCACGAAACTCAACATCAAACATCTCCACGTGCTGTCCCGTCAAGACTAGCAGGATGTTTCTGTCGATGTGAGATGAACTCCATGTGAAGCTAAGAGTAGGAAACAGAACTGACATTAGATTTTTGGGTGCATATTTGACCCAGCTCACCTAACAACATCTAAGACACTACATGGCAATATGTGGCATTGTGTCATTTGCCTGTATGTCCTTGCCAAGATGGGTCAGGACAGATACATGACACTCTTTATTATTGTTCTTCATTAAGGATGCAGACCAGGTCTGGAAGAAAAGGCCCTAAAATGCTGAAGGACAGTTTACCCATTTAAAAAAGCAACTCTGCATCAACAGAGTCTCCAGACTGAAAACCTTACTAGAGCACAGTGGAGTCCATGCAGACCACTACCTGATGAACTGTCTCTAGCCCACTGAAATGGTCCACTAGCATGCACATGTTCGGTTCTCTCAGAAGCAGCTTGTCCTCTATGGTACCTTCTCTGTCATCTCATCCCAGTTTCTACAGATGCCACACAGATTACAGAGGCTGGGATCAGGAAAGGGAAGGGCATGGGAAGAAGACTCTCCAGCAAAACCACAAGCCATTCTTTACACAAAGAATGTAGCCTTGCCTTAAGCAAAAGCAACCCACCTGTATGATCCAGTGGCCACCTTTTCACCATCCACCATGAGGAATCGGGATGCCAATGTGCCTCTGATCTTTCCTGCTGGCATGTAGAACCCAACTCCTGTCACAGAACGTATGCGGATATTCTAATGGGGAGGTGAAAAGACAAAATGTCACAATAAATAGGGCAGAGAATTAGAGAATTAGACAATTGCCAGCTCCAAGTCTTAACATGTCACTCACATTATCTCACTACTTCTGGGACTACAGCTCATTTGGTATCAGTCACCAGAAACCAGAAGGGCTGCAGAAAGGAAAGCACAGTGCCATAAAACCTGTTGTCATCCCCTGTCTGTACAAGTCACTCCCCTCCATCAGTTTATTATCAGCATCTTTGTAACCCTGCTTGTTGTCTTCAGCTATTCATCATAGCCCACTGGCAAGATGATCCTTTCAAAATCAAACAATCCTCCATCTCCAGTCCTGTGCTGTAGCCCAGCCCAGTTCAGGGGAATGAATCAGAGCAACTCTGAGTCATGGCTGCACTCTCTGAATCCTGATCCCTATTCCATGGCACTCGTGAGTTCTTCTCCAGATTACATTAGCAGGATCACGAAGGAACTTTGCAACACCTCTGCAGTGCAAAGGACACAGTTACTTGGAGGGTAATGTATGCAACAGGTCAATACTACGTTCTTTTTGTGCTTGTATTCTGATTCCCAACAACATGTGGCTTGACAAAGCTGGGCAGAATAGAAGACCAGACAATTTAATTATTACAGAAGAGAGGAGGAAACAATTCTATTGCTCAAAATATAGATGTTTCCTCTCTGTTATAACAAAAGTGGAACCCTGAACTTTATAATTTTGCTAGGAACCCAAAACAGTTATAGTGTCCACTGAGATTCCTCACTGTTCAACAAAGAGTGAGAAAACACGGAACTTTTTTTTGAACAAGAGGAGTAGGACAAGTATCTCTACTGATGTTTTGAATAAATCAGCAAAGAATAATTTTTGAAGAACAGGAGGAAAAAACTTTTCATTAAATGAATGGAAGTAGTTTGGAAAAGAGAATGCCTCTCCCCACACCTCTTGTCTCACACCCTTTGGACAGCAACCCTACAAGTAAACGAACAAGGCACTATCCAGCTCAGAGGAAAAACAGATTTAAGTTTACATGATTTTCAAGAACAGATGTGTCCCTGCACTTACTCTATGAATATGTTTGCACATTGGACTGAGTGTTACTCTGCTCATGGGTCCTGGCTGCATGAGGCTGAATTTCCAAACTGTCTAACAGAAACGACTGCCCCTCCCCAAGCCCAAAACATTGATTGTCAGTATAAGTTCAGAGTAAATTATCTTGTTGCTCTGACACACAAATTTAGACCATTTTCTTCATTCCACCATCTGTTCCTGTAAAAATTCTTTAACAATGAAAAGCTAAAAGGTATTGGGATTGGCAGTAATAAATCCAGGGTTGGGAGGCAGATAGTTGCAAATGTAATCACAGTTCTGACACTATTCCCTGTGATGTTCTGGGAAAGTCAACTCACCTTTGCCTCATTTTTCCCCCATCTGCAGAGCAGGAGAATCATGAGGATTTGGCTAAAGCCAGCACAGCCTCAGATCCCACAGAGAGCTAAGTCCTATTATTATCAACTGCACTGACAGCTTAAATATTGATAGGCTATAGAAATCAGCATGCAGGAACGAGTTATTATAAGAATGCAGATTTATTTCAAAATACATTTTCCTGAGTATAGCTCTTACCTTTTGAATCTGCTCCTATTTTCCCCACTAAAATACAGCAGTGTCAGTACAAATTCTGACTAACAGTAACTGATTATACTACTGTTTTGCATTCATCTGTTGCTTGATCTGTCTGGAGTCCTGTGTGGGCACCAGCTAATTAATGCTCCCAACACTGCTGAAAGTATTATTACTCTGTTTTAAAGATGAAGAGCCTGAGAGAGAAAAAGATGAAGTGACTCGCCCAAGGCCTAGAAGTGAGTCATATGTGTGGGATGCTGAATGCAGGTTGGGTAGAGCACATGAGAAAGGCTGCCCTTTCCAGTATTTAGAATGACATTTGTAGTTGGCTGGCTGCTCACCTGAAATAATATTTTTGCCTTGCTGAGTAAAGTTGGATGTGGGATTTGCCCAATCATGGAGTATTGGCTGCAAGTGTCAAGAAGGACCTCAGTTTTTCAAATCAGTCAACAGCTCTGACATGTCATGTACCTTTGTGAATCAAGAATTATCAGCCTGTGTGGGCAGAAAGTTTCTTAGCATGTAACAAGTGTGGATTTTATTGTGTTTGTATGTCATATCACCTTATTTTGGTGGAAAGAAGGTATATTTGAATTTCTGCAGTAACTGAGCTAGATGTAACACTTAGAATGGCACAGAGGGGATAGAACCAAACAGCTGAACACATAAACCTCCTTGAACAAAGTAGGCACAGGAGTGCATAAATACATCTTGAAATGCAGAAAATTAGCACAAAGTAATATAAACATCAAGTCACTTAACAGGTTATTTGTATAATGTTTTCTGCCTTGAAGGATCTTGGAGCATTTGTAGACTGATATATCAAGCCGTACAGAGGAGGAACAAGCCTGGGTTCAGGTACTGAAAACTGCACAACAGAAGAGGAAAAACAAACACAAATGAGGTGAGATTGAAACCATTTTGGTGAAGCATTTCTGTTACAGTAATTACAAATATTTTGGGTAGGGGACCAATTAGTTCACCAGATAGAAGTGACCCCTCCAGAGCTGCATTGTTGCAGAAGCCTGCTCAAGGTTTGTCATAGCTGGCCTATGGAAGCTGCAGTCTGCATTAAATTTCCACATTTGCTTTACACAGGCTTGCGCCACTCCTCACCACAAGCACTGACTAATGTCTCCCTGGCAGCAACTTAACAAAGACTAGTAACAGTCAAGCCTGACACAGCATCCTAATACAAACACAGATGGAATCAGACTTTCTTCCTTTATTGTGAACCTCACCCTGAATCCACCGAAAGTTAAATTAGACCCAGTTTAGAAAGTCAGCGATAGGTTGTCTTGTGACTGATGCTTAGTTGTCACTTGACAGACCTGGGCAATAGTGCTCACAAGCTGTGGTTGAGTAGGGAGGATACACAAGACAGACCCTAAAAGGAAGTGTTGTAAGTACTTCCACTGGGGAACCTGTGTGTACCTCCTCTCTTAGAACATCTGCTGATACACTTTGCAAAGCAAGCAGGGATCTTTATTTCAAGTTGGGACGGATGCCATGGATGACCTCTATAAACTAACAGATGTAAAACAGATTAAGGAGAGGCACCACACAAACGCAGTAGCTGAGAGATGAGAGACTCAACAGTCCCTTATAGTGACTGTGTTTTTCAAAATGTGGAGATCCCCTTTCTGCTGTCCCTGGAAAAATCAGATCCCTTCAGACAATGGAATCTTCTGTGATAGCTACTGCCCCTTGTTTTCTTGAACTACTGTTCCACCTGAGCACAGGGCTGAGAGGGAGGCCCCAGATGCCTGTTACTTCCCACTGTAAAATCCTAGATGGAGGTACCACAGAGGGGGAAAGAGGTAGAGAAGTATGGGATTCATGTGGACAGGACCACGGTAACAGGAGTAAAGGAATTTTTCTTATTCATGGTCTGCAAGCTTCTTATTTCTGGTGATCATATCTCCGGGTCAGAGAGTTGGGTGGTAGATGCTCATGTTACACAGGGACACAAAAGCAGCAACAATCTGGAAGCAGCCACCAAGTGGAAATACTGTGGACTTATCCTGTGTGTTTGCCCTGAACAGTTTTGGAAAAGGCACCCTTGTTGACAAAAATAGTAAAACTTGCAGGTATTCAAGTAGAATGGACCTGGCCTGCCGAGGTCATTACTGGGTATTATTTATTTGTGCCTTTGCAAAAAGAGAGCCTTGTAAGCCCCCATTTTCAAAAGCAGCCTGGAAGAATTCTATAACAGATAATTAAAAAACCAACAGCTCTGCATCATGTTACATTCAGCTTCTCCCTCAGCTGGGTTAGGAATCAGCGAGGAAAGACACAAAATACTGAAATGAAATTCCAAAATTTTCTTAGGCAGAAAGTTTAAAGAATTCATGGAGTTAGGGGAGGAACTCCTTACATGTTGGGCACATGAATGTAAAGATCAACATGAATGTGAACTTCCCTCAGGGAACTTGTTCCCTGGGCTTGCTCGAAACTCTAGGTGAACTTGCCATCTTTGAGCAGGAGTGTCTGTTCCTGGGGTCTTGGTTAGCAGAAGCATGGGGAGAAAGAAAACTCATCTAAAACCTGCTGAGATCACATACCCTCAGGTCAACAAAACCAGGACTTTTTGTTTGGCTATGAATTTTGTATCTATGAGACCTTTGATTCACTGTGACTTCCAAAGAACACTCCTGGATGAGACATAATGGAAGTCTGGCAAACCATGTCCTGTAGGCTCAGGAAGCCATATGACTCAAACACACAAGACATATTCTTACTAACATCCCAGGATGAATGTGCTGATGGTTGAATTTAAATGCATTTCTAGTGATCTCTGGCCTTCAGACAAAAACTGAGGTTTCCTCCTTTCATGCTTGGGGTCAGTCAAGAACTTTTTGTCTTTGCAGAGTGACATACTGTCTTCCTCCAGCAGTTTCCCTCCTGTGAGACTGCCATCTCAAAATGATACAATAGCCAGGAATTTTGTGAAAACACCCAGCACTGTATGTAGACAAAGGGCAAAATCCAGTGTTAACAGTAAAGCTCCCTGTATTAGGATTGTTGAAGTACTCACTCTGCATTAGAGGAACAGGGCAACATATACAAAAGGGCAAGAATCACAGAACAATCTGAGCATCTGGTGATGACAGAAGACAGAATCCTGACCCTGCAGCAAGGACACCCCATGTTGGTGTGTCATCTCTCTCTCTCTTTCCCTGGGATAAGAACTTACCTCTAGACCTTAAAGTTACATCCCACATTTCTGCAACTTTCTGAGAAAAAGCCATCCTGTAAATCTTGCACAAGCATTCTGAAGGAAAGGTGGGAAGAAGGGCAGGAAGGAAGAGTATGCAATTCCTTTGCTGACGAACTGTGGCCCACTGGTAAAAATCTTTTAGAAGAAAGCAAAATGGTTACACAAAAAGATAGTGTAAGGAAAGAATGTTTTCCCTGTTGCAGAAAATCTGTAGAAGTAACTCAGACATCAAAGCAGATGTCAGGAAAAAGACGTCATAAATAAGAAATGCGTGAATGATAGAGTTAACTGCGCCAGTTTCTCTTTCTTCCTCAGCAATTCCAGCATCCTCTGTGATCAAGCAATGCCAGACAAAATGATTCTGCCTGAACAAGACCAGAGGCCCAGCTTGCTTTCTTGCTTCAAAACTGGGTCTTCAACACTAAAAGTTCAAAACAACCCTCAACACATTGAATCAATGAGGTGGGGTTGGAGGGAGTCCTCAAAGGAAAGCCTTAACCTTGCTTGAGATTCCTTGGGTATCTGAAGCCTGGTGCGAGGGGAACTACTACATAACGATTTCTGCCATACTGACCCAAACAGCAGCACAGATACATGCAAGGCAGCCTCAGGCAGGATGCTGAGAGGTCATCCATCTTCCTTGAGAGGTAAATGACCTGTTTCACCTTACAGAAAGACTCTTCCCAGATCCTCCATAGTACCATAGACAATAATAAACTACATTGACCTTAACAAGATTAATTAAAGGCTTAGCCATACTGGAAAAGGAATACAACAACCTTAGAGTGAATTTAAGATAAAGTATGAGATAGCTAGGAAAAGAAGGGGAAAAGTTGAAGGACAGCACTCTGTGGGCTAGAGCTCTGCAGAAGAGTGAACAATTAGGTCAAAGAAAGATGTTAAAAGGTTCTTCAGAGTGGACCTCCTACAGCTGAGCTTGTATTTGGACTTTTTTTTAGCTGAAGGAATTTGATGAAAAACAAAGTAAGGGCTGCTGTGAGAGAAGGGAAGCACAGAACAGACACAGGGTTTTCTCCTGCTTTTGATGGCATCAGTTCAAACTCTGCCTCTCTCTCCAACAGCATTGCAACTTTTTCTAGAATACCAGGACAGCTCTTCATTCACTCTATCAAGGAGTTAAAACATGCAGTACTGAAGGCATCATTCCTGCACATGATGACACAGTGAGAATAGTACTGGGAAACAGGTAACATCACAAATGGAACTACTGCTGTGATTTCACAGTTTGGTACCAAAGAGATTCAAGCCTAGGTCACAGAATACCCCTGAAGCTTGAAACAGGTCTGTTATAATGATGTCTGTGTCTTGCTTTCAAGACACCAAAGGAAAGAAACTTCTGTTTCTGTTTTGGAGAAAGATGAGAAAGCTGCTCAGCTGGATGTCTTTTTTTGATGAAGTCCAGAAACTCAGAGCAGAGTGGTAGTTCACAGGAGCGCTGTTCAGATACATGCGAGTTATTTTCAGCCAGATTTAAGATGGTTTTCCTAAAATCATTAATATGAGCTCCTATAACCTTCAGAGTTTTTTGAGTTTTGGTTGTGTTTTGGCTTTTTCTTAAGCTATTTATTGTGTGTTTATGGAAGATCTGACCTTCCTTCAGGCAAAAAGGTGTGCTGCTTCTTTTTCCCACTTCTCAGAAGAACAGTTGGATCACAACTGTGAGTCTCACATTCCATAGGTTGTTTCCAACCTAACAACTTTTTCAGTATTCGGAACAAGTTTGTGGTAGTGACAGTGACTAAAAATGATGAAAAAAGAACGGAACACAATACTAACTATAAACATACAAAGGTTTTCACTCTGTATGTCATGGAACGAGATCCTACTGAGGCTGCTTCTGCCAGCCAAGCTAGGCTGACTACTCTGCTGTGCTGCATGCACTACATGAAGGTGTACTCTGATATGGAAGAGGGGAGCAGCTGTGCTCCTCAATCCCTCATGTTCTCAGGCAGAGGAGTACTACAAGCTCATTCACTCCCAGATGATCATTGCTGGATAGAAAAGTCTTGATTTCACAGATCGTACGTGTCCTATAACTGGGATCCATGCAGGCAACAACTCCAAGAACTACTCTGGACTGTGGTTTGAATCCTTGCATAGGAGACCCACAGGAATTTCTTCAGACCATTTTCTTCCCAAACAGAAATTTTTAGGTCACAAGAGCCAAGAAAGGACATAGACCTCTGTCTTAGGTGAAAGGCAAAAATTTCAAATCTTCTCTTTCTCTTTCTCTTTCCTTCTGTATTAGCAAGCAACTCTCTTATCCCTCTATGCTCCATCACCTCTAAGTGCTGTGACGAGACTTCTAGGGCGGAAGAGATGTGTTTGCCTGTCCAAGTGAGTTCCAGGATTTTCAGACAACTGATAAAGGCTACTGACCTGCAGGAGATAAGGGTTCAGTACTGAATATCTTACCCGGATCTGCAGGTCATTGAGGTCAAGGCATCTGCACATTTCCAGGAAGAGCTTAACACCCTCCTCATCTAGGATTATATAGACTGGGATCCAGCGCTTATATGCTGCATCAACAATGTCACGGAAGATGTCCCGGTCTGTAAATACATCCATGACCACTGCAATAATCTGGAAACAAGAAGACAGCATACAGACAACTGAATAAAATATTAAAAACTGAAAGGGAGGCCCATCATGCTGGTGCAAAATAAAGGAGAGCACAGACACCAGAATATGGAGGAGGAGAATTTAGGGGAGACAAAAGTACAGGGAAGTACATGCCAAACCACTACCAATAATCTTGTAATTCTCTGGTTTGTCTCCTGCTGTACTTTGGAAGGAACTTAATAAATGTTTTGAGAATTCTACTTCTTCTAGGGGCAGATGGCTGATTTCAGCAACCTGAGGGATGCCAAAGCCAAATACCTAGTTTTTCCTCTGTATTGTGAAACTTCTGTTGCCTTTGTAAGGATACACTTAACCAAAGAAGAACACTGAAAATAGATTTTAAAAGAAGAGTGAAAACCACAGCTCTAACACTTAATCAGAAGGTGAATAATGGAAGACTGAATATGCAGAGGAATCAGGGCCTGAATCTTCAGCCATAATGCACAGTGCAGACAAAAAGAATTTCATTTTCCTTGTTTCCCTGATTCCCTGTGAGAAGTCTGCTCTCAGGGCTGGCTTCCCAAGGAACGTGTTGGGGAACTCAAACATAAACACTTCATATTTGTCAGGAAGGGACTGGAGAGTGTGTTTTCAAGATTTGGAAGCAAAATGATAGTTTGCTCTCTTCACATGTGCATTTTTTCCGGTATAAAATTAATCCCTCTTTCCAGGCATAGATTTTACGTTAAAAAAAAAAAGGTTGCACTGACGTGACAGACAAGCCTGAACATTCACAAGATGAGTAACAACAAAAACAAGAGAGTTATGGGCAACTCTAATGCTGATCTTACATGTTTTGTCTTTCTCTCCATTTCTGTATCTTTTATGCCATTAGAAATATCAATTCACTTTTCTGCCTGACAGTTATTCTTCCCAGCATTTGAAAGGCTATGAATGAAGGAAAATACTGTTTTCCTGTTCCCGCTGAGAAACATCAACTTGCTGGGTCAGAGAGCTCTCATGCTGACATTGTGTGCTGGGAATAGAGTTGCCTACATTTTAATTTCCCAGGCACTGGGGTCACAGTGACAAGCCAAGCTGTGCTGGGGACAGCGCACACAGGTGTGAATGGAGCTGAAAACGGGACCAAACAGTAGGATTTTCTTCACTGGAAGTTTGGAAGAGGTGCAGCTGAAGGTGCAGGAACCCCCTATGGAAGGGGGAATAATTCTTGCCAGAGACCTCTTTCCCTTGAAAAACGCCCTTGAGCAAATTGCTTTTGCGAAAGTGATGCTACAGTAAATGTCCCCTACTGTGTTTGCTGAGTCTCTGCTTGTATGGCCAACAACAACCAACACATCTGCTCCGTCAAGGCTCCTTCTGTCAACAGTGCTTACACAAGCTTTTCTTTGTTAGAAAAGGAAAAAAAGAGCTGACATTGTGTTTATGCTCAACATTAACATGTAGGTTCCTGACAGAGGTGAACTGTGCTGGAGCTACATTATATTAAGTCCCTCAATAAATTCTGCCAGGCAGAACTGGATTCTAGGCCTGGCCTTAGTCCTCACTTCCCAGCACAAAGCAGCAAGATACAGTGAACATTAACAGAACCTCTGAAAATTAAAATACAATGAACTTGTGCCACTTTATTCCTGAACAACTTCATATACAGGCAGATTATAATTAAAGGCATAAAGAGTTAATGCATTACTTCAGGCCTCCCTCTCTCCACACTGTGGTATGGATGTAGTTATTCAGGAGCAAAAGTGCCAGGTAATACTTGTTTGAAGTACGAACATCCACATAGGGAATTGATCAAGAATAGACAACAGAAGTGTGAATTTGCTTTCTTCCCATCCCCTCCATTGGCAATGAGTCCAATGACTGCAGAAATGACACCACGTCCTGGACAAACCATTAATTGTTACTCCTGGCCTTGCAGTATGAAGGATAGTTCCCTCCAGGCTTTGGGGCCATGAGTCACTTCAGGGTTCTTTGCAAAACTGCAGACTAAACTCATGAAAACTGCAGTCCTGTACGAAAAGCAGATGAGCTGCCTCACACACGGCACTTCCAAGCCAGCAATATGAGCAGCAGGGCAACTCCTGTTATGTTTGTCTTCTCAAACCCCTGCCACAGCTGGTGATCTATCTGTCAGGATTACCTAGGAGTTTTCCCACATACAGCAAGTCAGAGCATGAATGTCTACCCCTGCAAGAGGTTTTCCCAATTCCTCTGCTTATCCTATGGATAACAACTTATCTATAGGGCCCATAGGTGTGCCTAGCTCTTCACAGGTATTTACAGATTGGCAAGCATTAACTTGCCAATCTCATTATGACAAGGCAGCTTAATTAACATAAGTTTGTAAAACACTGATGATAACGCACCCACAGACATGTGTCTCATATTACTAGTATCTGTTTAGACCTCCTGTCCTCAAAAAACCCCAAAACAACCAAAACCTGCTCTCATCTGCTAAATGAAAAGCTGCTGCCACCCGGAGCTGAACACAATAGGCATAGTTATCTAGGAAAAGGACCATTAAACACTTACATGGCTGTTAAACATGAAACCACGTCTGGGCTGGGAGGGGTACAGTTTGTCCAGTCAGCAAAAAAATAAAAATCGACGAAGGAATTAATTACTTCTAGGTGCCAGGCATGGTTATTGAAAAAAGCAGTTTCCCAATCCCTGTACAGTCTGTACAGGTGTTCATAGCAGCGCAAAGAGGATGTGAAGTCACACTAAATCAGAGCGTAAGGAGTTTACAGCTTTTGCCTCTTCTATACGACCGATCATACCTGTACAGGATTATGGGGTGTGCACATATTTCAGCAAGCAGGGAGCTGAGGAGATCACCTGCTGGATTCATGTCTCTCTGGAAAGCTTTCTGTATTTCCCAGCAGATTTGTTTTTAACAAGTCTGCAAAAGTTGTGTGTATAGTGTGTGCTGGGTGGGGGGAGGAAGGAGGCATGTCAGCAGGTGGAGGAGGAAGTAACTACTGACTTAGCAGAAAAAATCCAGAAAGCAGGAAAACTAAGAGCAGGGATGAAGTTTCTTGCAGTGTTACCTGCTTTTCCCAGGGGGGATGTCAGCTCTGAAAGGAATGTTTTCCTGGGTGGGCTTGGCTGGAAACTTCATGCACACCTAGAAAAACCTCGTCATTGCCCCCACCTAGGCAAAACAAGTTCTTGTAGCATCACAGCTGGTTTGCTTTCTTGCCAGAGGTGCCCTGTCACCACTATCAGACCTTTCCAGGCAAAGATAAATAGGAGGAGCAGCCGCATACTGTCTTGACTCTGGCTGCTTGCCGGCCAGGCTGGATGGTGTTGAGACCACATAAAATAAACCCAAAAAACACCACCCCATTAACAAACTCACTGCCCTGTGTTTAACTAGGGATACCTGCACGTACAGGAGGGGTGGCTGTAAGAGCATCATGACCTGTGCCAGGGAATCATACCAGGACAGGCCAAAGCCAACTGTGGGTAGAAAACCCCAATTTGGGGGGAGGAGTACTGGGGTTTAACCCCATCCTGGGCATCAGCTTTGGCAAAAGATGTGACTGGCAACAAACCTCAGGGAAAGCCCTGCCTGACACACTGAAGGGCCAATGTGCTTTGGAGGGGGCCAGAGAGGAAAGTTCGGCATGGGGGGCTCTCCCCTCCCTCACACCCCAGACACTCCCCAGCCAAACCCTCCGCCTGGGTGCCCCCAACCCAGGCATGAAGGTAGGCAGGGGTGTCCCCCCGAGGGCGTCCAGGACCTACCTTCTGTGCCTGCTGGATCATCTCCCTCACCACCTCTTTCAGGTGGGGCGCGCTCTCCTCCTTGCGGGGGTGCGTGAAGAGGGCCACCCGGCTGATGCCCCGGTAGAAGGTCTTGTCGGTCCAGCCCAAGTCCAGCGGGGGCACCTCCGTGTCTGAGCACTCGGGCCAGTAGGCCAGCGAGAGGGTTTCACCCCCAGGCCCCCGTGCCACCTTGCCACCCTCCCGGGGGTCGTCGTATCCCCGCCAGCTGCCTCGCAGGGCTTGCAGCTCCCGGCTGGAGAGAAAGTCGCGGAGCTGCTCCTTCCTCAGCGCCTCCCGGTAGGCCACCTCACCCCGGGTCACCAGCACCTCCAGCGCCCGGCGCTGATCCTCGCTGTAGTAGAAGCGGGCCTGGGCCTCCGTCACCTTCTCGTTGACGTGTGACTCGTCCAGCAGGAGCACCTGGGACTCCGCCATGCTGCCGGCACCCGCAGCGCTGGCCGGCCGAGAGGGAGGCTGAGGAAGGAGGGAAAGGCAGGGCTGGGACCGCCTCACCTGGCCTGCCCGAGCCCGCCCCAACGGGTGGAGCAGCTCTGCCGCCCTCTCACGTTATCCTGGCTCCCTGGGGACACAGCTGTCCCCTCCATCCTACCCCTCTCCCAGACCCATGCGTGGCCCTGGCACCAGAGTCCCTGAGCACAGCACTTGGAGGAGAACCAGGGCCAGGCTGCAGGTGTGTTTTAAGGTGCAGAAGTCTATTTAAGAGGGGTTTTCCACCTTTTTCAGATGTGGCTGCCACCCAAGGGGTGCTCACAGGGGCAAGGGGGATACGAGTGGGGCTGGGGACACAGGCAGAGCACCATGGTTGGTGCAAGCAGTGGCACATTGGCTGCAGCTGGTTGCCAGCCCTCCCTCTCCAAACCCACTGACGGAGCAGCAGTAGCAGCCCAGCGACTCCCAAAAAGCAGGAAGTGCGTACCCTCTTTATGGATGGGAAGATGACAGAGCGATTTGCCCGAGGCCGCCCAGCAGGCTGGTGTCAGACCTGGCAATAAAACTGCCCTGCTCCCACTCGCTGGCTGGGAGTGTGAATAAATACCCCCAGCTCCACATGCATCCCAGCTGAGAGACTACGGGCTGTAATGTTAAATTATGATTTTTGCACGGTACGCAATAGTTGCTCAGGGCCCTAATCAAGATTCAGGCCCCAGTGCGGTTTGCAGTGCGTACACAAAGGATAAAAAGCCATGATTCCCCCTTGCAGCCCAGGGACAGAGCTGGCAGGAATGAGCAAGAAAATGGGTATAACGGCAAGGCAATGGTGAAATACAAACATTCAGCGGCATTTGCAGGGCTTTACATACGTCATTAGGCCTAAGTGCTCACATGCACAAAAAAACTGTAGGGACAGAGCTGCTGGAGTTGTTCTTTGTCTCCTCTTTATAAGCAATCACCTGTGCCTGTCAGTGCCAGTTAGCTTAAAAATCCAAGGATAAGGTGAGGCACCAGAGCTCAGCCTGTGCTGTTCCTCTCCTTTAGGCAGAAGGGAGAATTTTAGTATTCCAGAGTGACATCAATAGCTTTTCCTAGCATGAAATTAACTTAATTTGAAATTGCACTTTGCAGAGATCTACTCCTCTGTCCATCTAGTCCCCTTTAAAAATTGATTTCTATACAGGTTCTTTTAGCCTGATTTCTGATGGAAATGAGGCTTATGTGTTCATGGTATCTGCATCTGTCTGCCTGTCTGTCCCTCTCTCTAATAACTTTTGAACCCACTGGCTGATTTCAAACAAGTTTGGCAGAAGCATAATTACACTCCTATAGATTTTGTAAAAATAAGTGGCCTGATAGCAATAAGAGACCCTATCGCAGTCCCCAATAAGGAAGACCAACATGGGTTCGTGCCTGATTAGATTTCAGATATTCCATGAAAGTCAAAACACTAATAAGTGCCTGATCTGTATGAAAAACTTCAAATGAAGTTTAAGCCTAGACACCCTAGTCCAGGGGTGTCAGACTCATTTTCACCGGGGGCCGCATCAGCCTCACGGTTACCTTCAAAGGGTCAAACATGTTTTTAGGACTGTGTAATGGAAAACATGTATAACATGTATATACATGTTTTATATATATATATATATATATATATATATATACATACACACATTGCATTATTATATATACATTACGTGACGTATATACATGTTATACATGTTTTACGTTACATGTATATACATGTTTTATATATATACACATTGCATTATTATATATACATTGCATTACATATACATTACATTACATGTATATACATGCTATACATGTTTTACATTACATGTATATACATGTTGTACATTACACAGTCCTAAAATCACATTTGGCCCTTTGAAGGCAACCGCGAGGCTGATGTGGCCCCGGTGAAAATGAGTCTGACACCCCTGGACTAATCAATCAACCACAATACACAAATACACTTCGTTAGTTCCAGTGCTCACTAAACTATTTTTTTCCCCTTGTACCAGAGGCTGCCATTCACCCCTGCTACTTGACGTGTGGATAAATAAAATGTCTTTAATCCTAGGGGCTCTATTCATTCAGAGCCCCACAATGTAATCCTTTGTGTTCAGCTAAGGCTCCCACATGAAAGCAACAGTAGGTTCACAAATATATGTTTAGTTTTATATTTAAAAGCAAGCAAACATTTCCCACATCCAAGTAAAAACAGCAGGGATTTTTCAGTTTGTTGTGATGAAATGTTCAGCCCCCATCTCTCACTCTAAAAGACAAAGTGTTGTCTGTGTGTTGGTATGATAAGCAGGGGCAAGGAGCAGTGCGAAAGCTGAGAGACCCTTTCCCAGAGCATGCACGTGTCCCGTGCCCCCCTCCCCATTCATCACAGCAACACATTCCATCCACGCGTATTTCTTATATGAAGTTTTTATAAGGTCTGATGATTCTGTCCCTTTTGATATACCCTGACCCTCTGGCTGACAGCCTCACCCCAAAGCCTGGTAAGAAGGGCTGTGCAAACAAATCGCCCTCCCCGTCACAGAGGTAACCCAACCCTTCAGGAGTGGAGAATAAGAAAAGTGGCAGATGGGGTGGGGGGAAATACTTGTGCATGGCCCTGCCCCTCTGGGACGGAGGACTGAATTCCTGTTTCCACTCTTGGAGAGTGGTCAGTGCTGTTTCAGCTCAGGTTTTGCTCTCTGCCCTTAGCACTGGCTCCAGAGAAAGAAGAAAGGGGAAGGTTGCTTTTAATCTGAGCCGATGCAGCTGCAAATCCATGCAGAAATACACTATCAATCCTTTGATTTATTTTCTTCCTGGGGATTACTCGCTGGAGGGGCTGCGTGTGCGTCGACAGGGTTGGGTCTCTTTGCTTTTCACCTTTGTTTAGGTATCATCCCAGCCAAGTCCTGGTTAAGGTCTTGCTTACTTTTCTGGTCTGGTTGCAAAATGTTTTCCAAAGGATGTAAACTAACCTATCAGGAAATATTACCTCTTATTGTAACCCTCCCCCAGCCCCATTACCGTGTGTTGAATCTTCTGCCTTCAAACACTTCCCACGTATATTCTGGTTACTTGGGCCTAATTGTTTCACTTTCCTTTGCGAGGCAGTGCAGGTTGTGCATTAGATAAGGATATGCCACCTTGTATTTAGCATTAATTGTAACTGTGCTTGTCCTGAGCATACATCTCTCTTGCCAGTCCTTCCTGTATAATTCCAATCCCTAAATAGCCCACCTCATGATATATTCTTTGATAAATTTCCCAGCAGTGTTTTTCTTGTGAAATAAACTGCTACAAGCTCTTGTTGTAAATCTTTACATGCTCAGCTCTGTGGGAATACCTTTCCCCTCACCTTCATCTTATTTCTCCCAAGTGCAGTCAGCATCTACATGCAAAATAGGAGTAAAAACTAGCAGATATTAGAAAGTATAATTTTGTGATAAAATGATTGAGAGCTGTATAGCAGAAGCCTTTTTTTTTTTTTTTGAGGGGCGGTATCTTCCAAAACAAAACAACATGATTTACCAAAATGTCTCTGATCAACCATATTACCTTTTTTTTTCCCCTCCGTAAAAAGATGCAACTGGTTAAAAATGAGTTTTGCAAAGAGGATGGCTTAATGGATGGGGGATACAAGAGAGTGTTTTCCACTTCTCAGAGTCCCAGCTGCAGGTCAGCCTGAGGTGATGGGGCTTTGCCATGGTCTTGAAATGGAAAGGTAAATAAATAGGTGCCTGTGCCATTGTTGTTACTAAACACTACACTCCTTCCCTGTGCTGGCTGGCACCACAGCAAGACTCATAAAGGCTTGGTGGAGATTACGTCTCCCCAACTCTCTTCTCTGCAGCTGGGATCCAGGAGTTTGTGGGAAGACTATTACGTGCACAGCAAGACGCGCTTTGCTGGTCCTGACTCTGAAATTGCACTTGCAAGGGCTGTGGGTGCATTAGTCATGTCCAAGTATTGGCACAGCTAAAAAGCCTGAAACAAAGTGATTTCAGGGTGGAGAGGAAAAAGCGTTTGCCTTCACCGTTCTCCCTCCAGTGACCCAAAGAGCTGCAGGCGGTGGAAGGTAGGTGTGTCACTTGTGCAGCAGCAGTGACAGGCTGCAATCCGGGGGATGAAGAAATGCTTTCAGATGTTTCCTTTCTGTCATATTACACTGCCTCGGGGAGAAAACCTAGCTGCTGAATTGGAGAATTGCCGCAACTGAGTCAAGTGCTTCTGGCCTCCCACTCAGTTTTTCAGCTGTTGTTTCCGTGTGAGAGTAAATAGGAGAGACTCCTCTGAAGAGAGAGCAGAAAGGAGCAACTGTGTTCACGGGCTCATTTCTTGCAGCAAGGTATTTGCTGACTGAGCACACACAGAAAGGCCTTTAGCCATTTTCCCTGCCTGCTTTCATTCACTGGGCAACAGCTTGAGGCAGTTTCCTGCAAGAAATAGTGCTGACCCAGGTCTCTTGCTTCATCTTTCAGCTCCCATATAGGCAAGGACTCAAATCTGGTTGCAGCTCAGAATTCAGATGAGCTACTATGTGGGACCTTGGCCGAGTCATCTGCTCTGCCTCAGTTCCCCATCTGTAAAATGAGGACAATACTGCTGTACTTCACAGGACTGCCACGGGGAAGAGCTTCAGAAATAAAAACCCAAACCAACATCACATACCTTTACTTCAGTTTCTCCTGCAAGGAGCAGGGAGATTTAAAAAAAAACCCAAAAAGACAGCTGTGGAGTCCCTTTGTATATGAGCCAAACCCTGAATGGAAGCTCTTGCTAAAGAAAATAGTGGCAAATAAGCAATGCAGTCTCTGAATAGGATGCTTAATTGCAGCTATAATTATGTAGCTCTCAAATCACAGTGTGCTTTATGGACAAAAGAACACCAGGAATGGGGGCACTGAGAAGTTACGGCAGCAACAAGTTTACAGTATTGTGTACTTACCTGTGTACTGGCCACCCATCAGTGTGCATTGCTACCCACTCTTTGGAGAGAAAAATGCTCAGGTGAGAGTTGATGGGGAGAGGAGTGGAGCACAGAGGGATGGCTGGGGTGGGTGTCCCAGGCAGAGCAGGGAGGGATGGGGAGCCTGGCAGGAAGCAGTTAAAGGGACAATCTTGATATCGTGGAGCAGGCCACCAGCCAGTGCCGCAAGATGAGGTGGGAGATGGAGTTACGTGCTGATGGCAAGGATAAGATGTCCCAATGTTATGTGGTGGAAAGGAGGGAGTCAGCAGAGGGAATGCAAGAACGTGATATGTCCAAGATTGAACAAATTCATTTGAAAAGCTGCATAATCAGTGGAGGAGAGGAGAACAGGGGGAAGCCAATATGAGGCTCTGGTGTCCATAAAGTTTTGGCCATCCTGGGAGCTTAAAGAACAAAAAAAGGAAGCACTGTTTTCTATAAGGAGGGGGAAAGAATAGAACTGTGAGGCTTGGCTATGGGGAGAAGTTAGAAGTGGGCCCTAAACCACAAAAATGAACATGTAGAAGCAGCTCAGCCCCATAATAAATGCAAAACTGTGTGAAGGGAGCAGCATAGGAAAGAGAAAGGGAACCCTCTGAAGGCAGATGCAGAAGGCTGAAGTGTAGGCTTAGACCTGGAGATGGAATAAGGAGATTTGTGATTCATGAACATGAAGAAATATACATCCAGATTTTAAGATGTAGTAGAAGTGTATTTATTTGGTTTGGAAAATACCCTTTACTGATTAGCATACATTGGCCTCTGATGTGTATATCAGAAGCACCCCTAGTTCCAGAAGATCCCTGCCATTCACTTGCTAGTGTTTCTGTCCAGCAACGCCATGGTGAAAGGCAGATGGAATGGGTGCAAGTGGCTCCCATGAGTCAGAGAAAACAAATAAAAGGAGCCGACCAGACCTCCCTCCTGAAAGGCTGTTTCCAGAGAGACGTGTTGTAGGTGTGAAAGCAAAACTTTACAGGAAGTTACGCTTGAAATCTGCTGTTTAATTTTTTGCCATACAACTCCAGAATTAAGGCCATTAAAAAAAAAAAAAAAAAGTATCAGGTGACATCTCCCAGCTCTGTTTTGGCTACTTTTTCTGTGGACAAATCATCCATCAGGTTGACTGATACACTGTGCAGCAGCTTTTATCTCAGACTATAACGTTGCTGCAAGTAGAGGTGCACTCTGACCACCCCAAAGCCACACAAGGAATAACTAGCAGTGCCTACATTTTGATAAAGGAGACACCCCTCCCTTGGACTTCAGTAGAGAAGAGCTTCTAAGGGAGCCAGCCTGAGGCATGGTGATGATCTTGGTCCTGAGACAGTGTCACAGGGACGGTGACCCAGGCTGTAGCTCCCTGAGTCTACAACCACCTGAGTTCAGGCTTAGAAGACTGTATTTTCTGATCAGCATTTGCAGAAAGGTCTGATTTTTGATTCTTCCAAAAAGGAAAACCCAAATGCATAATGGACGTATGTTCCTCCGGTGCCTGTTTTTAGATCCATTTCTTTTGCAACTCAGTGAATCAAGATTTTGCTGCTCATTTTAAAATAAGTGGCATTTCTCTTAGGGTGATTTATAGCTTTCAGTCTTAGAGGTTTAAAAATAATCAAATGGATTCTGAGCTAATCCAGATTCATAAACCATTCTTGTCTGTTAATATCTGAACACTTTGATCATCCTATTTTAGAGATTCTTTTCTCCAAAGTGGTATTTTTCAGACAGATTGTCTCCCACTACTCTTTATTTTGAGGATGCAGTAGGTTACCGTGCTGCACCGTCATGCAAAATGCTTAAAAGGAAGGAAGGGGGAGAAGAAGCTGCAGCAGAAATAGGCCGTGGTTCTGAGCTTACCCACATTCCTTTTTCCCTTTCCTTCTGATGATGGAGAAGCCATAGATCTCTCCTTGTGTTTAGCATATCCTCCTCACCTGCTCTTTTCTATTTGCCATGACATCCTTTTGTGGTATCTTCTAAAAATCTTCTCTTGATAGGGATCATGGACATTTTTCCTTTTACTCTGCCAACAGGGATGGCTCAGTAACATGTTTCTGCTTGTCAGACCCCCATAACTTCTTCCCCACCCTCCTGTATTTATTTCCTCCTGTTGGAGAAGCAGCTGCATCCCCTGGGGAAGAGTGCAGCCTGTGGCAGAGCCCCAGCCCTCCCAGAGTATCTCTGCTCTGACAAACAGGATGAGAGAGTCCAGTGTTCATGGCTGTGCTACCACTTCATTGAGGCTGCCAATTAGCAGAGCAAGCAATGATTGGATTTTTTTTTTCCCATGCTGAGAATTGACCTAAGCCACAGTAAGGCAGGAAATGCAATTAGGCAGTGGATGATCTTGGGAAGGACTGCAACTAATGGCTTAGCATTTTGTGTTTCTCACAAACATTTAATTTATTCTTCTACTCTTCTTGCAAGTTGTGTGTGGGATGTAGTGGGGTCATTTCATCCCCTCATGTAAGGTAATTGCCTCGTGATCCTCTTTCAACACTGCAGAGCAATGCAAATAGCAACTTACAGCTCAGGTACCAATCATGCCAGTGCTTGGGCTAACACTGTGACAAGAGATATGAGGGAGGTACTGGTGGCCTTGGCCAACAGGTAGCATGGTGGCTTTCCAGGTAGGTTTCATCTGAAGGGCATTAGCTGCAGCAAAGCTCTTTTAAGCTCCAGGCCGAATCCACCATGTCAAGTCAACATCATAGCCTCTGTCCATCACCTCCAGGAAGCTGTGGCTGGCACTCAATATTGCAGGATGACAGGCAGTCACGATACCCAAAGGAGAATGAGAAGTGCCATATGTGAGTCCCAGCATGGCAGACAAGGTAGGCCTGACATTTAGGATGAGAAATGGATAGGCTCCTGTTCTGGGTCTCCAGGACATGCAGCTATATACTGCCATGGGACTATACAGAAATGCTGAGGAATCAATTCAGTTGGCTGGAAGAGGGCGAGTTTGGACAGAGTTGTTTGTCTGCAGCACTGGGTAACCTACTTTTATGAACACTGCCCTGCAAATAGGTTAGATCAGGGTGAGTCCCTGCCTTCATCTGCTCATTGGCCTGCCATCCCTTTTGTACTGAGCTCATCTGCATTTTGAAGGTAAACACAAGGTACGCCCATGGTGACCTTTAGAACTAGAAGCCTTTACAGTTTGCATAACACTGCAGATATATATTCCATGATAACAAATAAGCTAAGGTAATTATGGAATAAATACTTGCCCCAAAGAGATACCCAGATGTGAATGATGGAGCACACTGCCAAACACGAAGTACGCCTCAATGAGAGAAGAACGTGCTGCAAACAGCCAGGGTTTTCGCAAGAGGAGGAAAGAAAGCCTAGCCCACATGAGCAGGCTCCAGTGGCAAGCTGAAAGAAGTTAGTGAGCCAGAAGGGGTGAGAAGCAAACTGAGGAGATGTTTAGCCACCACACGAGGGCCCAAAGACAGGGGTTGTAAGAGATGATGAGAAATGCTATATTATCACAGCCATGGAAAAGGAAGAGGGGCTTGGAGCTTCACATCTATGGCTCCACTTTCGTCCTGCTCTGCTACCTTTGGCAAATTTATTCACCTTTGCCTGACGTCATTCCTCCACTTGTCTTGGCACTCTTGACTTGCAAATTCTTTGGAGTAAGACTATCATTTCTACAGGCACATGAAGTGCCTACTGTAACCAGGCTCTGAGGTCAGTCAATGATCTCTAGATCTATATATCTATCTATCTAGATCTCTATCATGAAGGACAGCAAAATCTGATGGAAGATGAACAGTTCTTTCATAGACTTGGACACAGGCAAGGTTTGTTCGTTAACAGGGACTGACAGCCTCTGCTGTGGGGATGAAGGAGGACAGGATGCTGGAGAGGAGAGGACAACACTGGCCACCAAAACCACAGTTTTCTCATGGCAGTGGGATAAGAGAAAGAGCAACGAAGAGAAAGAAATGTTAAAATCATGATATGTGGGTGCAGGTGAGGAAGAGACAAGCAATGGTTCGGTAGAAAAGGCAAGTGCTATTTTAGTCAGACTGGGCTAATTTCAGCTCTGATGTAACTCCATTTACGTCAGTTTTAGTTGGTTGAATTACACAAAAGATTAATTTAGGTCAGTGAGTTGAGATGAGGGTGAGTCAGCCCAAAATAAGTTTTGGGGTGCAAGGAAGAGATGTGAAACACAGACCAGGCGAAGAACTGGATCCATCCTGGATTTGGAGAGATTTGGAGAAGGGAAGGTGGGGATGAGAAAGGGCAAACAAGAGGTAGGAAAGGCAAACAGGCCACAGGACCCTGCAGGGATCTTGGCCAGTGATTTTCATTCCAGCCCAGAACAACTTGGAAAGAGAGGCAGTCTGCTCCTTGAACACTGCAGTGGAATGGTTATATACCACTTACTCCTTCTCATGGTCCACCTCCCCTTGCCACTCTGCCAGGCAGCTTGCACACCCACATACCATTCTCAATGAGAGATCATAACAATTAAGCTTTGGTTATATTTTTTTTGTGTTTAATCACAAAACATTCCAGGTTTAACCTGAAACAGACTTTGGGTCAGGGTTCCACAGGGCAACAGCTGCATTTAGCAGGGAGAAGGGGTCTGATTTGCTCCTGGTACAGCTTCACTGGAGTTGATGGAAATGAATTTGTTCCATTAATTCTCTAGAGACATCATGAAAGCCAAATGAAACCAGACAGGGCCATTCTCAGGCTGACAAAAGCATCCACACCTTAACTCTCACCAGCCTGCCTGTGGCACACACGGAAAAAGCATCTAAAATACTTGACACCATCTTTAAGGTTTGCAAAGAAGTACCTCTCAACAACACATAGGAAATGAAAGAACGATGCCATTACATTTAATGAAACGAAACCAAAAATAATTAGGAACACCTCTTGCTTCCTTCGCATGCCACTCTCTTTCTTTCACTGCACATGCTTTCCATCAATTGTTTCTGATGCTTCTTTTAAATTGGTGTTTACTTTCTTGTAATTCCATGTACTGAGGTAATTTAACACCATGAATCCCTGAGGTTTCTTTTCTCTCCTCTGTCCCCATTTGCCCTAGCTTTTATTTTCCCATTCAGTTTTTATGCTTTTGTTCTTAGAAATCATGATTTTCAACTGTAGTTTTATTTTTTCGTTCCCTTCATCTATAGCTTTGCCCTGTTCTCGTCCCTCTCTTCTCTTGTCTCTTGTTCAGCATTAGCTTTAGTTGGGTGAAAAAGAAAGTCAGTAGGCCATAAGGTTAAAGGTTAATTTTAACCTTCTCTTTCACACCTACCCCAAACTCAGCTCTCGCCGTTTTCCACCTTCCATAAATACTTGTTACTGCACAAGAAATAAATACCCACAAAGTGCTCTCATTTCATATTCAATCACTATAATAAATACAAACTCTCTTCTGTAATATTCAATCATTATATTTAGTCTTAATATCATACTTTTCATCTGCAAACACCCACACAAGCATTGGTTAATTTGTCCTTACAACAGCCCTGCAAGGTTGGTAATTACGTGTTATTAGCTCCATTTTACACATAAGGAAACTCCAGAAGAAATTATGAAACTCCTAACAAGCACACATATCCACAAATCTAAACAGGCACTAACTATATCTTCAACAAATGCACACATATACACAGTACTCTACATACATATTAGCGTACACTGAAAATAAGGGACCAGCAAGCTCGCTGTAGGACAGGAGTGAGGTGCTCAACACATTACATCCATCAAAAAGAAAATTTTTGAGAACATGAGATTGGCCTGGACAACAAAGGAGAGATGCAGGAACTATGTTCCCTGTTTTCTGGGCAGCATTTCATGACATCCCTTTCCTGCGATGAGCAAGCATGCAAGGTGAACTCCTCCTTGCCCTCACGTACTTTTTCTGAAGCACCACTGAGTTGTGATTTCATGTTTGCAGTTTCACCGCTGGTGACTGCATTCACTCTATCAGCACTTGTTTCTGACAAGAAGTTGGGAAAACCCAGACATGCACAACCCCCGAGTGAGCTCCTGACCTATTTGAATGCTAATTACCTCTTAGTGCTCTATCCCACTCGCTTTACTGCCTATCAAGATGTCAGGATGGGAAGATAAGAGACCTTCTGAACCACAGGCAGCCACACGCAAAACCATAGAAACACGGAAGAGACATTAGTGGGAAAGCCAAAGAACGAAAATGAAGACACGAGTAATTAACTTAGAGCTGGGATGTCAGCAGTCTGTGCCAGAGCATCCTGTGTGCAGCGGTTTCCCTCCTCCACCGCGGGGACAGGACACTCTGTTCCCCTCCCACACATCACTCCCCTGCAGCAGCCCTTGCACAGAAGAGGCCCCAGGGACTCTGCAAGATCTAGAGTGGGGGGTCTGTTTCGGAGGGTCAGATCTTCAATTGTATTTAGACATTGAATTCTCACTTCTGCAAGGGAGCTCCACTGCAACTAACGGGCATTAGATGCCATTAATATGAAGAAATTTAATGTGAAAATCAAGACCTCCATAAGGATTTGGGCTTTTGTGACTTCCCATGTCATTGTCCTCCATTCAGTGTGACACGGGGGCTCTCATGGACTTGAGAGTCATAGTTTAATGAAAACTACCCTCTTCCCCCTTTGTCGGTCCTCCTGTCTTATTTTCCGAACCTGTCACATCTTATCTTAGCACAGATATGTCCGGCCAAATGATTTCAATACTGTCTTCCTTTCACTCCTTGTGTTTTGGGTGGTACGGGGGACAAAACTATAGGACAGGATTTGCCAAGATGAATGTATGTTGCTTATTCCATAAAAACTGGCACATGGCCCCATGTCTTCTCTGTACCAATAAAAATGTTGTTAAGTCTGATTCGTTGCTAGAGTTTTCCCTTTTCCAGATTTTCTTAAAATCCTTTACTGGTTTTACCTTTTCCAGCCAGGGTTGTGTCCTCAATGTATTCTGTTTTCCATGTCAGTTTTCTGCATTTAATAATTTTTGCTTTAGAACAATTGTGGTGTCTTTTTCTCTTTCACCTACTTGGCATATGTTACTTTTAAAAATTTCTAATTGTTGTCTGAGCTTTGCCATTGAGCCAGCACACACTGCTGCTTCCTAAAACACAGGCATTGATGCCAAGGCTGAAACTTCACAGAGTTCTGCTAAACCTGCTGACTCTGGATCCCTGCATCACAGGGGTCCTCTTGTCTTCATCCCTTCTTAATTACAGTCAGTCATTCATATCACAGGAGTGACCTAAACTTCCAGGATAGTTCATGACCTGAGTGTCTGTGTGCTGCACAGACAGGGAGAGAAGGCCAGCCCTGTCTTACAAACTACAAGTTGACAAGGTGAGGCAAAATCATTGTGCCAGGTAAAAACTGTGGTTCTACATAGATCAGCAGTCTTTCCTTCAAAGACTCTCCTTTACCTGGTGCTCTCTTCCCGGGGCCTTCAGGATCAGGCTGCTAGCAGAGCACTTGTGCTGGCATGGCCACACCAGCCTCACAGCACATGGACCAGCTGCCCATGTCTGGAGGAGTCCAGCTCCCCCATGCCCCGTTCACTGGATGTGATGAAGCCATGCTGCTTCATTGGGAGCAAAGCCAGGGGAGGGGAGAAGCACCAGGGAGCACTGACCTGCTCCTACTTGCAAGGGCTTCCTACTTGCACAGTGGTGCTGCTGTAGGTCCTGTAGCACAAACAAGTCTTAAAACAGATTTCAGGTCAGGGAGGGAAATACTTCACTCATGTAGCATACACTGAGATGTCCAAATGAGTCAAAAATGCCTGCTGCTTTGGCCCTCACAGTAGTGACCTCTCCTGCCTCATTGCTTCTTTGTGCTACTCTTGTCTACTTGCCTGTATCCACCTCTTACCACCAGCTGGAAGCTGCACTAGAGCAGCACTATGTAGTGCCAGCACTACGAGGCCTTGGTCTGGATTTAGCATTCTCAAGTTCTTATGGCAAGCTGAGAATAAGAGGAAAAAAAAGAGAGCAAGCACACTAATGTCCATGATGGGTCTAATAAATGACATGTAAAGCAAATCTATGCGTTCTTGAGAGAGAACGTGATGAGGACAGTGAAGTTTAGGAACACCACAGAATGAATTCCAGGATCACAATTCAAGTGGGACGTACAGGACAAAGGAATTAGAAGCTGCAATGATGAAAACAAGAGCTTCCAGCTCATGTGGGAGTGCAAAGGGAGACAGTGGCGGGATGCAAATAGGAGGTTGTTATGATTGCAGTGCTGAGCCAGCCAAGCCTTGCCTATGCTCGCAGTACGCATCCTATTAGAGAGAGTTTTGCACCCACTCTCTAAGTAACAGGATGCTCAACATGAATTTGAATTTTGTATGAACAGAAGAGAGATGCATTAAAAACGGGTTAGTCAGTCTTGGTTAACGCTCTCTGAACATGTTTGGTACATGGTCCTTGGGCACTGTCTTCCTCAAAATATTAGCTCTTCTTCACATGGGATAATCATTTACACACATTCGCAACGTGCTAGTTCTTCACTGACTCCTCTGTGAGAGGAGACCAGACAGGTCTCCACCACACACAGTGTCCTCCCCTTCTGCTGTGTGGACTGCGTGCATCCATGCAGGATGCTTGGCTTGACCACTTGCTGAAAAACAGTCATGCTGCCATCACCAGCTTGAGTTATTTACTGAGGTTAACTAGCTCAAAGTTAACCAGCTGTTTTTCCTAAACGACACATTTTCCCTGTACTAACATGGGTAGAAAAAAAACCCCAACAAACAAACCAACAACCTTCTGCAGCAGCTTTTTCAATAAGCTGGAGGCTGCAGAAATAAGATTGAAACAATTAAGCATAATATGAAGAGTATGTTGAGAAGTGCTTTGGAGCTGTGGTCAGCTTTGTCTGAGTCATGAGAAAAGAAAACCACGAGGCTTTGCCCATATTAGACTGCCTTACACAGGTAAATATAAAGATTCTTTAAATAGATGAAAGATGATAATTATAATTCCAAAGAGGAGTAAATCACTACCCACGCCCTTTGGCTCACTACCTGAAGATCTTATCAAATTAAATTATGATCTCCTTCTGGAATAATGAGGTAGAACCTCAGCTGGTAAAAATCAGAATAGCTCCATAGACTTAAAACATACAACAGCCACTTAGACAAAGCTCAGTCCCACTCACCTGCTCAGATATCTTCTCAGGTGCCCCCCTTTCCCCCAGTCACACTCAGACCCATGTGTGCCACAGCCACACACTCAGGCTAACACAGGCTGCTCTTCAGGGGCAGCTTCCTCTAGAGCCGGGGAAACCAGCACTTCAGAAAAACAGACTTCATGTTTAAATGTTTACTGCAAGGACAATAAACACCATCAGTCTCTTGTTAGTCATGGTTTGTCATCTTATAATGGCTGGCCTTCAATTCACTGAGAGAGCCAAAGGCTTCAGAAGACTGAAGGGACAGTTCTGACCACGTTTTATTGCTTCTCATAACCAAAACTGGAGTATTTCACTGCGTAAATCTTGTATCCAGCTCTCCTACCAGCCTTGAGCTGGAACTGCATGGTAGAGACCACAGCAAGCTTGCTACGCTGTTCAAGTGGTTATGAACCTTCTCTTTTAAACATGGATGTTTTATTTTTAGTCTGAACTTGTCTAAAGTCAGTGCAAACCACTCATTTTTGTGTCTTGAAGCCTTACCTCTTATTTTCAGAATCCCAAATTCAAGATGTTTACAACTGGCATTCCAGAGTGCATTCTGCTCTGCAAGTGCTTGTGTAATTCTTGTGCTCTTCTACTCATGCACATTCTAAATGAGAATATGCAGCTGTCATTTTGGTCAGCTGATGCTGAGGATTGAAACTTGTAAGCACTGATTTGCTCTCCAACCTGATAAACATGACCGATAGCTGCACTCCACCCAGAAAGAGAAGCATCAGCAACAAGTGGCACTAATTTAGCTATTTCATGGGGCAGCAAGGTGCCTCTTGCTATTATTTTTTTTTCTCCTGAGAACTGTTGTGCATAGCGCATTCCCCTCAGAGGTAATATTGACAATAACTTGAACGACTGAGAGTTTTACTGTTGTGACCATGTTAGAAATTAGGTTTTTTCCTGCTTTAATTTACAGAATTTACAGTCCAAAAAATAATAAACTCTTACAGCTTTTCTGTCTAAATGAAAAGATGTTCTGTGAGCTTCCACAGAGGAAACATAGGATGCAGTATTTGTAGCAGATCCGAGTTCTTTCTCATTTTCCTCCCTCCCTGATCTCCCAAACAAGCTTTAAAGAAATGATTCCCTACTCATGTAAAGGCATTGTGTCAAGCAAATCAAAGCCAAGTAAATTTTAATCTTGCTGAGTCTGCAGCCTAGGATGAGGTGATCTAATAGCTCGGGCTGCCAGGACTGGCAGGTTCTGCCTTCCCTTTTCCCCTCCTGGCTGTGCATTCCCACTGCTCACCCTGTGCTGGCTCTGGGCCTCCTTGCACTGCCTCCCTGAGCTGACTCAACTCATTAACCCGGGAAAAAACAAAGTGGATCCTTTTCTGCAGGGTGGCAGTGAGCTGTTAGATTGACTCACCTGCTCTGATGAAATCACAGCCATTGTTATTAGCAGACCATCCTCATCCGATAACAGGCAAATTGCTGCCGTCACAATGGCAAGATCAGATATACAGATAGAAAACGATGGAGTGCTGATTCTCTACTGCCGCATATCCCTCTTATTCACATCTCTGCCAAGTGAGTGTCAAGAGCTGCTAGTTCAGAATGAGCTGTTGGTGGTACACAGGCATTCAGCTCTTAAGAAACTGAGTTTAGAAAAGGGCTGAGCAAAGGGCAGTTCCCCTTCCTCTAGGTGCTGGCAACAAACTTGAACTTGATTTGTTTTTTCCCTCATAAATTTTGATGAGACAAAAAAACAAGTAAAAAAAGCTGATGCAACCTGCTTCTAATTCAGCATTTTGCAACCACACTTTTGGCATGCTATACTTGGCAGAAAACATTCAGTCATGAGAAGGGTCACTGTGGACTGGTTCCTGCTCTTTGTTATTATCTACTGGTGCTGCAGTTACTGGAATTTGACAAGGAAGAGGGACTGGCTAGTACCACAGTGAAGCCATGGTCCAAGTCAGACACATTCAGTACTGCACAGACATAAAACATACGATGCAAATAACCTCTAGAACAGTAGAGAGGGTGCCTTTTTTTTTTTTTTCCCTCCTTTTCTTTATCTGTGGCTGGATCTGGCAGAATGGTTTCCCAGAACTGCCTCTTAAACAGGGAATTGAACTTCAGTCATGCTATCAGGACACTGTCACTATTTTACAGCTTTAAGTGCACAGTAATAGACTCATGTCCTGAACTACATTTTTTAACTGCATTTTTTTTCCCACAGATTTGCTCTCATTTTTATTTATGACAAACAAACTTGCTATATCTTTCATAAATCCTGGTGGAAATGAGCCTGCTTGGACTAGTGAGGAGAAGCCACAAGATATATAGAGATCTTTTAATTTATTTGTTTCTTCTTCCTCTCTTTGTTGCTGGAGTTAATTTTATTTCTGCATGTCTACAAGGATCACTGCACACCTGCCATTTGTGAAATTTTGCATTTGCATGCTAGCAGGCTGGACATCCACCAAGAGGCTCTCACTTGCACAATGACAGCAGACGATGTGCTTTTAATTTTCCATCTGCACAAAGGTCCGTGACCTTTTCCTACTCACTTGCCTGTTCCCCTGCTGTCCTGTAGCTCGCAGATAAGTCCTCAGCTGCTTTCTACTGTCAGTTCTGTTTATGTAGGAAACTTCTTTTGCGTTTGATGCAAATTAAGGCTCCTGAATTCTGTCACATGAAAGCGGACTTTAAAAATTGGAGAAATTGGCAATGCTCTGCCCTCTTCCTCAGTGCTATTAAAGGCTTTATCATACACTCAGTTCATGCTTCCCCACTGAAATGCAAAACTTTCAGCAGCACAGAGAGGCTGGATGTCAGAATCCTTTTAGTCAATGTGTGTGTTTTAACCAGTAAATGTTACCGCCTGGATCATCTAGAGGCTGCTAATGGTTTCAACTGATGTCTATTGGGTTTCATTTAAAAGCAGCTAAGCCAATTGCTTCGAAGAAGTATTTGAAATGAGATGTCTGCAGAGGACTTTCTCATATCAGCACAGAGGCAAAAAAACCCCAAACAACTGGACGATGGTCATTCTGGTGCATCGAGGGACAGCAATGTGATGGGCTGCAGCTGCAGGGAGGCTTCGTGGATGCATTGGCAGGGATGGCAGCATTGGAAGGAACAGTATTGCCAAATACTTCTCACACCTAGTCTGGCGTAACCCGGGCTCCTTGGCAGAGAGCTGCGGAAGTGCAGCGGGAGTCTGAGGACAGCCCTAGCCCGGAAGGCCACATCTCTGTCTTGCCAGACATCCTTGTCGTCCCTATGATGATAATTGATACAATTAAAGACCTGCTACTTCCCACTCAGTGCAGAGCTTACCCCTCACCTGACTGCTGGACTACAGGTGCTGGGACGTTGCTCCTGTAAAACATCCCAGCTGATACCGCATTGCTCTTCAAGGCTGATGTCTCCTGATAACATGGTCCTGGCTGCTGGATATTCTGCTTCTGTCCTCCTTGGTTGCTCTCCACAAGGGCTGAAGGCAAAAAGGCCTTCCAAGAGCCTGCAGCATCAGGATCCCATTGGAGAGGAAGGATGAGAGGTGCTTCTGAATACGTACCTGGTTGAGAAAAGCTCTACTTTTCCTGCACACCCTACTGCAATTGAGAACTACTTTCAATTTAAAAAAAGCAACAACACAAGAACTTGTTGTATCCCTGGTACAGCCTAGGCCTAACAGCCTGCCCAGGTGCTGGATTTGCAGCAGCACTTGAGGATCATCTCCCTGGTGCTCTTACACTGCCAGCAGTCAGATGGGAACCAGCGATGTTGCTGTTCTTTCTGTAGCACATCCAGAGAGTTCAGCTGTTATAGCAAGCACATACACCAAGACAGACATCTCTGTTTTGTGGCACAGAAAACCACCTGGACAGCTTTTCACATGAACAGAGATTTCCATTTACTTTTTTTTCGCTCAGCCTTATTAATCACAGAGACATTTATAAACAAAATACAGATCTTCAGCAGAATGTAGGTGAAAAGTTCATTCAGACAGGAGAAAGCATAGCTCAGCTGTGCTCATCAAACTTATTTTTCCATGTGCAGGTCTATCTTCCTCAGTTTCATGTGTTATAATAATGTTTGTCTTCCCACATACTTTACCTACTTCAACTCTGTTTACAATGTCTTTTCTCATGAACTGTCTTTCTTGCTCAAGAAAAAAACCCAAATGAATACTTTCCTGTGTTCCTTTTTTATTCCTTCCCATTTTGGTTTCACAGTGGACTCTCTTGGGATGTGTTCTGGAGGGTTAGTTCTTTACAAAACATTGACAAATGTCAGGTAAATTCAGTGCACCACACCATCATCTTAAGGCTCCTGTCCTCCTCTGCTGACATGTGCCTCTTGCGTGGGTAATAGAATCTGAGCTTATCACAGCACAGGTGTCAGTGAAGCATCACAGTATTAGCAAGGATTGTGTTACAACTAAAACCTGCTGGAAGAAGAAGCAGGAAGATCGGCAGGATATATGGGTGGAGGAGAGGAGTATATCTCTCTCTCTTTCCTTTTCCTTATTAAGTGACCTGATCTATGGGAGAAACCATTTTATGGGCAGACTACAGCAGAAAATGGCATAGAGCATGTTGAAAACACCTTCATCCTGTGGCTACAGCACCTTCTACCCCAGCAAAACTTCCCCCTTTGCCCACACTTCTTGTATCCAGAGACTCCGTTGACTTGGGAATGGCCATGATTCCTCTCTGTGCTGTTGTTTTGCCAAGAGGAAAACAACTTCTCTGGGAGGGTACAAAAATGCAGTCTGATGCCTGTGCCTTCCAGCTGCTGGCATGTACAGTACATGCAAGTGATAGAAACAAAGGTGAGCGGGGCTGGGTCTTGCAGACCAACACTTGGCCAGCTGCACAAGGCAGGGCAGAACATGGCACTAGTACATTTGTCACAGATGCCATGATACCTTTGCCTCTGAGGAATTTTGGTGTCATTAGGTGCTGCTCATAATGGGAAATCATGATTTCACTGTGTTTCTGGTATGTTGTCCATAATTAGCGTGCAGTCCTTTAGTGCTAATTACTTTAGAGTATTAATTCCTTAAACATCAATTTAAAAAATCATGTGTAAATTTACCTCTTCCTCAAATGAATAATGAGTTAACATGGGGGTACTTACAATGTACTACTTAGACTTGCTTAATTAGTTAATCTCTGTAAAGGGGTTTCAAATGTGTGAAGAGCTATCAAACTGCTAAATGCATTATCTTCAATTAATTTTGTGCAACTACATCTTCACTACCAAGAGGGTCTTTAGAGTGCTGAGGAAAGGAAAAGGAGACATTGCTTCTAATTTTAAAAGTAACCAATAAAAAGAAAGAAAGAATGAAAAAAAAAGAATTAATTTCAGAGCACTGGAACAGGCTGCCCAGGGAGGCTGTGGAGTCTCCTTCTCTGGAGACATTCAAAACCCGCCTGGACACATTCCTGTGTAACCTCATCTGGGTGTTCCTGCTCCGGTGGGGGGATCGGACTAGGTGAACTTTCGAGGTCCCTTCCAATCCCTAACATTCTGTGATTCTGTGAAAGATGATTTAGGATGGTAGGAATAAGGGTGAGCATATGATTTCTTCTGTTCCAGACAGACCTGAATTTGAAAGATTCATCATTCATATCCCTCCTCTACCTTTGCTGGTCTCTGGCTTCTTTGCTTCCATCTTCCCTTGGTTGTAATCCTCTCTTAACACTATTAACCCTCTCTCTTCCAAAATTGATGTTACTTTAGCAAAAAAAAAAAAAGTTAAAAAAGAGCAAATCACAACAAGTAATAACGTAGCTTGTTCCGATAGAGGCCTCATGGACTTCACTTCAAAATGAGATGCTAAAGGCCCAGAGCAGAGCTCCTGCAAGAGAACAGGGCCAAGCCCAGCCCAGGAAGTCATGTGGTGACTCTCACTCTCCTGAACAACCCTGGTAGCCAATGGAGATAAGCTCTTAACATGTCTTTCAAAGTTTTCTATTCTATTTAGAGCTTATATGCCTTGTTAATGATCCTCATTTCACTTCACCCATTAATAATCTGCGTTTGGTGGAGTTCTCTCAAAAATTTGACAATGGGTTATTTCTGCTAATACTCTGTCTAGCTGGCAGCTCTATTTAGGTCAGCCACATTGAATTGGACTTTACCAAGAACCTATATCCAGGATTATTTTTCTCCCACTGAGACTAACAAAAGGTAAGGACATTTCTCTTGCTGGGTCTGATTTGTTTTTAGAGTTTTTCACTTGCCTTTTCTTTCTTTCTTTCTTTCTTTGAGAATGATAAATCATCACTTCCTTGCTGACTGCCAAGGTCCCACATGTGAAAAATTCAGGCAGCTTGTTTAATATAAACTTGCCTGAGCGGTGGTTATGCAGCAGTGTCTACTTCTCAGGGTTCAAATCATTTTTAATGTGCATTTGCAGTATATTTGTATCACATCTGGGCATTCACTCAGCTGTGATTTGAAAACCTAATCATTTACATTATTTCATCCAAAAGAAACTGGAACAGAGAACAGACTGTTTGATGGCCATGACTTTATTCCCTGCACTCTGTACAGTAACAGCTTAATCTGTTGGATGAGGCATTCCACTAGCAAGTCAGAGTTGTGTACACGGTGATCGTGAACACCCCATGTTCTCAGGGAAAGAACTTCTGCACTCAAACCAGAAAAACCTCTTTTCTTCAGCCCCTTCCCAATTCAGTTTTACAAAAGGAACCAGTGAGGGACATTCATTGTTATCCAATCCAGTGGATACTAATTTAGCAGAAGGGCCTGACCTTCTCTAACCAGGATGTCTTAACAGAAGTGTAGGTATCTCAGAGAGCAGCTTGAAAATGGGACAAGTTGTTGTTATGGGGTGCAGAAAGAATATCAGGACACTTAGAATAAGCAAGGAAGGTAGCTTCTCAGACTCCCACACCTTCACCACTGCTTTGTTTGTACAAAGCTTACAGGATCCTTTCCCTTCTCATCCAGTATATCCGTACAGTCCATACTCACAGAAAATACTAGAGGCATAAGCCAGAAACTATTTAGAAAAGTCAGGGTTGCCTTGCACCTCAACCTAAGGCCTCCTCACTTTCCTTCCTTACCTGAAGGATTAATGTGATTACTAAAGATCTTGTAGTTCACCTGGGTGTTCCTCCTGCCTCTGAAAGAAAGGAGAAATGGAGCCCAAAGAGACTATGAGTGCTACCATTTCCAAAAGGAAGGGGTAGGGTGACCTGAATACTGAAGCCTGAGTTGTCTGAGGTGCATTTCCGCATAACAAACCTAATTGCAGGAAGTTATCAATATTTAGACAAAGAAGTGAAAGGACAGGGAGGATTCAGCAAGGTCTCAATGAACAGTCCAGGATTTTTGCTCCCTCTCCACCACAGATGTGAAAAATAAGGGAAAAATTCCTCTCCTCTTCAAAGGGTTCCCTTTCATACCAACATTTCAAAAGATCAGTTGCCAATAAATTAAGACAAAACCAAAACCACCATATGTCCTGGGGGCAAGGGAAGATGCACTCCCCTCTTTCTCCCTGTCATGTCAGAAGAGCAGCTCCAACATGGCCCTCTGGGGCATACTGTGCCCTCACAGGTGCACTGGTGTGACATAGTTGGCAGGGAAGAGACCCAGTTCCCCACGCAGACGTCCTTTCCACCATGATGGGTTGGAGCTGTCCAGAACCTCTAAGATGTCTCCACTGCGGAAGCCCAGCTCATCATGCTCCATAGCATCAAAGTCGTACAAGGCACGGACCCATAGTGTTCGCTGGAAAAGAGATAGAGACAGGGAATAATGAGCCAGAACTCTTAACGATCATCCTCCTGTCACTCCTCTTACGACTCAGTACATTTGTTCACTAAGAGAAAACAAGCATGCTGAAATTGAGACCATCTCACAATTTTAACAAGGAAGTGGCCAAGATGCCAGGAAGGAAGGACCAATTTACAGGGACACCCAAGGGGTGTTGTTTGGGCTCTCAGCAGCCTCGGTATATTTATGGGTATTCGCACCACAAGGTGTAAAGTCAGACTGAGAGTAGGTCCTCAGGAAATAGTGTTCACGTGGCTCTGTCTCCTCTGCTGTGGTAGCCATGTTTGAAGCCAGTTATAGGAGCATGGAGTAGAGCTCCTGCCTGAGTCCTGCTGTGCTGTACACTGTAAGTGAATGGCTCCAGGGAGGTGAGCTGCTGCTTGCATGGATATAGGGATGTGTCCTTGGCCAGTAGAGGATGAGGGGTACACCAAGAGAGCCAACACACAGTAGAGTCTAGTGAACATTGTAAAGAATGATACTTGCTGTTTCAGGCACTTCTGCGGCAGAGTGGACTCTATCCAAGTTCAGTCCCCTGAGTTCAAAGGGACTTAGGAACCATTTGGGTGTATCAGTTTATTTTGGGTTTGCACTTCAATGAGCACTATGGTCAGGTTTTTTTCTTATGAGAAATTGATTGTAAGAGATATTGCAGTCAATCTCCCATTTGGACTGGAAATCAGATTTTAAAGGACATAGTATGGACTTCTTTTCTGGGAAAATTTTGACACCCACGCCATGGGACATGGACAATTTGGGATGAATATTTTGCAGGCACAGATGAAGAGATCTTTTTGAAGGCCAACTAATTTTTGCTACATCTTCCATTTACGGCCCAGCTTAGACGTGGCTCCTAGTTATTTGGCTGGACACATAGACCTTCCTATAATTGGATTTATGGCTTCTAGATCACTGATTTGGTGTGGCAGGCAAGGGCATGTTTTTATTCATTGCCACAGCTTCTGAGCGATACAACCCATTGTATTTTGAGCTGGATTATAATAAAGTTTTGGGACTTTTGCCAAAAGAGGACATGTCCCTGTTTCCCAGTTTATTCCAAATTTCCTAATCCAATCTGTCCTCTTTCTCTCACACTTGAGAAATGTCTGCTGTCTTTCCCTTCTCTGCTTGGATCTACGTTCTCTGATTGTTCTCGGCTAAACTGTACATTTCCTCAGGGAAGAGGAACATGGCTCAGATCACACTCCTAAAAACTGATGGAGAAACATTTTGGAGTTGACATTGGAATCATGGGCTGAAGCAGAGAAAGACACCATGCTCTGTGCAAGCATTCACAAAGTGGGAATTTGGAAAGCAGGTGGTTACTTAAGGTAAACTGCCAGGTATGGATCCAGGTAGGAGAGCAGTTTGAGATGTCTGCAGAGACATAACTGGATCACGCCCACATCCACTGTGATAAGAGGCACTGACAGATAAGAGTGACAGAGAGGTGAGTTCCACTTTGATGGCATAGCAGGTCTGAGAGGATGTGCCAGGTGCAGACAAGTAGAACTGAGTGATGACAGGTCTTCTCAGGACTGAAGCAAAAAGTACTCGAAGAGACAGTGTGACAATGAGTGTACTGAAAGACAGGAGCGCTGCAGCATGGCACAGTATCACGAAGCAACTCTCTATAGGACTAAGAAAGAGTATTGTACATCTAGCTTCTGTGCTTAGGAGGGCCTGGCTGTGGTGGCAAAAATACTTGATAGTCCCTTGCACCAGTGAACATGAGGCCCTTCTGGGAAAGATCAATACATTTTTAGAAATGTCTTCTGCTGGACAGGACCCATGCTTGATTGAAACCCACGGGTGAGCTTGGGCTCATTCACAGATGCCCATTTTGTTGAGCTCATGCTAAGTTCCCTCTTCTACTAAGTCTGCATGTTAACTAAGACTGGGCCTAGAACTATGCTCATATAACTCCATAGTCCTGCCCTCAGAGTGCCCCAGAAGCAGATTCAAATGGCTGAGATAGAGCCTTGAGACTCAGAAACATCTTCTAAGATATATCCTCACAGGCTTAATTCATTATTACTCATGCAACCTCTGTGCAGGTGACATTGCCCAGACTGCTTGGTCACTGCTAAGGGACCCACTGATTTGGGCAGATGAGGCCCTCCAGGTACATCACACCTACCGGTGTCTGCTGGTAAACTGGGTCTGTGTGTCTCCGTTGCATGGCTACTGCACTTCCTTGGCCATGATCCCTTAGTCCATGCAGCCCACCTCTCCTGTCCAGACTCCCACCATACCTGTCCTAGAAAGAAAACAGCAAGAGAAAACTCATGTATATGTTGAAATGTATAAATGAGGGGCTTTAAGAATCAATGGTGGCCAGGGAGTCAGGGTCCAGCTCTCAGTAAATATTTTGGATGTCTGTTTCCGATACAGGCCTTGTGCTGCAGTCCTGCAAGCAATGTCGCTCATGGAAGAAGTCAACTTAGACTGCTGTGGTTTGGATTTTTCTTCTTAGAAGTTGGAAGTTGAGTGTCCTCAGCTGTGTTCCACAGCTCCTGGGAAAAGTGGTAAGAGAGGGGCTTTTTTTGGTCTCTGGGACTTTTGGAGAGTGGAAAACCATGATTGCCATGGGGACTTTTACCAGTTTGGAGTGATTACGCCCTGTCCTGCTCACTCCTTGCTCTTTCTCTGTTCCATATGCTGGTGGAATGGCAGTGATGCTGATGCAACTGACTGTATATCTGAGGACTCACTACTTAACTTTTTTCTGGGCTGCTCCATGCTATAAAGTACAGGGAGCAAGCCTGAGAATCCAGTAGCCCAATTAACCAAGGAAGAAAGAGACAAAATCAGGTTCAAAGAAAAGAAGCCATAACACCACACATCTGAAGTCATATCAACACAGATCAGCCCAGGCAGATGGAGAGAGGAAGCAGGCAACATCTAGGGAGCAAGTTCTCTTTTGTTGGCACAGCTGAGAGTCATGAAGTGTCTTCATCCCTCCAGGCCCTCAGTGCATGCACTAGGCTTTTTTTTTTTTTTTTTATGATAATGGTGTAACAGAATCTGCTATCGTGTTAGCTCAGGTTGCAGCAGTGCTTCAGTGACACAGGGTCTGATCAGCTGTGTCAACAGAGGGGATGAAGAACAACAGCTTGTGCTTGCTGTTGCTTGTAAACAGCTTTTGTCCTCTTCTTCTTGCTGCTTGCTTTCTTGCACCCACTCTTCCAAAAACTCCCTTGGCCTCATTTGTTCCCTTGTCAGCCTAAAAGGCTGCTGAGGCTGCCTGAGATTGGAGCACAACTTGCATGTCACCTGCCTGAAAGTGACTGAACTCACTCTGACTTTGCAGCTGCAAGACTTACTACATGGATACTTCACTCCTGTAAGTGTTTCTGCTACATATCAAATGTGACTCATGCACAGACTATACTCCAAAGATTCCAGGCCTTCAGCTTTGTCAGAAGCTGTATTATCCCATCAGAAGTCCCCTGGCAGGCCACACTGCTTGTCTGATGAGAGACCAGACATTTTATGATAGCCCTTGGCCTTGCTATGTGGGAGCCCTCATGCCTTAAGGGATGTGGTTTTGTATTTCTTTCCTTCAGTAGGACAAGTCCTCTCCTTGGATGATGCTACACTGTCTCTACCTACAGATATGAGTCAACCTCAGGAAAATATTTTCCTCCAAAATTAATCAGGAAGAACTTTGAAGACGACAGCACCAGGTGCTGCTGTTGTCCTCTCCATTCCTATGCAAGCAAAAGAGTAAAGAAACCTCACACACATCAGGGATGCAGAATTATGAAAGAGTGCAGAGAGGGACCAGAACAGGGAAGAGGACAAGGAATATTATAAGGAAACCAAACTCTCACAGGGCTACCATAGTAATTTCTCATCCCTGTGATGTGTTTTGTGGTGCTGAATGTCAGTAGCATAATTCAGAAAAAAGAAACAGACAGCAAGGGTTCATTTGTCCTGCCAACTTGAGAATAATTCCTGAAACCATGTATGTGTGTTTGTGAAAGACTTGGGAGTGTTTTTCTGCACTCTCACTGGATGATACTTTGTGTCCCTTCCTAAACAAAGCAAGAACATGACACCATCCCTTGTTTTCCAGTTTTTGGGAAGAAGCCCCCAAAACTCCATAAGTTCCTCGTGAAAGGACCACTGTACACTGACATCTATTTTTTGCCAGTTTGTCAATCAGTTACGGATCACAGAACTAAATAAAAGCCCAAATATTTGTTACATATTGGAAGAGCTCTGTAGGCCAACGCCATCATCACTGCTAATCCCATATGAAGATCTAACTGCTTCCTAAAGCAGGTTCAGGGTGGCAGATTTTTGACAAAGTGACTGTTCACTTGCTACTGAGAAATTAAGGCCAATGTTTCATGTGCCTGGGATTGATGTCCCAGTCCCTCATTCCTGGTGGTACCTGCTGCTGCTGCAGTATGGGGATAGGATGCTCTACATATCTCTTGGATAGATAAGAGTGATCTTCTCCAGCTGCCCCACCCAGGCGGAATCCTTCCTGGCCCATCCGTTCCAGGCTGCCACCGCGCCTCTCCTGATGGAAGAAAGATCACGAAAGTGAGGTCACGTTTTGTTTCCCGCCACATCCTCGACTGAACCTTGGCAATCATTGCACAGTGATCACTACCACTACCTTCTACCTTGAAGGCTCTTCCAAAGGAAAGATCCTGCCCCTGTGAACGGAAGGACAAATCAGGAATCCCATATTTTAGCTCTTTGTCATAGCCATTCCCCACCTGAAAAGTGGATAGTGATGGAAGGTGTCAAGCTGAAAAGGTGGCCACTGATGTAAGGACCGGCACAGGAGCCAAGCTCTTTTTGGAAATACTGCCCTTAGACTTCATTTGTCTCTGCACTGAAATCTGTATATTACTATCATTTTATCTTATGGCTGCAGCATCTAGAAATCTGAATTGTGAACAGAAACCCCACTGTCATGAGCGCTAAACATACCCTGCTGAGCCCATCACCATAACAAATGTACAGAGTGTTTGCCAAAGCAAACTCGACTCCTGTTCTTTCATTTGCCTGTCTGCATCTTGGAGCAAAAGCTGTTCACTTTCCTTTCCTGCTCACAGTCAGCCCAAACAGGTTTTTTTTACTGATATACATGCGTACAGTCTTCCTTTCTCCTTCCCCTGACAGTTCTTCGCTGTGATCTCTCTCTCATGGGTCCCATAGCCCCTATTTTATACCTTACTAATGCATTTTTAAAGCTCTGTGTAAGTGGTCTAGAAGGAGACAACAACAAAAGCCCCTTCTTCAGACTGAAAAATATATCATCTCTCTTTTGGAGCCAGCAAGAACGACCCACGCGCAGCCTATAAAACTTTACTGCTGCAGTGAGCAAGTCGCGTACTTTCTGCCTTGCCTCTACCTGCACATCCTGGTAATTTAATACCAGAATCCGCTTCCCAATAAAGCAGGACTTTGGTTACTGGGGTGACCAGGCACGTTCACTCCCAGTCCTGTGTATGCAACGCATAGCAGTCTTTACTACGTCATTTGCTTGTTCCCCTGGCACAAAACCAGGCACTCACTGGACTGGGATTTCCCTGCCTTCTCAAACATCCACTACATCTTCCCTGAACGCACAACTTGTTCCCATATCAGCTATGTTTTTAGCAGTACTTTTCAGTTCCTGCCAGCCACTGCTCCAGGTTCTGCCCTCAGTTCCTCCACACTCCTTACTGTGTTCACTCAGTAACAGAAGATGAACGATTCTTCTGAGCAGACAAACTTTCAACTGCAATAACAGCTGCACTCTGGATACTAGGAAACCAGACTCAAATTCTTCTCAGACCTATCAGTCAGCTGTGTACCTGCCCTTATGAAATCTAGGCATTTCAATAAGGTAAATCCTGCTCCTGCAGGCATAATTTCAGCTCTGGGGCCTTAGCACATCTTTAGCAAAGCACCTCTATGCAGATTTGCGGCACTGCCTAATGCTATCCAAAACAGAATCAGAAAATTCTGTTCATTTATTTAACTGTACATACCACTGAATCCACTAAAAACCTATGTTGCAGGTCCCAGCAGTGTGCTGGTGTGATTTGGTTTCCAAGGACAGACTCTTTCCCCACTACACTGAGACATTATTATGGGCTGAATTCCTTGCTCAGAAAGGTTTCTTACTGGGAAACTCCTAAGGATAGTTCATGTTTACCTTATCTTCTTGGCTGTTGTCCCTCAGGAAGATCTGCTTCTGCCTGGAGATGGAAGTTGTCTTGTAGTAATCCACTAGCTTGTTTAGCGAGTGGAATTTCTCTGTCCACAAGTAATAGTTACCCTTTGAATCCCTCATCACTTTAAAGTGTTGCACATCATCTTCATGCCTGGATCCAATTGGAAAAATAAGAAATCATCAACCAGATTGCACTTTTATCTTTTTATGAAAAAGTCTTTTCTAGAAGGGTACCAAAGTTTCTTGCTTGGCCAAATCTAGATTTCTGGAAAGTAAAGCAATGGGAGTCGTGGTGTGTAGTGGACCTAGATGTGGCTCTGTATTTCAAAAGACTCAACTTACAAACACGGAGTGCTGCAGGGCTGCCCAGTCACAAAGCACTATCAGAACAAAGCACAGGGTTTTAAAGCCTTTCCTTTGAAATAAAAGGCCAGAGAAGCTTTCAGGGCCACAAACGGCTGATAGCTTTATTCCGTACTTTGTACAGGAGACAAAGGTGCAGTTGTAGTCTACCTACTGGCCTCTTCAGGTTCCTGTTAACACCCAGTCTGCATTAACTATATGCAATGTATTATACCTTTTCAAACCATGCGCATCACTACATGCAGACATAGTCACATGAAACTACACACTGAGTTTTATTATTGCATAACATTTAGTGTAATACCATTACTACTGGTCATCCACCAGAATAAATTATTAGTTGCTGTTCCAAGCTAAATTAACCGTTTCAACCTTCTGCCCCTGCTTTTCTCCCACAACTCTCCTCCTCTTACCGCTTGTCTGATTTGGGCAATTCTTCTTTGCACCAGATGTGATCTGGTTTTGGTACCCACCTCCTTGCTCTGTGCAACTCTAGGAACTCAAACTACTCATCTCAGTGGCTGCATCTCCAGAAATAAACTAAGAGAGGGGCGGGCAGGGACTGAGTGCTATCCTGGAGTCCTATAGTCACATAAACTGCTAAAGTGTTAGCATGGTTTTGGTCTAAACCAAAAAGCCCTTCACTAAGTAGTGCTGGGCCATGGTTTGGGGGACAGGGTGGACCAGGAACTGTTCACAGTGAGGTGCTTGAATACAGCTGTTCTGTGGGGTGAAGAGGATCTGAACTCTGCCATGTTACTTGATCTCAGGGCCAGAAAAAGAGCCTGACTGTACTTAATTTATTGGTGTTTATTGGTGTAGATGTAACAGAATATTTTCCTGAATTCCTGCCAGATACTTTTTGAGCTCCATGAATCAGAAAGAGCACACATGTCTTTTCATTGCTACATGCGACTCTAATTGGAAACTGGTTATCAATTGTTCAACTGAAAATTGGGAAACCAACCATCATTTAAGACCTCTGCTTTAAAGCAAACACTCTGAGAAGAGTTGGGCTACAATAAGTTGCTGAAATGCAGCGGGGCTGCAAGGAACTAAAAGCCATTGCTGTCCCATGGCTGTTTAGTGACCTGTGGGAAATATGTTAATAATATAATAGTAATCTCTTGATGGGTGGTAGTGGAATTCTTGGATTCAGTAACCAGAGCTGTCAGGGAATTAAAACAAATGCAAGGCACAAGTTTTGTGCTGTGGGAGGTGTCCCATGTATCACTCCGGTTTGCTGCAGCTCTTTCAGAGAAGCAGGTCACCAGGGGATGCAGTTTGGGAATGGGGCATTCACTGTGTCACTTGAAAGGGGGCGGAAACATTTGAGAATCAGATGCCTAATTTGTTCTCATTCACAATACAGCAGCATTGCCAGTGACTGGCAGCATGAAAACTTCCCAAGAAGCTTCATCACATTAGGAATCCTGCCAAGAGAAGACTAGGGACACCACTAAAGAGGAAGAGAAGCAGGAAAATGTCATCAGCAGCAGATACCTGACAGAGATGGAGAAGTCACCATGAGAGTTCTGACTGGCTCGAACGATGAAGGAGCCAACTCCTTTGCTCATGAGGGTGTTCTCTGCTTCGTGGCGGGATATCCTTTCATCAAACCAGCTGCCAAATGGGAAAAATCATGGAGACATGAATAAGAAACGTGAATTAAGGTGAGGAACAAAAAAGCTGAAGGTAGGGAGAACGTGAATAAGCAGGGTGGAGAAAAGACAAAACAAAAGGATCACAAGAGCCCACATGACTACTCCCAGTGGCCATGTGCACGCTAAGTTACAGGGTTTTGATGGGTGCAGACCATTTTCTTTGAGCAGTAAAAACACGTAGATGCGAAGAGAACAATGTAAGCTTTGGCCTGTTAAGAAGCAACACTCAGCTGAAACTGTAATTACAGGCATGGTACAGTAAGGTGTTAATCAAAGAAATTTTAAATTACAAATATGTATGTATATGTATACACACATAATTCTCAGACATATATATAAAATTGCTTTTGTTAAACTGATTGAAAATTACTGGGCTTTGATGGATATATAGCAAAGGACACACATAAATTTTTAGCAGAAGCAAGCCATGAACGTTTTAGTACTAATAAATTGGTTCCTGCAAGAGTTATAATACCACAAAATCCCAGAAACACAGAATACATAAGCACACTTATGTAAATTTAGTCAAGCGTAACAAATGATAGTATAAAGCACTGGACAAATAATGAGAAAGTCACCATGAATAGTAAAATAATACAGTGTCAATAGGAATTTTTCAGTAGAGAAAAAAAAATCATGACACTTATATATGTCAACTCTACAGCTAATAAGATCTATAATCTGCAGTGTTCTGCTTTCATGTAATGCTAAATTGCCTGCATTGCATTAAAATTAAGGACTGATAGTTTCACAAGCTCTGTACTTTCCACTTTTGACTTTCGTTATGCTTCTCCTTACTATCATCATAGTTTACCTATGTATTATCAGCAAAGGGAAATCAGACTTTAAAAAGCATTGATAACCAGTCTCAATTATTACTTGACGAGACAGAGATGGGGAAAAAACTAGCCCATCAAAAATAGGAGACAGTTTTCTTCCTTATGTCTGGTTCTAGCATCTGGCCTGAACTCTTCAAAGTCCAGACCTGCTACTCATCGAAAAGCATCAAAGTGGAAATATTTCTTCACAGCTCTTGCACAGAGAAAACATAATGAGAAAAACGTGTGAAAAAAGAAGCCGCTAGTGTCCCTGTGAGATGCCACCGCCCTGTGAAAGAGCAAACAAGAACAACTGACTGGGAGATTGCATTCCCCTGAGGCCCAAAAGCACAAGCCCATCTTTGCACAGTAAACTAATAGTGTCCTTTAGCTTGAACAAGCAGGCTGGCTTATGTCCAAAAACGCGGGAAAGCGCCACTGCCAAAGAGGACAGTGGCACCTATTTGTACCCTCAAAATCCGTGTACACTCCCAGTTTGCCTGCTCAGGGCATCAGTGTGTTACAGCCTGCAGTACTGGACTTGGTGCCTGCTCTGCCTGTGTGCTCCTGAGGTGCTGCAGCACGTTTTCAAAAGGGTACAATCAGAGGGGCTTCAGGGAGCCTTTCTGCCATCTGCAAGGAAAAGGTTGTAAAAATGCCACGCATTGTCATATTTATAGCACAGGGCTGGAGAGCACATTTAACATGTATTGAAACACCTACCAGTCCCTTCTGGAACTGCAATGTCACCTACTAAAAGGTAAGAGAGGAATGAAGTGACGTACGTGTGTCCTCTCACAGATCTGTGTTTGGCTGTGCAGTCACGAAACGTGGAGAAGGGTGCGTGTATGTGGCGGGGGTGTGTGCGTCTGCATGTGTGTGGGGGCAGAGTGGCGTGCCTGGTCTAGCGTCTCTGTCAACCCACGAGTAACACCAGCTGTCACGTTTCTCGTAGCATCGCACTGACCTCTAGTGTATCGAGCGAAACTCACACCCACTTCTCTGGGGGTAGGGAATGCGGATGGCAGGGTGGGGAAAAAGGAGTTTTTGCCGTCAAGAGTCAAGCAGAGTGGTGGTGGGGGACATTACATTTTTTGTAATTAAGTTTCAGAGAGATCTCTTGCTCTTCCTCTTGTGCTCAGTCTCTGTTGCCAAGACTTCACATCATGCCTATTCTCCTTCTGTCCGAGGAGAACTAAATGCAGTTCCTGCCACATCCCAGTGACATCCCTCTGAGCAGCAATAACAAAGACACTTGGGAGTGACAGAGAGAACTGAGAACAATTCAGCTCTGAGAGAACAGAGGATGCTTCAGGCTAGAAATAAGGTGCTCTGGCAGAACTGCATATAGCGTTATGGCAATCCTTGCTGGCCTTAAATCATAGTATGTTATAACCAGTGCTTCCTCTGTTGTACTGTCTTAACAGCACTCTGTGAAAATGTGCAATGGTGGTGCACGCAATTTCTGTGACACTTACGGCGGAACATGAAAATCAATGAAGTTCTTAGGAACGTAGCCCTCTTGACTCCGGAGCTCAGCCTTGTACCAATCTTCCTGGGAGCTCAAAACCTGCAGTGGAGAGATAAATAGAATGAATATGTCTCCTGAGGAAAGCAAAAGTAACCAAGATTCTGGCAAAACCCTCAAATTTCTTGTAAGAAGAGAGCTACACACATGCTCTACTTCCCAGCCATCGTGCAGCAAGGTTAGTGGCTGATGACCACTTCAGAGCAAAGCCATAAAGAAGGCCAAGCAGAATTAGGAGGATTGATTGTTAACTTTATCCCTTCATCTGAATGCCTGTCCAGGTGGCTGGGGATGCCATCTGCATGTCTCTGTTGTCTGTGAAATGAAGAAATTCAGCTCTGAAGGTCTTAATAAGGATTTAAGGAGTTTTCTGTGCTGCTTTTAATAGCTGGTACTGGAGCACCTCAATTTCACAAGGGAAGAAAAAAAATCTGTGAAAACTGCGCTGACATGTATGGGTACAGAGGAATATACAGCATTATCTCTGTGTGTGTGCATTATAACTGCACAGATGTTACCATTTGCTTTCACATGTCATTTTGCAAGAGATTATATAGTGGGTTAAGTGTTCCACAACCCTGAGCTTTGCCAAGGTACATAAAAGGAAGAGGCAAAAAGTATTTTAAAGCCACTATTACACTTAAGAGATCGTAGGATAACAGGACGCCAGCCCACAGCACACACTGGAGAAGCTTCAAGCATGCTAACATTAATATTGACTGTAATGGTCCTTAGGGACTGTGCTGCTGACCAGGGACTGCTCAAATTCACTGCTCCATGACTGATGGTCCCTGGTATAGCCCTAAGCTAGAGGAAAGAGGACAGGGATACAACTACATTGTGAATTTACTGCAAATGTTGTGGTCTTTGGTGTTTTGTTTGACATTCCAATTCCCAGGACAGAATTCTGCTTCATGAAGTAGAACATGTTGCTCTCCTCCCTGGTTTTGGAGAGGAGCCTGAAAGCACGAGCCATCACAGTTTTAAAAGGAGAAAGCATGTGGACAAGGCTTAATTTAAAATCTATTGTTAACAATAATAATACTTGTTCTGTAGGCCAATCTCGTGTTTTGGGGAGCCTAACACACATTCTATCTGCTTGGTGTTGGCAACAGGATGTTACTCTCTCTGGAATGGATTCTCCATTGCCGTGCCTGCCATGTAGGCCTATTTTATGCATTTGGATGCAGAAAGGTTGGGGAACAGAAAGCTGTGGAGTTCCCTGCCTGTACAGTCACTGCTTCCCCCATCCCTCGATGCCAGATTAATCTCTCTTTTGCTGCTGTGGCCAACCAAAGGGTGTGATAGGTACTCCCAGCTTGCATTCAGGCCCTGCTCTGTTGGCAGCAAGGTTTCCAGAAAGACCCACCTGCTGGTTCTCACTGCAAGGCTGGCAGGTTTCTCTCAGTGTGTCATCCTCGCAAAAAAGGATGTGGGGTGGGTGAGAGGGTGGATTTCCTCCTGTCACTGCTGGTTGAGGGCCTCAGATTTCCTGTTTTCTAATCTCTACATCAATACTGTTCATCTTATCTCCTTTAAAAATCAGAAAAGACAGCCAGCAGGTTGTACAGGCAGCAGGAGGGGGCTCATGATGGGGTATGAACGTATGTGTGCATATGCCAGAAGGAGAGATGTTACTCAGGCTAATTTACTGTTACTATTGCTTGAGCGGCTAAGGTGTTGTTTTGTTTACCTCCAGGATGTTAAAGGAAGAGGCAATCTGACTTTTCTGGCCGTGATGCCTCTGTAACAACTAGTAAGTATATCAGTGTGTACTGTTATTTCACACTTCTCATCTGTAGCTTCCAATATACTTCGTAAGGAAGCTCTATCTTATAATGATTTTACAGGAAGGAAAACTGAGGAACAGAAGGAAAAGTGATCTGGCTAACACCATCACCCCAGTCAGGGACTTGATGAAACCACAGTCTCCTGAGGAAGAAAATATCAGGTGAAGATCATGAGATAGTAGGTACATGGGGACTACTCTTGACCTAAGGAGGAATTAGGAATGAGATTGTTTGTCTGCACTGAAGAGAGGCAGGGATTTCTCCTGAACATTTCTTACAGCTGTCTGGAAAAACTTGGTCTTTGATCTTAATGAGTTCTGGATGCCATCAACTTTTCTAAGCTTCGAGAATTAAAAGGGCAATAACATAAAAAATGGTGGTGACAGAAGAGACAAGGCTGAGACCCAATATCTGGCTATTAAATGGAATAGCTGGGACTGTACAGGGAGGTAGTGAAGACTCCCTGGCTGAATAAGGGTTTAGATCCTATTGTTACACAACACCCCTTTGGACAATGGAGGAGTTAAGGCCTTAGAGAGGAGTTATACTCAGGCATTTTCAACTGAAACAGAACAGCTACAATGGGGGCTGAGAAGTGGATAAATAATTAGGGTGGAGAAGCGTGTGAGTTCATTTGTGGAGAATGAGAACTGTTCTACCATAACACATGCAAATCAACTTTAAAGAGACTCTCACATCATCTGTATTGTATGTGATCAACTCTACTTCTGCCACTCCCCCTCTGCTAAATTCCTGCGAGGGTGTATATAACATTACCAGCCCAAGACTGCTTAAACTCTTTCATTATGTCTGTAACAGACTGTTTCATGGACTTTTCCTCTTCTATTTGCAATCGCCTGAATCCCTTGCGGCAACTAACAGTACTTACTTACAGTGAGAAGTTAGATATAAGTTCTATAAGGCACGATAACTATTTTTAGACAGTTTAAAAGTTGGAAATAAGGAAGACAGCAATCTCTCTGGACCACACTCATCCTGCCTGCCTTTAGACAAAGTCATCCTAAATGTAGTCACATGAGACTACCTATATAGTAAATGAAAACAGCACCCTCAAAATCTGTCTACCAAGGAACTGGGATCTCTGCCCCAGCAAAGATACTCACCCTTCCCTGCTGACTACTGCAGGACTGTAGGACAACTAAATTCATAGTTTAGGGACTGAAAATCAAGTGGAGTGGACACAAACTCAAGTGACCTGGTAACTGTTGGTTGACCTATAGCAAGCCCTATGGGATATGAGTATCCTGCTTTTATATCCCATTTTATAGATATCTGTGTTTATCTGTTTTGTCAAGGCAAATAGAAGTATAGAAGGATCTGGCAGCACTCTCAGGCATGCTGTTTAGTCAAGCCTGGGGCTGTACTTACCTTCAGCATATCCCCAGCCTGGAAGCTCAACTCATCCTCTCCAGAAGCATTGAAATCAAACTTGGCGATGGCTTCCATACTGTGTCTTGGTGGCAGAGCAAAGCTGGAAGGAAATATAAACTTGTCAACATATATGAGCTGCTGAGACTAGCCTCTAGAAAGCTTATAGGCAATGCTGTGATTTGTACGTGGACAAGCAGGCACCAACCATTGCCAGACATTACTTACTAGACATCAAAAGACAGCAGGTACATGAGATGAAATGACCAAGAGGTTATAATAGCTCATGGTCAGTGGTTCAAACAACCCATTGTGTATGCTCATTCCAACACATCTGCAGCAATCTCATGGAGAAGCTTGCCCACATTACCCAAATAAACTGGTAGCAGGGAAAAACATTCTTTATAGACCAACCACCACTCTGCCACAGCGCCCAATAAAGCAAGTCATGCAACAGAAGAATGCATTTACCCTCTGCAGTGACTTACTCTTGAGATACACAGTGAGACACATTGCGGACAAAATGAACAGCCTGCAATAAATATAATTTGTTCTTGGACAGGGGCCACAACACTGAAGGTTGAAAGAGACTTTTCTCTGTGATGGCTTAGTATGGGTGATTGCAACTTTCAGCCAGGAAAATCTGCAGCAAGTCTGTATTCCCTATTTCAGAGCAGGCAGAGAGTGAAACTATAGCAAAGCAAGGCCCGCTTTTCATCAGCAGAGCAGATGTGGCAGGGGAAGCAGCAACATGAGCGTCGCTTCTTCACCACTTCCTGCTCACGTAAGTCAGATGTAACCCAGCAGGACCACTTCTATACTCAAGAGTTACTCATTTCCCATGGCTGGCTTATGGACCCTGCAGCCCAACAGTGAGGCTGCCAGTGACAAGACAAGAAGTAGGCAGTGCCACATTAAGCAAGTGTATTGCTGCTAGTTCTTGTAGCACGGCTTGTGAAGACGACCAGCCAGCTCCAATATAGAGGCACTTTTTAATGGTTACTAAGGTAGGTCCATCTGGGAACAATGACCCTCCAGCCAAAGGCTCCATTACCTTACTTCATCTCTCGTAAAACAACCCAGACTTTACAGCTTGAGAAGTGTCAACTTGCCTGATCCAAAATATTCTTAACCAGAAAGCCCTAAAAAGAAACTGTATGAACAACTCTAGTTAGGCAGGCTATTTCTTGTCTCCTGTTAGAACTGAGACAAGATCCCCAAAATATAAGGTGCTGATATGGAGAGCGCTCCGAAATTACACCACTCTAAAACCAACAAGCTACTGTAACCCTCCTTCTCTGCAGTGCCTGCTGTAAGCTTCCTCCTTTGACAGACAACCCAGGGATTTAGCTGCCTGTGTACCAAGGATCCAGGGCTCAGCTCTGAGACAGTGCAACTTGGCTTAAACTGCTGAGAATGGGCTGGGAGAATGTCTGCAGGGCAAAAATTATAGACAGAGGTAGGGCTGTTGAGATAGCACCAGCAGTAACTCAGGGATTCAAGAGGAGAAAACACCAACATGGAGAGATATAAAATCTCAGAGGAAAAAGAAAATCACAGGAGGTTTAGTTGGGAAGGTCAGTCTAGTTGAAGACCACTCACAAATCATTTGGATCACTGAGTTGAGTTGTCAGTGCCATCAGTCCTGACCCAGGTGGTGGCAGATGGCAACCATGGAGGCCAACTCCTCCCTCCCAGTTGATGCCTGCCTCACCAGCAAAGACCCTTCAGCTGCCTTCGCATAGGTGAGAAGTATGGTAATGCTTAGCCTAATATTTCATTAAATCCTAGTTAGCTTCTGTATGTGGCATGTAAAGGAGTTTTTTTATTGGGTAAGATGTGTGTTTCCTGCTCCCTTTGCACTAGATTAAAGATGCCTGAATAAACTGATCCACAAGAAGGGCCATAACATCACTGGAGATTAGTTCTGAGGTTTATCATGTCTTATTTCTAACTATAAAAAGATCTTCGTATGCTTCCTGTTGGATACTGTTAGCACCCTCTTTTTTGCTGCTTACAGGTGATTTTGTATTCATGTGACTGATGTGAGCTCTGCAGAACCAAGGCAAATTTTTTAGCACTCCACAGGCAGCTTTGCTCGTTCAGCATGAACTCACCCTACAGCAGCTGGGGTTGTTTCAATGTTGGGGTCTCCCAGGTAGGTTTGAGTACATAGCTCATTTGTGATCTGCTACACACCTGCTATTCCAGCCCTCTGCCTTAGGGTTTTGTCAACATACATCAATACTGAACTATAACACCCTGTTTTACGAATGCACTTTCTTCTCAGTCTTCAGCTTTCCAGCTATTTCAAATATTTTCACGCCCTCTTCTCTCTGTCGAGTTACTGATGCTCTTTCATTCTTCCTTTAGGTACCCTTTGCGGATTTGCAAATATAGCTCAGGTTTGCTCACCGATTGCCCTACTCTTATTCTAGGCATTGGTGTAGCTCTGCAGATGGAACTCAGACCTGATCTTGCCCTGACATTTTTTGAGCTTCAGTCTATAACTTCCCACAGCCAGTGTGAGCCCCTTGTGTGGTAACAGAGCATATGGGTATTAAATTGAGGGGAATTAACCATAGAGGGAACTAGTTAAACAATCATACTCTTTCATTGAAGAAAACTGAAGAAAGAGACTAAAGGAGTGTTACTTTAATACGGGATGTTTTATCTTGCAGTGGTGGGCTGCCGCAGAGGGATCAGAGCCAACAGTGCAGATGAATCCTGGAATTCCTAAGTGCAGAGCATTAATCCCAGCTTGAGGAAAAAAAACACACTTAAAAACAATAAACTGTTTAAATACAAATCCTGTCTTTGATTTTTGCCCCTTAGTCACAGAAGAGACAGTGGGGGTACTCTCTGCAGGCGGCAAGAGGGGAGAGAGTCTTTCATTTTTCAATAACCCAAACTTTAAAGATGTTATGGGAGATGTGACTGCCTCAAAAGGGGAAGGGTGTATGAAACAGTTAAAATCTCCTCTCTCATCTCCTTTTCAATTTCAGCAATCCCAACCTCGGGGAGAGACCAGGAGACAGATACCTCTTCAAACAATCTAACACATGGATTAAATGTGCTTTTCATTGCCCGCGGCTGGATTTAGAAGTGACTCAAATACCATACACAGTGTTGGCTGTGTTGATAAATCAGCAATGCAGTAATGCTCTGGCCTTAAGCTCTTCCCCCCACCAACTACTAAAGCAACACTAGCCAATAATCCTGTCTTTGAACTCCAGCCTACCACTTTTCATCACCTGAACTTCAAACCAGTTCTGTTTTTCTGATCCTATTCCTCTCTCCATCTGTAACTCAAGAATCCTCACTCCGTATGGGTCAGAGCTGGGGCATCAGGAAAACTCCCCTGCCAGGGGCCCATTCTTTCCCTCTCTGCATGTGCATGATTTCAAGCACCACCCCACGACATAGAGAGACAGGAATTTTTTCATTATTGTCATAACTTACATTTCTCAAGCACCTTTTATCCCAAAGGACAGCTCTGCAGTTTGCAGAGAGACAGATTATGCTTTTAACTGCCCGGGGCAACTCCTTTAAGCTTTCGAGTAACCAAGGACAATTTTAGACTGTGCATAATGTTCTGTGTGAAAACCACCTTTGTACAGAGCTTAGCATGAAGCCTAGACAATGTTGAAAGGAGGATCTTTCAGTTCCGACTGTGAGTTGACCAGTACCCTCCATTTTGTGCTGGCTCTCTGCATGGAGGTAAAATTTTCTCTCTGGCTCCCCATTGTAACGAGGCAGATCCAAGGGACATAAGGCTACCGCAGTTCTGTGGGACTGGTGTAGCAGAAGGTTCATAAAAGGAGAAGCAAAAAGCAATGTGGTTTTGAGAGCGCTAGGTAGGTATTTTAGTTTGGCAGAATACCATTCCCTGACCAAGAACAGCAGCATCTCTCTGTTGATGAAAAGAGCCAAGGCCTAAATCATGTCAGCAAGGAACACAGTCTGACAACAGCATCCCAAAGAGTTTAACACCATCACCCTACACCAAGCTGGGTCAGTTATTCAGTAATAACAACGTCAGGGAAGGTCACCACCTATGAAGAGTTCAGCACTTGGGGACTGCTCAGGCTTAGCCCTTCTCAGTCTCACATCCATCACAGAAAGAGGGCATAGTTGCAACAACGTGCCCGCTTAAAGGGGCCATATGAACAAAAGTTTTAATTTTGCAGCTCTATCCAGTGAGGCTTTGCTCTGAGATACACAGCACAAGCTACTGTGTCTTTCTTCGGCTCTGCAAGAACAACCTGTCGGACTGACGAGCAACCAGGGACAGAAGTGAACCCTGAACATCTGTACAGAAAATTCAGATGACATTTCAGCAGAAACAATGAAAAAGGGACCTGTTATCTATTAGAGCTGCGACAGATAAAAGCCAGCTAAGTTGCATACAAGTGGCACGAGAATATTTCATTCCAAAAACACAAACCTCTTGCTACGGAGTTAACGTGTAGCTTCACTGACTGGCAGTGATAAGAGGGTAAAATTTGCAAGGGAGAGCAAGTCACTAAAACACTCAGCCCGGTCGCATTTGTGTCTTGGCTATCCTGCCATCCAGAGCAATGCACAGCCCTTGGGCTCAAGCTCTGTGCGCAGACAAAATAAGCCTCCTAGGAACCGGATTTACGGAACAAATTTTCAGGACTCTATAACCACCAGCAGTTGGTACAAAAGGCCCCAGAGGTGCTTAATCTCCCTGGGGAACCTGGGTTTTCTGTGCTACTTCCAGTCATGACAACGTAGAGCTGTGCAGCACCATGGGAAACCTGTGCAACAGCAGCCCTGAAGAGAGTAACACAATACCATGCAATATCGTCAGAGTATAAACTAATGAGTCTTGGCTGTGTTGGCAGGGTTGGTGTGGAGGATTCAGGTGGGGGGAAGCACCTCTCTCGGTTTGCCCACCTCCTCCCTCAGTTTCCAGCTGGTTGGATTTGGCTGATGCACAGGGCTTTAACCTGCAAAAGCACTGCCCTGTTGTGGAAGCTGATGAACAAGATGGCAGTGGGATCCTATGCTCTTCCCTTACCGCACAGTACTTTACCTCTCATTCCAAAACCCTCCTTTCCTCCTTAGTCCCTTTGGCACACAGCACCCCCCACCAAGTCTCAGAGCCACGTTCGCCCCATACCTTGTGCAGCCGTCCTCTCCTCTGGCACTTTGCTAGAAAGCAGGAGGCGCATTATCATCTAAGGGAAGGAAGAGGAGAGCTCAGCCTATATCAGGCTCCTCCCTGCAGCGACAGTGTGCCACATCAGTAACGGGTCCACGTGTGTGGACGAGGACAGTCAGGAGCGGGCATGGGCAACAGTGGCAGAGAATAGTGTCTGTCACAGGATGGAGTGGGGCATGGGTAATTATCAGGCTCTAATTTGGAAATATTTGGTACACTGCATATTTAAAATGGTGGTGTCAGTTCAAAGGACCCGTGCAGGCTGGTTTAACAGCTGCAAAAAAGGAGAGTACTGTCCCTCAACACGTGCAAATAAGGAAAACAGAAAAGAGCACGGATCTGGTAAGTTAAATATGAAACCGTAAGTCTGTTGAAAAGCATATCTTGAGGAACAAGTAGCTGAAGACATAAAAACATGTAATAAAATTATTTTCAAAAACAACAGAAGCAGGAAGCCTGCCAAAGTGTCTGTAAGGCTGACAGATGACTGAGATGTAAAAAGAGTGCTCAAAGATGATAAGGATGAAGCACTAAAGCTAAATTAATTCTCTGCATCCATGCATCTTCTGTGGGGATGTAAGGAGGTCCCCACACTGGGGTTTTCTGTGGAGAGAAGAGCCAGGGGAACTGTCTCAAGCTGAAGAATTGGAAGAAAAGGTTTTAGGAAAAAAAATCAGTAAATTAACAAGAATAAATGATGCAATATTTTAGAAATCTTGACTGAAATCTAAACCGAACGTGAAATAGTAAAGGCTGAGCAATTAAACTGTGACATCCAAAGCAAGACCTAACACAGCCTCGGTACTAGGAGAAGAAGCAGCAAAGATAACGCCAATGTTTGAGAAGTGTTTTGAGAGGTTGCAAGGGGCATGAGGTCTAACTTGAGTATGGCTGAAATCGGTAGAAACAATAATGAAGAAAATAATTGCTGGGCATAAGAGAGAAAGGACATAGCAATTGCCCCTCACATTGCTTTTGTAGAAGGAAGTAATACTGCAAAAATCTGATCTAGTTCTTTGAAGGAGCTGATGAACATGTGGATATGGGTGATGGCTTGATATAAAACTTGCATTTCTAAAACCTGTTTGATGAAGTCTCTCAATGAAGACTCTTAAAAAACCTCCTAAGCTCTCAAAAAAATAAGAGGGAAGTTTCTATAGAGGATTAACAATTGATTAAAAGTTCAGAAACAACTTGAAAGAGCTATTCAATATATTCATAAATGATCTGGAAAAAACAAAGTGCCAGAGATTACTGATGAGAAAAAAACCCAACAAGGTAATACAAATTAAATCTGATCACAAAGACTTGCAGATGGTTTTCAAAATACTGTTGAAATGCAAGATGAATCTCAGTGTTGATGACTGCAAAGTAATGGACATGGAAATAAACAACCGTAACTATATGAACACAGCAATGAACTTAAAATTAGCAATTACCACTAATGAAAGATACCTTTGAGTTGCTGCGGATAGTTTTATCAAAGTGTCAGCTCGGTGGAAGTGAAAAAGGCAGGTTAGGAAATGTCAGGAAGGCAACAGAGAAGAAAACAGAAAGCAACGTCATGTCACTGTATAAATCCCTTGGGCACCTGTTTGAATATTTGTAATTTGAATACGGCAGCTAATTCTCGTCCCTCCATCTTGAAAATGAATATAGTAGCATTAGAAATAGTAAAGAGAAAGTAATCAAGGATGATCAAATGAACGGAAAGTTTCTGAACAAGGATGGACCAAATTAAACAGACTAGGATCCTTCACCCTAGGAAAAAAATGTTCACAGAGGGATAAATGCAAAAGTAATGTAGAAAATAATTAGAATAACGTAACAGGCAAATAGGAAATTCATATCCAGCATTTCTCATAACATAAGCACTAGGAGCTCATTCTCCAGAGTGCTGGGATCTAGGAGGCCGGAGTGAAAGCAGTTTTGCTGTGTACTTGCCCCGTTCTTACCCTCCTTCCCCAAACTGTTTTTGCTGGGTGACCTGACCTGATTAGTTGGTTTTTTATGAGCCATGGTACTTCACAAAAAACACCACAATGTGCTAGGCTAAGACAATCAGTCCAACAGCAGGCAGTGGTAGTCCCCCCCCGCCCACCCTTTGGGGAGGCAATAATCTGCCTGGAATACCTGTTAGTTAACATAGACATAGACTGTCAATTATGAAGCACTCGAACCAGTGAGGAGCAGCAACAATGAGAATTCACTCTGAAGAGGATAATTCCCAATATATTTTGCTGAAACAAGTACAGGTGCAGAAAGCAGGGGGCCATAAGAAGAGTACAGCAGCTAGCTCTTGTCATGTAGTGAAAAGTTTACTTGCGGCTATCACTGTGCACATCAGGAATACAAACTGCTGTACAAGCAGGTGGGACACCAATCCTCGCAGTCTTCATTTTAAACAATGTTCATTCTCCTGGTCTGTAAATGGCCTGACAGATTACATTATGTTACACATTAGAATGACCTATTTTCTCTCCTTCTACCATGGTGTGATCTAATGGGCCCCCCAGCAAGAATGCTGCTGTTATCTGTCACTCATGCTCGCTGCCTGACAACTGTCTGGATTCCGGCTAGGTATCCAGAACTATTCCATGATAATATTAAATCTATTTAATGTCAAGCCAGAGAAGACATGGATCTCTATACCATAAACAAAACAGTCAACAGTGGCAAGCCCCTGATAGAAAAGAACTCCCTTTTTTTTCCTTCTCCATTTCTATATACTCCTTCCCTGTCACAGTTATGGTAGCATGTTAACCTCTTCACCATGTGAAAGGTGTTAGACTCCATGTTTCCATATTTTAGCCCATCTCTGTTAGATAACTGGATAAAACTCAACCCAGGCAGACAGGTTATTCCACAACTACCTGCTGCAGACTTATGTCATCATCTAATACTGGCACAATCTAGATGAGATAGCACAACCATGGCTACGATACAATCTGGGAAGACCTGGGTTTAAAAAGCTTGATGCAGATAAACTTACACCTGCTTTTACACTTAGGTGAATGACTGCAAGACACATCTACACTTACATGTGTCTGAAAACCTGTCTGAAAGCTGCCTAAGCACACATTGTCTCTCAAAAATTTTAGTAATTTCTTGCTGGCTTGGAGTTTTCGAGAGAAAACGGTTTCTACCCAGGAATCATGGGAGCAGCCAGAAATAAAACAAAAGGAAAAGAAAAAAAAAGGTTATTTCCAATAAAGCACGTAAATCCAATATTTTGCCTACTCTGAATTGTTTTGGTTTATAATATATAAAAGATTAAGTGGCCAGATTTTGTTTGCTCTCAACGTAAACTACTTCCCCGTGTTCTTAATTAGTTTGCCTCAGGAAAGTAACATTGCCAGTGAGGGAAACAGAAGTCCAAGTGTGGAAACGAGGGAGATTTCAATTGCTATATTTTGTTGTAAGTAATAACTCAGCATCTGTGGATTCAGGAGCATCAGGGCTGTAAATCCACATAAAGCTGAATGTTATGAATGGAAGCTGTCTGGTCTCCCATCTATTCCTGTCCCTACATTCAGATATGCTCCACACACAGTAATTCATCCTCTCTCGCCGCTTTGCTTTCTGCAAGCAGCTGCTCACGCTGCCCGCAGTGACAGGTCATTAGTGGGCAGTTATTTTTTTCAGGCTGGAGTGTGCAGGAGTGGCAGTGCTGTAAAAGCTTCTCTGCCAAGCTCCACAGACTGATCTGGGCAGAGCTCTGTCCCAATTTGCTATGCTTCCTGTCAGCGAAGATTGTCCTGAAAGCTCCGCACCTTGTCATGTACCTGCAGCGCTCCTGTTCGGTCACGTCCTAGGATTTTCAAACGGCTCAGTCAACAGCATCAGCTACACAGCTATTGCTGTTCAAGTGCTGGTCTTGTCACCATCACCCTCATAAACCACATTCAGTTTAGCTGGTATGACTACAGCTTACTGTGCTTGCACATGTGGTACAACCATTTCAATTAAAGGTGTGAAGCCGTTTCTCTTACAGGAATAAGCTTTAACTGTAAGAGCACTGTTCTAATTCTACAGTTGTGCATGCATTAGGTGGGTATACAACTTCAGCTGCCTGGTACCATCAATATAGCACCATTTATTGCATGGAGGTGTGGCTTTAATCCTGAACAACAGTGTTAATTTGCTATTTGATTTATGCACCCCTTCCCATCATTCTGCTAATTCATCTCCAAAGATACTCCCTACCATTCCAGCTGATGAGCATCTCTGCACTTCTGAGAGATTTTTCTTTGGGAATATATTGCTATGATCCTCTAGTTTCCTATTCTAAAGCAGTACTGCCAAACTTGATGATATTAAATATTTTCTTCAAATCCCTCCAAATCTGCCAACTTTTCCTTCTACATTCCCTGCTCCATAACTCCTCATTACTGAATTATTAGTGTCTCACTAGCAGCTTTCTGTATTTAACCAGTTAGGTTCTCTATCTTCTGCATTTGCAGGGTGATCACACTCAGCCGTGCTTGTGACATCCCAGATTATCATGCTGACAGCTACTACAGGGTCACAAGAACCGAACTGTCACAGAATTGACTGGATTAGCAGGGGAAGAAGAAGCAGATTAAAATGGAGAAATAGAAGTTTTCACTTCTTTTCCTTTAGTATCAAACAATACTCCTGGATTTCCATAGACTTCCTTTAACTGCTGCCCAAGAGTCCAGACAGATGCAGCCGCCTTACAGCTTCTGCGTTGTCAGCTTCTCTGAGGACATGTGGCAAAAGCATGCCTGCAGTGTTGTATGGTGTTCTATGTCAGAGGTTTTCAGCTTGGGCCCATGGACTGCCTTTTAAGGATCAGCAGATGAAACCAAAGAAGACGCATCTCACTGTCAAGGAAGCCTCTGTTCACCGCACAGTAGTTTGTGCCTCCCCTGGGAAATCTAAACGAATCTGCAAGCCCAAAGAAGGTTAGAGAACATAGGAAAAGATGAACCTAACGTGCCCCTCATAAGAGCACTTTTTCCAAGACTGTGCTACATTCATCTCATCTAAGAGCTAAAGAGGGCCAGTTACTCAGGGTGAGAAACCATGGATCCTGCAGCCTGACCTCGGCTCTGGAGTCTTCCACCAGCGGGACTAGTGTCTGACCACCCCCAGCACTGGGAGCCAACGCCACCACTTCCAGAGACTCTTAGGAGTTACTCAGTTGATCTCCACCCACCATCATCTATGATCTACAAGACATTACACCAGCGGCAAATTTGGCACATCTGGCTTTATAATACATTGGGCTAATTCTTGTTTACAGTATCCAAATTAAGAAAAAAAACAAGCCCTGTGAAGACAGAGAGAGAAGCACTGCTACTGATAGAAAAAGAAGCCTCTTTCCAGTCTTTACAATTTGTTTATTACCATCCTTTCTGAAAACTAACGAGCAGAAAAATAAGTCCAAGAGGCTCTTGCAAGGGTACCCTGTGCATCCCTGAAAGATAAACATGACAAAATACAGGAGTCAGACATCTAGGCCATTATAATGATAGCTAATTTTGTCATCACGTTATTAGAATTTGAACTACAGATAAGCTAAGCAGGGGCTGCATGCCTATCAAGCCAAAATCAACAAGGGCTGCATGAGCTGCTGATTTGTTTCTTTGCTGCACGCAAGCGGCAGAAGGAGAAAGGAAGCGTGAGAGAGAAAAAGAGACTCTTCTTCAGTGATTTGAATCCAGTGCTGGAGTGTTCAACGAAACATTCCTTTCCAGGATTTAAATTCTCCCTTTGATGAGCACCTAGTGAGTCAGTGGGATTTGCTAAGCTTTCATTTGAAGCTAGAGAAAAGTAATCTCATTCTTTATTTCTTCCCCCTCCCTGTGCTACACCCCTCTAAATCATGATAAATATATCTAAACATGCTTGATTAAACCAGACAGACAATGTGCCCCTAATCTCAACTGATCAGGGCTCTGGAGCTGCCAAAGTGAACCTGCTGTCACTCTATCAGACAGAGCAATAAGGGGTCGGTAATATAGCTCCATTAACTGCTTCCCACAGAATGAATTTTCCCTGACTGCTCCTAAAGAGCAGACACTTGAGGAACACCACCTGATGGGAGGTTGCTTCAAACCGTCTTTTGGCACAATTGTTGAGCAGCTCCTTCTCAAGCCCCTCAGACAAACAACTAAAGTAGGAAAAGTGTAGCCACTTCCTTCTATGCTACTTTTACAAAAAATCTCCTCATACCTTATCTAGCTAACTGCCTCTCAATTTTTCTTTTCTTGTTAAGCTTCAGCACTGGCTGATATGTGTTGTACTGCAAGTGTGTGGTTATCAGAATAACAATCCTGTTTCCCACTGTGCATATGCATATCGATACAAGGGATCTCCTTTTGTGTACAGGTGGAGCTTGCACTTTGTCGTTTCACAGAATGACAGACCCCTATATCAATATACCATATCAATATATCAACATACCACATCAATATATCAACATACCATGTGCGTTTAGCCTATTTGCACTAACATTGAAGGTTCATTGGAGGGTAAATGGAAATAGATCAGAGCAAGAATGCACACCTCGGATTTTCCTCTGGAATACAGGCACGTGTACATACATCTGCTTTCATGCAGGTGTAGCACTCTATGATCTTTATCCTCTAAAAAGATCTGCTGTTAGTAAAAGACTGTGCTTGAGAGGGATCCAGGGGGTGTCAGACCATGTTTGGGTTCTGCAAAATCCTGGGACTATTTATCCTAGAACTGATCTTTGGTATAATTACAAGTACCTTCAAAGTCTCTCTGTATCACACCCTCTGTGATGAGCTCCAGGGAACCATTTTGCTAGCTGCAGGTCAGATGGAGAATTATACTCCCCAAATTGACCATACAAGAGACTGGGATGAGGAGTGATGTTATATCCCAGACATGTTTTCTGTCAGGAAAGGCTTTCCAAAAGTAACTGCCAAAGCAAAAGAGTCAAAGCAGAATCAAGAACCTGGTTCTATGAGATTTGATTAAAAACAACCAACCAACGAGTCACAGACAATAAAATTCACCTAGATACTTCAAGGTGCTTTCCTTGTATTTGCGTATCTAGATACAGGAAAGAATACTTAAGATTCAGCTTTGACCATCAGAAAGAGATTTCCAAAAAATGTACAGTTCTGCAAATCTGAGGTCTTGTACTGTAACTGAGAGCTGAGCAATTCTGGTGTTCATGCAGGTCTGCATATGAATACTAACTGGATGCACATGTGAATGGTAAATTCCTCTTGTCTGTGCGTGATCATGCATTTCACAATGTAAAACAGAGATGTAGAAAAAAATCTGTAAATATTTGTGCTAAAGTAGGAGTAGGTTCACCTAATGTCTTCGGTTCATTTCCACAGCAGTTAAGAAACTCCTCTTTTCATATAGAAAGGATGAAGGGAGCAACAGAAAGCTATAATTTCTTTATTTCTGGGCATAGCACAGATGTAATGAGAATTCATTACATGAAGGCATTAATCCACTCTGGTAAAAATAGTTTCTAATCTTATATTGGACTCTACAGTATAGCAATAGATTTGAGTGGGATATATGAACAAAATAGTACTAAAATCTGCTAGCATTTACTTCTGGGTATATAATATTTTGTTTCAAATCAGCTACTGCATGTTTCTTTGATCAGGCCAGCTGGCAAAATGTTGTATAAAATGGGAGGAAGAGCAAGATCAGTGATGAAACTGCTATTTTCCTCGGTAATTTTTGTGCAATATTAATCCTGGCAGCACAGATAATTGCGGAAAATCTGGAACTGTAGTATTAAGATCACATTGTGTGTTAACAGATGCAATTTTGCACAAGGGTAGAACTACATATAGCTCAGTAAGAAAAGGTAACATTTCTTTGTCCTTTCAACCATAAATCTCTTTTTGTACGAAACCACATCTGACTGCACAATATGCATTTTTTTACTGAAAAGTTTGTCTCATGTCTTTTCCCTTATATATTTTTTCCTCTTCTTTTGTGCTTTTATGAAAGAATGAAATATAAAAGTCTGGTTCAACATACATTGAGCTATGATAATCTAAACACAAACATGGAGTATCTGATAATTAGGTTCTCAGAGCCCTCTTATCTTGGACATGTTTTACCTAATTTCAGCTCACAGCCACCTTTGTTCTGGGAAGATCTGATACACTTTATATACAAAGCTTCACATATAAGAAAGGACAGAGAAACTGAAATGCTACTAGTGGTATCTGCCGTGTAGTATAATGAGCACTACTGTAGCTTCATTGCATAATGTCACCACCTGGATATTTACCTTCTGAGCCTCTGTGTTGTATTAACTGTGTCTTTTTTCTGCTTAATGGATCTTCATGGCTTAACTTCCTTTTAAACACAGAACCCCTTTTACAAGGCCTAAGTGCCACAAAACAGTCTTTCCATAAATTAATCTTATGTGCATCTGCATTTGGGAATGCTTCTGAAAGGGTTTTAAAAGCAATCAGTTACAATAATTCATACACCTAAAGATGCAATTCCAACACTCAATCCAACTTCTCTTGTTATTATAAGGTAAATGTGAATGCCGGCTTGTTACTATTCCCGGGGTTTGTCTCTGCACAGTAATCGTACCATTTAAATTAGAAGTGTGGAACATATTTCATGTTTGTCTATGCATTTTTTAGTTCACTTGGATTATGATACCTTTGAAATTAAATTGCAGCAGCAGTTCCTGAATGATTTAACACGTAGACATTTTTACTCTGAAGTAGGAACAGCTCATTCTTGTTTATCTTAATCCAAAAATGAATTACATCAAATTGGAATAGGTTCTCATCATTCGGAGTAAAAATACCCAGATCATACCCTGATGTAGGAATATTGGTTACTGAACTAACACGCAGACTAAGACTTAATTAAACACATCAAGTTCCTGTAGGTAGACCAGGCCTGACATCCTACGTTTCCCGTTCCTGCAGCGTGGGCACTTTTGTGGCAATGAGGCTAACTGGAACTTCCCTGCGTAACCCTGTACACCCTGCAAAAATAATCACGGTCCCACTCGTTCGGTGAGCAAGTGATGGATTGCTGCTCTGCAGCAGGGAACCGCACAGCCTTCAGACTATTCAAGAGATTGCATGTGGCAAAAAGGGAACACTGCGCAAAGGGTGTAAATGAGTCATTCGACATTTCAGGTTGACTGAAGTAATTCTGCTACGTGTATTTTGAATCTTGATGTGCTATCCACGTTTGCGAGTTGATCAGGATGGGAAGAAAGAGATTGAAATTATTTGCTACAATACACACGTGGAAAACAGCAGACTCTGCATGTGTGCGAGAAAGTGGGATTACATGCATGACTGGGTGAATGCAGCATCATGTGAAGGGCCTTTTCTGCCCTTATTCAGGAGCAGGCATTCTGCATGCAAGCCTGAACACATCCGAGCAAAAGGATGTTTGAACACATGTGTCTCTAGGGATAAATGAAAGATGTTCATTTGCAGTATGCCTAAATGGAGTGACAGAGGTCCCATGAGCGTACTTAGGTGATGTGTGTGTGTTCTATTTTCTTTGGCAAATACAAATCTGAGCAACTGTAAATAAGTTGGTCTGTGTAGACTTGGAGGGTAGGTCCATGTTCTGTGCGCATGTGAGTGACAAGGAGCACCCATGAGCAGGTGTCAGTTGGAGTTTATACGTAGTCAAACAGCAGCAGCGGTGAACCACCTACTTAAAGATTTCCGTGGAAAGAATACAAGGCAACCTCTCAAAGTATGATCTGGCCTAACACTGTGCTCCTTCACTCCTGGTCATACCTCCAGTTTAAAGTGCAAATTTGCAGAGAGCCTGACTTCTTATAGCTCACCTTGAAGTCTGTTTGATCCATGCATATTTAGCAACTTTAAGCATTAAGCCATTTTAGTACAGTACACAGTCACCTCTGAGGCTCAGAAGCCTCAGTTCAAGTGCTTGGGTTTGAAATTCTGGACAAAGACACTGACTTAGCTCTCATTTAAGAAAAAAACCAGCTCAGTATGGAGTCAAAGACCCTAGTGAAATGCCTCACAGGAAATGTTTTCTGAGGGTGAAGAGGGAAACACAAAAAATACTTCATGAGATACGCACAGCTATGTTACATGGACTCAGCGCTTTTAACTGAAGGTGGAGACACAAGAACTTTTTCTTGAGGAGATGAAATATTTGGGTTGGGCAAACAGAGCTCTGGTATCTTGCCTCAAGCTAAAACCAGTCAGGTTTAGTTTTGCAAAGAGCTAACAATGTTTTTGCACCCAGAGCATCAGACTAGCAGCGTGTCGCATTGGTAAAAGGCACTGCGTTATATTTTGGCCATGTCCAAATTATTGTGTTCTTTAAATTATTAAGATTTTCTTATTGCATAAAGTACTGCATATCCTCCCCCTGCCTCTATTCTGCAAGTCACTGATACCACACTCAATTAACCCTGGTGAGTGAATATAGGCTGGACATTGTCTCTTTCAGTTTCAGTCACTTTTTTCTCAGTGCCACAGTTTGCATACAAACCACTGAATGGCGGTACTTAAATCTCCAAGTTAAATTGCTTAATGGAAACAAAAGTGCATATTCCTGACATTTGTATTCATACGAAGTCTCCTGTGCTTAATTATCCAAAAGCCTAAACATTGGGCCTAGTCTACGCAGATTCTGTTCTATTAAATAAAGAAACAAATGTAATTCTGGTTCAAAAAGTTCAGAGAAAATGTATTCTTACATTTCTTTGGGTAGCAACCACAGGCATATTATTGCAATTCCAACTTACCCATCGTGCTTGTATTGGCTTTGTACAGAAGATAAAAAGGAATGAGATGGAAATCCGATTTTTATTAGTGAGTCCTCTCCAAGGCACTCTTATTGAGGTACATAAAGGTCTAGCAGCCATTGGAACTGGTGATGAAACAAGTGGAGACTCCACACAAAAAGACTGTACAACCCATGAGTGTCTTGAGTAGCAGTGGGAATTCTGGATGTACTGGTTACACCATAGCACAGGTAATCAGGGCAGAGGTACATCATGATCTGCAGCATCTGCAAACCCATTCACAGATCCCCTGAGAACTGGTTTTGGTCCCACAAGCTCACTTAACCATGACAGCACAATTGTTTTACCTCAACTTTGTTCTTGGGCTGAGAAATGGGTGTGTACGCATTTAAAGAAGCCAGCTGTTGCATTCAACATTACATTATGGTTTATGAGGGGAGGACAACATGCTATTTCTTCCGTAACACAATAAAACATCCTGCACAGTTGTACCTGCAGTTATGCTCCTGAATAAACTGTACTGAAAGCAGTGTGATCATCTAGGAATCACCTCATGAAAAGGAGCTGAAAGCAAAAAGGAATAATTCAAAAAATTGGGGAATTTATATCATATTGACAGTCTATGGGATTGGTTATTATGTTTCTATGTTACATCATTTTTCCTTACCATTTCACTGTCTTTCCTTCTTGAAGCAAATAGTATTCTTCCATATGGTGCAACTTAACAAAAACCAATGGGTTAGAACTGTTTACAGAAACATACAATAATTAGATTAAAAGGGATCTGTGAAGATGATCCAATTCAAGCCCCTGCTCATGGCAGGGTTAACTTTTGAAATTATACAAGTTGAGAATGTAACCTGATTTTTCTACAGTGACTACTCTAATGGAACATCAGTCTCATTCTGGCAATGATATAAATTATGTGCATATCTAGATCAAAGACATATGGAAAATCATTTAGGTAGAAGACCTGCATTAAATGATTTGAGATTTCCTTTCAATATGCATCCTAGAGGATTGTAAAAGAAAAAAAAAGATGATATTGACAGTACTAGACTCCAATTATACAGCTGCATATTACCAAAACACACACTAAAATGAGGCTAGGATTACAATCATTATTTCTTGACTTCTGTATGCCTAATATCCTCATTATGTAAATTCTAAAAAATGATTATTTGTAGATAGAATTCAGGAAAAAAAAAAAAAAAAGGGCAAAAAAAGGAAGGAAGAAGAATATTCCAGAGTGGAAAAAAAAATTACTTGGCTAGACACTGGGGAAAAAATTACCAGGCTAGACACTGCAAAATGCTATATGCCGTGTACTTCATAGAGCCTTCCAGAAGGTGCTCCTCTTCTGCATACCTTAGAAAATCTGCAGAATAAAGTTTTGAGAGCTGCAAACTGTCGGAACGATGCAGCTCTTACCCTTGAAGACACAACATGAATGTGGTAAGCGCTCTGCGGTGAGAAACCTGCCAATGGCAATAATTACTTGTCACAAGACTTAAACAAGGCCCATGCACTGCTCCAAGGAGATTTAATTCCTCAAAATAGGGATTATTCATTCTATGATGAATGGGGTGATTTTTATCAAAATTGAATACATCTAAAAACATTTTCAGTGCTGCAATTCTGCTTCCATATGAAAACAACAAAACCCTGGGCTCACTGCACTTCCGTTTTCTATTCCATTTTCTATCTTTTTCTTCTACTTATATCTACTTTTACTTGCTATCAGATTTAAGGAACAGCAATGTTCAGATTCATTGCCATTGCTATATTCGATTACGGTAGGCTATGTCTTTTTGTCATGAGGATGAGCCTTGCTTTTTAGTTTAGTTAAGAAAAAAAATATATATATATTTCATGAAGTGATCATCTTTGTAAAAGCAACTAATCCCCAAAGCATTCACTGAATTTTGGGATACCGTTTCCCTGGTTGCTCTGTCTGAAAGTGGTTTGACTTTACTCATCTCTGCAGCTGGTCAAGGGAAGGCGTAAATGCTCAGCCCTTCCTGAGCTGAAGTCAATTAGGCATCTCAGACCGCATAGCGTTAATGCATTCAAAACCATCCTCTTAAAAAATGTCATGCCAGGATTGTTTAGACTGAACAGGAGAACATCATTTCAAAATAACATCCTGCTCAAAAGCTAGAAAACATTTCAAGCAAAAAAGTAAAACTAAACATACCAAACTGAAACTGTTCAAAACAGCAGTAATTCATTAAGAAAATAACCACTGTTCACCTCAAGAGATTCCCAATGTGTTTCACAAATAATGTATTAAATTCAGACTCACTTTGTATTTCTGGTATCCTGAGGGAGATGCAGCAGCTCTGGGCAGTGGCCACACAGTTCTGCAGTTTCTCCCGGGAGTTTTTTAAAGGATTACAGCTGTTCCTTTGGCTTCTCTTGCTAAAACTACCCAGCACTTTAATTAAGAACACCTTTTATGAGCTCATTTTTTGCTGCAGCCTCACTGAGAGTAACGCTTCTCTGAGACCCTCTGGGATGGGTTAGCTGAGCTGGTAAACCTGAATGTTAAAATATGATGACTGTGTCCTCTGACCCCAGCTTTACCCTGGAGGGTGCCTCTAGTTTGGCTGCTGCTTTGCCTTTTTCTATTAGTGAGTCCACTCCAAGGCACACTTACTGAGGTACACAAAGGTATCTATCCCTTCACCTAACAATGAAATCCATCCTCCAGTGCTTTTCAGCAGTGCACAGCAGGTTATGAGCAGAAGAAACAACTGTCCAATTAAAATCAAAATGTCAGATGTGCAGAAGGCAAACTGAAATCTGCCTGGGCTATCAGGGCAAACACCTTTAGACTTATGCAATTAGCTGAAGGATAATTGATGACCGCAGGCTATCAACCTACAGTTATGGGTCTCAAGTGCAAGCAATGTGCTAGGACATATCATTCAGTATTGACTCAGAGGAAAGGGCTTGGTTCTCTCTGAGTCACTACCACCACCTCCTGAAGTACTGAGGATTTCTTTAGAAATCTCCCCTAAATTACCAGATGAAATGACAAAGCACTTCGAAGACTCAAAGCAGTGGCTACTAGTGTGCCACCACTGCCGGTATCTGTGCAAGTTATGGTATACAAAACATGGTAAAAGCTCTTTAGCTGGCCGTGGAGAGGAAGGGAATTCTTCAGTTGAAAGTGGTAACCCTGATGATTTGTTACTGTGAGACTGTAATAATATAGGTTAAAGCAGGGAGCTTTGAGGCACTACCAAACAGATGGAAATCAAGCCAGAAAAAGGACCCTTATTCTGGAGTACCAATGATTACTCAAAGAACTGTCCTGAAACAACTGCCCTGGTACAACATCACTGGGAGAGCTCCTCATTCAAACAAGCCCTTCATCTTTCCTGCCTTCTCCCTCCCACTGCTCATTTTCATTTCTTTTTAGAATGAGAACTTGCTGAGGCATGGGTTTTCTTCTGCTATGACTTTGCTTGCACCTCAAGAACTGACGTGTTTAGTTGTGTTGGGGTTTTTTGGTTTGTTTAGGGTTTTATTTAATTTAAATCAAGACAGCTACTGCATAGTAAATTTATAATGGAATTATTACCTTGATGTAACTATTTGAGGTACCTTCCTGGCAGATGTATTGAGCACAGCTAGCCACATTGCTATAAAATCACCTATGCTTTCTGTTCCCTGAGATTCTACACTGAGGAATATACCTGGAGAAAGCCACTTGAATTTAAAGCACTGCTTGTTTTTGGCAATGAAGACACAACCTCTGTCAGTGCAGAGCATCCTGTGTCAACAGTGTCTGAAAGTCAGTTGAAGCCTTTCTGAAAAAAGACTAATTAATAATAAAGCTCAGGATGCTTAAAGAGCTCACCCTCAGAAGCCCTGGAGATTTAAGAAAATATTTCTAAACTCATTCTGCAATTGCAGTTATTAATGAATGATTAACTTCTACAGACATCATATTGTAGTTGCTTCAACCCCATTTCCCACAGTGACCTCAACAGTCAAGGGGAGCAAATCAGAACGGTGTTGAAAACTCGTTGAAAAATAAAAATAAAACTAATTAGTATATATTATGGAGATACTTGTCATGTCTGTGTACTTACAATGATCTGAGTTTTGCATTTAAAATAAGGATTCGGCGGTTTTGCTATGTTTGAGAAGCATGGCGTACAGTAAGAATTACAGCACTAACTGTAAGGGCACATAATGATTTTCCCGACAAGTTACAAGTAAACCTAGTAACTAACTTATTAAGTAAAATTACTCTTAAATATGGGTGCTTTAAGAAACTTGACACTTTAGGTTTGATATTATCTTTTTTTTCCTATAACCTCAATAATGGATTAATTCGGATTTTCATTCTACTTAAAGATCACAAAACCTTGCATTGACAACATATAAAGATTTTTCCAAGATTTTTTTTACCTCTATGATACTTCTTATTAAAAAAAAAAAAAATATCCCTTAAAAACCCCCTGGTGTTCAATTTATTCCTTCAGCTGATGCTACAAATAGAGCTTTCAAGACACCTGAGCTGCCCACAACTAGAATGACCCTTTCAAAATGTTCCTCACTTCACAGCAGGATTCTCAGTAGACAGCACCACCATCTTTCAGCAGGGACGCCTGGCTTCACTTCTGTTGGAAACAGAGGGAAGCAGCTGCTGTTCTGAGTGATGAAACCCTGTGAGCAGCGGTATCAGCCCCACTGAGAACTGCCTTGTTGTGATGTCGCGGGAAAGGAAAAAATATTTTCTTGAACATCATTTAAAGCTAATCTGACAACACAAACATTTAGAGGCTTTGATTATTGAATGGGCTCATTACAGCAAAAGGAGAAGATAGCATTAAAGGCATGTAATTACTTGGGATACAGGAGATAGCAACATACGCTATATCAAATCAGTAGGGAAAGGATGCAAGTGCTGTAAACGGCCTCTGCTGAAGGTAATGACATGATTATGACAATGCCTATATAACTTTCAGCAATGTAATATTGCATGTCTATTCATCCCCTCCTACTAAGAGTGTCAAAGTACTTGATGACTTCAGTGAATTAAGATTCACCTTCTGCTCAAGATGGGAAAGTATTTTCAGACCAGATTCAGTTCTCTTTGACGGTAGAGTAAATCAGGAGAATTTTTGTTTGCTTTGATGGATTTAATCTCAGAGATCTGTTACACTATCAGGACTACCAAGAAAGGAGAATCCAAGCATGTAATGGCTCAACAACAGCATTATTTCTGTCCGTGCAATGATAATACAGCTTGAAACTTGATAATACAACCTGAAACTGTAAACTAATCACCATGTTAGAATTCTAAAGTGTTTGTTCCATCCCTGCATAGAGCTCTCCACACTTGATTGATAGAGGATTTGGTCACCTTTCTCAGAACCATTATGTTTTGACTGCTGTTTGGGTAGCATACTGGATGTGACAGACTAATAGTCTGATCTGGTACAGCAAATACTGTGTACAAACACTCAGACAGAATGTCTCCAGTACCTTATCCTTATACGCTATACACTTCTGCATGCAAAACAATTACCAGGGCACATTCACACACAGAGACAACTTCAGAAGTTTGTCTACATCCTAAGATAATTGCAGGGTTCTGGAGTGTTTCTCCTGTGCCAGAATTCAGCTGTAGCTTGGAGTGGCTATGACCTGGAAACATTATGTTATTTATGTAGCTTTTTTTTTTTTTTAAATAAAAAAGGAACCTCAGAGTTCTGAGGGTTAAAGTTTGTACTCTAAGGGTTACTGGTGGATTTACCATGACAAGATACTAAAAAAATATTGGGGAACTAAAAAAAAAGTCTAGAGAACGGGAGGCATAAAGTGTCTCAGGGAAAAGAATGGCATGTAATTAGTACTGTACACTTCTCCAAAAAGATAAAGCCATATGTAAAAAAGGTTATAGAGTCAGGGAGAGAGAGAAAGGATGGATCTTGGAGCTCCAAGAGAGGGAAAACAAGAGTTTCGTCATGTGTTGGTGCATACTGTTAATTTAGGCATTCCAGTCATTTTCTTTCATCTCATAATGTTTCGCAGTACTGACCTGTGATCTTAGTGCCAGGATAATGTGTCCATTCTTAGCAAGCTTATTCCTCAAACATTAGTCTCCCCTGCTTAGATGTTATTTAAATGGTCCTTTAGCATGGTTCTCTAATGAGCAGAACAATTCTAAAAATTTAAGGCTACAGGAAGAGCTTTCCAAGATCACTTTTTGCATTTTCATCTATTTGAAATCTTTTTAGAACCAGTATTTACAGCATTTACACTTCAGAGACAGCTTTCTGGGCTAAAGCCAAAAGAAAACTAAGATGCCCTTCCTCTCACCCAGATTACCCAGCTGGGTAAACCTGACAGCTGTGGGACAGTAGTGACCAAACATCAGAAGCATCTGAGTAAAGCATCAACCCACTAGAATTGCTATGTCAGGGGATTCAGTTTGCACCTTGAAGCATTAAGTCTACAGTACTTGTTAGCCTGGCTAAAACCACTACCAATTCTACTCACGTTTGTAATTTTTTTTTAAAAAATTTTAAAGTGCTGGTTTAAAATAATATTTAACACTTAACTGTCACTATAAAATGCAGAAACAACGCAGCCTTGTTTAGCGATGAAGAACCAGGACCAAGAATCCAGTTTCTAAGCCCAGCTCAGCTGAAGACTTGCTGTGCACCCCTGGGCAAGTCACTTCACTTGTCTGTACTGTAGGACACATCTAAAAAGTGCAGTGAGGCCATACATGGAGACATTCAAATGGAATGGGACACAGAAAGACATAAATCTGCACTCTCAGAAGGCTGGTTCATTTTCACAGATTGTCAAGTTAGTTAAGCTATTAAGGCTTTAGTGCTTCTGTCATCTCAATGTAATTACATCCACTTTCGTGGGCCTGATTGCAGTTATAAAGTGAGAGCATTCATACTCACCTATCTTAAGGGCAAATGGGGAAAATGCCCATCAATAGGCAAAAATGTGTGTAGACGGTAAGACAAAAAGCTTATAAAGGAAAGGCAAGGTTAACTGCCATAAAATCCTGGATGGTAATATACTTCCTTTCCTGCTGCCCAAATGTACAAAGAACGGTGGAAAAATAAGCTGAAAAGACTCAGAAATTTCCTTCCAGGGAGCTGCAAAATAAAGCTTTTTGACAGATATCAAGTGGTTTATGGATACCTTTTACACGGGCTGGAATATGGCTGTCAGCTAGCCCTGATCATCAGATCAAGTGTGTCACAATCACTATACTGTGCATAGCAATTTGAGGAACTGAAAGCAGACAGAATAGCTACGTTCCTCTTAAACCAAAACCAGACTCTGGAGAGAAGAGAGAAAGGTAGAGGAAGACAGGACCTTATTATATTGTAAAAACTAAAGAAACTAAAATGAGCCCCAAAGACATAGGCATGGCAAGCGTTGATAGCAATATTTCATTATTGGCAAAACACAGGGCATTTTCTCAGTCACAGTAGGTAGCCTCTTCTGACTAATACCAGAGGCTGAACTTTGCCAGTGAGTGTATTTTATGGCATATATCTTACAGCTCCACTAAGAGGAGAATTTCAACTGAAAATACTGCTCAGGGAGGAAACATAGTGAAGGGAATGAAGATCATTTTCATTATGTCAGGCAGTAAGAATAAACCAGAAGGGGCTGCCTACAGCAGTAGCTCCACACCTGTGGCTTAATAGCAACCTCTTGCCTGCCAAACTTTCACATACGCTTGTGGCCACAGAGAGCTGCTGTCAAGCTGCAAATTGATGGGGAAGGCAAAGTATAACATTGTACGGAGGGCATCCTCACTGCTGTTGCCCTTGAATCAGCAAAACCAAGAGGCAGCAGCAGGTTATTGCAAGTCTAGAAGGTAAGTGTGGGGAAAAAGAAGAAATTCTGTGTCATTAGCTAAAGGAAGACAAAGTTCAAAGAGAAAAATAGTGTATTTTATTAGATTAATGGCTACAACATAAAAACCAGACAAGCTTGCAGGCACGTTATACCTTCTGCAAACTAATGTAAGAAGGTGTAAGAGATCAGGATGGACAGCTAAACTGAGCAGCAAATCTCTCTTTTTCTAGGAGTTGTACAAAATTACATCTTGTGAAAGACCAATTTTTGTTTTGGTCAGGGAGATGCCTCAGTATTAACAACTTCAGGAAGTGTGTTGACGGGAGTGTTAAGAGATGAAAACAACTTAAAAGTCCAGACAATGAAACTAAGCTAAGTTTAGATGTGTACATTTCACATTGCCTATCCATCCATGCCCAGGTTATTAGCTTCCTTGATAAAAATGGGAACGACAGCGCTATTTTGTGTTTAATCTCTTATCTGTGGGATTGTGAAGTTTGGATGCAAGAAAGAAACACAAGTAAATGTCACTAGATAGAAAAGAAAGGGGAATTACTTCACTGGGACACCAACAGCATGTTTCCAAGCCGCTACTAAGGGAACATGTTTTCTCCATATCTTTTCCTCGACTCATTTCACCACCACATCATAGCCAGGGTTTATGCTTTATTCAGAAATGTGGGTGCAGAGGCTAAAGCATGGGCCTCTCTCCTTACACACTTCCAAGTGGATGACTGGCATTGCTAGGTGCATCAGCTACCGTCTTCTATGCCAAAATACAACTGCAGGCAACTCTTTCTCATCCCCAAACCCAGCTCCTTCTGCCATTCCTGTTTACTAAAAACTCAGTCATTATAAAAACTTTCTTCTCCAGACAAATATAAATGTGCCAGCTCTTCCTGTTGCTGAAGATAATTTAGATGATTATTGTTTTCTAAGGAAATTTTGTGCTGATAATGTGCTACTAAGTCATGTATTGGAGACTGATGCCCTTTTGCTCATAGGTTAACTGCAAGACAAATCAAGCATTATGAACTTCCTCTATGCATGCAAACACCCATGAAACACACACAAAAAATCCCCACTCATCATTTTCTTTGCTTTGTTCCAGTAAATACCCTCCTTCTGAGCATAGTCCTGATCCCCCATTGACAAGGAGAAAAACTTGATGCACCTGCAGCGGAAATGAAAACATACTAAATCCTGAGCCTTGCAGCTAAAACCTTACTTGTTTAACTCCGCAGAAAATGTGATGCTAATTTAGCCAGCGCATCTACCCTTGAAACTTCATAGTGAAAGAAGCAAGCAGCCAAGCAGATCCATACCTTTGAGGCAGGTGGTTGCAGTCTGCTGTTTCGTGATCTGTGCTGAGACAAAGCAGCGGGGAATGGCACGAGTCTCATAACAAGATAATCAACTCACCTCCTATCTTCAGTGCAAGTGCTTAGCAAGGGCCAAAGTCTGCAGAGCCATGTGGGACACATGTCTTTGCCACGGCATCTTTGCCTCTCCTTTGTGAAGTGCAGCCAATCAAGCCCTCAGGGTGAAAACCGCAAGCTGTGCAGGAACTCACAGGCACGGTAGCTTATCGAGCTGGGTGTAGGACTCAGCTTAGTGTGGTTTTATTCTTTTACTGCGAGGCTTGCAGCTGCTCTAGAGCAGTTTCTCTGAATGCTACAGGTGTTTGCTGCTCCAGCTGTATGTCATGTGCTGGAGCACCCCATAACTTGCTCAACACTCAGTTTTTTAATGCACCTGTCTGGAAAGCCCTGGCCCCTTTGGACACAAGTAGTGATCCCCAGGAGCAAGCCATCAAAAGTCCACTATAATGTGCTCACTTTTGTAATATGGGGTGACAGTGGTGCTCATAAGCTGTCAGCATTTGAACCTGTGGAGCCCCTCTCCTGTCATGACAAAGTCCATGGCTCCATACGCACAGCTTACCCACACACGAAGATGTATCTCTGTAACCAAACACAAGGAAATAGGAAAACCATTTTGTGCCCGTGTAGGCACAGGCCAAGAGGAGTTGATATGAGAAAGAGTCCAGGATTTCATCAGTTTCTGCAGTAAGGGTGAACCAGGGTACTGTCTTCCAAGTTGTGAAGAGGTGTGAAAATCTGATTCTTGTAAGAACACAGAAAAGGCACATTTGTCTATTTAGTCGTTGTGTCGCTTTGTCCCTAGCAGGGGCGCACCATGGAAGGCCGCTGGCCAGGACAGAGTGACTGCCCAAAGCAGGGAGGATTTGTCTGGCCAACACCTGTGTTACTGCTCTGTCAGACAGAAAAATATTTAGGGACCACATACATGCCATAAAAATAAAAAAACCCTAAAATTAAGGCTTTCTTCTCAGGTGAGTAAAGGCTGAAAAGCCGCTGCTGTGTTACCACAGTAAGCTGCCCCCTCACACCTTGCAGTGCAAGTCCACCCATGTGTCCTCACCTATGTCAACCCCAGTGGTAATTAACTTCACACATTAATTATACTGTTATCCCTGCCGAATGCTCATTCTGCCCCGGCTAGGCCTTGGCCTTCCAAAAAACTGTTTTCCTCCCACCTTTTCTTGGACACTGTCAGTCTGTGAGATCCACACACCTTGATTTGTTAGAAACCACTTTTCTTGACTTTGTACCTGTTTGAAGATCTGGATGGGATTCTGTTTTCTTAACCATGGTTCAGTGTGGCCAAATGGTCCGTGATTTTTCCAGCCTGCTGCTCAAAAGCAGCAGAAAAAAAATGCTTTAACTCGTAATTATTGTTGAATTTGGAGAACAAGCAGCCAGATCGCTCAGGTTCCATCTGTGTCCCTCAAAAAAGCACAGGTGTTACAAACAGAAATGAGCAAAATTTTATTGATAATAGTGAAATATCTGATACTGAAAAAAAAAAGTACTTAGTAATAGATTTTGTCCAAAAAGTTACAGAGAATAATGAAGCTGTTTTGTGAATTTCTATTAAATTACTCTTTTGTCATTTTAAATTGTTTAAGTACTTCCAATACAAAATGTTCTGATTTTTCAGCTTAAACGAACTCTTTATCTTAAAATGTACTTTGATTTGAATAAAAAGGTGAAAACACCTTAAACAATAAAATATTTTTGGGCAAAACAAAACTTTCCATTTGGCCTAAGATAAAATACTCTCAACTATCCAGCCAAAAATAATTTGTGTTTTGCATTAGAGATGTCAATCTTGCAAGCAGACTAAAAATCTGTTATTTATGCAGCATTGTCGCACTAATCACGCGGAGCTGGCTCAAGAAATGAAGCACAGAATGCAAGAATCAAATGTTGATGTCTTGTCTACTAACACTAAGACCTAAACAGTGTTCAGCTTCATTCATATGACATGATTTGTCTGACATTAACTGAGAAACAAAAGCAAAAGACAGGAAATTAATGCATGGCTATATTCAGGCTTCAGGCCTTCATATTCTCAATGGCTCGATCTGAATATTATTTATATACGAACATCTACCAATTTTTTTTTCTTTTTTGTCAGAGAAGGATCTTTTAGGCTAATAATTTGTTTTAGTTATGATTCAACTACTTTGACATATTTTTATCCCTAGCACATCTTACCCTTTCAGGATCTTAGGGTACTGGACAAATAACTAGATTTGAACATTAAGAGTATATTATTTGTGAATGTAGAAGTCCTGTGTGTTATTGCCCCCAAAGTAATTAAATAATTTTATCATAGCGCCATGTCACTGTAGTACATCTTTTTACGCCTCTGAAATACTCCTGAGCTCCTGAAGTGAGAGGGAAGTCTCTGCTGGTATTGCTCTTGTTCTTTTTGTATGCATATAGAACTTCCAGCTGTCACTCTTGAACTTTTCACCATTTATTAAAAACAAGGGAACAGAAGAAAGCATGACATACCCAGTAAAATCCTAGACTTAACAAAAATCAAACTGAGTGGGGACCCAGCTAAAGAAAACACGGAGACTAAGTTTTCTGTTAAAGTAAATAACGATTGCAGGAGGATTATCCAGTCGACTTGGAAAACAAAGCAAACCAACGTATGCTGCCATGTAACCAATGTCACAGTGCAACTCTGACAGAGGAAGAAACCCACAAAGGCAAAAGAGGAATCTCATAATTGAAGTTTTTAATAGCTTAATTGAAACTCATGATAAAATCAGTTTTTATGAGCACAAGAGAGACAGATGAAAACTGGCTCCATTTGAAGTGCGAACAACAAAGAGACACAGGGAGTTGTAAAACGTTGAGCACTCTCCTCATAAAGATCCCGCTCCCTCTCAGTTCCAAGTGTTTGCAACTGTGTCTCCCTGTGAAATCTTAATTAAACCAATATATTTCCCATCTAAGTCATTTGAAGATGTGTGTAGTTTGATAGAAAGGTTAATTAGCTCTATTCTTTAAAACATTAAAAAGAGTGCCATTTTGATCTTTTGCTTGAAATTCATGCCTATACTTGCATTAAAAACATCCCTCAATCTGGACTGTGGCAGCTACCAGACAGGAGAAGCACACTCCTAAGGGGGGCTGTGGGGAGGAGGCGCAGATGAAAAACAAACACGTATTCTGAATTTTAGTATTTTTACCTCTGATTCTCATAAAGTGCATTACAGATCGTCACCCTTCATGAAGCTGTTTTTTTGTCAGGGCTGGGGGTCAAATTGATACATGCTGGAGGCGGACCCTTCTCTAGTGAGTCAGCTGGGAATTGCAGAAATCTACCCAGCCTGACACTAACTAATAAAAGCAAGGGAGGGGAACAAGAACATTGCATAAAGCTGTGAAATGACAATTCACAAGCATCACTTAAATCATTTGGAGGCTGCATTCCCTTTTTGTGTTATTACTGCATTGACTAAAATGCACCGCCTATTGAGTATGTCATCTGTGAAAGCTGACAGATCCAAGCAGATCAGTATAGAAACACTGTTTACAAATTAGCAGAGCAATTCACAGGCCAATAGAAGCTCTTGTTTTAATTCCTTCACCTCCCTGCCCTTGTTTAGACCCCTTCAGCAATTCCATAGACAGAAGGGTTGCAATAGATTGATGCAAGACATTTCCTTCCCCTAGTTGCAGACATTGTCCTTTTGCTGTAACGTGACTTTCGCTGATCTGACATTTGCATTTGGATCTTGCTATCGCTGTGATGAAAATGCTAGCTACGTTAGCACCATAAGTCAACTGAAGCTGTTGCTTAATGGTTGAAGGTTTTAGCCATGTTTAAACAAGCTTACTGAAAAATAAAATAACCCATTTCTTCTTTTACCTGCTAGTGCTCTCTGTGTTTTTGGTAGAGTGTTCATTGTGAAACTCCTGAATATGGTGTTTTCAAGCTATAAATGTAAAAACAATTATTATAGTGTACATTACTGAGTAGAGCGAAGCCAGTTTCCTTCTAGTTTGGTGTCAAACTGTATTCTTGCCGAAAGGGAGGCTAGGCATATGCTCTGTATTTTCTCCTTGGGTTTGTCATGGTTGCTGTATTTTTAGTTAAGGACAGTTGAATGAGGCTGAAAGGTTACTGCAGAAAGTGTTCTTCTGCCTTCCTGTTCATTAATTTCTCTACCATGGAATCCCAATGTTGGCTGTTTTATTCAAATGAGAAATGGAGAATGAAATTATTTCTGAAATTCTTTCTCCAGAACTGCAAGTCAATGATATCATGTTTGAGCTCTTATATTTGCAGAACCATGTTGAGTTTTCTGATTCATAGAATGGAATAAGCACCCTGAGAAATGTCTGGCATCAATTGCTGCCTCTAGATGCAAGATAACACTGGAAGAAATCAAGGATGACCTGTGAAGGCCTGTCAGTTAAAGTTAAGAAGTTTGGCGGGGGGTTATTTAAAACAATCGCTCGAGGAAAGATAGCAAATAATTATGGCTGCACAAAGAAATCAGAAAAGGAATAAGGACAATCAACTTTTCTATGTTATTTTCAGAAATAATACTTAAAAATACCAACATCTTAATGAGTAGGAACTTAGGACAAATGACATCATTGCTGACTTCAGGTTTACACATCAGTGGAAATAATTTTTAATATAAAGAAAAATGAGCTGGAATGCTAAAAAATGAAAAGAAATTAGCAGCCATTCAGCATATGTAAAAATTAGTGGCTTGAAAATAAGCAAGACAAACTAATATTTTCTGGCTCTAAAATACATATTAAAATAGATTGCAGTTTATATTGCTCTCTCATAGCTATATTTTCCTAGATTAATGAAGGGAATTGCACCAGAGAAGACAGTTATACAGGATCTGTGTATACAAATTCCTGGTTGTACGAGTACTAATATGAGAAGACGGTAATTAATGTGGCTGCTTGGTGTGACGACAGCCCAGACAAGTTACTAAGCAGCACCCCAGGTGAAGATCAGCTAGGAAGCAAGTGCTGAAGCGGCTTCAGCCAGCAGGTTTGCTCATTTTGTAGTTCTGACAGATGCCACTGGTAGAAACAAGCTGGTTTTGAAGCAAATGTGCTTTTGCCAAGAAATCCTACTAAAGATGGTATAACGCACATAAGTGCACTACAGTAGTGTACAGGGCCAAGCAATAGGCACATCTGGCAGAACGTCCTCTAGCTGAGAGTGTCGATAAGATCTATTTACAGAAAACAGGCAGGAAGAAAAGAAACAAAATGAGCCTTCTCTTAATATTCCTTACAGGAACTGCTCCCCGCAATTATCTAGGGACTTGTTGAGACAGAGGTTGCATTTGAACAATTATATTTAAGAGCCACTTATTTTCTGTAAATCTGTACATTTATGTTTTTGCCCTTCTCTACACTATATGGCAATAAATGCCACAATTTACATGATGCACTGTATGGAATAATACTTCCCTCCTTTTGTTTAAAACTATTAATACTACCTGGTAATTTCATTACTGTAGGTTTGCTCCTCCTCGGGAAATTAGGTTACGCCTTTTTTTCTGAGGAAAATAAAGAATGAAGCACAAGCAGAGCACCAGAGTTTTCATTAAAAAAAAAAAAATCAAGGTAGCTGTTAACTGTATTTCTATATGACAGACTTCTTAAAATTTAAATAAAATATCCGGGAACAATTACCAGAAAGTCAAAGCCAGAGAAACATTCTTTTTCCTTCCCCTTCTTCACTGAAAATGGAGCACTCTCAATTAAAACCAGGGTTATTTACATAGGACACAGAATTGCTCATCAAGTCAATTTGCATTCTGGGGAACAAATAGATGGATTACAGTATTATGTAGAAAACTTATTCCTGCTGTAGTGATCCATGAAATTGCAGTTAATTTTGCTGAAATGGACCATTATATTTTTAAGTAGAAGTGAAAGAAAATGAGAAAGAGGAGGTAAACTGCTAGGAACTGAACTTCAAATACAAGATTAAATTATTAGTAGGAATGTAGCACTGCTGGGAACAGCATGAGCTTCTAGATGAAGCCACTGACCTGTTGGCTTTCAGACACAACCAAGTACCCGCCTTGCCATAGTAAATTAGATGAATTATTGGTAGTGATGGGCCTGTCACATTGTACATTCGTGTCCCCGAGTGATGTATGTGAAAGTGAATTCCTGCTGATAGAAGCTCCATGCAGCTCCTGCTGGCTCTGAGATACCTACAGAATTCATCTGCTTGGTGCAACAAAATAATTCCATCATGACACTTGTATAGTACAGCTGCGCATAATGATTTTGCTTGATTTTATACTGATACATGAGGTAAGTTCAAGACTGTTTAAGAACTGTACAAAAATCTAGGGACTGTGAGATTAGACTAATGAAAACTGTAGCTGTACCATGAGGATTTGCATTTCAATACCTTTTTTTCCTCTCTCAGCAAAAGATGGCATGTGCTTCCACCTCGTCACTGCTTAACTTGAAAGTAGTATGTGGTTAATGTGGTTTCAGTGCAAATCAGAAAAACCAACTAACATTTGGTCAGTCAGTTCTAAGAAATGTGTCACTGTCTCAACCAGCTATTGCCCTTCACCTCACTTTTGATAACTGACAATACACGTAGCCTTACTCCATCCCATTAGTGAAGTAAAATATCTCAACTTCAAATGCTATTTGAAAAACCCTGTGCTCATCAATGACCAGACGTAACTGTCTGAACTACCAGCTGCAACTGCAATTAATCTGTCCACCAGGTCCAGGCTATTGAGGACACCCCAGAAGAAGTGTCCATCAGCGTGACACTACAGGGAGACTAAGGGCGTTATCAGAATCAGTGCTTGAAAAAATTATCAACAATAGAAACAAGGAACGAAAGACAGAAAATAATACACAGGGGAGGAGATCTTAGTGCTGAATTTTCAGGTTTATAAATCTAAGAGGGGAGGAAGCCCTTTCAGTCTTTCACTGTCTGCAACCTGTCTCTTGAGGCATTCTGTAGCATATTTTAATATCTCTGCTCAGCATGCCAAAACCAGGAAAAATCTGCCATATCTTCCCTTTCCTATGGTTCCTGACAGCATCAAAAGAAGTAATATGACAAACAAGCATAAGGTAACAAAAACATAAATAGATGTTGTATCTCCTATATTATGCTGTCCCCTACGAGGGCTACTATCAAAGGCTGTTCACCAACATTGTATAACATTTCTCTCAGCTCTGACCAGAATTTCCCAGTTCAAACTTCAAGCTAAACAGCACAAATTTAAATTTTAAGAAGGCATGCACTGAAACTTCAGTTGTTTAAAAATGGAAATGTTTTCCATGCTAAGAAAGTGCTATCTATTAAAAATAAATGTTAAAAATCTGTATAACGCAAAGAGTAAAAGCTATAGGTCAATGGTTATAGAAGAAGGGGAAAATGGAAGCATTTAGGAATAACGTAATGATTCTGTTATAGTACTCTCTTGTACACTCACAAATAGAGGTGTACTGTGGGTGTTTAAATCTAGCAAACATTGCTCTGTGACAGTCTGTCTAAGCCACTATTTGGTACAACTTGGTTTGACTGAAAGATTTCATTTGAAACTGGAATAGCAGGACCTACTGATGGTTGGTCTTAAAGCAGCTTAGCAGAAAGTGCATTGGGATCCCACAATCAGGAAAACAAAGGATTGCTCTGCATCACGACTGAGATGCCTGCTGTGAACTTGGGAGAGAGCATCGATAGGGGAATAACAAGTAATCAGTTTAATAGACTGTTGTTCAAACCGTGCAATACCATTGGGACTGAAAAGTACAGACACCAGTATTAGGAGAACAGGCACGCTGTGGAAACTGTAGATTAAATGCTCTGAAAAGCTGGAAGAGATCAATAGAGTGGTTACAGTAGGTTTGTAACAGCTTTCTTTATGCTTCATCCCAGCTACAAATGTCCTGAGTAACTTAGAGACTGCTGGTGCTCGCACAAAACATACAGTATATATAGGTAAAAGGAGAAATCAACTCTATGGGGTTTAGGCGTGATTCAAAGTAGTTCTCTATTTTCAGGTGGATCACTACTTTTAGAAGAGGATGTCAGATGATATTCACTGTGAAATAATATGGGAATAAGGTGATTGAACACTAATGTTAACTAAGTATGGCTCTGTGCCATGAAACGAAGAGAAATTACCCACTGGTAGCATATTTTCAGTTATTTTTGTGCAGCTTTTACATATATCAGATACTACAGAGGTCTAAAAACATCAAGGCTATTTATTCATGACTAAGTAATTCTACATCACATTTGAACTATAAAAAGCAAGCAGGGGAAACTTGTGAATAATTAAAATTGCCAGGAGTTCATTTTGTTCAGATAATCTTCTAAAATGTGTAAATTTCATTTGAGCTGAAGTAGCAGTAGGAAACTTCACTAAAGAAGCCAGTGTTTAATATCAGAAAATATCTACTCAGAATTTTTGGCTTGTTTTTCTAAAACGTAAGTGCCAGATATTGAATGCAAAGTTACAGGATGTGACTATTCAAGTTGACACACCATCCAAACCAACCAAAGTCAGTGCGAACGGCATTTAGTCTGTCGCTGCGCCTTTCACCCTGACCCATCAGTCCTAAATATTTCTGCATTTTAAATGCAGTCAGTATAACATTAAGGATATCATGTTGTCTAGTTTCACCAAGAGAAAAAACAGAAGTGCTGCAATTTTTGGACAGGGTGACAACAAATCTTGTGCGATGTGACAAACTAATTTCAAACAGACAGAAGATTAAATCTGTTTTTATTGGTGAGGGTGTATGGTCTACTTGCTTCAGCTATTGCGGAGAGAAAGTGTCTGAAGTCCCTGCTGGGGCTTCCTCCGCAATAACCTCTGAGATTTATCTGCACAGCAAATGCAGGTGCAGGACAGCAGGAGGCAACTCCATGGTTATGACAGCTCTAGCGTATGGTCAACAGTTGGCAAGCGTGCTGTGTTTAGGCATTATGAGGTCTTCAAACGCAGCTTAATGTTTCCATACCATATGTACTGCAATGTCTAATCACCATGGGAGTGGAGTCTGGTGTTTCAGCACCATTTATTTGTTGGCTGATAAAAAATCAGGTAACACTCAAAATGCTATATGTTGCTATTTTTCTTTTTTTTCCCACCAAGGCAGAAAAACCCACTATAATCTGCAGCTTTTCTGCTTTTTACCTGCCAAGCTTGCTTTCTTCTTCTCACCAGACAGGGGCCGTAGCCTTCTCCCTCTTCTGGAAAACTTGCACATTGTCAGACAAATAGTTTCAACTGATCTGTTTCTCAAATATTTGGAACACTGCGTAATTCCTAACAGAAGAAACTTCACAAGGGATTTTCTATGGGAGATTAAATCATTCTGATAGAAAAGAAATTCCTAACAGCTTGTGTTCTTTTCCTTTTTTATTTCAATACTTCCATATTGCAATGGTAGCTTCAAACAGACTTGCATGGGAATCACCAGAATCTTTGGTATGATTATTTTTTTTTTTCCACGCTAAATTGTGTTCACAGTTAACTGGGGAAAAATACTAATTATACCAAAACTAAGAAACTGAAGAATGAAGGCACCTCCAGTGTGCAATCCACAATGCCTTAAAGAACATCTCTCTCTCACTCATAGCCCCGTGACTTTTTCTTTTCAAAGCAAATTGATGCTGAAATGAAGATACACTAAAATAAGCTCTTCACAACACAGCAAAGGGAAGGGTTTTTTTCATTAAGATTCCTATGACTGCGTGCAGTATTCTGAATATATTCAAATTTCCAAAGGGAATCATCCCTTCCTCTCAGCTCCAGCCACACACTTGGGCAGGAAGTTGTACTCATACAACCCCAGTGGGGAACCTAATAAGTTTTTAGAAGGATTAGTTCTGTTGTTGTTTTTGTTGTTTTGTGTGTGTTTTTGTGTGTTTCCAGTGTACCTCCCTTAGTCTTATAGTTGAGGCTCTCAGGAAAAGTGGGCAGGAATCTGTGTTGGGGAAGAGGAGAGAAGAGGGGAAACTCTGAGATCGCCTGCTTCAGCAACTGCCAACCATTGGATGCATTTAGGCACAGTACAAAACCACACCCTTTTACACAACTTTGGCAATGATGAGACACTTGCAAGTGTATGTAAATTTGCACTGCGTTTGCATCCACTCCAAGATCATTTTACATTGCCAGGACTCTGTGAAAAACTATAGTGTAAATAAAAAGTAGACCAAATGCATGCACTGTTGAATTCAGTTACCTTTAGCTTCCTTTGATCAACTATCTCTGTGGAAAATGTGCTGGATAAGGGCAATTTTATTTACTGAGGAGTCCCAGAAGACAGTGAATTTAAGCTTTTTTGATCAGTGGAGCCCTAAAGTTTGTATAGTTAAGTTGCAGTCTCCTGCACAGATAAAGTAAGCATAATGACAGTAGTCTTGCTTTTCTGAGCTCTCAGATAGTACAACTGATATAAGAGATGTACCTTGAAAATTTGGATGAAAGCCTGAGAACCATTTATCACAAATAAGTTAATATAGCTAATAAAAGTTGCATCAGCTTTCTTGAATGTTCTACAGCAGTTATAATATGGATGTGCAAGTCCCAGCATAAAAAAGCTCACTTAATGAGATTGAATGTGGTTACAAAGACATTCTCACTGGCAATAACATAAATAATGAAATATACTGAAATTATGCATGATAACTGGCCCCTTAGGAACTAAGCAAAAAATGTGGTTAGCTCACCCAGTAATCCCCGTGAGTGAAAGTTTTAACAGAGATAGAGCTCTTAGTTAAACAATCTTTGTAATGTATGGTTAAAAACTGAAGTATAACACAAAGTGTGAAAACTTTGTTTGAATAACATGATTTTTCTTGTTCTTGGTTTTTAAATATTAGAGATTGCAGTTTATACTCCCCTTGGAGCAATGAAGAGGACATTTTTTTCCTTTTGTATGTTACCTATATCTGTATTTTATCAGTGTAAAAGGCTTTAACATCCTGTAATGTAGGTGTTATCATCTTCACTGGCATACAAGTCTTCTAACTTCCATGAAATAACCACATGTAGAGAAAACTCAAAACACAGTCTCGGATTTTATTACAAATAAACAGTCTTGGCATTTTTAGACCGACCCACCAACAGTGATGCACAGCAAGGGTTAGCTGAAAATACCTTTATAAGATTCCATATGCCTTTAACCAAATCCCAAGAATAAAGGTAGATTTTCTCCACCATAAAAAGAATGATGTAGCCCTCTCCATCTGTTCTAGGGGGGTCTCAGTTTCTCTCTCTTAGACGTGAAATATACCAATAGCCCTCCCTTATTTCCTCCTTTCCCTGAAAGAAAATTGGATGATTTTATGGTTGAGTCACTGCACTGGATACAGGCCTACATCATTATTTCTGTCACAGATTTCCTGTGTAGTCGTGGACAAATAATCTCTTTATTCCTCCGATGATAAAATGAGGCTAACACATCTCAAACTCATAAGGATATTCTGAAGATTAGTCTTTGTGAGATACTCTGATATTAGAGAACAGATGTTTCAAAAAAGCCGGTAAATATATAGCAATCTTTGATTTCTGGTCTTCCACAGTTTTCTTTAAAAAAAGCTTTGCACTTAATAAATCCCAGTTGGATGACTGTTCTTTTTTACTCAGCAGCTCTCACATTAGTTTTCTAAGGTGGAACCAATTTTCTTCCCTTCTCCTTTCTGGAGCTCTTTACTCTTTGCTGATTTAGTACAACATATCCTTTCCAAACATATTTATTTGCTGCTTTTTATCCTCACATTCCCAAGTGCCTTATAAATGCATGTATATAAAAAACTTCAAACAAAGAAATAAGACTGCTGCAGGGATAGTACAGAGCAGACAGATAAACAAGCTATTAAATAGTTAGCTATACAGTCCCTTCATGATCATATCAGAACACCTACCATGGGAGTTATGGGGGAAATATCATCTATTCTACAGAAACTGCAAGGAGAAGCTTTTAACTGTGTGTAACATAACAATCAGGACACTAAAATTAACCTCCTATTCTTTTAAGTGTAATTTGGGATAATTAACCTGTCCAAATAATAAGATTATGGAGTTTATGACTCATCCGTAGTTGGTTGCAAGGCCAGCATCTTCTATAGATGTTGGTGTAACAGAAACTCAGAGAAGTATTCTGCATAATAAATCGTCATGACCTGTTTCAACAAAGTTCTGCTTGAAGACTCCTGGCTGAGAACTAAACAAGGCATGGTCCTAATAGTCTAAGTGAAACATGGAGGTAAAAATACAAAGTGGGTGCACATACAACCTATGTCAATGTGGGGAATGCTCTACACTGCTATACAGCTCTCTGTCAAGACGGATTCTGCAATGAAGAAATCTATGAGGGTTTGCAAACCTTCTCTAGAAGATTCAGGACACTGTCTATATAGAAAGAAATATTAAAAGCTTTCACAGAGCATAACTTGAAGTAGCTAGCAAATTTTTACTTCTATATTTTCCTCTATCATTTTCCTTCTATATTTTTTCACATTTGTTTTAGGAATAAATATTTCTCTCAGGAAACTGCAATCTTAAAATTTAGTTTTTCAAACCCTCCCTACTCTCCTGTTTTGCTCCATGTGTTATGGGGCACATGTCTGACATAATGCTGCAATAATGTTCCTTTTGAAGTAGTTACTAGAAGTGGAGGAGGCTACGCTGATCCTGGTTTGCTGGGTGTTCATTCATCTGTATAATTTTCACATAAATGAGCAAAACAACCCAGCTCCTCATACTCACATCTCCCCTGTTAGAAAGGGAAGCGTGTTTCAGACACTGGGGATATACACACAGAAGGCAGCAGGTAAGAACAGGAGGGCTACATTGCACCATGAATCTGTCTGGCTTTGTCAGTTATCATAAAGAGTTATAAAATCTGTTAGTATTCAGCTCCAGCCATTGGCAGTTGGCATTGCAGTTAATGGACTGAATGATGCCTCAGAGGCATTTTTCTACCCGATTAACTCCAGGAAATTTAACACCTGTGTAAAAAGTATCACCCCTCCCCCCCAGTAATTAAAAAAAAAAAAATCTCAGCAAAACATTTTTCCAAGGCAGCATCCATGTCACATAAAAACCAGCTTTCCCCAGCACCCAGGCAAGGAACAGCAGCCCAAGAAAGACAAGTTCTGGGGAGCATTGCTGTGGAATCACCAGAGGCCTATTTTATAGATAACAGTGATGTATTTAGAGGGGAAGAGTTGATGGATACCTAACAGATTTATTTTTAATCATCATTCTATTCCACCATCTTCAAAGTAACTAACAAATAGCAAACAGATGGTGTTAGCAGTCAAATACTCCAAATGAGGATGTTATCTCAGGAGCAGAGTTGTGGGACACAAACAACTGAAATGAAGGTCGTGATTTTATCTTTCATCTGTTCCCACTGGTATAAATGCAGCAAGAACTTGGACTTAACCATGTCTTGCCAAGTCTCTACCATATTTCCAAATACAAGGGTCCATGGTAGTTTCTTGCCTGGTTTCCGCTGACAGGAATCAAGCTTCTACTGCCACAAATGTACAAACTGCCACGATAGAGATAGAACTTCACAGTTTGAGCATTAAAGCTCTCTGGGTCTTCTCTTTCTGGGTTGCTCTATTGGATCTTCAAAGAATGATGTGCAGCTTAGAATACTTCAGGATAATTTTTACTGGGACATGGTGGTGTCTTGGGGTAGAGTTCATTTGATTTCATATTGTAAAACTGCACTCCGAGATCCCAGTTTTGGGTTGTGCCATGTACTCCCATTTAATATTGCCTTACATCTGTGGCATGTCCTCACACTTAGCACTGTCTGACGTCATGGTTAATCCTGTTTAAATCAATCAGGTGCTACCTAATATGGATAAAAATATCACAATTTGACTCAGCATCATAGACAGGGGATTAAGCTAGTTGACTAAATTGGTCTCAGATCTGGCTACCAATCAGCAGAAGCCCCCTAGAATGTAAGATGCTGTGTAATTTGCAGGACTACATTTATTAATGGTGAATAAATGCATAATAATGCATATCTATAAAATTGTGTGTATATCCCTTAATGCTGCGTTGGATGCCTGTCTGCTTATTCCTGCACAAAAATACTATTTTTAATCTAGTTAATTAGTATCTGGTTATCAATGTCTTACATCTGTCAAGCATAAGAGTTATTTCCCCTAGGGAGTTAAAATGCACAGTTTGGAAGCTGTTTTATACAGAAATATACCATCCACATTACTCAGGGTATGCGCATGATGACAGAGTGACGAAAGATTTCAGAGCATTGAAGAAGCAATAGTCTTCAAGGTGAGGCAAACGTGTTTGCACTCTTCCCTTAATATCAAAAATAAGGAAGGGCGCTGGTATGACCTATATTGAAATAATCAAGCAGCTACTCATTCCATAGAATTTACAGTAGAGAATACAAACCATGGCTTGATCTGAATTCAGCCGCTGGGTAAATGAGATTTTCAGCAATTGAATTGCAGAGCAACAGGAGAAAAGAGGAATAAAAAAAAAAAGGAAGAAAATTCCAACTCGAAACATTTTATCTGTCCTCAGAGAAGCACTTTTTAAACAAATTGTAGCAAGTTATAGCTCTACACTGTATGACTCTGAGGACGTATTCTCCAGCCAAAGCAACTAATTCTTTGTGCACTCAGGAGGGGAGGAATATGCTTCCAAATATTTTATGGCATCTTATGAGGAAATGGAGGGCAGACTGAGGCCTGTCTTATTCCCATCTGCCCATGATGATTTTTTCAGTGGGCTCTGTGAAGACCTGCTGTAATTTGTTTGCCACCTTCTTGAATACAAATAATTTCCTACAAGTTGTGCCCTCTGCTTTCCAAAGAGAATTGGAGAGGATGCATTTTTTTTTTGTTTGTTTTAAAAACATTATTATATTATGGCAATATTCCACCATATTCTTGCCAAGTTTCTTATTAGTATCAGCAGCATCCACCACAATCCAACTCTCCCCTCTGCTCAGCAAGCTGCCTTCTCAGTGGATGATGAAACTTGGCATGGATAAAGAGTAAATCTTATTAGCGATGCCCACACGTGCTGTGCAAGGGCTGGTACGTGATCTATAGTCCTGGAGGAAGACATGCAAGCTGATTACAAAAAGGGATTTTGTAAAGGGTTCATCTCTATGGTTGCTCAGTCAGCACAGGCAAAGCTTGCACATCTCTTTTTTTTTTTAAATGGTTTGAGATAAAATCTGCTTCAGTCCATTCTGATTTCCATGCATAGCCCATAGGAATTTAGAAAAGCAGGGCTTTCCTTTTCCTGCTTTTTCATGCTTTGTAATACAATTATTTAGCATTCAGAAAACACTTAACTGTTACAACTTGCTGTCTAATTAAATATCACTGTAAGATACTAACTCCCCTAAAAAGGTAACAGTTATTCAGGCATAGTGCTGCACAATGATATCTGATATTTTGTATTTCTGTTCTAAAAAAAGGGAACTGCTGTGATTTCTCACAATATAATAGCAGTAAGGAAACACTGACTTTTTAACAGTAATGCCATTAGGCAGTAATCTTCCTGATGTTAGGGGTCTAATTCATATTGATGGGAGCACTATTGTAAGGCAATGTAAAGAGGTTTTTAGGTGTCTGAACACTACTGGGTAGTTTTATTCCCAGTTTTGCACCCTGTGCTGTGTTCCCCAGTTGCCTAACCTGCTTGCTTGTTAGAAGGTTCCTGAGCTCCAGCTGGAACAAAATCCAGAAGTTCTCCTTGTAAGAGAGTCTGAGGACACTTCAGATGTGATTGCAGAACATGCCAAGAGCAGCCTATTCTAATGCATCCTGACAGCCCTTCCTGGAATGGCTTAGCATGCGTGAAACGCTGTCTGCAATGAACTATAAAAACACAATGCTGGCAAACTAGCTATCAGCCTTAACATTGCGTTGTCGTCTATCACGGAATCACAAAATGGCTGAGATTGGAAGTGGCCTCTGGAGACCATCTGGTCCAAACTTGTGCTCAAGAAGAGCCACCCAGATCTGATTACCCAGGATCATGTCCAGATAGCTTTTGAATATCTACAAGGTGGGAGATTCCACCACCTCTCTGGGCAGCCTGTGCCAGTGCTTGGCCACCCTCACAATAAAAAAGTGTTTTCTGATGTTCAGATGGATCCTCCTGCGTTTCAGTTTGTGCATGTCACCTCTGGTCCTGTCAGTTAAAGCAGATGGAATAGCCTGCAGTGAGTGCCATGTAGATGGAAGCTAATCCACATATTTAATCCCTGTTTCCAGCTCAAGTGTGTAGCACAAGACTATCCATCACAAAATCTTTGATTAATTTCAGGGAAAGATAAAAGTCTTGCAGCTTATGATGAAATGTCCTCAGCACTGTCATCTGCTCCTGGATGCAGGGTTTGGCATTGGACATGTCTTTAATTCCAAAGGTGTAAAGTCAACTTGACAAGTATTTTTCTTCCAAAATTTAGCTTTCAAGTCCACAAATCTCAGTGGCAAGTATTACACAAATCTTTAAAACTGGGCAGTAGCTAGGATCTGCCACTTTTAACTTTCAATCTTTGCTGAGCTGCTGTTCTTCAAATGGCTGCTACAGCTCATTTATTGCTCTTCCCAACATTACCACTTATTAACTTATTTGTTTCTTCCAGCTTAAATAGTGAAAGAGAACAGCCATGTCATGATGATGCAGCACTAACTCTGGGAAACAGCCCTGGAGATGGGTATAAAGAAGGCCATGCCAGGGCTGCCCATGGCCAGGGCAGGTGGCTTTTCCAGTTGTTGATTCACCTTTCTGTTACAACCTCAGTCTTGATCAAGGACACAATGAGATCATGGTACGCTTCTGTCATCTCCCTCTTCTGCCCTCAAACTGGAGAGTGACATGACTTCCTGCAAGGACATCTAGCTAATGACTACAGAAACACATATAGTCCCTGTTTCTGCCCTTCATTGTCCCACAAGGAGCTGGATGGTGCCTAGAGCCATTGAGAAAGAGCTCCACACCACCCACCTTCTCTATCTTAAACTCATCCCAAAATAAATTTTCTGATTCATGCGCCCATTATCTGTTTTTTCCTCTCTTTTTTTTTGGGAAATCTTCTGGGGCTTTTCCTTTTGCACAAGGATTGCATAAGGCTCAATTTCTTAGGAAGCCAGGCTAAAAAAAAACTTCATAGCATATTAAGAGTCATATCTAAGATTAGTCTGCAAATGTGGATATGCAAACCAGTTTGCTGCTGTTTTTGAGAAATGTAGCAAATGTGTATAATAAAGGAAAGATCAGGTCCTTCAGTTACATAAATGAACGCAGCTGGCTCCCTGTAAACTTGTGAGAATCCCTTTCACATCTAGACTTCAAGCCTCTGATGGGCTCTCTAGGATTCAAGAATTAACAAATCTTAGGCTTAGCATCAGAAGAAACAGACCCTAAGCACAGCAGAAAAGATGAGGGACTCTGATTTATAGACACCGACAGTAACACTCTATAATAATTAATTTCATCGATAGGGCTGACATAATTTTCTCCGCACCAGAGAAGTGAAAGGAAAAGGTCCAAGTGAAACAGCAGAAGATGCTCTTATTACGAGCCTACAATACACAGACTGAAACCTTTTTTGCTACCATCCTGATAGGACTGCTACTGTCACTAGAGCAGCTGAACCACTCCACTCTAGCAAAATAATCTTTCTTACAACATGTGCAAGTGCAATGTATTGTGGAGTTGCATGTGAGAACCTGTGCTTCTAAGGATAAGGGACATACTGCATGGCAGCCAGCTGACCTACATTTTTAGCTGAAAGTGTAAAACTGACCCACAGCTAACCTACAGCACAGGAGTGCTAGTCAAACAGACCATGTATTTTAAAATGATAAACTGAGCAGGAGAAGCAGCATGGGGACAGGTTTGTTTTACTTCCATATATAAGAAGCAAACCAGTTCAATACAGCACTATGAGCCACTGCTGGCAGGGAAACACAATTCAGAGCAACTCCTGTCTCCTCAATACACTGTGTGGTAGGGACTAAAGCAAACTCTTCGTATGTGGAAGCAAACCCAGCTTGGGAGTTCTCCCAGCATTGAGATGGAAATGTGGGCTGTGCTGGACAAACCAGGGGAGTACTGGGGCCTTGGTGCGGGCAGTAAAGCTGCGGCAAAGCCAGTGCTGCTGTGCCTTCGCTGCCACCAAGCCCATGGTATCAGAGCTCACATAAGCAGCAACACACAGCCGAGCATGGATAATCATCAAAAAAAGGAGATAAACAGTGCATTTGTAGGGTTGCTAGGCCATGAAGAGAGAAGAGGAAGAGGCAGAAGCAAAACTTTCCCAGGCACAGTGGTGATAATTGTATCAGCATAAAGAGAGAATCTCACACGTGTGGGACCAGATTTTTAGCCTCCACCAAATGAAGTAGCTCTGTTAAGATCAGCACAATGCTGCTACACGCTGCACGAGGTTTTCCCTGTTGACGCAAATCAGCTTTTAGAAAAACAGGCTTGTGTTTAGTTTGCTGAGTCCTACACCAAATACACTGACTGTTTTTAAGCAGAGCCTTCCCTGGTACTCTGTGGATCTGTGTGGTCCTGTGACCACTGAAGAGCACACAAGCAATTACTGCTACAGTGGAAAAAAAAAAGATGTAAAAGAGAAATTAAAAGTTACTACAACACAAAAATCCGTATCCTAAACCTGTCTATTAAAGACGAAGCACAACAGTTAATTGAACCACCTTGCCTATAGTTAAATGACATCACATCAAATTTTCATCCCCACAAGCAGGAGTGCCAGTTCTGTATTTTGGAGTTTTATAAGATAAAACCAGAGGAAGGAAATAGCTTTGTGGTGCTCAATAAATGTATGCAAATAACCACAGCAGGAAACTATCATTAATGAAGTCCAGTTAGAAAGACATCTTCCCAGATTACTCAGTGTTACTTCTCTTTCTATTTATTTTTTTTTAGAAATCTAACCATCTTTTTTCAAAACTTCACACAGACGAGACTTTTCCTGAGACCAGCAGCTCCTCCCATGCTTAAGACCAATATGTCTGGTCTGGTGAGATGAAATACTGTCAAGGAATATGAAGTCCAAAACTCCATGAGGTAAGTCATTCAATATGGGAGTAGGTGTCTGAGGTTACTATCAAAATGACATCATCCAGACCAAAGGTTCCCCTGCTTCACCGTTCTCTGTTCAGCAATAGGAAAACGTACGTACTATCTTGGGAAAGACTACAAGAAGCAGGATAAGTTTTGGGTGATCTTTTCCTTCAACAGCCTCTAGCTTCAAGTCCTGCAATAGCTTAAAGTAACTGACATGAAGGTTGTATGTAGAGCATCATGTTCATAGCCACAAATGTATTTATCTGTTGAATTTGTTCAGGTTTTTGTTCAGGTTTGAACTTCCTTTGGCTCTTGACCCTCTCAAAACCCTGTGGTGCTGAGTACCACAATTATATGCTGTGGGGAAAGGTGTTGTTTTCAGTTTGTATTAAAGCTAATTTATTACAGCTTATAAATTCACTGGGTGCCCTTTAGTTCTTGCATTGTGAGAAATAACAAGTAGTCATTTCCTATTCAACTTTCTCTGCTCCACACATCTTTTATAATCTGCATCTCTCTTGCTTTTTCTCCAAGCTAATAAAAGCATTTAGTACTTCCTCCTGTATAAAGCGCTCTATACCTTAAATCACACTTGCCTTCTGTCTCCAAAATCTTTCCAGTTCTTTGCAATGGTCAAGGTTGAAAATGCATCAGGAATTTATACAGTTGTACAATGATGCTTCCCATCTTATTCTATTATTTTCTCAGTGACTCTTAACATTTCCTTTGCCTTTTTAATCTCTGTGCAACACTGAGCTTATGTTTTCATAGATCTGTACAAGACAATTGTAAGATGTCTTTTGGAAGCACTAATAACTAATTTAGAATCCATCACAGAATGGCAAAGAACACTGAGAAAATAAAGATACTTAGTGTCTTGAAAGGAGGAGGATTGTGACAATTCTTGCAGTTCCAGTTAGAAGCATTTCTTGTGAGTCACCTTCCTACATAGTCTCAGTTGCTGTAATGTGGACATCTCCTGCATTGAGTACCTAGAAAATGCCTTTGCTTTATTGCTGGAACCTTCATAAGGAAGTGGCTTGGGAATCTCTTTGTTGATCAGGGCCAGCCCTCAAGTTTTTGTCATACGAATCTAGCTTTCTCTTTCACCTTTGAGTTTTGTGTAAATGCTGATATAGCACCCTGGTAACTCTAACTGAAGATGCCCTCCAGGCTGAACTGGAATACTAGACCAGAAGAGATGGTTATTTGGCTGAAATAGCATTTGTAGGCTCATAGTTATTTTAGTAGTAGTGGGCATCTTAGAACAGACACATGTGCTACCTAGATTTAGGGAGAACACAGGTATGTGCAAAAACATGAGCTGGACTTTTTTGATTTCACACCTGAAGAGGATGAAATAAGCCGTAGCAGACAAGTAGGAAGGCTTCAGGAAGGAGAATAGAAATAATACAAGGAAAGTTTTGAACAAGAGAGAAATGTAAACACTGACCAGGCAACTCCAAAGAGACTTTCATCAGACACATACAAGTTTAAGCAAAACAAACTACAGTATTCAACTCAAACTGTTCAATTGCTGCCAAAAGGAACAGTCTGAATGAAGGCAAAGGTACTTAATGGACTGCCATGCACTCCACAGCTCTTGACAAATATTTCCCTCCTTGACAAGATCTTGGAAAGGGGAGCTGAATTGCAGGAAGATGTCCTTCTGAACATGGGAGACAGTATTGCTATTGATCTTCATTGTTTTCTTTCGTAGCTGGCTTTGCAGCTTTACTTTTGCATACTTAAAAAACTTTAAGAATCATTTTGCTGGCTACTAAGAATTCATCAGAAGGAAGTTTCAGAAGTTTTGGATTTAAGATCTAGAGAGATAAGAAACTACAATCATTCAAAGGAAAAATTTAGACACTGAGCAAATTATCTATTAAAAATGGATACTGTCCATCACTTTGTTACTACATCAGCTCTTCTGATTGGTATAGCTACCACTGCTCTGCACTAAGACAGATATTAAATACAATGCTATTTAGATCCCAAACATTATTAATTTACTTCCTTTAGCTGTTCATAAAAGTTGCAGTCTCCTTCAGCTTTTTTTCTTCCAGCTGATCTTGATACAATCCAGGCATGGCTATTGGAATAGTATGTCTATCAAGTGGAGCCTGATTCTCATTTAGAAACAAAAAAGCCAGTCATTGTCTCAGCTTGGAATTGAACCTAAACAAATAGACTGAGGCACTCAAGAATGGTCTGTCAGTTTTTCCAGTCATTTTTCATTTCAAAGTTCTCTGTTTTCTTTTCATTGTGAAAAAAACCCACACAAATGCTGAAAGGATTTTCCGCCCCCCCCAGTAATTCATGGATGCTTACATGAATTAAACTACGAAGACTTTAAAGTTGTGCCAGCTCTTAGCAGTGTAAAAGGATTTGGAGTTCTGTGATATGTTTGTGCTTTGTTGTGAGAAAAAGGAACAAACATGTATGTGGGCTGTTTTTTTTTTTTTCGGCCTGCTTTTCTTATTGTTGTCATAATTGTCTTAAAGAAAGATAAACAAAGACAAGAGAAGTATGAATGTCAGCATCCTTCCTGAAGAGCTTTGTGTTCAAACTTTCATCCTGTGTATCATCAGGCAACTGCCTTCAACTTCTCCATGTCTCTGTCTGTTAACCCACCCACATTGCAAACCTATAAGATCATGTACATTTATGTCACTCACAGTTACTGCTTCTAGTCATATGTCAATCACAGTTACTCGCTGTCTACCCTGGGTGGCTGTCAATCTGTTATCAGGGCAGAATCACTTCAACCTGCTCTAAGAATGTCTGCCTTTCACCATGACTATAGTACAGAAATATCCTCTTCTAATAACAGGTGTTAGCAGTAGATGCAATTAAACTTGTCCTGACATACTCAAGTGTTATTCAGCATAGTTTTAACTGTATTTCTTCTCATCATCCCCCTTTAAGGAAGTTACTTTTAATCTAATATAGAAAAAAAGCCTTAGTTCCCTGTTCTACAGCTTTCAACAGCACGCTGATAAACCGAGCCTATTTAAACAACTGGTGCCTGCCGTAGTTTGTGAGCCTTTTCTGTAAAGTGAGATAAGCATCTCAAATATTACATGCTTGGATACTAGTTTTGTGTGTTATCAGCCAGTATGCAAGCAGAGAAGCCTGTTATCAGTTTCTTATTTCTGCTTAAAAAAAGTCAAACCAACCTCAAAGGAAAATCAACTAGAATTTTACCTTATGAAAACAGACACGAATTGACTGACTTCACTGAGGCAAAACCAACTAATTGCACATGAAGACCTGCTCTGTCATTTGGACATGGTGAAGAGACATAAGACATCTCTCTGCATGACCTTGGATATATTTCACTGACCCATGCCCAAGTTTCCATACCTAGGAAGGCGTTTCCTAATAAGGGCTATGTCTGAACAGGCTAAATTCCCTTTCTTCAGTACTTAGGATGTTCTGAGTGTGGTTACACAGTGCCTTCTCTCTGTTCCAGATGTGTCTAGCCTTTTTATAGCCCATTACACAATTGTGCCATGCAGCTCATTTAATTTAATCCTTAAGTGCTTCCTCACAAAGGATATGATAAAATACAAAGTATTAGAAGCACTATCAACAGAAGTAAAACTGTCAACTGGATAAAAGACAGCCCTTCTTAAAGCATTTTTTTTTTTAATAACTGCTATGGAAATGCAGCACAAAGACTTTTTCTTTTTTAGAGCAAAGTTTGGTCTAAGCCTGAAAGTTGCCCCTTAGTAGACCAGGTCTACTAAATAGATTCTCTGCTTTGTTTTAAAGGTGATTAGGGAAGCCTGTAAGCACTCACTGAAGGGTTCTGTGTTCTTGCTGTAACGACACAAATGAGGAGCAGCTCTAGTTGCAGTAGAAGCACTGGTGATATTACTACCTGCAGCCGGGGAAATATTCTACTCTTCTCTAGCCCCTGTTGCAGAGGAGAGAAATAAACATTCGATTATTTTTGTTGTTAGATATCTGCCTCTAATCACCTGAATTTATCATGGTTACATATGCAATCATTGGCTGTCTTAAGCATTTTAAAAATACTGTCACTTGGGCCAACAGGTTCATTACACACCAATACCGGTCAAATAGGCTGCAATTTGTAACCACCTGGCCATTTTTACTCCTCCCTCAGCTTAAAATGGATGAAAAAAAAAATCATCATAATAGTGATCAGAGTGGCTCATATATGAACATTCACTCTAACATTATCACTTCTGGTTTTCTTTTTTATCATGACTTGATAGCGCTCAGTGAAGATGAGCAGATCTCCTCCACTACCTCTTTATCATCATCTTGTTTTGCCAGGAGCTCTGCAGATGAATGGCCACCAGTGATTAAGAATGCTGTCAGTGATGCCTGGAGCAAAAGTATGATGTTTAAAGTGTGCGCAGCTTGCACGGGGCATATCTCTTGGTTAATACAGGATTTCCAGCTTCCTGAAGTATATCAAAATAAGCCTGTTTTGAAAGTTATTGCTTAATGAAGTATTAGTACAGAAAGCAAAACTGGTCGTACTCCATATATTATAATATCTATTTAAAAGTACAGTCCAGTCCACCAGGAAGAAACAGCAGGAACATATTTCAGAAGAGGGTTAGTTTGATTCAGGCACCTCTTTCACAAGTGCAGGTGTTTGCTCCTTGTTCTTGAAATTTTTACCCCATGGTGTTAAAGTCCCACATCGGCCCTGTTGCATACAGATTATTAACCTATTTACTTGTTCATAGGCATCCTTTATCTCTACATCTTCCAGCTTCTCATGTTCAGAAGCATATCCTTACAAAACAGAGAACAATACAGTGGAGTACTAAGCTAAGCCCCTAAAGACATTCAGTACAGCAAGAGAGGCATTTTCACGTGATACTGAAGAGTGGCTTAGGAAGGACGTATAGCAGGAGAACTTTTATGGAAGCAGACAGGTGTAGGAAGAGACGAAGAAAGGGCAGAAAAATAGAGACAAGGATCAGAGCCCATTGACATGAAAAGGGATTTCAGGCCAGGAAGCCTGAAAAGAAAATTCTTCAGTTTATTGAGAAAAAAAGTTATTGTTAATATTTTTAAGACCCATTTTGCATACTTCTGGTGTAAGAAGAACAGTCCCTGAAACTGAATTTTCTGTATATGGATTTCTAACAGCTGACATGAGCTTAAAATATCTTTTTATGTAGGAGCAGTTCAGCTTCCCCCCAATATGTTCTGCGCTTTCCTTCCTTCTATTTCACTGGGACTAAAATCAGCTTATTTGAGGACAGTCCACCTCTTCCTCCTGCTGCCTCTTCTCATGCCTCCACAGTGAGAGTCCTCTATAACATCACCATTGATGTCATGAGCAGAGGTGTAAGACAGTAAATGTAAGGCTTAGGGTGAAAGAAGAATCTATAGTGGGAACATGTCAACTATCGAGAAACCAAGAGACTATTTTAATGGCAATGTTTGTCTCCTTAGAGATGAAAAATGAGGAGGAGTCAGATGAAGGAAATCTCAGTAATAAGAAAGTGAATTGGGTTTAAGATTTTGTGTATTCGGTGAGATTTCAGTAACTCTCTGCGTTCATAATGAAGACATGAATCTGAAAACTTAGTCCGTCTGTAAAACTGGTTTTAGGTGGCATACAGGAAACGTATACAGAAGAAAGAATCCTGTTGAATTTTATTCCTCGCATTTGACTATAAAAACAAAGGAGAATGTGTTACTATTAATTGTGCATATAAAGCAGGCCATAAATTTATTTCTAAAAAGCCTGTTAAAAAACTGGAGGTGGTGTTAATGTAACGACAATAAAGTTCACTTTTACTCCCGTTAATGCAATAGGTCACCACAAAAGCTGCTGCAATAAAAACCAATTAAAGAGCCAAAATAATGGAAAAAGCTTAACTCTGCATAGGACTGCATTCCCCTTGTAGTTGTCCTGAAGAGAGAAATAGTCATTATATTGTACTAGAAAGCCTCAAATAAATTTGAGAGACTTATACTCCTATGAATATGGGGTCTGTCCCACAAGCCTTGGAATAATGGACACATAAATTTTAACATGCCCTTAGCAAACATCTGAAAGTGCAGTGAATTTAATGCAGGAAATTACCACTGTTTTCTGTATTGCTGCTTATCTCAGTTATTGTGAATTTGCCTGTATCATATACACATTGTTTGTTTTACTACATGTATGAAAAGCATAGAATAGAATCTAGCCAGAGGAAGGAATTCAGCAGAAATAATCTAACAAAATAATAAAAAAGCAAAGCAGGAACAGCATCTACATTAATTATACTTCTTCTCATACATCCCAAATTCTATTTGCTGCAATCACTTGGTATTAACTGAACAACCTATCATCAGTCTCATATATTGCCAGTTATATTATCAGAATTTAGAAAGCAAACAGCTCTGTATCTAACTCAGTAATAATCTCAATTAAAGCTAGACATTATCTTCTAAACTGTTTGTTACCACTTTTTTGGAGGAGATTATGACCTGCACATTTGAACCTTGTAAAACAAAACACATGAATACTTTTCATGAGCTTCAGTGTGAAGCCAGCTCATTAGCTTAAGTAGATGATTGTGATTTGAGGGAACTTAGCTGACTTATGAATATCCACACTTGGAATTGGAATAGGTATTTCTGCGTTCCTGGTAGCAGGGAGACATATATATATATATATGTATATACATACACACACTTTTTTTTTTAATGTAAAGCTAACATTGCAGCAGGTTATTGTAAAGTAGGCTATTGATCTTGACTTTCGATCTGATTTTCAGCAAACCTTTTTATTTTCTATGCATTTTGTTAATGTTTACCATTACATTAGGAGAGGAAAGACTGTAGGAAAAAGGCCAGTGATGAGGAAATGCATTTATTTAAATAATTACTTGTACTGTGGTAGCACCTAGAGGCTCCTATGAGGTCTTAATTTTGCTGTGAGCTGTGATTTAAAAAACAGTCTTTGAAGAGCTTAATTTTGTTTTGTGAGAAGGCATCAGGCAAATCATGAGTGGGGGAAGGGAGTTAATGACACAATTTTGATTAGCTTAATAAGCAGGAGAATTGTCTGTGGCTGCCTGAACTGTATTTGTCTAAGTTGCAGCTTACTGGCAAGTACTTAATTTCATTTCTAGGAAAAAGAACACTATAAACTACAAGACTACTTTTTCAGCCAGACTTTTCCTGCTGACAAAATGGTGGAAAACTAACAGTGGTCTCAGTTAAAGTCATTCAAGCTTTGCAAAAGCAGCCCCCAATGCTGGTCTAATTTGTGCAGTCTAGTAAATGCCATGTGTATTTCCTACTTACAAACTCAATTTCAGAGCTGCTCAGAACCTCAGCTATATCCCTTAAGAACAGAGAAAAGGTATAGTTCAATTTTTAATAAGCAGCAGCAACCTGAAATTGGTGCAAGCTTAGCTGTAGATAAAGCTACGGCAGTTAAACCACAGTTAAAACCCCAAAGAGAGAGTGACTGAGAACCAGGAGCACATCCAAAAAACCTGCAGCATTTAATTGACTCTTGTGGTACACCGTAAGCAAGGTATGACTGCAGTCGTCTGAAACTTAAGAAATCTTCATTTTGTTTTCTCAGTCTTCCTTTTCTCTGAAAACAAAACTAATTTTGTTGTTCATATTTCCCGTGTTGAAGGCTTGGCTACCTGCAGTGCATTGCAGTAAAATTCAAAGCTAGACTTCTCAACAAAACAGAAGATGGGTTATAACCAACACTATCATATTTTCCCACGGTAACTTTTGAAACAGCTCTAGCAGTTTACTCTTACCTTTCTCTTGCCTTTCTCTGGCACTTGGTACAGCTATAAAGCACTCCAGAATGCAGGTTCCCTGGCCTTAATACTAGAAGAGCCATAGCAGAGCACTTGAATTTTACTTCCTTTTAAACTGCCCTGCAAAAAAATAGACCATGGCCACCAGAGTCAGCCCACAGGCACGGCACAGAGATGGTATTTTTGACTGATTATATCTAAAGAGGAGACTTCTCTGTAATTTTTTGTTTTTAGAATCTTCAGTGATTGCTCTGTAAAAATAGCCCTCAGTTTGCCAGTAGGCATCTCTTTGAAGGGAGGATAGACTTAAAGCATGGGCCTTGGAACAGAGCTGCTGTGAGAAGCCATTCTCTTAGCTGCATTTATAGATGCAATTTTTTCGAGTACCAGTACACTAAGGAAGCAATTCTGTGTTTGAGTAACGGATTTCTACCAATGGCATGTGAGAGCAAGTCAGACCTGCAGCCTTTCTTGTAATATTCTGCTCAGACTTAGCAGAGATGAATTGCAGCAGTCAGACCACTGGCCTCGTCTTCCACACTTTCTCCAAGAATAGACAAGTTTGATGCTTAAGTGCTGTTCTCTTCAAGGTAGGCAGTAAGATTTCTTTCATTTTTGAGATGTCTAGAGCAACTTGACTTCTCTCTGGCTTAAATCACATTTGGCTAAGGAAACTTGTAGTCTGAATAAACCTGCTGTCCTACCATTCCCCTTGACCTGGTTATGCTCTGGTTTTCTATTATTTTAAAAGTTGTTAGGGATTTGTTAAAAGTTTTGGCTTTATTAGGACAATCTGTGAGACCCAAGCATGTAATTTTTACTTAATTCATTTTCCTAATTCATGAGACATTAAGGACGCAGAAGCCTCTTAAAATGGTATCAAGTTCATTGTCCCTTATCTAAGATGTACCAAAGCTTCTCACAGCTTGAGGAGCAAGAAAAAGTTAGCGACACTCAGGCCCCAACTAGCACACTGTACTGCAGTGATGCAGCAATAACAGAACCACATAAAGCAAAATTATATTACTTTTAGCTTCCCTATGTTCCCTCACTGGCATCCAGCCCATTTTTAAGCTATGTCAGAACAATTTCTATAGGTTGCTTTTCCTTGATGTCAGAGGAGCAACCAAGCAATTAATTATTTTTTATTTCATTTTGGAAATGGAAAAAGGCAAGTACCAAACCCTTCAACTACATTGCAGGCAGTTTTTGCAAGTAAAGTAGTCAAAACTATGTCTGTTTAGATAAAACAGAATATATTTCTTCTGAGGTACAGCTATGAAAACAGAAAATAAGTGATATTTAAACATTAACCGCTCGACAGTGTAAGTGCAATGAGCTGCTCTGCAACTTGCACTATGAAGCATTTAGAATAATTTCCAGGTACCTTTGAGAGACAGAACTGAGAATGACTTGTCTAAACAGCCAAACACTTCTATTCTCAGTGTCAGGGCCAAAGATGCATTTTCAGATCACATCCACAGCGCTGTGCTTCTCTGAGAAAGACTCTCCTCAGATAACCCTTTTGGTAACCAGTTTGTCTTTTTTTTTTTTTTTTTTTTTTTTAAGAAAAAAGAGAAGTCTAAAATAACTGTTCGGAAATATTTCACAGGCAAAGACCGAGACAAGCGTTCAGTTTTGTGTTAGAAAACCTGTTAAGTGTACAGATCTGGTCTGCAGAAAGCATCCATTTGGGTTGCTGACTTCCTGTGAGTGCTCAGTGTCTGCATCAGAACATGATGCAGGGAACCCTGAGCTGCTGCCAGGTCAAGGCAAGTTTGCTGAGCCCAGTATTGCGCCGTGCAGATGAGCTAGTTAGGAGCGCAATGCAGCACCATCGCATCCACAGAAAGCTGTCTCAGGGCACCGAGGGAGCTCTGCCTCTTACGGATCTGAGCTGGTTCACGCAGCATGGGGTGCAAGGAAGAAATTAGAACAGTAACTAAAACCCAAATGTAAGTACCAGCGAGATTTGTCTCTATAGTCTCTGTCCCTGCATTAATGAATTTTTGCTACATAAATGGCAGGCCATCAAAACAGGCCTGGCTCCTAAAATGTATTTGATGCAATAGATCATGCCAAGTCACCACTTCCTAAAGATCTTCAAGTCACAGAGGTTTTAGGCCACTGAAAATGGCTAAAATCTGTTCTCCTCTCTTTCCCTGCACCCCCAAGTAGCTGTGCATTAGAGTTGTATGATCTATTTTCCCCAGATGTTTCAGCATGCAGAACAAAAGTACTTTCCTTTGTCTGATCCAAACCAAGCTTTTTCAATTAAAAAAAAATATATATTCAATCCAAACCCAAGTATTTTTAACTTCTTTAAGACGTCTTTAACCAAAAATGAAGCAAACGAAGCGAATGACTATGAACCTTACCAAACACATGTAAAGCATCAGCTTGCCAAAAAACGTGAGATGCAGTAATTTTTAATCTATTGTCAAATTGTGCCTATTTTTTTAAGAGAATGCTTTAACTGTCTGCTTAAAGAAAATTGAGATGTAACTCTTTTATCACTATGAATGTTGCTCACTTTGAATTAAATGCTCAAGTGTACAAGACTGCAGCACAGCTATCCCACTCCCTGGCAATTCATCCCCTGTCTTTGGCTCAGTGAATATTTCAATTGTCCCATGCAAAGCAGAAAAGCTACAGCAGGAAGTTTCCAAAATGTGTTTGTGTACTGATCTCACAGAGCCTCTCCCTTGCAGCCAGGATTTCCTTGTGGGTCTGGTAGGTAGGACAAGCAGGTTTAGATCTTGGGTGAAAAGGGGTTTTTCATTTCTTGGATGACCCTGGGTAAAAATGGAAGTAACTAATTCCTTCAAATTCCCTCCCCAACAAATTCAAAGTTAATTCTCGAATTGTTTTGAAAAGACTAAATTACTGAACAAGAAGTCACCAAACCTTTATCTCTGTACTAAGTAGACAAGAAATGTCACCAAAGAGGAAAAGTATCCAAGAACTGACATTAGTTGCATATACTGTTGGTAAAATTAATTTCATTACCTGTGGGAAAAACAGTAATTTATGCCAGCAGACATCCAGCTGTGTGTTCAAATAATATGAGCATCATAAAGAGTAAATTTTATTCCTGGTCACGGATAGGTAGGTTGTGACAGGCTTCTCTTGCCCATCACAGTATCAGCCACACTTTGTGGCTGGTTTCAGCTAGGGCTCCTCTCTCAGACAAAAAAAAAATACGACCCTTTCTTACCCTTGTAGATCATGGTCAATTACTTCTGTTTTATTTGAATATACAGGAATTCTGTTTTTGGTTTTTTTTTTTTTTTAAGCACCTGTGGTATGTACACCACCCATCTCCAATGCTAACCACGCTATTACAAAGACTATGTTTCTGCTTGGTTCAAAGAGGTGCAAACAAACTGATTTATCACTTATTACCTCAGAACTGGAGCCTCTTTATTATGTTTTCTTCCACCCATTAGACAGCCTTGCAAAGTCAGGTCACTGATTTGGGCCAGCAATTTGGGCAGAAAGCTTAGTTCAGCAGTCTAGAGAGCGTTGTTTTCCCTCCTTTTTATGAGTAAAGACAAATTGACAATAACTTCAACCTTTTAGTTAACACGAAACACGTTGCTAAAGACCTTAAGCTATATTACAGTACAAGGAGTTTACATTTTTGTTTGTTGACATCGGGGCAGGTGACTGGACTCTTGAGGAGTTTCCAGGAGTCTCTGCTGAAGCCCTGCCAGTGTTGGTACCTGCCAGAACTACAAAGGCTGTTTGAGGGTAGCACCTGCCCTCAGGGCCCATGTGGGGAGCAATGCTGAAGCAGTAGGTGATGGCAATACAGCAGTTAGAGGGAAGGAGGCAACACTGGTGAAGTCCTTGCCCAGAGAAGGGAGGGCCCTGCGTGGGCGAGATGGCAGAGTGCTATTTACAAGCACTTTCACACTCCCTGCTTGTGACAAACCAACGCACCTATGTTTCTCACAAGCTGTGGATGTACTTGAAAATAGCATCTGAGGTTTCACGTGCAGCGGGAGGCCGACAGCGACTGCCCCGAAGCCCGCTGCAAGCACTCGGTGAGGCTCTGATAGCTCCCGTTCTGTTCACACTCCCGTTCGCTGCACGGCTCGCAGAGCAGCAGGTCTACCCAGCTCCTCCTGAAGCCTCCAGCTTAAGGGAAAACCTTTTCTAATGAGAGGAGCAAAAGATGCTTCTGTGGCAGGAGTTCTTGCATCCCTTTGAAACAGCTTCATGTCATCTCTCAGTTATTTGCTTCTTGCTCCCGCAGGAGAACATTGCTTGCAGGACCATGCCTAAATATCTCCAGATCATTACATTTTTTTTTCATGATACTACGAAGTACACCTCTCTCCAGCCTTGTTGTATGCTTCACATTCTGTTAACAAGTGTATGCTCACTGCTATAAACACTTTTTTTTTTCCTTTCACTGCCTATGGTTGCTTTCAAATGCCCCGTTTTGCTGGCTTGCATGCCTGCCTGTAACTGAAAACAAAGACATTTCAATCTGATAGCCCACTAATCTTCCACTGCAGTGCTGTCCACTGAGTCCCAGAGAGAAAACAGTACTTCTCACATCTTTTGTTTATGCAGAGTACAATTTGCCAAAATTAAACTCCTGCCAAACCATGGAATTTGTAAGAACCATCGTTGTTCTTCTAAAGGCAAGGAAAAAGTCCTGGCTTACTTTGTTTTTTTTCACAACATAAATAGCTTTGTATGTGGAATTTTTTGTGTGTGTGGACTCTGCTTTTCACATTCTCTCTGATATCTTTTCTTACAGCATTTTGAATTTTCTAGAAAAGGAATGCCCAACATTTTCTTAACAATGAGACATTAACTTTATGATTACTTATTGCATATATAAAGAGTGTAACAGAACTGTTTCTGTTCCAGTGCTCCACAGATGTATGTTTAAACCTGTCCAGGTCTCTCTTTCCAACCACGTAAAATCCACATCTCAAGTATATTGTCCATAAGCTGTCATATGGACTGCCAAACTTCTATTTAGCAAATTATTTTCTTTCTAACCATTAGTTTTGGTTCTCTAGTCGCTGTCTTTTTCTTGGCCTTAAAACTTTGTTACTGCCTGATTTTTCATGAAGGACATCTGGAGACAGCAAGAAGTAGGTGAAAACATGGTTTGCCTTTTCAAACCCTTTGCAACCTACCGTAAGGTCTCCCAGACTATCCATCTTTGTACAAACGTAATACCTTTCTAATTTCTGTTACAGGGTTTCATAACTGAGTTTTACTGTTTGAGTTAACAGAAAACTATTCAATACACCTAGTGCTTCAAACTCAGCTATTGTCAGAAAATAAAGTCTGTTCTGATTGCCTTCCTTTTTCTGGCATTCATTCCTTGCAGCAAAGTTCTGTTTAAATCCTTTTCAACTGTCTTCCATAATTCCAGAAAAAAAAAAAAGTCTCAGATAAGGCTTTTAACTGTACTATTTTTCTATTTGAGATATTTTTAAATATCACTTAACTCCTAGTACTATTGTTGCTCAGCAATCATTTAACATCTAATATAGGTCTGCTTCCTTGAGTCTCTGATTAGAATTGAACACCCTGAGCTGCTGCACAAGAAAAGCAACCTCATTGTTTCAGGTGGCTGGCCAGAACTTCTTAACTCACTACAAAATCACGGTCAGAGGACATCAGAAAGAATGGCAGAATGCCATGCCATTCCCCCAGCTCTGACCCAGATTTTTAGTTACCCAAGTCAAATGCACCAAGCCCTAGTGCTTCCAGCTTTGTGTACTGATTAAAACACACCCTTTGCTCTTTTTGAGGAAGTTTGCAGGAAAACAAAGCTAGCAGTAAGCTCTTCCAAGTCCATCCCACCCAAATCCCATCCCTGGGTGCCTAAAAGTAGGTGCCCATTTGTATAAAACCAGAAATAAAGGGACACTGGTTTTTCGAGAGCGGCCTACAGCCAGCTGCTCGCCCTGGCACGGTGTGCATGCCGTGGTCATCTCTGCAGCGCAGGTCTCAAGCTGCGTCCCAGCGGCGAGGCTGGTGCAGCTTCTACTGTCCTCCACAAAATCTGGTTCCTTGATGTCGAGATCAGAGCACACCCTGGCTCCCTCCCTGCTGGGCATACAAAGCAGCCATGCACATAAGTTCCCACCCAAACACACAGGTGGCACAGGGGTGTGTTAACACAGCAGTGTTAAAAACTATATCGTGGAGCCCACCTGCCCCAGCTTTGACAAAAGTGCTGAATTCAAGCACTGCCAGCACACCTAAAAGCCATGCTCTCTGTTGACAATCCACAGAAGAATTTAGGACCCCACATTTAAAGCATTTAATTTAAAAACCTTGATATTTTCACAGCAGGCCTGCTCCCTGTGTGTAGAAGGTGACAACCCCCACCTCCTTTGAGGGATGAAGTTCAGGAGGGTCCTGCAATGAAGCTGTAATCAGCCCTTCACACACAATCTTTTTTTCTTTGAGAAGGTTTGTAGAGCTTCTGGAATGGCAGAACCTTGGCTGATGGCATATTTGCCTGCTTAACTGTCTCTGGTGGTGTCCAATATCAAAGGCAATGTGTGTTTGTGGGGAGGGAAGAGGGGGAAGATGGAGGGGGAGAGAGGAAGGAGATGAGTTCAGTGAAAGCAGGTGATAAATGCAGCATTTCCTAGCATCAGATCTTCTGTTGGAGAGTTTTGGGTGGGTAGACCAGCACACACATTACGGTGATAAAGCACTAGCATGAGAACTGGAGCCCAGTGAAGACTGAAAGCCACTCAAACCACAGGAGAGGAAAAGAATCTGCACCTACAACATTTCCCAGGTGGAGCTCTGCTTTACAGAGGTTATATTCATCAGCTTCATATCAGTTTCCAATGTGAGAAAGACTGAAGGCTTCAGCTAGTGTATATGCATCGTTATCTATCTGGAAGACCTTTGGATGTGTTTTCTGCTGCAGCATGAGGGTTCTGAGTGAAAATGCCTACCCAAATATACGATGCTTAAAGCTTTTTCAGGATGTATAGATTTGTACAGACATTTTGTATCTTTCCATTACTGGATGGATATTACTGCCTCATCTTTGTATAAGTGGTGCAAGAAAGGGGAAAAGAGAGAAGAATTACAAACTCTCAAATGGGGCATCTGGTAGGACACATACAGCCATTGTCCAAGGACACAAAGTACCTACCTTTAAATCAGTTCATTAAGCAATTCAAATTCCCCACTGAATCAGCTGTTTAGTACTACAAGCAATTACTACACTGGCCCTTCTACTACCTCTCATCTCTATTTCTTTCAGCAACATAATTATTGAAGGCAATATTTTGCACTTGCACATTCTCAAATCAAGAGGGTTTTTTATTTATTTTTTTTTAATCCTTTGTCATGCTTGCTGACCCTGATTCGTAATTTTTAATGCAATATGGCATATTAGGCTACTGGAGAAATTGCTGATAGAGACAATCTCCAAAAAAAAAAAAAATCTAGCTTTCCCAAAAGCAGTGCATGAACAAGAATGCAGTATATTGCCTACAATGAGAAGCTAAAGTACATCATCAGTCGAGAAGGAAACAGTAGCACAGAACTGTCTAAACTGCAGGTGCAGGGACTCACAAGCTTGTGCAGCCCAGAATTACATTGCAGCTATAAGAAGAAACTGTGCTCTGGATCACTTGGAGGAATCTCTCACATAACAAATGAAACTATCTCCTCATATGGACCTCTTCTGCATACTACTAAGTGGGCCTTAATTTGAATGTAGCTATAAGTCACATATAAATCTGTGTTTTGTACTTCAGCAGCCAGAGTATCCCATCAACACCACCAACCTGTCCCACAGAAGTTGCAGTTGTGCATACAATGAAAGGGCATGCCCCCAGGCTCAGAGTTGCCAATGGAAGGTCTGGAAAACTCCTTGTATTGGGGTCTTCTACATATCAGTCATGATGAGCAGCATGTATCTGTTAGGATAGATAGCTGTGTTGTCAGAAATCTGCCGTGGAAAATCTGATCAATAAAAACTAGGAAGGGAGGGGAGCAACGTTAACAGACTTCTCCTACCATTTAAAGAAAAGAAGGAAAAAATATTACCATATGTTATATGGCTCTTGGATTTCTGCAGATGGTACCTTCTGTTGCACAGTTGAGAGAAAAATGGATTTTACTCAGTTTTTACACAGGTTCTGCAAAATCTGCGCACATCCCTTGTATGCCAAGTAGGTATGTTTACTCCTCTTTTTAATTTACCACCCTTCCTCTGCACACCTACCAGCTGTACGTTGTGTTTTATACTCTACCACAGTGATACAGCATGATGCTGTGGGGCAGCTTCTGGATACGTGTACAGCTCTTTAGTCTTTTTATGCAAGCAGCTTTCAGTGACTTTTGCTTTGGGAGAATTTTCCATACAGGCTGAAAATCTCTCTCTACCTTTCCTTCCCCACATTGAACTGAGTTTGCTAATGATCACATTTAAGACCATTTGGTGCCAGCAGCTAACTTTTAGGGCTGCTCAGTGAATATGCTGTATCAATGTGGGATGAGTGGGTGGAATGTTTTCTGCTGTTTTACTTTTTCTGGGAAAATAGAACTAATCTGGTGGTTTTAACAGTTGTGTTGTCACTGGTATGGCCACAGTGATAAAGAAGAAATTGTTCAGTCTTGACAAGATTTTCATCAGCAACAGCAAGATTGCTCATTAGATTTCACAGCATACGCACTTCAACTACATTCCGTACATCTGTGGTACTGTCAACTGTTTAGGATATTTTATGTACATATATATACACACACACACATTTTCTTTGATTTCAAGCTTTGATGCTTGTGCCTTAGTTTATAAACAAACAGGATCCTGAATTTTGGCATTTTACTTCATTGCTAACGCATAATCCTCAGTACTCTAACTGCGACCTAGCGCGTTGATGAGAGTCGCTCCATTAAGAACCACAATATCATTATCGGAATGACTTCTTTGCAAGAGTCTGCATAAAATCAGTTTTGCTGGTTGATTTTAGCTCATTATTTGCGAAGTAAGATGGGCATTTGTTTTCATGCCAAATGTTTCTGTAAATCACCTGTATTAAAGCACTTATAATTTGGGTCAGCTTTAAGAGCAGCCAGATAACCAGTGAAGTGGTTGTCTGCCCCTCCACAGTGCATTATATTAGTTAGCAAGAAAATGTATTTTTCATTTTTCAGTGGTAATGGTTCCGTTAAGCCTACAAGAAATATTTTGTATTAATTCTGGGTGTTCTGCCTCCAGACTTCTCTGAAGTCACATACATAATAGCAGATAACATTCAGGGCTAACTGTGGATCGACAAAGAAACATGCCATTTTACAAATGCTTTCAGTGAGGGCCTTGGAATTACCTTCTCAAAGGACAGAACAAACATGAGAGGCACGATATCTTCCTCTCATTTTCTAAGTCAGAACTTAGTATCAAAATATTTTCTCAGAAAGTTTCAAGGCTATTGTCTAGAGGAGCAGCAGAAAATATTTTCTTCAGGAAATAATTAAAGCATATTCCTTGATCCCATGGGTGCACACAAATCTTATAATGAATGGGTTTGGTTTTTGGTTTTTTTTTGGGGGGGTGGGGTGGGGTGTGATATCTCAATGACTTTCACCTCCCCCTGGGATTCAATTGACCTACTGTCTTTAAGGCAGTTACCAACACATGACATAAGTGCCACTAAACTTTAAAACAGAGTTATTTTTCGTAAAGTTTCTGGACAGGTTCATTGCTCTCTTTCTCGTATTAAAAAAAGGAAAAAAAAATAAAAATAAAAAAAAATATATATATTGAATGAGCTGTCATCCCTGTTGTCTGACCAAGACTAACGGACTAACTCACTTTTTTTTTTTTTTTTCTTTCTGTAAGATCATAGGATGATGAATCATGAAGAGATGTGAGATCTGTATTTAGAAGCTTGAGATTAATTTGCAATAATTTGACCACTCCATCTCATTCCTAGAGCATCAATCATAAAGTCCCAAATAACTGGAATAATGCAAGTGCTTATTCTGATTTTTCTCACACTGAGGTCTCTGCTGATTTAGATCCTTTGGAGATACATGAGGAAATTTTTTTTTTTTTCAGCAATTCAGGTACTACATTAGAACACCAGAATGACAATACTGGTTCAACACCTAATGAAAAGTAAGGCAGTGTGATTCATAAAGGACTTTTATCATATGGATACTAGACTGTCAGCCCTGTGGAAAGCATCTATTCTATCGCTGAATTGGGTCAGAAATTCATATTTTTTTTTCAGATGTCATTGGAAGTAAACTTTTCCATAGTTCTGATGGTCAGGAACTTTTAGCATCAAACCATCCACTGATTCTTTCAAAAAGATTGTCTGAGACCATCTTAATCCATTGTGAATGGATAAAGAGTTTTCCTTGACAGTGCCTTACTGACACTGGGTTATAAAAATCAACTTCAACAGTTATAAAGTATTTTTTAAAAAGCAATCAAAATACAAACCAAACATGTTTTTCAGAAGTGATCTACCATCCATGTTTTATAGTTGTGTTTGATGTATTTATTACCATTCTTACTGAGCTTCTGAGAGTTAAGATTGAATAGCTAAGAGATTCCTGTCTACTAAACTATATTTACAATTTTCTCGTGACAAAAAGACCCTCATTGTCCTCCTGGACATAAGCTTTGCACAGTGCTGTCCTGTCTCAAATATAATGAAGAGCCATCAGGGTCTTCCTGACTGTAACTCAGTTACAAGAAGAAAAGTCTCCATTCTCTGTAAACACAGATCATTTAGCAGTACAATAAGACACTCAAATCAATGAGAATTTAGTTGTCTTAAGTACAGCTGGTTTATAATTTTTTTTTTAACCTGGTAATAAAAGAAAATCTCAGGGAGTGCTAAGTCATTCTCAGCTTCATCAGAATTCCCTGAAAATAGCCTTTCTGCTGTAGTGCCTTGTTTGAGAATGAACCAAAAGTGCTGGCATAATAAACTGCTCCTATTGCCTTCATGTCACAAGCACTTAATTTTGCCAAATTGATTTATCTTGAGGAACTGTAACAATTACCTGAACTCATTGTTTCCAGTATTGTTATGGATTGCCAAGACAGGTTGGAAAGTGATGTGTCCCACTGCTGCATTATTATTTTTTTTCTTTTTTTAGTTTACTCTTCCATCAATATTACTACTTGTAGGCAACTTTTTGGAAACAGGGCTCTTCTTTAGATCATACAGCAGTCTGAATACATTTCAAGCCTTCCTAGCTTTTCTAAATTGTACTGTAACTGACAAGACTTAGATGATTTCCCTTTATTAGGGAAGGAGATGGCCTGCGAGTAATTTATCTAGCCAAGTGAGAAGAGTCAGTGTCCTAAATTACTGAACATGTGGAGGTTTATTGCAATATTCTGTTCTGATGTCAGAGGGCAGTACTCATTTATCTGCTTATTTTTAACAAAATTGCACAAAATTCTCTATTGATAGCACTGGAATTAGAACAAGCCCATAATATACGGGGGGATAATTATTAATTTTTGTCTCATTTAATATATTTCACTTTTTCCCCTTGGGGTCAGTGTCTCTGGCTAGCAGTCTGCCTTGTAGTTTTATTCCAGTCACACATTTCACATCACATAAACATCTAAGTGATCTTAACGCACATCAGCAGAGTGTGGGTCCACTTAGTATAAAAATAAGTGCTCAACAGATACTGTGTGTGTAGGGGGAAGGGAGTGACATCATCATAACATAATAGAATACCATATGGTTTATCAGCAGGTCAAGCTTTATCATCTGATCATCCCATTCATGATTCAAAAGGATTTTTTTTTTAATTACAGTGTGACCATATTAGTGAAGAAATGAGACTCCTCCAAGTTTAAGATCTTAGAATTCAGAGCCCATTCTAAACATACAGAATAACAAAAAAATTAAGATTATAGCCATGTAAACTCTCTATTCCTGATCAGTTAAAGTAGCTTAACAGCTAAAATTTCCAGATGACCCTCTCCCTATTTAAGTACATCAGAAGGACTGTCTTATGAATTCAAGTACCACATCTAATTTTCTTTGGCTAATCCAGCTCCATACTACCAATATTGAAACTTTCATTTTGATTGTTGATGTTCTAGCAATAGAAAATAAACTTAGATTTGGCAACATATTATGTGCGATTTGCTATAGTGATTGCAATTTGACATTCATCACATTTTCCCTTAAACCAAGCTTGAAGCTTGAATTCATCAGATTATTAAAGACAAAGATTGACCACAAGGAATTGCCAAAACACTGAATAGAAGTTTCATAAAAGGCAGAGGGGGTACAGTGTAGGTAAAGTACCACCCATAGGGAAAACCAGAAACTTTGCATTCACTGTGATAAGTTTTGAGACTACAATCACCGCTTTGAAGCAAAGTCTGAGCATTGTAAGAGAACTGTGAAAATGCCAGTTCATTGCTCATCAGTGGCCAAAAAGCAAAGGGAGTGGCATGGCCAATTAGGAAAGGAATAGAGACCAGAGTGGATCATCATTATGGAAACTGCATACATTTATGGTGTGCCCACCTTTTGAACATTGCATCATGTTCTGGTTCCCCTCTCTGCCCCCATCCCCAGGATCCTACAACAGAACTGTGAAAGTTAGAGATGGGCATCGGACTCCTAAAACTCACAGGTAAAATAGGGAGTGAGTAAGGAATTACTTGAACACAAAAAGCAAAGAAACAAAGGTGACAGATAAGAAATAAGCAAAATGGTAGCCCTTTAACTAAGGCATAGTTGAACTGCAGAACTCATTGCCAAAGGATGTTATGAACACCAGAAGTTCACCCAGATGCAACAAGTGACAGAACACATTCATGAGAAATAATCTATTCAGTATCACCATGTCTAAAAACACCACCTCTAGCTGAGAAAGTCCTTGAGCAGTCATCAGGCTGGCTGATCTCTCTGGTTTGTCAGTTCAGGTGTTCTTGTGGCCCATACCCATTTGAAGAGTAAATTGAAATGCATTTCGGTATTTCTACCGAGCCATTTACACTCCGACCAACAAGATTACAACATCCTCCCCCATCATCTCACATATATTCCTTTTCTGCGACATTATTTTCATTTGCTGCCTTGCAGGTGTTGCTTCCTGCCTTTCAGAAGCATACCAAACTACTTCACAAACAGGGGACTTAAACAGGAAAGGAGATAATGTTGCCTCAAACCCCACTTCCTGTGTCACCCTGAAACCTCCTTCCAAGAAACAGTTCAGTGTGAGGACTCCAAAAGACACAAAAACCTTCTTGCTTGATCCTTGATTGCCAGTCCCAAAAGATATCACAAATTGCCATCAAAACTCAAATTCAGGTCTTCTTACACCCAGTAGCAAGGCTTTTATGAAGACCATCTACCTTCTACATTCAGTGCCGTGAGGAAACACTATAGTGAACAATACAACTCTGAAGCCAACACCTTCCTCTTGAGATAGGGTGCAGGCAGCAGTATCTCAATCCTTCTCCAAGGCCAGGTGAGTTTACACAGCCCATGCTATACACATTCAGATTTCTTAATTCTCTCCACTCCCAGCCTGCTTCCTGGTGCTTGCTCAATGAGAATTCCCCTACACATCAGCTAAGAACTTCAACCCTTCACAGTTTAGTGTGCATTATCAGCATCACCTGTGTGCTGCAGGCAGTTCTAACCATCACCCCAGGTGAGTACAGGACTGAATATACCAAGCTGTCTCAACAGAGTTCAGGTTGGCCAAAGTTTATGTAATCACTGTAATTTAAATCATTATTCAACAGTAGGTCTTCTTAATAAAGGCTAAAATCTAATAATGAAAATGAGTAACAATTGTCTTTAACAGAGCATTTAAAGATCACCATCACATTTGTACGAATTCACTGAAATGGTTTTAACTCTAGCAAGAGACTCTGGCTTACAAATCACAAAATCAAAGCTCTCAGTTACTCATACAACATAAGCAGCCTCATCAGGGACACAGCAATGTTTTCTTGACCCAGTCCCCTCTGTCAGTCCCTTGACCTTGAGGGAATTCAAACATGACAGTTATTTCTAGATATTCAACAATAATTTTTAACATTTTCTAGGCAGGGCCATAGTCAGGGGTCCTTAGATCCACATGAAAACAAAGATGCTTTTTTTTTTTAGCTGAGCTGAAGAAGCAACTCTTGCTTTTTCCTTGCCACACCACAGCATCATTTACTACTGGGGAAGGGTGATGGCATCCAGAGCACCTGTGATGCTGGAGGAGATGTCACTCTGCCAGACAAATTTTTGTGTCCTGCACATAGCTGTTCTGTAGCACGCAGGGAATAATCCACGGTGGAGTGACCACTCTGAATATGCTTGACGTTGCACTTCATTCCAATAGAGACGTTGCTGACAACAAGAAAATACTAAGCATTTCCAGAACTAAAGAGAAGCCACTACTACGGAAGTACAGAGCAGAGAAGATTTTGTCTCAAATAGACTATTAAAAAAAGAAAAGCATCCTGCGTGGCTACTGGTGCTTGGAAGTATACCATCAGAAAGCCAATACTGCTTGTTGCAAAAAGCTGATACGCAACAGTTCAAATCCACACATCTCTAAACTATTTTTGGAATTAAGACATTGTTTTCTATTTAGTTAAAATATTAACGTTATTCTCATAAGCATAATATAATTTAAAAACAATATAACATAAAAAAAGATTGCATCTTATCTGAGTTATCGTGTGAGTTGGACCTGTGCCGAGTTATGCAACGGTATCTCGCATCAGCATGTTTCCATGTGACAAGTAAATGGCAGATCGTTGCCCACAAGGACTCTTTGTCACGTCTCCTAGTGAAAAGGAGCTATAAAACTTTTCTAAAAGAGACATCAGCGCATTCCTACACAGATGGGGAATTATGCCAGTTCCAGACACACTCCTGCATCCCAAAGAAGGAATATACTGAATGGTAATAAATGGCTGCAGGGTTATTTCAAACCATCATAATTAATTAGCTCAGAGGCTGAACACATCCCCAGCTGGTCTTGGGAAGCAGAGGAGGAATATAAAGGTGGCATTCCCACTTGTGTAGTTAGTCCTCAGTGTAATCTTGTCATTGGGTTGCAAGGCAGAGCTCACGGGAACGGTGCAGGAGATAAAACTCGCAGGTGGAGAGGGAGGGAAAAGCAAATATACATCTTGAAACCAGCAGCTGCTCTGCCTGTAAATTTGCACCTAGATATGCTACTATTTAGTATGCTGCAGGCTGAGTAAGTGCTTTCTGGTACATAGATCAGGCCAACATCAAGCTTGGGACTGTGCCAAGGACAGTGTGGCACTCTGTGTGACATGTAGGACTGCATTGCACTCAGACTTTCTGAGGATGCTTTTGTCTGTAGGTGAATGGCTGTTCTGGGAAACAGAAACCAAATGCTTATTAAAATCCATAGATACTTTTGCTGACAGTATCTCCCATTTAACTCTCAGCCTCGTTCCCTACTCCAATGCCCTCAGGCTTCCCTTCTTAAGAGATGGATGTTTCATTGCTCTCCACTGACAGGCCCTCAATCCCACAGCTGTCACCAGTCAGTGGAGCAGCTCCACCTCTCTCAAATTGCATACTCCACCCTGCAGGTTACATAAATCTGTCTGAAGGAGCCTGTGAAGTACAGAACTAGTTCAAGCTTCATCCTTCCAGAAGAGGTGTTACATAGCTGGCTGCTATTTACTGCAGACTCTCATTTCCCCCCATTCCTTGGGATGGGGCCTGAAAGGTGCAACAGTGGCAACTGCTGTTACCAGTTTTTGCAATATAAAGTGATTGCTTTTGAAGAAAAAGCCAACTCCATACATTTATTCTTCATGTCAAAACCTTAGCTTTAGTTTAGACAAGTTTCTAGTCAATAATTTAAACACATTTTTTTTCCCTTGGATAGGGGAAAACAGAAGCAGAAGCAGCACATGAAGTAAATCAAAGAAATATCTTTTCATATTTGTAAAGCTTCAATGATAAACCTCAATTTTTTTGTTAAATATTCTTGTGAAGCAATGTTTCTCAGTATTTTCTCTTTGAGAACTAAATATTATTTTCCTGCTCTTCCTTTTGACTTCTCATTTGGTCAACTGGGTCTTGCCAGTTTCCCTCTGTATGCTTTGAGCAAGTCAAGCAAGGAAATGTGTGGATCTTTTCCCATTTTGATCTGTAGCATTGAGTGATCCCATAACAATGTTATAGATAAATGAACAGCACTCAGGGAGAAAGCTTATGGCTTTTAAAATATCTTCTTAGTCTAAAATAAACACAGGTATGGTCAATCCCATACTGGCCATAGTACATGACAACAGCACTACCTGGAGATTTGAAGTTTTGGTACCCACCTCAGGATATAGTTGGATATGATTCCTTGCTCATTTTAAATTAAGTTTTTACAATTACTTTTGCTACAGTATACAAAGACCTCCCAGAAAAGCATCATGCAACCTCATTATTTCCTTATTTTTATTCCTACAACTCCTGCCCCCACTGTCTTCTATTTAAACTGGTCAAACATTTAAAATTCACTCATTTAAGTAGGAATCAGGTCAACAAGTATTTGCATCAGATACGTGTTAGCATACCCATTAGCAAATACCCGAGGCAAATAACTGCATTCTCATTTCAGAATGACTATTTCTAGCAGAGGTTTTGGTGGTTAAGACATTAACAGTTTTAGATGAAGAGTTGTTTACCTTTACCTTTCTGCCATTTTCCACCACCTCTATTTGTTGGTTCTTATATCAAGCCTGTACAGAAAGGGCTCAGCATACTTTTCCAGCTACCTGGTCTTCTTTCAAATACAGCTGCATTTAAAGTGGGGCCTTGAGGAGCTATTTTAATGTGTCTAATTTATTCTATCCTCATTGCTAATGAGGACTCACAAATTAAACTTTCATTTTATGAAAATGTGGTATAATGTTGATTTCTGTTTCTCCCTTATGTGTGTTTCAGATTCATCCATCCCCATGGCATCAACTTCTTTCTACATCTTTGTCTCATCTCCTGATTCAGTTGTTCCAACAGACAAATCATACTTTGCTTCTGCCACAAAAGGTTTTCATGCTTGCTTTCACCTCAGGGGTTCTCCTTTTCCATTTCAAAGAGCTCAAGGACAAGGTCCTAACTTCCAGTTCTTCTTGCTCCATGCCGGAAGAGGAAAACTAAGACTCCATCATCCTGAATCAACTTCCAGATAATTCAGGAGATACTCCTGAAAAAGCAAACAGTTTGATAGCAGAAATTTCCGCATTTCCAGTGGGAGTTGGAGGAAATTTCCTCTGCAGAACAGTACTTTTGTGCCCTGCTCAGCCTTCTGCTGGAGACCCGTTCTTTATGGATACGACACTGAACACCATGGTCTTAGAGATGAAAAATGCAGTTCTGTGGCTCCAAGGCAATATAGGTATTGTGGTCCAGGAGCTACAAATGATTAAAATGCAGGTGGCAATCACGGTTAATGTCATTCAGCATCTGATCAGAATCTGGACAATGTCCTCCAAGCATTAAGGATGCCTCTATTCACTTCTAATTCTCAGGATGACTACGCCAGCCTACTTTCCAACTTTGTGCCTTTGTTCTGTCATAGTATGTCACACAGGCCATCAGATTTCATTTAGAGCGTTCAAGTAATTACAATCAGAAACACAGAGCTGTTCAGTTCTCTTCCTGAAAATAAGCTTCTCACATCTTGTCCTTCGCGCTTTGTTACTACTGAAACTATTAGCATGTCCCCACTGTTCAAAAGTTTAAGAACTCACTGTGTGTACACAGCAAATATTTGTGCAGTCATATCTGCCTGGGTGTTACTTGGCTATCTGCACATTCATCTGTATTTTTATCTGTGAGTTGTCCCTGCATTTCCCAATAATCTGATCTTCTCATAAACAGAAAAATAAAGATGTCTTACCAGATAAGCATCAGGATAGTAGTGGGTAAATACATTAAGGGATAGTATGAAGGATGCCCATGGGCAGCTATAGGAAATAGCAGGCAAGAGGTGGAAGATTTAGGATCAAAAGCTAAAAAGGACCCAAGTGAAATATCTATAAATATGTTTATTGCATCAAGAGGGAAACCACTACCATAAACTTGGAAATATTCTGTGCAATACAAAACCTAATTTATAACAACTCTAAAGAAGTCTCTGCTTCTGTAAGTGATAGACTTCTTAACGCATTATTTTACAATTTGTTTTTCATACCGCAGACTAAATAGACTTTGAAGCACTGTGGTTTCCAATCCACAGCCTCACCATCCTTTTACAACAATCAGAAATTTTCCTCCTGGCAGCTTGCCAGCAAATGTTCTGAATATCTTTATGAAATAACTGGCAGCTTCTTCCCTGGCTACAAAACCAAAACAGAATAGATTGATTTTCCATTATCGTCAGAGTGAACCTGTTACAAGGGCAAAGGACTGATGCAGGAATGGTTGCTGACTTCTCCTAGGACTTGTACAGTATCCGGTGAACTGTGCAACCAACCCAAACAGATTTTGCTACCCTACCGCAGCACTGAAACTTAACCAACTCATGATGGTTTAACTTAATTCTGCCAGCACAGTTCAGATACAGGCATGAAATTAACAATCCTGTGAACTATAGGAACAGCTCCGCCTTAAATTTATTGGGATGTTCTCACTCTTAGAATATCCCCCAAGCAGACACTGGTGTCATGGTCTCTGTAGAATCTTAGCCAGAACTTAAGACGTCTCCTCAGGCAGGTCCCTAAACACACAGAAATAACCTGACCTTCAGTGAAGCAGAATGCATACACTGGCACAATGATGTGCCAAACTGCTAAAACCTTCCTCCTTCCATGACAGGGAGTTTGCAGCAGAGAAAGGAACTGAATCCTTCCAGCAAAGGGCATCACCAGTATGATTCATTTAGGTTGGACAGAGCTGAATGGTTGACTCAGAGATCTCCAAAAATACCCATGCACTGAAGAAAACAGAGGTGGTAATTCATACATGACATCCCTCCTTTTAAGCTAATATTTATCTGATCAACAAGATATAGAGGAAACAAGGGCTTCTGTATACTGTCTAGCAGAGGCAGCACAGGACAGAAATTCTAAACGCTTGATTTTTGTGTGTGTGTGTGTGTGTGTGTGTGTCTTAACCTGGTCTGTGGAAAAATCTTCACAAATAAAAAGCCCTCCCTCCATTTTAACCACAACTCCAGTATACTTCACTTAACATAAAAGTCGTCCCTGCAATTCTACTGAAAGTACATTTCATTCCCTGTTGTGAGCTGTCATATAACATTGCTGAGAGACAACTCAATTTAACCCCAGAAATAGCAAAGTTTCAGCTATGGCTAAGGTACAATTTGTATCGTTATTTAAGCACTTTGGGATCTATTAGGAGAAGGGGTATTGATGTGTAACAAAGAACATTACAGAAACACAGGACCTTTATAAAGAAGACCCTGCCTCCCACCCTTCCAAAATTTTGTACCAATTTCAATCCCAAAGTGTCCTTTCAGATAAACAACTTCTGTATTACATAAAGGTACCAGCTACACTCAGCACAAAACATAACTTGTCACAATGTTTTATATTATCAGTGGACCAATTAAACATTATTCCACACCAAATGAATGACTTTCCTTGCTAAAGGGTGTCCAATATGCCAGGGCAGCTGCCGATTTTGCTATGCCACTTCCAAAACAGCCAGGGATGCATAACTGCAGTGCTTCCCTTGCACACACAGTGCTGTGGCATCTGCAAACATTTACCCACAGCAGTTCTGGGGCCAAGCCGTGCCTCCAGGCTCTTTTGCCTGGACATCTTAACGTCTGTGGCTGGAGGTATTTGCCCACACAGCACTGCCTGCTGCCTTGGAAGGCAAGACAGAGCCTTGAGGAGAAGGGGAGAGAGAGAGAACAACAAGGGGTTCGTAGATTTACATGCCAAATGAAGACAATCAGCTCATGGTGTCAAGGGCACTGAAGAATACACATGATGATAGCAGAAGTTCATCAGCTGGAGAAGCTGAGAACAGCGAATAGGAGTGGATATGCCAATAATAGGCTCAATGTGGCTGATTTCAAGTGGCAGCTTAAACACTGTCTGATAAAGGACTAATGGGAGAATAAGTGACTAGTGAGATTTGTTTGGAAGGCAGCGCTCACAGAGAGAGGATGGATGGGCCCCAATCATCATGCTTCGGTGAAACAGACAACTGCTGTTAATCAGAAGCTGTCTGGCACTGATGAATATGTTAAAATCTACTGTGGGCACATTGCCTTCCTCCTTCCTTCCACCCAGAGGAGCAGCTAGAAGGTTTCTGCTGTGGCTGTTGCTAGTGTCTAAAGCTTTTTATATTTATAAGGTATGACCCCTGTGGAAGATTTGTCTGCCAAAAATTTGGCCTAGCCTCCCCTAACCATAAAGGTGCCAGCAATAAATCTAAGTAACCCCCATCGAAAGGGAAGGACATGGGGATGTGATGATGTATAAAAGATGAAGAGCAAACAAGCATATTACTCTGATACTAGCCCTTTCTCTTCTTTCTCAAAGTAATGAGCCAGTCATGGTTGTGGGAAAACAAACAAAAAAACCACACAAAAACCCAGACTAACCAACCAATCCCCAGTCCCCATACACACAAAAAAAACCAAAATCAAACAACCCACCCCAGACAGCCTGTTCTTCTGCAGCACAGTTTTCCCTTTCTAATCTTAAACTATGGGCAAATATTTTTGCTCAATACTAATCTTTCTCCATGACCCAATTTCCACCTCCTCCACAATTTAGGGTATTTTGGCAGATGCCTGTAATTTTTATGAATTAAAGTAAATGTCAGAAGGAAATCTGCTCCTCCCATCACTTTCAAAGAGCTAGGAATAAAACCCCGTGTCTAAGGTTATAAAGCTCAATGCTCCATTTTGGAACATTGCTGGAACAAGTTCACTTAGCAGCTCCACATTAAAAAAGATTTCCAGAAGTCGTTTTTACAAATACTTTTCCCATAACAGCTTCAGCCTGCACACTCATTGTAACACCAGTTCCTTAATGTTTTATACTTTTTTGAGATAGATTTGTAACTGTAGAAGTCTTGAAACAGAATTTTTCAAGTCAAGCTGGTTGCCAGCAGAATTAGCTGTACTGCATTGGTCCCAAACCTCAAGACTGGGTAAGGAAAAAAACTATTTGGTAGTTGGAGGTTTAAAGCTACAGAAAGAGGTGCAACTTTGTACCTATTCTTAGGAGTCTGATGGGGTAGAGATGAACTCACTCTCACCAGATCCACTCTTTTCTTTCTTTAGTTTCTCTTCCTAGCCAGTTCCTGCTCCATAAAATGCAAGGAAAATGACTTTCCCCAGCTGGACTAGAACCTTGTACTTCTTAGCCTCTTTTCCCTTTAAAGGCAGCAGTTTTGTCACTATGAATACTTTCTGGGATCCATAGAAGCCCCCTTCCAGTGCCTGCAAATGATTCCTTGACTTAGGGTTCTTTTTGATATGAGGGAGGGGAAAAGACTTGGCGATAGGGAAAAGAGGAAAAGCTAGAAGACAGAAATATTTCGCCAAACAGCATGATGGGATGAAAGGGCACAGAGGAAAGCAAGGATTCCAGCCCTGCAACTTATTTGGAGGGTTCACTTCCCTTCTGCCCCTTAGCATAGTAAACTTTATATGCAGCCCTTAATTTAAAGCTCCCAGAGGAGCTGACCACTTCGGGATCCCTCAAGACACTATAATGGGATAAATTCTTACAGCAATGAGATATTATCTTTGTTCTACATATCTGTAGCTTCTATATGCTTTCAAATAACAGAGACTATTTTTAAAAATAAAACATGTATTTTGAAATTCTCATTTAATAGTGTTGGACTACAACTTCTGAAAAAAAAAACAAAACAGTGAGTCTGCAATACCAAATGAACATTTCTAGTCTCAAGATTAATTATGTTAATGGTCTAAGCAAAGTTAATCTCCTCTAACTCAGACAAATTAGTGTTTCCATGTGGCTCATTAATCCTTGCCTCTTCATCTGAAGAGGCCATGCTTCATAGGACCAATGTATGCAAAAGAATAGCATGCCAGGAATAGCTCAGATTGGAAGTGCTGAGAACAGTAGAAATGTTGCCTGATTTTATCTAGACATCTAAGGTAGCATTTCATGCTCTGTTCACCTTTTGTTTATTCCCCCCTGCTTCAAAGAAGCCCAGGGTATACCACCAAATACTGTGATCTGCTGCAATCCCACTGAGACTCAACTTCGAAATTTAAGAAACAGCCACGTATCAAACATTTTGTCAGATGAAGCTTCTGCCACCTGGACAAAGGAGGAAGGAACCGAAGTGTATGCAAATCTAATAACCTTGGCACTGACATTCATTCATTAATAAGACTTCAGAATCATCTTGTTAACAGACCTTCCCATATGGTTTGAGTAAAAGGGCACAAATGAAGAAATGTCTTCTGAATCCTTTCAGTCTTCTGTCAGAGGCTGGGCTGTCCTGTCCCTGCCAGCTAACCCAGGTATAACTCCTTGAGAAAGGCGCAGCCCAGCACCGAGCTCAGATTCGCTTCTGAACAACCACTACCTGTGTTTTACTTGCTTACTCTGAGGATGTGCCTTGGTTATAATCCTCAGCTGTCAGTACCAACGCAAGTGATGAGCACAGACCAGTCAAGGTGCTGCTTTGCAGGGTGCCAAATTTACAGCATAATTAAGTTACACTTCTGATAATTTTCAGCATTTGGTTATGATCACACGCAAAACCTGTGACAAATCAAGGAATTGACTTGTTTGTTGTATTAGGCTTCAGGATCTAGGCTGGGTATCATCTCCCTTTCCTCATAATCCCTCCTGATTTAAAATGACTTTACTGCTCTCTCAAGGTGTTTGATCTCTGAGGCCTGAAACACTCAGTGTAGGTGTCACCATTCACAAATCAATTGCTACTGTCACATATGATATTGATTGCTGCAGTGCAGTCCCTAGGAACAACAGACACAAAAATGCCAATTTCAATTACTAAACAAAGCAGAAGATTTATTTGTGATTAGATGACAAGAGGAAGTTTACCACCAGCTACATTCTGGTGAAGGAAGAAAAAAAAAAACCAAACACAGAAGAAATCAAACATCTTCACTTTGCAAAAGATACAAAAAACCATTAGAGATATCAGATATATCCAGCTGCATTATTTCTTCCACACTGTTGAAATAATTGCTATGTAACATACAAGTATATATAAACACACACGGTTGTGCCACAGCAACATACCCCTATGAATGTAATTTAGGCTAATGAGAGAGAGAAATGTGACAGGGTGATTTTCCAGTGCATTCCCTTGAACTCCCCTGTGCTACACAAATTTTGATGAATTTTAACTGGATCCTTTTATGCCCTCAGTCATCTCTGTGTCCAGGCACCTCATTGGCATCATTGAATTTAGCCTGACAAAATGCTCCCATGTGGGAAGTGTATCTTCATAGCAAACACAGGGAGATGAGTGGAGCTGAAATAATAGGACCAAGAACTGCAGGGAGTTGTGTCCGTCAGCAAAGACAACAACTATGTCTACATCTCCAAGCCCATGACATCACCCCCTCTTGAAGGGCAACCCATACTAGGACAATCACATCATCTCCTGGCAAAGAACTGAAGAGCAATTTCTCTTCCCTGTTTTGGCCACTGCTCTGACACTTATTCAGTCCTAGCTCCACCAAGCAGCAATGACCTACCATTCAGACCCCTGTTTCCTGATGCCCTGGCTCGAAGAACTGTGTTACGCCATGTGTTAGGGTCACTGGTGCAATAAGGGTTCAGTGATCATCTGACTGGTGGTGACAATGCCACCCCAGATAGGGCGACAGCAGCAGCACAAAGGAGAAGAGCAAATTCTCTCTTCATCTGGTCCACCCAACATGATTTTTGTTAACATCACCACAGGCAGCAACAGCAGACTGCTGCAGGTGTGACACAGGGCTGTTCACCTTCCCATTTCTCCAGCTCTGCCTGACCTGCAGCAGGAGATGTGACTGCAGCCCACACAGGCAGGCTTTGGTGGAGGTAACCATCACAGGCAGGGAGGCTGCGCAGACATTGGTGTGTGTGGCCAGCTAATGGTATGACACCTGCAGAGATGGCTGCACCTCCATGTTCTCATCACAGATGTTTCCTTTCTGTGGTTTAATCTACCTAGGGTATGTCTGTATGGGTTGCACCTTGGCTTCCTCACACTGTGTAGAGAAATCTCGGCCATGTTACTGTGAGTGAATTGACACAGCAGGAGGTGGCAGTGCTAGAGACACCAGTGACTTGCCGGCATCAGTGCACCAACCATTTCCACCAGCAGCAATGCGTGGGTGAGAGGCATTAAGAGCTGGCTACCACAGACACAACCACTGGGGATGTCCTCTTGGTTCTGGATCCAGTGACATCTGTAGTCCCTGACTCGGATCACGTGTCACACCAAAAGCTTTTGCCATGATCTCATGTTTCTTGGTGAACCAGTGAGATGCATGGAGGTTGCAGGGCACTATTCAGGGAAGGAAACCTACTCAATTTCACATCTTGTCTTCTGCTGGAAGGGCAGGTAGAGAAAGCAAGAGAAAAGCAGGTTAGATACACTCCAGTTCTTACTAAGAGACAGAGTAACTCCAGGCAGCATTCACAAAGGTTCTGATTCAGCTCAGAGCGTGGCTGCAGGGGATGCAATGCAATGCAATGATGTGTGAAGGGCAACATCTGAGTCGCAAGAGATGTAGAATGCAATCTGCACGTCCTCATAATTTCCATTCCTTGACACTCCCCTAACTCACTCTCTCTCCAGTTTAACAAATATATTTCTGACTAGAAGATGATGCATAAGAGGAAAAGAATATGGATTTCCTGCAATATGCCTTCCTTTCTGAAAATAACATTGCTTGTTCTGACTAGCAACATCAACAAGGTATGCCTGTCAATAACACTTAGGAATAGACAATATTTTCATGCAATCACAGATCCTTGTGCTGACCCTTGAGCTGCATCATGAAGCTATTTCTGAGACTGTTAAAGCACAAGGAACATTTTCCTGAACCCAATTTACTGGAAAATTATGTGCAGAACATTACTTTGGAGATCTTGAGACCCCTGCACTTAGACTTCCATTTTTCCTTTTAAGACATCACTGATATTAATTCAGACTGAATCTTACGTGCAAAAGGGATGTGATTTGCAATTGGAATAGGCCAGATGGTGTTCCCAGTAGCACCATCAAAAATATTCTCCCTACACAGCCATGGTGCAAAGGGCAGAGAAAACCCTGGACTTCTTTTTAGAGTCACTACTCCAGGTCCAGGTAACTAATCTTGGTTTTGGTTGGGTAATCCCCACCTTTCTGTACCTTGAAGTGACTTCAGTTAGAAAAGCTAAATTGCATTTTGTTACTACGTGTTTTGTTGAGGTTTATTATACTGTATAAGAGTGTCATGTTCCCAGATCAGCTGGTGACATTGCAAAGATGTACGGAGCAAGTTAGGAAGGGATACACTCTTGCCAGAGGGGTCTCAGATCCACGGTTCCCAGAGTGTGGCAGACAAGCCCTCATGGACTTCAGATGGGTTAGATTCAGAGCTTCTGCGTTAGGTGTGTCACAGGCCCAAGGTGGTTCCATCAAGCCCTGGGTCAGTTTTCAGCAATGTAAAATCCCTGGTGGGACACCATGTCATCTTTAACGCTCTTACTCTGCATCACTTTTAAACTGAAGCTTGTAAGTAGCTTTAATCGTCAGAAAAGGCAAGTTGTAGTTGCCTTTTTGGAATTACTCATACCTCAGACCACAAAGAACATTTTAAAACACCCTCATTGACTTCAGATCAGAACATCCAAGTCAAGCAAGATAACAGAGAAGAGAGCAGGCTCCTTGATTTGCCAGGAATCTGCAAGAGAAAACCCAGCCTGAGTGAGGAGTTCTAACCTCTGCGAGATGATAGGTGAATCCCCTGAAGTGCATAAAATATGCATCAAAAGTTAAAGAAATTCCACAGCAGAAGATTCTTCAATAAGCACCTCATCTTGCCAGGACTGTTTTGGCATGCTGCAATATATGCAAGAGCACAGTCTGGGTCAGAAGGCCTTTCACATTTCTTGAATGTGAAATCAAACAGCTTGGCTAAGGGGAATTTACAAACATCACTGGCTTCTTGGGCAGAACCCACCAGTCCCCTGTCAAAGGAGAAGGGCTCAGCCAGAGCTCACCAAGTTCACAACCAGTGCTAGGAGAGCACATCGCCAGCTTGGACCCCAGTGGTTCAGCTGCTGGAATTTAACATTAACAACCTACAAGAGCACAGTTCAACTGCCAGCTCTCTTTTAACTCGAGCAGCAAGGCAATTTGGGAACCTCAGTCCCTCTTCCACAGCCCAGAACCACCAGTCTGTGGTGCACGTTTTGGACAGGATCTTTAAGAGGGATTTGTGTTGTTCAGCTTTGGTCTGTAGAAATACAAGCAGGCATGGATCACAGAAGTTAGGTAAGTGCTAGATGCTCTGCAAAATTCTACCTTTACAGACTGCAGCCAGTGAGCACTGCAAAAATTCAAAGAGGCCTTGCCAAATGCTTAAAAAACATTTCCTAATTTAATCTGAAGTTACACTTTATGTCAGCATAGCATCAAGGATTCCTTCAGAAACAGTTTCTAGGCCAAGCCACTTTTGAGATAGAGCCTGAGAAAGAAGGATTTGCAAAAAGCAAACAGTACAGTTGATACTAGAGCTTCACTCCAACAAAACAGCTTTAAATTGCCAGAAATGTTGTTTATTGGCCACACATCACACGAACAAACAATCAAGAAAATGGACATTGTTACCAAGGGGATTTAGAAGGCTTCAAAATTGGATGCAAAGCTAGTTAAAATCATTACCACATAGACATTGCCAATTCTCCATTCTGTACGTATGCGTACACAAGTTGTGCAGTCACAGGCACTAACTCACTGCGGGAAAGTATAAGAAAATATTCCACTTCTGCAGAAATGTTTACTTCAGAGGTATAATGTTCTCTCAACAAAGAGGGGTTATGCTACACATGATTATACCAAAATTCAGATATCGCAGCTCTTATAAAAATTGGTCTCTGACAACACCCGAGTTATTTAATAACACTTGGCATATTAGTAGCACACACAATATTAGCAAAAGTGTGAAAGTCATTGCTAAATGATCTGTGTAGCTTTATCAGCGAGCAAACACTGCAGATGCATGGCAGCAAAAGCTTTTTACAACACGCTTCACATATGTGAGCGTGCATAATATTTTCAAATCTTCTTTCTCTGAGATGTGTCATCTCCTTGTAAGATGGACCTGTCTAATATTGGTGGAAAAGCCTTTTGCTAAGGGAAAAGGCTCCTTTTCCTACAAGCTTTATTTTTAACAGGGTGAGCAATCCTCATTCGTAACACAGTCTGGATTTGTCCCCATTTATACACGTTTTAACTGTTAGACAGAAAATAAACAGTATGTTTTAAGGAGCTCCCACTTTCAAGGTCATATGGCTTCAAGCAAAGTCCATTAAGGAGCCACTTGCAAGGCTGAGTGAATCCGTATTCTTGCCTAAAGACCTGCACATTATCCGTTTGACATACATGCATTGGTAGGTTTAAGACATACATGATATAGAGGTAAAGTAGTCCACTCTTTGCTTTCTAATGTGACTGGGAAATGCTTCATTTAGCAAGACTTGAATCTATGTCCTTTAGCCTAAGGACAGTCTGAAGCCTGTGCCTGCCCTAGAAGATTAGGATTTATTTTCTGGAACAGCATAGCAAATATCCTTTGTTCAGAGTCTTCCCAATGATGACCAGACTTGCTGTAGATCATAGCACTTCATATAGGCAAAACTGATGTCTGCATCAGGAGCCTTGAAGAAGCACTAAGCAGCAAATCTACCCACCTGACCTAGAGCTAACCACAAATTTTAAAAAGGTGAAGGGATGTGAAGAAGGATATCCTTCAGTGAAAGATGCAGCTTTAGTAATAACACTTCTTGGGTGAGTATTATGAGTTGGAGCTCAAACTGGATGAATATGATACATTTGGATCTTTTGTTGCTGTTGGGCTGAAGTTTTGAGTTGTTTCTTTTGCTTTGTTTTTAATTTTAAGACATTACAGGAAAGACTCAAAGCATTTTGCCATGGGTTAAGAGGTGCCCTAGACTGACTTTTGCAACCTGTCAGTTGACTAAGCTACATCAAAAAATGAGTCATAATGTTTTCAAACTGAAGCTGCCAGTGGCTGTTTCATAGCACCAGCCATATGACAGTGAGCTGCCCTTGCATCATCACAGGAGATCTATTGGCCCATTATTGGCTTAGAGAGTGATCCACCAGAAGTTTATACCTGATCTACCTGGACAAGCCAGCCAAAGCCTTTACACAGAAGATCAAAAGCCCTTGGAAATATTACTTTGCACATTGGAAAACACACTGATCCTATTGTGTGTGGTCAGCTGAGCTCACTCAGGGCTGGAATAAGGCAAGAAAGGCTCCACCATGATGACCGTGTGTGTGTCTGAGCCCACTCCTACCAAGCCAGCCTGAGAGATCCACCACTGCAATCCCTGGTACTACCAGTGAGGGGAAGCCTTTCCAGCTCAGGCCCCCAAACCATAAGAAAAGGCAGCGCCTGCTCAAGTTCAGAGAATAAAACACTTCTGTATTTGTGGGAAGCATCATCCACAGGGAGAATAATCTGCCCAGCAGGTGACAGAGCCTGTGCAGTGTCACCAGAGCAAGCGCAACGGTACATTCTCCTCTGTGTCCACCAGCCGAACAGCACTGTGGCCCTTGCATTCAGGAGCTCCAGTACCAGGTGGGTATTGAATGCTAGACTGCAGAAAAGAGTCCTCTAAGTGAAATGAAAAATTCAGCTTCTCCTTTGCTTTGCCCTGCTGGTCTCCTCTCCCCCCTGCTCAGCAGTGTGGCAGGACACTCTGAAAGCCAGGTGCTTCTTGACAACCAGTGACATGATTTACATTTCCATAGCACATTTCACACTAATGGATGCCAAAGGACACTTCAGACTGTCTTTTGTAGAGAAAGTCTTATACCTGAGTTATGATAAAACACTGCAGCACATTAATATCGCACAGTAATCTCATGGTAAGTAGCAAAAATGACTATCAAAGGTAGCTACGTAGGGAATTTTGGTGGGGTGAATGCAGTTTCTCACATTGGTTCTGGCCAGAACAGCAGAAACAATATCATCCCTGTGTTTACAAAGGCACCTGTGGAGGTCTTAGTATCTATAAAGTTTTGTATCTCAGAAGGTAATGTGTACTGGAGCCAAAAATCATACAGAGAAACTGGAATTAGTAATAAATCAGAAAGAAATGAGTTCCACTTACTGGGTCAGCCCTCACCATGACCTATCATAGCCTATATCTTCTTGTCAGCACTCTCTCATCAGGCTCATAATGACTTATGATGAGATCCCAATGCAGCTCAAGGCAGCGTGACTGGATGCAGGGGGCTAATCCTCTGCCCGTGTACACTGACGAGATGCCACTGTAGCTGATGAAGCGGTATCAATTTACAGCAGCCGAGGATATGTCACATAAGGCAATCAGACTTTAAAAGAAATATGATGGCAAGAGTCCTAAACATTTTCAAAACACTGCTGTCAGAACAAATCTCAGAGTACAAGGCCCTTCTTTGAGAAGTCAGAGACCCAGATGGGTTACTGGTTTATTTTATCCTGCCTGGAACACTATGCTTCATCTCTCCTACTTTCCAGTTATTATTATTCCTGTACCCTAAAACCCTACTGACAGAAGTCTCTGGTATCACGTCAGCCCCAAAGCTTGGCTTAAAATTGGCCAAATATTTTGCTAAGCTTTCTTTCCCCTCCTGCTTTGGTTTCTAAAACTGTAGCTTAAAACATTTATTTTTCATTCTGTCTGTGAAACGGGCAGTTTCAAAAGAGACAGAAAAACAACCTGCAAAAGGCAATTAATAAAAATGCCAGCACTCCCAAAACTGTTCAGAACAATTCATTCAACAAGGCTTTGAGACAGAACAATAGCAAAGTTGCAAAATAGCATGTGACAAAGCAAAACTGAAGGAAATGCAAAATATTATAACCTGCATTTCTTAGTATCTTTTATCCAAAGTGCTTTGCAGACATATATGCGTATTACATAGGGATCATTCATCTAAATCTGAAATATAGTTGCTTTCCCATCAGAACTGTTATATAACAGCACCTAATAAAACTATATAGCAGAGTCAGAGAGAGGAAAAAGAACAAATGCCAAGTCAGCAGAATACTACTTTTTTCCAGGTGAAATTTAGTGGAACATTGGGGATTGCATTCAAACTGATGTTGAAGATGCTACAGCATCACTAACGACTAAGCTTTTGGGTTTACCTCTAAATGAAAACATAATACCCCCAGCAGCAAAATGTCTCTACTACAGTGTTAGAGAGGGCCCAGGTGCTATCCAGTGAGCCATCAATATCCATTTCTGAATCACCTGCATTTCCTCAAAGATCTCCCAGCTGACTGTCAATCAGTAAAGCCCACTGAAGATCAATATTTCTCATGAGCCAGTATGATCATAGCCCCAGCACAAAACCACTTCTAACACTTCTGTTAGGTCAGAAGCCCTTGGTGTGGTTTCTGAAAGAGGTCACTTGGGCCACAGGATGCACTTGATTACTTCAAAGACTGTGATTAACAGCACAATGGAAATGAAACCCCTCATACACCACTGTGATTGCATGAAGTAGGGAGGGATTGTATTTCTGCTTGAAGACTGCACTATCTAGTTAAGATACACAATCCCTCCCAGTTACTGGACCTTAGAGATTTGCACAGAAGTTACTGGAAGGCCACCACACTCATCCAGGAACTACAATCTTAGTCATTACTATTAGCATAGAAACTCACTGTTGCACTATGCAGCACAGAGCACATGTTACAGACAGGAGTTTTGCTGTTAGGTGGCTCTTCATTTTCCTCATTGCCTGCTTACTTGTTTGCATCATAACAAATTTCACATATTCAAATGAGCAGCATTTTGTTTATAAAATGCTGGTGATGGATGCCCGGGGGAGTTAGTTCTGCTCAAAAATCTTAATTCTCATTATTTGCTGTTTCGAGCCTCAAAGTGTGTGAAGTCATAGTTGGTTCCTCCTCCAAAGCTTTCCTTTTCAAATAAAGGCTAGAGACATTAGTGTAACACCATCTTTGTGACTGCAAAGATTCCACAGACCGAGGGTAATACCCTTTCAACAGGGATTTCCTTTATCTTACAATACACTGCGCTTCTCAATGGTCCACTGCAGCACTGGAACCAGAACTCCTCTTGCAGATATCGCCACATGCCTCTTTATGCTTCCAGTAGGCTTGGAAAGTGTAAGAAACACAGGACAGTAGAAATGTAAAGTGTAATTCACCCTTCCTCCCAACTAGAGGATGGCCAGTCAAATCAGTTTGTGTCCTTTTCCCAGAGGAAGCTGCACAAAAAATTTTTAGAGGTGGGAAGTGAATACTCATTGCTGATAAGAAACTACTGCTGGCTCAGAGTGAGGTACATCCCCTGCAGAATCAGTTTCACTTTCTGCCACCTTTGTCTCTCTCCTCACCTCCTCCAGCCTCGCAGCACAATTACAAGAAGGCTGCAGGCATACTTGCCTCTTTTCTTTACACAGTCTGTTTCTCTTCCTCATTCACAGACATATATCAATAGAGTGACTGTTTTCTGTGGTTAAAATTATATCCCCAGACATTTTAGACCTGTAGCCAAAGCAGATTTGACTAGTCGGAATTCACCTTTGAAGAATAAATAGGAACATGGAGAGGTGTTCGAATCAAAGTTATCTCAATCAAAGGCTGGAAATCTCCAGCTACGTCTTGAGAGACTTGATCTGGAGATAAGAGAGCCCTTCCAATTTAAGGAAGAAAAAGAAGAGTATTGAACAACTACTGTGTGACTCTTTCACCTCCAAGTCTTCCTGTAATTTCTCATCTCCATGTGGCTTTTTTGTTTCTAAGAGCCATCTCTTTCCAAGCCCTTTACTGTGGTATACCATCCTGAACACAGAAAATACCTCCTCAAACCAGGGAGCTTACTGAGACAGACCCAAGTAAGTCAGTCAGTCAGCACCAGCTGATAAGAAATAATTCAATACAGCCTATTCTGCAGTCTCTGGCCCTGGGACACTAATCCAGAGGCTAATAAAGCAGTAATCCCTTGCTGATCTGCAGGCTCCATTTCCCCTGCTCAGCCCCACATCATTACTCCTGGTTATATCTGCTCCCACCACCCTCAATCTTCCTTCCCTCCCTGCTCCCCCACCTCATGCCATTCTCACTGGTGCAAGATTGTTATAACCACCTTTCAGGACCCACCAAATGGAGACATTCATACTCAGGTATTTCAGCTTTGCCTCCTGAATTATTGCTATCCCAAAGCACAGGCTATTTCATTTGCTTTTTGAGCTGGTGGGGTCAAGCTTAACTCAGAAATGCTCCTGGTACTCCAGCATAGGAGCCAATTTTGATTCCCAGGGAGTTGCTGAGAGCTTGTATGGGAAACACCATCACCTCTGAAGATGGTTTGCCTGTCCCAGGAAGGGAGACACACAAAGGAGCTGACAGAAGGTCGCAGTTACAACATGTCAACCCACATTTACCCTGCCAGCTGCTCATTCATCTAGGATGGGAAGCCTTAAGTCATGCCATGGATCAGGCTACTCTCCAGTTCACTAAATCTCCCTGTAAGCATCACTGGCAGCCACAAGTAAGGAGGGAGCAGGGGAAGGAGACATGCAGCTCTCTGGCAAAGTGTGGGACTGCTGTCCCAGGCCAAGCCCCTCTCCAGCTTGGTCTCCCTGTGGCCACTGCCAGATGCTACAGAGAAGGTAAATTATGCAGAAGCATTGATCTTCTGTGTTAGTTTGATCACGCTCCTAATAAATAGAAATTAACTGAGGAACTGAAGAATAAGTATTAGCGTATTATCAGTACTCATTATTGTTTTTTCTGAAACCCCTGGATTTTCTCACTCATCTCTCATTTTCTCACTCATGCCCAGCCTGAATGAATCTTACAGAGATTCTGTTTTTTATGTTGGGGCAGGGAGTTAGTTTTACAGGGTGCTTTCACCTAGCAATGATCTGGAGCTTAGTTCCAAGCTTTACATCTTTTAATTTAATCAGATGTCCTTTAAATAAAGTGCTGTATTTTAGGCACCCCTGAGAGGCCGATACTGGGAGAGCTGAAGTAGTTTCTTTTCCACCTTTGAAAAAGCACCTTTGGCTCACCACTAGTGTTCACCCAAAGACACAAGAAAAAAAGAGCCTTAAGTAGATATAGGAAAAGAGAGATCAAATGCTCCCAAAACCTATTAACTTGTAAGCACAAATTTTTTGCTTTCAGCAGGTGTCTCATGATGTTAAACACTTTTAGTAGCAGTGAGTGTAAGGGTTGCAGGGTATGTTACCAGGTAGGCTGTCAAACAGTTGTGAGCCCTCCCTTAATTTAGGGGATAAGAAAGGCTCCTCACCTTCCACATGGATTTAACTTTACTCCTATTTTTAAAAACTAACCAGCACTTAAAGAGGTCTGTGTGCTCTAAATCACAAATAGATTCAGGAAACACAATAGAGCCACACTGGTCTTTCTGGTTGGCAAAGTGCTATTTAAAGAGAACTAAAAACCTGACTACAGTCCTTACTTTCCACCTGTCCCTCCTGCATCCCTTTCATCCTCCCCACTCTCCAAATGCCAAAGAAAATGGATGCACTATGAAGATCAACAGGTTGGGGTGTTTATGCTACTTCTTCCCTGATGGCTAAGAAGGAATACGAACACGAAAGCACGCACACAAGCCATAAACAACAGGACTCAAAGACGTGCGAGACATCTCTCATGCCACATCCACAGTAGCTATGTATGAAAATGACTGTAACAATAAAACCCCGTGTCGACAAGGCTTCCAACCCCCAGCGAGGCTTTTCAGAACTGTCCATTAGAGGTCACTAGCATCCAGTCACAGCAGGAGCCCAGCCCCTGCAGATGAAGTCTCCGGCACCAGGACCTCCAGCTGAAAAAAATTTTACCCCCGATCAAAGACGCTAGCCGAACAGATAACACACACCCTTCTTCATCCTGCTGTGCCTGAGAAGAAAACCTTAGTGGGAATAATGGAGCTTAGGAAAGCAGATGCATGTACCTTTGCCACGGGTTTGAATGAGGGAACCTGGGGAGCCCACCAGCTGCAAGGGCGAGCAAAAGTTGCATTGTAGTGATCCAGCACTCTTGGCAGCAAGCTTGGAGAAGTCATGATTTCTTAGACAAAGATTTAGGCAGGCAAGCTATGCCCTCGGTATTAAAACTGCCAGGCCATTCAGCGTTTGATTTCAGCTGCCAAGAGAGAAGCTGCAGAAGACAATGGAGCTGCCGGCCAGAGTATGGGAGCTGGACACTGCTCCCTTCAGAGAGCCACGTCCCTGCTGGGCCCATCCACTCACCCTCCATCCCTCCCCTACAAGACGGAGCGTTCCCACCACAGCCTGTGTGTGGCACCAGCAGAGAGTAACTGTGCTGTGACACTGCAACACAACCCAGCGGTGTCTGCCCATCCTCACTAAGGACCCACTGCAGCTCTCAACCAAAGCCTGTCCCCCTGCCACCCCAGTAGGATAAGGACACAACACATCCCTGCTGGCCCAGGGCTGAGTCTGGGAGGAAACCTGGTGACCTGGCTCAACCTGGGAGCACAGGTATCTGATGGAAAGAAACATCACCACAACTCATGGCTTTTGAGAAAAACAAAAATGGCAATTTCCCCCCATCCCCCTATTCACTCTGCTCTGTGTCTGGTAACCTGCCTACAAACACTGCAGTTACATAGGATCCCAAAGCAGGTGGGCAATTCATCAGCCAGCTGCATCCCTCCCACACACCACCATTTCCTTCTGTCCTGCAATGAGGAGACTTTACCACCTCTCTCATTTCCTTGCCAAACACACAGGATCCTTGCAAGTCCATCCACAGGGCTCTTGGCTACCTGTTGTCTCTCAAGATGACATGCCTGTATTTGATGACAGTCTTGTGGACAGGACACAAGGTCTGCGATGGAGCTGCACTGCTCCATCAATGTATGAAGATGCAAAAGTCAGACTGTGGTGCCTTTTGACCCCATTGCCCACTCCTCCCTCTGAGAGACCAAAGCTGGGATGGCAGCCCCTCCACATGCCCACCTTGCATCCATCCAGCTACTCCTAGTCTGGTAGTAGTTCTGTCTTTAAGAACCTGATTAACTCAGTTGAGATTACAGTCACAGGCACAGCATAGTTTTGCTGCATCCCTGTCTATATGCTCTTTATGAAGCCTCGGCAACAGGATGAGGATGCAGCGCACGGAGGTGGCAGGGAGCTGGAGAGAGGGGAAGGATATTTGAGTGCTGACTGGGCTGTCCTCCTGATGAAGGGCAATGACAAGCCAGGATTCATCGTCCACAGCTGCTCCCTTTTAACTGCTTATGATTAATATTTACAGAAGAGAAGGGTGGAGAAATCATGAAATTATCTGTTATTTTTTGCAGCAGGTTTTCTTCCAGAGAAGAGGCCAGTCTGATGGCCACCCAGGCTTCCTCCAGCCTTCTCCTTATACCCAGCTGGCAGAGGCACTGTGAATTTGTATATACAGACACATCTCACCTGCCTCATTACTGACCTGCAGAAGGGTAAGGGAGGGGATCAGAGAAGTCAAAGGTTGATGAGTACACTGCTCAGTGCTGTATTGATTTTTCTGACTTGACACTAGCAGATCCAAACTGAAGCCCAAAGCTGTTAAACAGACCACTGCCGAATCTCAGCCTGGTGTTTATAGCTTGGTGTGCTGCTGACCTGGGATGGACCCACAGCATAACTGATGCTTAATGCCTTCCCTCTAAGGATTGCTACCATCCCACACTTCACTACTACCAGGCAACCTGCTGCATTAACCAGACTCCATGGGGGTTGTGCAATAAATCTGCCTTTACTTTGCATTTAACTTAATCCCAGGCACTGGCTGCAAGAGGGACCATAGCTGGCAAACCTCAGATCATAGATGAGATATGTCACAGCTGAAGCAGGACTCAGCTAGAAGAGATTCTCAGGAGAAAAACCCATTTCTTTTTCTACCTTGCTTCTTTACCCAACTCAGGAAAAGGAGGCAAAAATGTGAGAGAGCTTTTTCTGCTCCTTCTCTTCTGTCTGAGCAGCACATCTCTTTGTACATATCTTTATTCTTTCTTGCTTTTTCAGGTTTTGCACACAGAAGCATGTTCTTGATCTCCAGGCTGCATTTTGCCAACATTTTGAAACATTCCTCAAGGGGAAAGCTGGGCAGCCTCCTCTGCTGAGCCCTCTGCTTTAACAGCTGAGTTTACTCTGTTGAGCAGTCCCATGTAGGCAGCGGGGAGCAGGCTGCAGCTTTGCTCTGCCCTCAGCACCTGCCAGGATATTTGGGGTTTGGAAGTAAAACAGACTCCTGCTGGAGGAGCAGGTGAAGAAGCTGCTCTGTTATTTCAGTGCTCCCCAGCTTTTGAGATAGAAAAACCTTAGCCCCAAGGATATCTTCTTTCCCATGAGAGGATGGCAACAATTCTCCAACAGGCTGAAATACAGCTCCTTCAAGATCCCACCCTTACTTTACAACTGACAAGCAACTACCCCTGCTCTCTAATCACCACTGGGCATCACCCATCAGGTTTTTCCACCTTCTCCCCCAGCTGTGAAACCCTCTGTGAGCACAGGCATTTTGTGCAGCTACAGATGGATGCTGATGTTTTGTGGCGGATACACTCGACCAGCCCCCATGGTTGTGGGTAGGAGGGTGGTGGAGCATAAAGATGACCCTTTCTCAGAGGCTCAGTGGTTTGGAAGAGTTTTCCTCGAGGGGGGAGAGAGCGATACAAGCACAGGCTTGTCCCTGTCAGCCAGCTCATTCATCTTACCCCTGTCCAAGTGGGTGGGAAAGTGCTGTCTGCTTGCATTAAAGTGGTTGCACTGTTGATAAGCTGCAAGCAGGCGAAGAGTTCACTTGGGGGAAAACACAAAGCACGGCAGGGCAGGAGAGACTCTTTTAAAGCACTTTCGTCTTTTGATAATCACAGTAATAAGACCTCTAGTGGAAAATCTATACCTAATGAAAAGTTTAACAAGTCCAAGGAGATATTCAAGGCTACTGAGACCAATTGGTAAGAGCCTGAGACTTACTTACCAGCCTTCAATATGTTAATTCACGATGCACCTGAGAGAAGAACATGGCCCAAAGCTCCACAGAGTTACAAAAGCATTACTACTGACAAGATCAGGTGAAAATTTTTGAAGCTGGTGGTGGTAGCAGCCACTGTTTTTTTCAGGAGGAAAAGGAGAAAGAAACAGTTCAGCTATTTTGGAATAGGCAACTGCCAAAAAAAAAAAATCTGCCCAAATCAGCCTTGCAATCACCAAGACTGGTTAGCCTGAGTTTCCATGGAAAGCATTTCTACCAGTGGCTTAAAGCAAATGGTGAAGGCAGTTTTGATGGAAGGGTACAGAGAAAGGCAGGGGTAGCAGGACAGAATCCAGGGAAGCAACTCCTGCAAAACATAGAGCAAGCTAAAGGAGAGCTTCAGTGCAGAACACAGGCTAGGAGAGACACTTGGACTTTTGGGCAGCTGTGTTCATGGAAACAGGACCTTGTGTATGTTCCTTTACAATAAAAAGTGTTGCACCAAGGACGGGCTTTGTTCCATTATCACTTATCAATTTGTGCACTCCTGAGCTAGCCACTAAGGTCCAGAGGTGGCACCAGCTGCTGGAAGGATTTTGGGAGATGCTGCCTCTCCTCCTGCAGCAAGCATCATGAAACAAACCCCAGCAAGGGAGAAGGCTGGCAACATAATTCGGGGTACAAGGGAGATAGAGCTGCCCCTCATGCTCAGCACCTCCAGCTCTAGGTCTTGCTGAGGCCATTGGCACAGGGGTGCACACACGTTCCTCTCCCACCCTACTACAAAACATTCTCAGCACAGCAACCCCTTGGTCTGGTCACACACATGTACTGCTGTGGAAAACACCTCACTACCACTGCTTGAACACCCATGCCTGAGCTACTCAGAAAATACCATAGCCAGTGCAAGAGTGGTTTTCAGTCCCAATAACAGCAGGAGCCAGACGTAGCACCAGGAAAGGAGTCTGACAGACCCCCCCAGCCCCCACCACACAGGCAGATACATAAACTTACCTTTCACTCCTTCACTAACTGTTTTATCACCATAGCAACTATAATCCTAGGTCATGCAGCTAGAAAAAAAATAAAATACAGTGTAAATGAAGATACACACTATCGCCAAACACAGCCTCAGTGGCAGAATCTAATTTTCATTAGAGACATAACAGTGGTTTTGCATAATTATACATATATTAATGCCCAACATGTCCATCTTCAGCTAAAATTCATGAATTCAGTTCTAAATAAAAAGCATTGCTCATTACAGGTTATTTTTTTTTAAAGGAGAAAATATTTCTAAAAGCTCAAGACACACTTGCACAGCTTTTTGTTAATCCGAAGATTAACAGGGAAAGAAAAACATAAAGAGTAAGTCAGCTCTAAAGTAGAAACATGGTATAAAACATAACAAGAAACTTTGCTACTTCTACAGTATGAGGAGTGAGAGTGAGCAATAAAAAAATCAGCCAGATTCTGGAGCATACCTGGAATTGAGACCTAAAGGGAAGCATTTCACGGCTTTTCCCCTTGGCATTTGTGGTGAAAGCAACTCAGCAGCATTATACTGAGAAGCAACAAACTGCTGCAAGTGACTGAGCACAGGTTTGGCGGTACCAGAATTTACTACATAACTTGAAGTCAGTGCTTACATGAAGAGGTTTATTTACTCTGATGGCACAGATATGAGACTGCAGCACCAAAGGACAGCCCCAGCCAAAAAAGCCTTATAAAACAAAAAAAAACCATCTTCTCTGTCCTTCCTTTTTTATTTGCTCCTACCATCTTCATGTTCCTTCTTTACCCACTAAATGCAAATGACCTGAGCCTGGTACCCTATTCCCCTCTTCATTACCAAGTTTCCAGGTGGGCCTTGTCTGAGTGATGAGGAGCCTTTCCTGCTGGCCACACCTCACCTCCTCTGGCCTTACATATGGGACAATGCCTGGAGGGTGGTTATTGTCGCTTCAGGCAGCAGGGACCTGGATATGTAGTGGCTTTGGGATCTCACAGTGAGCTCTTGGGTTGCAAACAGCTTTAAGGATGTTTGCAAACCCCTGACCTGGTGCATGCTGGACTTGATATTAAAATAAATGTGGCTTCCTTAGGATGTGCCGCCTCTTTAATTGTATCAATATCTTAGCCAGGGAGTAAAGGGAAAAGCTACTACCTAGGTTTGTCTCCATGGAGTCTTATTTAATTCCTCATCTATGGACAAGGCAAGGTGGATTGTGACAAAAGGGAGAGGAGGATTGGTCCTGAGGGAAGGATTTGGAACTGGAGAAGGAGTGGAGGATGGAAAAAGAGAGAGATGGCAAAATGAATAGAAAGGAAGAAGAAGAGATGAAGAGAGGTCTGTTCTAACAACAATGGCAATCCCTACTGGCTGTCAATCTCCAGTTCCTCTCCTATCTGGTGCTGTCATTAGTACACAGCAGGATGAAAAGAGGCTGAGCACAAAGCTCAACCAGTAGGGGGTAGAAAACCTCCCGTTGCATCGTGTCTCTGGAGGAGGGAGAGGTAATTCACCACCTCTGTGCCTGAGCCCCTGGCCAGGGTGTTGCTCATCCTCTCCTCTGCAGCGGGGAGCCCTGGCTGACATAGACCTTCAGCAGGTGCACAGAGTCCAAATGTGTCGCCTTCACACCACTCCTTGAGTACCTCCTGCCCACATGCCTCAGCCCTGAAAGTCCACTTGTTCATGAGGAAAAGAGAAATAGCAGCTCACTTCTGGTGCTGATGGCTACAAACATATATATATATATATATATATATACACACATATGTATATATATATATACACATATGTGTATATATATATTTTTTTTTTTACCTCTGGCTCACTTTGTTCTCCCTTGTCAAGTGGTGGCCCAGACAAAAAAGTTGTTTTTTAGAAATGCCAGATAGGGCCTGATAGAGGGTCCTACTGTGCAGGAGCTGGGAGGAATATGGACAAAAAGCAAGCCAGCTCTTCCAGAACTGTGCTGTATAGCTGATCTGTGTACAGAAAGCAAAGCAGACCTGCCCAGACCATGCACACCAGCAAGGCGCAGGGTGTTGCATGGGTTGTTTGCCCAGGATTGCCCACTGCCTGAGAATGCGACCCAGTCTTCTGCCTGAACAGAGAGCAGTGGCGTTGCTAAAACCTCCAGAAAAACAGGGAGAGTCTTCATATGCCTCTGGGATAATATTTACTGGTGGTAACAGGACAGGTATTGAGATGTGGTGGCTCCACATGGAAGGAAAACCATTAGTCCTAGTGTTAGCTTTCCTAATCTGTAAAGAAGGTTCAAATCTTCTCTGAACTCGTAGAGGGAACAAAACCAGTTGCTCCTCTGATTTTTGTGTTCTCTGCAGTCACCGTTTCTGACTGCCACAAAAAGTGAGTGGAACACAAAAAAGGGGAAATTAGACATACTTCAGATGGAGGAATGGAGAGGCCCCAAGTAAGACAGATATGAAACGTGGCCATCAGCAGTAGAATTGCAGCAGGTGAGGTGAAACTACCCTGGCACAGACCTGTGTGGATCCCATGTCCCACATGCACTTGGGCACCTCATGCTGAAGTCTTCTTCTTCTGTCCCTTCACAAATGAGTGCCCAGAGCACCTATGTTGAAACAAGCTTGAGTTTGGGTCCACAGCCCCCTGTGGTCCACAGCCCTAGTGAGAGTAGTCAGAAAAGGAGTGTGAGTTTTTCTCCTGCCTTCCAGCACCTGTGATGTGGGATGGGGCTGTGAGGAGGCATGGGGCTCTTCCTGGGGGTGAGATGGGGGTGGGACCCTGAAGTGACTGCCGAGGTCCCGGAAGGGAGCATCCATCCGTACACCTGGAAGAGCATGTAGCCGAAGTGATGCTGAAAGCTGGGGGTGGGACTGGGGAAACTGGCTCAGCATAGACACTTGTCTCAGGCAAGGGGCATTAACATGGTGATGGTTTAAAAAAAGTGAGTCCTCACTCTGAGGGAGCCAAATGGCTCAGGGTGTGTAAGGACCTGCACTAACAGCCCCCATGTCAGACAGAAGGGACTTGTGACTGACCTCCCTTCACCATGTCACCCATGGAGGCAAATAAATGTGCTCAGTAGAGAAAGGGACAAAAGGAGGAGAGAGGTGTGTAGGAAGGAATTACGATGAACTCAAAGAGGAGCTGAAATTATGACTGACGAAGCTTGTCTCTGCCCCAGAAACGTCATCACCCCTCCCTCCCCCCACTTCCCTCCCACTGCCTCCTGCCGTTTTGGTATGGGCTGTCTCCCCCTTGGTGTTCCTTGTCCTGCAGACCCATCTACACCCAGACATCACTCGACAGGAGGCACAAGGCAGGGGAGCCCTTGTCCCCCTTTCTGCACTCCATCTCTTGTTGGGGGAGTCGCCCAAGTCACTTACTGGGTTCCTACGGTGGTGGGGCAGTGGCAGGGAGAGTTGTGGCTCTGCTGGGGACCCCAGCGGGATGGTCCCTTCCCTGCAAACATGGGCATTGAGCTGCACCGAGGGAAAGCAAAGCAGCAAGAATTGAAGTGACACAGCCCCTGTTCCCCTTTGGAGGGACATTTAAGCCTGCTGGAGAGGCAGAGGGGATCTGTGAGCATATCCAGAAGCACAAGCTTTATGATTTAGGCAAACAGTGTAAATGCTTAAGTACTTACACGCTAATGTCTTTCCTAGCGCTTTCACAAATGGACTCTCCTGCCCACCTGTGCAGAGCAGCCTCAGCTGCAGTCTCATAGCAGGGACCCATGTAATTACTTCCTTCTGCCTACAGGCACGCCTGGAAATTCTATCTGTGTGGTATGGCACCAGGTCCTCTCCCTCTGCCCTGCCTCCCCATCAGAGGGGACAGGCCAGTGATGCTCAGCCTGCTCTTAATCTGCTGGGGAACTCTGTGGTGCATGGCACCTTGGAGGGTGGTATGGAGGGGTAGGAACATGAAGCAGGGAGCAGGTGTTTTGTTTCAATATTTTGCTGAAGTTGTACAGCAATTTCTGATCCAGACAGAGAAGCAGAAGATGCAGCAAACCTGCAGTCCCCAGTCCAGTGCTGGGCTGGAGCCAATACAGTAGCATAGCGGAGTATGGGCTCTTCTGCCCCTCACAGGCCCAGATTTGCTCTCACGTGTTCCCACAGCAACAACGAAGCAATCGCATTCCTCCTTCTCTGCTGCGCACGCCGATTAAAATCACACTCGTCACAAGCGCCTTAACTTCAGCACCCAGCCCTTTAATTGCTGCAATGAAGGATATGAATGCAGGCGATTCTGAGGCCAGCAAAGCAGAAAATTAGCACTTAGCGTGAAAATGATACCACTGCATCATCACCCGGGCAGAGCAAAATACACAACCTGCCCGGCTGCCTCTTTCTCTCCCTACCTGCACTCTCAGACCCATAGGGTGCTGCAACAGCTTTCTGCATCCATGGGCCCTGCCCCGATGGGGCTGCCATCAGGGACCCCTGGCAGGCAGGACGGCTGTGAGCTGACATCTGCTTTCTGCCTCTGGACTTCTGATTAAGCAGATTTATACGCTCGCTTCTGAGATAATCCTCCTTCAAATGTCAAAAGTGCCACATTAGCCGCTGCATTGATTCCTGCAGTATTTACAGAGCAGAAAAATGCAGCAGCAGCGAGCATGAGACTGGAGGGAAGAAACACACGACCTTGGGGTGTCCCCCTGGGTGCATCATCCATGTCTCAAGTCGGGAGTCAGATCTTCATCTCCTCCAGACCCTAAACTAGCTTTCTCCATTATTAATGCACATTCCCTCAGGCCTTTTCACCTCTTTGTTACCTAGGCTGTATTTTTGCCTGGTTGGACACAAATAAACATTAAAATGCTGTGTCCACCCAACTGCAAAAGGAAAGGCTGTTTACCAGTCAGGATGGAGACAGCACTCCAAGCCCTAGTGGATCCCACCAAATCAGGGCACTGGAGTTAGCTGGGATGGAGGCGATGGCTCTGCTCCTGTGTTGGTCACCAAGCAGGAGTATGGACGAGCCATAGAGGGATCACTCTGGAACAGGATCCAGAGCCCCAGACTTGACTCCAGTCACAGAACCAGCAGCTGCACAGGCACTCCTGCTTTGTTGTGAGATTTTGGGCCATTCAACTGTGCCCACACCAGAGGTGACCAGGACTGAGAGCAAAATCCAAGTTACAGGTCAGACTTCAAACAGGCTCCAGGATTTTGGGGCATGGGGAGGGGCTCCCAGTTCCTGCTGGCTGTCAGAACTGCCTCAGTTTCATGTCCAAACCCAGGTAGGAGCAACGTTCAGGTGGATGATAAATAACCCTCCAAAATCCCGAGAAGCACAGGGGTGCGTCTGCCACACTTACCCACTCCAGTCAGGTCTCCGCATGCTGGTGGATTCTGCCACACAGAGAGCTGATGTTTCCCTGGCCTCCCTTGTGTGGGGTCCGTGCCCAAAAGGCAGAGTATTTTTTGGCACGAACTTGTGACCTCCCCGAGTTCCTGATGGAATCACTGATGCTGAGGGGGCCACCCAGCCTGTGCCACAGCTCAAGTCCAAGCCTGCAGATGGACTAGCGATTCACCAGTGCAAGGAGGGTCCTAGTGGTCCCCCACAGTGCAAGTACGTGCACATACACAAGCAGCGGCTCCAATGGCCCCAGGTCCCTGCAACCCTGACCATGCAGTCTGCTACAGCTCCCCACCAGCCCTGCTGCTCCTGTTTTCCTGCCCCACAGATGCCATCCCCACAAGCAGCAGCCATGGGCATGCCGTGATGTCTGACACAGGTTGCAGCTGTGAGCAGAGACCTCTGCAATTCATTGCAGACAGTGATGGAAGCACTGCCCGGGCACTGCCTGATCAGTGCTACAGGGACTACTGGTGAGCATCGTCCTGCGTCAGCAGTTTGGGCTGTTTATTGCTTTAATATACACTTGAAAAACAAAGACCAGTGGGAGATCTGGTTATAAAACAGAGCCACCCTGAAACAACTACATGCCTACGCCCACAGACACACACACGCACACAAAGCAGCAGTGACTACAGAAGCATAAGAATAAATATTGAGCAGACACCAAGGGATTTTCAGAGTAGTCTCTCTGTTTTTAGGGTTTTTTTATTCAATGCCATGTTGTTTGTTGTTGCTTTTTTTTTTTTTTTGTCTTTCTGATTTATTTCCTGGGCCTGGGCTTACTATAACAGCAGAAAGTAATCAGTAGCCAATGATGATTAACAGCCTCTCACATGTTATTAACTCTACATTCAATGAAAGGTCATTTTTAAAGACTGTGGCAAGAAATACAAATGTATGGGGAAGTTGCGGTTGTATGTATGTAGAGGGAATATACACACAAAAGCAGATCTTCTATCCACGCCACCCCATTCACATTGCACTCAACTCTTTCCTAGAAATATCTATTATTATCTAGAATGTGTGTAGTATTTCTGTGTGTAGATCGTATCTTGAAAAAACCCTTCATCTGGCTCAGATAAGGAGGTGGGAGAAGTGCGTAAATGGGAACATAAATTAACTGTGTGAAGTTGCAACTGAAAGGAAAAATGGGGTCATCTGCGTCTGTTGTTATCATTCCAGCGATTATTAGATGCAGCTAAAGGTGACAGTGGTAGTTTTAGAGGAAAGCTCACCTGGTACTTCAGGTCCAAAGCTGTGATAGCATAAAAGCAAAGCTTATATGAAGGACTTGCAGGATAATAAAAATGCCTGCCTGTGTGTGGACCATGTAACTTGGGTTATTGCATGATGCTTCTCCTGTGTGTGGGTGGGTAGCTCTCTCCTAAGAAGGCACTTCACTTTGCAATTTAAGAGCAAAAGCTTGGATTAAAGATGTTTCACTGAAAAAATATTTTCTCTTTGGATTGTCATCCACATGGCCTGTGATATCGGTCATGGTTTGTTTTGAAGCAGCATCTTAGCCCATATGGGTGTTTCTGACCAAAGGCAGGGCAGCCACCCTGCCTGCTTGTGCTGGGTGGTTGCCAGCCCCCTTTTAGGAGATGCTCTGCCAGGCTCTGTGAAGGGATGGTGCTATTCCCTTAGCAGCAGTCCTAAGAAAGGTAAGAAAACAAAGACAGTGGTGGCAGCAGGGCAGTGACAGTCATCGAATCCCACTGCACCATGCTCAGCACAAACTGGTAACTTACAGTGCAGAAATTTCAGCCAGGATGAAAAAACTGGAGGAAAGGGAGGGGAAGAGCTGTGGGAGGAGCTGCCGTAGTTTTGCACAGCGCACCCACCCTGCCCTGGCAACGTGAAACAACAAAAAAACCCAAGCCACAGCTTCTTTCAAAGTTTTCGAAAATAATACAGACAACTAAAACAGCATTAACCAGAGAAGCTATAGTGCTCTCGTCTCCAAGAAAACGTCCTTGGAACAACAGTGCCTCTCCCACTCCATCATTCTGCTCCATGGACCATGAGACAAAGAGAGAGCTGTATCTGCCGACTTCGGTGACTACAGACAAAACGAAGGAAAAATATCTGTATTCCTCTGTGCCCAGCAGCACTGCGCAGCAAAGGAGGAGCATGAGCGGGCGCCTGCTGTGGCTTACATGGCAACAGCCCAACTGCTAATGGGAGGGATGTGGTGAGGTGCCGAGTCCTCCCTGCTCCTACTAATGTCACGAACGTGAAAGATGCTCAGCAGCTCTGCTGATATGCAAAGCGATGCTGAGGACATACCCAGCCACAAGGTCCATCTGTGCAATCCCATCGCCAGCATAAAGGGAAGGGAAGAGCCCTTATTACTGTGACGGCTGTTGGAGCAAAAGCAGAGGCACGCTGCAAATCAGAGGCTGGGATGCCAGTTTTGGTGGGGGTGAGACCTCTCTACTTGTAAATTGAGCACATCTGCTCTAGAAGTGGCCAGGAGGCATAAATATTGAATATCACATTGCCAGCTCCTGCTCAAGGTGTGACAGGATCTTAGCACAAATCAGCAGGGGGCTTGGAAATGTGCAGGAGAAGGAAAAAGTGCTAAAGAAGAAACATATATGTCTAAATGAAATGGAAGAAATGGATGATAATTCAAAGACACTGAAATGCTGCGTTCCTACGGGAAGCCAGTCTGTAGCAAGGAACAAAAAACGACATGGAAAAAAATGAGAAAGCAGATGTTATAAAATAAAGAATTTGTGACGACAAGGGAAGGGAATATTTGGGAAGCCAGATCACATGCAGATAAACTGAATTAGGTTACATACATCCAGGGGCCTGACTTTGCAAAGTACCAGGCACTTCCTACAAAGTACACTATATGTTTTGCACAGTTAGTCAGAAACTCAACAGAGTTTTATTTTCCTCCTCTCTGTGAAATTCTTGTGATGAGAAAAAGCAAACCAAAGCCACTTACCTCCAGGTCTTCCAGGACAAATTCTGAGTTTTTAGACACGTTGGCTAAAATCAAATCTCTGCTCCTGAGCTGCTGCTACAAAGCCTTTTGCTTTCGTTGCACAACAGCTGTGCAGGGCACATGTCCTGCAGTGCTTTGAGGCCACCTCGCTGCCTGGGGACCCATCTCCAGTGCTCTAGGGGTGGTCAAGGGGCCTGGTGTCTCGAGGAGACAGTCACCGGCTGCCACCCAGGGCACACCACCTCTCTGTTGCCTTGTGTGGGCATTTCAGTGACAAGGGAGACATTTGGGCAGGAATCGTTTTGTTCTCAGCCAAGAGGAAAAGTAGAAAATTCCTTGAAGACACCTAAGGCTTCTGCTCGAAGTTTATTTTGTCTGAAAAGTTATTTCCTGCTCAATGACACGTTCAGTTTCCACCCCCCATCCTCCAGGTCTGCTCAGCTTGCATTAATTTCACAGAAAGCTGGTGGTGGTCAGTCCTTCACAGGACCTAATCTCATAAAAACAAACAAACAGAAAACCCAGAATCCCAAATGAAAAACACTGACTTAACATGAAAGAAAACAGTGGTCAAGCTGGCAATTGCTTTCCATATATCTAATTTCATAAGGAAACTTTTGGTAGCAGTAAGGAAAACAGATGAAGAGAAGCCACAAGAAGTAGTAAATCTAGCCGTAGACTTTGTTCATTTGGCAGTGCCGAGACAGGGTCTCTGGGCTCAGGAGAAATATCAAATACGGGTATGTTTTTCATGAGTGAGGATTTTGTGTGCAAGAGAAGGTAGAAAGCACTCGGGACAGGCTCTGCTCTGCAGCTGCAGTAAACCACATCGGGTGGGCCTGGAGGCCAAGGTGAGAGGTGAAGATGTACGGGGAGGGCTTGAAAAGAAAAAAAGACACCAACTAAAAAAAGAAGTTGAAAAGAGTTGGAGGAACCAGCTGGCAAGCCAAGATCATCATATAATCACAGAGTAGGTTGGAAGGGACCTTCAAAGGTCATCCAGTCCAACCCCCTGCAATGAGCAGGGACATCTTCAACTAGATCAGGTTGCTCCGAGCCCCGTCCAGCCTGGCCTTGAATGTCTCCAGGGATGGGGCATCTACCACCTCTCTGGACAACCTGTGCCAGTGTTTTACCACCCTCATGGTAAAAAATTTATTTTTCATGTCTAACCTGATTTTCCCCTCCTTTAGTTTAAAACCATTACCCCTTGTCCTATTCTAACAGGGCCTGCTAAAAAGTCTGTCCCCATCTTTCTTATAGGCCCCTTTTAAGTACTGAAAGGCCACGATAGTGTCCCCGGGCCGCAATAATGTCTCCAAGATGAAAAGAGCTCAGTACACCTAGCTTGGTGGAGCAGCGGCTGGAGCAAGACACAGTAGCAGTGTGTGAGTACATGGAGGATCTCAGCATCGAGCAGGGAGAGGGACCGGTTTCGGTGGGAGACGCGGGGGAGAGCCGGGCACAAGGGTCATGTGGCAGTGCAACATAATAGAGCAATCTCGGGTTGATGATGGCAAAGAGCCTCCTGGCAGGAGCTGCCTGCGATATAGTACCCCGTGGGAAGTGGGGAGTATGGGAGGCTGAAAAGATGCCTGGGCAAATCCTGGCTGCCCTCAGGTGTTGTCTGGGAGGTGGGTGGGTGATGACAGAGGTTCTTCTGGGTGCCAACAGACCAGTGTAGCTGGGAAAGGCAGCTCTTGCCAGGAGAAACCACAGAGCCTGGCCCACCACAGAAATCCCCAGCAAAAACATGAGGTGTTTGCTGGGCTTTAGTATTCTGCTTCCTTTTTGGGAAGGATGGATGTTTCCTCCTTCTTCTTTAAACAGTTAGTAAATAATTAAAAGAGAGAGACAAAATATTCTCTAAAGATAACCCAGTCTTCTGTTACCATGGCAACCTCCTTCCTAAGCCAGAAGCCTTTTGCTCGAGTCACACAGCGGAGGGCGAAAGTCCTTTTGCAGTGAGGCAGGAGCGGTGGCATGACCCTGCTGGGAGGAGAAGGGGAGACCTTTTGCAGAGCAAAAGGACTAACACGAACCCCAAATCACAACAGAAACAAAGGTTTTCCTTGCAAGTCAGCTCCAGGGACAAAAAAAGAAGAAGCTGAGACAACATCCATCCCAGGGGTTCTAAGTCACCCCATGAGGTCACCACTGCCATCTTTCCCAGCATCTTTTGACAATTCTCCCCTCTCAACTGTCCTAAGTGTAGGCCATACTTCTATCATGACAGAATATTGGGCTAGTCTCTAGCACTTGCACTGGTATCTGACCTTTCGCCCTTCCCTCAGCCAAAAAGTTTCACAGCCCACATGACTGCCAGGATGAGGAGAGCTCGGAGTCCCACCTCCAAGTCCACTTATGGCCACCTTCCAGGAAACACCTTGTGCATCAAATTGTCTGGGATTTGGACAGGTTTTAATGGTTTGGGTTTTTTGGTAAGCCCTACCTCTGCCTTCAAAGTAGCTCTAGGTTTGAGTCTAAGCCTTGTACAGCCCAAATTTGTTGTTCAGCCTTTTGGGGACTGACTGCCCTCCTTCCCTGAGGATGTGAAACCATGTGTCACGTCTCTCCTCTCTGGCCACAGGAGTGCAGGCAGGGACAACTCACCCAAAGAACAAATAGTGCAAAAAAAAAAAATAAAACATTTGCAGACCCTTATTATTGCTTTAATAAATTTGGATTAACATCCTTTCTGCAAGGACAGGGACCTGGGCTCTTCTGCCCTCTTCCTGCAGGCCTTACCTCCCTGCAGTCAGCATGCATGCCTGCAACAGAGCAAACATTCCTTCCAGCAAATAAATCAAGTCCGTGCAGTAATTATCCTTTTCCTGGCTGTTGGTCCCTTTTGACGCGCTTGTTGTTTACAGCCCTGGCTCATAAGATGCAGCAGCTGCTTAAAAATCACACAGGTCAAAATAAAATTGGAACACATGTTTTGTAATGCCCACTTCACAAGACTTCAAATGCCAGCTGGATGAACACTGGGAGGGCTGCAGGGACCCTCTTATCTGATAGAAAAATGGAACAGGAATCCCCAAGGGAGCCCTGCTCCTTGTCTGAGCAGTGCATCAGCCTCCAGACTCCTCTGTCTCTGCTGGGCTTCTATCTTCTCTGCACTGCCCTGTGTTCTCTGACACACCTTGGTGGGGCTTTCCTGGGGCAGTAGGTGACATCCCAAATTCTTTGTGCCCCTGGCTGGCTGGCCGGTCTTCCTACCCAGCTGCAAACCTGGGAAGGGTATGAAACCTTGGCACTGCTGCAGGAGGAGGTCCAGGAAGCAGACACGTGCAGTCACACTGCTGGAAAGGTGACAGGCGATGCAGCCTCTTGACGCCTTGCTGCAACCATGCTGGAAGAGGATCACATCTGCCATGTCAAATCCTGTATCCTGAGGCAAGTCATGGTTTGAGGAGTCGGTCTGCCCTCACCCTCCCGGGGTGAACGCACAACCCCCTGCAAGGCAGGGGCAAGGAGAGCTGCAGTTTTTCTCCCTCTCCCCCATCCCTCCAGCTGGTAAGCCAGTTAGCCCAGACACAAAGCACATAAACACCCTTACATTTCTGTGCACACACACACGTGTATTCCCTGCTCTCCATGTTGCAACTGAGCAGGACTCTGGTCCCAGCTACACTGATACAAATCAGGAAAATGCCAGAGGATGAAGGTGATGCTGGAGGCAGAGGCACCACCGAGCCAAGGATGCTCTTGTAGAGTCTTCCCACCAGGATTTGGAGTAGGGTTAGCCCTCAGCCAGGGGGCCACTGTGTTTTGTGTTGTTGAAGCCCCCTTTGCTTTTATTTGACTCTTTAAAAATTCTAGGTTTTGTCTTCATTTAAGATATATAGCTATAGATACAAAAATAACAGATAGGTTTCTCTACAGATGATTTTTGCACCTTTGGGCTTCTAAAATAAAGTATCACATTTACTGCAAATGAAAGGGAGAAAAGTTCAATTTCCTCTCCTTTTTTTACCTCCCCCCTACCCTTTTCCACCTGCCTCTCCCACTGTAAATTTCCCTGTGTCTTGTAATTTTTTTTTTTCCCTTAGCAGTTTGCTCTCTTTGGAAAATGAACAATATAAAGACAACAAAACAACAAAAATACGCCATGTAGCCTCTATCCCCTCCTCCCATGAGCATGCCCACTGTGTTCACACATTCTTTTCAAAGCAAAGCTTTTCACCTCAAAACGTTTCCCATGCTCCATGGCTATTTGCTTTTCCCTGCTGCTGGGGCCAGATTTTCACCTGCTGTAAATCAGCATGAATCCACCTCAAGCCAGAGCTCCGCTGTTTTACACCAACAGAAGTGCACAATCGCATTTTGCCAATTTATGCTCGACCTGAAGGTCTGGTCCGCAATTTTTAATGTTTGAAATGGAAGCATAAACAATAAGGAAGTTCCCAGAAACAGGCAAGGCAAACCCCAGATGATTTTCCCTTGCTGCTCACCCTGCTTCCCTTCTCTTTGCCCCCACCCTCCTTGTTTGGCGTAGCACCTCCTTCAGCCCCCATTTGCTTGTTCCGCTTTAGCACTTTCTGAAATTCATAATCTCTTGGTAAAAAAAATAAATAAATCGATCTCTCTCTGTATGTATATGTATATAACTAAACAGCTGCCACGCAGCAGTCACCTGGCTGGAGGGTCCTGTCCCTGCCAGCCCCACGGCCTTTTCTTGTCACTATAGTCTCTGCGGTGATGGTCCAGGTCGTGCCCTCAGGCAGGACTGTTCCTGTATTGCTTGCACTCTCCCATGCCTCTGAGGTACGGTACCAGAGTATTTATTCTATATATATATATTTATGTATATATATATATATATATATTTATAAATTTTTGTTTGCCTCGTTCTTTTTCTTGCAAATCCTTTGGAATTGCTGCTGTGGAGAAGCTAGTGAAACACGCTCCCCGTGCCAGTGGCATTATGCTCCCTCCCTGCACCCTATGGACCCTCATCTGTTCCTCTTGGTGACTCCATCACCCAGCTCCAGCTTGGATGGGAGCGGGGAGCCGTGGTCCCCTGTCCCCAGTCTGCCAGGGCTGTCCGGTTCCTCTCCTTCCCTGGGTAAGCGGGTGTCCTTGCAGAAGTCCGTCACCCACGAAGGCATGGAGAGGAAGCCCCGGGGATCAACGGTGTAGAAGGGCTTGGTGTGGTGGGCGGTGGGGCGGCGCGGTGAGGGGCTGGCATGGAGGCTGCTGGTGCTGCTGCACTTCTTCACCAGCGTCAGCCCTGGTGGTGGGGGCGAGAAAAGGGAGGTCAGCGAGAGGCTGCTGAGGGTCTCCGAGGGCTCGCTGTTGTTGCCGCCCCCCCGCAGGCTGCTGCCCACCCCTTCCTCATCCGAGGGGTCCATGGAGTCGTGGTGGGTGCAGCCGGGGCTGGTGCTCCCGCCGCTGCTGTGGCTGCGCTGGTGCCGACGGATGCTCTGCAGGCTGAAGAGCCCCCGGCCCCGCAGGCTCCGGCAGCGGGAGGCAGGTGAGAGGGGGGCTGCCAGGGGTCTTTGGGTGCCAGCAGCTGGCACAGGGCACAGAGCCACCGGGAGGTCCAGGGTGCACTGGGGAGAGTCACTGAGGTTCAGGCTGTCCTCCAGCGTGGTCTGCAGGCTGCCTGCCGAGCTGCTGCTCCGGCTGTCCAGCGAGGTATCGCTCTCAGGGGCCTGGGAAGCAGGAATGTGAAAACACAGTTCTCAGGAAAGAGGTGGGCAGGGAGCAACAGACTTTGCCCTTTTATTTATTTATTTATTTATTAAATATTTTATTACTTTGGGGTGTGCAAATAAACCACAATTACAGAAAAAGGGGGAAAACTCAAATTTTTCCCTCGCTCTGCTGAGGGCGGTGCAGCTATAAACTGTCAAGCAATGCTACAAAGCACCAGCCATGAAGCTTGCTCCCTTCTGGGAGAGGTGGAAAGGTTTCAATATTTTGAGCTCTGATTTCATTCTGCTCCACAATGAGTCTTCCCCTCCCACATGAGATGCTCCACCAAAAGGAAGGGGAGCTGGTCTGTAAGCTCTGCAGCCCCTGCCGCCAGGCTGTTCCTGCCCACTGGGCTCCAGGAGGCAGCAGAGCTGAGATTGCCTGTGGGTCCCCACTCTTGGCTTCCCTGTGAACCTGGCACACAGGCTGCGGACACATCAAAACCATCAGCTGGCCAGAAATCAAGGGACTTCTGTACTTAGACCTCAGGCTCTGTACACAGACCTCCTCTAACTGAAAAAAAAGCAATGTTTCCAGAGAGAAAAGAGGCCTCATAGTCCTTCTGACCAGGACTCATTGCAATGACAGTATTTAGGGTAGAAAAGTGGAGTCCCCTTCCAGCAGGAATGGGAAACAGCTTTAATTTCCTTGTATCAAGGCTCATTAATTTAAGTTGCATTTCCTAGGAAACTGGTCTGCACTGAGATCATCACTGGGACACAGCCCTGGGAATGATGCATGTAGGACTGGAAGCAGTCTCCTGAACCTTAGCTATTCAGTACAAGCTCCATCACATAATCAGAAGTTTACCGATTTCTCCTCTACAACAGCTCCGTACTTTTACCCCAGTGGTATGCCAGCTCCAGAGCTCTTCCTCTTCATGTCTAAGCTTATACCAGAAGTTTCAACACCGTAACAACTCAGCGGCCTCAGCTAGAGGCTAAATTTCTCCCTGGTGAATTTATACACATTTGTATCTTGCCCAGAGTGTCTGTCACATAGAACTAGATAACATGATTTTATTTTTGTTTTTTAGTTTGTCTGGAATAGAGTGTTCCTGTACTCCTCAAACAGGAATTGTTTGTGGAGTATCTTCTAAGAACAACAACAAGGATCCCTATTGGACTTTCATCTCTGCCTCCTCTGCTCTTCAGAGACACTTGATCTCCCCTCAACACTTTTGTTCTACTCTTTCATTAGTGAGAAACAGCTGCCTTTTCAGAAAGAGACAGCACCTTCCTGGGATGTAAGAGCTAAGTGGGCAGGAGAAAATGGCGAACTCAGGGACGTGGTGTGTGGATGTGCCAGGAAGGGCTGTGGAGGAGGTGGGTGAGGAGAAGCCTGTTACAACCAAGCAGGTGCGTGATCCAGAGTCGTGGCACTAAGAAGAGCCGAGGCGGCTGTGCGGCTGCTGTCTCCCTGGCTCACACTGTGGCTGCTGTGCATGCACGTGTCTGCAGGGGCCCGGGCATGAGCTAAAAGGTGATGTGATTTTGTCTTCATGTGGGGCTAGCTGCAGCAGAATAATATTTGATTTCATGGAGTGAGAGTGATACAACACCCCTTTGCTCTCTCCTCCCCATCCCTCCTGCACTCTGCAGTCCACTGCGCTCCTCCCTGACCACAAGTGGATCTCTCCTTCCTCTGCCCTCCCACCTGCTCAGCTCCCTCTGGGTGTGACGTGCAGGATCAGGCTTTCCTCACAGAAGGAAGCGGAGGTCCTCACCTGATGAAGAAGTGAACAGTTCACACTCGGCGATCTCAGTGATGCCCATGAGCCTTGCAGAGAGATCTTAGGAAGGTTGCGTGGACATGAGACTTTCTCAGGCCCTGTCTGGGTGGCAGAGATGGCTGGGTGGAAAAATTCTGCTGGTACAGGTAACAGAGGGCAAGATGCACCTGGAGAGAAGGGGCTGGGAAGGACTGACAAAGCACCAAAAGAAATGGGGAGGAGAAGAGAAACAGAAAAAAAAAATTGAAGAGTCCTCCAATCTGATTTGGTGCCTTTGCTGCTGTTACACCAAGGGTCCTGCAAGTCCAGTGTATGGAGGATATTTAGTAACATGCACTCCTGATCAAGAAGCCTCAGCCTTGTGTTCACACCGTGGGTCTCACTCTCTACACAAGGACCGAAACCTGCAACAGACTTGGAAGATCTGACACAGCTCAGAGCCACAAAGCAACAGCCCAGCTTGCCTCTCCCGTTGCTGCTCTCACAGAGGAATGCTGAGCTGTTCAATTCATGTATCACCATCAGAGGACTTCCATCCCAGATCTTGCAATGCACAGGGTGAAGGGAGATTAAAAAAATTGCGGTGTGGGAAACCTGGGGACCACGGGAGGACAGGGTGTGCTCAAGAGTAGAACTGCAGCACTTCCACAAAGGGCAGACATGTATTACCTGTTCCTTGAACCTGCACCTGAGGAGCTTGGTCGGGGGCAGCAACGCTTAACCGTGCTGTGTGGGCACAGGTCATCCACCTGGCATGGCAGGGGAGTCTGTCCCCACACATGTCTGACTGTGGGTGGGTAAACTGCTGTAAATGGGAATCATCTCTTTCACAACACTTCACATAGGCAAGTCTGAAGGAAGATATAAGCAAAAGAAGGAACTGCTTCTCATCCCATTCTTGAAGACTGACAAACTGAAAGCGAATTCTTGGGGAGTGTAACCCCACATCACATTAACTCCATTCCTGGCAGGGGGCAGGCAGGAGAAAGGCAGATGAGCTGAACCAACCCACACTTTCAGCAGATCTAGATGATGATGAGAGCGACACTTACCTTTGGTACTTTCATGTTTTAGCCAAGATTGGACGGAGTTGAAAGGAGTTTTCTCCATTTCACACAGGTAACTGTCTGGGTTTCTTGAGTCATCCTCACTGGATACTGGGAGCAGGCATTCCCCTAGATCACCTACTGCATTGGAGTCAGGGCTGTCCTGATGATCCTGCTGGAAAAAAATAAGTGAGGACAAAACCTTGTGAGATTTAATGACAGATGACAGAGAAGACTTGTCAAAGCCTCAAGAAGGGCTCATTCTGAAGATACCTTCATGCTAGCTAAGAGATGCTCAGGTTTCCAGCCAAAATCCCCTAAATTTAGGTTCATTCAGAGGAAGTTACTGACAATAGTGAAGAGAACTTTCAAAAACATACATCCCTTTTTCCTCCTCAAATCCTTCTTCATGATATGTCTCTACAAAGCAGCTCTTGAAAAGTGACCAGAATTTATATTCCTCAGCAGGTCTGATGAATTCTGGATGAATACAGAGCACTTCAAACCAGTAGGGGCAGAAATACAGTGCACAGTCCAACATGCCCATGACCACCTGGGGCTAACCTTGATCTCCTTAGGACTCAGCTGAGAAGTGCTGCGATTGTCTAACTCATCTCCCAGAAGTATGGAAGAGGACTTGTCTGAGTTGAGGGATAATGCTTCCATTTCAGCCAGCTGGACCTGCAGGAAGGGAAATAAGCTGTCACAGGTCATACTTGGCATCTACGTTTCAAGCAATCACACAGTATATGATGGATAAAGTAAGAGCCTGTAGACCCAAGATCAATTTTAGGTTATATTCCTTGGATACATCAGGTACTGCCTAACCCAGACCTGGGCTGGACAGGAGAATCCACTTTTAATGAAGGTTGAACATATGATCTACAAGCAGCCCACCGTCAGTCCATGCTCCTCTAGTGCCAGAATTTGAGGAAGGAGTCCTGAATCTGTCCCAGCAATACAGCTAGCACAAGCCCCTGCAAGTAAAGCCAAGCAGGGAGAGGGCTCCCTCAGGCCAGTGACAAGGCACTCTGTCCTGCTGAGGGATGAGGAGTGGACCCCTTTTTCTGAAGGCTCCATGGGCAGCCCTGCTTAAACATCAAGATGCTTTCATTCCAGGGATAGTCATGCCTCTTGCAGTGCATGCCAGTATCATGCTTTTCATATTCTCTTACCTTCAATCACTGAAACCCTGTTTCCCTTCAGCTTTCCTGTGCCTTCCCTTTCCTCTCACCTCTAACCCACCCAAGATCCCAGCTAACACTATCTCTCACCCTGTTCTCCATCCCTAAACTTACCCCTCCCACCCACTCATACTTGTGCTCTCCTGCTTGCTGAAGTGATGCCTGTCCACTGCATCTTTCTCATCCTTGAGCCTCAGCTCCACTCCAGCCCCATGCCTGACCTTGCTTCATCTTTCAGTCTGTTTCATTTTTGGCCTCTCTCCCATCCTCTTTCCTCCAAGCTTTTGATTCCCCTCTGCATGACATCTCTTTCCCACAATGCCTGAAAAACATCTGCTTTTTCTAGTAGCCTAAACAGCTGCTCTGTCCCTCCTGTGCTTGGCTTTCCATCACCAGTCTCTAGAGTCCCACCAGTTCCTGACTCAAGAGCTATATTCTGGGTTGTCTCAGTCAGGACAGCTTGCTTCCTGGCCATTTATTTTGTCCTTCCCTGTGTTTGTGTTTGCAGGAGGCAGGTACAGCTTTTGAGCTATTAATATAAGAGCAGGTAGAACATTTTGAGAGATGACTCCTTCGAGCTGGGAGTTTGGTGGCTTGTGCCAGTGCCAGAGGCTGGAAGAGGTCTCCATCTGAGGGACAATGCACTTTGAACAAACAGGATGGAAAACCAGAGGGCACAAATGACATCCTTATTTGGGATATTATTCTGACACAGGGACACAGTGCTGTTCAACCATGAAAAAAGCCCAAAACCAACAACTGCTAGTCAGAGCACGGACGGCCCAGAGAGCCCACAATTAAGTTCTGTCAAGTACGCTACACAGCCACCAGTCAGCAACTACCTGTGTAGAGAAACAGTCTTCATTCGGTCCCACTTAACATGCATACTCATCTGTTACTCGCCTAAGTGCTTGTTACACCAGAACAGATTTACAGCTGTGCTTGCAGAGACGTGAGCGTGAAACGTGATAACATCTGCGACTACCTTCTCCGTCCATAAAAAAAGGGCTTCAACACAAGCCAGAATAGTCTGTTCTTCACTGAACTGCTCACTCACAAATTCTGACCACCCTGGGATCTACACAAAAAATACAGATCAACAAAGTCATGAACAGATCAACTTCACGAGTGGCAAGATGGTTCACTGCTGCTCACTGGCAAGCTCCTGCCACTGGCTAAACACACTATCAGCCACCAAAACGCAGATGTCTGTCAAGCACCCCAGGAGTGAAAGGAAAGAGATGACAAGAGAAGAGGTTAGAGTATGAAAAAAATATGGTTTGTTCTTATAGCTTCCCTTACTACAGAATATTTAAAAATCTTCCCACTAAAGTTGAGGAATAGAAAAAAAAAATGGCAGTGAAGGGAGAAGGGGCTGTCCACTAAGAGCACCATCCATGAAAACTGCATCAACCTGAGACACTGAACCACACGCACGTAGAATATATCTAGCTGCAGAAAAACGTATCTTCAAAAACAGACCTGTGATTACAAAAATCCTTAATTGTACAAATAATTTGTTTAAAAATAAGAGGCCAACAGCCTAACTAGGAAAGACGCTGAGCACTTCTACTCAATGCAACAAAAAGCTTAATTAATTAATTAGTTAATGACTTTGAGCATATGTTTAAGTGTTTTATCTGTCCACTGTACTCAGCACCTTGACAGATTAAACTACAAATGAAATGCGAATGAACGTTATTGGCTAATATGTGATTTTTTTGTCAGAAGGGCTGAGTTAAGGGTGATTCACCAGGCAGCAAGCACACTATTTTGTTCAAAAGCAGATGTATTGAATAGGACTAGATTAAAAAAAAAAAAAAACAAACAACAAACTGATTTGCCTATATAACTTGCTGTCATTTGGTTCTCAGATAGCACAATTCTGTCTGTGTGTACAATGCACATTCAGATATGTTGATATACAAGAGTACACTCTAATTTAATGACAATGTGCATTGCTGGTGCTACTGCTGGGACAAGCTGTGACTGCATGTAGTGATTTCCTGTTGGACTTTCCTCAGTGTTTTGTATACTATGAAATATGGATATGAATCAACCATGACTTAAAATCCTGACTGTAGTTTTGATTTATATGATCAGAAATAAAATACCAACATTTTACTGCTGAAGTTATTCTTGCAGATATAATTTCTTTTCAATTCCACATTTCAAATGTATTGAAATATCAATTTTGAAAAATAACGTATGGCTCTATAACAGCCATCAGGAAATATGATCTAAGAATAATTCTTCGGCTGTGATTATTCTGTTAAACTCTTTGCTGCGGGTTGCAATTGAAGATTTTGCTGCCTAGTTACCTTGCTGGGAAGGTAAGAAAATCTGTTGGTCTTGTCTTCATTCCTAGGCAGGATACTGAAGGCTACCTGGAAAGTTTTCAGATGCAGCAAACTAGCTGCAAATGACTTTATTTTGGGGTAATCATTCTGGAATGCCTTAGAAGATCTGATTTTCTGAGAAGGGTGAGCACCAACTGCTGAATATAAAGACTTAAGTAAAGCAGTGGAAACTGCGGTTAATTGAAAACTAGTTATTTTCTGCATTAATGCAACATCCATTTGTGAAGTGTTGCAACGCTGATAAACTACAGCAATGTTTGCATTGTGATACTTTCAAAGGGAAGCTATGCGGACAAGCAGATAACTAAAAGGCTTGAAAAAATTACAGCATCAGAACTAGGCATCCAAAGCCAAACAAAATATTGTTTTCTTCTAACATGGATAGAGTAACCTGCCAATGAGAGCTCTCTTTCCAAGCTTCCTGGTTTCTTCATAAGCAATAGCAACATTTCAAGAAAATGAAGATTGCCACTGCTGCACTGATTTACTGTCAGATGAGCCACGCTACTGTCACAAGTCTGACCATAATCATAGCACTTATATACAATAAAATTATTTCAGAAACAAAATTAATTCTCCTACTCACCTAACTTCTCCCAGACTACTTTGCTCCTGAAGTTTTGCAAGCTGAAAAGACTAATTGCTTAGGAAGTAGTTTTCCAAAGCATCTGCTAACTTCTGAAGCACAAATCTAAGCCATTTGGTGTCCCGCTCTTAGCAACAACCCATTTGTCAGCTAACAGGTTCTACAGCAGAAAAGAGACTCTCAAACTTTCTCAGTGGACCCATTTTTATTTAGTTTTTGCTCAAACTAATTAACTGTTTTCACCACAAACCAATCCTTGCTCACAGATGGTGACTCTATTCAACAAGGCATTTAAGCATGTGCTTAATTGACTGACCTCAACAGGGAATTAGCAAGCACATACTTAAAATGAAGACGAAACACATGCTTATATCTCCCACTGAATTGCCCCTGAATGCTGTCATTGGGGTGAGATACTTTCAGTCCTCTGTACAACATAAGCTTGAACCTCTGCTTTTCTTGCAGAATTGAACACAACAAGAGCTGCCAGGATGCCTTCACAGTCATTTCTATAAAGCTCATTCAGGCCGTCCTGATCTATGGGCTGGCACATCTCACCTTTCCACCACCTCAGACATTCCCCCGTGGCTAAGGAGGGCAGGCCTGTACTAGAGCCAGCATCAGCAATTCGTGACAGATGACAAACACAGGTCAACAAGCTCTCTGTCTACACAATCTACAGCCAGGAGCACACATCGGATGACCTGCGGGCATGTGGGTGTAGGTGTGTGGGTCTTGGGGGGAGAGTTCCCTCACGCATCCTCGTACGCAGGTTACCTCTTGCTTGTCATGGTTACACTTCTCGCACATGGCCGGCGAGGAGTAATGATGGAAGACGGAGCCCGATAGGTTATCGATGATCATTAACTCCCCGTCGAAGGAGTCCTTAATAATTAAAGAGACACTGTCCAGCCATAAGTTCTCCTAGGGGACAAGAAAGGGGGGAGGATGGGAGAGATCATTTTAAGAATGCTGAGTTTTTTGCTTCAAAGTTTCATGTGAATTTGGGGCTGGGTTCTCCACCCTGACTCATCTGGAGCAGCACCTTGTTCTGCGGGTACCTGCACAGGGTCACTGGGGGAGCATTTGCTCCTTAGGGTGTGTAAAGGTGCCAGATATCAATGCAAAAAAAAAAAAAAATAAAAAGGAAGGAGGAATTGTCTTTACTCACTATCAGTGTACCACAGCGCTACTCACACCTCCCTTACAGCTCTGCTGGAGCGCCTCACTCTTGATCTGCCATTTCCCCTGCTCTCTTCTCCTGAGCTTCCTATCAGATTTGCTCCTAACAAACCTTTAGCTGATCTGCTCCATTTCTCCTCTGCTGGCCCCCAGGTTCCTACACCATGATGACAATGAACAGAACCCACTGCTGCACAGCCTTGTCCCCAAAATGATGCTATCAACTGAAAAAGCCTCCTGCTGAACGCAAATCTCTCACCCTAAGGTGGAGGCATCTATCTGCTACTGCTGAACCCTCAGTCATCTAGGCTGCCCAGCTTCTCCCCACAGCTACTTGCTGCAGTCTGGTTGGTAAGCTCAAAGGTGTACTTACCTGTGCTGGAGAGTAACATCTCATGCATAGGCGTCCTTCAGGATCTGTTCTCCCACCTCCTCCTTCTGTTCCTGTTCCTTTTCCCTGTCTTGAATTTGCAGATCCTGACTTGCGGGAGCACAGCCCATGTGCAAATTCCAGCTCAATCTCAGCATCCATCTCTGCATCCTCCAGAGCCTCCTTGTTACTGTCATCGAGATGTTTCATGAGCACAGCTACCACCACATTGATGAGGACAAACTGGGCTGTGAGCACAAAGCTGACAAAGTACAGTGGGGAGATGAACTGCAGGTTGCTGAGGCAGCTTCGGTCATCGTGGCTGCAGTCACGCAAGGTATCCTTGAGGGGAAGTTGGGTTTGAGAGGGAACGATGGAAGGAAGGAAGGAAGGAAGGAAGGAAGGAAGGAAGGAAGGAAGGAAGGAAGGAAGGAAGGAAGGAAGGAAGGAAGGAAGGAAGGAAGGAAGGAAGGAAGGAAGGAAGGAAGGAAGGAAGGAAGGAAGGAAGGAAGGAAGGAAGGAAGGAAGGAAGGAAGGAAGGAAGGAAGGAAGGAAGGAAGGAAGGAAGGAAGGAAGGAAGGAAGGAAGGACTAAAGTAAGAATACAGGCTTGGCTGCTCTTGCTGTCAAAAAACACTGACACCAATGGAAAGAGCAAGGCAAATACTTCTATCACCCCACACCCTCTGTGATCATAAGGTCCTCAAAGAATCTGGGATGCTATCTGATCATATGCTCTCTGCTGCAGAGCAAATATGTCGAAAGGTGTACAGAGGAAACTACTTCCAGATCATCATATGTTGCTGCCACTGTAACCCCACACATGTGAGCAAGAACGAAATAAGCAGTCTGGTACTGCCTTCTCCCATCCAGACTCAAAAGCACCATATGTGTTCAAAGACCTTTCATCTCTCCACGTCCTTTGAAAGAAGAAAGTATTTAGTTTGGATTGCCCTGGTAGCTCTGCAGATGGGTGCCATATCCAATGCACCTACATTCAGGTTTGCTAAGAGGTCTTACAACAGTGGATGTTCCCTCTTAGACTGGACAGTCTTCTTGTCCCTCCCTAGGACAAATTGCATTTTTCTCAGATGTCTGTAGGACTAGATGAGCCCAGAATCTGAGTTACCATGGCAGGGAGGGAGATTCTGACCTGAGTAGGGACCTTATCTAGCAACCCAGCTTCTGTGCCCATTCCCTTTTCTAGCCCAAGCACCGCTGAGCAGATCACACATAGAAATTTCTCCTTCCCCACCATAAGGACATCCACACCCCTGAAGCCCAGTTACCTTCATGATCCCATTCCAGTTGTCGCCTGTGGACACCTGGAAGAGTGTGAGGAAGGCCATCCCGAAGTTCTCAAAGGTGGCATGGCGGCTCATGCCCTCACAGGGGTTCTCATCATTGCATACTGAAAGGAAGGGGATCGCAGCTATCAGCTGAGGACACATTAACGGCCCTGAGGTCAACAGCAGGTACTGGGGGAGGGGACTTCAGGCTTTTCACAGCCTGGAGACCTCAGGTAATGGCAGCAGCACCCTGCCCAACAGTTGGCTGTTGCCCAGCAATACAGAAAAAACACTGATGTCCCAGCCCTGGGATATAAGGCAGTGTAACTCAGTTGCTCAGGGGTATCCTCCCAATCTGTCATTGTGCTGCCTTTCTTCTTCATCAATATTCCATGACAAGAGATGTAAATAAACTTTCCCTGAATTTTTCTTGTAATCTTGAAGGCAATATCAACATAGGCAGTGCAGAAAAAGCAAGAATTTAATAATTAAAGAGAAACCAGATGCTGCTTTTATTTTGTTAGGCTGTTAGGACAATAACAACTTAGTAGGAAATTCCTCTTACATCAGTTATGCATAAGGGAGAATGAAGGCCATCAAGTACTTCAGTCCCTTTATTAAATTAGTACTGATTCTGAGAAACCTCAGCTTCCCAGCAGATCTGTAGCTCACACTGGAGCATGGTCTGCTTGAGACTTACCCAGTTTTCCAAAGAGCTCCACTCCTAGAGCAGCGTAGATGAAAAAGAGTAGCATGAAAAGGAGTCCAAGGTTTCCCACCTGAAACCAAAGGGCATGGTCAGCAGACCCTAAAGCCTATTTCATCTGTACAGGCAACTGTTTCTGTCTTTCAAAGCCTGAAGAGAACAGCAGCAAATTCCCAGTGCACAAACGCAACCAATCAACTGCTCAACACCAGGGATATCACCAGTGGTGGCATCAGTTCCAACTGGACTTGAAGGGTGCTCTTTTCCTAGTTGCCTCCACTCCAGCACAAGGTCTAGCCAGGGCTGACTAAATTGTGCAGTTTCTGGGCCAGGTGAAGACAAGCACATTGGAGCAGGGGCACACAAGGTGAAGTCATTTTGGCTGGGTGAAGGACAAGCTATGGATTACAGCATACAGACATGTCCTGCAGTGCTACGTGCGCCACCAAACTGCCTAAATCCCTTGAAATCATGCTCATGTGAAGACTGCAACAGCAGTGCTCCAAAGACAGGGACACAGGTACACCAGCTCCTGCCATGAGCCAGGCAGAGCATGGCGGGGCAAAGCACCAGCTTCACGTGAAGGTTACAACATGGCTTGATGAAGGAGTAGGCAGGCGGAAGGGAAGAAAGATGAGGAGGCACTTTTGAAATGTGTGGAGAGGAGTAGAAGAAGAGAGAAAAAGAGACTATGAAGGCGCCAAGAGAGGAAGCAGGGCTTCCTTTGCATCTCATGAATAACAGGTCAAAGCCTGATTTCTGGGCCTCCGGCAGCTGCTGTTTGGAAAACCCCCATTGCAAAGATTGCTACTTCACAAAGGCAGCAGTGCCACATACAGGTACTGCTCCCAAGTCACCTCTCTCCCAAATCACTGCTTGTCTCTGAATCTCCTGCCTCCCAGCATGTGAGGCAGTCGGGTTACATGTGAGGAGCAGGAGGAGGTTTTGGAAGAGGCAGGATGAACAGTAACAGAATCGCCAGTAACAGTGAGCTCACTGTTGGTGGAGCAAGAGAAGTGGTATATGGGCGTTTTTGAAAAACTGAAAAGTGTCTGGTCTAAATGCATGTGGTCACTGGGCCTTTGCTAGGATCATCCATTTCAGGAGTCTAATTTAGTTATTGCAACTGCTGTACCATCCAAATTCAGGAGAGAAATAATATGATTCAGTCCACCCACTCCCCTGAGCAGCCAGACCCTGGCTCCCTGCGTGCTCAGTGGAAGGAATTATTTCTGATGACTAAATTGGATACCATAGTAAATGCTGCAAACACACACTTCTGGGTCTGTGTCTACAGGGCATTAAGAAAAAGAAGTTAATAAAACCTAGCTAAGGGCAACATTTCCAAAGGGCTCTTCAAAATTGAAGCTCTATTCGCTCTTAAGAATTGTTGCAGTGTAACAAAGACAGGAAGGGAATTGAAACAGGACAAGTGGAGACGCCTTCTATGCCATTAGCAAGCCAAAATCCCTGATGTGAGTCTGTGCTCTAGGAACAAAAAGAGAAAGGTCGAAAGGAGGAAAAAGTGCAAGGGAAAGGACAGCTTATTTTAAACTGCTTCTTTTGGCAAAGCCAATAAATCTTGAAGAATAATATTAGAGATAATTCAATTGTCCCCCAAAGACCCAGAGTATAAAATATGGAGACTAAATTCAATCTTTTAACAGTGAAACTGGGGGATTTTAGCCCTGCTTTAAGTGCAGATTTTTACACAGCTTTAACTATGGAGTGATTTTTGATCCCTCTGTTATATAAGTTTATTAAATGAAGCCAACCTGTTACAAAAGGAAGCAAAAGATAGTCAATAGGAGGCGGATTGATCATAGGCTTTGATGCTGGAAAGATTAAGCACTGCTTGTTACCACTTCCCAGGGAATATTTAGAAGACAGACCTTTAGACATCTGCTCATGAGGGTTCTGTGGCAGATATTAATGACCCCCAGAAGACCCAACCTATCATCTTGGTTAGCAAAGGAGCTGTACAGGAGACAGAAAAGTCAGAATTTATAAAGTATGGAAGAATATATTAATACTTGTGGTTTGTGGCTAGGATCAGAGCAGGGTTCAGAGGCTTCAACTGAGATCCCAACTGTGCTTTTTGCCACCCTGAGCAAAACATTTCACTGCCTGATGACTCAGTTTCTCCATCTAGATGACAGGGATATGAACATTTCCTCCTCTCTTATTAAGCCTCTATATTTTGGGGATAGAAGTCGACTCGCACCATTTAAGTGCAAATACACTGCAGAGTCCCCTTCCAAGAGCTTCTGTACGCTATTTCAGCCAGCTCTTAAGATCTGTGTGCATTTATCTGGGTTACAGAATAAACATGCCACAGACATGCAGATGCTGGATCTGGAGACCTGCTTCATTCCAGATCCTTGCTTGAGAAAAATCAGCTGTTGTGGCTCCTGGAATAGAAAAGAGCAAGGTGCAAAGAAGCTGTACTGAGCCAGCCTGGGGCAGCAGAGACAGAGCTAATAAATGTTACTGGCCCAAAGCTGCCTGCTATAGGAATATGCTTCATCTCCTGCTCCTTCCGTTGTCCAGTGTATCTCAGCCCTCAGCTAACCTGGATAACAATATTATTATATACTCTACATATTAATTGTATAATGATTATTATTAGACAAAACCAAAAATTATTATTGTTTAATAAAAAACATGGGGCATCAGGCAGAGCTCAGGATCCATAAAAGATCAGTGTTTCCCCCTTGCTTCTGTGCCATGAGATTTCTCTAATTCAGATTGACATTTATTGTCACCAACATCAGAACTAAACTCCTTGGGTAACTACTCATGCTGTTTTCAGATTGATTCTCAGCTCTGCATCACTCACCAAGACTGGCACATTAGCTGATAAATCAACTGACAAATGCCCGTGCATTTTGATATCATGCAATAGAACTGCCTGCTTAGGGCCTGTCACAGCAGCGGTTTGATGTATGATCAGTAGAGCTACTTGGTGCCATTACTCCTTGCTTAACAATTCTCTCTCTCGAGGATCCAAAAGGAAGGGGACCAGTCTCCCTGGCTGCTCATCCATCACAGAGGATCCTCGCAGTGGGCTCGAAGCCTGTGTAAAGTACCGTGTCAGCATCTCATCCGGGAACAGCTGCCGCTCACAGCTCATGAAATCCTTCTGCCTAGCTGTCTTGCAGTAGACACTTCACTGCCGGCTGCGTGAGCCACAACAGAGCGCGTCACTGCTTCTCATACACGAGAGGCTCAGAGACACAAAGGGGTCCAGGAGGAGAAAGGAAGAAAAGAAAGTAGGAAGAGGGCGGCACTAGCTAAGAAAAAGAGTGACAGGAGTGCAAATGAAAGAGAGGGGGGCAAAAAGGGGCACATGCAGGGAAGGGTGAGAAGGGCAGAGATGCAAAGACTTCCTTTCCTCCTGAAATGGCTGCCAGTTACTCTTCTTGTCTTACGGAGAGGGGAGAGAGGAGCTGGGGACTGGGACTAGCTGCAAGCAGTCAGAGACTAGCTAGAGGTGATGGGAAGAAGTTTGTCCTCATCCAGAAATCAAGCCGTGTTTCGTTCACCCATGGGAGAACAGAGGTGAGCTGTACCCCTGTGATTGACAGAATAACCTGGACAACACCTGTCTGAGGAGACCTCTGCCCCCATGAATGACATGAAAACTCAGACTCCACCTTCAGGCAGTTGCCTGCACAACACAGTAGACACCACTTCCAAGACTCCACAGGAATTAGCCCTTTGGAAAAAGGGTGCAGAAAAGACAAGTCGTTGAGGAAGCTGGGTTGTTTTACCTGTGGCAGGGCTTGAACAACTGTATCCAGCAGTGCTCGCATTCCTGTGGCCATCTTCAGTAGCTTCAGGACTGCCACAACAAACACAAGAGAAGTATCACTCAGACTGAGCTCAGAAAGTCCACCCTTTGTGTGATTTATTAATGCCAGTAGTGCAAGATGTCCTGTCTCCCCTTGCCCTAGAAAAACTGGATTTTCCCCCTTGACCCCCTCCTCCCTTTTCCCACTTCTTTTGACTGTACAACCCCAGTGTTCCTTCTCCTCCAGCCCATCTCTTTCTTACTGAATATTCTGTTTCTGTCACCCATGACTTGAGCTTCTTCTGCTTCACCCAGACAGTCTGGCCAAGAGCCCCCCTTTCTCCCAACAATGTGTTTCACAATTCTCCCTCTGGTTTGATTTTTCATTCCATCACTTTCTCTTCCTCCAGCCACTATCTGTTAAGGCAGCTTAGAACATCTTGGACACCACCAGGAAGATTCAGTCCCCTCCCTCTGCCAACTTCAACCTGCTTGTGGGCCCCTTCTCTAAACACCACTGCCATACTTGTCCCATAAAAGAATATCAGGGAAAGTTCAGTACTCGCATGACCTGCTTACCCTCCTGGCCCTTCACCCCCTGCTAAAACCACTGCATCTAAGGGCTAAAGGAAGCCAGAAAGCCTTAGTCTCTAGGCTGTCTTTTGTCACATCACCTGCCTCCCTCCTAGGGCCAGAGACAGGGCAAGCCCGTGACCCTACGGCCTCTGCTCAATGAGTTATGGCACCAAGTCCCACTCTACGGCCACCTACAACAGCCCTGCCTCTGGTCAGTGCCTCTCTCACCCCGGGCGATACGCAGCACCCTCATGATCCGAATGATAGTGGGGTTAATTGGGAGAGCAGCATTGATTTCAATCTCTTCCAACGTGATGCCCATGACAGACAGCAGCACAATGGCCAGATCTAGCTGGTTCCACCTTAAGAAGAAAAATTGAAGAGAATAAAGGACGATGGACTTTTTCCATTTCCCTGAAAAAGAAAGTGAATTGTCTCTACTTCAACCTAAATATTGCTTTATGTATGAGTCCAAGACCCCATTCTGAGTCAGCCTATATGGCCTTTTGCAGACAAACAGAGATTCACTTTGCATACACCCTAAGCAGCCAGAGGCAAGCCAGCCTGATCTGAAAGCATGGAGCTGTGTTACTATGGTGCTATGCTTTGACTAATGGGCTCAGCTTTTTGCGGCCTGACTACCTAGAATCAGCTTCGTTATACACATTCCGCTTCAGCATGCTTCCAGTTTGCCTCAAGGCCAGGAAAAAATGGCTCTTTCTAACCTCACCTCCTCTGCTTTCTAGCCTAATCAGCAGATACGAAAGCAATTTTTAGACAACTCTTACTATTACCTATGCATTATGGCTCACACAGGCTGAGGTTAGATCCATGCTGTGCAGAACTGGGAGGCAGTCAGGGAACTCTGCTACCACCTCAGACTCCAGGTAGGGATCCATACTCAAAACCTCCACCCCAAACCCAGTTGTCCCACAGCCACAGTTGACATAACCCTCTGCTTACCTGTCTTTGAAGAATCGCCGCAGACCAAATGCCACCAGCTTGAGAACAGCCTCCAACACAAAGACAGTGGTGAACAGGTAGTTGCAATATTTGAGGGCGGTCTCCAGGGACTGCCAGCAGAAAGAGAGGGTAAAGAATTGAGATAAAAGCAACAACAAGCACATAACCTGTGGGGGAACTCTCCTGAGTACCAGGAATTCACTGGGAGGTGGGGAAGCTGTCCCATGCCTCCTACCTACTTGAAGGTGGAAGCTGCCTACTAAGGGCAACCACCAGCTGGCCCCTCTGCCCCATGTTGTTCTCAGGATTGGTTACTGCTCCTTTCTGCTGTACAATGTAATGGGGAGCAGGAGGCTATTGCAAGGAGAATCCATCCAGTACCATCAGCCTTCTCTTTTGTCAGTAGCCCATGCCACCTGGATACCACCATGTTAATGGCACTGGCATGGCTATCAATCAGGAGGGAGACACGAAGGTTACTCCAGTTACGGATACATGTCATCTCTGATGGGAGGAAACCCCTCTGTGCCTTGATCTGGGGCAGGCACATATCATATCTCTTAGCTGTTGGGTTTCTGGTTCTTTTATGTGCTGCCCCTTCTCCATCACTGAGGACAAGTGTGAGCAGTAGGCGGCATTTGGTGGCACTTCATACTGGAAGGGTTCAAAGTGCTTTAGCAAGATTCTTTAGCAGAGTCTGACAGCAGGCTAGCATGGCTGGACCTGCATTCCAGGGGAAGGAGCTGAGGTGTAAGGAAGAAGAGTACCTTATTCAGGAGCAAAGGCCCAATGTGGGGATGACAACAGATAAAGGTTAAGAGTTTCTGCAGAGTAAAACTGGGCACCATCAAGGGCAAGATAAAAACTGGGCAGTTCTGCAAGAAATGGAGGAACCTGGCAGTGGATTTGAATGAGGACAGACAGGTTCAGTTCCTGATCAAAGCCTGAGCTACCTTGCACAGCATCTGCTCAGACACCAGTGCTGTCACCTAAATCAAGGGTATCCTAAACAGAAAACTGAAATGCCACCAGGCAAATGTCGTGATGAATGCTTTGTCTACATATGGAGGCAGAAAGTTCCTTTGATACGTGCAACATACTTTTTTTTCTATCAAAGGCACCAAGGACATTGCCAGGAACACTAAGAGGTAGATGGTCTTCCCCAAAGTATAAATTCGTTTGGCCTTCAAGGCCCTTTACCGGGAATGACCTCCTGCAGCTGCGAGAGGCTCTGCTCAGTGCTTTGGCCCTGCAGTTTCTCTGTTGGACACACAACCAGCCACCCTAGTCCTTTCAGCTCAGGCCCTACAGCCGCAGAACTGGACTGACATTTGGAAATACAAAGCAAAGCCTGAAGCTCCCAGAACAGTGCTGCTTCTACCACTTCTCCTGTTAGGATCCAGAGGACCAGACAAAGCAGACCAGGCAGTTAAATTTGGGTGATGCACATATTCACTAACTAATATAAAGCACAGAGACTTAATTGCACCTTGCTTTCTGGAGGCCTGACTCCTGCTTAGGTGCCTTCTCTTTATTGATTTTAATTGATAACAACTGTCTGAGTAGGGTCTATATTTCTGGATACATAGGAAACTTTTAACATAATTTTGCCTACTACATTAACTATTGCAACAATTGAAAAGTATTTTTTAGAGACACTCAAGTGTCCTGCCTATGCTGGTGGCCAGTGGTCACCAGAGGGCTGTATCAAAATAACATAATGACTAGAGGCAGGGCTTATCTCCATGATCTCACTCACCACAGGTTGGTTGTAGTGCTCCAAGGACATAGTGACCACGTTGAGGCAGATGATGAAAGTGATGAAGATGTCCAGATAGTGGCTGGTGCAGACCGAATGAATAAGGAGGCGTATGGGGCAGTAGGTAGCATAGTACGGCAAACGCTGCGCCTCTTCAGTGGAAAGAGGGAGATGGGCAGAGTTTGGAAGAAATTGAAAGAAAGAGAGAAATGGGTAAGAAACGCTGGGGAGGGAGCAGGCACAAGAGTGGTGTGGTGATACATGTTGAAAAAAAAGGGAATGAAGGTTGGGGAAGAAAGAACAGAAAAGGATAGGTAAAAGACAGGGGACATAAGAAGGACAGCGAAAAGTAAAAAGCAGAAGTGAGGAAAAAAATAAATAGAAAAAAGACAAGGAAAGGAATGCTAGAAAGAAAATCTGTTAGTCCATGTTTGTGGGAATGGTGCTAAATCAGCATTTCATGCCTCAACAAATTAAGATCACAAATGATAAAAGGGAGCAGATGGTTCCGGGAGAGGCCCCAGGGTGTCACAGGAGAGAGGGGGAGAACTGGAGCAGAGGAAGGGAAAGCATGCCCACAGGCTGTGAATGGAAGAAAACCATCAGCCTGGGGTAGTTGGGATGATTTCCAGGGGCAAGTATGCTTTTCCAGTTTTTGTCTAGAGGTAATACAGAAGAGGACAGAAACACCAGGAAGAGGATCTGGGACCCCAAGAAGTGACACTGCAACACCGATGGAAGGAGTCAGAAACAAAACACAGGGGTCTTCCTCTTTTTTTTTTTCCCCTCCCTCTTCTTTATATTTGGGTTTAAACACAAAGGATGGTCTGTCCAGGTCTTCCCCCAAACACCAGCTGGGTTGTAGGAATCCCAGGTGGGATCATCCCAAGCCCAGGAGGTGTACCAAGTTGTACACGTCCTGTATCAACGGTGCACGCCAGCAGGTGCTATGGGGTGTTTTTGGTACATGTTATCTCCAGAGGGGCAGGGTGCTAAAACCCCAGCAGCTTCCCCACAGTCTCAGCAGACCTCATCAGCCACCCCTCTCCCCCAAACTGTCCCAGTGAGTTGCGTAGCGACACGGCAGTGGCGCAGGGAGGAAGGCTGAGAGCGCAGCCACAAGCAATGCATTTCAGAGACCAGTCCATTGGGAAAGAAAAAGAAGAGGAGAAGGTTTTTCTCAGAAAACCTTGGCCTACGAACCGACCAAACACTTAGGCTGTGCCTTACTCCTTCGCTTCTTCTCCAGGCGGCGCAGGCGCTTCTCCTCCCGCCGGCGCGCCTCCTCAGCCTCCTGGTGCTGCCGGCACTTGTGGAAGTTCTCCACCACCACCCCCACAAACATGTTGAGCACAAAGAAGCTGACGATGAGGAGGAAGGAGATGAAGTAGAGGAGCATCCAGGGGTTGTTGTTGGTCACCGGCTGGAGGTAGGGATAGAACAGAAGCAGTGGATCAGCTGGATGGGCAGCAGTATGGAAATGATGAGGGTGGGACCTGCCCTGGTGACTGGCTGCAGGGAAGGTAGAGAGGGGTTATGGAAATCAGGGGAGTGGGCTGGGAAGAGCTGGGGCTACAGACAAGACAGTTGGTGGTTGGTGGACCGGATTTCGGCGTCACCTGGTGATTGATGGAGCAGATGGGAGTCAAGGTCTAGCGCCTGCTTGCACGGAGTCACCCACAATTCAGGCAGAACCCCAGCATGTGGTAAAATGGGTGGTCCAGGCACCAGGAACACATTTGGCTCAAGGGCAAGTAGAGACCGTATCTACGTGCCACCAAAATGGCAATGAGACTGGAATAGAAATGTTATTCAGGCCTGGAGAGAGAGGAGACCTTAACTTTGACTGGGTCTCCTGACAAAAAGCCAACAAAACCAACAGCGGTGCATCTTGTGCAGAGGTTTAGATGTAAATGGAGCATTATCCCTGAGATTCAAGTCTGTGGTACAGCAGCCCCTGGCAGGCACTTCCACTGGACACTATCAAGGTCACTGTTCAGTGATAGAGGAATAGGGACACAGTGGGCAACAGCATGATAGTCCCTGCTTCACAGGGTATTAAAATAACCATTTGTGGGCCACGAGGGAGCCAGCCTGCCCCAAAGGGCACATGGTACTGTTGCTGCATCATTACAAATAGGTAACTGCTGTGAGATCCAAATTGAGCAGAGGGTGAGAATTATGACAGACACCCACTGCACAGCCACAGCTGCACCCCCCTGCATGGACCAGGCACAACTCTCGACTTCTTGAAACTAGGTGAGCAAAGGATTCAGAAGAGCCCTGGAAGGGACTCTTGGTTTGAGGGAGGTGTGTGAAGCAGGACATTTAAACATGCTTCTGCCTTATTAGCCCGAGGAAAGTGATAAAGGTCCTTTTACAAGAAAATCTTCATACCTGCTGGTCAACAGCCACAGCATCCAGTCCATTATACATAATATTGACCCAGCCATCCTTGGAAGCCAGAACAAAGAGGGACATCAGAGCCTGCAACATATAAAGCAAAGCAGATGTGGAGCAGGTGCATCTGGCAGGCTGGGAAAAAAAAACAATAATGGGTTTATGCTCTAAAACATACAACATCGAAATACTCTTCCTGCCTGTGTCTCTACACGCATCAAAACCTGCTCCTTCCCCCGTGGGGGAGTGGGAGGGAGGGCAGGAAGCCATGTGCAGCCAGATCCACCAGAGGAAAGAGGTTGTGAAGAACATCTGCTTCACAGCAGGAGAAAAAAGAAAATCAAGCTCTCTGCTGCCACCACTTTTCTTTCCCCATCAACCTGTAAGCATCATCCTGATACCAACCCACTAGTGACACATCTTCTGCATGGATACCCATGCCAAACAACCACCCCTCCTAGCCCAAGGACCAGGCTTTCCAGGCATTGCATCTGTGCCCTGGGAGGGGTACATATAGGAGGACACAAACCCCATGCTGGGTTCCCATCAGAGACAGGGGCACACTCACTTGTCCCAGGTTATCGAAGTTATACTTGTGGTGCACCCACTTGTAGTTGGCAGCCATGCAGTCAGACCGGTTGGTGATGTTCCTGATGTCAACTCCCAGGCAGTGGTAGAACTTGCCCTTGAAGAGCTGCAGGAGGGGAATGAACCCATCAGCCCTTTTCCCTGCGGGGTTCCTCACGGTCCCTGGGATGTGCAGAAGCTCCCAAGACGGGGTGGGCTTCAGGGCTGCAAGCCAGGTGGAGCATGACAGGTAGGGAGGACCACCAATGCAATGTAGAGCACAGGCTCAAACATTGCTAAAGAGCCAGGGCTACCCTCTTAAACCCACATCTGGCTTTGCAGCCTGCTCCACTGTCCCAGGCCAGCAGTGACTGTAAGCCCTTACCATCTGACAGCCTATAGGGCTGCCGTTTTGGGTGCGATTAGAGCCACTGACCCAAAAGGTAAAAAAAAAAGATCTATTCAGACCCCAAGAGTAATCTCCCCTCCCTGCTTCCCAGTTACTGAGAGAGCTGATAGGAAAATATCTCATCTGAGGGTAAAGAGCCAGAAAAAACATCCCCTGCTTCTCAGATGCTTTTTTTCACAAAGCTGCACTGCACGGCTTTGGCTCTTCTGCCCAGGGCTCCTCTCCCCATATGGAAGGTACTGGTTTGTGCATTTGTACAGATGCATCAGAGCAGACTAAGTATAGCACATTCCCTGAGATGGAAGTAACGCCCACGTCCTTGCTCCTCTGCAATGCAACAGCCGAAAATAAAGAGGATTAAATAAAAAAATAAAAGAAGGTTGTGGGTGGATTTAGGACTCAGAGCGAGGAGGAGAAACAGAGCTGACTGGAGGCAGGGTTCATGCAAGCAGGCACTGAGCTGCTTGCTCTTGTGGTGTGGCATGGATGTGTCCAGCAAGCCCTGTGCTATGCCAGCCCTTGATTCTCCCTGTAACACTGACCCAAACCCTGATCAAGCTCCTGTCAGGTGCAAGCGTTAACTCCTGTCTTGCACATCCATTGGCATCTGCATTCACTGAGCACCTTGCTGTCTTTGCCAAAGGTTGCAGGGATATTATGGTGAGAAACAGCTCAGGGAAGAGGGCAGCTGCAGAAGGTTTCCTGACTTGCCTGTCCCTCCCGCTCTGCTCAGTTCCCTGTGCCTGTACCTGGGAATACAGATGCCCACAGTAGGGCTTGAGGCATGGGGGCTGTTTGATGGGCAGTAACAACTCTACCTGCACACCCAGGATGCCGAAGATGATGAAGAAAGCACAACAGATGAGGACAATGTTTCCTATGGGCTTGAGGGAAGAAATTAGTGTCTCCACCACCAGCTTCAGGCCAGGAGCTCGGCTGATGACTCTGGAAGGGAAGGAAGGGGAGGGGTGACAGAGGAACAGGGCAGGGATGTTTGCCCTAAGCTAAGCATTTTCAGCAGCAATGGACCTCCACTCTCCCTGTGCAGTGACCCATCAGTGGGGATCACTTCCCTGCAACCAAAACACCTCTTCTCTCCCATGGGTTGGTTGTCTGATGAGGTACCTCCAGGGCCAGAGCCGTATGGCTAAAGGGAACCTCCCTGTGGCTCATGGCTTGTCAGACCACACTTTGCCGGGCACAGCATGATCTGACTCTGGGACCCTTCCACAGGGAGGTGGTGGGAAGAGGGAGACCAGCAGGGTTCAGTGGGGTTCTGACCGGAGGGGACGTAAGGTGCGCAGCAGCCGGAGGACCCGCAGCACCCCCAGGATTTTGGCACCACCAGCAGAGGCCACCGAGACCACAATGTCAATAAGAGACACGAAGACCAAGAAGCCATCCAAGATGTTCCAGCTGCTGCGGAGATAAGCCTGATCCCCAAAATACAGGCCTAGAGAGACCACCTGCAAAAGAGGGGAGAAGAGAAGGGGTCAAATGGCTCCTCTCCATATTGCCTGGTAGAGGGCAGCTATGGAGAGAGGACAAGGATGGGGGACAATTATCAACTCCATGTGACACTGGCATGTCATCTCATCATCTTTTCCTTTTACGTGGAAGTCTATGATGGAAAATGTCTTTGGGGAAAGTGGTGGCACGTAACTCCAGAAATAACATGGCCATTGTGTCTTCTCACCATTCCTCTGCCTCCCTGAGCAACAGCACTGTAGGGACCACACAGAAAGCCTTTCCCTGCCATACTACTAGGGCAAGTCTCCCAGTCCAGAGGTCACCTGGGAAGTAAATCAGGCACTAAATCCCATACTTTGGCGCCTAAGAGGGTGGTTCTGTTCTCAGCAATTCTCAACACCAGCAGGTGCTACAGACATCAGTGGCCTTAGGGAGAGCAAATCATGGCCATAATTTGGGTATGAATTTTAGGGGGTTGAAACGCAGGCAGCCATCTCTGAGACTGTCTTCACCCAGTTTTGGAACTCTTTCCCAATCACAAGATTTTCCGATTGTCATAAAGTACTTAGCTATTAAATAACTATCTCAACTAAGAGCACATTATTGATGTTGCTGTTGTTTCCCCCATTCTTCCTCTAGGAGGAACAAAATGGACATTTGACATTACTACAAAATCCATACTTGGAGGCCAGCTGTTCCTGCCAGATGTTAAGATCCCTTCGGATTTAAAGCCTTGGATAAACACCCCCCCCAAGCATGACAAGAGGGGACTCAATCCCAGGCAGTATCTGCCTTTACCAAGGTAAGGGGAAGGAGTGGCACAATGAAAAGAGGGAGAGATTTTAGAAGGGTGATAAGCAAACATGAAGCATGTTGTTCCTGACAATGGAAAAGGCTCTGAGCTTTTCATCTCCACAGTAACTTACCTTCAGTGTCATCTCAGCTACAAAAATTGCTGTGAAAATGTAGTTGGACACAGTGAGAAAGATTCTCTCCTAGGAAAAAAAAAAAAAAAAAGAGTAGAAAAAGGCCTTAAATGTATATTGACTTCTTGACCTGAAAGCTGGGGAAATAAGAGAAGTGCCTTTGGCAAAGGTCAGTGCTGGGCAGCTTTTATCTCACACACCTTGGCTCAGCTCTGGGCCACAGCTGGGCCAGGATCCTCTGCAACTCTGCAAGAGCACAGTGGATGGGATTTGCCTTGCATTCTGCAAACCTGCTTTCAGGGTGCTTTCTACCCTGTTTTGCCCATGCTGGTCAGTCCTGACCTGCTGTGCTGACCTGGGACTCCTTTCCAAAGTGTTGCTGAGCACCAGGCACTAGATTGTGTGTAAGTGCAGTAGAGCCTGGAAGTTAGCTAAGGCAGACATGCAGATAAAGCCATTTCACTTGCCAGCTTGAGCCATCTCCAAGATAACTCAAAAGCAACATGCATGAGTGATGATATGCCATTTCTACAGAATGGAAGTTACTTCTATCTTTTAGTTCCCAGTCACTGTCCTTTTTGCCCATCATTTCTTAACTGCAGGTGCCTGGGGGACTCTCTTGCTCTTCAAGAGGGAAGGAATTAGGATCACTATTATAAAGTAGGTTGCCCCATTATGAGACTCTGCAGGGGAAGCACGCTCTGTGTGACTTACTAATACTTAGGCATTTGAATGGATGAGTGGAAGTTTGTGTTTGGTGCTCAAGTTCTTCCAGAGGACATACCCGTGCCAGGAACACTTACAAACCTCTGTCAGAGCTTGTGCCAAAAAGCAAACGGGAGGAAATGGTGCTCACCGTGCTTCTGTGTTCAATCTGTGGTCTCTCCAGAGCAATGGTGATGCAGTTCAGGAAGATGAAGGCCAGCACAACATAATCAAAGAGTTTGTGAGCAATGATGGTTTGGCAGAGGAGGCGAAACCTGCAAGAGAGTTCAATAGGTATCCATGCCTTGGGCAGAGCAAGGTTAAGAAGTATGAGGACAGAGAATTAAGAGGTCTGGCCAAAACTGAGCCCTGATGCAGCAGCTTTCCTATCACTGATACTGGCACCCCTTGCCATGGCGATATCCCAGGGTGGCCCATGGTCATGCAGGGAGCCTGGAACAGAGCAATGTCAGAACAACGAGCTGAAACTTCATCCATTGCCCCAGTGCCAGAGTGGTTTTCTAACCACTACAGCTCTGTGGTCCTCTCTTGCCCTATAGAGGAGACTGAATTTCAGTTTTCCTCTTAAACTCACACTTTGTGCTACCCCAACACAAAGAGGCCACATGCTAAAAGCTGACAGAGGCAGGTAGGTTGGCTGTCATGGTGACCACACTTCTATCAGCTCTGAAAGACACTGGGCCCACTAGCACAGGCGTCACACAGAGCAAAGAGTCCTCCCTCGTGACCTCTAACAAAACTCCCTTCTTTTCAAGCAGTAATGCACACAGGTGAGAATACTGTTGGCTGGGGTATATGAACATTTTCTCCTGATGGGAAGACCCCTCCAGCAAGAAGTATTTATCCTAAATTCATTTTTTTTTTCAGGCAAGAAGAATTCTAGCTATACCCTAAAAGGTGTGATATGACTGCTGATAAGTTGGTACTGGGACTGAAAATGAAATCGAGAGACTGTTCTGGTACCAGGGGAGGAAATATCAGTATTGTGGAGTCATTAATAATACAGTCCTCCTCCTTTTTGGGTTACTGTTAGTATTCCCTGCCTTGCTTTGCTATAAATATTTATGATTATACAAAAGAAAAACGGGATGCTCCAAAGGGAGGGAAAATCACAATAACTATTTACGATTCTCATCCTTCCTTTCACCTCCAGAATCAAGGAAGAGAAGTGTTGTTTGGCTGTAGAAGGGGAGAAGAAGACAAAACACATTCCCAGCTGGTAAGTTTAAAGTTGCAACCTAACATGCAGATCAGAGTATGTGGCTAGCACTGCAACAGAACCTGTCCCATTTTCTCAACCCTCTCCTGGCAAAAAACACACAAACCTGTTTTGTGGAGAGAAGAGATATATGGACCAGTCTTCCCGTAACTCACACCAGTCTGGTTTATAAACTTCCATCATCTTCCGGATGCGAAAGCACAGGCTCTGGAGGGATGGAGTAGAAGCAAATGCCACTGGTTACCTTCCCTGAGAGAGACACTCTTCCTGTCACATCTGACCCCAAAACGCCGCTACCTGAAGTTCCTCAGGTGCACTTACTTCTTTAAGCCTCTGAAAGAGGAAATGGACTCAAAAAGCAACAAGCCACTGTAAAGGAGGTAGGAGTTGCTTTGCTACAGCCTGTTTGACTCTTGGCTTCTTGTTTCCTCCCCAGATCATTACAAATAAAACTACTGGTCACCTTTCTAGGGTAAGATGTTGTCCATGATGCCTTCTCAGAGCTGTTGGAGTGGTTTTGTTACATAAGGACAGAATTTTCTCACTACCTCAGCTAAACAAGAGGCCAGGACAGAAAGACCTTCTGTTGGCACTTGGGCTCAGAGGTGATTTAATTTCATACAGCATGTATATCAGTTCACATTTCTATGGACCCTCTATCCACTTTTTCCACCCTTTGATCTGCTTATGGATTGTGCATTGCAGTCTCCCAGCCTGGCACTGCAAAACTCACTTGCCTTGTCTCTCGTGCCTGTGCCTCCTGCTCTCATCTGCTGATGTTCCTCATGCAAAGCTCTCAATGCTCACACAAGCTGACCTTACCTGGCCTGGAGAAATCGCAGGTTGTATTGCTCCAAAATAACAGCCCCTGAATGACTGTGCATGTGCCTCACATCTGCTTTCCACCCACCATCCACCTGTACAACTGCCTTGCAGGCAGCCTGACAATGTGGCTGGAGGCTTGTCTGGGCCTAGAAGGTCCCATCTGTGTTCAATGTTGTCCTTCAGCTGTACTTAAAGCACCTTTACAAGCTCTCCCAACCATGTGGCAGGGAGACTGAAACTTCAGGATGGATTTGGGGTTTCTCACAGCACTGCAGTATAGCCCCACATTCCTTCCCACAAGTACTCACATAATCTATCTCTTCATCATCCTCTCCCCGTTCCTTGCGGTTGTCCATCTTTGGGAAGATCTCCTTGGCAATACTGGGCATTTTGCCATTGCAGTCTTGATGCTCACTGGCCCCAGACGCTGCTCCCAGTTTATGGGCCACTCTGTGGCCAGATGGGACCGAGCCCAACTCCAGCAGGTCACAGGAGCCTTTGTTGTCCAGGGAGAGCGTCCGGCGGTGATGCAACACCCTTCCTGTCCCATCCGGCTCCCCATCTGCTGTCCCAGTCCCGTGCCTTTCTCCAGACAGGAGGGATTCATGCTCGGCGGAGGGAGGTTTGTGCTTGAGGCTGTGTCCCCGGGCCAGGCTGTTCCAGCTGGAGCGGCGGCTGCCCCAGGGCCCACTGCGGCCCCAGGCACCATAGTGGGAACTGCGGGAACTGGACTGTAAGAGAGCAGGACAGGGACTCAGGGCACAAGGAGGGAGGATGCGATCCAATTTCAGATCACAGGTTTCTCCCTTAGCCAGGAAGTTGTCATTTTTTTCAGCCATTGAGGAAGTTGCACGGTGGGAATTTAGCAGCAATCTCTGTAAATCTGACAATAAACTGATAATGAGTTAGCAATGGTGTTGGCTGCCATTACTTTATAGCACCATCTGTGTGCAAGGTACTTACAGAGAAGGTAAATAATAAAGCCAAAGGCCAGGTGCCTGATGTTACTTACACCATCACAGAGCAAGAATAAAGCTCTCCAAAAATCTGATTGGCAGCTTTTTATGCTACCCTGGGGTAAAGGATAACACAAGGTACAGGGTGATGGATAACCTGACACACAATCTTTGAGTACAGTCTTAGTAAAAGGAAGAAATGAGAGAAACAGGCTTGCTGGTTACAGTCTAGTCCAACCACATCAGCAACTTATCATGTAGTATGTGGCTGCCAGCTCTCCCTGTTCAGAAATTTCAGGGGCATGAACCCTTTGAGCACCAATTCACCCCCACCAAGCTGTGTGTGTCAGTGGATAGAAACCCCAGCAGCTGATGTTACAAGGTGGACAGGTCTGACATGAGTTGGCTGGAGAGCCAGCAGTGCTTGAAGAAGTGCTAAGGGGCAGGAGAACCTGCTATGGGGAGCTCCAAGTCAAGATTTCTCCATCATTACAAAAGCTTCCAGAAAACTCATCTGTTACGGAACTTGGCAGCTCTGGCATCAAGCAGATATTCCTATGCTCTTAACTCACTCCGGGCATTATTTTGGGTCCTGTGCTCTAGGAAAACAAGGAAAGAGCAAGGGGACAAAACATGGTTCACTCTAAGAGGGAGACTCTGTCTCCTTGGTGTCCCTACTCTCTCACGAGAAGCACACAGAAGAGCTGAATCCCACACTCAATTAACCCAGAAATAGACGTGAATAATCTGAAAATTTAGATAAATAGTGTGAATTGACCTGGCTTCCTAAAGACAGGCAATGCACTTGTCTTAGAAGCCTACAGCAGCAGTTCAATCCTCCACAGCAATCCCAAGATGATGGTAGAAAGACAACAGAGTGCTTGGACTTCAAAAGAAGGGGACAACACACAAGTCTGCTCACTGACTCACTCACCAACGACCGCTGGTCACAGGTCATTCTCCCCAGGGACATCACGCTGCTCTTCCGGGAACCAACAGCAACACGGATCTGGTCAGGCTGCAGGGAGTTGCGCGAAGAGTTTGTGACCCCCCCAGCAGCCACTGGTGGGGTGGAGGGCAAGGATGGGTCCAAGTGTCCATTAGGTGTCACAGGAATTGTGCAGAGCTTGGGATCTGATACAGGAAGCAGGAGAAAAGAGGAAGGTGGGTTCCTCACTATCCAGTGACTGTTGCAATGTCTAAGTTATTTAAGCATGTCAGCAGCAGCTAACAGAATATTAGCTGTTTAGAATCATAGATTGATTTAAGTTGGAAGAGACCCTTACTATCATCGAGTTCAACCATAACCTAAATCTACCACTAAGCCATGTCCCTAAGAACCTCATCTATGCACCTTTTAAACACCTCCAGGGATGGAGACTCCATCACTTCCCTGGGCAGCCTGTTACACTGCTTGACAACCCTCTCCATGAAGAACTTGTTCCTAATATCCAATCTGGACCTTCCCTGGTGCAACTTGAGACCATTTCCTCTCGTCCTATCACTTGCTACTTGGGAGAAGAGACCAACCCCCTCCATGCTACAACCTCCTTTCAGGTAGCTGTAGACAGCGACAAGGTCTCCCCTCAGCCTCCTTTTCTCCAGGCTGAACAGCCCCAGTTCCCTCATCAGACTTGTGATCCAGACCCCTCATCAGCTTCATTGCCCTTCTCTGCACTCCCTCTAGTACCTCGATGTCTTTCCTATAGTGAGGGGCCCAGAACTGAACACAGTATTCAAGGTGCAAATCAACATCTATTCGTCCTGGTTTAGGGTGTTGTGACAAAAGCAGTGCAAGCTGGGGAGACTTTGAAGTGTCCTCCTCAGTGCACAAAAGTGAGGGCAGCTCTCCTTGGGGCCAGACAGGTGAGCAGAGCAAGGAGACAAACCCTGGCAACAAGGGGAGGAGAGTGTGCTTCTGTATGCCAGGAACAAACACCTGTATTTTCAAGTCCAACCAAATACCATCAGCTGTGGTATTTAAAGCAGTTAGCCTGAGACACTGAAGAAGAGACTAAGATGTGGGGAAATCTGCAGCCACCCATGTATTGAAGTCACCTTTTAATTCCTGCAATCATACTCTTCATCCCAGCCTATCCTACTACACTGGGTCTCTTCAAATAACTGATCATTGACCTTGAAGATCCAGGGCACCTTTGAGGGCTATATTAGATGCTGTGGACGACCATCAGCATTTGTCAAGATGGATGGAGAGGATGGAGTACTGGATTTTGATGCCTGAAATGAATGGAACAATCAGGGTTTTTTGACCTATTGCATAATGAAGGTCACATATCTTCTCTTGCACGCAGCCTCACAGCCATGAGCACACCAACAGGCTCCATAACCTCTTCCCCATCTGCCTTCCAAGGGGTCTGGCTGCCTGCATTCAAGGTCAGCTCTGATATGGTGCAGTCCTGTAACCCAGGATCAGATTGCTTTGAAAACAGCTGAGTTGCAGGAAAGAGCTGTGGTAAGCCAACACTGGAGCCACTGCTCCTTGCTGTGAGAGCTGCATTTAAACTCAGACCTGTAGCCTGTGTCTGGATTACACTGTGAGTATCCTTGTGCCTGTCCATGCACCTTGCTGATCCTTATCTTGTGCTGACTGGACTTCTGGGCTTGACCTCAGACTTGTCTCACCACCGTGGACTTGCCTGGCCATCACTGAACCATTGGCTGACCCTGGCTCATGAGAGCAGACCTGTTCTGCTCGGCTTGTGCAAGTGCTGTGCTTTTGTTGATGTTGTCCCTGCCCTCCTGCCTGGCTGTCCCTTTCTCTCAGTTTTTCAGTTCACCATTCATTGTGGAGCAAGCTACTCCTGCTGCTCCCTGCCACCAAGTCCTGTCTGAAGTATAATACCTCTTGTAGAAAGACCTGAAGTCTTCAAGGAAAGACTTCGAGGGGTGAGGAGCTTACCTGGCAGTTTGTAGGCAGACTGTTGCAAGAGTTAATTATCTTTCCTTAAAAATATGTGGCTTTTTTCAGTCTGAATTTGTTTAGCTTTGGCTTCCAACCTGTATAATCTCATTATGCTTTTTTTCTGCTCAATTAAAGAGCCATCCACCATCAGAAATCTCTCCTTATGGTCAGCACTTACAGAGTGTGTGTTCAAGTCACTTCTCTGGTTTCTCTAAGCTTCATTAGCCTCTCACTATGAGGCAAGACTTCCAGATTTGTCCAAACACATTTTAATGTGTCGGTATCCTCTATCCAAATGCAGATCCCAGATTGGGACAAGGTGTTCCTGAAATGGAGCATCTGAAACTGAGCAGAGACAGTCTCACTTCTCACTCCTAGTTGCCATTCTGTAGGTCATTCAATAACTGCTCCCCATAGCTATCACATTCTTCAGGATGCTGACACAACTCTGTTTTTCCACAGATAACACCACAAATTAGCATGAAGTTTAAATGAAAACCACTAAGTTCTTGGAGATGGGAGTACATTTTCTGCAGAATTTGCTTTTAGATTTCTCACTAAACAGCAATGAGAGATAAGCAAATGAGGTTGTTTGAGTTATTGTACCTGAGCCTTCTTGGACATCTTGGAACTGATCCAACTCCTCCATGTTTGATGAACTCTGATCTTCATCTGAGTATGATCGATTGGCATCACCCTGGAACACACAAATTTAGAAGTTGGGAACCCATAAAAAGACCATTTGTTCTTGTCTTACATTGCTGGAACAACTCTAAAATCCTCCTTGGCGGCCAGGCATCACTGTGATCACTCAAGTCAGCCTTGTGTCACCTGGGATGGCTGTCATACTGAGTTCTTGCTTTCGGAGGGGCAAAGGACTCACCCTATTAGGGTAGGGTTTGTTGCACAGAATGGAAATCAGGAACTCCCTTCCAGAGGGTTTGTCTCTTTCCTTGCAAGGATTATCACTGCTGGTTTTTGGTTTGGGTTTGTTTGTTTATTTTAATGAAGCCCACCCTGAACTTGACAAGGAAAATGACAGATGTGTGATACTTTGGGAGCGCTCCATTCCAGTAACCTCAAAAGTCCACTTTTTAGCACTTCTATTCCTCCTCCTGATGAGGCCTCAGTGGTAACTCACCTCAGCCTGGAACCCCTCCACAAGAATGGCCACCAGCAGATTGAAGAGCACATAATTGCCGAATGTCATGAGAGCCACAAAGTAGAGGGATGCCCAAGGCGAAGTGGAAGCCATGCCATTATAGAGCACAACATTCCAGTCCTCCTGGGTTAGGATCTGCAACCAGAAGAAGAGGTCACATAAACATGAAGGAAGAAAATAAAGGTGATTCTCAGAAAAGAACAGCGAAAAGATACACATCAGGACCACATCAGGCCTCTTAACTTCCCCATAACCCACTGTCACTGTCCAGTTGTGGGAATGCCCCAGTAATGTTAGCTGGGCAAGACGAAACAAGAGCAACCATGAGGGCAGTCATGTGCTGAGGTGATGGCACTAAAGATGGGAGTTACCACGACAGGAGTGACTTTGGCAAACTGTCTCTTGGGAAGGAAGGAGTGCCCCTGTCTGAGATACACCAGTTGTTCAGTTACAACACACAATTGTTCTTCCTCCAAACATCACCTGCCAGAGCCTTTTGTGTGGCCTTTCGTGCTCTCAGGAGTGTATGCAATGCTCTGCCATGAGAAAAAGCATCTCCTGATCCTCTTCACATTGTCCTGGCCCACCCACAAAGAGCAAAGTCAGCTCACCTGGAAGACGGTGACAATGGCCCACAGCAGGGAGTCAAAATTCTTCCGGTCAGGAACTGTATCTCCTGTGTCTGTCCTGAGGCTGAACTTGCAACCAAAGATGTGCATTCCCAAGATGCTGTTGGGACAAGAAGTGCAGATGGTGTCAAGTATAAATATCTCTGCCACTACAATGAGCTCATCAGAGTCATTCTCTTTTCCTCCCAACAATCCAATGTAACACCATAGGACTGAGGGGTAGAACAACACAGCCAGACCACTAGGACCTATCTGTGAAGAAGGAGTTGTGTTTTGCACCTCTATAGCTTACAAAAAAAACCCTTGCTTTCCATCTGTACTGCCTCAGTGCTCACTTATTCCCTCCAACCTGTCCTTCAGATCTACTCTCTCCATCATTCTTGTTTGCTCTCATTTTTCATCGCCCTACCACTGCATCTGCAGGATGCACTTACAAACTTTCTTGGTTGCTTCCTGTAACCCTTCTGCCAGAGTCTGCCCTCAGAATGAACTGTTCCTGCAGCCAGTCTTGACTATCAAGAGTCTTCACCTATTCTCCAATGGGACATTATGCTCAACATTCACATTTGGTGGCAGTATTTCTCCACCCTGTCCAGGCCAAATGTTTGACTGCTTAACCCAGTTTAGGGCAGCAGTAACCCCAGTCCTTACGAACAAATAAACACTTGTCAGTGCTGCTTGAGCCTAGAGCAATTGGCAAGACAAGTCATGCAATCATGCTCTGAAGTTGCTGTCCATGTCAGCCATGCAGTGCCCCTATCAGACAACTGACAGCCTCCTCACCTGAATATAAAGATGAAAAGCATGAGAAGCATGCAGAAGGTGGCTACGTTGTCCATCGTCTTCATCAGCACCACAAGCTGGCGGCGCAGTGCGGGCATGAAACGCACCAGCTTCAGGACCCGCAGGAGACGGAAAGTCCTCAGCACGGAGAGGCCCCCATCCGACTGGCCGATGATCTCCCAGATGCTAAAGCCCAGAGACGCACAGGGAGTACAAGGGTCAAAATGAAATACAAGTGAACAAATTGAAGAGAAAGAGGAATAGCAATGCTAATCCAAGTTTTCACCTCTGCATCGGCAGCAAGTATAAAGGGGTCAGAGAGAAAATCTGTTTCAGCAAGATATAATTAGAACTATATATTATAGGCTTATACTTATGTGTAGAAAGCTGCATTTCTACCTCAAGAATGCTAACATGGCACTGCATGTTGCAGGAATGAGGAAAGAACTGCAGCATTAAATTCCAGCAGGACAAGTTTTTCTATCACCCAGTTAACTTTTGTAGCATCTTTAATTTGTGCAGTTTTAAAATATTTCACAGCTAATATTTGTTGTAGGCTTACAAGGCAACTGCAATTGCCTCCATTCTGCAGAAGAGAGAACTGAGGGTCAGAAATTCTGTGCAGCTTGCCTAGGGTCACCAAGTGTTGGGAAAAGACATTTTGGTCTCCCAGTCTTTGGCCTTATGCATCAGCTCAGCTCCTCCCAGTATGGCTGCTAAATCCTTTTTTAAAAGGCACATGAAAATGTGCAGGCTCTGTGGTACTGTTGTCTATGTGTATATTTCAGTTGCTCCCCACGGCCCTTGTCACCTGATGATGACGATGATACTGTCAAAGATGTTGTAGGGGTTGCGGAGGTAATCAAAGAGGCCAAAAGCAGCAAGTTTCAGGATCATCTCCAGGGCAAACATGCTTGTAAAGACAACATTGCTGATCTCCAAGATATTGGTCAATTCCTCTGGCTGGAGAGAAGGCAAATTCAGAGAGTCAGAACTGAAAGATCCCTGAAATTATGGGAAATAAAGTGCCATCATTCATAGAGGACAGGCTTTGCAGGGAGCTGCAAAGCTCCCATGGGTGAGATTAGAGTGGAACTGGATAGATTCACTGACATTCCAGTTCCTTTGCACATTTATTGACTTCATCATTGATTACGTCCCAAACAAATTATTTTACTAGAGGTGGTCAGGAGTCCCACAGCCATTCATGCAGCCAAGGCTGACTAAGTGTCTTCTACAACCCTCTCCATGCCCTGGTCCCCTGGTTAAAGGCTGTTTTACTTTGTGCAAAGAATTTGAGTATTTTTTGAAGTAGGGCAAAAGTGTGTGATCTGTAGTCAATCTCTTTCTTCAAGGATTTTTTCCTCTGAGGTTTCCACAGGTAGCTGGCACAATTTTTGCTTTAATTCTGAAACCATTTGAATCATGGGAAAACAGTTCCCCATCATGCTCTAAAGCTCACTGCACTTCTCTGCCCCATTCCCCTCTATTTTTTCCCTTCCTCATTTTTCTCTCCCCTGCTCCCCACCAAATCCTTGGTATGCATTAGTTTTCTGGTCTTGCTCCAGCAGTCTTTTGTCATGCCTCTGTCCTCAGAGTGGTCTCAATAATTACCCAAGAGAATATCAGACTGGATGAACAAGACAACAGTGAGGAGGGGGCACAGTGCTAACGGCTATCTGTATAGAAGAGAAAGAGCAGGACAAGGTGAGGAAAAGAGAAGAATGGACAGCAAGAGGACAAAGGCAAATGCACAAGGTGAAAACCTCCAGGGATGACACAAAATTACTGTGTTGAAAGGAAGGAAAAATAAAAAACGGCAACCTGACCCTGCTTCAGGCATTTATTTTCAGTTAAAGCTCTGACACATCTTTCAGCCCCTGTGATACAGCCTTCTCCAGCAGAGACCAATGTGTTTGTGCATATGACGAAACCTGTTTTAATGATTTCATCAGTGGAACAAGTCTGAGCAAATTAAATTACTCCTTGTTTTGTTTTCGGAATTAATGACTTTTTCTTCAGTGTGTGCAGCCTTGGAGACTTCTCTGACAAGGTCAGGAAAGGGTCTAGACCATTGCCTCAGGAAAGATGAAACGTTGCTTCACAGGGAGACAGAGGCTGCGTTGATGTCACTGATGAGGGATGCCAGGATCTTGCCATCCCCTGTGAAATAGAGGCATTCCCTGCACTGGATTTGGGATGGACTCGTCTGCTCAAAGGACCTCTCGCCCAGGGACTTGGACTGCACCAGGACAAACAGCAAGGCCTGAGGTCTTGAACAAGTCAGACGCCTGAGGGACAACACATGCACAAGCCTGCTCATGTTTGCACATACTCAGACACACACATACATAGCCCTAGGAGACTACCACGGCAACGGCAAAGCAAAAAATGTTCCCAAAGTGAGAGAAAAACTTCCTCCCAGTTTGGCCATCACCCTCAAGCAGTAACAGGTGGGAACCTGCTCCAGACGAAGGTGTGCCACCTTCCCAAGTGGAAGGATAAGGTATGGCAGCTCCAAAGGACTTGTTCAGGGCTCCTCTGGCCCAAAGTGCCATGTTTACCTCGGGACAGGTATGTCACACCTCAGACAAGGTTACATATTTGATGCTTAACCTTTTGCAGCACCACTGAGCCCCAGCTCCAAGCCTTCAAGGTGAGTGTGACCCAGGCTCTGTGGTAGCAGGCTGTACTGTTCTCATTATTTGGATAACCATGGCAAAAAGGTGGCTGAAGACTCCTCTCTTTCATCACACTAGTCTGAGCTATGCCTGGCCACCAGGCCACTCTCTTAAGCATCACATAAAATGGGTGGGAACAAGAAAACTGCAAAAGCTTGTTGTCTGGAGCAAGAGAGGACAAGCACTCCTGGCACTGCAGAAGCAAAAGTGAGTCCTTGCAGGTCAGAGTCAATATTTTTACCATGAACTCAGTATTAATGCCCACTAGGAAGGGGAGGCATGGTCTCTCCTTGAGGACTGCAAAATTGCTGTTTTTCTGAAGGGCAGACTTTGTGCTGGCTGAGCCTGTTACTTTTTCAGCTGGTGAAAGTAGAAGTGAGGGAGGAATGCACTTCTGGGTCCGATTCTCCCCCTGAAGCTGGGGACTGCTTTAACCCCTGCTCTGGGACCCCCAGGTGCCCAGATCCTCCCAGGTGAGCAAATGGGCTGGAAACTGCTCCTCACATCTGTGGTTTTCCACACAGTCTTTGCTAATTTCTTGCACTCCTCATTGCAGCTTTTTACTGAAATACTCCATGTCTTTAAAATCAAAAAAGAGGAGATGGCTCGATTTCCATCCATAATTACACTTGAATAACAAAACCACCCTGAAAATGAGGGTGAAAGGAGGGGAGATGAGAGCAAAGAGAGAGAAAGAACAAGCAAGTGTACATGGGAAGGGAGAGCTGAAGATCACAGAGAGCTGGGCAGTAATGACACTTGCCAGGAACATGAGGCCCATATGCTAAACAGAGATGCCACTTTCAGCCTGAAATAAATGATTATGTCAGCGAGAACAAGCAATGTAAAAAAAGCGACAGGCTATGATGGTGGATTATCCTCCTCTCTGCTGTCCACACGTTCTCTCTTCTGCTGTCGTAGAGAGCAATTGATGTTTGAAAAGCCATGCTAGCATCTCGCTTGTGGAAAAGGTCACCTGTTCCCTGTCTCTCCTTCCCTCCCTGACATCTGTTTCCCTACTCAAGCCTCCACCTGTTAATCTTTTTCTAATGGGCCATCAATCAGTCCCAGCAAAGCATGGTTCCTAGAGAGAAGGGCAAGAAAGGCTGAACAGAGAAAGGAAGGAGGGATAAGCAGAGAGAAAGGCAGAGAAAGAGGAATCAAAAAGCAAAGCTGAAAAAAACACCGTAAAATCAATTCACCAGCACCCACAAGAAGTAAAGAAGGAGAGATTTTAAAAAATGCAGTAGGAAAGAAGTAAAGGCTGGGGAAGGAAGAGCAACACAAAAGGACATTACTCGGGGGGGCGGAAAAAAGAAGAGGAGAAAAAGAGGAGTCAGCTGGAGAGGCAGACTCACTGGCTAAAGGCAGATCCTGCATTGCAGACACTTCTGGAGATACAGATAACTCAGAGTGCAAAGAGCCATCAGCTGGAAGCTGAGGCTGCAAGGTGGGGATGCCCATGCATCCCGGGCAGCGTGGCCATGAGTGATAGTGGACAAGGCCAGTGGCTGGGACATGGCTGGTGTGGGGGACTCTCTCTGGCCAGAGAAGTGTGAACTTGATGAAGGGGGTAAGTGAACAGGGAAAAACTGGTTCTCTCCTTTTTTCCCTACTGACACACAGGGTCCCCAACACAACAGATGTGTCACCTCACAGTTGTGAGAGCTCCCCAGGCTCCCACAGAGCACTCAGGCATTTATCACCAAAACCATTAGCAAGAATTCCTACTCCCAGGCCACCCAGGTTTAGCTAAAAACTGTAAATTGAAGTGTACACAAAGAAAGGCCTGAACTCAAGGCTATTTTAGTTCAAGCAAAACCAGAGAACACCAGAAATCTCCCCACAAGAAAAGTCTGTTCAGATTGCCAAGCCAGGACAGATCCACTACCACCAGACTTCAACAAAACTGTGGGAGCTGAGTATTGGGGTGAGGAGGGTGGCTTGAAGGGGAGAGAGATCCCAAAGGGCAGACTGAGCCCAGAGTCTCTGTTTTAATCAGACTGGTTCACCTGCTCTGGGTATGGATCTCTTTCCAAATCCACGAAACTACCTAATTCAGATCTTCATAGCAGTAAGTCCTTCATCTCTACCAGTGTAGATCAGATACTGAGAGTGAAGCGTATGATCCAGGTCTACTTCAGGGCTTATGCACAGTGATCAGAAACTAGACCCAGGGCAACAGAGGGCAGCTGCTCAGCTTTTTTTTTCCTTTTCAGTGCCTTACTAGCTAACATTGGAATTCTTATCTCACGTTAGACTGAAAACATAATTAGTCCAATATCTGACAGCAGCTAGAAACCCCTGCATTATAAGAAAGGTTAAGAATATGCAGATCACCATGAAGCCCCTGCAGGAGCAGTTACTCCTACCCAGAAGTAAATTGGCAACTGTCTAGAAATTAATTAATGAGATCTATGCAGATCAGGCCTACCAAACCATATCTGCACATCACTGCCTCTGAGAACATGAAAGAGAAATATTCCACACAGAGGTCTCTTCAAGCCTGCCCACTTTTACTCACCATTTCAAAGTCCCTTGACAATAATCAGAAGACTAACAGAAATCGGCCATACCAACTTAGCTTCTGCTTACTCTAATCACCACCCCATAACAAATGCAGGATTTTGTGATGTTTTGTTATACCCTAGTTTTGCAAGACTGAAGTAATGTGGTTTCATCTACCACCCCAGGGAGACTGTTCCATCATTTACTAAATGTCAGTCTGATGAGCTGGCTTGGACGTTTGCTGAATATTTCTGACAAGCAGCAAATACTAAAAAGAGAGGCAATAAATGTAAAATATGAACTTGTGGATGCAATAAATGCTGGTATAAAGGGAAATCACGCAGGCTAAAATATATGAAAGTACTGATCCACAGGGTGGGTCTAGCTAGGAAACAACGGATTGTCTCCTGATCCACACAAGACAAACCTCATAAAGGACTGATCCGATATACAAAGGAATATCATAAGTAGATACCGAAGATGATGAACCAATTTACTCAGCAATTGTTTCATTGGCTACTAATGGCAAACAAGCTTGAGTCCAACAGGCCATTCAAGAAGCATGAGAAAGGCAGCCTGGAACATTCAGCTGGGACCAGCCTTTCATCCTCATGCTGAATAAGGGAGAAAAGCAGGCAGCACCAGATCCTCTGTGAATATTAAAGAAAAAGTAAGCCTCTTTAAAAGATCCTCCTGGGCAGCTACGAGCATCTGATATCTTGATTTTCTAGACTGGATTTTAAAAATAGGCACTTCCAAGCAGATGCAATTCTGAAGGACTGCAAAAACTATTTCAAGCACGACAAAGCTTAAAATGATGGATTTTGGCTTGTGCAACGTCCCAGCAATATCTGAAGGCCTAATACTGAGGATATTACATGGTATAATGCACACTGATGGATTTGAATAAACTTATCTATTTACAAGTGATAACTTGTGATAAGCTTAAGGATTAAAAATGACGCATAGAAGTGCAGTTTGTCCCAAAACGAGTTGATTTCCCTCATAAAAAATGTATAAGGAGATGGGAAGCTGCATTGGTGACACAAACAGGACAGGACAAGGGACTGGATGGATAAGATAAACAAAGCCAAATTCCAAGGTGAGTTGGGTCTGAGTAAAGTGGTTTGAGTTGCTAAGGTTAAGTCTCCTGACAGAAAAATACTGTGAATATTAAACCCCTGAATTGCAGCAAACAGATAATTTTAATTCTTTTTTTTTCTGTGTGTTGGTCAAGGTTCAGGAATTGAAGATTTGCACATGGATTCTGTCCCCCAGGTTGCCGTGCTCCTGAACCTGAACCTTGTGCCTGGCTCTTGCAGTCTCTCTCAACCCTTAACCTGATGGTTGGTGGGTGCTTTGGTCAGTGAGGCAGTTCACCTGCAAACAAGTGGAGCAGCAAGGAGCTGACAGACATGCCATGAGCTGCTCCCAGGACTGCTCAAACCTGTGACACCTTCACACGTCCTCTTGTCCAGACAGATATGTCTTCAGAGCGTGGCTGGGGTTGTTATCTCCCATGCACCAGAAAAATAAAAGGTTGATAGGTCTCTATATGCATTAGCTCTCGGCCAGGAGACATTCAAATGATGAAGTAGCTGAAGCAACAGAAGCTACTTCAGTCATAGGATGGCATCACCCTGCAAATCACAGATCTCTATGGGCAGAGGGGTTTTGCTGGGTATCGTTCTGTGAAAATTTGTGTTTCTGGGATGATGAAGCACCAGTCTGAGATGTACTGATAGCATGGCTTGAGGAAAACTGAAAGAGAGCAAATGCCTGCGTGCTTTTGAGTTAACTACTGACTACAAAGGATCTGGAATTCATGGTATGGTCTGAATATTTTAATCCTCTTGTGCCAGAAAAACAGGATTCAGTATACCCATTTTAAATAAACAGGCTGCACCACATTTTTCAGTTATGATGAATTTGGCTGACATCTCTTTCTAGTAGAAACAGCAGGCAGGGTCATAAGCTTTTCCTAGCTACTTACAGATAAAACGTGATAGCATAACTTTAAGAATGTGTCATTAATAACCTGCTACTAGAAACCCCAAGGCTGTAGGCAGATCCCACTCTGCTGTGGGCTGTGCAAACACAGCAGAGGCAGCCTAGAAGGCCTTAAATCTGCACACACAATAGCCAGGACATGAGACTGAATTCTCTACCCCCAGCTCAAATGTTCTGTTAAACTCTTAATTCATGCTGTCTCCAATAAACCAAAATGAACAATGGCTCTCCCTGCTTGCTGCTCACATCTTTAAAACATCAGTGGGCAGTTTTCATATTGTCCTGGGTTTCAACCCTTAGTCATCTCTCTGCTACGTGATAAATACATCGTTCTCTTTTATCTATTTTCATGAGTCAACCCCTTCAGCCTCTTCTTCATTCTCCTCTCCACTGAGCTCCTGCATGTATTTTTCTGGTATGAAAGCATCCAGTGCAGTTTTGCATTCTGGGATCAAATAAAGGTTTCCCATCCTTGTATCAGAAACTAGCTGGGCTTTGAAAAATGGCCTGGTGCTTGGTACATGGGTGGGATCCAGATATCTGGGGTTTCAAATACTGGCTCTGACACTCTGTTGTCTCAAACAGGGAACTTAAGATACTCTGGGTCTCAAGGTACCTCCGTCCTGACACAGCACAGGACAAATCTGAGTGCCTTGCTTGAACCAGACTCACTGTCTGTCTCTGCTGCCTTAGACTGTGTTCAGGACTAGACTTCACCCCGGCTCCAAAGCTTCCATGCAGTCAGCATCTCAGTAGTGGAGCAATATCTCATTTTTTGATCTGGGCAGACACCTGCAGCAGAATCATGGTCACATTCAGACTGGGGGCATAGATCTGAGACGCCTGTGTGTGAAGGGGTTTCTTTAGAAGGAGATATGTTGTTGAATTTGTCAGGCCCAAAGGAATTTCAAGGCGACTTCGAGAAGCTGAGAACAGAATCTGCTGTGAGAAAGAGGGGCGTTTCTTCATTAACAGGGCCTCAGCATGGCATGAGTCATCGGACCTATCATCGGTGGGGCTCCAGCGTGTGGACTGCCCATGATACGCATTTAGCGAATCCATGCTTGGAGCGTGGATTCGTGATTAGAGAATAGTTGCGTATATAAGGAGACATGTTTCTGTAATAAATGGCTTTTGCGTGATTCACATTGAATCGGAGTGCTGAGTCCTTTATCGTTCCAACACCGGTGTACAGCACGGACTCCTTTAACGCAAAATGCAGCAGAGCTACCAGCCAGCAGTGCAGATGCAAGGCCATGGGTGTGCTTAACACCCTCTGAAGCTGGCTCTGCACATTACAAAGTAGACACAGCCTCTGTTTCCCAGCTATAAAATGAGAGCACAAAATCCTTCTCCATCTCACAAGCCTGTCATTAGGATGAAGTACACTGCTGACTCAGAGCTGCCTGCAAACTACTGGTGTGAAAGTGAAACCTGTGCCCACACCTGCTGTCTATGTCTGACCTATCACTTCTTGCTGTCAGGGCAAAGGAAAGGCTCAAGCCATCTGAGCCCCCAAAGTGACTGAGGGTGGGAGGTGATGCCTTTCCCAGCCTTCATATATAGACAGACTGTGCTCAGGCATCTCTTAATTAAGCTGGAAAGGCTACCAAGCTGATGGATTTGAATTGAGGTGCTGGTGAAGTGCCTGTGACATCCCCGGAGGGCACATTAAATTAACCAAATAGACTAAGGATTCGGTAAGCTAATGAAGAGAGAAACGAGAGATGAAGAAGATGGAAGAAATGAGGGTGAAGGAGAGAGAAGCAGATGGAAAGAGAAGACAGAGTAAAGAAGAAAAGCAGAGGCATAAAAGTGAAAAGGGAGGAGGAAAAGAGAAGGATTGAAAGGAGGTGAGAGTAAAATACATGGAGACAGTGAAAGTGATAAAGTGCAGGGATAGGAAGAAAAGACCCTGCAAGATCCTGAGGCTTTCTCCAAATCTGTGCTACGACCATCTGTGCTGTGGCCTGGGGTCCAGATTGCTCAGTCTCTGTCTCCACCAAATTGTGTCAGCTGCTTAGCAAGGCCATAACCCTGAGCAAGACTCACCAGTTCCCACTGTCTACCCTGTGCCCTGAGATGCCTTACCTGCTCATGGTGCTCGATCCCCATGCTGATAGTGTTCACCAGGATTGCGATCATGATCCCACGGTTGAAATACTTGCTGTCCACAATCCCTCGAAGCTTGACCCTCACTTCTCTCCACATGTCACTGCAGAGTTTCAGCCATCCATCTTCTTCCACCTCCTCCTCCTCCTTCTCCAGCGCTGAGACACCCTGGTCCTCTCTGCTGCCCTCTCCCTCCTCTTCACTGGCTCCTCCATCCTCCTGGTCTGAGTCAGCGCTATCCAGGACAGAGAGCCTTCGGGATGCTTCATGCTCGCCCCTATGGCATCGGGGGCAGTTGGTGGGATCAGAGGTTGCTGTCATAGCAATGGGCTGGACCAAGCCCTGAGAAGGGCAGTCAACAGAGTTGTGCTGCTGGCAAAGCCCTGGGGAGATAAATAATCACATTTAAAGGAGAAGGCTTTGAAAAAGACATCAAAACTGGACACCTGTTTGGCTTTTGGTCATTTAGAGAGGGTAACTGGGCTTTCTAGCTGTAAAGATGATTAAACACTGACACATCATCTCAAGGGCAGCAATAAAAGCCATTGCCATTGGGGGCTTTACACTGACTGTGTCACCAAAAGGCACAGTACTGTTCAGCTGCCAGTGATTACGCTCCATGGGGGTTCATGTCCATCAGAGGAAGAACTGTTTTGTATGATGAAGGAATCACAGTTTGAGACTCAGTAGCTTGTGTTAAGTAGGAACTGAGGGAAAAACGATCACAAGGGCTGCTTTTGGTCTGAACTGCTACAAGTGGGGTCCAAGAACCCACATGCTGAGCTGAACTCTCTAAATTAGGGAAGCTACATTAGCAAAGCATCTCAGGAAGCCAGAAAAGATAGTGCAAGAATACTTCTTCCCGATAGTCCGTGCGCTCTGAATTAGAACAGACCCCCTGACTTCAGCGAGAAAACTAAGTTCATGTTCCTCAATCCTCCAGCTGGGCCTGGAAGATCAAATGGGCACCGGGGGAATTAAGCAATTAATTCATTAACACAGTGCATGAAGCCTGCTTTTTTCCCAGCAAGTAAAGAAAATGAAAGACTGCATATGTAAGACCAGCTGAAGAAAAATCTGCCTTTTTACTTGTTAATGGGAACATAACTCAGGAAAGGCATGGTCAGACAGTTAACGCTAACTCTGTAAAGCCATTTTTACAGTACTTCCCAGGCCAGGAATCCAATTTAAATGGTATCTCATGTCTAATTTTACACAACAGCATGTGGCCTCATCAAGAGAAATTGTCTCCATTGCCCTTACATATCAAACTTCAGTATTGTTTCCTTGGTTCAGGAGACATCCTACTGCAATTCTACTCCCTTTGCCTCTCTTGAGGTCCCACAGCAACTCAGTTTTGGAGGAGAGCTCTGAGGCACCTGCTGTGTCACCAAGTCAAATCCTTAGCCCCACTCCATCATATCCCCCTGGTACTTCTCTCTCCCAAACTCCTGTACCAGAGCCTCTGAACAAACCTCAGCCAGTGCTTTTAATGTTATCCCATTATGGTCTCTGGGTTTCAGACCTGGGTTTCCCGTGTTTCCTTCTGTTCACCCCTGTTTCATTCCCATTCTTGCTGGTCATCCCCACCTGGCTGGCAGCCATGGGCCTATGCTCACTGGCCAATGTTAATTCTAATGGTGTGTTTTGCAGGCACAGGCCCTTCGGCAAGCTGGCACATGGAGATGCTCCCAGTTAGTCTCACATTTCCACTATCAGCCTTTCCAGCTTCACCCACACAATCCTTACTGTAGTGCCTCTGTTTTTTCCTGTTCGTGCCTAGCTTGGCATCACTTGGCTCCACGTGGCCCTGGCGCCGGCTCTGTATGCTGTTGTACAGCCCAAGGGTGCGGCGTTTGGCTTTGCGCACGATGTGGCAGATGTATTGGAAGATCTCCTCGTAGCAGTCTCCTGGCTCCATGTAGCTGGCGACAGTGCTGGAGGAGAGGTACCGGGCCCTCTGCTCCTGCATCAGCTGGTGCTCTCGCTGCTTGGTCTCAGAGAACTGCGTGGCGATGACCACCAGGCACAGGTTAATCATGAAGAAGGAGCCCACCTAGTAGCAAAGAAGAAGCAGGAACAACCAGTGTCAGCATGAGGAAGAACATGTGGGAGGGGGAATGAAAGAGAAGAATCAAAGAATCAAAGAATAGTTTGGGTTGGAAGGAGACCTTCAAAGCTCATCTAGTCCAACCAACCTGCAATGAGCAGGGGCATCTTCAACTAGATCAGGTTGCTCTGAGCCCTGTCCAGCCTGGCCTTGAATGTCTCCAGGGATGGGGCATCTACCACCTCTCTGGGCAACCTGTTCCAATATTTTACCAGGGAAAGTGACAGGAGGCAGACAGAGGAATGGGAACCAATCTGTGTATGGAGGTGGGACTTCAGAGCAAGCCAGGCCTGGCTCAGCTTTGTTTTGAGAACTTGTTCAATGTCATTTCCATGTAGAATTTAGAGCTCTGAACTGAAATTCAGGAAACACAAGCCCTACTTTTAGCTCTTTTGGCAGGCTTTGGGACCTTTAGCACGTCATTTAGAAATTGCTTGCAATGGTTTTGATGAAAAACGGACTTTTTCTTTCCATCTCCCTTGTGTTAAGCAGAAGGTGGGAGACAGACGACTTGTTTGGTAGTTTGGTTGCTTCCTCCTCTGCTTGCTTTTTTGCACTGTCATTTATGGTCTTCAGCTCTTGGAGGACGTGTCTGTATTTTCAGAGCATTTTATTTATTTCTACCATTTACACCTAAATTCACCATAGAGGGAGACGGCACTTTGCTGAAATGAATGGGCTCTTGAAATCAAAGCGGAGTTTACAAAAACTGATTACTTTGAGCAGGACACTAAATAGTCTGGCAAAACAGTGCTTTCCTGCTCATTTCTGTTCTTCTGATTCTTCTGATACTAGACATATTATCTTAGCTCTTATTTTACTTGTCCTCTAGTCTAGGTAGGATTTCCACTTTGAATACAAAAATAACCACAACTCACTCCCCCAAATTCTTAGAAACAAAATAAAACAAAACAAAACAAAGCGCTTCTCCATACAGAAGCCAAAAAGTCTACCAGCTTATTTCACACCTTTGTATGTTCCCTTTAAGCCTCCTTTGCCTCAGTTTTCCTATCTGTAAAACAGAGCAAATATTTCTTGGTGCTGAGAGATCTGGAGGTAAAAATCTCACTCTCAGTGTCAAATATTATGGAATTACAGATGAATCTCCACTAGGAGATCTATTCATTACACTTAGAATAAAAGCTGGGTTTCAACGTGATGAGCATTTCTTACGTTAAAGTGCTGGTAACTATATTCAAAATCCTTCTCAAAAGCTATGATGCCTTGATTGGCGCCTACTCCCCGTAGAACTGTAAGTGGTGATCCAGGCTTGATAAAATGCAGAGTCTGATCTCTGAAGAAGCACCACACATCTGCTCTGCTCTGAAACGGATCTTGCAGGGCAGCCCCAGGGAGCAGAGGAAGCACCAGCTCAAGATTTCTGCCTTCCCTGCACCAGGGAGCACCCCTGCTAAGGGATGTCCTTGCACCATCTTCCTCCTGTACAAAACCACACAGGACCCAGTCTCACTTCCCTGTCTCTTCTTTCCAAGCAAACAGCTCTGACACAGAGCTGGATCCAGTCCTGCCTTTATCTTCGTGCATGTGTCCTCCGCATACCCCTTCCAGCAAGCAAAGGTGGCAATAACCTGAGCCTAACCCTCATGTGTGGAAAAGGCGGAGGTTCTTTCAGCAAGTACCCCAGCTTGTTCTACTTATCCAAGCAGCCTTCCCCTCCGTGCACACCCCTTGCCACTCCTCCACCAGCTTGTCCCCTTGGTTGTCCCTTTCTCTTGCACACAGGTGCCCAACAGCTCTGTTTGGAGGCTCATTACAGTCCCTCTCAGTACTTCAAAGGAGAGATGTCTCTACTAGCACCTGAATAAGCCTTTGAAACATGACGCCCTTCCCAAACAGATTCTACATAAGGACAATAAACCATTGAAAAATAAAGGTGTTTTTTTTTTTTTTTTTTTTACTCCTCCTCTCAGCACCCTTCAAAGCTGCTCTAATTCTGTTTCCATTCATCACTGAACCCTTCTCTTCCTGCTCATATTTCATTCTATTTTCCATTTAGCTTCTGCATGTGGCCTTGAAAATTAAAACGATGCCCTGTATGGATTCCTTTGCCTTCCCCTAAGATTTTCACTAGTCCACGATGTCTTGCATGTTTTCACTGATGAAAGTATGACTGGGAATCCAAACTCTTCTCCGATGCACTCTCCTGCCCTCCTCCCCCTCAGCACCCCACACGACACTCACACAATCTTGCCCATTCTGTTATCTCTCTCAGTTTGCCCTGAGTGAGGCAGGGTTGGGAGCTGGACACCAGCTGTGCACTCATTTTTGGAATGCTAATTGTGACACTGCCCAGTACACTTTGCAACTTTCAACAACTCCACAAACAACAAGTGATTAAGACTTGCAACACCTTCTCTCTAGGCTACATACAAAGGAGCTGGGGGCAACACGCTGCCCTCAGCAGGGTGACACTGTAAGCCTGGGGTTGGATCTGGAGTGAGGTTGAGGTTCCACGTCACCAAGCCCTGTCCTCACAGGCATCGTTGTCTGTGATCTCCCACCAAATGACCAAAAAGGGGAGGAGTGAGAGGAGTGGATATGACAACTAATCCCCAATCCTTAAACCTCTTAGCTAGGAACATCAAACACAAAACAAATGAGCTTGTTTAATCCTTAAGACGACAGGCAAGTGCATAAACTCAAAGGCTCTGCCACGCTTGACAGTGCCTCCCAGCTAGCAGGACAGGAAGGGTCCCAGATGGCTTGTAATTGAGCGATCCATCTCAGCTAGCTGAGCAGGGAGACCAAAAGTGTCTGTCGTGGAGTCAAAGCAAGCATCCGGCAGAGGCAGAAGGAGACTATTGATTCAGAGCCCCAACACAGAAGTCCCATTCAGCCCTGAGGCTAAGCTGTAATTTAGTTAAGCAGATACTGGCCTCGTCCAGCCCAAGGTTCGATTCCTGTCTCTGCGACATCTAATAAAATCTGACTGGTGCTGGAGATGCTGACTTACTTGCCCATTATTTTTATTGCTTATGCCTGGATATCCAGCTTGTCTTCTGCAGCCCACAGGTGTAAGCACAGAGCACTTCGAGGAAGCCACTGAGTGCTGCAAGGTGGATACCAGCCTAGGAGTTCAGAAGGGCTTTCTCTAGTCCAGAAGCCACACCAGTGGCCAAGTAGCTAGAGAGGTGACAAAGAAATTACTGGACTTCAAGCAGGAAGACCTAAATGAAACACTGACCCAAGAGGTGAAAGCAGTCCTTCCTTGACATCACCTCCCTGATCTCTGGCAGAGGGGGCAGCTATTTACAATTTGCTGAATACATAAAATGCTTTTACCAGGTCATTCTGCAAGGCCACCCTGAGTGTGAGTCCCAGCCATGCTGGGAATATATCCAGGTGGTGGAGCATTCTTCCTGCCAGACGAGCAGTAGCAGGTAATGCCCTTATGTAGGTGTTTGAAGATATCTCTGTGAGAGAAGGAGTCATGCATGAAAGCACAGCTCTAAAGAAGAGGCTGCAAAGATCCAGCCCCAGAAAAGTAAGTTTGAGCCTAGGCAAGGACTTATGTGGAAAAGTAAAAAGTCAGGGCTTGAACTCGACTTTCAGAGCAACCCTGCTTAGAAACCTAGGCATTTCAAGCATGGAGAAGGAGGGAAGAATAAAGGCTTCAAGGATTTGCTTCATGAGACTTGAAGACAGATCATTATTTCCATAAGAAGACTCAGAGGGAAAATGAAAACAAGTGAAAGCAAGTTCACACTGTGGTGTTGCTATGTGCTGCAAAAGATGCATTAGACATGCAAAGAAGGTAACAGAAAGACTAAATGCTTTCTTGGTGTAACTCCACCAAAGGTAAAGGAAATACCCCATCTAGCATATGGCTCCTCTGTTCTGAGCAGTCCCTAGAAGTAAGCTGATGTTCATGTGTTCCCGTGTTTCATGGAAATCAACCTACAGGGCACCTGCAAATGAGGAGGGAGTGTCTAGTAATGTCAATGACACTCCACAGTAAAATCTCACATAGAGTGTTTAATTGAGGGTTTTCAGTGCCTGCAAATTCAGAGACAAAGTTTGAATCACCGGGAATCCACATGAGCTAAGCTAGGACTAGAAGGATGCTCCTGCTTAGAAATGAAAAATAAGCTGATAGAACTTAGGTAGTTTGGAGCAGGGGGTAAGGGGCAATTTTTGGAACTGGCCTGCAGGAGACGGGCATGATCACCCCAGTGGTAAAACATTGTCTCTGCACAGTCCTTCCCAGCTCTGGGAGAGATTATGTTTAAGAAAAGCAGTAAATTCTGTGCTGAACTGCACATTGCACAAATCTAGGGATCCTGGCCATGCTGCTCAAAGTGAAAATGCGTGGTGGGAGATCCAAACAAACTTTACGGGAAACAATTGTTTCCTGAACTTAAAAAGAAAACAAAAAAAGAGCAGTGGATGTTCAGTTTGCCTTTGGGAACAGAGCAGGGGGGAATTCCACACCCATCCTGTGCAACCACACCTCTGCACTGTCTCCCCTTGGGGGTCTCCAGCCTCAAAGTAAAAGCATCATTCTTTAAGGTGTATTTCACCTCTGCTGTCCTGGCTCATGCTTCAGCCCACAGGGAGTAGGTCATCTTTCTGGTTTTTCTCCTTGTTTTTCCATTGTGATGGTAGAAGGCCAGAAGGCAGGGAGAAATGAAGGATACCATGAAGCTTTTTCATAAATTCTCTGACCTGAATGGACTGGTAGAATTTTTTTTTTGTGCCATTCCCCATACATAGAGGCTGCAGAATTTCTCCCAGAAACTGGATTAAGGTTTGTTTGCTCTCAAGTCACTGCATGTCAATTTGAATTTAAACTAGATCCTGTGCCGGGTGAGTTTATTAATGTTATTGGGCGACTGTTTCTAGAGATCTTATTTCTAGGAGGGCATGGCCACATAGGACAAGTCGTAGGTGAAGAGCAGAATCTAAGTCACGTCCATTCAAAACCCCATCCAAATGCATGGAGGCCTTGAAAATACACACTGAGGTCCTTACTTGCAATGTGACTTAGAACTAAATTGCACCCATCATGTACAGATTTTATACTTCCCATAATCCATCTTGTGCCTTTCCCTTTCACTCTCGACTTTGGTCCCCATGTAGGAAAACTGCAAGAATCTTCATAAAAACAAAATCCTTCCTTGTTAGAAACAGAATTCCCTCCAAGAAAATGCATTTACGTGTGGCAGTAAGTTCGCAAGACAGACGCACTTCTCTCTTTCCATCCCCACTACCAGTGATCTCACACAGACAGTTTATGTTGGACCACTGACACTTTCAGAGCAGCAGCTCCTTTTTGTTCATGTTGAAGAAGCAATTCAGCATGACAGACTTTAATCCAACAAAATCTGAATCACCAAGACCCTGATTCTGAAAAATCCAGGTGCTTCCAAAAGCTGTTAAACATGGCTCAAGAATGACTCTAGAGCTTAAAATGTACAGAGACCAAGTAGGAGGGCAGATGCAGAAATGGTTTTCTGTAGTTGTGGGCCTACTGCTTTGGGAAATTTACTTTGAGAGAAGATCTGTGGATAAGAACATTATCCTACACTAGGTATATATATCTCTAGGAATCAATCCTGAGCGTATTTTTTGAGTGAAAGAAAATAACTTTGCTGACAACTATGTGATCCTGCCACTCTCAGTGCAAATCAACTTCCTGGGTTCCTGAGATTCCCAGAAGAAATCCAGGTAAAGTAGTTTGCTTCCCTGATATCTGTGTTGAACTAACACCTGTTTTTTGTAGGCTTTTAGCTTGCAATGCTGACAGTCACCAAGCCTTTTACTTACGATTATCAGCAAGATAAAGTAGATAAAATTGTAGAAGGAATGGGCGTCCATCACATAGTACATGATCTCTACCCACCCTTCCAGTGTGATCACCTGCAAAGACAAACAACAACAAGAGAAACAAGAGGGCAGTAAGCTTCTAGAGTTCACTCCTCGGTGTATATAGGCAGATACTGGCAGGGCTGTTGAAACCCAAGGAAGGTGAGAAACAACAGTTTATTTCAAGGAGGCCAAATTTCCACTCCAGGAAATCAGCATGGTACTGCTTGGTGACACTGGCATACTGTCAAAGCCTGTGAGATCATACTAGCCCACAGCAGGAATATTTCATTAAAATAGTTCATTTCCCTGGATCACAGCAGGGGAAAACCCGCAGCAGGTTTCTGTGCTGCTTGGACTGGACACTGTGCATGGCCGGCAGAAAAGAGAAAAGGTATGGGTTTAGCTCCCATCTGCAATGCATGCTGGGAATAAAAAAAATTAAAAATAATAATAATAAAAAAAGAAAGGCTCTTTTGCTATCGTGAAGAGCATAGCTCATTTCAGCAAGGACCTGGAACAGCTCTATGCCCCTCCCCACCTTCAGGAACACCCTTCACGGTGGGAACTCTTTCTCTCTTGCCAGAGTAGTTACAAGGCCTTTTTCTCTCTGCAGCTGCATCGCACCCTGCAGAAACCAGTATGGGAGCACAGAAAGATTCAATTGGAAAAAAAGGAAAACAGCTTCAGCTTAGCCTTGTTAGGAGGCTAACTCGGCCTTACCTGAAATATCACGATCCAGGCATACCCAATATTGTCAAAGTTGATGGCACCCTTGTGTGGGTTGGCGTTGCCTGTACGGCACACGTTGTAGTACTGGTTCCAGTTGACACACATGCCACTGATGTTGAACTCTTGACGGACCGAATTGTAGTAATAATAATCATCCTTGTCCAAACAACATTCATGGCCCCGCTCCTTCAGTGGGGGTATCTCATGGCAGCCCATAATTCCATTGTCTCCTGACAGCGAGCAGATAAAGGGCATCTCATCATCTTCCTCAGGCTGGTAATAAGGGGGCAAGACGATGTCACCTTGTCTGTAAGGATAGAAAACCATAGTCATAAAGTTCCTGTAACAGACAGTTTCCCATCAGCAGCACTGGTGGAGCTGGGAGCTCCCATCCTGACATCGGGACTGCACTGGGTAAGGGATTTCCAAGTTTATTGTCTCAGGAGAAGGGAAAACACGGCTCCTGGAAAACAGGAAATTTCCAGGGTGAATCTCCAGTTTTCAGAGCTTTGCTTGTCATCATATAGCCCCAAGCCAAATTACACAATCTGCTTGCAAGGAGACAAAGAAAAGATGGAATGCAGAGATTTCCATTCTGATCACTCTCTCCATTAGCATCAGAGCTAAATCAGATGCAGTGATATTAAGGAAGTTCATCAGGCTTTACTGTGATGTGCTCATGTATGTAACCGTTGATGGACATGTTTTATAACATTTGGCAGTGAACCTTCTGTACTTCTAAGAAAAAAAAAAAAAAACAGTTCATATATAATTAAGGTTGCACAGTTAAGCCTTAAAATCAGGAAATGCAAAGCTGAAATTGACTTAACCTTCAACTTGACTCCTCCGTGACAGCTGGCATTACGGGTGCAATGTTTCATGACAAGTTCATGTGCTTTTTTCCAAATAATGCAAGCACCTTCCAAATTCATAAATAATTAAATTCATCTATGCTCGCCTCACTGGAGATGAGCTAATGATTAGGAAAATGAAAGGTGGAGAATTTAAAATTTTCAATCAGACTGTATCTGGTGCATTCACCGCAGTGCTACAACACACAACTTTCACTTTGCATGAACACAGACTTTTTCACAAAGTGTTATTGGAAGAGAACAGGTGTTGATAAAAAAGAAAATATAGAAAGTGTCTGATTCTAAACTAAGTGGGACTAAACCACAAAGATCTGTTGTAACACATTCACATCACTGGTGAACTGGGTGTCTGCAGAATTCATTTCTCTAGTTATGGTCAGCCAAAGGTTTTCTACTATCTGCCCCTTTGTAGGCTGTGGCCTCAATTCACTTCTCAGTTACGTCAACTCTGCGTGGATGTAATTACACTCATTAAAGTAGCACTACTCCTGATTTACATAAAGGACAATCATCCTAAACATCTGTTTTTCCCCAAGGAATATATAAACACAGTAAATGGCTGCTTTAAGCAGCTCCTACTCTCCAGTCCCACTGCCATTCCGCAGACTGTATTTTCACACTTCTTTTTTTTCCAATTTGAGATAACCTAAAGCTTCAGAAATGTTTAATCAGTCTAAATTGATCTACAGCTTTAGATTTTTTAAGCAGTCTAAACTGATAGGATGCCTAGGATCAGTATACAATTTTAAGAAGATGTTTTAAAGCCTGAGATCTGCTAAAGCCAGAAAGTCAACAGGAGGAGCTGCGCCCTGGAACTGGTGCTCTGCTCCACAGGAGGATAATCGGAGAATTCATGACAGGCAGGAGCTTTTCCACCCCGCTGCCTCCAGGGAGGAGAGAGCCATGGTCTGCAGGCTCCCCCCACTTCCCTATAATAAACCTCAGATACCTGTAATAAACTCCTGCCGTGGCTCCAGGCTGTCTTTGCCAGAACTGTGCCCACATTTCCCTAATAGGTTTTTTTGTCCCATGCAAGCAGCCATTTTTTGCTTTCAGGTGCTTTCACTTCTACTAACCCATCTGTGGGATGCCTCTCCCAACAGCCCTCCATCCCCACCCCACGGCAGCTCCCACATGTAATTCTATTCCTGAAGTTTCCTGATAATTTCCCAATATGCCTCGAAAGCCTCTGGAGGTGATGCACTACTGTCCAGACAGTGACCTCAGCTCCACCTCGGAAGTGCTGAAGATGTCCTGGAATGATCAGGCAGCGCTATGGCTTTCTGTAAGACTCCTCTGTTTGTTGTTTTTTGAACAGAGACCAAGTTCAGGAGAAAGTCAGCATGGATAGTGTTTTCAAAGTTTCAACTCTTTCTGAGAGCTGGAGCAGCATTTTGAATCCCTGGGCACAGCTGGAGGAGGCAGCTAGGTTAACCTGTGCCTTGGCCAAATCCAAACAAGCCCAGGCATCTGTGGAGCAGATGGACACACTAAAATCAAGTTGCCTTTGCCATCCCCTCCCTTTCCACTGCAAGCCATGGCCAGCACTCTGCATGCTATCACCCTACAGCCGTTTGAAGTAAGTGATACACAGAAAACCAGGCAGCAGAAGACAAGAGAGCAGGGAAAGATAAATGTCCCTGGAAGAAAGGAGGAGACATCGTCTCACAGGCACTCACATTGTGAAGTTCTCCTCCATGAAGCAGCGGTTGCGGAGCAGCCCAGCCCACAGCTGCACCCCGATGATGCCGAAGATGAAGAAGACAAAGAAGCAGAGAAGAAGAACATTCCCCAGCATGGGCAAGGTGTCCAGGAGCAAGTTCACAAGGATACGCATGCCTGCAGGAGGAGAAGAGAACCAGAAGGAACAAGTGTGGGATGGAGGAACAGAGAAAGGGAAAAAAAAGAAGGGAAGGAGAAGGAAAGGAAAATTTAGGAGACACACACACATGCACACACACAAAAAGTGCCACATAAAGATAAAAGTAGAGTGTCAGAAATGAATTACTGCCTGAAGCAAGCTAGATTTATGATTGTTGCTCTTTCTTGTCCTGACCTCTACTGAAAGGCAGCCAGCAGAGCTGCTGTGATGCCGTGATCTCTTAATCCTAGGTCTTCATCTGCAGGAGTGAGAAGAAAAGGGAAGGAGACTGTTGATACCATCAGCTATCTGACTGACATCCCTCCTTCCTCCTTCCCTGCAGAAGAGCAACGGAGTGAGAACTCCATCCCAAAGGCGCATGGCAGATCAACAGCCCCATCCTCAGACAGCTCAGACTGAAGGTCATCCCAGTTCAACAGCTGCATGCTGCAACCTGTAAGAATTGCACCAACAGACCAAGGCCAGCCTGCCTAGTGGGATGAACCTCTCCAGCACACATAAACTGGCATACATTAGTTTTCTCAGTATCAGTATGATGACATCAGTATCATCAGGGGACAATCACGGAGACCACACTCTCCGCTCTTGACTAGTCCTCCCTCCCCAACAGGGCTGGACCACACAAATAGCAGGCACAGCCCAAAATGCTGTTGGTACAGTACCTCTGGACAGTGCAAAAATGTTTTCAAACACCTTTTAGAAAAAATGTTAATTACCTAATGAAATACTTCTGTGGTTTTATTTCTCTGCCAGCTCTTCAGCTCACACAGCCACAAGTGGGGCTAAAGACAGGCTTGTTTCTCTATGGAGCTAATGAATTTCTGTGCTCTCTAGGGATGGCAAAAATCTAGAAACCCTTCTGAGCATCACTGTAGCACTTTTACCCCTGTGCACACCTCTTGCAGTTGTCTCTCCTTGCCTCCACAAAGGTCCTTCTCCTTGGGGGGCCCAGGGAGTTCCTTCACTGAAGATGTTCCATGTAGGCCAGCAAATAATTAGCTAATTAGGTATTTATAACCAGTTCATTACTTCAGATGGCAGCAGAAGGGGGAAGAGGAGGGGAAGATAAGATTAGGATTCTCTGACAGCCCTTTGAGGCACAAGTTAATCCCTCTTGTGTGCCCAGCGTCAAGTAATTAGCCACACAATGCTGCGCTTTACGCTCTATCTCTATTCCCTGAGCTGCTCACACCGTGGAGAGGGGAGGGAAGTGGTGTCTGGGGGGCATGCAGGCGTGGGGAGAGGGAGAAGAGTGCCTGGTCTGGGACATCGGACTGGTTTAGCTCAGCAGGGAATGTTTTGGGGAGAGACAGGAATGGGAGAGAGAGAACTGGTATTTGCAGATAGGTGACGTGTAGGAAGAAGGTGCTTCATGATGGCTACACGGGATAATGAAGAACAAAGAATGACGGCATTAGCTCTAAGGCCAGGCTGTTGAGCAGCAGCTACGCCCTGCTTGCCTGACTCCCCAGCTGTATCACTAGTCACCAGTTTTCAGACAGAACATCAGTAACTCAGCAGTGCAGGGGCGCAGATCCAGCCCCTCGCTGGGGATCACGGACATGCCATGAGTCACCGATAGCTTCCTGCTTTGTCACGGCATCAATCCCAACAGCAGAGCCACAGTGCCCTGCTCCTGTCGCTGTGACCTGCCAGGTCCCAGAGCAACACTCTGCACAACATTCCGGCTTTAAGGCCATGCAGCGCAGCGTGTTCCTGGCATTAATGCTGCTTCACAGCACCAGCTCGGCACTTCCCATAAACTGCCCTGGTCAGTACAGCAGGGAGAACCCAGGGACACGGGAAGCTGTGCCAGCAATGCTGCAAGAGGGGGTGATGTTTTTCAGATCAATTGAACTGCCAAAACATTACCTCCATCTCAGAGCAGAGGTAACGGGAAGAACGAGACTGCCCTTACGCTGAAATGCAGAACAGACAGAACACACATTCCCAACAGAATTGTTACAGACAACACACTCGTTGGGTCAGAATTTGCAAAAATTGATTTTGTCCATGTTCCAAGAGAAGACAAGTGATTTGCAAAACTTGCCTGCCTTTTCCTTGGAAACATGCTGCCTGCCTATACATTCTCCATCCTCGCTCTCAGAGAGGCTATGATGGTACAGTACTGTGCTACCCACAGCTTCAGGATCACAGCAATTGCGCTCATGCTAGGCCCTCTGGGGTATCAGGACCCATAACCCAAGAACCGTCAGGTGGCCTCATGGCGGGCAGGCAGCCACAGCACTTGGTGTCTTTTCCACATCACAAAGAATTTCAGCATTGGTGGGTTCCATTTCTAAGTCCAAATGAATCCCAATTTTTATTTTTTAAAAATCTCTCTGTTGAACAGAGTCATCCTTCTTTACCCATTGATGTTGATTGTGGATATGAGATCGGCTCTTCCAAAAGCAACAATGCTGAAGGAATACCCATCCAAACATCAACTGCAACTCTCCTATGGGCCAACCATCGCTAAAAGAAAACCATCACTTCACTTTGTGGAAAGCCTCTTCTGCTTCCTGCCCTAAACTGCAAAGCAATTGCTCATTTCTCAACAGTTTTCCACCAAATGGACATCCTCTGCTGAGTCCACCCAGTTCGTGGAGATACTTCAACCACTACTTCCACGTGAATGAAAGACACAGTGTAAGTGCAAGCTCAGTACCTTTGTTCTCTCCATTATCAGCCTCCCCTCCTGTCAGTGCCGTGCTGCCTACAATAGTAATGCCAGAGTTCTGAGGCCTGTCCTCCGTTATGGCGTTTAGGCAGTGACTCTCCTGCACCTCTGCCAGCCCCCAGTGGCACTTCGTGGGGGAAGCCCCTGCAGCCTCCCCATCTCCTCCTGAGCTGGCAGTCATGTGGGTCTGCTCGTGGCTGGGGCTTTGCTCCTAGACCGAGGAAGGGACAGGCTGGTCCAGCAGTCACACTAGGGCACCTGCTACAGGTCTCCAAAGAAGGACCGTCACTGCCAAGTGTCTGAACACTTTCATGGGCAGGAGGGGATGAACCCTGTTCAAGCACTGTAACTCACAGAGCAGTGTGTTACAGAGTCCACACTGGGATCAGGTTCCTCAAGCACTCACGAGGTTTTGGGGAAGAGCGAGAAAGGCTGAAAAGCCTAAGGATGAAGGGTGATTATTTACTGCAGGGCAATGGAAATGCGCAGAAGGCATATATATCAGTGTGGCTTTGGGAGCATCCTGCCCTGGAGAACTGGGATGCCTCTCTTTTCCAAGGGGCTTTTACCAGACAAGTCCCCATCCACAGCAGCACTGACGCATCTTACATTATAACTTTTCTAAGGTGCTGGAAAGCCTGTTCTTTGGCAAAACCCTGCTGCTGCCTCCTTCCTACCTTCCACTGCCTTTTTCTGCTCCTCTGCCCCTTTATTTTTCTTGCTGTGCCTACCTCTCCTCTCTGCCTCTTCACTGCTCTGTAGTGTACCTGCACACGTCTCCTGGTCACCCTCCCCACCGCTGCCTTTCCCCACATCCCTCTTTGTCCTTTACCACTAGCAGAGTGCAAGCCATGCTGGCTCACAGCAAGGAGGGAATATGAAAAGGACAATGACCTTTTCTGAAGCAGCCTTTGAAAAAAAAGGAGACATTTCCTGAGAAGAGAAAGGAAGAGGGGCCGGGCAGACTGGAGGAAAAGCAGGGAGAGGGAGCATTGATGAAGCAACCAAACAGGCTCCCAGGGCATCAAATATGAAAAGGTTTCGCTCTTCAAGAGAAAGAAAAGCTAGAAACATGAAATATTCATGAGCGCCAGGTGTGGGCTCTCTAACACCTTTTCTCCTTCGCACTCACCCTCAACAAGACCAGAAGAAAGGAGGAAATGAAATGGCACCAACTGTGGGCATCCAAGGAAGGATCCTCACAAAATGATGTTCAGGTAATGCTTCCCTGCTGCTCACCCACACCCGCAGGCAAGGGGTGGGGACAGGTGCTGGATTAGGCCTTGCTGGCAGGGCTGCTCCTGGTGAGAGACCCTGCAGGAGCAAAGCCATGTGCACAACAGAGCTGCATTCACTGCTCCAACACAGCAGCGGACATCGGAGGTATAATATGTCACAGGGATGAGAAGCGGTGGGAGGGGGAGAGGAGCACGGGGGAGTGAGCTGTCAGGGGGCAGCAGAGGGCTGAGCAAAGCCAAAAGACAAAGCAGAGTCACTGAACTCCCTCCTGGGTTCAGGCAGAGCAAATCCTCTGCCTCCCCTGGCAGCATCCAGAGGCCCTTCCTAACAAACTGCAGATGTGACAATGACCTTGGTTCCCTCCCAGACACTCGCCATCCTCCCTGATCAGCCTGGCCGTCACAGCTAAGGAGACTTGCCCAGCACAGCGCGGTGGCGGCGGTGAGCAGCCAGGGCAGGGCTGGGGAGGAGGCGAGCTCCAGCGAACAAGAAACATCCCGTGGTTCAGGTGTGCCCAGCAGCTTACTACCACCCCCCCCCGCTCGGCATCACTCTGTCGCTTCGCCTTCTCTCCGCCTGCCTTTTTCCGAGAGCAAGGACCAACAGCTGAGCTGATTCACTTCCTAGCACTAATCACCCTGTGACCTCAACAGGAGACCGGCTCAGGAGAGGGCAAGAAACCCTGTTCTTTCTGGTTTCTTCTATCTCACCCACCTCTAGGGCTTTCAAATCATCCCCAGCTCTACAGCGAGGGACAGAGCTAATGTGTGCGGAGTCACAAAGAGATAACGCTTTGAGGCAATTTTTCCCTTGCTTAGAGTAAACCAGATGAAAGAGAACATAATTCTCAGCACCCATCTTATCTGCATCATGGGCCAAGCCACCAACTGTCATTTTAAATGGAGCAAAAGCAAATCTCTTCCCCATCCGCATTAGTGACTGTGGCTGGCAGGACATTTTGCAGAGTACAGAGACTCAAGCATCGTTCTGTCCCTCAGCCAGGCCGCTTGTCCAAGCGTGCCTTCTTTCCTTCCTCCCCTGCCCCAGGACACATGGCAGTTCACCCAGCTAACGCAGGGTTGGCAGGATTCTTCTGTGCACGTTTCTTCACAGGAATTTTCAGAACTGAGGAACCATTCCAGCAGATAGATGGTATTTGTGCAGAGAGCACATAGGGAGAGCTGCACCTTTTTTTTAATGGCCAAGCCCTGTAGTTAAAATAATCTCAGTTTGCATGCGCAGTGCAAGCTGGTGCTCCAACTTGTGGCCCTTCTTGCTGATCTGAGGCTTAGCTGTCATTTCACACATTGCATTCATTTGCATTAGCTAAAATGTGGGGCCAAACTAAGGCAAAGATAAACCAATCAGCTGTGTTTGCAACAGTAAGTGCACTGCCAAGTTCATAGTTATTATAACCTACAGCTTCCCTCACCACCCAGATCGTTTTTGCTTTGCTGTATTCCTCCCAACTGAGGCCTCTCCTGCAAACACACATGTAAGAGAGAGGAGCCTGGCTGGAACAGCCACAAAGCCACCTTCACGCTGCAGATCGTCACCCACTGCTTTGCACCAGTGCAAGAGAGAACACGTCCAGATGGCTGTCCTGACCCAGAAAAAAATGAACCCTACGTAAAAACAGGTCCAGTTGACAGTATGGGGTAGTGAGAGATCTTAATCCAGCTCCGCTGCTACGGAAAAGGTGCCCTAGACATAAATGAGAAACACTGAGCTCATTCAGAGGCAAACAAAGTCTTCCCATTGATCCCTCTGTCAGGTTTACAGTGTGTTTGTAGGGTATGTTTAGGGGCCGGAGGTGTTGCACTTACGGGTTGTCAGCATGATCTATAGTTTAGGAGCACCATCAAGTTCCTCACAAACACCCGACTCTTGTCTTGCCAACAAGCAAAGCTTTCAAGCATCTTTGACTGGCTCAGACACCTCATCCCGCTCAGCCTGATGATGACCTAATCTCCAATTATCCAAATCTTTGTCACTCCTCAGCCTGACCACTGAAAATATCAAAGCATGACATTTCCAGCACTTACAAAACTTCAGCCAGTACAAAAAGCTGTTGTTCGTTTTCTCAGTAACATAGGTACATCAAGCCTTGCCTTGGTGCAGTAACTCCCATTAGGTTACTCGGTCAAATTCAAACATTGAGTGTCCTCAGTCCTTATACTCAAAGTACTCCTCAGCATAAGCCTAAAGTAGCCAAAAGAGAGACTAAAGCTGCAGGAAAAAAAAAAAAAACCCGTTGGTCAGAGCTTCACCCTGCTGGGACAACAGAGCTCTCCAGAGTCGTTTTTAAGAGAACGAGCTCTCTCAAGCTTGTTCCAAGGCTGTAGGAACAATTTCTTCAGGAGCCAGGGACTAGCACAGACCTCACTGCTTTCCACTTCAAGAACAAGATGTTCACCTTACATGGATCAGGTCAGGGCAACACGGGCCTTAAAAAGGAAGAACAGGAAAAAAAATGCACCACTTACAACACCCCCCAACGCACACTGAGTGAAAACAACCAACAAAAACAGAGTGCCAGTGAAACCCGAGACATGCTGTTTTCCTTCAAGGGGAAGACGAGAAAACAAACACATGGGCATTGCACAGCCACGATGCTCAGCACGCCACTGAGGCATGCTCAGGTGGCAGGGCCAGGGCTGATTCTTGATATTCTGAATCCCTCAGAGCTTTTCTTCCTACCTGCTCCACAAATATCACATGCACATCAAGGAAATAGGCCCCATCTAGTGAGACTTAGCAAACAAAAGTGTCAGCAGCCTTAAAAATTATAATTCCCTTTAGTGCGGTATACAGCAACAAGTCCCATGGAGCCCTGGCCTGGCTCACACCACAATAGTTATTGTCACATTTCTTTGCTGAAGACCTGCAGTAAACCCTACGGATAAACAGGCCCAGCTTCCAGCACAGGGTAGTACAGATCTCTTCATAAAATAATTTTTAAAGATAATATCAAGATGTCAAAACAAAACTAAACAAACACACACAAAAAATACAAAAACCAACCAAACAAAACAAATTAAAAACCCCACACCTTTGGAGAACACTATGGCAAATATACACCAAGGTGATGGAAAATTATCTTCTCAGCAGATCACAATGCCATAAAATGAAAAATGTACTGTGGCTTGAAGGGTCAGACTATAGTTGCATCTTCCAAGTCTTTTACAGAAGACAGGTGGTCTAAACTGCAGTTCCAAGCTCTATTCTCATATTTCACAACTTTCTCCAAGATGCACAAGACCTAGTACACAAAATAGTTCCTCTCTGCTGAGCTGGAGCCTCACCAGCCCTACAGAGAAACCAGAGCCATGCCAGGTGGAGCTGCCAGGTGCTTTGAAGAAGCAAGCCCAGAGGTGCAGACTTCTAGGTACAGACCTGACCCCAGAGTTACAGTGGCCTCAACGAGAAGGACAAAATCCTGAGCGTTTCTCTTGACACGTAAATGCTGACCCCTCTGGAATAAAAGAGGCCTCAGCCCAAGCTTTGCTGTGGTCCAGATAGAAGGAGCCACCTCAGCTTTGCAGTGTGCTGCACCCTATGGGCCCACCTATGGCCCACAGGTGATATCAACAAAAAGCTCATCTTCCAGATGCGCTCACATTCAGTGTGTGCCGCTGTAGCACAGTTGGTAGCCACCTAATCTGTGACATGAGCAGAAACAGACACAGGCAAAGGTCTCAGACAGGAGCCCCTTCTTCACTCTCTCACCCCATTAACCCCTTGCGAGCTTTGGGGTCTGAAGTAACCTTGTCTTGGAGAGTGATGGCAGGTGTCTGATTATTTCTTAGAGAGGCGTCTCTCTGGGGGATTGCTGCTGTTCTGTTCTTTTTTTCTAATACTGAACATCTAATAAGCAACACCTACTACCACCTGCTACTGTTGTTCATTCACTGATCACCTCATTTTTTCCCCATTTATCACTGTAACGATGACTGCACTCACTTGCAGTGAAAACTCTATTAAAAACACACAGTACCAGTTTTTCTTTCAAAATCGCAGGAGTCGCCCAACATCAGGGACAAAAGGTAACTCCAGTGCCATGGCTGTAAGCCACTTGCCTCCATTCTATAAATATCCTTAAGTTCTTTACACATCTCTAGTGCTGTGTAAGTAGGACAGAATAATGCAAAATATTATGTAAAACAGTAATGCAACTTCTGGTTCAGATTTAAGGGAGCTAATTTCCTCTCGCTGTCACTAGCATGAATCATGTTGGTCTCTACTGCAGGCAGTGACATGACATTAGGTGAAATGTGTGTGAATAGGAGAATCAGGTCCAAAATACAGGATCAAGAACTTTAAGGTTATGGTTGTAAATTGCCCTGCCCACACACATGAAGTGTAATTTGCATTAGTGTAATATGACATTATCTTTCACCCCATAATACACTGTCATTATTGCTCACATTTCCATGGTATCCATTGCTTGATAGGTCCCACGGGACAGATTTTGCAAAACAGCTCAGCTCCCATTTAGGCTGCAAAATACATGGCTGAGATTTCAAGAGCGCTGTGTACACTGGAGGCTCAGCTTGTTTGAACAGGCAGCAGAATTGTCACTATGGGAGCTGTGTGGCACTGAGCATTTTTTAAATTCTGGCTGTGCAGGTTCCCCTAGAGAAGAAGGGAGAAATAAAGATCCCAGGGAAGGTCTCTTTATGACTGTTCGTTGGTTTGGGGTGTGTGTTTGTTTGTTGGTTTTGTTGTTTGTTTGTGGGGTGGGGTTTTTTTCCAGACTTGCTTTACTTCCAGCAACACAAACTCTGCAGTGCCATTGCTAACTCTTGTGATTTTTATTGGGAGTCTTGGGATACACGGCATAAACCTTCAGGTGTTGAATCTTGCTATAAGCTGACAATCTCAGATCACAGGAAAAAAGAAAAAAAAGTTGTTGTTTCTGTTCCTCACCACTACAGGCAAAAGCCAAGGTCTACAAGATCTGAGTCACAGGTCTAAATGTCTGAAAGCCACAGGAAAAATAAAAATAATTTGTGTGTTCTTTTTCCTTTTCCAAATCTCATGGTTTTAAACCCATCTGACAACCTACATGCACACAATTTGTGACTTTCGAATACTTGTTTATAATAACAGTGAAATCAAGCAGACTGCTTCAGAGAGGGAAGAATTACTTTCTCTCATGATCTGTGACAGAAAAAAATAAGACTGAACAATGTATGGTACAAAACAAGCACTACCAGGTCTACATTTCCTGCACTTCAGTGTTCCCCAGGTCCCTGCCACAACGCTACACTAACACAGGGTTATAATTTTGGTTAGGTTTTGTTTTGATTTCTTTTCTCCCAAATTTACTTTGATTACCCATTTAAATATGTGGCAACATACTGCACACTGTGGAATGCACATGAAAAAACAGCACAGAGATCAGACAACAAGCAAATAAAATTGGAGCCTGTCTTCAGGGACTGATGACTTCCTCCAGCACTACAAGATGGGGGTCTGTTACAGTTTGCTCAGTTTGTTAAAAAGCCCCAGAGAAGCATTAATTTTCAAACCCATTCAGTATATTTGAGAGTCAGTAGACTCCCTTTACACTAGTCTTTGCTCTTGTTTTAGTTTGGTTTTCCTTCCCATCTCTCCCCGCCCTCCACCTCCGCTTTCTCCGCATTATCCTACACACAGAGGTGCATCACGCCTTCGCATGCCTTACCCTGCAAACCCTGCCGCCTGCCTGACGTGCTTTTCTCCCTCAAACCCTGCTCCTTCTCTGCCCTCATGTCTATTGATCCTCACGTTGCTCTGCTCCCCCTCACCCTGTTTCACAGAATCATAGATTTTGGTTGGAAGAGACTCTCAAGGTCCAACCATTAACCTAACTCTGGCACTAAGCCACGTCCCTAAGAACCTCATCTACATGTCTTTTAAACACCTCCAGGGTTGGTGACGCCACCACTTCCCTGGGCAGCTTGTCCCAATGCCTGACAATCCTTCCGTGAAGAAATTTTTTCCCTAATATCCAATCTAAACCTCTCCTGGTGCAACTTGAGGCCATTTCCTCTCATCTTATTTCATCCTATTATTTCCCTGCAACCTGAACACACCTGTCTGATTTAGGGCTCAACTGCCTTAATAACGAGCTGCACATAAGGAAAGTGCAGCTCCAAGTTATATTTCCATCTCTGATCTGCTCCTCTGTGCAAGGAAAAGAATCCTTTAATGGCCTGCTCAGGCATGAAGTACACTGCTCTCTTCAGTGCTTTGCTCCACTTGGGTAGGAGATGGGGCTGGGAAGGGAGGACAGACACTGAACTTGACCCCTTCAGTCAAGTCCATCCTCTGTCAGCTTTTCTCTGTCCTTTCACTGCCCACCTGCCTGCGAGCAGAGCCTACAGAAAGCTGGCAGCTTCATCTCTGTATGTGTTTGAGTCACACATAGCCTGACCAGGGAATGAAAATGGCTATTTAAACCTCTTAAATTTTGTGTATGGAACATCACTCTTGTCCTTCTACTAACCTGCTCAGGGCTGTGGCTGTGTGTGGATAAATCTGTGTGTGTACACATTTGCACGTGGTTGTAAGTATGGTTTGTGTGCCACTGAGGTGTGATGATAAATATTTACAGAGCAGCTTATAAAAAGAACTGCAGATGGGGCAAGTTTAAATATTTGGGAAACACAACTATATCTGCATTTCAGTTATTGCTTCACAAATAAAGCCATGAGAGGAAAAAATGTACTTCCAAAAGAGTCCAATGGAAGAGTACATTTTTGAAAGGGAATCCATGCTGGAAGAGAACAAGCACGTGACAGTCCTGTTTCAGTAAGATTCAGGCATTCAAGGCAAAGACCCCATGTGGGGGTCTTAGAGGAGGAATCTCATAATCCCTTTGCACTTCCAACTGCTAGGGCAGGACTGTGTCTGTCAAATGCACTTGCTTTTTGTCTGATCTAGCTGTAAATGAGACTGTTTCACAGACTAATATATCTCAGTCAGAAGCTAATTTCACACACGCTCATCAGTGAAATTAGTTCTTCAAAAGCACATTTAGAGAAGTACATGTCCATCACTTTTCCCTAGTATCAAGTGTGGTGTTCATAGCCAGACCACTCTGTCTTAGGCACTGTTACAGCACCAAACACAGGTAGCCTGGTGTGGAATACAGGTTTAAAGCAGATAAATACAAAATATCCGCTTTTCCCATTCCAGGGTTCAGACTGTTTTATTATTGATGGTTGTGTCCAGTGAGCTGAATGCAGGGCTAAGAGTTAGGAGATATCAGTTGTATCCTCAGGTCTGCTGGTGACACTCATTGGATCTCACTCACCTGGTCTGAAACATGAGTGTTGTGACAGTTATTAAAACACCATTTAGCAAAAAGAAAAGGAGGACAAGAGAAGAGGAAAGCTTTGTTATACTAGATTGGTATGGTTGAGGGTTTTTTTTCTTTTTAAACTTCTTTGTCATGACAAAGAATAGGAAAAAAAAAAATCAAAAAGCCAAACAAACTACCTAAAATTAGGCAGAATAAAACCACATTAAAATGCATGGGAAATATTTATTCTTGTTCTGACTGAGAAAAAAACACATCTAGAAAAAGCAGAACTTCCCACAAATCTAAAATTCTACACCCTGCACAGCTAGTAATAAGAATATAACATCATGTTTCCAGTGCCTATACCTCTACACAAGCATTACTGCATTTACACACCACGTATTAACACATGTATACCCTTTCTATTCAATAAAGTTGCTATGCAACCCTCTGCAACAGAGTCCTTCACTTCCGTACAGCGTGCTCAGCTGAAGTAATCTGTTTCCAAATGACAAATCAGTTACTAAATTGTAAGTGGAAACTGGAAGACATCAAACACAACACAAGGAGTCTACTTTGCATAAGACCAATGCAACAAGAAAGAGTAAACTGAAGAAACATTTTTTTCTCCAATGTCAAAAACCCCATATTAACAGAAGCAAAAGAAATTCAAATTATCAGACGTTACTACAGACTCCCTGCTCAAAATAAAGCAGAAATAAAACAGAACCATCCTCCCCCCCAAACCTTGTGGCTTGCTGTAAGAAGAAGGGATGAAAGAGCAAGCAGAAACAGCAACGTTTCACCTAGCAACCTGCCACACAATCACAAAAGGATATTAACAACAAATGGATGTGGAATTTCACTCCAGGCTCAGGACACAGACATGCCCAGAGCAGAAAGTAGCTACCTCTGACAGAGGCCTGGAGGGTCTTTTTTTTTCCTCTTTAGACTTGTTTGGGGCTTATCACATCAGCTCACCACCACAGAATTTAATCACATGGTAATAGGACCAGAAGAATCTCTAATTTTTTTGTTTCATGCGTTTTCAAACTAAACCCTGGGGCTGCTGTTAGGAATGCAAGAGATAGGTGGGAATACTGTGAAGGTGTGATATTTATTACCAAACTAGGGTGCCTCATGTTTTCTCTAGTACACTTCAAAGATGACACGTGAATAGAGGAATGATCAGACAGGGCAGAGCCACAGACTTCTTGATCCAGAAGTGAAAACCAAAAATACTCAGTAGCACATCCCGCTGAGAATTGCAAGAAATGCAATCAATTGTAGATAACAAGTAGCTAAGGATCAGCTCTAACCTTGAAGCAAGGAGGTTTGAAATCCAGAAGTGTCTCCATGTGAGCTCTCATCCCTTGGGTAATCCCATTTTATTTACTCTACTTACACAGTGCCTCTTATTTGATTTGGGGCTCTAAGGACTTCCCACAGCAGTGAGTTTTACAGCCTAATTACCAGCTGGGTGAAGAACTTACACCTTAATGGACATTTGCCACCTTTTGGTTACAATGGATATCCTTTTCTTCTTCTGTCACGATTCAGGTCAGAGAATCTATGCATCCTTTAGACTATACACACTTCACACTATACACACTATATACACGAATAGCATTTCTTAGTTCCTTGTGGAATATTGTTTCAAAGCCTCACAAAATCTCACTCTAAGGAAGGGCTTTCAGTAACACATTAACAATGAGTACAAGCAAGCAGAATTTAGATGTATGCAATTTGGATATTTAAACTCCAGCCTTGCCCACCTGCCAAGAATACAAAATAATTTTATTTCACTTATTTAACTGGTGATACTTCTTCCTTTACCATGTTGCTACTGTTTCCTTAGAGTCAATTCTGAATTTCCCCCCTCCTAATCTTCTAGCATAGCTTCTATTTTTTTTTGCTTCATGTAGTACGAAATTTCTCTCAAATGTCTTCAGACATTTCTCACTTTAGTATGTAGACTTTTCAAGCAGTGGCTGATTGTTAGAGCATTACTGTTCTTTGGTCATTAAATAATCTAACCACACAGACCACTTCAGCACTCTTCTCCTCATGCAGTAATCACTCAGGTTCCTAATCACTTTGTCCATTCTCCTGATAATAAACTGCCATTATTCAGTCCCCAAGGCCAGACTTCTCTGTGAAAATCAGTCCCTACCTGGGTGCCCACGTGGAAGCCTTTGAAATGGCCACCACTGGATGCTGGGCCACATTGTCCCATCGCAGCCTTTTGAATATTATCAAATACCTGCCTTTGGGATTAACCCCCCTGCTCCTTCCCAAATATCTCACAATCCCACCAAGACTTCAGTCTTCCTCTGCCTCCCACTGTCTTATTTCCTCTTTCTTTGGTAGCACCTGCAACACCTCCAGTTTTGTACCATCAGTACTTGTCACTAATGGGCTTTCCTCTTGCTTCAGCTCAGTAATGAAGAACTTTAAAAAGACATTAAAAAAAGATTTGTGGCCAAAGGTCCCATTAATTATGTTTGCTGTGCCCCACTAAGCACCTTCTTCCAACACAGCTCATTCCCATTTATCACAATCCTTTGTTTACAGCCTTTTTGCCAGTTTTCAACTCTCAAGTCAGTGATTCCTCTCCCGTGGAATCCGATTTCTTTTTATTATTTTTTCTGATTAATGGCAGGATGTCTTTCTTCCAAAGTGTTCTCTGCGCATAACCACAGATTTATGTGATAAAGATACATAAAGGTTTAACCACAGAGTGGAAATTAAAACAGCATCAATTTCACACAGGTGGAGTTTTATACCGATAAAAGGAGCAGACAGACAGCATCACAACTGGCACAGTCATGGGAAATTCAAGGGCCTGTGCTCTGTGAAGGTCAGGCGAGATGATCAGAAGTGTCCCTGGTGCCTCTGCATAGATGGAGCAGGTCCCTGATAGGCCAGTTCTGATGCCACTCACACTGCTCCTCCCGGGACAGCTCTTACTGAGGCGGGGGGGGGGGAAACTCCAGCTATTCCAGCCAGTAAATAGGAATAAAACAAGGTCTTGAGGTTTCGTCAGTCAGGCTTTGATCCTGACTGCCAGTGTACAGTAATTAACGTGGCAGACATCTGCAGGGGACAATTGAATGTTGTTCAAGATGTTCCCACCTGCTACCAAGGTTAAGTCTATCCTGACGACAAGGATCAGCCCTAGAAGGGTCTTCAAGTACAGACTCATGGGACTCTTAATGAAGCAGGGAGAAAAGGGGGCTGCATAACATGAGGATGGTGCTGCCCTCGCACAGCTGATTATTCACCTCCCAGGAGAGGTCAGGCCGTCATGTACGACTTCCAGGCCACCCCCTCGCAGAAGAGGTGCCCCCCTCACTGCTGTGTGTGCCCACAGACAGGACTGTGGGGGGCTCCTAGCCCTCCCCACCCCGGAAAAGGAGCAGAGAGGAGGGAGGCTGGGGGAATTGTTCTGCTGGTAGTTGGTAGCCAAAAGGTGGTGCTCAGCTCCCATCTTTATCACCCCATGACAGACCTGTTATACGCCTGGGCGTATGCTCAGTGCCCAAACCAGCTGCTCCTCTCCCTGGTGCCCTCCTGCCATGTTGGGCACACAGAACTGTGCCTTAGTTCCTCCATCACACCTTTCAGCACCCTCTGCTGCTGGCTATTGACCAGATACAAAAATGCACCCAGAAAGAGGGACAAGAGCCCTTTCTAGAAGGGCTTTGCATGGAGCCAGCAACCCTGAAATCCACCTCCACAGCATGTTCAATAAATAGGTGGCATCACAAAAGTGACTTTGGCACAAAGCAAAACATGTGATGCAGACTGGGAGGTCAACTGCACAAACTTCCTCAGATCTGGAAAATAAAAAGGAGCATCTGAGCTCAAGAGAAGGATTAGGAGAGCTCTGGCAAGGTCTTAGCCACTGCAGACAGCCTGCTTAGGGAGATTATGGGGAAGAGCAAAGAGACTTCCTGCCAGTCTGAAAGACAGAAAAACTTGCGGAAGAAACGTCTGAAGTCTCGCAGGGCTGCATGTGGCAGCTGCTGCCTTTGCACAGGGGGAGCCAGAAACATCAGAGTGACACAGCAGACCAAGTTCAACGCTTTTGCAACACCCTGACCCCAACAGCATCCAACCAGTTCACTTCCATGCGCCCAGATAAAACCACTGGGAATCCCAAGCCACTTTCATCAATGTTTCCTGCAGGTAAATGATGTCAACACCTGCTTACACACTCCAAGGCTGCAGAGAGAACAACACTGACTTGAGAAACAGTCTTTTAAAAAGAGGCAGAGGAAGAGGGAAGAAACAATTCAGCACCAATAAGAGCTGTAAAGCACAGCAAAGAGGCTGGTCTTGTCCCCATCCTTTAGGAAGGAAGGAAACGAGGGTTGTGGAAGAGCCACCAGAACAGAGCATGTGGCGGCAGCGTGTGTGCGTGGCACATGTCCCAAGGCTGCAGCCCCTCTCTGGTTTGCAGGCAGACCGGAGCTGGGGACGGTGACTCAGACATGAGCGGCGCCTGCGAGCAGCAGTTCGGCTGCTGACACCTCCAGGCTCGCGTGCAGCCCTGGGCCCAGTAGCGTGCAGCCCAGCTCATACAGACACGCCAGCTCACAGCGGGGATAGTCAGCACAAAAGAGGGAGTACAAAGCACAGGGTGAGACGGAGAGAAAAAACTAGCTGGTGCCACACACCCCTGAGCAGTAATGGGCTGAAAAATTTTCAGATGACAGGCTCTGGAAGAGCATGTGAAAGCCTAAGCAAACATATTCTCCCTGCTTCCCCCAGCTTGCACCTCTCCAGACCACACACACATCCCTTTTTGAGGCTGCAGATGTTACCAAATCTGTGATGTCCTTCAGTAAGAGCATGAAAAAAAGCATTTACTGCACATTGTTCAGCTTCAGAGCCATCAGCATGGCCCTGCAAGAAGGATGACCAGGGCAGATATGCTGAGAGACTGTAGTTTTCCTGCCTATCCAACAACACATTTTGGGCGCACGATGAGGAAAAGCCTGTACACACCATGCAGTAACTTGCACTCAGTTCGCACTTGAACCCAGCCTGGAAAAACCCACCACACACAACATTACTGACCACATACTCCCCATGACCCAAGTAGAGGGGGCATGAGAGGGAATCATGACTTACTAGGCACACGGTTGATAGCTTTCAGGGGTCTGAGGACACGGACAGTACGGATTGCAGACAAGTTAATGTTTTGAAGATCCAGGGAGTATTCCACCATCCTGCAGAAAGGGAGGGGGAAAAAAAATGGGTTAAAACAATGCAAAATTTTGGCTTGAGTCACAGAGCTGTTGTTTCTCCATCGAAGTATTTCTGGAACTCAAGAGGACTGAGCCTTTGGGAGCCCTCAGAGCAAAGCTGAAGCCTCCTGAGCCCTGCAGGATCAGAGCCCACAGCTTCTTGTGGAAAATGTAGCCTGTTCATGGGACAGCAGCAAAGTAGTGAGTGGTGAGAGCACATGCCATGAGGATGCAGGTCAGGAGCTGCACCCCATCGGAGGGGAAGGGGCTGCAAGAAGATGCCCCAACAAGGAGTGTGTTCTCCTGGCTGAGGGCACACATGCAGGGTGGACATTTCTCATGAGGCCAGGAGGAGGGGTGCTGCGTAGCCGGTTTTGCCAAGCATTACCTGCAGTGCAGCGGGGTGCTCCCCATGCTCCCTTCATCTCACTGTGCAGAATGAGGTCCCTGGAGGCAGCTTCAGCTAGCTTGTTTTACCTCACGTCGAAGCAAACTCTCTACCCTAAGTGGTAACTGCTTCAGCTAGGTGGGAAGGCTTCTCCCATAGCTGTGAATCACTCCTTTCTGACAACAACCGAAAGGGGAAAAGCCTAATTTTAGGATATATGCTAGACCTTAGCTTTCCTAACCCAACAGCATGCTCCCTAAATAACCTCCAAGTGCAAATCACTATGACTAACACATTGGCTTTACTACAAGAGCAGCAGGTGTAGGTGAAAAAAAGTGACCTGGCTCAGTATCCCTTCTCTTCTCCCAGTATGGCAAAATGTCCAGTAACCTGCCTGCCTCTTGGAAAGCATGACAAGAAACTATTAATAGATTGTACTAACCACCTACCACAGCCAGCAATTTCTACCTGAGGATCTCAAAGTGTTTTGCATGTTTTAGTGAACACAGGTGCATATGGCCTCCAGGAAGATATGGGCTGTTGTCACCAGCTTCCCTGGTGTGACCCTGATGTGCAGAGGAGACCAAGAGGGTGACAAAGCTGTCAGGTGAAACACTAGCACAGTCAGGGGAGCGACCAGGGGACACAGCTTTTTGTTACTGCACTCTTTCTCAAACCCAAACAATATAATTTATATAGAAAGACTCACAAACCAGTAGTCCAGTAACCTAAAGTCCACCCAAATCCCTCTGCTCAGGAACCACCAAGGAGGGAATCAGAGAGCGTAAGCGAGACGTCACGAGGGAAATGGGGTACAACCAGTCCGTAAGAAGTATCAGGGAGAAGACTTCAGTGAAACGTGAATGAAACAGACTGATCCTTCTATCGATTGCCCTCTTCACTCAAAAGGACCTTGAAGAGCAAATGTCTAGTTATATGTCTGTGCGTTTCACAAAGGAGACTTGTCAGAGTGATAGATTTTCAAACACAATGGGGTAAACCTGTCGAAGTGTTGTGATTATTCTCTTTCATGCTCTCTTTCTCTCCCTCATTCCTTTCACTCTGTTCTCTCATGTACTTTTAGGGTAATTGCATGAAATAATTCTTCCTCTGAAATGCAGTAGCATTCATTTACCTCCTGGAGCTGTCAGTTCCACATACGCTGAGTGCAGAAGGAGAGAAGGGGAATTTCATGCAGATAATCAAGTCACACCCACAAAAAACAAAACAACCCACCAAAAAACCACCAAAAAAACCAAACAAAAACAAAACAACCAACACACACACACAAAAAAAACCCAACACCACACACACACAAAAAAAAAACCCCTAACCCCAAACCAAGCAGCAATACTTAGATAGCCTATAGATACAGAAAGCATTAGTGACAGACACGGGCTTAGGATCCAGAGTCAGATGAAGCTGGGAAGTGGGTATGAAAGGAGGAAGAATGCACATGGATATAAACGCAGAGACATGACTACATGGCATCTCACAAAGGACCTGCATGGCGCAAATGAACACAGTGCCAAGGACTTTGAGTAAGCACTGATCAACCTTAGTACAAAAGCATAAAGTAAGATTGCGTCATCAGCGTGTTGTTGCTCCAGAATTAGACAGACCTGCTGAAACTTTGGAATTACGGTTACGGGTAAAGCACCATATGGACATGGCTGCATTGCTCCCAGGATGTGGGCTAACATCGCTTCACAGCTCAAACACTTGACACGTAGAGGCAGCTTCATAACCAAAGAAGTCCCTGTGCTGCAGCCTGCTATAGGGAGTAGGGAGATGCACAAATATGTAAAGGCCTCCAAGCTTGGTAAAGTCTCACAGAACTTACTTTCCTCTTCTAAAAAAACATGACTCCTTGAGCACTTGGTTGAGGTCAGACCTCCGAAGCCAAAAGTAGTACTTTTGAGCAGTAGCAGAACAACCTGAAGCACACTCTATTAGATGCCATATAAGTAAATAACCCAAAAATATGTTTCATTTCAAAAAGTGGTCTTTTCTGAACTGCAAGTGGCCAAATGAGAAGTCCCGAAGAACACTGTGACCCTCACAGAAACTAAGCACACAGGGGAACAGCACAGAGCTAGGGCCAAGAAGAAATCAGTGGGAAGAGGTGACATCTTTTCTTAGATTTAGGTACACAGAACTCATTTAAAAACACAACCTTCATTTACAAACCATCTGAGTCTTGTTCTCTTGCAGCTCCAAGCACATTGCTGGTATTACAGTGGGAGTCACCTTAGCCAGGTGCACGCTGCTGCCCTCTCCTAAGTGGAATGAGCTTTCCACCTATATGGCACAGACAACACGTCACTAGTAAAGTAACAATCAAGCAGAGAGCATGGGTCATTTTGGAACAAGATGAATGTTACCTTAGCTGGAACTGTGCAGTTCCTAAAGCCGGCAAACCAGCCTTCTGCTCAGTTGCTGCAGATTCGTTGTGTTCACGTTCCAGTTTAGCTAGGAAAAAACTGCCAACCAGTCAATCGCTCTGACACTGAGAACAGCAGGCTGTTCTCAAGGAGGGGTCAGAGAAGGGCAACTGTTAAATTTTTCAGAGAGCAACTTCTAACAAAAACAAGCTCTGCCCTAGCAGGCCCCAGGGCTTCTGCTCGCTTAGCAGATCCCTTCTGCCGATGGTTCTTCCTGAGGCCTCCTGGTCTTGGCTGTAATAACAGAGACACATCCAGGATGCTTAAATCCCTGTGGATGAGTTATGCCTATTGTAGTCACATAAATCATACCCAAAACACCTTCAACACAATTCCAATGCAATTTTGCATTAGAGATGTTTGTTCTCTTTCATTCCTAGAGATGGCTTCAGCATCGGGTTACATTCACCCTTTGCACAAGGGTAGCATGTCCATACAGTCATGGACAGCAGGTGACTAGGGTGAAACAAAACTCCACTGATTAACAGTAAAAAAACCCATTTTCTTTGTACGTATAACCAATGAATCCAAAAGTTGCCTCCTTTCCCTAAAGAAATGAGTTCTCTAAGCAACTCTACTGGAGTCTCTGGAGATCTGTAGCATTTCAGGAATTGCCAGTTCAGCTGGTTTTGCTCTTATCTTTCTCCAGCCAGCCCTGCTCCCCACTGCCTGGAAACACTATACATATAACCCTCTAAGTTTGGGCCGTACCTCAGGTGGAGCTGGTGACACGTTGACAGAGGCAAAGAGGCAAGTCACAAAAAGCAATCAGACTGAAACTGGCAGCAGATTTATGTCAGGAGGTTCGCATTTCTGCCATCCTTGTCTCAAGATCTTGTGATGGTGGATTAGGTGCACGGTGCTTATTTGGACACCCAGACAGGCACCTGATCTTCAGTGCTCGGATTGTTATTGCACCAGCAACCTGAGGAACAAGGTGTTTGCTCAGTGCTCATAAACCAAGAGCATGGCAATGCTAAAGCTCGTACAAAACAGTTGCCTTCTCAAACTCCAGGAGCTTTCCAGGTTCCTTGTCCTTGCTTTGTAGCAGCTCAGTGCCATGAGCAAGGGTAGCTCCCACCACCTGATCACCTATCATTTAGTTCTCTTTCTTGGCTGCTTGAAGCGGGTTTTGTTTGTAAAAGCCTTAGTTTCTTTAAGGTGCAAAGATAGGCAGACAAAGCCCAGAATGTGAGGAAAAAAGCTTCTGCTGGTTGTGCACTGCCCTTTCCCCTTATCGTGATGGGACGTGGGGGAACACATCTCTCCCAAGAGAAATGTCACCTCATTTCTGGCACCACTAAAGTATTTTGCGGCCTCTGGCGTGGGTAGATGAGTGCAGGGGCAGGTTAGGATGCTGGAACTATGCTAAATCGGAGAGAAACTCCTGATCTGTGATGAAATTTGAGCACTGAGCTGTCAAGATAATTGAATTTATACAGTAATTCTTCTTCCCTCGCTAGAGATTTTCTTCTTCAAAACTTTCCACATGAAATTCTTCTGGAAAGAGAAGGGATTGACACATGCACTGTCCCTGCACCATACAGCTCAAGGCTGACGCATGGTAAGAATGCTGACGTGGTGGAAAATGGGACAGGGGAACCTGAGTTCATCACCATGGGGTTCATCCTGAAGAAACAGGGGGGATGCAGACTGACCAGCAGGATGGAGGAATAAAAACTATTTAAAATAGACATAGCAAGAATATGAAAACCATTAAGAAGTTCAGAAAATTCAGACTTTACCTTGTTGTACCTGTGACCCAAGATAACGTACTTGTGCAGTGCCTGGCTGGCAGCTTCCTTCCAGTTAGATTAGATAAAATCCATTATTAAAACAGTTCAAACATTACCATTTACCTCTTCATATTTACAGGTCCTTAGACCTTTATTAAATACCTCTTAACTTTCCTAATCTTAGCTCTTGAACTTCTATTTGCTGAAAATTAGCAGGCAAAAATAATATTTAAAGTGTATTCTGAAAGCATTCATGAAAAATACCGACACAGTACTTTTCTTATGACACAAAGCCAATATGATTTTGTCAAATTCAAAAGCTGTCTAATTCACCTTCTCTGATAGGGGTTTCCAACTGAAATCTAGTTAACTGCAGTCTAATCAATTAATATTTCTTTGTCAAATAAATTTGGGGTTTGCACTGAAGCCAGAAACTTCATGGCTGTGACTTCCTAGCTGTAATTTCAGGCTTGTTAGTGTGAAAAATGAAGATTTTCCTGCCTGTGGATTTTTATTTGGTCCTTGCATCTATGAGCACCTGGGGTGACTGAGGCAGAAGAGGTTTCTTTCTGCCCCAAATTTCTTCAGCTTCCCAGCTATACCAGAGGTCTAAGCCTGAATGTGTACCTATACCATGACTAGATGTGATTTAACCAATGCCTTCTGTGTACAATAATATGTCCTTCTGTCCTCAGCTCCCTGATATGGCCATCAAATTCCACAAAGTGGCATTTCTATCACTTCAAAGATCCAGAATACAGGAATCATTAGGAAAATATGTTCTTCCCATTTGAGTTTTTAACTCAGATATTGGCAACACAAGTTGAAGCTAATGTCTCTCCATTTGCCAAGGTGCCCCCTAATATGTGAGCTGTGTGGAAGGGAAGGATCCTGCAGCTCAAATCTCCCACCTGCAGTTTTGTGCGGTGGTGATGGGACACCAGTTTACCCTTAAATTTTCCCACCTCTGTAGTACACACCAGGATGAAAGGAAAGTCTCACTGCTTCTTCTCTGGCTTCAAAGACTGCAGCTGCAATGAAAAGAAGGAGTAAAGCTGGTCTTCTCACTAGGCAACATGCTCCAATGGTCCCATATCTCCTCTCTTATATTCATGAGCTGTTCTGATGAAAGGAAGTTAAAAAGCCTTTGTATTGCTAGGTCCACCCAGTCTCACCCTCTGTGGCCAGAGGGCAGGGGACATGGAGAACAGGGCTGGCCAGGCTCCCTCCAGAGGCTCTCTTAGTTGAATCTGTGGTGTGCAAAAAAGAGAAGGTAACCAGCAAAATCCATTTATTGGTACCCATAACTGCCTGGAGAGTGGAGATCATCAGTGTTGGAGTAATGGCAAAGAGGCAAGAAGAAGAGCACACAGCTGAACATTAGAGCATGGGGCATGTATAGCATTCAAGATACCTCCTGTCAGCCCTGGTGAGGCTGGACGTGCCCTAACTTGTACACAAAGCAAGCTGTAAGCAGGCAGGCACCAGTATAGGGAGAATCCATCTCTTACAAACCCATCTGGAGATGTCAGAATCAGAGCCAGGAGATTCTGACAAGGCCTGCCCAGACGCCGGGCGAGAGAGCAGGGCTACCGCTTCCACCCCCAGTCTGCAGCTACAGGACACGCACCAGGGGAGAGAAAAAACACGCAGCATATGCAAACAAGCTATTGCCAGCCCCAGAACTGCAGGGCACTCAGGCAGGACCTATTTTTTAAGATTTCTGCACCACACCAGCCCTTTTACTCTATGGCTGAAGCCCTTGCCCATCCCCATTTCACTGATAAAGGTTGTTCCTTCTTGCAGCTGTGAGCAAGCCACATAGTCATATACCAACAAAGGTCCCCAGGGTTATAGCAGAAGTTAACAACTCTTTCTAGATGTCCCCTTTTCCCTGCTCAGAGAGTTGTGTTGAGGTTTATGCTCTCATTTGCTCACAGCTGCAAGAAGGAACCACCTTTACCAGTGCAATGGGGATGGGCAGGGGCTCCACGCAGCACAGGGTATTGGTCCCCATGGGGTGTGCTGAGCACATGCAGCCCCCAGGATGCATCAGGGCTGTGGTCACCTACAGACTCTCCTTAAAAGTGGTGTCTTCATGGATGCTCCAGCTCTCAACTGACGGGTTACTTGGACCTGATCTTGTGCTATACGGACATGGGTTGCCCCACGGTGCAGGAGGTACAGGGTTGCCACGCAGCCCCCAGCGCTGAACCTGCTATCAACTTGCTCGATAGACGTTTGAAGAGCAAGCCATGCAGGCACTTGCACATATTCTGCAGAGTTCCGTGCCTCTGGGGCCAGGCTTCAAAATGAGCTGAACTCCTTTCAACACCTACCATAGAAAAGATGGAATAACATCATAGGGGATGTGGCCAGACGTTACACAGTCGGCCTTTAAATTGCTCTGCAAACCACAGTGTACTCAGCTAAGTAGTCCTGCTTATCTCTTTTAGAGCTCATCACACTGCAAAAAGACAACTCCGCTGACATAAAAGCTGAAAGACAGAAATAAAGAAAAAAAAGAACCCTTGCTAGTAAAACAAGGACCACAAAAATTACATCCTTTTTTCCCTTTTATTAAAAAAAAAAAAAATTAAAGAGGCTATAATTCTGTTAGTAAAAATACATTTCTTCAGGGAGTGACAGATCAATTACTAATTACACAGTCAGATCCACAGCTATGATGCTTAATATTCTTAAAAAATTACCTGCAACTATCGCATCCCGCTTGCAACCAACACAATTTCTTTTTTTTAATTGCTCTGCAAGCAAAAGCTGCTGAAAGCTTCCAGAGCCTGTGAGACTGGTCCCTTGCTGCCTGCCATGTCATTATTTCACACCCCTGAACGCTCAGATTTCTCTCCATACTGTGTACTAAGAGAAAACGCCAGACTTTCTTAATAGTTTCGGAGACATGATACGAAAAGACATAAGCAGGTTTTCACACTGTGATAAGAAAGCCAGAGGGACTCGCCAGGCTCAGATGAGTGAAGACGAGCGACGGGGCCTCACTTTTGAATCAGGAGTCTGAACGCAGGCTCTGAACTCTGTATTTCAACCCTTAAGGGAAAGTTGGCAGGGGGGTGGGCAAGGTGTCTGCATTCTGCATTTTGGTCCTGCAAGTCTGTTGATGTCACCCTTTTTTTTTTTTTTTAATAAAGCTAAAGTTTCACATGTTAGGAAATGAGCTTTTAGGGAGACAAAAAAATCAGAGGCAATAATTGAGAACTACACATGACACATGCAGGGTACCACTGCCTCCTTGTTTTGATTCTCCTCTGGTGTGATTCACTTCGTTTTGATGACTCCTTTCATTTCAATATGTTCCACATCTATGGATAGTTTTACTAGGAGAAAGCAAATTAAATAATTAGTATCATTAAGGAGGAAAGAGTGAATGTGTGTTCAGAGGGGAGGGCTGTGATTCTGATATTTCTGCCTTTCCTTAAGACGCTATTTAGCCTCCTGCTTGTTGGTTTCCATCTTTATCTGATCACTGCTTGAAACACCTAATTGCGGTATTTATTACAATTTTCTTCAACTTGCCATAATTTTATAGAAACTTTCTTTCAGCATCAAAGATTAGCTAACTAGGATTTTCTGAGCATTCTGCTGTTTACACTGCAGCTAATAAGTATTTAATGGTCTGAGATTTTTAAGTCATAACTATGCAAATTCTGGCCAGGTCCCCGAAGGACCATAGTTAATTAAAAGCAAAGAGAAAGTGGAAGACTGGAAACACACTTCCCTGTCGAGAGATAAAGGCCAACTGGAGTGTTTTAGGCTAGAAGGCACCTTCCCAGCGCAGAAGAGCACCACACGGTGCCAATTTTGCTTCCTGGGAGCAGGCGGCATTTGAGGCAGGGGGCTGGTACCTCTCATCCTTCAGAGAGCTGCCAGCCCCCTTCCCTGAGCTGAAAGTTCCTGGAGGACAAATTTGGAGCTGTAAGCGTAAACTGGTGGCTTTCCAGTAAGGAGAGAGTCAGCATTCAGAGGTACATGCACCGACACACAGACAAGAACAGAGTAAAAAAAGCATGGATGGATGGATGGATTCAGGCAGCAGCACCACCATAGGTTTATGGAAGAAAGGAAGCAATAGCTCAGGAATTAGGGGAAACAGAAATCAAGGGCAGTTGATAACTACTAGTGAGACAAGGCACAAATACTACTATTAATAATAATCTCAGTTTGCAGAGAGTAATATTTTCCAGGTTTCCAGTGTGGAAGCTTCATAAATCACTCCTGAAAAAGCAGTTAGCCAAAAGGCACAAGGAGCAAGAAGAAATGTTCTGCTCAAGCTAAGGGGCTACCAGGTGTGCTCAAAAAGGGGCCTCCAGCTGCACGAAGATGCCAGAAAACCCTCTCCAAAGGCTGCATAACTACTCCAAAATGAAAGGATGCTTTGGAAAATAAATTAAGATATCAGCACAGCAATTGGGTTCTAGGCAATTTCTGAAGAAGATGGACAAGAAATATTCAGCTGAGCTCCTTGGTGGCCCATCCTGGCCAACAAGCAAAGGAGATGATGGAGGAATCTGGTAAGAAAGTGCTGGCTTGGCCAGCCACATAGGGCAGGAGACTTGCAGATCACTGGGCTACCCCTGGAGAAGGAGAAACTTTAACCAGTATTTCATTAGATGAAGAATTAGCTTTTAGGGAGCTGATAGACCAGTCAGGAGGTTGTTAAACGAAAGACCAAAGGGAAAAAGTGATGAAATTAGGAAAAAAGTTAATTCTTACAGAGCCCCCATATCAAGAACAAAACTAATCAAGGCACTAAAAGACGTAAAGAGGAGAAAAATGGTATCGTCTATTCACCAGTGCCAGGGGCCTGAGTAATAAAAATAATAGAAATTGTTCATTTTACAAGCATGAACAGCCTAAATGGCATTAAGAAAGCCTGGTGGGAAGATCTGCATGAAAGGAATATTAAAATCAATGATTATAACCTTGCTAGGGAGACTCAAGTGGACAGAAAGGGAGGGGGAGCAGCACATTGGCAAAAATGGCATTTTCTAGTATGGAATCAGTGACAATTTGGAAATGAACACTTACAGATTAATTTTCTGCCATACAGAGAATTCCTCCTGGCTAGAAGAATAGGCTGACAGCAGTCTCCTGAAATTCATCAGACAAATAGCAGGTCCTGCACCTGGGCTGGACAGACCCACTGCCTAAGTACTGGTTGGGTAATGGCTCTGCTGAAAAGGACCTGTGGACCCTGCGGGACAGCAAAGGACACATGGTCCATGCCAGAAAGGCTAATGGCACACCAAGCTGCACCAACAGGAGTGCAGCCCTTAGATGAAGGAAGGCATTAATCCCCTTCAGTTTGCATGGTTAGGCCACTATAACAAATTCAGGTTTGGACCCCCCAATACAAGAAACACATTGATAAATTGGAGTAAGTTCAGTGGAGAGCCACCAAGATGCTCAGTGGGCTGAGGCACTTGCCCTGTGAGGAGAGGCTGAGGGATGGGGGCTTGTTCAACCTGGAGAGGAGGTGATTTTGGTAAGACCTTGGTACCTACAAAGAGGTCACTAAGGAGCTAGAGACAGGTTCTTTACAGTGGTGCAAAGCAGAACAAGACTCAACAGGCATAAATTCAAGCAGGAAAGGAGGTTCAGACTTGCTGGGGTGCAGAGAGGTGGTGCAGTCTCCATCTAAGGAGGTTTTCAAGACCTGACTGGATAACTCTGAGGAGCCTGAGTTTGAGTGAAAGAATTAGACTGGAAACCTCACAAGGTCACTTCCAATCCGAAATATCCTAGGATCCTATGAATGAAATTAGGTATGTCCACATGATATTGGAAAACAGGCCAGCTAGCTCCCTTGGTATTGGTCTGTAATTCACAGCAGAAAAACCTTCCCCTTAATCATCTGAAAGAGTTGAATATGGGCCACATGTGTTGAGGACACCTAAATCTTCTTACAGTTTCCCAGTATTTACAACTTAACGCTAGGACTACTTGTTTACATGTGTTATGTACAAATCTACTAAGGTCTTCAACAGTACTAGATGTACCTGGTGGATTAGAGAGGCCACATTCATGAAGCTGAAAACACAGAGAAACAGCCATGCATCGAACCGGTCAGGATAAAGCCTTTAATTAATGAACTGGGGATTACAATCAAGCGGTGTTTAGGAATATTTATCAGGTATTCAAGAAGCTTCAATAGAAACAAGAAAGCTGAACGGGCTAAAAAGACAGTACAACATAAATGAAAGCAAAAGCAGCAATGTAATAACAAGAGAGGGGTAGTTGATACCAATGAATATAAATGAGGAGATGGAAATTCTAGAAAATCTGTAAGAGAATTGAACGAGCACATAAAATGGTACAAGTTAATCACTGGAACAGAAAACAGAATTGTCACAAACAGTGTAAAAAGGCAGAAAACTTCAATTAAAAAAAGTTCTTTGGGGAAGGTCAGATGATGTATGTCTACCATAGATGTTAATGAGCTAGTTTCAGCTTCAGCTGTGGTCAAGTATTTTAGCCTGTGCCTACCAAAACAGGGATATTCTAAGACAAGCAGCCCTGGACAATTTATGTCCAAGAGTTTTAAAAGAGATGGCCAGAAAAGATCTGGACCAGTACTGATGACTTTTCATTAGTCTCAGAAAACTGGGAAAGCATCCAAGGGTCAGAGAAATTCTGATGTTGTGCCAGTGCTTTAGAAACTCTGATCTGAGGAGGCTGACTGGACTGATGCTGATCACAGTACAGTAATGAAATAGCCAATATGCGGCTTTGATAGATTACAGATTAAAGGTGGATAATAAAATTAACCATAATCAACACAGGTTTAAGGAAAAATACACATCATCAAACTAATGTGCTATAATTTCTTATGAGATTACAAGTCTGGCTCACACAAGTAATTATGCTGATATGGCTGGAATGATGTGAAAACATCATGACATACATTAGCTAGATAAAAACTGGCTAGGTAATAAAGCTCACGTGCAATAGTATGGGGGCTCATTCGTGAGCAGATGTACTTCTGTCATGCACAATTCCTGCCATTCTGTTCTTTATTTATTTATCACAACCTGGGAGAAAAATTTAAAAAAAAAAAAAAAAAGCAAAAAACACTGATAGATTTTGCAGTTGAAGCATATTTTGGGGAGAACAGAAATTAAAATGAAGAGGACAAGTCAGCAATATAGAACAGTATGAATTGCTTCAGAAATGCAAATAATATGTATTCCAGTATGAGCAAATGTAACAGCATATATCCGGAAACAAAGTTTGTTGTTCCTACCAATAGGAAGAGATTTTGTGTTTTCAGAAGAGGAGACAGAGGAGAGGGAGAGAAAAAAAATAATAAAACCACCACGTTCGGAGCCAATGGAGAAAGCAGCTGAAAGAATTGATAGGGAGATACAGTGATTGATTAGCTGGGTTACTGCAACCCTTGGCTGGAGGAACAGGGAAATTTCGGGCTGGAATAGAGAATGTGTTACCACGGAAGGCACTAAAGCAACTATGCATGGTAGTGTTTTGTTCTGATGTCCACCATTTTTAAAAGCTGTCAAAAAAAACACTGCAAGTGCATCCTAAAATGCCAAAATATAAAAAGTCATGCCATTCCTCTCATCAAAGGCAAGGTTAGGATGGGATTTATCACAGTTTATGATATTTACACGGCAAGGGCCAGCGTGATGATCAATGAAGGCAAAGACAGGGCATTCTCTGAAAGACACCAGCCTCTCCTCAGCCACAAGACTCCAAGCTGCCAGTAATTAAGGAAAAGTTTTGGACATCTTCTCAGCACACACTTGTCATCACAATCATCCCCTTGGCCTTGTAGTGAAGCCCTCTCCCCCTTAACCTACCCACCTATCTACACAAGCCAATTGCACACCAGAACATGTAGTGGGGATGCCACAGAAGAGGGCAGAGACAGACACAACTCCCACCACAGATTGTTAATTGCAAGACCTCGCTCAAGAGAGGCAGAACAAACACACCCTCAGTGGAATTAACATCCCCAAGGCCAGGCAAGTTGCATTAATTCAGTCCTTGCAGGGGGACCCTCAGGACAGAGTAATCGAAAGGGACACCTCCCTTCCCAGATGGACAGTGGCATCATCTCCAGCCACACATGAACACAACTGCTTCATGGAGTAGAATGAACAGGAGAAATTGCTCACTCTTCTTTTGATAGAAAACTGCCTGACTTTAAAAGCTGTTGAGCACTAGCCCAGAAATGTGATTTTTCTCCTAAATTCATGCATATAGAGACACTGGCCTGAGTTTCCAATGTAATTAATGTTCACATTATCTCAGCTTTCAAAACTTAGTAGGCTCTCAACTTCAGGAAGCTGCCCTTTGAAGTTCTATCAGATCGAGCTCTCCAAAGACGCCCATTGCCATGGAAAACAAATGACAACCGACAAAACCTAATCACAAATGCAGGGGAAGAGGGAGACCCACCAGGACAGCTGGTGATGGGCATAGTCTGCTTGAAATGTCTGGGAACCTGCAACCTCCTGTTGCCATCGAGTAGTTGGGCACTGGAGCACTGGCAAACTGAATCTGCAACACTGGTTGCTTGTGCACACAAGGGCATAGGCACTTTTCAACCCAAATTACCTTCTTCAGTTTTAGGAGCTCTAAGGGGAACAAAGGAGAGCATTGACTTAGGACTGTTGTTTTGGGTTTTTTTTTCTAATCCTTTCTGAATAAAACATGTTGAAGATGGTTGGGGAGGGAGTGTGCAAGAGGGGAGAAAGTTCTGGTGATGTCAGCTCCTATCGCCATGGAAACTGAACATTTTTAGTGACAATGGAGTCTTCCTCCTTGAGCTGCTGGGTTGCGTGGGGAGCAGGGGCAAGCAGGGCAGGGGCACACAAGGGAATTCAGCTAACTAAAACTAGAGCTTCTGGCTTTCCAAGGAAGCAAAGAGAAAACTACAAATGAATGCCTGAATACATAGTTCATGTAACCAAAACACCATCTGGGGCAATATCATAGTCATTACCCTCTTTGAGAAAACATGCTGTCATGTAGCTAGCTAGCCAGATGGAGATATCTCAGTGACCCAGGAATGCCTGACAGAATGGTCCTTCACCTGTACTTTGTTTTTCCATGCTATAGTTTATTCCAGCCTTCACTGCCTCATTGGTGTTTATTTGGGAAGGGAGAAGTGAAGAGAAGGGGCTGGGAAGTACAGTCCATATTCTTGAAGCTGAGAGAAGCGACATGTCCTTCTAGGCAGTGCATCATTTCCCAACACCATGGACTTGTTCTTGAGAACCAAATTTATGGCCTTCCTTTCAGGCAATTAGAGTCCAGGACCATGAAAAGAAGAAGGCCCTTAGAGAAAACTGGTTAGCCTCTGATCAATAGCTAACTCACTGGCATGGAAAAAAACATGCAACACCTAATGCAGGTTGTCTTCCCTTAGTCAGAAGGGTAAGGCAGCATCTGGACCCATAGTAAGCTGAAGCCAGATGCGGGACTAGTCAGGGTAAAATTGGGGCTTAAATCTGAGATTAAATAAAAGTCTACAGTCTGTATGTAAGGGTAAGTTTGAGCTTTAGATTTAATTTAAAACAGTGCAGACAATTTTAATGAATTTCAAAGAATAATGAATTAATAACCACAAGCTTTTATAACTCAAAATACATCATATAGTCATTAGTTCTATATAACTAAATGGAAAAACCTTTATTTAGCAGAAGTCTTTTGAGAGAAGATATTCTAATGAGATTGCTATCACTTCAGCCTGACACCTCATGAGGACAGTTGTATAGAAATCAGGAAACAAATTTCTTTCAGTTTTGGACCTGAAATGAAAAATCCTTCACACTGATTATTTTATATCTAAGGAGTTGATTCTAAGACTCCTTGGCATTGAAAGGAGTTCAGACATGAGCTTTTTTCCTAGTACTGCTATCAATACACAAAAGACTCTCCTTGAATTTCTGCCAGCAATGGCAACAGAGGGAAACACATAAACGGGGGTTACTCATTTCTCACCTAGGTAGCATGGATTTCACTTGTTTCCTGCAGGGAATAGGCACTTGAGCTTACCCTCTTTTATTTAGCTTTGCCCCTCTGATTTCTTTACTTCTTCAGATAGCACCACTCACGTATCATGCTTGCAGGGACACCCGGCAGAGCAACATTCCCCAGTTCCCATACCTTTTATCCCATACTCCACCAATCATGTGCCCACCTGGAGCAGAGCCTTCCTCCCAGCCTATTGCAGCACATCACCTACACAGAGGGGCACCACGAGCCCCAAGGTCCCTCTTCCAAACACACCTGTTCTTCCCTTTCCTCCTCAAAGGCTTCTGTGGTCTCTTCTTGCTTCACACGCATCCAGTCACCAGCAATTTTGCCAGTAGGAGTGCAGGTAAGAACATGCTATGATCTGGCTTTTCTCACCACCAGGTGCTTTAACTTAGTGTTTCCAGATGAATCTGCAGTCCCTGTGCTGGGCCATTTTAAATCAGATGCTCATCAGAGCAGGCTCAGTCACAAGAAAGGTCTTCCCATCTCACACATGGTGTATTAATTCAGAAAAAGGTACAGCTTTCATCTATCTGCCTGTCCTCCTTTCACGCACAAGCTGGCTGAGAATGAGCCTTCAAACTTCTACACCTGAACTGAGTCTGAAAATTCTCTGCTCCCCGCAAAAGCAAACAATTATATGCCTACCCAGAGGGAATAACTTTCAAGTCTTGCTGTAGAAGAACTGTATCAAAAGCAAATATAAAGACGGTGCCGCTCCGTACCACAAGAGAAAACCCTACAAAGTGAGCTCAAACTCACTGCTGGCTCAGTCCGTAATAACCTGCACTGCCAGGTGACGGCAAATGCAGGTAATTCCTTGCTGGGAGGAAGAAGAAATAAAGGGGGTTTCTCTCAAAAAAAACGTTTACTTGTTTGCTGTGAGAACAGCAATATTACATCTAATTGAAAATGGACAAATTCCAAAAAAGCATATGCTCACTGGTATCAGAGATGGACATTTTGCTGTGATTCAATAGGCAAATCCTGGTAGGCTTTCCACTTCATACACGCAGAGGAGAAATCAGAGCTTCACCATAGCAACTTTGTTGTAAAAAACAGCCAAATGTCAACTTGTCCCAATAGTACCATGGGTAAGGCCAGTGCCATACAAAGACAAAAAGCCCAGAGAAACAAAAATGACATTCTTATCTTCGAAATGCTGCTGCTGGAAGCAGAGAAGCTGGCTTGGTTCTGGTAAAGGTTACACCTCTTCCACTTAGACATTTTAAAAACAAAAAAAGTTTCTGGTCTAGCTGTTCAGCTGGTACAAATCAATACCCTCTACTGAAGTCGAGTGAGATAGATGGCTGCACATCAGCTGGGGAGCTAAGAGACTGTGTCTACTGTGGCTGCTAATCCCAGTGTGTCTGATTCCAGTTCAGCAGATGTACTGGAGTAGCACTAGACTGATAACTTTCACCTCAGTTACACCATCTCTGTTCTGTGCAAGACTCTAGCAAACACAGAACAAATAAACTCAGAAAACTATTGACCTACCCAGCCATGACAATGAAGAAATCCAGGCGGTTCCAGGTATCTCCGAGGTAACACTTCTTGCCAAAGATCCCCAGGGCCACCATCTTTAAGACCATTTCCATGGCAAAGAAGATGAAGATGAAATCATCAAATACCTGCCAAACAGAAACCCAAGAGCACGTTTGATAAGCATTCTCAGCCTTGGACTTTAAAATGCAGAACATGAGATAAATACAAACCTCCATACTTCTGAAAAATAGTTAGACGTGGGACTAGAAAAGCTTCTTGCATACAGCCCTGGCATCAGAGCTTCCTGATGCTCGAATAAGCAAGGGGCTTTCATAGTTTGTGGTGGGTTTTTTGTTGTTGTTTGTTTGTTTTTCCCCATGGGAGAAGTAATTGATGTAGACTCAGAGGCTGCTTACATGGACTTGAAAGGAGATGTTGGCTCAGCACCAGCAGGTCCACACCTATCCAGCGAAACACCCCCCTTCCAAGTTCTCCCAGGAAGGATTTCTCATCACCTCACTGCAAATGGCTAAGCTGAGGACATAGTGCAGCTTCGCACACAGCTTGGACAGCACATACCAATCACAGATGGAGGCTTCAGATATCTGAAAGCTGCAGCCTCAGCAGCACTACAGATGACAACCTTTGCTGGTGCTTTCTCTTTGGCGCAGCAACAAGCACGGCTTGCACAATCATAGGCTGGATGCACCCATGGCCTTTCTCGGCATGCCTTTTGTTTCTTCTCCCTTTGAGCAGCCTGAATGCCACAGTAGTACCCTTGCTCCTCAGCAGAGTAGTAAATGTATTGGGAGTCACTATTCTTTCCTACCTGGATGCTCTAATCTTAGTTATTTCTCCCTAGCTTACCTCTGAGCTGTGTACTTTGTAGCTGTCTATATCAGGAACCCCCTGCTGCTTTTGCATAGGATCAGGAAGGTTAGTAATTGTTCTGTATCACATAGTCACAAGTGGACTTCATTTATTATCTCTCTTTTGCCCCATTCCCCTCCTCGAAGCAAGCTCTTGCCATTTTACAACAGGGTCTCTTACTGCCAGGGACATTCTTGCCAACCCACCTGGGAAGGTGTTGCCCACAGGCTGAAGGAAAGCATGCGTGAAAATTTGTGACTTGGACTGAGGCACCATCACAACAGAAAGGAAGTCGTCTTACCTGCAAGATTTTACACCTGTCGGAAAGGCAGTCCATATCCTCACATGGCTGGTACATCCCCAGGGTAACACAGTTTAACAAAATCACCATCATGCTGACACACTCAAACCAGGTGGAAAAGAGTCAAGGAAAACTTCTGTGAAAGCATCATGGCTGAGATAAGCTTGCTCTAGGCTTAGGGTGACAAAACAGGAAGATTAAGGGAAATAACAACTGCTGGTAGGCTGATTTATTACACTCTTAAGTTTTTCCCTTTCACTTCCTCACTACTCCACTCCTTGATTAAGCCAAAACTCTTTTGAAAGTAGAGGTAGCACAAAGACCTAACCATACACAAGTCAAACCATTGTTAAACATATGCTTACTCCTCTCCTTTTGGTTTGCTGAGTCCCATCCCTTGTTAGTTTATTGAACTTTCCAAATAAATGGAAGAGACTTTCCATGGTGGCCTATACTCAGACATAACAGAAATCTCCATGATCTAGGGATCTAAATCAAAATGGACAGCCAGATCTCTGTGGAAGCCTAATGATTATCACCCTTCTGGGAAGGGGGTACAACACAAGGCTAGAAGTCTCCCTCTTCTCTTCTGAGAGGAACTTGGAGATAAAGAGTTGCCATATTGGAACAGGTCAATGGTCCATCTAATCTGTTATTCTGCTTCCAGCTTTTACCCATGCTGGATAAAACTCTACCATGTGCCTAATTAAGTTATTCAGTAACCATGGGGGGAAAATCGTGTTTCTGACCCCAGCTGGTGATCTGTTTATGCCCTAAAGCATGAGGATTGATAGCCCTTATAATTGTTTTCCCAGCTACATTGGTGTCCCTGCAGATGCTTTGCTTATTCATTTAAATCCTATTGTTGATAATTTTACTAAAATATCTGCTTCGATAATAGATGTCAGCCGTGAGCTACACTGGCTAATTATACTTTATATTAAAAATTGTTTCCTCCTATTTATTTTTAATTTGTTGCCTTTTAATTTCATCAAGCACCACTTCATTTACATATTACAGAAAAGGATAAAAACGGTGTATTTGCGTGACCTTCTCTGTGCTCTCCACACCCTGTACCTGCCTCCTCTTCATCATCCCTCTCCTCCTGAAGGAGTCTTAAGACCTGATACACACTTACCCAAGAACTCATTTACAGTATTTTAGTTCTAAAAGTGGACATGTTTCCAGGATATCTTTCCAGTGGTCATTCACATTGCAAAGCAGAAAATGCAGATCTAATGAGAGTGGACCTCCAGCCTCTGGGAGAACCATCATCCCTGGGTATTTTAACATACTTCACAAACATATCTGCTCAGTTCTCATCTTCAGATATTTAAAAAAATATTTTCAAATAACAGAGCCCAGGAATTATCCATTTAAAATGCAACCCACTGAGTGCAGCCATTTTCAGTCCCTGCAGAAGTGAATCCAAAAGAGCGGCCTGTATCTCTGGTCACTTCTGAAAGACACTCAACATCTACGGCTCATTCTGAGCAACTCTTCCATTCTCCTTCTCTGACAGTGATTCATGACTAACCCTCACAATCTTATCTAGAAGAATATTAATTCTTTCTCTTCTCCCCCACATGGTTTTCAGTAAGCTACCTTCAGTTGCAAAAAATCAGACAAGAGCAGGGCACCGGCTCTGCTGTGCCAACCATACTATGAGGTGATTTTAAGAATGCGTTACCACTACCCCTCACTAAATTAATCTCAAGTGCTGTGCCAAGTAACATACATGGAGTCCACCCTCAACACAGGCTTCAAAACCAAAGGCCTTTTCTAAAAGAAATACACCAAAAGGGCACAAATAAAACATTTGCCCTCAGAGGTCTCCACAATACAACTTCAAAATTCTGCCTTTCACTCTCTTAGACATTTCCTTAGTTATCTGATCCAAAGCCTGGGAAAACAATTGGAGAGGTTCTCACTAGCTCACATAGGCTTTTGGGGTAAGACTGCTGTTCGCTTCTGGACTTTTCAAGATCTGTTTGGTTAATCTTTTGCAGAGTTACAGAAATGCAGAATGGTTGAGGTTGGAGGAGGCCTCTGGAGGTCATCTTGTCCAAGCTCTCTGCTCGAAGTAGCATCAACTACAGCTGATTGCTCAGGGTCGCATCCAGTTGGGTTTTGAATATCTCCAAGGATGGAGGTATCAGACCCTGTATGGGCAACCTGTTCCAGCATTTGACTATCTACACAGTGAAAAAGTGTTTTCTTATGTTTAAATGGGATATCTCGTGTTTCAGGCTGTGCCCGTTGCCTCTCACCCTGTCACTGGGCATCACTGAGCAGTCTGATCTCCTTTGCCTCTCCCATCAGGTATTTACACACATGGATGAGATCCCCCTGAGCCTTCTCTTCTCCAGGTAGAGCACTCCCAGCCCTCTCAGCCTCTCCATTTTGCAGCAAGTGCTTTGACAGCTACTGGAAAGGCAGCAGCAGTGAAGCCCTGACAGAGGGATCAGTGCTGAATTATGCTCTTTGAGAGGCCAAAAGAGTTTCAGTGTGGCCTGAGCCGAACGGCTACAAAAGTCACTGCATAAGGGAGTCAGGAAAGGTATGGACAAAGCCAGTGCTTAGAATAGCCCTGGATGAAATTAATATGCAAAAAATGAAAAATGGAAATTGTTTTAAAAGCTAGGGTCTTTACTTCATCATTCAGAAAAACATGACACGAGAGACCCAGAGGCAGGAAGCACTACTCTCCAACTGCAGCCAAGCTCAGGGCCTTGAAGCCAGGGGGTTATTGTACACAGATCTACGCTTCTGTGCACATGCTTCAGCAGCAGCAATGTGCAGGTGGTCAGGATGTTCCCGTGGCTCCCTGCACTCCTCTCACTCTCCTTGCAGTGGCCTCTCAGCCCACACAGACCATTGCAGGGTGCCTTTGGGTAGCTAGTGAGACCCCAAAGCACAAGACTGGGCCAACTGTGGCAAGCACTCCCAAAAAAACATTGCAATTTGTGCCAGATGTGCAAGGCCATGATCTCCTTGCTCAAAAAGCTGTGGTCAGCTGCACTTCGTTTCTCCTCCTGTTTTGTGGTTTGTTTGTTGGGTTTTTTTTTTGGATGTGAGCTCTCTGAAAGTTTGCCAGCTTTGTCCAGGCTTCCCAAGGACGCTGTTGAATCGTTGGCTGCTCCCATGCTATTAAAGTGACATTAGGAAAAGCCGCCCCACAGTTTTCCTTTCAGAGCAGGTGGCGACCCTGAAAAGGCACATTCAACCCATGGCGGAGAGGAAGAAAGTGCGAGGAGAAAACTGGAGCATCTCCTACCTCGAGACAGGAGGGGTTGCTGCCTGCTTGGGTCGGTGGAGGGGGTAATTAGAAGTACCTGTTGCCTTCAATGTGTCACCACTGTCAACCACAGCAACTGCCTCTCATCACCACGGCAACAGCCTGCAGCCAGGTTTATCATCTTTCTTTCGGTGATGCCTCCCCGCATCCTTCACCCCCTCCTTTTCCCCGTGCCTGAGCTTGTAATTAATTTCAGCTGCTAACAAAGCCAGTCTTCACAATCTGCATCCTTCAGTCTGAAGTTTCATTACTAATTAACTTATTTTGAAGTTCTAATCTCCTAATTACAAGCGAGCCCACACACATGCTCTCCTCCCCTGTCCAGGCCGTTCCTCACTGCTGCTGTCCCTTCCCACAGCCCCACTGCCAACACCTTTCCCAGCAAGGTCTGGGGCCTCTGACAGGTTTGGAATCTAAAAGGAAAGCCAGACATTTTTGACCAGGCTCAGCTCCTCTCTTTTGGCCATTCACAAGATGCTTCAGAGAAAGGAACCGGAAAACCCACAGCAATCCACTGTGTAATAACTTGCCTCCAAAGGGAGGTTTTTCACTAACAGTGACAGTTCACAGTTGATTCAAGCCCTTAGGGATAAAGGGGTCACAGCACTCTTTTGATAAAGGAAAAACGGCAAAGGAGAAATGTTTCCTGACTCCTTTAACTATGGGCCATTCTCATTATCCATGCAACTGTTTCGTCCTTGTAAAAGTCCTGTGAAGCTCTTGGCTTCAGCACTATCTTGTGGCATCAAGATCCCTATCTAGGTTAATTATATTTTTCCTGAATCATGTTTCCTTATACTGGTTCTATAGCCGGTGCTTGCCTCTGACAGCAACACTTTGTTTTGCTTATGAGTCACCCCCTTGCCCCTCCACATCCCAAGCATGGCCCATCCATCTGTTGCCTGAAGGCAGCCACCACATATCAACTGACCCCTCATCATGTCTTTGAATGGACAGGGCAATTCTGGGATGGAGAGAGACTCAGGGAGGACATGTGTCACCAGAACACACCAGGAGAAAACCACCATCCACCCCAAACCATCTGGGATGGAGCCAGCACTGAAAGCCACAAGTTACAGGACAGTTAAGGAAACGTGCAGGTGATCCTGGGAGCTGCACGTGGTGCGGTAGCGCTTGATAACATCACTATGGATAATGCCAGATAATGTTAGAAAAGAGTGATGGGACACAGGCAACACTTTTGAGCTCAATGCCTTACTGAGAAATTGCAGATGCAAGGTATACTGTATTGGAGCTGTAAATAGCTTGCACCTGAAAAACTGGGTACCACTTAATGTTCTTGGCATAAGTCTCAATCTCTGCTTTTTATCACTGACAAAAATACATGAGAGCAACACAAAACAATACTTTGGGGTTCCCTCTCCTTTTCCTCCTTCATCATCAACTGAAGCGTAAGAGAACACCAGGCACAAAGAGCTTCCCAGCAGCTGGTGCTCCTAACAGCACAGAAAATAGATAAGCTTTACAAGCATGACAATCCCTCAATCTTCTCTGTTGCTATCTTCAATCTACTTCTAGGGTATATATTGTGCCTATTCAGGTCTTGAATATCTCATAGAATCGTTTTGGTTGCAAACAATCTTTAAAATCATCGACTCCAACTGTTAACCTAGTACTGTCAAGTCCACCTCTAAACCATGTCCCTAAATACCTCATTTACACATCTTTTAAACACCTCCAGGTGTGACTCAACCTCTTGCCTGGGCAGCCTGTTCCAGTGCTAGACAACCCTTTCCGTGAAGAATTTTTTCCTAACATCCAATCTAAACCTCCCCTGACACAACTTGAGGCCATTTCCTCTTGTCCTATTGCTTGTTACATAGGAGAAGAGACCAACACCCTCCGTGCTACAACCTCCTCTCAGGTAGCTGTAGACAGCAGTCAGCTCTCCCCTCAGCCTCCTTTTCTCCAGGCTAAACAGCCCCAGGTCTCTCAGCCATTCCTCATAAGATTTTTTTTCTCTAGACTCTTCATCACCTTCTCTGAACTCTCTCCAGCATCTCAATGTCTTTCTTGTAGTGAGGGGCCCAAAACTGAACATGGTATTTGAGGTAGGGGCCTCACCAGTGCTGAGTACAAAGAGACAATCACTTCCCTAGTCCTGCTGACCACAGTATTTCTGATACATGCTGGGATGCTGTTGGCATTTTTGGCCACCTGGGCACACTAGTAGCTCATATGTTCAGCCAGCTGTTGATCAATAACCTCCAGGTCCATTCCTGCCGAGCAGCTTTCCAGCCACTCTTTTCCGAGACTGTAACACTGCATGTGGTTGTTGTGTTGCAAGTATAGGAACCCACCCTTGGCCTTGTTCAACCTCATACAATTGGCCTCAGACCTGTTTAACCTGCAGTAGAAACGCTTTGGCTACAAAGCACATAGAGCAAGGGGAAAAAGCCAACCCTGTGGTGTGGCTGGTCATGGCAGCATCTGTCCCTGTCCCAAAACAGAGAGAAGAACCTCCTGCAGTATAGAAGTTCAGTGAGTGAACTGGAAACATGGAGCCCCATGCAACACAGCCCAAACACTGGCCACCCATGCACTGAACTCCTTGTGGCCTCCCACCTCCGAGCCAGCGCCAGGCAGGCAAAGCTGTGCCTGCCCTGTAAGCGAGACGTCACGTTCGCACCATCACTCCTCTCCACCTCCCTCGCATCCCACCAGCTAAACAGCTGTACCCTGTGATTCCAGTTTGCGGTGATGGCATTTTCTTTCCTTTCAAAATAAGCTAAGGACAGTGCTGTGTTCCTCCCCCACTTTGTGACCCTTCTGCAAGAAGCTGGTAAGATGCTGTAACTGCAATAGGACAGATAATATTTCATTTATAATGAAAGGAGTGATTTGTGTTGCAAAGGTTAGAGAAACAAGTCGCTCCAGGGAAAAAAGTGCTTACTTTCTCTCCCTCATTGCTGCTGGCTTTTGCAGAAGCCCTCACAGGTGAGTCTCATTGTTTTCCCCCCCTCCCAATTTTTTCTAATCACTCACTTTTTTTCCCCTCTTTTTCCTATACTGATACATAGGAGTTTAATGGTCTTTTTCTACAAGAGGAGCTGACAGAAGCAACTGGGTTCTACCTCTTCATCCTCAATCTGCTAAGCTAACCCACTAGAAGTTGAAAGTAATACCTGACATTCACTCAAAGGAAACACATCTCAAAATGTGTTTGTGTTCAAATAGAGCAAAACAATCAAAACACATCTCAGAACAAAAAGCTTTAAAAATCCCATTTTGGAAAGGCTGAAACATTTCTTCATCTTTTTTAGTGCAAAGAAAGGTTTCAACACTACAGAAAAAAAGGTTGTGCTTTTTGACCTGATTTAGAACTCTTCCCCTGCCCCCTCCCCCGCAAAGCTCTGAGTCAATTTTAAATTAAATACCAATAACCAGCATTGCAATTCTGATATTTCATGGTGGCCAAGCCATAGAGGACAAGTTATGAAGCCCTTTTACAAGCCCTCAAGGTCAACATGTTCTAGGTCTTCCCATGTCATGTAATCTCTTGTATGTGTTTGCTTTCATCACATCATCATTTATACATTCTTCTCACAGAAGTGAAGCACCTGAACTTTAGACAGCTGACATTTGCATCGCTAAGGTCTTCAAGTCTTCCACAATATTGATGCCAAGGAAAGGGCTGCAATACTGCCAAACACAGCAAGACAGTTACCTTGATTTGAGAGGCACTAGGGAAGACTTACACAACTTGTGATGGTGTTATTGGGAGGCAGGACAACAAACTACAGAAAAGAGAGGCAGGAGAGATTTTTAAATGCTTGGCAATACTTCCATGTTTCTTCCCTTTGGAAGGGACTCTCCATCAAAAATAGATCAGAAAAAGACTCAGTCATGTCCATTTTAAATCAGGTAAACACCAAAAAAAGCACTGTAAGGTCAGCCTTTCTGATCAGGACTTCCTGATCCAACTTCCCAGGACTGCTCAAAAAGTGGGTTCTGTACCAGGCCCCACAGGCTCTTGGCTGCATGGCTCAAATTCAGATTTAGCTTAGAGACTAATGAGAACTAAGTTACACCTCATACACCATATCATATCTCCCAGCAGAAATAAGTGAGAATTAAAGACTGCTTTTGGAAAGCTGGATTTTGGCTTGTTTGTGTTTTTGTTGTTGTTTTTTGGTTGTGGGGTTGTTTTGGTTTTGTTGTGTTGGGGTTTTTTGTTTGTTTTTATTACAGAAACAAAATGAAGCAAATATCTCATTTCTTAAAACTCCTTCCATAATGATTTCTTCAGACCTGTTAATTGCATCCATTAAACTCACAAGTCCAACAAAACCAAAACTAATAGAAAGAAATTTAACCTCTGTCAGGAGAAACGTACAGTGGAGATTAAAAGTCTGAGAAAGAATCTAAAGAGCAAATAGATCGATGTACTAATGCAATGAGACAAGTCTTCAGATATTCCAGTAACACAAGGCCAACAAGAGTGCTCTGACCTAACGCAGGGCCTCCACAGGCCACAGAAAGTCCCTAATCAAATGGGAGGTTGCAGAGAGAAAGCAAGGCTTCTTTACCATGCTCTTGACAACAGTGACCGTGGGAGAGAGCCCGTCAGTCCTAAAGCCAGCATGAGTTATGCCAAGAACTGTGACTGGCTGTCACACCACCTGGATAGATACACATTGGTCTTCTCAAGCAACCTGGTCTTTTCTTAAAAAAAAAAAAAAAAAAAAAAAAAGTGTAGATTCCACTGCTAATTATTTAAATATCTCACAAATAACATGCATCTTCATCAATGCTGCTAGACAGCCCTACTGCTAATGATTACCTCCTGCCTGTAGCAGCTGGGCCCCAGAGCTTCTCTATTGATAATGACCCACCTCCAAATTGCATCTAGCTTTCAGGGTGCAACACAGCATCTGTTTAACAGCGTGTAACATTCCTACAAAGCTGTTTACTATAGGAAGCATTACAAAAAATATATAGCATCTAGAAAAAAATTAAACAACCAAGAATCTTTTTTTAGGTCAGAAGAAAGTAATTACCCGAATTTAAAGTTAAGCAGAGTATTAGAGGTAACGACTGTTCCTGGAGAAAGAGCTTTTTAATAGCCTCAGATGGCTGGGACTGTGGCTGAATGCCTTACTTGCCAGCAAAGCAATACTCCACCATGCTGTGGGATCGGTTCAGGGCTGACTTGACGAATCACACCTCCTGCTGACTCCCAAATGGTGCCTCCCGCAGCATTCTGGCTCTGCCTTGGAGATCACCATCCAAAACCTGACCTTGCTTCACATTAGGAGCTTCAACAAGGTCACAGCATGAGGTGATGGGATTGCAGCTTGGAACACTATCATGCTATAAGACAGTTGAAAATTTTGCCCCAAAAGCTCCTAGTTGAAGTGGCAGGTTCAGCAGCTGCTTCTTGCTGCAGCTGTAGGGGTAAAAGACATCAGGGAAACACCACCAGAGGAAACCCCCTGAAAGGCAAAACTGGGATCCAAACCGTAAAGCTCCTGCTGCTTATTGAGTTTTCACTTTGCAGAGGCAATTTCCTACTGACATCAGTGGCAAAATAGGGATCTTAGAAGAGTTAGTCTTTGGTTTTGCATTCAGTTGGACCTCTGCTCTAGAGAAGATATGAACTTGGCAATCCAAGGCAGGAAGGTATTTGCAGCCCAGGAGTGATTTCAATTAGCAATGTGCTCCAGAGTAACAAAATCTGAGTTTGAACTAGGCAGCTGAATGCTCTGAAACAGGGCCTCCATCATGCATGACTCTAGGAAATGAGAAGACCAGAGAGGCTGGTGGAATCACCATTCTCAAATCAGAGCATGACCCGCACTGGGGTTCTTTGTTGGCATTTTATCTGATTTCATCTGGATGTGGTCAAGTTTACTTGGTGGAGATGCCATTCCAAAGTGTAAAAATACGAAGTGCTTTGTAAGATAAAACAAAATGTCTCCAACTGGTCCCTCTGCTTCTGTGCTTCACTGCCCTGCTTTCCAGAAACACCATCCCAAGTTGTCTAAGTTTTCCCCAGCACCTTTCAAACTGCTGTACTATACTTGCCATCTTTGGCAGTATGCGGTCCCTTCTTTGGCCTTCGTGTCACGATAGGTTTGAATGGGGTCCTTATCTTGGGTGGGTGCACCAGACAATACCCACCAGATAAATGTAGCACTATAATAGCAATGTCTGTGTGATTAAAATTCAAGGAAGGGAGAAAAGAACAAGTGACAATGGATTTGGCAGAACAGGGAAAGCGAAGTGAAAAAAGGCAAGGCACTGCTTTTTCCCCTCCCTGCTGCTACTAGTGTTTTCTGTTTTGCTTTTTTCTTTTGCCTTGATTTCTCTATCTCTTTTGCTTTCCAGAGTCCTTCTTCCCCCCACCATAACTGAAGGATTGCTTAAATGTTTGGAATGAAACAGCATAAAGAGGGGAATAAATGTTTCTTCAGGAATCAGGAACAAAGGGCCAGGTTTAGGAACTCATGCAGTCTCCTAAGGATGCACAAGAACATTTTTTGGGACCTTTTACAGTATATAGATCCCTGCCTTCCATAAATTTTGGCAAGACCGCATTCTGCCCCTTAAGCCTATCACATAAGCTCTCTGGTAGCTCACAAAAGCAAGCAGGCAAAAGGCAGGCACATGTGAAATGGGGGAAGAGTTGGCTGCAAAGTGCTGTGCAGAGTCTAAAGCAAAGTGTGGTTGACTCCTCCATTTCCAGCATCAGCTTCCACCTTCCCAATAAAGGGATGTCTTCTCATCTTCCTTCCTGATGCTGTGTGGGTTTTGCCCCCTTATTGTGGGCTTTAGGTTCAGTGGGCCTTGGGAAATGGTCTGTGGGGCACAAGTATCTCAATGAACATCCTGAAATGGGCACTGTTCCCCAGCTGCCTGTCACTGCTCAGGCTTGGAGGGCTGGCAGACATCTCCACAGGACTACAGCACAGACATATGGAAGACAGACAGACGTGGGTCTTGGGTATTGTTTTTGAGGGTTGTTTTACTCCTGTAATACTTTACAGCAAATACAAAGGGATGGTGGAAACATCTACTTTTAAATAAAGCTGTTTCCCTGGAGAGGAAAACAGGGAGAAGAAAACCCACCAGCACTGAAGATCTAAAACACACTCACTGTCTTCCTCTTCCTACTCCCTTTTCTTGCACTTGTGTCTTGTTCATCACTGTCTTTTTAGTCCGTCCTAGATTTCAGATGTTACAGATCTCTTTTCCCACTCTTTGCAACTTCCCACCCATCACTAGCGAAGGTCACACGAGTCCAAGCTGAGCTCACAGGGACACATGACTCAAATGTGTCTGAAGGGAGTTCAGAGCACCTTTGATAAAAGGCCATCTCACCTTGCAGGAACGCGGAGACGATGATTAAAGGATAAAGGACGGATTTATGGACCTTCTCACAATTTAAAAGGAGTATGTGTCCTGTGCGGGGGCGCTGCTCTCTGCAGATGCCAGGGCAGTATCCTGTACTCCAGCACATCCTTTGATGAAGGATGTGGAATTGAGCACCTTGCTCCTCCAGACAGCCCATTTCCAAGGCTAACTGATCTTAGAGGGTACTCTGACTCCAGTAGCAGTCCTGAATTAGAGAGGCAGAAAGATGGGATAAAGCTTTGCCATTCTCCCTTCTCCCAGCTAGGTGACGCTTTCAGTAGATACAACATCACTAAATCTTGTGCTTGGTGCTTAGCTTAGTAGGCTTTTCTGTTGAGTGCTTCAGTACAGAAAAGAAAGTCATGCAGTGACAAAGCTTTGCAGCAAAGTAAAGAAAGATTAATTCAGAAGTGTAGAGAGTGCTCGCTAAGGTCACTCAGAAAAAAATGCATACAATCTAAGCAAAATGCAGGGCAATAACAAAAAGAGCTCCTGTTGTTTGTCTCTTTATCGTCTGTAGTTAAATAAAACTCATTATTTTCAGAGTTTCAAGATACCACCAGCCCCTACTTCGAATGCACATTTTTCCCCTCACTGTTTTTTTTTCTATTTTTTTGAAGGCTTGTAGCTGGATGCATCCCAAGCCCCTTTGCCCAGGTTCCCAGAGGATGTGCTGGAAGAACCTGCACGACACATGCCTGGAGGAAGGACTGATTAGAAATGACTGAGCCAGTCTGTCTCAGCAGATAACTGGAGGCCAGGAGCTCTAGCCAGAGCAGGCTCGCAGCACCTGCTGGAACTTCCTGGAGGACAGAAATTGGCTATGGGTGGCCTCCTGAAAAAGAGAGTCCTGACGCGTACACGTGACACAGGTATCTGCGAGGGGCAGGAGAGATGCTCATTATTTAAGCTTCTCACCTGAGAAGGAGAAGGGACCCTGTGGTGGATAAGCAGATGTGCCAGTGCTCTCCTTGTACATCTGTTCTCCTTCTCTTCCCTCCTCTTACATCTTGCAAAGAGCACTCAGTAAAAATGAGATTGTTTAAACCATCTAGTGCTTCCCTCAAAATACTGCATAAACTGATTTCCACAACTACCTTTAAGAAGTATATAAACACTTTGCCTCTGTTACTGATAAGAAACCAAGCAGGAGAGGAGCAGCTTTTTCCAAAGTGGCTCCTGTTTTGGGTTCTCCAATGCACGACATTGTTCAAGCCTAGTTTTCAATAGCATATAATACTTGTCATTTCTAATGCGATAACAAGAATTCTGAAGCTCCAAGCCTCCAAGCAGCTGGCTCCCACCACCTCAAGTCAGATGGCAAAAGACCAGAGTCCCCTTTGAAGAAATGTTACCTGGAGATCACACAGTAAGTCACTGCCTGGGACTGCATTAAAATTCAGGTGTTCCTGACACCCAGTACGTATTCAGTAAACCCCTCAGCTCTCTGGCTCGGTGACAGGTTGCACCACGCCAGGGAAAGGAGCCAACATGACTCATGCTCAATCTCCACGATGCTGACAGTATTGAATGCTGTTTTAAGGGGGTTAAATGTTGTGAATGTGCTAAGCATTATCAATATTAAAATATTATTAGTATTATTTATGAGGTGGCTCCACGTGTCCTAGATGACACTAGCCGAGATCAAATTTAAATTACGCAAAACGTTACATAAACATGCGGTAAAACATGCTGCCTGCTCCAAAGAGTTTTTAATCTAACTGAACAGGACAGGCTAACGATGCATTACAATCTCTGCTTTGCACACAAGAAGCCAGAGCAGAAAAACGAGTGGATTTACCCAAGGGCAGATAGGAGACATGGGGCACAGCTGTGAATGAAGCAAGAATCTCCCAGTTTGTTCTCTAGTATCTCTGACCCAAGATCATTCTCCATCTGAGCAACAACTGCATTTGATGACAGTGCCCATAGGGAGAATAGCTCTCCCATAAATCTTTCCTGAGAACAACAGAAAAAGAGTCTCCAAGTTCCACTTTAAAGAGACAAGTAACATACTGCATATAAATTACTGTAAATGTAGGGGTCCCTACAGCGATTCAGAGAGGTGTTTGGTTGTCCACACACACAAGCTGGAGCCAGAAGACCTATGCTCCCTACCTGCATCTTCCACTGATACCTTCATTGGGATCTCAAGATACAATTCAGCCCATACCTATGACAGAGTAACATTAAGTCCAGTCTAATACCCACACATCTATCTTTTTTTTTTCCCATCTGCCAAAGAATTTGCCATCTTCCAAGAGTGTTACAGGTTCCTTCTATAAAAGCGTGCTGTGTAATCACAAGTTATTGACACATTTGACTGCAGAACGACCAGCTCCAAAAAAAGGTTGTTCCTACACAGCAAGTTGCTAATAACACAGTCTAAAGTCTCCATCATCATTATGGCATAGTTCAGCTGCCTCTTTGATGTCTGTCTTCCCGCTGTATTCATCACCTCTCTTCAGATTTAGGACTAGTAGTACATTGCTATTACCACATTTGTATTCCTGTGACCTATTTGCTTTCATATAGATTCAACTTCACACTCTATTTATTCTGGAGTTTTTGACAGCCTCTGGAAATATATGCCTCTTCCTCTTATTTACAGCCTAACTTATTTTTCCCTGTACAGTTTCCAGTCAGAATCTATGGATGTGCATTAATCTTATTTCATTTTGGACATACCAGTTACCTCCTAGCTCATTGCCCCATCCTTTCCAGCCATGCCAGGTATTTCCCTTTCTCTTTTCAGAGTCTTTCTTATGAGCCTATTAGTTTTAATTTTAATAGCTATCCCCAATTCCGTGTGACTCCACAGGAGATGCTCCTTTATTAGATTACTCTTCACTATCTCACAGCCATCCATCTTCCATCATGTTAATTGCGGAGCACCAAAGGATAATTTGCATTTCTGTTGTCCCATGCAGGTTTCATTGCCTTCTCCACTAGTTAGCTATCCTCAGATTCCTACCTCCTCTCCACAATACATACACTGCCCATTTAGCTACCTAATTTCCAGCAGGCTACTTCCCTTTTGCTTATAGCAATAAAGTGACTTTACCATAAAGATGAAATGAAGATGATAATTTAGCTGTGTCATAGCTAGTACAAAGTATTGGTGAGCAGAGTACAACACCCAGACATCTGCCCCTGCCCCAGAGGACGGGGCTTCAATGGGGTCATGGCAGCCTGCAAAGGTCCAATGCAGTGAAGGCTGCATCATGTGGTAGACATTTGACCTCTGAAACGCCCTGTAAAAATAGATAGCCAAGCCAAAAAGAGATACCAAGTTATTGATAACCTGCCCAGCTTAGCAAAATGAAACATCAGCAATGGTGGGCACCAGTGACCAGATCTACGTGATAAATTCATTCTCCGTGGATAGGACAGCTGTTTCATGCCCAGTGCAGCCCTGCTAAGGGTCCATCAGGAGCAGTAGCTTCATGTGCTGCTCTCCAAGATAACATTGCAGCTACTGCTAGACCTGCAGCTGGCAGACCCAACACCTTCTACAAATTCTCCTACCCCTTAAATGCAGTGTATCCTTTCCCAAATATATTTAGCAGTGACTTAAAGCTCACATCTTCTCTGCACAATCTTTTCTTTCGTCTGAGAATGATTCTTCCTGTCCAGATACAATCAGACATGGAGTCAGTGCTGTACTAGAAAAGACTAGTATAGAAGCTTTGCTTTAGGCTTTCTTGCTAATAATCTACCCTTATACTTCAAGGCTTCTTTCCTATAGATACTTATATGACTGATAATAAGATATACCATGACCACAAGCCCTTTCACAGCTGTCTTTAATGTGCTCACATACCTTGTGGGATTCGACACCCTTGTACCCGGTAGGAAAATTATCTTACAGGTCTCATGGCCACCACACATCCAGTTGTCTGCATGGCAGACAATAGAATTATATCTCTTTCCCATAACCTTGTTTATACATCACATCCACTCAGTTTACGCAGCCAGCATAGCGACTATCAAACCCAAACCAGAAGCTGTCTGTGCTTCTACACAAGATTACATCTCTCAAACACAGAATGCGACCTGGCTGGGAAAGCAACACAGAAGCAAACAGATTGCCAAGTGCATCCTTATCATCACCATCAGCAAGGTGCTACTGAGCTTGATAGGAGCGCTGGAGAAGAAAATTGGGAGGTGGAGGGAAAGAGTCCCTTCCTCTAGTCACATGTCCAATACTCTACTGCCAAGATACATGTGCTTCTCCAAGGTGAAGTAGACAACAGCTCTTGGCCTGTCCCACTTCAGCTTACCTGTGGCAACTCAGTGATGACAAGACTCAACAAGGAATGTGAGAAAAATACAGAAAATAATAGTTTTCATGGAGAATCACAAGGCAGAGAGAGGCCTGAGAAGCCATTTCTGTGACCTATGACTCAAGCACCTACTCATTTACTGCCAGGATGGGTGTTCCTTCACATACCCATTCTCATGGGACATCATGCTATGCAGGAAGGATGTCTATTTTGGCCTGAGTTGGGTAGGGGACCAATATATTTCCCTCAGGTAGCTGCACTCACCACTTATCAGGAAGGAAAAAAAGGGATGGTCTTACCATAGCACCTCTTTGGAAGATGAGAAAACCCCTCTGCACCACCAATTTTCTGTAAAAGAAGTTGCCACGCATGTTCCTACTGCAGGAGACTGAAGTAGGAGGTTTCTGCACCTCCACAGTGTGTATGTGAAGCACAGCCTCCTCTTCGGCATGCTTTCAGCACCCACTTAGCTTCACTACATTTAAAGAGCTTTCACGTTATTTACGACAGCAAGTGGAAGGCAAAGAAAAACTAGAGCTCAGGTCAGGATAGTAAAGACAGACTTGGCACGCCTGGAGGAGCCAGCCGCTGAGGACCCAGAGTAAATCTCAAAAAATGAGTGCGAAATTGCTCCCATCACTTTCCCGGAAAGAACAGCCTGTCCCTAAAGCCAGCTCTGCTCCCAGCCCCTCCCACCATCAGGAAGGATGACAAATCACCAGCCAACAACCAGGTGGCTGAGGTCCTGTGGCCCCATGGGGCGAGGGACCCTTGCCAGGCAGCGGCTGGGGGCCAGGTCTGGTGTCAGCCACATGCTCAAACCCCTGCACGCTGCACCAGGCTGATAAGAACACTTTTTTCCGCTCCTCTCCTTCAGTCTGCACCATTCCCACCCACCTGCCACTAAGACTCGGGAGGAGGGCGTAGAGGAAAATCACAAATTTGCACCAATATTTCGTGCACATTGACCCTTATTAGAATTTTTCTTGTTTAAATCCAGCTTCATTTCTCCAGCGTAATTAGTTCTAGTGACCCTTCAAATATACTTCTCAGCCTCACAGAGCCATAAATTTCCAAGTGACACCCATCATGCCAGGCTGCACTGTCATGTACAAAGCTCTTTGCTTGTCCTGTCTATCTCTCCATGCCTTCAGACCGTTTCTGTGAAGCCTACACAGACACATGCCTGATCCTTTCCTCCCCCATCAGCAGTCGCACTTCTCTCACACTCCTCCTTTCAGCTTCCTGGATGCTGCCTTACAGGGTTTTGTTTGAAGGTGTATAAAAAAGAAATGATAGACTTATGTTGGCCCTGTTATAGGTTGCTGCATGACAGCTTTTCAAAGGAAGTATGCCTATGCATGGGTAACATATACAAGTATATAGGTCACATACACAGGACAATCATCAGCAGATATAGGTCTTTCATTGGGAAGGCACATACATTGAGGTGTTTTGATGGTTTATCTAGTGTTCTATTTCTTTGCTTGGCATGCTCGAGAATTTTGATGATGCATTTGATGCACATGTTATTTTTATTAGAAATGGTCAAAGTCCTCTATTTTAAGCCAGTCATACCTATTTGGAAACGTAAGCTTTTTCTTGGAAAGGCCTTTTCTTCGCATGTTTGAGAATTCCCCTACTTTTTCCAATTAACTCTAAGTTAAAAGAAGCAGAGCAAGAAAAAGAGATCATTATTCCCTGTTCTCACTGAACTGAAGCCCTGTGCTCTGCAGAAGAAACTGCTGTGATCCTTTGGCACCTTCCCCTGTGACTACCACCATCAAGCCCCAAAGCAAACCTACTGAAGTCAACAGACACCCACAGGCTGCACAGACAAGGTCCTGAGTAAAGCAACCACCTTTCAGCCCATAATACAGAGAAACTGAACTTGTCCAGAGAAAAACCTTGACCATTTGAGGTGGGACTGGACAACAATTTCCCACTCCCCTTTCCAAAGCCCATCAGATCTTGGCCACCACACCTTTAATCTTAATACCGCATGAATTTGGGGATGTGTGTTTAATTTGTTGTATAATACATAAAGAGGGAACATTGTGGACATAGATATATATGCTTGTCTCAGGGAAGAGGGGAACTAAATTACTCCCTTTTCACCCAGTCACTGTGACCACTCTGGATCAGTTTCTTTGCTGCTTGTTTCTCATCCCAGAACACTTTCTGCACCGACAGTTCCAGCAGCTGGCTCCTGACACACAGCACGAGACCGGGATAAAGCAATCGGGGCAGAGGAGAGCAGGAACACACGAAACACGTGTCATCCCTGGGGAAGACAGCCAGTCTTGTATGCAATCTGAGGAGAGAACCATCCTTCCGTAGGAAGGAGCCTCCCACTTTCCAGCAGTACTTCCGCTTCCCTTCTAGTTGTGCAATGACTCAAAACAGTGAAGTAAAAAAAGCAGTTTAGCATTGGAGAAGCTATCATGGGTCATCTTTTAGAAACAGAAGCGGTTCTTTCTTTCCAGCCCCAGTAGAGTGAGACTGATGGCACACTATGCACCTGACCCTGGCAAGGACAGAGAAATAGCTGCAGGAAAACAAATCTGAATTCCCCAAGCCCTTCATAATGCAGCTGCTTTTAATGTGCTTTGGAGCATGTGGTGGTGTGATGGAAAGACTTTATTAGCACAGAACCTGCATAACTCAATTGTAAGTTTTAATCCATTCCAAATCATGTCAATAAAGCCTGTCTGCCTAATCCCCATTCTACAGCTGGAATAGCAGCGGATGGTGGCTCAGCCTGAGGAAACGTAAACTGGGACAACTCCAGTGCTTACCGCTCAATGGTTTTCCAGAAGGATCCTGTACTTGTACCTGGGCAGGAACATCCTGCAACTCCATCAGTGGAATTCTCCACCAATTTATGTATCTCCATGGACAGTCCTGTAAGCCACTACAGCACAGGGCAGACACACATCCTGCTCCCCTGCTTGGGGGGAACCTCCAGCAGATGCATAAACTGGAGAGCAAAAGATGGCAACTGCTTCAGACTGCATAGCAGGTCTGGGATAAAAATCTCACAGCCATGTAAACAGGGCACCTTAGGAATGTTTAAATAGAAGTAGAGAAACACCCACCACAGACTATCTAGTAGGGAAGCCAGTTGGCAAGCATGAAAGACTTTTCTGAACTAACATGGAAGATAGCAAGGCACAGGAATTTTATCAGTTAACACAGAAAAAAAACCTGGATGGATTTGGTCCTTGTGACAGCATGATGAAGTGAGAAGCTAAAAATCCAGGACGGGGCTTGCAAGACCAAATTCAATCACTCAGCTCTGTCACTTCTGATTTCAGATTAAAACTTCCACCTCTTCCTATAGCAGCACCTCCAGACTGCCCAGCCCTATGCACAGGCTGGTGTAACATTTAGTTGTGGTTATAGGTTTGAGCCTAGGAAAAAGCCCTCTGTGCTGTCAGGCTCTGTTTGCTGGTGTCCTGCGGGTGGGATCTCTGTTCAAACACTTCTGCTCTCCTTCTTCACCATGAGCTTACTCTGTTTCTAGACTACACAATTATATTATGAAGAGTCATTTATGAAGGTTCTCAGCAGCTGTATAATTTATTTGATGATCAAATCTAGATTTAAAAAAAATGCAGATCACTATCATGTTGCTGGATGTGTAGGGAAGGAAGATTTGTTTGTTTTTCACTGACCCTTCGAAACAAATGTTTTCCTGTCTGGATTAGAAAACATGCCACGTCTGAGTAAAATTTAACTCAAATCTCCTATCTGTTTTCTGTTGCTCTTCAAACAGGGAATTTCAGAGATTGCTTCACTGATGAGAAAAAAAATGGATTTGGTTTATTTCAGGAGCAGAGGCTGTGCCTTGATTTTCTCTGATATATGAAACATCCCTTGATTGTGCAAATGCATCCTGATGGTGTCTTTGTGTTCCTGTCACTCCTGATTTATGGGGGCCTCTTCTCCACTCAGAATAAGAATTTGCATTTCAATTTCCATTACTTGTACCTCCCCCCACAGTGCTCCAGCCCTGAAAGGGAGCTCGTGCTCTGCTCCCCCTCAGCTGCCCCACATCGCACCAGCATCGGGGTGGACATGGGAGCAGGGGCAGCTCAGGCATTGCTCTACAGGAACAAGCTCACAGTGCTGCGATCTCCAGTGAGATATGTTTGTTTATGCTCAGCAAGGACCCTTGACATGTTTGGTCACATTTCTCACCCCTTACTCCATGCTGTGATGGGGAAGGCAGCAGGCTTGTGTCCTGCCTGGTTCCAAACACCAGCTCTCACTTGGTCACCTGTTCTCCAAGAAACAGCAGCCAACAAAATAAGAACTTGGATATGCTCAGGCTTGTCTCTGCAGGTGATTCTTCCTCCTGCCTTCTCCATTCTTGCAGGGGTGGCAGGAGAACGAGCAGCAAGCCCTCTCTGGAGGACTCATCTCTGCCTTGTTCCGTGCAGGGTTGTCCCTGTTCAGACAACACAAGCTTGTAAGCAGACTGCTATCCAAAAATCACCTGCAACATAGCAAATGTCTTGGTGACAGAGGCTGAACAGGGGTCCAAAAGTTGCTCTCCCTCCTAGGTTTCATCCTTAGCTCTCCATCAAACCCCAGTGGCCACAATGAGTTCCCGTGTCAGCCCAGGCTCTGCGTTCCCAGCCACACGCTGCCTCTTCTCGTTTGTGCAGTCTGGATGGGCTGTCACAGACAGCATGAACCCTCTGAGCCTGCTCGAGGGGTGGGCCTGAAGCCAACAACGTGTGGGAAACCACAGGGGCTGAACTGGAGACCCCACTGTCCACCTCACAGCTAAACGTGTGCTTTGATGGATGTAGTTCGTGTTTACCTAGAAGACATTACAAGCTTTGAAAGAAAAAAAAAATAGAAAAAGATAGCTTCAGAAATGGAGGAGGAGTTGCCAGGACACATCAAGCTTTAAAGATGTGAGTCGCAGAAACGCATTAAGGCTCCTTCTTCAGAGCTGTCAGCCCTGCAGCCGTTATCAAAACTAAACTCTGGTTTAAAAAAAAAAGTGAAACGAACTGAACCTTATAGATTTTGTTTGGACATTAAGGCCACGGATTCCTAACAGGCTGCTGGAAGTCAAATATCGTGTCATGTGCCATGAGCCTGCATGCTCTTAATTTGCAATGGCCTGAAACAATATATTCAAAAATACATTTTGCTTTGACTTGTTTGAAGTACATTCTTTTGACCTAAGGGTTTTGACTATTACCCATTACCATGTTGACTTTCACGTTATCATACAAAACCAAAAGGAAACACTGAGCTGATTAAAACATGCACATCATTTCCAGGAGGCAGAGGGGTGACAATTAATTTATGCTGATTTCACTGAATCAGCAATTCCCAACTGAAACCAACTTCAAGGCAAAGTTCTCCAGAAGCACCAGCAGGAACTTGCATGCTGTCGCCAATGTGCACCTGAAACACTACACATGTAGTGGCACATTCAAACACCCAGCTTTGGCCCCTTTTTCTCCACTGAGTTTCATTTTTTTGGCTTTCAGATGTCCGTACAGAGTGTTGAAAGCCCTTGCGTTAGGCAGAATCTGCCCTATTTATCCACTTCCCAGCTGGCTGCAGAGGAGTCTTCATCAGTGGGTCTGAACTCAGAAATGCTGACACAGATTATCTGCCCCATGAAGAATGGTTTAACCAGATTAATCTGTGGGAGATCCCATCACCCTCTTCCCTGCAGAGCCCTGCAGCAAAGGACCAGCAAAAATCTCACAGTCCACAACATGTGCCACCCCCTCCTTACTGAAGGTCCTTTCTCACCTGTCTGACCCCAACTTGCTTGATTTCATTACAGCAGATAAAAACATAAACCAGTTAGCTGGCAAATCTAAGCCCAGAAATTGTATTCCCTCAGCAACTCTCAGTCTCAGAGAAGACCGGAGCAGGAAAGATCGATCAAGTCACATCTTACACAGACTCTTAAATAAGGGAGGAAGGTTCAACATTAGCATTTTTACTACTGGTTCTTTTTTTTTCTTTTACTCCCCCCTCCTCACCCCTTCAAGCTTGGCTTTAAACATCTCAAAATAGGCTGATTTTAGGGTGGACTACAAATCCTGGCGATGGATGATGACTAATACACTATGAATGACAGAAACTTGGTGGAGCACTAAAAAGCAAATGGGATATTATAATACCTTGTTGCAAGTTATATAGAAAAGTGAGTCCAAGCCAAGAGGCTGAAGGAATAATGCCGTCTTTTAAATACCTCTGTGGAGTTAACTCAGAAACCTTAAAACTCTTGAGTGGCAAAGCTCTAAGTGCAGAAGATCATACCATCAACTCTGCATGAATTCACAACCCCGGGAGTCGTAATACATTTATAAGATCATGCTGAACATTTATCCTTAGGGATCCAGATAAAGACAACTGGGTATGCAGTTTTGAAAGAAACTGTAGCACAATTTAAATAAAATGAACATGGGGAAATGCACCTGTAAGGTGGCACAAAGAACACAACACCTCCTGAGTGCTTGTAAGCAATTGCTTCTTGGAACAGCCAATTCAAACATCCAAAAGCAAAAGCAGCTATTCCCAGCTTCATTTTCAGTAACACACAGGAACTAATTCAAGAATTGACAACATCCGAGCCCTTAAGTAATAGGGTTCACAATGTAATTAAGTACAATGTCCTAGGAGAAGACAGTGAATGAAGAGATACACAAGTGACACTAGATTTTAGGGAAGTGTTTAGAGCACGAGTCATTCAGAAGGACATTAGTTCAGAGTAAAGGAAGCAAGTGCTATACAGATGGTTTGAATAATACATAAGCGATGTGGGAAGAGAGCTCTTGGCGGGGTCACAGAGGATACAGGTTATTTTGGGTAGGTTCAAAACAGCCTGTCAAGACCAGAGAGGACTCTGGTTCTAGAGTGAGACTTAACCAAGGAAGGCAGATGGCCAATACAATAATAAGTGTGTCAGTTAAAATAGAGTGATTATCTTAGAAAACCAGCATTAAAGATGCACCAGGTCATCTTGCAGGATTTAAAGCTGCAACAGCCAGTGACCGGGAGCTGGGGTCCCCACACCCAGCTCAGCACTCCTTGGCCAAGCACATCATCATCAGCCAAGGTGTCCAGCTGGAGAAGGACTGGAAGGAGGAAGGACACAGATACGAGGCATGCCTGGTCACCTCAGGTTGCAACGGATTTTGCAGAACCTGAGGAGGTTCAGAGAAAGGCAACAGAAGTGATGTACAGCCTGGAAACAGTGTCCTCTGCAAGGAGAAGGGAAACTTTGGGCCTATTTCTGGTCCTTTTTACCAAGGAAATCCTCTTCCCCACTACAAGTACCAATTACATTAACAATACCCTTGATTCCCCCCAGGACTGTCACCACAGTGTATTATTTTTTGAGATTTTTGATCTGCTATTGCATAAGGTCCTACATCAGCTGTAGAGTACACAGAAATATTTCACAACCTCTGACATGTGAGTACATTTTTGGCAGCTCATTCTGGACTTAACAGCACAGTAGCTCATGATTGCAGGGTGCTGGATAAGGCAACACCAGCCTTTTGGTCCCGAGCTCCTCTAAACAGGAAAAATGATGGAACAGTATAAAATAACAAAAACAGTAAGTGGGGAACTTCTGAGGCACCAGAAGATGGAAAATCCAAACCTTGCAGATGGGAGATACTGCTCCTTCCCCCCATTTAAATGTATGATTAAACAGCACTAACTCACTGCCATGGGAAGGTAGCAAGACCAGGATTCCCACATCATTCAATAGAGGACCAAGCAATTCATACCCAGAGTTACCATCACTAGAGAGACTCAAAGCACCAGCACTTACACCAGTCTCTAACCCATACACACAAGGTTTAATCTACACCTGCCTGCAACTAGGTCTGGACACCACCTTGTGAGATGCTCCCTGCTGTGGTTAATCACTGGCAATTATATACTGGACCAGCCCCAGCTCAGCCATTCCTATTTCATCTGAGCTGGGTGACATTTATAATCAAGGCAATCACATTTACTGCTTGATTTTTTGAAGTGCTTAAGCATACAGGGGTCATAGCCAGACAACTAACAGGTCTCCAGAGCAAATAAGGGCAGCTGTGAGTCACAGCAGATGAAGTGGGCATCAGCATTAACTTCTCTGATGCTCAGCTGGGTTTTTCCCCCCTTCCAAGATCAGTTTTCTCTCATTTTGAGTCAGACCTTCATAGATCAGGCCAAGCAAACACTACTTAAGGAAACTTCAGTTTATAAAAATAATTGTTTGTATTAGTGCAGCTGCTACGACGCTAGTTAATACCACAGAAGGTAGAGACACCTTTCAGACAGCTGTTACCTTCCACACCAGTCACTGTCACAGAGAGAAGCCAGACCAAAATTCAGACTCAGCCCAGCATTAGAAGTGCCAAACATCCTTATCCTCACATCAACTTCTGTGAGATAAACAGAGAGAGGAACATTTGCTTAACTCAGTGTCCATGGAAAATGCAGCTACAAGATTGTCTTGCAGCGGGATGCTGCAGTGACACAAGCCAGTTTCGAGATAAGTAGAATGCTTTGCCAGCTTGTTTTGTTTTGTTTTTTTTTTTTTGCAATGTTTTATCTAGCTCAGCCTGAGTGCCAAATGCCCAAACCTTCTCTGAGCTCCAAGCTCCTTTTCAGTCACAGCACTTGATCATCTTTTCTTTATGGATTGCCAGCCAATCTGAACACTGCTCCCAATTCCTAATTAATTTGCTACTCATTTTCTTATCATTGAAAAAGCGTATGTATGCAGGATCACAGCTTACACACATGTATTGTGAGTAGCTAGAGCACATGTCACTTCCTTTCAATGCAAGACTGGCCTAAATCTCAGTGATGTCACTCATTGCCTGCTGCTGCTTTTCACTGCTCCCAGGATACCATTTATGCCTTCTCACATCCCCCAGGGTATTCCTCATCTCTCATTCCTTTTGCACCACTTCCCACTCCTTCTACCCCCCTCCCAGCCCCCCTGTTCCACTGTTGCGATTCTGAATTTCTTTTCTGTTACTCTCCTGCCACCTTGCTAGATGTCACTACTTATACCCCCTGCACACTCCCACCTTTGCCCTGACATAATCTCACTTTGCAGCCCTCCCTCTCCTCAGGAGAGCAGGGAGGGGTGGAAACTGGCACCTCTCATTTTTATATACAGCATAAACCTAGCCTGTTTTTAGATCAGGCTGTGGCAGAGCCAAGCACTGGAGCTGCCTGGGATAGCTAATGATCTCATCTTCTGCAAACCATGAGCTTTCCTCTCGGCTCCTTCTCTTTGACCTTAGCACAGCCTTAAATATTGAGCTGCTGCATCCTCCAGGAATTCAGCATTGACATCTCTTGCTTCTGCCTGGCTTCTCCTCATTTGCAATACAGCTGCTCTCTCTCCTTCCACAGGTAACTCGTTTTCTGTAGTGCTCTTACCTGCTGTGGCCTCCTTTTTAAAACAAAACCATAAGTGGTCCCTCCTGGACTGCAGCAATACCTGGAAACAGCTGCCACCATGGACAGGTGTGCCCCCAGCCTTTATCTCTCCTGACAACGGTACCCAGTAAAGTCTAAGACGCTTCTAAGACTTGTGGGTTTTGGCTGCCCTATCCAAAGTAGTGACAGGGCTTCCATTCTGGCTGACTGGTAATTATCATATTCCTTCTTAATTTTGTGCTTGAGCTGATGCTTCTCTTCCCAGAAATACGCGAGTCGGCAGCGAGAGAGGCACACGCAGCGGCCAGGTCTCTTCTCTGGGCTCTGACTAGAAGGATCCTAGCAACACAGTTTCTAGTGCGTTTGAGCAGAGTTGCAAGAGTCACAAGCCACGGGGCATTCTTCAGCTTAGCAACTTCACAGGCACAAAGCTCTTCTGAATAGTCAAATATTTTGTCCATATCTTCCTCCATAAGCCTCTAGCATTTGTACAGTCTTAAAGCAAATCCTCTCCATCTCTAGGACAGAAGTTTTTCCTACCGTTGTAAATTCCTTCCAGGCTCCCCCTTGACTTGTTGCTAAGTCAAAGAACCCATAATTGGCACTTTTAATTTTCCCTGTTGAAAAAAACTCAATCCTTCCAGATCCTTCAGCATTTCTCTTGTTTTCACTTTCACTGCTTTTCTTGTTTTGCTCTTCCCAGAAACCCCTCGAAGCTCAGAGTACTCAACGCGTAACAACCCCAATCCCATAGGAAAACAGAGTACTACAGGTCAGGTCTACAGTGTGATGTCTTGTTGTACACCTTAACAAGATACTCTTTAAAGCAGGGACCATCTTCTCCTTTATTTATGGAGGGTCTATCACAACCAGTTCCTTATCCTCTTACATAATAGCAAGAGATAGCTGCCCTGAATTGTGGAATTTCTGAAGCTTTTATTATTTGTGTGTTATCCCTCCAGAAGTCACCTTTTCAGGAACAGGTCTCTGCCCCAGTGCACCTGAGGGTTCCCCATCCCGCTTCAGCAAGAAAGGGTTGCAGAGGCTGTCACACAAACACGAGACATCATTAATTCTGCTGCTCACAAAACTACTCTCTTCAACCTTTCTGGGTTTTCCCATCTTCCTTACACCTTGCAGCACATCTCAGGTCAACTTCTGCAACTCTATGAACTCTGCATTACACCACAACATTTTACTTCCTCCCTATGTTCCCAAAATCTTCAGCAGTTTACCACCTTCCCAGCATGGGTCCATTCCTTGTTCTCACCAGTGCATGCTACTCAGTGCAGCATGTCCCACCAACACCGCAAGCGTCAGCAGCGTTGGCCATCTGGTCACTGAAAGGCCACAGCCTTTCAGTGGCTGGTGGACAAAGCAGAATACTCGAGGACTCTGCTCTGCCCATCCTCCCTTTAGTAAGGGCACAAGTAGGACCCACTCTCCTCCACCTTCCCACCTCAGGTTATGATACTGAAATGGGCCAACAGGTTCTTATAGGGGGACAATCACCTTCACTTCATTTCCTTAAGAAACAGAGCTAAAAATAACAGCACAGTAACAGCATTAACAGCACAGCTCAACACTGCACTGAACTTTTCTTCTGATACATTGATTTGTAACTTCATATCTAATTTACTTACCTTTATTGCCTGTAGGACTCTCTAAATGTGTGCTGCACATCTGAACAGCTTTCAGAGATGCACAGATGGGAAATGTTATTTAGTAGATGAGCCTTATTAATCATACTTAGAGTTTCCCTCAGTCTCCCTTCCACCAAAACCTTCATCCACACTTTCAGTTCCTCTTATCCTGACCCATTTCCCTGTTTTGCCTCAAGTCCCACTTCACTCAAATATCACTCCCTTACTGTTCACATTGCATGAGAAAAAGCTATCATCTTTCTTGGGCTTGAATAGCCTCATTAATCTCCAATTCATTTAAAATAAACTAGTTCAACATTTTCCCTTTTAAAAATTCCTGCTCTGCTCTCTTTTCCATCCATTCTGCACTACAGCTGAAGATTGAGGGGCCAGGAGTAGAAGCAGGTCAGGAAGAAACGAATATGTTAAGAAACAAGAAGCTGCTACTCCCAAATGTTACACCAATGACTCTAATGACTTGCAATATGAGGCAGCTCCATCACCTAAAAATTCAGGAACATGAACCAAATTGGGGAGTTAACAGGCCATACATTGTATTTGGAAAGCATCTCAGGAGCCAACTGAGAGACTTCTAGACAAGAGTTTAAGTTAAGCCCAAGCAAATGGGCTGAAATAATGTTTAAAAGCAGAATATCTAAACATCTGGAGGAACCTGCTGTGACGAACTCCATGGTGTCACTTTGGTTTGGTTGGGGTTTTGTTCTGTTTGCTTGTTTGTTTCTTGGTTTGTGGGTTTCAGGTTTTTGTTGGGGTTTTATGTTTGGCTTTGGGGTGGCTTTTGTTGTTTTGTTGGGGTTTTTTGGTTGGGTTTTGTTTGTTTGTACATTTTTGGTTTATATACACTGAAGAAAACCATGTCTTATCACCCCCAAAATATTTTAAACATGACAAGCTAGTGAATGAAGTTGGTCAATTTTTATACCTCAGCAGGATCAAAATTCTTACTATTTTGTGTGGATAGAGATTCATTTCTGGCCTGTGTCACATGTTGCTTAAACACACTCATTATCTGTAAATGAGAACACCCAGTGAGTGACAAAATTGCAGATAACACCAAGTTATTTGAGCCAAGTCCAGAAAAAAAACAGAGAACCACCTATGTGAGACCTAAGCAAACAGATGATGTGATAATAAGTTATATTCAATGTCAGTAAATGCAAATATCACCTCTAAAGAGGGAAAACCCATACATTATTCACAGATCTTTCAGTTTTATGAAATAACTGTCTTATCAAAGAAAAGAACCGAGATGGCAATAGGAACAGATGAATGCTGAGCTTGGCTTACTGTGCAGCTGTTGCAAAAAACCAAACACTATGTCAGAATGCAGGAGGAGCAGGATGAAGCGACACAAAGACTGTGCTGAGCCCTCTATAAATCAGGGAGGGGATCACACACAGATTATTATACGCAGTGCTGGTCACCATCTCAAAGGAAAAGAAAACAAAGATGGGAATGGTGGGTAAAACAGCCATGAACACACTACGGATTTTAGGAGGAGATATACTTAGAGCCCTTGTAGATGGAATGCCATTCTGGCCCAAGGCCATTCCCCATGTCCCTACCTTCTCCATTGTATTTCAGGCAAAACAGCCACCTGGATTTCTGCACATATCACTCCCTACCAAGGTGTTTCAGTAGTTTCAGGATTGGCCCACAAGAATCAGTCTTGCATTGAATTTAACTCCTATGAATATTAAAGCTCATAGCTGGAAACATTTCTCATTTTTTCAGTGGTTGATTTCCCCCTTCACTCCACTGTTGCTATTATTGAATTCCCTACTTCTGTTATGTAAAGTAATTTATGCTATTGTGTTCAGAGAATACAGCTAGCACAGTAGATAGCACACAAAATAAGATGATATTGTATCACTTATCTGAAAATCTGTGCCTACAGCAGAGGAGAAAGAAGGAGAGAGGGCACCTGCAGACACAGCAGGTGTGGAGTCTGCAAAGGTACCTGGACCAGAGTAGCAAGGTGAGCACTGCCTTCTGGTATGGCACATGCCACTCAACATCAAGAAGCCCAGGGGAGATGCCACATGTGTATCATAGATCCTTGATCCCCACCATCCCAGGAGATGCTCGCCAAGGAACAGAGCAGACACCTGCAGCAAAAGGTGTCCTCCATCCCTCTCTTCCTACGTGGGAGAAACAGCTTGCAGCAGCGCAGGCTTCTGGCAGCTTTTGGGGTTGCCAGCTACTGGATCCTGCTTTGTGTTTCTGAAAGAGAAGCTGCAGCAGAAATGATAAAACTCTCCTCCATTTGGACGAAGAAAAGAATTTTGTAGCACATGGGTTTGCTTTGCCTAATTAAAAGCGTGAGGCCATGCAAGGAAAGCAGTGCTTTAATCACTGAAAATAACTGGAATTAAAATTAATCACAAGCATTTAGCATGCCACAGATAAAGATGTTTGAAAGGGTTTCTGCCAGGGGCCTGTGGGCTGCCTTTACACAGCTACAGGAGAAAAGGTACAGAGTCTCTTGCTGATGCAGCATCACGTAAATCTGTTTGCCCATACACTCTTCCACCCTCCTCGGGGGCTTAAGAGCCCTACCAGGAGGGGACAGAGAGTACTAGGCTCCACTCCTCAAGCAGCAAAGCCCAGCTCCCACCACACAAAGTCAATAGAGTCTCTCCAGACCATGCATCAACAGACCAAAGAGCAGGAAATCCCCAAAGGCAGAACAAACCACAGCACCCATCCCCTTCTCTCAAGTCTCCTGCTGCAGCTCATTACTCCCTGCAGTCATGGCTCTGCCTCCAAGATCATCATCTCTTTACATTCAGTTATGGTGCACTGGGGTTGTCTGGTCTGGAAGGTACTGCCAAAATAGCTCCAATAACAGTAACCCTTAAGACTGTAGAGCAAAGTCCATTCACATTTGTTGGGTTTTTGCTTTGCAGCATGGGGATGGACAAACTCCAAGCTCCTAAGCCAACCTAAGCCAGCTTGTAATCAGGCAGCTGCCACAGCCAAGAGCCATCATGCTTCTCATGTTGCTGAAGGAGGGTGGCCAGTTCACCCTGATCTGCCTTCTTCCCCAGCCTGAAGCACCAACTTATCCAGCAGCTCTGGTATCTACCATGCCCTGCTCTGACAGACTCAAAATAGGAAATCACTTGAAGCTCATGAACACTCATACAGTTCATGGCCCACCAGTGGGCCAAGCTAATTCATTAGTAGGGCCTTTCCTTTTAATCCGTCACAACATTAAGTCTTTGGCTCCACTGGAGATTCCCCTCAAATGTGGACAGAGCACAGCTTCAGTAAGTCCCATCTCCAAGCTCTGGAGCAAGGTTTTTATTCATTTCAGGTTATATCAGGACAGTACACTCTTTCCAGCTTCCTAGGAATTTCCTACATTTCTATTTTCTAGTATCTTCTTACAGACCCTAATCATGAATGATTTATAACCAAATTCAAAAGAAAGGGGACACAGCTTGCAATTTTGAATGGCTTCTCTCTACAAATTGTATGTTACTGCTCTTGCTGACTTTCTACCATATTTCTGAATATTCAATCTGCCTAGTAAATGTCCTGTAATTCTTTAATATCGTATTTCAGGCACTTACATACAGCAAAGATGTACAAGTGAATAATTCTAGCCCATAATCACAGATCATACAAAGACAACACTGGAAGTAAAACAGCTTTTGAACATCTACCAAAGGTTATATTTTCATGAACCCACAGCTCGGCAGTCACGCCAGGCCATGCAAGTGAGGACACCTGCTTGGATGAGGAAAAGCTTCAATTGTGTGAATGGCAAAGGTCTGCCATGCTGCACTGGGATACAGAATTTAAAGTCCGCAGGATTGCTTCATCAGCACTTTTGCGGGCGCATTTTTTGCTCTTGAACACCCTCAGAGAGGCCTAAGACTGCTGGAGGTCTGCAACTATTTAAGCTGACCTCCTGCGTGACCAACAGACAACATGACAGTTACCTTGCAGACCTAAATGAGATTCCAGTATTTTAGTGGTACCTAGTGGCACATGTTCAGTTATATGAGTATCTGGCCGTAGAAACTGAAAGTACTTGTTTCCAATGGGTCTGATTTAATGCTACTAAATGACAGATGCCAAAACATCACTATTTCTAACTGAATCATTATGAGAAGTTATTCCTGTTGGCTTTTCCCTAAAAGAGGCAAGCTTGTCCTCACCCAAGCAGCAGATCCCTTTGCAATAGCTTCCATTCACTATCAAATCCTCTCCTTTGGCAGACGACAAGGTCAGCAGCTCCACCTTTCTTTCAGAGCCCTTATCACCCCAAAGGAGACTGCCTCTCCCACATCCCAAATTCACAGGAGAGACACTGATCCATGCCCCTTCCATTTAGGACCAAAGTGGGCAACAATCAACTGCCAATCAGGGTGATCCCCATCCAGATGCCACAACTGGCCAAATCAGACAGCATGTTTTAAATCAAAGAAAGGTCTGGGAATCCACACTCCACCCCCGCAGCATGGGCAGCTAAGAGCAAATAGGGCTGTATTCACAGGATTGTAACTAATAGGTTAAGGAAAGTGATTGTTTGCCTTCATACAGTATTTGCTAGACCACATATGGATACTTGCCTCAGCTTTAGATCTGTCACTACAAGAAAGATGTTGACAAACTGGATCAGGTTCAGTGAAGGGTCAACAAAGATGCTCAGGGGCTGAAACACCTGCCCTTCAAGGAGAGGCTGAAGAGCCAGGGCTTGTTTAGCCTGGAGAGAAGATTTGAGAAACCTAATAGCCCCCCATCACATACATGAAAGGAGATGGAACCAGGCTCTCTACTGCAGTACATGGCAGGAAAACAAGAAACAATAGTCTTTAAACAAAACAGGGGAGCAAAAGAGTTTTCCCTATGCAGATAGTGAAGCTACAGCAGACATTACCCAGAGGAGTGGTGCGGACTCCATCCTTTGAGGTTTTCAAAACCCAGCTAGACAAAGTCCCAAGCAGCCTGGCCCAAGTTCAATGCTAAGCTTGCTTTGAGCAGGAGGTTGGACTCCTGAGGGACCTTCCTGAGGTCCCTTCCAGTCTGAAGGATTGAATTTTTTATTTTTTTTTTTTTTCCCCTCAAAACTACAGAACCGCTTTCCTCAGCACCCAATCCCATCCAGGCGTTCAAGTACAGTGGACATGTCAGTAACTGAATAAAATGGGATGCCTTTGAAAAAAACTAAACCTGTTCCTTAATCACACACTCATAGAAAAATCAATACAGATATCTGAGGGAATCTTCCCTCCCTTCATCCTTCACACAGGCAATGTCCCTCTGCCCTCCACACAGAGCACCCCTTCCTAAGGAGAGATGCTCCATTTGCCCTTTCCCTCTCTGCTATTAGATTACAGCCCTACCACTACCCTTACTCTAGGTTTCGGCAGCCTTGTTCTCTTGCCAGAGAAGGAAGAAGTCTCTCTGCTGTGACATGAAGAGATATCACTTTTGTATTCCTTGTCGTTTTCCCCAGATGCACATCACTCTCCCAGTCTCCAAGGGAATGTGCATATTCACACAAAGTTGGAAGTGAATATGCCTGGATCAGCCCCCAGACCGGGCATGCATACACAGTCTTGTGCTAACACACCCACCCACTCAAAGATTAACTAAATTTTGACCTGATTGCATCCAATTAACCTGAATTTCTCACTTTCTTGCAAAGCAGTTTCATTTGCAAGCCCGTTGGCCTTTACCTTGTGGCTATATTATAAGTATGATGCCCCAGAAAAACAGAACAGGAGAGGAAAGCAATGGTATGGAAGAAGAAAAGCAGTATAAGACAACAACAACAAAAAAAGAAAACTACAAGGGAGCAGGAAATTATCAGGGGTACTATTTTCCTACCCAATATAATTTTGCTAAAACCACCATTTAGTTGTTTCATGCCTCCCCTCTATCTACCTGTAAATTCAGCAATGGGACACATCAGGAAAGCACCTCCTGGTCTGCAGACACCTGCTGGAACAAGGCACTTGTGCACAGGCTTCAGGCAATTCCACATGCCAGGGGAGACCCTGCAGTCCCAGAGATGAGAGCAATGCAATGAGAGGAATATAAAGCAACAGAGAGCATTAATGGGAGGAAAGAGATAGAAGCAGCAGGAATATGTGCAAACAGAACAAAAGAGAAAGGGAGGGGAGGAGGGGAGGAAAATGGAGAAGAGAAGTTAAAGCTCAGACATGGAAGCAAAAAAAGAGTGTAGGTAAGGCTGGTGAAAGGAGCGAGGGGTGCAGTAGATGGAAGAAAAGTTACACTGAAATCTGTTCGGACCAACAGAAAGAGACTTCATTCCAGAGGTTAAAAAAAACCCACAACACTAACTAGAAGTATACAGGTACAATGAACACAGACTGAGTTCCTGCAGCCCACCGCTCCCCAGACAGAGCCACCGGGCTCCTCCACTCCAGGGTCAACTCTGGCACAGCAGATCCAGCCTCAGCTGGGACATCATGGCCCAGTCTACTTCCATTACATAGTTATGTTGACATTGCAGAGAGAATGGGGGCAGATAGAGATGGAAACAGAGAAAACCAGATACAGAATTAAATGAGATCAGGTGCATTTGTCAAACAAAGCATGAGAAAGAAATAGGGACTTATTTTTGGATAGTGCTTCTGAAGTGAGTAACCCTGCCCCCTCCTGCCTGGTCCTGTAGCCCACCTCCCTCCCTCGGTTCACTGCTCTATTTTGGGTTTAATTATACACCGTGCACAGGGACTGCAACACACCAAGATCTTCTCTGGTGCAGAATCTAAACTCTTCTCTGTTTTGCTTTTTCCCCTTTTCATTTCACACATAGACTTATTAAAAAGAAAATCATTCCTTTGTTTAGCAGACGAACAGGAACACCATTTGTTTTTTCACCCCTTCAATCAGACTCATTCTCTGCACCCCGGTGCCGAGGCAGCTCTGTCAATTATGAACAAAGGTTTTACAGGGCCACTTTTTCCTCTTTTCAAAAGAAGGAGATAGCCTGAAAGGGGAAAAATGCAAACAGCCGCAAAGTAAAATAAGGGGTGCAGAAAGAGAGGAAGGGGGAGAAGATACACTTTTATCTTTTTCTCTGAAAAAGCAAAAGACCTCATCCAGATACAGGAAACTATTTCCACTCTTCTGTCCCCTTCGAGCAGGTCCCCCCTAAATAGCCCTGTATGCCACCTGGCAAGACCAGGTGGTCACAGTTGATGCAATGGCAAGGTGTGCCAGGTCTGGGGCACAACCTTGGCCACTGAGGTGGGAGGTGACAGCAGGGACAGACCTGCAACCAGTAACAGACCAGCTGTAAGGACTGCACAGAGGTGATGTGGGGCTGGAGGAGCCCCTGCCCCACAGGAAGGCATTTGGCTACCAATACCCTCCGTGTAGCCCTGGGCTGCCACCCTGCTCTCAAGGGAGCCCCTGCAACAGGTACAGTCCCTGTTTGAGGACCCTGACCCAAGGCAGGCAGACCACCAGTTTTGGGGACAACATGCAATAAAGACTATGTGCAGACTAAAACAAAACAGCTCCTCCTAGGCTACAGGTGATAAGTGCCAGGAGCCCACACATGGTTTAAAAGGAAGGTGCCACCATAAAAAGCTGTGCTGGTGGTACCCAGGATAGACTGGCTGTTTCTAGACATTTCACTTCACAAAGCAAAGCCTCCCTCTGCCCAGCCTGAAGTGCTCCGCTGCTGCCTGAGAGCATGCAATTAGCACTACTAATTGCTTGCACAATTGCAGTGCTTACATGCCCTGGCCTGGTCAGGACCCATATGCCAGGTGCTGCGCAGACAAAGCAAAGTGAGACAGCAAGACAATTTCTTCCCTCAACCACAGACCACCAAGGGAACCACAGCAGCCATCTGAAATTAGGGTAGAGGGGGGTGTCTCTTCTGGAGCCTCTGAGTGCAGTCAAAGCGATTCCTCCTTGTAGCAGTGTCCCAGCACAGCAGGCATGCAGGGCTTATAGATGAAGGGGAGGATGACAGAAGACAAGCAACGAGCCTCTTCCGTGCAGATTTACTGGTGTGGGACCTTCCTTCTTTATTCTTCATCAATGGAAAGATGAATCAGTAGATGCATATGACAGACTTAGAGCTCGATATATGTCAGACTGAGGAAGTATGGTTCTTTAGTGAAAAGATTAGGCTCATACATGGAATACAAAAGAACCAAGCAAGTCACAGACTCATGTGGGAAGCTGATTTAACCTTAACCCAAGCCAGAGAGATTTTTCTGAATTCTGTGAAATGCAAATTTAGGCTTGAGACAGCAGAAGCAGCTATTCCTGGTGAAATCATTAAAAAAGTAAAAATAAATAAATAAAATCCCAGAGCTGAAAGATGCAGAAAACTAAAGCAACACACACACACAGAGATCTTCAGACCAGAAGTACAAAGGGTCGACTCCCCACCGTGTCTCAGCCAAGAAAGATCCTCTGGTGTCTCCACTACAGCTGTACCAAGCCTTACACAAACAGGAAAATAACAACCAGAAAACACTCATCATTTGGTCAATTATGCCATCAGCACTTACACACAATAAGTGCTTTTTCAAAGTTATATTGCAGATATAGCCAAAGCCTCTTGCATGACTGGGCAGCACTGGGGCAATGATCCATGTCTTCTAGTAACTGCAGTGACCACAGAACAAACTGCTTCAGGTTTGCAGCTACAGCTGAATAGAGATAGAGCTCTATCTTTTTATACCAGGCGCTGGTGCTCTAGACACTGTTAATCCCTAGAAAAATAAATAGCATAGCTAAGGAAAATGCACAGAAATCTAAGGCAAGGCATGTTGCTTATTTGGGACTTGAAGTACAAGGGCAAATAACTATTATGAGCTTGTTCAGCCCCCCAAAAAAACAACACACACACCCCCCAGCAGCCTAGTGACAACTTCCCATACTGTACATGCAAATTAATATACTGTAGCTAAAAACCTGCCTTACTGCAATGCCAAGCACGAGATCGGCTGCGTCTTCTAGTACAGCATGGCTGTCTCCAAGGCCCTGCAGAGGAACACAGGACTCCTCTGTTGAGTCTCCCTCCCATCATGAGCTGCATTAAGATGGAGAGTAATCACTGTTGAGTCCTTGGGATGGGACAGGAAAACAACCCCCAAGCAGGAGGAAGAGGAGGCAGAAGCAACCTTCAGGCTGGAGGTCAGCTACCAGATGCATTTCAGAAGGTAGAGCACCAGGGAAAAACAGTTTTTCAAAATATATTTTTTAAAAATTTCATCTCCATTGTGGTCAAAGATTCCTCTTCCAAGCTGCATGGGCTGCCAAGGGGTGAGAATTTCCCTCCACTGGCAGGACTTAACGTCAGTGCAGACAAGTGGCAGACGGATGAGGCATAAGCAGGAGCTCTGTGAGGAGCAGGGTCTCCTCTACATGCATGTGTCCCAAGGCTGAACAGCCACGTGGAGTCCCTGATGTCTGATAAGGGGAAGTGCACACAGCAAGATCTCTGCTGCAGAGGCCTTTGTACATCATTTTTGGAGTCTGTGTGGCTGCCTCCTTGTAATAGCTTTGCTTTGAGACCTGTCAAAAGCAAGTGAAGTAGGGATCAAAGGATTCAAGTGATGAATGGTCCAGGCACCTACAGTCTTTCCTTAAGAAAACTGAGCTAAAAATTCATTTATCCTAATGCAGAAACCATAACGGTATAGAAAGTTTGGAGAGTTGTAGAAAAAGTAAAGCTTGCTATAAAGTCAATCTGACTGGACAGTCATTGAAAGGCCATGTTAAGTATGGCCATACAGTGATTCATGGAATTTATATAAAGCCATATAAACACTGTCTGAGAAAACACAGTGCTGAAGAGATATCCAAGTTTCCAAAGGACACAGAAGATTATACATGCACATACACACAAGCATTTTGGCAAAAGAAAAAAAAAAAAAAGATTAAGCTTAAATTGGTAACAACGTGCACATTGTTCAGATGTCATCTAAGAAATCTGTATCAGGTTTTACATCTTCTCTTCAGGTCTCATAAAGAGTAACCACTTAGATCATTACAGATTTACAAAATAGTGCATTTTAATTTTTAAATACTGCATGTCTAATTAAGGTAAGCCATTAAAGGAACAATTAGAGAACAGGCCCTAATTCTCCTGTGCCATTCTGCTTTCACAAAGTTCTGCCATGAATAACATGACATAAGTGGTGAAGAGCCCCCTACAGACAAGGTTTGCTGTGAATATACATGCATTAGCTAGTAAATGTATTAAAAGCATGATTATAGTAGGTAAAAGCATCTGTCTTCCACAGTTGAGATTCCTGAGATAAAGCAGCTTTCAGCAAACCAACAAGGCAACTTGGAACCATAACACAGGTTTCCCAAGACAAGTTTCCTGCTTATTTTTAAGATCACTCAACTCTACCATTTGAGATAAGAGTCACAGACTTTAAAATATTCTGCCATAGTAAGAACTCATTAGCTTTGGCTTATCATCCTTCACTTATCCATTTATCTTCAAGCTACATAACAGCAAAATTCTCTAGTACCAAGAGATGCTGGACCTCCAGTTGCAGGCAGGAGGATTTTGGGGAAAAACTGGATCAACATTCATGTGTCACTCTAAATGCAGAGATCTTTGGCATGCTTTGGTGTGTGCTTCTGTGCTGTAATATTCACATACTGACATTTAAGTCTTGCACTGTGTTCAACTCAAGTAACCCACTTATAAAATCCATAAGCTATGGGTTGATCACGACTGTGCTAATCCATGCAAAAACAAAGCGAAGAAATGCATCTTCCACATGATGAATTTGTGTACCGCATATGCACGTATACACGAAAGCAATCATATCTCATGGTTGCATGTGCACAGAAAACCGATATGAATGGACATAATTATATGCAAAGCTTCACAGCATACATCTCATATCTGCCAGACAGTAAAGATACGGCAGTACCTTGATCCAGAAAACAATATGGGCATTTGTCAGTATTCTGCTCTGTGGGGCAAACAGTTCACATCTGCAGAGAAATCACAACTTGCCTTCATTTCAGGAGCCCAGCTAAGGACGGCCTCACAGGCACATAAGTTCCTGACAAAATTCAGGCAGATACCACAGGGGTGGATTCCTCACCCGTGTCCACCCAGGCGCCAAGCAACAGCTGAGATCTGGGTCATCCCTCTTTTATGAGAAATTTGACTTGCAGTGAATGAAGGTGGCTTAAACAAAACTGAAAAAATAAAACCTATGGAGGAAATAGGCTAAGAACCTAAGTAGATTTACAAGGATTTTTGTGAAAAAGCTGGAACAAAAAACATTACAAATCTACTACTAAGTAGTAAAACTACATCAGGAAAATGCTGGAACATGGCTCACCTCCAGCAGCTGTTTTGAGAGATCTAGAAAGGTATTGAAACAGTTAAACACACTGATCAAAAAGCCAACTTTATACTGTTATTTAGTCAGCTGCCCCCCAAAAAACCAAATAAACAAAAACCAAACAGAATGCATTTTGCCTTTTGTCCCCTCAGGAGCAGCAGCCAGTTGCATTTGGATTACAAGCTCCACGCAGACCTTACAGAAACCACATCCAGGTGTTTTGCTCTCTTGGTTTCAAACAGTTATTATGTACAAGAGTGAGATATTTAACTGGCTGTAAACCTTTTAAAGGGTTATATGCCCTTTAGCTTGGTTTATTTTATGCCTACCTTTTAATACAGAATGATAAATACCCTGATATAAAATTAAAGTTTCATCAAACAGATGGCTGCAGGCTCCTCTTAAGAGTGTGCTTTGGAGCAGCACCTAGACTACAATATACAATGCTAAAGCTGAAAAGATAATGGAGCTTGTTTCACCTGCAGTTCAATAAACCCACTTTGCACTTCTAAAAATGACTATGTTGCAGTGCAAAGGGGGTAGCAAATATTGCCCTTTATTTCCAGGTGGAATACAAACTGAGAAAAGAACTGAGCACACCTAGAGCCACATCAGCATTGCTTCAGAGCAATGTCCCTGAACACACAGGTCACGCAGGACCAACTTCTCCCACAGGCAGAGGGAGAAGGCAGGGTTTACTCTGGGCAGGTTCTCCACACTTCCACAGCGATACTTGGGCTTGCAGGTGTTCCAACTGGTGATCTCAGCCTTCATCAGAAAACTTGCTACCTGAAAGCAAGATTCCTCTCCATGCAATTTCAGTGAAAGGTCTTGAAAACCAGCACCCTTGTAGCAAACGAACAAGAATTGCACTTGCATTCTCCCAAGTACAAGGTGGTTTTTAAGGCAGCCGTCCCCTGCATGCGGCAACACGAGTGCATTAAACTTTTTTTCAGAATGGGCAGCACTTGCTTTAGCATGTTTTCACTGCTCTGAGAACCTGCCCTGGCCTTGTTCTCACTCAGCTTTAAGAAGTTCCACACAAAAGCAATGTCTGCACAGCCTCTGGCAAACAACGCATGCACCACGTTTGTGCTCAGAACCAGCAGAAAGCTGTGACCACGTCAGCACAGCACCGAGCCCAGCACAACACACTGTGTCCTCAACACAATTTGCTGCTTTATTTCAGTGCCAGAAGTAACTGCATGGCTTTGATTTTGCTCGTACCAGGCCAGTTATGAGTACAGGTGTGCAGAGTTTGTGTCTACCTCCTAGTGATGGCTCAGACACAGACTTAGCAAAGCAGCTGTCTCCCCACACCCAAATGTGCAGCATTTCAAGTCGAATGACAAAGAGACACCTCATTTCGCATAAGCTGCAATTAGCAGTTTCACAAAGATGGCTTGCAGCAGACGCAAACTGGGATGGCATTGGCCATTGAGGGAATAAGTCGGTGAGGACAATGTTCTGTTAAATGGAGCAAGACAGATTGCTCTAGCAACACCTAGAAAGAAAATATCCTTGCTCAAATGCATGGCAGTCAGTCTTGTATTGGAAAAATGCAGGAAACAAAGTGATTTAATTCTGCAACGGGGAGAAGAGCCCAAACAGCAGACTGAATCATTTGCTGAAAATAGAAACACCGGAGTCCAACTCTCAACTAGGAAATTTCAGAACTTCACTAAAACACACTCATTTCATCCTTTTACCTCCTCATCAAGATGCACACAGAGAACCAGACGTCCCATTGGACAGCAAAGATGTTTGTCTAAAAAGAAACTAAAATTGACAACAAAGAGCTACATCTCTGTTGGATCCTAGAAACACACCAGTGGAAGGATTAGATTTCCTATCACACATGCCAACAAGTAGACAAACAAGGACTTTTTTCCCCACAAGACATCAGTTATCCAAATCCAAGCAAACACCAGACCTGAAAATGCAGCTGGGAGAAAGCCAAAATAAACCAAAATTTTACTGTGACATATAAAACCATCATTTAGACAATCAACCAGTACGGCTGACATCAAACAACGACAGCTGGAAGTCAAAAAGTAAAGCTACTAGCCCTGCAACAGCAATGCAATTATGCACTGCAGAGTGCACCAGGTCAGAAAAATGTTTCCTCACCTCCCCAGAGAAAAATCTATACTTTTTGGCATCAAATCAAAATATTTATTACAGCAAAAACAGTGAACTGTTTGGATTACAAAATGCTGTTCTGCGGGGCTGCTCACCGCTCGCTCAGCCTTCAAAGTTCTCTCTTTGCACTGGGCTCCCTGTTCATACCCCTTTTGTAAAGCAGGGCAGCAATTCTGGCAACCAGGAGCAGCAAATCCCAGCAGTCAGGCAGCTATAATACATGGTAAGAAAACGTGTCCAGCTAATGTCATACCCTGCAGCTGACCTGCTCTGTTATAATGAGCCGAAACATTATCCAAAACCTGGATACTTGGGGCTTAGAGCAAGCATCACAGGCCTTGCAGCATTATGCTTTTTGCCCCAAATAATCCTTTTCTGTGAAAATGAGACATTTTTCCATGGCAAAGCTTCCATGAAATTGAAAAAACAACTTTCTATTGAAAGACTGATGTGATGAGAAGCTCTCTGGAGGAGACCAAAATACAAAGGTACAAAAGAATAAATAACTAATATTTACCTGAAACACCCAAGAGAAAGCAGAAAAACATTCAAACAGGAAGACAGACCAAAATGTAGTTCCCTCAGATGAACTATATACATTTCCCAAATATTTCCTATATTGGAAAAGCAGGGCCCATATTTCCCTGCTTCCGAAACAGGCAGAGATTTCACACAAGTGTTTAGTTCCAAAACAAATAATTGATGGATGCTCCCAACAGGTGCCAAGAGAAGATCCCACTGATCAGCTGTCCCTGAGGAGGCTGCAGCTCCCAGCCCCATTCACCAAAAGCTACACAGCCAAAGGTCTCACTCCACTGCAAGCTGAAGGAACAGCCGCCACGCATCACCTGGAACAAAACATCAGCACAATCCCAATGGGGTGCGAAGCATGACGACCTGTGTTCCAACCCCCATACCACCCTCAGTTCTTGCTCCCCTGGGACAAGCTTTTACTACCATGAGAAGGGCATCTTGGGAAGACCTTCCAGCTTGGACTGTAGAGTAAGCCACCTACTTCAGAAGTCTGGACCAAAAGTATTTGGATTTCCCTACTCTATAATTTCAGTGGTAAAATAAATCCAACTAGGAAGTTTCCCATAGGGTCACACTCCCGTGCCAGCAGAACTAGCCCACTCAGCACATCCTATTGTCTCCTGAGAACATGGTGCAATTGCACCATCTGGTAACCCATTGCAGTGGTGGCCCTCAGGGACTTTCTTCCAGGGGCTGTTGCTGTCACCACAGGGTCAGAAGAGAGCTGAGCACAGAAAGCATGTCCCGAGGCTCTGATCTCTGGGCAAAATAACTCACTTTTAACAAGTTGTCATCAATTCTGCTGTTTTCATTACGCACTACAGACCGAAAATCCCAAGTCCAGCTTGAGGGATGACAACTCTTTTCTACATCTGAAGGCTCCACACTTTGAACACAGGAAGTGCTACACTCTGCCGGCTCTGAAAAATACTGGTCACAGGTACCTCTAATTAGGTTTCCAAAACTGCTGGATGCTTCTGATTTCAATCTGTGTCCACTGCCATCCTCTCTGTATAAGCAGGGAGCCAAGAGCAGCCCTTTCCTCCCAGGGGTTTTGTAAAGATAAATTAATGTTTGTGAAGCACTTGGGTTCTATAATGACGAGCACTCAGATACTACCATGATAAAAAAAAAGACTATGAGGAAATCAATAATCCCCTCTTCAGAGCAGGACTTAAACAGTGTGTTGTCAATAAGGCCTAGAGCTACGCATTGAACAAACACAGGAAAACAAAGTGTAATCTGACTGCTCATTAAGTGAGCACCATCCTTCAAGCACCTGACAGGGGTAGGAGACTGATGGGAAAAGATGTAGTCTGAGAACACATAAGAAAAGGCACTGGCCAACTGAATTCTGCACTTTTGAATGGAGGAACGACTGGGTTTGCAATACCTCCTTCTGTGTCCATCCTCCCCTTTGTCCCAGCTTCTTCAATCACACAAGGAGGCCTTAATTAGCCATCACAATAGGTGGTGGAGTGCCATTATCCTTATTTTCAGATGAGCAAGAACTACAGAGGAGTTTAGCAACATGCTTTAGGAAGTAAGGGGAAAATTTCCATAACTTCAGCTTCAAACTTTCACCGCAGGACAGTTCATCCATTAGCCAGGTCCTTGACTGAAAGACCACGCTTGTGTGCAGAAAAGCTATAATGATGATGCTTTCTGCATCCTGATTTAGGCAAAAAGGGAGAAATGCTGAAACATGAATACTGACATATTCTAACAGTATTCATATGAGAATGAACAGCTGAGCACTGATAATTGTTTTCTTACTGTGGAAAACCATCCTCACAGCATTTTAAGTGACGTTTCCAGACAAAACAGAGTCCATAGGTCCAATGCCTAAAGCCAGTGGAGCCATAATTTAGCACTGCAACTCTTGTCTGAGCTGAAAGGGCAAACCTGGAAAGGCTTGGTCCCCAGGAAGAAGAGTCCAGGTCCTGCTTGGCTGCTATTGCTTCAGAGTTGTTTTTTATATCATGAATAAAATTAGGAGGGGAAAAGAAAAAAAAAAAATTAAAAAAAGGAAAAATGGGAAAGGATGCTTCCCTTGACCCCAGGGTTAAGGAGCAAGTGCTACCAATAGTGCTAAAGCAGAGCAAGGCCATATGTGCTATGAGATAGCTATTCACCAAGGAGAACAGTAAATTAGAGGGAAAGTGCCAAGAACAGACACCATGCCTTGGATTAATGACAAGAAACAACATTTTTATGTAATAAGATCCAGTGCATCTAGCACTGTAAACTGCAAGGAAAAATTGAAACATGTACAAAAAGCTGAAACATTTCCAATTTTTCTTGCCTTTTTTTCAAGCCTTGAGCACACCGGGACACCTCTTGCTGCCAAGTCAAAGAATAGAGAGGATCCGGGGAGCAAAGGCAGAGAAAAGGCAGTGGCAGGAATTGCTCAGGAGTCAGACAGAGCTCCCCACGTCCCTGTGCCGGAGGAGCAGACGCACACTCACATGCACACGTTGCTCCACTGACAGGCCCATCACCTACTGGGAACTAGAACCAGGGAACAAAGTACCCAACTGCTGGCACTCAAAGTGCCATTCTCGTCCCCAATGAGAGCACCATACAGGCACAAGGTGCCATTACCAATGTGCACAGAGCGCTGGTGCAATACAGCTATTAGCAATCCATAAGAGCAGAGCTGCCTGCTCTGAAGCAGAAGGAAGACAGCCAAACGAGACACATTCAGCACAGGTAATGGCAGATGCCTCACACACACAACCTGATTCAGATTCCCTTCATGTCCCTTTAGCAGGCAGGCAGAGAGCCCATGGGAAGGATAAGCTTAAGCTTAACCAGGCTGCATTTCTAGTCCATTGAAGGGAGACGAGAACCTACACAGGCCATCCAGCCCACCTGCCTTGGACATCAGCAACTAGACAGCTCACTTAGAGAAGAGACTTGTCTTTTAGACAGCTCGTCTCCACATCTCAGCCCCCAATGACAGGCCTGTCTGAATTTGAGAAATCAACTCTCAGCCAAATAAACCCACTCCTGGGGAGCAGGCTCTCCCTGAACCGACCTGAGTCTATCAGCACAGTACTTACCTGAGCTCAATAGCCACTGTGATGCCAAGGTGCTGAGGACACTCAGACTATTGAGGCTACAGGTGCTGCACAAAGGGGTTGCAGCTGAGCACATCACCCTTCCTATACAAGCAGGTCTTAGAATCGTAGAATGGTAGAACAGCTTGGGTGGAAAGGACCTTCAAAGGTCATCTAGTCCAGTCCCCTGCAATGAGCAGGGCCATTTTCAACTAGATCAGGTTGCTCCGAGCCCCATCCAGCCTGGCCTTGAATGTCTACAGGGATGGGGCATCTACCACCTCTCTGGGCAACCTAGGCCATTGTTTCACCCCCCTCATTATAAAAAATTTCTTCCTCATGTCCAGCCTGAATCGCCTTTCTTTTAGTTTAAAACCATTACCCATCGTCCTATCGTAACAGGACCTGCTAAAAGGTCTGCCCTATCTTTGTTATCAGCCTCTTTTAAGTACTGAAAGGCCACAATAAGGTATGCCTGGAACCCTCTCCTCTCTGGGCTGAACAACCCCAGCTCTCTCAGCCTGTTCTCACAGCAGAAGTGTTCCAGCCCTCTGATCATTTCTGTGGCCTCCTCTGCCCCTCTGCCATGGACCTACAATAGGTCCATGTCTTTCCTGTACAGAGGGCTCCAGAGCTGGACACAGGACTCCAGGTGGGGTCTCACCAGAGTGGAGCAGAGTGGCAGAATCACCTCCCTCAACCTGCTGGCCACGCTCCTTTTGATTCAGCCTAAGATACGATTTGCTTTCTGGGCTGCAAGTGCACATTGCCAGCTCATGTCCAGTCTTTCATCCACTAGTACCTCCAAGTCAGTATCTGCAGCACTGCTCTCATCTTGTTAGCAGCTGTCCTGGTGGCGCCCATGCAGAGAGAGTCTTGCAGCTCTCCACGGGCTGTAGGCATCTGAGGCTCTCTGCCTCTCAGGTGAGGCTGGCTGCTCAGACAGGCCAATGCTGCTGAAGGTGGATGGAAAAAGCATTCTGCAGAGCAGCACCATCAGCTGCCCTCCTGCCAGCTTCACATTCTTCTGGCCAGTTCCCTGTCACTTCACTTTGGAAATATGGATATGTCCCCAGGCCCTGGCTAGCTTTAACACCTGCTTATTCCAGGCTGCCTTAATTCTTGCTGTCATCATCAAGCCCTCTTTCCATTTGACACTCTGTTTCCCTGTCCCTTGGCTACCACTCAAACTGTTCTTGTGGACCAAGACCTGGAGGAGAGGAGATACCTGAGGGGAGCCAGGGCGGGAGTGAGAATCTCCCCACTCCAACATCTCTAAGGCATCACGTGTCACATTATGGGCAGCTGCTGACCCCCATAAACTCCCTCCTTGCATTAACGTAGAGCAGAGGCTTTCATGGCTGGTTTGTCTATGCCAAAGGTCAGAGCTGACTTGAATTACACAGAGAGTTGAAGGGGTCATTTCCCAACCCAGGAGACACCAGATTTCCAGCTCCCCAGGGCACTGCAGCTGTACCCTGTATACACTGCATCCCTTTACCATACCCACCACACAGTGTTTCCTCACCCCTGCTCCAGGGAAAAGCAAAAATGTCAACTGACGTTGTAATGTATCAGTGAGGAGTGGGAGAAAAAAAACAAAACACACACACACAACACACTGCAACAAACAAAACAGGTAAACGAGTCACCGAGAACAGTTAGACAAAGGAGAGAGCACCCTGGGGAGGTGATGCGAAGAGATTAGAGAGATAGGAGCCGACCTACTTAATAAGGTAAGAGCTATCAAGGTAATAAAAGATTAGATAAGGACCAAGGTGCCTACAACATAAAAGAGATAAAGAAAGTGACTTGGGGAGAGGGCAAATACATGTATACACTACCACCAGACAGACACTTCCAGGCAACATTGCATGTACACATGAGCACTTTGCCTACAAGCCTCCCCCTCTGAGGAACACAGTATTCATCCTTGCTCCACTTCTAATCAGGGCTCTCTCACACTGTCTCACTTGCCTTCTGCCCAGACACAGATGACATAGCAGGGAAAGCTAAAAATCCAACAGTGCCCCTGCCCAACTGCCCATCAGGCTGTACCACCCACTGACAAGTGAACCATCTCCCAAATTCCCTCTGGGTTCATATCATCCTTTGCCCCACTGAACAGTTATTTTCGCCCTCTGAAATTTAGCCCAGAGAGAATAATTTTTGCAAGTTGTCATTTAAGCAACCTTTTAGTCAATTTGGATGCTATATCAATTTGAATAAATCTCTTCCTTCAACATCTGTCCTGTCCCCACCATAAATTCCCTCCAAAGATTGTTAACGTCAGCTGTATCCATACATGTTTTCATTTTCCTTTTCCAACTATTTAGGTACGCAGGCTGCTTCTGTTAAGAAGGTGGAGTAAGTTCATTGATGATCCACTCCTCTGAAGCCTTGGTCATCTTTGTCTCCATTAGCATTAGGTTGTGTTACTGTCATTGTGACACCCTTGAGCAAGCACTAGCTCCCAGAGCTTGAAAGCAGACTCTACTCAGGCAAACAAACAGCATGTTCCCATCCCTTTAATTAAGAAGTTATTAAGTAACCACTCCTGCATGACCCTCTGTCCTTCACAAGGTTGTTTCCTGGATGCTCATCAAAGCCTGTGTTCATTCACCCCTACTCCTCCCCTCTAGGTCAGCATCCTTCAGACCACTTCATTCTTGTGCTATCTCATTACACGTAGTCCCAGAAATAAAGCATGGGTCTAGAAAATTGATGAGCAGATCTTAAAGCCACAAACCGTGCTGAGTCTAAAGAAACAGGCACAAGAACAGCACCCAAAGCTAACCCCATGGTTAAAGAGAAGGCTTGGGTTGACAGGGTAGGATGAGTAGTTTGTATAAAAAGCCAGTTAACTAATTCTGGGTACGATTTGACAAGAAAACACAGAACTAAAAAGTGCTTCTCTCACACAGATGTCCAGCAAACAGCTCCCTTTGAAACACCTGCATTGTTTGCTGATAGATGCTGGCGTTATGACTAAATCGGAACTTCTCAGCCTGGGGGAGCTTGAGCTGTTGTAAGAGTATAGAAAACACCACAGATCTGGTGTAAAGCCACAAGAGGGGTACACAAGAGTAATGCAACAGGTCGGGGCCTTTGTGCAACACAAGAAAAACTCCTGTCCAGCACCAGCGCTTTCCTACAGCAGCCTCATGCTGTTGAATTGCCTGTGCACTTGGTTACTGTGCTACAGGTTTGTCCTCAAACGAACTTCAAGACATGGATAAGCCTCCAGCTAGTCAGTAAGTTGGTCAAGATCATCCTTTGTAACCAGGGACTGTATCGCAGCCTAGAAGTAAAAGGTCACTGCAACTGAATTTTTAGACTAAAGGCTCATATACGTTCAAAGAGGGAAGATGAACATAAAGCAAGCCATGAAGTAGAATCCAGTGCAGCCAGATTAGTCAGAGACAGGCTGAAATGTTCAACCAAGACAGGTAATCTCCCCTTTGCAAGCAGCTCATCTCCATGTTCCATCTGTTTACTCAGCAAAGTCAGAGCCCACATTTACCTCCCTCCTCAGGGTCGGGGTGGGGGCAGCTCTTGGATCTCCTGGATCTGTTTTCAGCAGGACGGATGGAGAATGGGACTCCACAGAGCCTGGGCAGGGACACTTACCCTGCGTGTTCATACTCCCTCCACTTGACATGCTTCTTCAGTGCTCTAGTCAGCAGATAAAGATGAGGTGGGCACCACCAGGTGCTAAGATGGGAGTCTCCAACCCCACCCCACAGCAACTCATCACAAGCAAGAAATCCCCACCAAGAGGTTCTGAGTAGCCTAGAGCAGCTCCTGTTCCCTCCAGAGCTGGAGGTCTGGTGTCCCCCTGACTGGGAACACACATCAAAAGGGCAAGTAACTTGGACACAAAAGAGTGGAAAAAATGGTAATAATAATTAAGCAGGAAGGATGTTTACTGAAGCAAGTGACCTGAAGTCTTTACAAACTCTCAGAAAGCCTACACAAGTGAGGGAACAGTCAGAGGGATATAACAAAAAGCAAATAAATGAGCATCTCAAGTTGGACCAAATGTCTGTCCAGCCTGGGCTGCAACACAGCTGCCCAGGGAAGTGTGTAAAAACAGTATTAGGAGACACAATACTTCCCTTAGGCACTCTTCCAGCTGCCAACTGCTCTCAGCTCACGGGCTTCCTGAGCCAAATCAGGTTTTCTTTATTTTTCACCCCCGCTTCGTGGATTCCTCCTAATGAGGAAGGAATGGGAACAGCCAAGGAGAACAACAACACTTGAGCAAAGCTAAGGTAATACTTGATATAAATCTTGATATAGGATAATAGAGAGACAACATCAACATATATGTTTCCCATACATAATCTACTCAGATGTGAACTGCCATATTGCTCTCTCAAATGCTGATGCATGTCTCATATCTTTGGAAGAAATGCTGCTGACTTGTACTGCAGATGTTTTATCAATAGCCTTCACCAGACATTTCAGTACCTGGGATCTTATTACAAAAATGATAGGGGGAAAAACCCAAAAGATTTTCTGAACATTTTCTGGCAGTGATTACCGAAGGGTGGAAAAAAAAAAAACAGCTCAGGCTTATTGGAAGCCATCAATCCTAGGGAAGGATGCTAGTTCATTATGAAAGCCTGTTATTTTGTCATCTGAGATAACATTTACTTTTTGTTCACTCCTTCACTTTTATTAACTCATGCTGGTATAGTCCTGTAGCACATTTTGCCTTAAATACAGTAATATTTGTCTACCGAACTGTGTCTTGTGATGTTTACAGATGCCAGACAGAACAATCAAGAAAAGCTATAGACCAACGACCCAGGCTCACTTGCTTTGTGAACCATGTTGAATGCACTCCATATTCTTTCTTTCTACCCTCACCTCCAAAAAAAACCAACCAACCAACCAACCCACACCACCATGTATTTGCTAACCTGTCACCTGCAGACCTCATTTGAATTAGCAGGAAGAACTGACAATTTCACCCTCTCAGAAAAGATCAAATACAGTTCGTAGGTGGGGGGAGGCAGCGAACAGCAGCCAGGACACACCATGCACAGGAAGATCACAAAAGCAAGATGCAGTACCTGTCACCACTAAATGAGGTCTCCAGAGCTGAAAGATTCAGAATCAAGTCTGGATTGTCTTCCACAATTGTTTTCCTACAGGTGTTGATGGTTTGTTTGTGGGTTTGGGGTTTTGTTTGGTTTTTTTTGTTTGGTTGGTTGGTTTTAGTTTGTGTGTTGGTGTTTGGTTTTTTTTTAACCTAACCAAAACCTGATCCAAATTACTAAGTGAATTTAAGACTGGATTTTTGGGTGTGGGAGGAACATAGTCATTCATTGTATTTGTTAAATTAATGGGCATGATTTCCCCCCCACTCTTTCTAGATTTAGCTCTCAAACTAGGTCATGGTGATTACACATATCCAGTCTGAACGCAACACCTCTCTGCTGCTCACACGGAGGGAAGGTAAGAAGGACAAGCAAAGAGTGATGGTATTGCACATGACTGCAGTACACATGGGTCCAAAAAATCTCATGAGCAGCAGAAGTTGAGCTTCCTGGTTTCTCCTGGGCTCTGCCATTACCTGGATCCCCAGGCACTCAGTGACATCCATTACATCAAGAGCTTTGCCTCTGCCAGTCAAGGTGAAATAAAGTCATAAAAATCCATGTGGGTACTTCTACAAGCAGATGCTGCGAATGCATCACCTCAGCTGAGCTCAAGGCTTCACTGAACTGGGCATGGTTCAAGTCATCGCACTCACTCCCAAAAGCAAATAGTCAAAGGGACCAGACACCAGGTGGGGAGGAAGGAAAGTGCTTGAGGAGATGACTCCCCACCTGGTGTCCCAGCTACAGCAAAGAGAGAACGTGGGAGAAGATACTTTTGTGCCCAAAGGGGACAGAGCTATACCCAACCCCAGCAGTAGGAAAAGGGGAATGAGCCTGAGGTTTGTTACTGTCTGATGGATGCTGTCAGTTTGGGGAATGGGGGAAACAGGAAGAAAGTAAGAAAGAGTAAAACAAAAGCAAACTAAAGCCTCCAAGGATGAAGAAACTTATCCTTGTGCCCAGCATACTTAAACATCATGTCACCTCTACAGAAGAGAAAGAGATAAAGAGATTTAAAGAGGAGAGCTGCATGTTGTCAGAATACATTTTTTTTAAGCTTCTCATTTTCAGCCAAATTTTTCTTGTCTTCCCCCTGCCCAGCATCTCACCACCACTGAAAGGCTAGTTTGATGTAGCATCTTAAATATTTCATGCAGCCTTCAGACTTGCAATCCTTCTCTCCCCATCTGCTTCAGCCTGGCCCTGCCGAAATCTCAGCAGGCCTATGGCCCTTGGCAGACTGCCTAGGCAAGGGCTCCTTTAACCCTCCTTCCTCTCAATCCACCTCTCTATCTTCTTCTTTCCCGCCCTATTAAACCTCCCATTTTTCCTTCTCTCCACTCTGTCTCCAGAGAAATGAAGTCTCAAACTGGATTTCTTCCTCCCTGTATCCACGCTTCTTCTCTCAACTCCCTTTTCTTCAGCTTCTTCATTTGCTCTTCTGTTAATTTTATGTTTTATTTTTATTCTTAATAAGACATAGCCTCAGGTCAGGATTAATAAACCACACTTCAGACACCCATTAATCCATCAGTAATCAAGCATGGGCACAAGGAGCCTGGCAGCCTGCTGTGCAGAAGGGAGATCTCTTGGAAAAGCTGCACAGGGACCTGGGGACCCTGCAGAGCTGGGGGGATAGCGATGATCAAAGGGGAGGGCAGCCTGGGGCAAGAGGCTCTCTGAGGAGGGCTCCACTGGGGCAAGTCACCTGTAGAAAGACTTCAGCCCTGGTTTTCCCCAAATGAAAAGTATTTGCACCAAGCCCTGCAAGAACAAAAGGGAAAGGTTTCTTCTTACTGAAAGCACCTCTGGCTAAAACAGGAGTATTTCTGGCCATCATGGAAAGGGGACATGACATGGGACAGGGAACTTCTCCATGGAGAAGCAATAGCTGCCTAAAACAATGAGACTCAGCATGCTGCACTCTGAGAAACAGGGTCATTTCTTCTCCACTTTGAAGCTGCTCCCTTCTGGAGCAGGAGTTCGGCTCACACAGGAGCCCTTGTGGCAGTTCCATTCCACTGAAGGGATCCCACATCACCTGAACTGTTCATGAACCACAAGATGGTCACCCCCATGTAGATAAAGAGAAGCAGCTTCTCCCTCTCACTTTATCTCCACTGGCCCCTCACTCCTTCCTGAGAGATTATTCCCTATCAGATACTGAGAGAATAGTGGCCTGACTGTCTCCCCATCAAACAGGGGGAGCCAACAGAGGAAGTGATTTTGCAAATGGAGATGGAGGACAACTGTAGGCACAGATGAGTAAGGGGCTTTCTGGCTGCACAGGGACTCCTGTACCACAACAGCTCTTAGAGACAAAAAGACCACGGCAGGTAGTGAGGAGACACATCAGGCCACAACCAGAGGACTGAGGTAAGCAAGATGTTGAGGGATTCTCAACAGAATCTTCTGAGGAGATCAATGGGATCTGATGGGGCTGGTCCCCAGCACTCTGCAATATGGGAAAGCACAGTTTACCCAGGTGAGGGGCTGAATCAGGGCCAGCAGAAGCACCAGCAGGTAGGAGGTCCAGAGATGGATGTGTCACAAGGCAGCAGGAGGTGGATACCGACAAGTTTGCAGAGAGCCACAGAACTACACAAGACAAACAGGGTTAAAGTTTCATCTTGTGTCCTTTCCTTGCTCCTAATCTCTCTAGGTCACATTCCCTATATCTTGTAGTAAAGGATCTTTTGAAATCTTCATTACAGAACCCACTATCTTCCTCTTCAGTCATTACTGAGTACATTAATTAACACCAGGCCTCCACCAACCCAGTTCTCCTCCTGTTTACCTTGGTAGGAGTACTGCCATTAGTTCTGCTGCCTCCAGTTCTGCACCCACACTCCTGGCTTCCCAGAAAGGTTCCTTCTCCCTCTCTTTGTTGTTTGTGCAGAACCTGTGGCAGGTGCTCTCCCAGGCTCCCACAGCATGGGAAAGCAACACATTTGCCCAGAGTGGTAGGCACTGGGGAGGCTGTTTTAGCCAGCCTGTGGGAGGGAGCAAGTCACAGAGACACCCAGACAGTGGAGGGTGCAGGGGCCAAGGAGAGAACGCTACAGCAGGAGACAGAGTGCCTTTGCTCTGCATTGTTTTTTATCTTCTCACTATTCTTCTCTGTCTGAATGGAATTAGAGAAGTGACATGGGAGGTTCACTTCCAGGCACACACCATGGCAACACATCAAGTTTAAAGACATGCCAGCTCCTAGGAGCACTAACACGCTGCCTCATCTTACTCCCCAGGTCCCCTTTTCTGCACTCTCTCCATGCTCCAGCCCACCTGGCCATCCCAGGAGGTCCTGTCTAGTGGTTGTCCCTCAGATGGACAGGTACACAGAGGACCAGTGAAGCACCCGAAGTGGGAAGCTCCACAACACTTGGGCTTGCTGTTGCCTCTTCTCTTGGACCTTCCTCCTCTTTCCCTCCAGCAACACTCACCACATGAGCATCCCCAGAGTGAGATGCCACCAGGTCACAGGCAGCAGCTGAGCACAGGCTCCTCTGCGAGCTCAGGCCCCTGCCTGCAGAGGAGAAGGCAGAAGATGTTCCTGCTTTGTCTCCTCTTCCCACTGGGCTTTCATGAAAGCAGAGAAATGATAACTCAACAGCTGCCTCCCTGTCTTGGGGATGGGGTGGGAGGTACAAGCATTTGGGGAAAAGAAGAGCTAATCAGCACAAACCAAGCAAAGCTGAAACTCAAACCCAGTTTGCCAACTCAGATTTCATGTTGATTCAGTAAATGCCCGGTTCAAACAGAAGCATGAAAACAGCACAGACACAAGGGCTGCTCTTTATGGTATATTCAGTCTGACCAAAAGAAGAAAGGTGGCCAAAGTCTTGCAAGAGCTTGTTACCTCTTGTAAGATTTATACTGCAGTTCAAGAAATCCAAGAGGCCCTGAACTGAGGTTAACAAGCAGAGCTCTCTGGAAGTCAACAGAGCAGTGCCAATTCATTAGCCACAGCAGATATGGCACATAAATGCCCGTGCTGAGCCCAACATCTCTGGAGGCTCAGCCCACCTCACCTGCAGCCAGCAGGCAGGGGCAGCCCCATGCCCACCTCTGCCAAAACAGGGTCTTGCCATCACCAGCCCACAATCCATTTCCCAGGCATAAATTCCAGTCCCTGTAGCACATCTCACTTTTCAACCAAACCACCACTCACAGCCCTCACTGGCTGCCTGGATATGCCTGGGGCGTGCCCAGGAAGGGCTCCATTCCCACCATCAACACACAGTTCCTTGCACTGGTGGTTTATACTGGAATCCCAACACACCTGAATCATATTTGGGAGCCCATCAATTTTAACTGTCTGATGCACTTCAGTCACTACCTGTGGCAGGATGCAAACCCCCCTCTCTCCCTCCTTCATCATGGAAGGAGTAGGCACAACTCCCTCTCTCTCTGTTTGAGGCTAACAGCTTCTTTTGTTTGGCCCCAGAGCACCCTGGCCAGGGCCATTAGGAGAAGGGAGTGCCCAGGCACCAGTGAGCGCTGGGCACCTGCAGCCAGTGTGGGGGATATTTGGAGGCTTCAGGGGCACCCCACAGCCAGTGTGGGGGTGCAGAGAAACTTCTGGAATGCCTACAGTCAGGTCTGATCAGCCTATAAAAACCAGGATTCTCGTCAAGACTCTGCCCATTGTCGCGGGTCTCTCAGAGCATGACCGAGACGCTGCGACCGAGAGCTCCCCCCGGGATGGAGACTCCGCTTGCCTTGCCGCCACGGGTGTGAGTAAAACTTCTCGCAGGATTGCGAGTACATTTATATTTCCTGTGCACATATGTACGTGTAACTTTCCGCGCTCAATATGAGCACGTGTAAAACTAATCCTCGCATAATTGTGGGTGTATTTTCCTCCCGTGCTTCCACATAAGCACGTGTAATATTCCGTGCACACGTGCACGTGTAAGCAAATTAACCCTCGCAGGATTGCGAGTGTATTATAAATTTACCCTCGCAGAATCGCGAGTGTACTAACTTTCCGTACTCACTGCGAGTACGTGTATCTATTTAAAATAATCCTGCACCGTGTTCAGGTAAGTGTGTACTCCTCCTGGACTCAGAGAGGGCTCCAGCATTGTTTTGGTGAAGCCACATGCATGCACTCTGTGGACTGCCTGTTGTATTAGTTGCTGCCCCTTAATAATTTTCCTCAGCTGATATCCAAACCTGTATTTAAGTCACTTTGGGAGTGCTAAAACCCTGTTTCTCACCAGTTTAATAAAAGTGGTTTTGGACCCTGTTGTCCCTTGAACTAACCTCGGGGTGCCTCCGTGACACTACCCTACCCATCAGCAGCCTCCAGCTGGCCCAAAATCCAGCAACTTACTAGATTTCTTCCACCACAACCTATTCTTTCCTCATAGCTTCACAGCCTTCCTACACCTTGAACAGTAACGCCGAGTTTTAATCCTCACACTCCAGTCAAAAGCTTTTAGGTACCCTCAAGATTTTAAACACCAGTGGAAGGGCTTCCCTTTTCCCTGTATCCCTCTGGCATCACTGAGCCAGACGCACTGAGGAAGTTATAGCAAGTCTTTCCTAGGGATAATTGCAGAGGAACCTACTGGTAGGTCAAATATTTACCTAAGCGTCATCAATGCAAATGTCTTCTAATCCCTCTGTATCTTTCAGGGATGGCAAGAGAATGGTGAGTACACCCCTGATTTATACAGATGCATACAAATTAGGGTAATAAGGAACTAATTTAGATGATTTATTATGTAGTTATTGTATCACTATTAGTCAAATATTTATTGTGTGTGTATCATCAAAATAGATATTTAATAATATAAAAGCAATATATTCATTGCAGCAACAGCTCCTATACTTTCTTCTGTCCAGTTCTCAGTGCATTTTGATGGTTTGACTGCTGCTTGCACATGATTTTGCTGGGAGCCACACTGACTCCCTGAGTTATCTCCCAGCCTGCATCTCAGTGTGCACAAGTTGAAGCAGGGCAGGTGGGAGAAAGATTGAGACATAACAATCTCATCACAGTGCATTTGAGGCCTTCGTGCAATTTCCAAACACAAGCATGCAACCAAGTGCCTGAAGGCACCAAGCATAAGCAGCACAGTTGGTGGTGAAGGGGTGCAGAGGTAAGCCTATAAATACAAATCTTCACTGCTGTGGGGGGGAAGCAGCAGGGTCTCAGAAGAGGTCACTCAGTGGGATGAAATAATCCCAGCTGTAACCATTAAGTCCAGAAAGTAAAGACTTTGCATCAGATTCTCTATTGGGAACTTCTCTTTGTGTTCCTGAAGAGCTGCCTGAGACCCAAGAAAATGTTAATCATCAGAAAGGAGTAATCCTGCGTCCAGCGGGGAAAGGTGTCACAGCGATGGATGAGGAAATCCTTCATGCGTGCAAACAAGAATCGGAAATGCCATAGGTACAAGACAAAGTCTCAAGTGCATGACACTAATCTGCTTAATTACACTCAAGCAGTACCCAGAGAAGTCAAGTGGCTGGGGAAGGAAATAATAACTTCTGTGCTCTCCTGCTAGAGCTGTCTAACCTGACACCTTTGCTTCTGCTGATGGGACCACAGACACCCTCTGTCCTGTGGGGAATGTCCCAGCTCATTCAGCCACTCATCCCCTGACCTCTGCACGGTGGCTCACATCTTTATTTCATGTGATACCCAGCACCTTCTTTCCCCGCTGCAATGCCCTCAGGGACAGCTTCCCCCAGGGCTATGCTCTTCTGTCCTTTGGAAACTCTGCCCAGAAACATCTCAACAGCACCATGCCTGTGCCCACACACGCCAGCAGTGAAAACACAGTGGCTGCTACCACAGCCAAATAAGCTTTGGGCACTTGTATTGCCCAGAAACTTAGGAACATATCTGCCAGGTTGAGCACAAGAAGAGGGGTGGGCCAAATGCCACAGGCAATCTTTTGAAATGTAAAGCTGGAAGAAAGACTCAGCTATCCCAACATGACAAAACAGGGACTGTCAGTGCATTTAACTACTCTTCCAGAGACACCTGGTATTTATCTCCACTATGTTTGTCTCAGCAAAGGGGAGATGTTGGCACAGGCACTAGATTCAGGGGCCTGCAGCAGTTGTTCTTCTCCACCTCCTTCCCTTCCCTGTCCCTCTGATGTTGCAGGGGGAAGGATAAGCTTGCTCCATGCACAGGGTTCAGCCTGTCTTCCCGTCTATGGGGAACAAGAAAATAAAGGGACACAATTCACCATAGCACAAGGACAAGGGGACACAGGCCACATTCAAATGGAGCAGAGTGGAAGAGGAGTCAAAACAGAAGCACATATCAGGCCCGTGCAAATAAAGGTATCATTGGCCAGTGCAGCAATGACAGATTCCCTTCTGTCCCTAAAACACAGCCATGCAATCATGGCCTGACACATCCAAAATGATCCCAGCCCTGGAACATATGACTCCTCCTAAGGGTACAAATTCGACAACACCCAACCCTGAAGTCCTAGCTCAGTTCCCACCTCAGGAACCTGGGTGACAAGAGTCAGGAGTTTCCTTGATGGTCTGAGTAGCCTCAAAGCTGCCACATTCCTCCTCTTCACAGCAGAAGGTCCAAGTACACACTTAATGCTACTTCTGTATCTCCAGAGCACGCTGAAAAGTCCCATGGAGCAGGATATTGCAGAGCAGACCTCCCCAGCCTGTTCTCCCCTCCTTCCAGCCCCACAGGATGTTCTTCCACGGGACGTTTCCCTTCACCCAGGGAAGGAAGCGCATTTTGCTTTCTGCAGCCTACCTATGATCTGGATTCATGTCTCACACCCAGCTAGAGAATCCCTGATGTGACAGCTCAGGGAAATCAAATGAAGTGCCAATTCTATTTCATTTTTCAGTCAAATAACCCCCATATGGGAGAAAACACAGTTTCCTCAGACATCTGCCACACATTCCAGAAAAATGCATTACAGGCATGCCACTAAGTGTGAAATAGATTTTTAAAAGTTAAAAAGCTACTGGATATTTAAAGGCTATGTGACATATCACAATATGCTGGAAATGCATTTTAAAGAAATAACAGCACCTCAAAGATACTGTGGAGGGATGCAATTAATTCTGTGTTTTGAAAAAAAAAAAGTCCTGGGTTATGGTGGAAGGTTTATTTTAAAGTACCTACTTTAATAGTTAATTATTGCATTGTAGAGGAAACTTAAAGCTTCAGTGAGAGCTGAACTACATGGTAAAAGGCTGTATGCAGCTACACTGATAACACTAATTTTAATTAATGCTAACCCAAGCTCTTTTCCCTTCCAACACCCAGTCTCATTTGCTTAGAGTTTCATTTGACTGGCAGCTCGAGCTGAAACTTCCATAGCAGGTACGACTAATTTTTTTTTTTTTTTTTTGGTGAAAAACTAAGTTGAATTTCAACAGTTGGGAAAAAAAAAAAAAAAGTAGTAAAGTTGTTTTGGCTGTGCAGAAGCATTCAAGAGGTTTTTTTGACTAGAACTTGTTGCTGGACGTTCCGAAACACTGCTTTCCCACTGGGAAGTGGGGTAGCCTGAAAACTCTTTTGCTCATCCAGTAACAACCCATCCAAACAGACATAAATTAGCAGCTGCCATGGGGAAGGGAAGGGGGAGAGAAAAATCGTGCTTTGACTATACTCAAGAAAAACTGTCTTGATATGACTCAATTCAAGAAATTAAGACAGAACTAAGGATGACTGTGGAACCTAAGTTTCTCCATCTCCACACCGCCTTTACAGCACAATCTTACACTCTTTCACTGCACACTTACACTTGTTTTTCCACAGAATTACCACATCCATGGGATGAGATGGCATTCTGTGAAGACAGCTATGCAACACCTATTTAGCCAATGGGTCTTACAGAAGGTTGCTGACAGCAGGGAAACAGAAATAAGAAGAACTGCAGCAGGCAGGCTCTGCAGCAAGGAGATCACTTTGCCCCATCGACCCCACATGTGATGCTCCCATCCCACCGCTGCTCACTGCAGCATGAGCCCTTCAGCCCTGCCAGCACACACTTGGGCTCGTTGGCCCAGCCTTGGCCTCCTCAGCCATCATCTTCCCATCCAGATCCTCACCTCCCCAGTCCATCCAGCCCCCTCTCCAGGTTGCTCACTCAATGTCATCACTCCCCTGTCCCTGCCCTCTGGCAGGCAGATATCTGGTAGATGAGCTTTCCACCTCAACTCCCTGCTGCCTGCCTGGCCCTCTAGACTTATTTTCATAGAACCATGGAATAGTTGGGGTTGGAAGGGACCTCCAAAGATCATCTAGTTCAAAAGCCCATTTTAGAGTCATAGAATCATTTTGGTTGGAAGAGACCCTCAGGATCGTCAAGTCCAACCATAACCTAACTCTGGCACTAAACCATGTCCCTGAGAACTTCATCTATATGTCTTTTAAACACCTCCAGGGATGGTGACTCAACCACTTCCCATTCTGGCCTTCTCAGTCCTCCATTCCAGTATCCTTCCCAAGCTATTTCCCGGGTCCCTGCCTCGCAGACCTCAAATTAAAATTTTATGAAGGAATAAAGAGAGTGTTACAATAGGAAAAGTTGAGCAGCTTTAGAAAACAATGTTACCACCTCTTGTAACAATGAAACCTCTGTCTTCCATTTCTTTGGTTCAGTTTGTGTGCATGGCCCTTGTATGAACCACGTGTGACTTGAGAGATCCCACTCAGCAGGTGATGAAGGAAAAATATTATTTAGCACCCAGCAAGGAAGAAACCGTGTACTATCAGGGGGTCACCCATGTAGGGAAAGACAACAGGGTCAGCTTATGAGAAATAGAAACTAGGAGGCTGTAGCATGGGACGAACTAAATGTTACAAGGAAACAGTGAGAAGACTTCTGCCTCCAAAGGCTTTTCATGTATAAAACAAGTGGGCTGCCATCCAGGGCCCCTTCCCATCACTCAAGTCACATTCTCAAAGAGGGGTCCAGATAGGAAGATGAACAGTTGCCAACACAGAGGCTGCTCAACAGGGGATCAACAAGCACAGAGAAGAGAAGCAAACTCCAAAGCAGGGAAGGATCCTACTCCATCAAGGAAACAGATCAGGAGGGAGCCATAGGGAAAGAAAAAAGCAAGCCAAAATATTGCCTTGAGGAAGAAAAATAACATCCTTCATCAAGAAATATCACAGTTGGCCAGCAGCACAGAACATCAGGCGGCACCACAAAAGCAATATATTATTACTGTTGCACTTCTATGAACGTGTCTTTTTTAATATATTTCACTTATGACACAAACCGTTTCAAGGCCTGGCCTGAATCTCACACGCAGACAAAACAGAACCTGCCAGATTCAACCATAAAACTAAGAGACTTACTCAAAGGAAAAATTACATCATGAGCAGATAAATATGTGAACAAAAACAATGGCATTAAAATTGTAATACATGGCAAAGCATACTTTTCTCAAATATGTTTTAGCTTAATTATTTATAACAATTCTTGTTAGCAATGCCCATTAGCTGGCTCGTAAATGATCTGTAGTACATTTTGTAGAAAATAAGGACACTGTATTCATAGGGGGACTCATTGTGGCACTAGAGTGATGAGTTTTTGGCTGAAAAGCAAGATGCAGGATAAAGGTAAATGTAGGAAGCATCCTTTTGGGGTGTGTGAATGATGGGGCAAGGCAGACTTGCCAAGTACACCTTCGTGCTATTTCAGTGTGCTCCCAAATAATAAGCAGGGCTGGAAAGCAGGCAGAGATTTTGGATCACTGGTTTGAGAGACTATCAACCTCCGCATGCAAGAAAATATTTCTCTGCCCTCAAATACTGAGCTCCTGCCTCTTCCATGCCACTAAACAGAACAGCTGCTGTTTGCTGCAAACTGCCTGTTTCAACAGGGAGGTTAATATTTTACCATGTGTTTTCTTTCTATTCCTTCCCTCCTTCTTGCCTGTTGAGGCAAATCTCATGATAGCATTAACAAGCACTGGATTCAGCAGCTTTCTCCTGGATGAATTTGTACTGATGTTAGCCCTTTTCATCCATGACTCTTTAAGAACTGAAATCCCACAAGAGGCACATTTGGTTCACTCCGCCTCTCAAGACATCCAGTTACTTCAAGCTACAAGCAACCTGGAAGCCCTTGTGGTATTCCAGCATTTATGTTACTCCGGGGAGACAGCAATAAACAAAGCCAAGTTATTACAGTAAGGATGAAACAGCTCTCACAGAGGCTTGGGGGTCAGGAACAAGGCTGAGAAAGCAAGGTTGGTTCAACTTTCGTAAAGCAAAACCTTGGGCACTTTGCTCAGCTTCCAAGCTAGGACACAGGCTACACATCTCCCAACCAGCACGCTGAGCATACATCCATCTGCATCTGCCTACAAAAGCCATCTCTGATGGGCAGGGATCAGCAGTGAGCTGACTGCCTCCTAGAGGGGACCAGGACTAGCTGCCCCAGCAGCAAATCCCACCTGAGCTGGTCCAGGGGAAGCCCAACTGCTAGCACTCCGCCCCACAGGAGCAGGGCCTTTTTCCCCCTCCCAAGGTTGCTGCACCCCTTGTACTCTGCCATCCATCACAGTCCTACTGCAACCAAAGCAGCATTCCCGCACACTGACAGCTCGGGATGGGGGTGTCAGGGATGCCACTTGCATGTCAGAGGGCACAGGGGAACAGGTGCTGACCTGGGTGGGGAATAATGCTCTCGATGGGGACAGAAGCACCCTGTGAGGATGAGGAAGGTGAAAAGTCAACAATCCCATCCCACGACGGCACAGCCACCAAGCTTGGGTCACCACTTCAGATACCACCACACCTCCACCCATCCAGCCTTGCCTCTCACCAAGATCACCTAACATCCCATTGCCCTCACTCCTCACCTTGATTCTTCACTATCCCCTTTCCTGCCCTCCCATAGCTCTGTACTGTCCCTCCACTGGAGGTACATACAGACAGGGGAAAAACAATCTTTTCACAAGTTCTACACATCTCTGCAGAGCCCTGGCTTTTTGCCTTCTTCTAATTACGTCAATGAGCTATGCCCCCTGCTTAAACCCCACCTTCAGACCTTCCCTTTAGCTCCTGACCATTCCACCCCAGGAAGCCTGTTGTCCACAAGAGTGGCCAACAAGAACACTACAGAAAGAGCCAGCTCAAGGGCAGCAGCAATCAATGGAGACAGGCTGCTAGCAGCAAAACCCAGGAACAACAGCAAGGGAAGAAAAAAAAAACAACACAGAGAGAGGGGAAAATGACAGACTGCCACAGATGGAGACAGGAGAGGGGAGAGACAGGGTGGCTAGTCACAGGAGGGGCTGCTGGAGGAGTTGCGGGGACTCAGCAGCTCCAAGTCACACTCAGGGAGGGGGAGCAATGGCAGCTTTTATAGACTCAAGCACAGTAGGCGATGATGAGGGGAAGCCAGGGGAGAGAAAACTAAAGAAAGAAAGGATAAGCAAAGAGTGTGCTTTTGCATCATTAGCAGAGACAGATTTCCCTTTCCTCCTGGATGAGTTGCTGTGCGCAAGTGTAAATGGCACCATTGTCCCAGGGGACAGATGGTCACCCACATCACAGCTCTCTTCATCCCCCATCCCATCCCAGGGAGCTGCTCCCCTACCCTGATCTTCACTGATGCAACAGGCGGGGAGAAAGCTGGAGAAAAGGGAGGCAGGAATAGTCATCCTTCATGCAGGAAGGTCAGGCACTCAAACTCCAGCCCCCAGACCAGAGAACCTGTCCAAACACCTACACAGGCCTCGGAGAAGGAAGGTTACACCACCATTACACCACCTCCTTACTCACTTCACTGACCTTTGATGGCAGTCAATAAAGATCAAGCACTCATGCTGATTCCTTCAGACCTATTGGCCGCATTTGATACCATTGATTACAAGGATTTGTTGAGATGCCTGACAAGCTCAGCGGGGATTTGCAGCGTCGAGCCAGAGTAGTTGTTCCCAACCTAGATAAACTCCACTTATCACTCTCCATCAGCTTCTATCTTACATCTTCATAATCACACTTCATATACTCTTTGACAAGTCGATCTGCACTCTTATCTGCCTTCCTTGCTCATCTCAGCCTCCTTTCCTAGCTGCTGGTCACAACTCTGCTGTCCTCCCCAGCCAGAATAAAAACCATCCCCCTTGTCTAGCCTGCCCCCTCCCTAAAAGCTTCTCCTGAAGAGAGCCTTGCCCATTTCAGCAGGGGAGCCCAGAACACCCCGCCAGGAAGGGGAGGCAGGCAGGACAGCAGAGCCAGCAGCATCCCCTCCCTGTGGAGCAACATGCCGGACATGAGGCACCACAGTGCAAACCCATGGCCCAAGGAGCAACAGCAACCAAGAGCAGGGCAAGCCCAACCCACCAACCAGACTCAGCCCTTTTAACAGCCTGGTGGCACTTTCCACCACTGCTCAGCCCTCCTCCCACTGTCCCTACCAAGAAGAGGCTGCAAAGCCCATTTCAGAGCAGCACACTCAAGACAGGACCTCCTTTGCCCTGCAGCGTGGCAGGCAGCAAAGGACAGGAGAGGTGGTGGCATGGAGATGTGAGGGAGTGGGGAAAGGGGCTGGCCAAGGTATGCTGGGCCAACCAGAACCAGTGGGCAAAGCAAGCGCAGGACAGAAGTGGGTGCAAGCTTGTGCCTAGTCCATCCTACAACAGGCTACAGCCTTCCTACACCTCCATTTTCCAAATACAGCATCTCTCTAGGACTCTACAGACCTTCCCAGATCGGAGACTGACAGTTTGGCAGACTCTTTGCTCCTGTTCTCTCCATAGGTCTGAAATGTGCCAAGTCTTTCCACATGGTCTTTCCTCTGAACCATCCTGGGACCAGCTGCAGGCCATTTGCTGCAGAAGAGCTGCAACTCTGTTAACCATTCCTCACCTGAAGCAGCTCCTGTAAAGTATTGCACTCACGACACAGCAAATTCAGCTGGCTGTAGGCTCTTCCCCATCGTCTGGGGTGGGAATAGTGTCAAGTCCTCAAATAGGCAGCCGGTCAATTTGTTAGTGGTTAATTGCATTATCTAATTCACATTGTTATGACAGAACATGCAATTAGAGGTCTGGTCAGAGTATTTTATAGGTCTTAAACTCAAATGAATATTTTTATTGCCCTTTCTATTTCTCCAAGAGCCCCCTCCAGCTCCCTCATATGCCCTGCTCCAGCATTCACAAAGGCTGAAAAAGGCAAACTGACCATTTTTCAGAGATTAAATGTTTCTCGTCTTCAAGGCAAAAATATATTGCAGTGAATAAACACAATATGCTGCAGAAGGGTTTCTCAGCGCTTGTTTCAGTTCAGGAACGCATTTTGCAGTGGGATAGAGAGGTCTCACAAAGCAGGCACTGGGCAGAGCCCATCATCCCTCTCCTCTGGCCTTGACATGAGCAGGTACACCCCAGGCTGGCACATGCCATGCTGTCTGCACTGGTTAACACTGCACTGTGTGACAAGACCAGACCAAGCTTCCCAACATAGCCTGAAGAGCAACAGCTGGTGCAAGTAGCTCTGTTTTCACTAGGTATTAGCAGAACAACACTGATTTACACCAGACAAGGATGCTACTTTCATCATCTACTCTCTCCCACCTGCTTCTCCACACCTTCCATATTCATTGACCAGAACATATTGAGATGCCTCATAAAAAGTTGTTGCAGCAAGTATCCTAGCCCCACTTTCCTGAAACACCAGGGCACAGAGCATTAGAAGGTCATTTATTGCTTTTGGCACATATTGGGGAAAGAGGAAAGCACAACATTCACACATTAAAAAAAAATATCCCTCTCCTAAACCACAGTTCCCTCTCAGTATTTTGTAGTTAGCCCTTGCTCCAACCATAGGAATCTATTCTTCAATAACAGGGAAAACGCTCAGAGCTTTGCATGAAGACAGCAGGGATCCACCAAGAATTTTCTTAGCCTCATTTCTGATTTTGTTAGACCCTATGGACATTACAGCTTCAGACAGTCAGAGCTCTGATGTTCTTCATGCTGTTGTCCTGCTTCATTTCCAAAAGTGTGGTCTTTGACTTCTCACTATTAAAAAAAAACAACCCCTAGAGAATAAGCTAGAGGGATGGGAGGCAGTGAGATATCCTGTCTCAGCATTTGTGCTTCGATATACAGGGCCAGCTTGCAAGCCAGCCAAATTTAGACCCCATCCCTTTACATCTGCCTACTTGCCTGGAATTGCGTACATCTCGCACACACACAGCTCAGCCAGTTTCTTACAGATCACAAGCATGCAAATCCCCTTCAAACATATCCATCCCTTGTGTGCTACTAATGACAACGCATGAGTTGAAATTCCATTTACACCACATCTGACTGTGCAAATGTTCCCTCTAAACTTCTCATCATAAGCTTGCACATCCAACGACTCACACTAATGACATTCCCTTGTCCCTAGTTTTGCAGAGGCAGGATCCTTCCCAGCTACTTGTGCAGGTCCTGAGCACTATTATGCTCCCCCTGCCACCTGCTTCTGCCTCCCAGCCACTACCAGAAAACAGGGTTTTATCCCAGGAAAGAAGCTAGAATTTACTGAATTACTTTTTGCCAAAACATAGTCCAGGCACACGGAGTGCCTTTCCCTCCACCCACAAAACTACAAGTGCCCTATATTTCATTATGGAAGCACTAAAATGTTCAAACTGCACCATTCTCAAACCCAAACCTACTCCCCTCCATTCCCCTTTGCCTCCAACCATAGCACCTGGGGAAACAAACAGCACAGCTATCCTAAAGGCAGCCCAGGATGCTAGAAAGAAAGCCCTGCAGCCTATTATTCAGAAACACACCCTTTAGTAAAGGAGAAAAAATAGGTACCTCTAGAGAGCAACTTTGCCCTCTGAAGGAGTGGATTAAGTTAAGAAACCAAATTCCCTGCTACAGACTGCAGACTGACAAATATCTACGGAGATAGCCTGGATGCCTAGTTTTCAGACAGGGAGAGTTAGATGAGGTGAAGTCCACCCATCTTCCCATCAAAAAATTAACAGGGAAATGAAGGGTCAGTTCACAAGCATAGAAAAAAGCAGCTTTTAAAGCTCATATTGTTAACACAGAAGGAGGGGAGAGTAGTTGAGTATAGATTGGTCCTGTGGAGATATCCACATTGGCCCAGTGTATGCATTGCCTTCAAATATTAATCAAGTTTATGGACAATTGGCTTATTAAAAGTCACCCTTATTTGCTAATAGCAAATTCCATTCCACAAGTAGGTATCTTGGCCGAGCGGCAGAAAACCCAGCAGGATCTAAAGCAGGCTTGCCCCTTTTTAAAGCTTGAAAAGCATTTGGCACATGCCCAGGGGAACACCAATTCCACCGACACTACATGTCTGCTGGAGACCTCTGGATCAGCTTGCTTTCCCATACAACAGGAGCAACTGTAAAGTTGATTTAGCACAGTGGTTTGATAACCTTTTACAAAAAGATAACTGTGTACTTGTCGGATCTTGGGTATACAGATATATCCTGTTGGCTGGAAGGAGGTCTACAAAGCAGTGTAATCAACAGATATCAATTGATTCCTACGGGCACAGTGGCAACATCTGCCTCATTACCTAGAATGAAAGCTATCACAAGTCCTCAAATAAGTACCAGGCTCTTCACCTGTCTTCCAAGCTAGATTCACAAAGACAGACAGGAGAGATCTGTCTTTAAAGTGGAGAAGCAGGAATAACATATACATTTTAGTGTTTTCCAGCTATGCACGTAAAAGCTGATACTGCTGACCCCAGGAATGGAAAGTCATGATCCCTAGGTCCTGAAGAATGATGAATGCTGCTTAAAATTCATAAGCCACTGAATTTTTGATGTATTATTATACCTTCTGGTCAGATTTCCAAGCTTTTCTCTACCTCCTAGAGAGGTGTGAATCTTTTTTATACACACACAAATGTACACATGTAAAAAGAAAAGTAAACCTTATCAGAGGATTACAGGAGCTCAGCCCTTAAGACAGACATCAACTATTACAATACTTGCAATAAATTTGCAGCTGGTATTTCCTTATTAATTAACTACATCCAGTTGTTATGAAGGCTTCATCCAGGGTTTAACTGTACACAAGGCAGCAGCTTAATGCAGACACAAGTACAGCATACTACAGAATCTGCACATAAAATTTCACTCACACAAAAACAAATTGCCCAAACTGGTATTTTGACCAGAGTGTAATATATAACACACCTATTCACCCAAAGCTTATTAACGAGCGAAAGATTTTCTGGCCCTTTGGCCACGTGTGTCATTTGAAAAGCAGTGGTTTTGGCAGCACAGAGTCCCCATGCGCCATGGCATCACCTGCTCGGTGTCACCAAGAGAAGGACCTATCACCAGTCCACACACACATCATTTTCTCTGCTCCTCCAGCATTTGATTCTCCACTCTGCTTCCAGGGGGCAGTGCCAGCATAAAACACTACTATTGCCATCAACAACCATCCTACACTCAGTTGTCTGGTACATAAATGAAATCTGTGGCAGTGGGCAGGAAGGAAGGCGTGGAATAAATCTGTAGGTTCTCCCAGTTGCCCATCAATATGTCCAAAGCCAGTGCTGTTTCCTTGGGCACTAAGCACACAGCCCAAGCTGACACAGCTGCCAGCATAAGTTACAGGAAAGGTACCCCCAGAAGTGTGATAGGACTTTCAGGGACAGGTACGATGACAAAGCCCCTGCTCAGAGGATCCTTAAAGCTAATGAGCTACAAGGCAGCTCCACAGGACACAAGCAGTCATACCAGCTTCAAGAAGTCACTGCTCGATACGCTATAAAACGCAGCTCCCAGTACTAAAAATTAAGTGCGGATATAAGCTTCTGCACAACTGGGACCTGACCCACTGCTCCCACACCACTGAAATTGAGTGGAAACACAAACCTTTACTGCCTGAGAGCAAAACAAAAGCCCAAATAGCCAACACACTTCACATATGAGGGAAGGGGGCTGGTATATAACAAAAAGCAAGCAAATGATGGAGTGGTGAACTGCAGAGCCTCTCTCGTTACTGCTACAGTTTTAGCATTGATTTTTTTAACGGCACAGTTCATTCTTGCTCTCACTGTCATGTCAATGTTATAGATATGACAGCAAAGGGAGGTCTGGGTCTCCTGGAAAGAGTTTCTTTTAAAGAAAGGCTCAAAGGACAAACCAAATCTATTGCAATTTGACCCTAGGGATGGATGAAGTGTAAAGTCTGCAGAATCTCAAGGAGCCAAACAGCAATGTAGACATCCAGGCATCTCTCTTGTAATCTTCTCATGATTTGCAAAGTGCATCAGGATCCATTTGCAAGGTGTCATGTGGCATGCCCTTTATTTAGACCCAAACACTTCATAAATTCATAAGATGAATGCTACGCAGTTGTTTTGGGAACATGTTTTCACACTTTTCACCCTATTTCCCCTCTGAGTTTGACTTGAAACCCTATTTGACATAGAGTTTCGGTTTCATAAAAGGAGAAAACAAAAGAAAAAACAAATCTTACAGCCTCTCTCATAACCATACCTCAAATACTGACTGCGTCAACATCACAGCTGCAACAGCCCTGTGGTCTGCAACTCAGAGCAGCCAGCCTTCTGCCTGTTCATCACAGCAGAAATCAACCCAAACAAACGGTTTGTCGGGTTGTTCACATTCTGCATCGCTCCGGACTCCTTTCCGACCAGCACGGTTACCAGGAGCCGCGCCAGGCACCAGGTGTGCGCTGCACTGCGCACCCAGCTGGTTACACAGCGGTTACCTTTACCTAACAAGGTTAATCAGGATTTAAGAAAAATACGCTAGGTCAATTCAAGCATCCATTCGCACTGTACGTAAATCCACCCCAGAAACATGTGATCGCTTAACTCAAAGCATCAGGCTCCTTTTCACTGTAGAGCACAATGTCAAAAAGCAAAGTAAATACCCCCTTGGGGACAAACACCAGAAGTTTCACATGGAACACAGTCCCTTATCTTAAAAAGGGAGTTAAGGTCTACAATTTTTGCAATAACAGCATTACAAATTTATTTACTAATATGCATCCTGAAGTGATTTTAAAGTAGGGATATATGTGGTGCTTTCTCCTCTTACTGCACTGCAGCAAAGGAATATGGCAGCTGTTTAATAGCACATAACAAAATTGCAGGACTGCTCATGGAAGGAGAAATAATCTTCAGGGGAGGGGGATTTAAGTAGGCAGAATGCAATTACCTAAATTGAAATTTGGTGGTTAATGACCTCATGCTTACCAAAATTGCTACATAGTCCTTAACGATCAGAGCTTCCATTTTAAGTCTCATTGACAGTACTTCCATAAAAATGATCATGGAGCTCTGGCCTAGTAGAAAGTCAATGAGAAGATTAACAGGCTTTTAATTAATGCCCCATCTTTTTCTGCTGAATCTTCAGGAAAGGTCAGGTATTGCCCTGTGACAGTGACTCAACCTTGCTCTGCTTAGCACAGCACACTGGAGACCCAACAGCCCACTGCAGTAGGGATTAAAATCTTCAGACAGGGTAAAAGCAGGCAAGCATATAAATTCCTAGAAGACACAATGTGACTTTCATAGAAGCACCCCTTACAAAGGGGCTCATTCCCAGCCAGGGATGAGACCACAGCGAGTGATCTGCAGGGCCATGGAACTGTACCACTTCTAGAGTGCTGTCAAAAAAAAGTGATGCTAAGAACCTGCAAGAAGCCTTTAGTGTGCAGAAACAATCCCTCACTTGAAAAAAAAATTATGGAGACAACTGCATGATCCATTCAAAACGAGAACTGCAGGGGGAATCAAAGGAGGAGATTAACTCTCTCCACTCAGTCTCTGCTTTTCAACAAGTCTCCTAACTTCACACAGCTGAGCTGAAATCACAGGTCTGAAACAACCCTTTCTAAAGGTTTGCAGCAGCCCCACCATTACCCTTCACCCCATGTCATACAGAGCCAGGTATAATATCATCAGCAGGTGACTGCACGGGGCTTTTTCCTTCCTTCTATAGTTTCTACTATTGAAAAGTCATTTCCAGAGTCAAATACCAGGCACATCAGACAGCTAAAACAAAGGTAACATTTATATATTAAGATGGGCATATAGTACCAAACTCTTATGTCGTTCATACACAGTTTCAACACCTCAAAGCAAACTCCTCGCCACGTACTGAACTGAAAGGACTGTTTTGACTGACTATCAAGCCAGAAATAGGAACAGGCACTTCGCTTCTTCCCCCATTTTAGAGCAAATCTTAATCCCAAACCCAGGCTATTACTCTTCCCTCATTTTCTGAATGCAGCCTTTGCATTGAGACACTAATCTTTCATGCTTTACTCTTAGGCCACCACATGCTGGGACAGGATTCCCAGGACATAATAACTGGTGCAGACACAGAATGATTGAGAAGTTATGCATAATTCAATATGAAGTTTTGAAATTTTAAGGAGCAGCTAAACCTCCAACAGATTCTCAGTCATAACCTGTTCTTTAGCATTTTAAGAGCTTCTGGACAAGAGCTCAGAGCTGAAACCCAAACCTTTTCCTACACTGGAAATAGAAGCAAATCTCCAAATTCATCAGCCATCTAAGGCCACCTCAAGACTTTACCCAGGGTTTAGCTCTTGAAACTGAAAAGGCTCTTAGGAACATTTTGTGAGTGTCTCCTGTGTACCCAGACACTCAGATTTAATCTAGAGGCCTATGCATCAAAACCATTATAAGCATCCTTACACATAATACCCACCAAACTAGGAACTAAGAAACTTCCAGGGAGAAAGTGCCACTACTTGAGATTTCTGGCCATAAAAAGGTTGAAGTAAAACTTCAGACCAACCTCTCTGATGATTCATTACCTTCTCCACTTCCTCCCCATCTGAACGGTTCCACAGTACAAAGAGTAACAAGCGAACTCCACCTGTTTTTCATATTGCATCAGGCTCAACACCCACAGAGTCTGTTGCTTCCCAGCAGCCTCAGTGCTCACCAGTTGTGCAGGTGGTCATCATTTGCACTGGTGGGTTGCAGGGGCCTCCTTGCAATCAAGGCAACAACTGTGAACAGTGACACACATGGGCGAGTGTTGATCTCCCGTGCAAAGAAAAGATGTGCTCACATTTTGGAGGTCTCCCACAGGGTGTATGAGGCTCAGCATCAAAATCTGAACAGATTTTCCCGTCTGTTCCTGCCCAAGCATCACGACAAGGCATTGGCAGGACAGCGACATGTGCTTCTTGGAAAGGCAAGGGGTCACCTAAGTATCCCCTGCATTCAAGGTCCAGGAGTGGTGGTTCCCTCATCAAGGGCAAGATGAGCTCTAACTGAAGCCTGTGTGCTCAGAGAGAGGAAACACCTCTGCCATTTGTGGCAGCGTGACAACAAGCTTCGGGGCTGGCAACTCGTGCTCTGTCCCAGGGAAGAGGCAAAAAGGGAGCTGGGAATGGGAAGAACAGAACTTTGTAAAACACCTCTCCTCGTTCCTCCCCTCTGCCTCACCCAGACCCCTGTGACTGGGCCTGCCAGCAGCTCTCTGAAGCTCCCCCTTTCATAATCAGCTCCTTTTGATCACATACTAAAGCATCTGAGGTTCTGTCTAAACATAAGCAAGGAACAAAGTGCTTTGTCAAATACATAAGAAACTTCACTCCTTACCTGCCAGGTGCCTCGGGAGGGCAGGAAGAGGGGATGGATGGGGTCGAAGGGAGCAAGAGGCGGGAAGGGGCAGCTCGGAAAGGATATGGGTTGCACACCATTTTGATGCACCAGCTCCGTGGGCTGGTGGTTTGCTTCAAGCAGAAGAAGACAACTGGGGCCAAGTCAGGGTACGGGACATCAGGGTCCGGCGGGGAGGTGACTTCCTCATCCTCACCCAGCTCAGGGGAGGACGGCGGCTGCTCCGGTGGCGTTTGCTGCTCTGAGACCCCCAGATCCACGGGCTCCAGTGGGCAGACGGCAGAGGTGTGAGGGGGCTGTGGGCCCGCAGGCCAGGTGGAGGGAGGCTGGGGGACATATTCTGCCATGCCAGCCACAAGCGAGAACCCCTGGAGAGGAGGAGAGAAAGAGAAATGAAACCCACATGAGGAATGAGCAGCTAGAGCACAGCAGGCCCATGCTCCGCCAGTGAGTTCAGAGCAGGGGCAAACAGTAGGACTGATGGTTCTGACAATGATAAACCTTGGTCACTCTTTGTGCTGAAGCAATTTTAAGTAAAACTCTCTGGTTTAGCCCCAGAGGTGCGGGATGGCTGTTTCTCTATGCTAGCAGTGGGAGCAGGACAGCTTCTGCCAATATTTATCTTTTCTGCCAGTCCTTTTCTTCACCAAGATTCTTCTGGCTAGTCCTCTCCATCACTATTTCAATTATCCCTGTAGCTCCTGAGACACCCTGGTGTGGTGCTGCATCATCTCTGGTGATGGTGCCAGCTCTTCTAGAGGCAGCCTGAGCACCTTAACAAAGCACTGTGGTTTGAAGAATTATGGACACATCCTGACAAAACTCAGCCACCCTGTCCTTTCAGTCCCTCACATGGTTCTGCCAACCCCTGGTTCAGCTCTGCTGCCCTTTCCCACCCTGGCACATGCTGGATTGGCCTTGCATTACACCACCTGTTGGGCAGGCTCCTTCACACCAACACTGTCAAACCCAGACAGAACAGTAACTGATTCAAACAGGGAGCTGTAATGAAAACTAGAAGTGGGATTAAATAGTAAGCACCCTTTACTGGATCTTGTGGAGCTCTCCTTTGCCATGGCAGTGGAAGCACCATGAAGACAGGTTGCAAAAGTAATTCAACTAAGCAGAATGGTCCAGGTGGACGTAGGAAGAGCAGAACAGGTCTTACACTTGGTGGTACCCAAGTACTGCAGAGCACCGTGCTTTTGCTAAAGAACATCACTTTGCTGGCTGGGTGCACTTAACAGCAGCCTTGTTCTGGGAAAACACAAAGCCAAATTTTGTCCATTAAACAGCACAGTGGAAGTGCCTTTTTAAAGTGAGCGGAATGAAATAAACCCCAAAGCCTGGCTTTGGAAAGGTGTTACAGTGACACTCTTAGGAAAGAGGGTTTGCCCAAGGACTACCCGATGGTGTCATGATGGGCACTTTCTTCCTTTCACCATGTTGGCAAGTCTGGAGTGCTCATGCTACCAGTACAAAAGCAACACAAGAGCCCTCAGACACACCACAATACAAAAAGGGCCGATCAGAAGCAGGAAAGGATGTGTCTGCCTCAAGATCCATGGCACAGACCTCATCTCCTCATGTCATGGCCATAGGTTATCCACCCAGGCACTCAGCTCAACCCCCTGCACTTTGGGAGCATGCACCCACATGCATTTCTGCTGACACTGCTTTACCCTGGCACGTTCTACCCTTGACTGCTGGATCCATGATCTCCAGTGCTCTCCTCTGCACTCATCTCCCAGGTCTGGACAACCTTACCACCTTGGGCTGCAGACCCCCCTTATCCCTGGTTAAGACCCTGCAAGCTCTGCCCATCCACTTTGTTCTCTCAGCCCCCTGCTTCCAACACGCACTTTGATCCAAAGCTTTGCTTGTTCTTTGAGGCTTGGTATTTGTCAGAACAAAGAGCAGCAAGCGCAGAGGTTTAGAAAGCAGACATAGCATCCCTTAGGGGACTGCACGGAGACTCTTCGAATTCATTACCCCAAAGGCCTGCAGCTATTGGAAAGAAACAGGTATTGTGTCTCCAGACTGGCTTTGGTACAGTGTTTGTAATTTTTTAACTCCTGTGACAAAAGTGGCAGCACATCCTTCTCACCTTCCAGCACCTCGGTTTTCACTTTCACCAGGTTTTTAACCCTATGCACCCATGCAACTCCTTGTACCACCTTTTCCATTCCCTGTTCCCACCAGGTCTCCATTGCCTGCTCTGAGCTGGCTCCCTTGCAGGCTATCTATTAGCAGGCGGTGACTGAGCCCAGTTTCTTTCCCCTTAACAACATGGAGGAGAAAGGTTAGCAGGGACAGCCAGAAGGAATGACTTATTTCAGTGCTCAGAGCATCCACACAGATGACAATTCCAAACTGCGATGTAGAGAGCTCCATAATTAACAATACAACTGAGCAAAGGAATGGGTGAAACAACCTCAACAGCATTTCCCTTCTTTCCCTCCAAGAAAACATTCAGAGCCTCCTCTGCATCGCACCACTGACAAATGCAGGTGGGACTTTGGGATGCAGTTCTGCCCATGTCAAACACACATGCACAAATCAGATAGGGGCAGCATCACAGGCAGTTTATTGCTCTGCTTTGTGCAGCCCAGAGTGACTCATTAGAGGTCCTATGGACATAGAGCCAGGTGAATCCCTTTGGGAGTACTGAAGGCAGTCCTTGATTGATAGCTGCCCCACTGGAGATGTGAGTAATACCCCCTTCCTGAGATTAAATCCTGCTCTGCCACCCAAACCAGCTCCAAGGCTGTGATGACAGCGTATCTCCTACATTAAGCAGGATTAATATGCTGTGTAAACAGGAGAGGAGAAACCCAAGCAGTGGGGCACTTACAAGCTCTTTACGCAGAGTCAGTCCTCCTATCTCAACTTCAAAGGGGAAGGGAGTGGTTTTCCTGACAGAGACAGATTCAAGGTCCTCACCGCTACCAGCTCGGATGTGCAGGTTGGAATCAGATATTTCTACTGTTTTGGCCACGCTGCAACTCATGCAATGCTGATATTTTCTATGGGATTGCAATTCCCATGTTGTAGCATCGCTGTGTAACTTGGCTGGAGTGAGCCTGCTACAGTATTTCAACCCAGGAAAGTCTCTGTTTAAATGAACATAACCAAGAGGAATGAGTTTGGCATATGCACACAGCTGCATACACAGAAAAATGAGCATCAACGGAGAGGGTTCTTACCCAGATAAAGGACAGTAATAGTAAGACAAGGCAGGATTATAAGGCTGCAGAATTTGCCTTCGGGATGCTTCTAACCTCCTGTTGGTGCAAGCGCTGCTTACTGCAAGGAAGGCAATACAACAGATAAATGGTTATGGGGCAGCCAGATGCATGTTCTTTCCACTCAACCTTCTGCTCAGGCCAGCCTATCCCCAGCTGGCAGTGTCAGGCCAGCAAAAATCAAATCCTCCCCATCCTGAATTCTTTCCTTGCCAAATACCCCCCAAATGCACAAAACCAGGCCCCTGTAGGAGGAGCAATGCTACACTCGCTCTCTTCCCTCCCAGAAGAAGGGAAGGTATTTGTGGGCTGGCAGCTCCTCCTGCTTCTCTCCCTGCACAGCCTGCATCAAAGCCTTTCCTGGAGCCAGGTCTCAAGTCTGCACTACTCCTCCCACGTCTGTCCCCAAGGGCCATTTAAAATGACCGCCATCCCGAGATGAGCCCCTGCTGGTCCTGCATCTGGCACACACACCTGCTCCGGGCATGTGTGCTGGCAGGGAGCTCACGGACTTGGCAGGCACGGGAGAAGCTGCCAGGCTCTGGCTCAGCCCTTTCCAGCTCCAGAGAAAGCACCTGGTCCTGACGGACTCTGGCGGGGAAGAAGGGAGAAGGATGCTCTGAAACAGCAAAGGAAGCGGTGGACTTGATGAGCAGGGGAGATTATTTGGGAGAAAAAATAGGAGATGTTAGGATTCAAGGGAAGAGCTTCAGATGTGGGGGTGTTTGTCCCCAAAGGCCAATGTCACCTCCTGGCATGAGCTTTTCAGAGAGGTCTCTGCTGAGACGAAGGCTGCAACTGGCATCCCAGGGCTGTTAATGCCATGACCTGCCAGGCACCCACAGTTGGCCAAAGTCCCATGAGTGAGCCCACCCAAGGTGTCCTGCAGGCATCACACCCCAGCTGAAGCAGTCTCCTGGCTCCTCACCACCTCCTGTCACCACAGTTTTGGGCAGAGAAGGGCCATCATGGACTGTGGTTGAGAGAGGGCTGATAGGACCTTTGCAAAGCTCATACCAGCCTTTCTGAAAACGTCAAGGGTGCAGACAGGACAGGGGAGACTGTTGCATCTTGCCACTGAAAGAGTCTTTTGCAGCCAGATGGGAGAGGTAAATATCAGAAAGAGCACTAATTCCCTGAGCACTATCCCACACCACAGCATAAAAAGGCTGCAAAGCTACTGGAGAGTGTCCGGAGGAGGGCCATGAAGTTGGTGAAGGATTTGGAGGAGAAGGGTTTGTTCAGCCTGGAGAAGAGGAGACTGAGGGGAGACCTCATCGTGGTCTGCAGCTTCCTCACAAGGGGAGGAGGAGGGGCAGGTGCTGATCTCTTCTCTCTGGTGACCAATCACAGAACTCAAGGGAATGGCAGGAAGATGTGCCAGGGGAGGTTTAGGTTGGACATTAGGAAAAGGTTCTTCACTCAGAGGATGCTGGAGCACTGGAACAGGCTCCCCAGGGGTCAGTCACAGCCCCAAGCCTGACAGTGTTCAAGAAGAGACTGGACAACGCCCTCAGACACGTGATGTGAACTTTGGGGTTGTCCTATGCAGGGACAGGAGCTGGACTTGATGATACTTGTGGGTCCCTTCAGTGTCCTGAGTTGGAATCTGTGATCCCAGTGCTGGAGGTGATTCACACAGAGCCCAGAGGGATGTCTGCCCTCCTGTGCAGGAGCATCCATAGTGTTGACCTTCGTCACCACCAACCTTAACCCCGTATGCCTCACCAGCCCACGCTACCCCAGGGCCATTCCTCCCTGCAACACTGCTCACACAGACAACACCGAGAGGCCCACAGCTGAGATGAAGGTGTGGATTACATATTAAGAGCAGCCTTACTTCTATAAAGCACCTTCCATCCTGAAAGGACAGAAGTCCTTTACAGACCATTCACCACCATCATTCACCTGTTACTCAGAAGCGCCAGGAAGTGCAGCCACCACTCTGTCCTGCTAACACCTCGTGACAACGTTGCAGACAAGGAACAAAAATGACAACCTCCAGCTGGCATCGCAAGGGAGGGCAAGACAGCCCTGTCAATCGGAGCAGTACCTGCAGCCCACGTATTTATCATCTTTTCAGTACTTATCAGTTCTTGTTTTTCAGTATTTATCATCCTTTCAGTACTTAAAAGGGGCCTATAAGAAGGATGGGGACAGACTTTTTAGCAGGGCCTGTTATGATAGAACAAGGGGTAATGGATTTAAACTAAAGGAGGCTGGACATTAGGAAGACATTTTTTACAATGGGGGTGGTAAAACACTGGCACAGGTTACCCAGAGGTGGCCGATGCCCCAACCCTGGAAACATTTGAGGCCAGGCTGGACGGGGCTCTGAGCAACCTGATCTAGTTGAAGATGTCCCTGCTCATTGCAGGGGGTTGGACTAGATGACCTTTGAAGGTCCCTTCCAACCCAAACTATTCTATGATTCTACGATCTCCAAATGTCCATCCGAACACTGACGAGCCTCTTGGAGGACGGGTCTTGCAGCTGGTTTCACACAAAGCTGGACTTATTTAAGGACATCTCTGAATGCATGTGGGTGACCCTGTTTGATAGCTGCCTCCCAGGGTGGTCTGTTGCACATGGTTGTGAGCCCACGTTTGTTTGTTGCTATAATTGGCAAGTGCTGGCTATGTGTTATCTCTGATGCATGCATCTGGCTGTGGGGATATGTTAGTCATACAGGTTTCACATTTTGAGCATTTGCAGTGGTACAATATAATTAGTGGTACATGGCTCCCTCTGTGTTTATGTTTAACTGGCATTGCCGTGTTTCCCTGCCTGTTCATATGAGGCAGTGCCTGTTCTCGTCTGCCTGTATGTGCGTGGAAGTGTATGAGTATCCGTAAGGAACAGGGTCACTTTTATCAGCAGCTAATTTGAAAGAGAAGCTTTTACATCTCCATCATCTCGGCACCTCCTAATGTGATGGGACATGGCAGAACCCAGCAGAAAGCGTTTCAAATGGCACCCACATCCATCATTCACATGTGTCAATGTGCCAACGTGCCCCTGAAACACGCCATCCATGGCCTGCACCAGAGCCAGGGTCTACTGGCTGCCCTGCCTGGTCAAATGCCCACAACCTGTTGCCTTTCAGCTGCACACTGAGTGATAGCTGTGCCTGATGTCTGCACATATTATTAACCTCAGATTTGCTCAGGACCTTGACAGCCTTCCCCTTTCCACTCTGATGATTTTGGATCCCTCCTCCTGCTTGGGACAGGGAGCAGAAGAAACTCCCCCATCCCACTGAGCAGGTGAAGGGACAGCGTGGTCAGCACAGGACAAATTAAAGATAAGCAAACTGTCTGTGTGAATCCTCAGCAATAATCTGCCTTCAACCCAGAGTGCAGGCAGCACTCAGCAGCTGTAGGAAGAGCAAGCCCAGATCTCCTGGACTCCCCCACCCCTTCACCACAGCCCATGTCCACCATACAGCTTTCCCCTCACACAACTGGGACAGCCCCATCCTGGCAATCGCTCTGGTCCCCAGCCCTGGCACAGCAAAGTGGGGATCTGCTTACGCTGCTAAGAAGCCTTTGGCCAAGCCTGAAGGAGATGTTGTGGAGGACAGTAAAGATGTTGCTGGAGAAATGAGGAAAAGGTAAACGATGAGAGAAGAAAAGGCACAGGAACAACACGGTCGCTTTGGATTGAGGAGGTATAGAGGCAAAGGAAGTTTCCTGGTGGAAAATCATTACCTAGCCTTAATGATGTGGGACGTTTGAGACCCAGAGGTTAGTGCTACTTAAGACCTCAGCCTCATCGCATTGCTTCCCAGAGAATACACATGCTTGCTTTCAACAAAACATTTTAATTTTTCTTGTCTCAAATAAACAGGCACCCAAAAATCTCCTTTTTGGCGTAAGTCCCCACTCTGACAGATCCATCTACGGGGAGGTTCTGCCTCAGAGACAGTCTTTTCCTTTCTCAACCTGCCCCCTTGCTCCTTGTGACCCACTATGGTCCATACTCCTCACAGCGATGCCTCCTGCTCGCGTACACAGGCACCTTTTGTGTGAGTGGATTCCTGTCATGTCCTCTCGCTTAAACCACCCCTTGGCCAAGCTACACATCTTTAGCACTTAATCCTTGCTCGTGAATTAATCTCCCTCATGTCGCAGTCATTCTGTGCAGATCAGTGCTGAATGCTTTGCCCATAACGATGTGCCAAGCGCTGCCTTCCCTCCCGGGCCAGCCACAGAGCTGGGCTCCCATACTGGGGTCTCTGTTGCTGGCCATGTCACGCTGCTAGCCCATGTCTGATATGCCATCTACCATCACACCTTGGTCTCATGGCGTTTGCTGTCCCCTCCCCATCCTTCACCAGGTCCTCACATCGCCTGTTTCAGATTACATTGCACCCAGATGCATTATCTGGCATTTTTTCTAAGATGAATCTCATTATATTATTTTCTGCCCATCTTTTTGACCTCAATAGTTCCCTTTGAGTTATTTTTCTGCATCCCCACCAGCAGACAAAAACCTATTTCATCATCATCCAGGAAAGTCAGTAACATGCTGTTTACTCCCTCCTCCAGATCAGCAAGGAAGATGTCAGTTAAGACGGGTCTGATGAGGATGATGAAGAGGAAGACAGCAGTCTCATAGGCTTGCAGCAACAGTGGCTTTGGGGCTGTCCTCACACTCTCAGCCCCTGAGCCAGAACATGCAGTGCTTGCAGGAGATGCAAAATGTGCACATATCTCAATTGTGCCTCCTGGAGAAGCCCACACTGGGGGAACGGAGCTGTAGCTCCTGCACACCACAAGGGCAGACGGTGCTCAGTGCTGCAGCTGTCAGTGTTACACCTGCGCTGAGAGTGGATGGAAAAGGGTAGTCTGGGGCTGTGGCCACACTGGTCACTCCCAGGGTAAGCCAGCAGCAAGAAGCCCTGCCTTTTCACACCATCCTTCCTGGACCAACCTATCTGTCCCTTTTGTCCCAGTTCCAGCACCCAATCTGACCCAGTGTCCCTTCAGGACCTGTTGCAGTGAACAGGAGCAGCATACAAGGAGCAGGGAGACCCTGGGAGACCCCGGGAGACCCCCTGCCCCCCATCACAGCACAGCACTGGATGCAACCTCCCACCCCTGCACAAGCGTCCTCAACCCACCTCCACAGTTTGTCCCAACCCACATCACCATTCACACCTGGACAGATTTCCCACGATGGAAAGGGAAGTAGGGAGAAGTGAGAAAGGAAGAGGCACATCTAAAGTGAACACAATGCTAAGGGATTTGGGATGTATCAAGAGTTACATCTTGCACCTCTCCCCTCCCTGTAAATTACTACCCAGTCCCCTCCAGTCACCTGCCTCCAAAGGAGATAATCTGCATAAACCCAGATGCACATTTGGAGCAAACAAACTCTGGCAAAAACAAAAACAAGAAGGGATCTGAAGCTATGTGGAGTGTGATGATGCCCCAGGCTCTGCCTCCAGAAAGGAAAGGGGATATGGGAGAGAAATGTAGCTATGAAGAGGGGAATCATCTAGAAGCAGAGAGAAGACAACACTGGTAGCTTTTCTGCCATGGCCTATGGGCTGTTCAATCTCAGGTCAGCAGATAGACCAGGACCTTGTGATGGCTCCTGCATCCCACATGATTTGACTATTGATGCTGCTACTCATTTATATAAGGCTGAAAAGTCCCCTTTTCTGCCTGCTGCCACCAGGAAAAAAAAAAAAAAAATCCATGCTTCAATGGTGCTTGAATAGAAATCACTGAAAAGCAGTGGAGACACCAATGCAAGCATATCTGACCACAGATCTGAATGGACCCCTGTAGTCCAAGTCCAGTCCCTCCCCATAGCACACAACCTTGCAAGGAAACTCAGTCCAAAACAGTCCATAAACATTCACTCCACCCCCCATCTTCCACCACCTCCCTGGCAAACTTAGAGTAGCTTTGAGGGCCAAATAGGAAAAAAAAAAATTGCCCAAGGAAGATGAGCAATTGAGGGTATCACCACTGCTGAAAGTCCCTGCTCTGGGAGGAGATGCAAGGAGATGACGGGCACACACACACTGCACACACACTGCACACACACTGCACACACACTGCAGAAACAGGCTCCCATCCAACCTTGCCAGCCTGACCTGTGGGAACACCCGTTCCTCACCTACACCCTGCAAAGTGATTTAATCGAGCCTGTCAGCAAGACACACTAACCCAACACCTGAGAAATGTTCAATACCACTAACCTCACCTGTGCTCTCTGTACAGCACTCTTTTTCCAGCCACGGCTAAACTCTGACACTTCAGATAAAGGAAATAAAAATCTTTCCCTGCTGCCCCCAGTGATGACACCACACAAATACTTCCAGCATCCATATCACAGCAGCAAAAGCCCCAGCACTTGCCACTTCACCAGCTACCAACAGAGCAGGTCAGCAGCTCCTCTCCATCCTGTTCAACCACTCAGCCATAACCCCAAGCTCCAGTGGTTTCACATGGAAATGCCCCTTGCCAGCCCTTCCTAGGACACCCCCATCAAGCTTTACGTCAAGGCACGATGAAGTAAGATGTGGTGCCTGCACTGCAGATGATGGTGATGTCAGAAGCAGAGACTAGCTGCCTTTTTTTTTCAATATACGCACAGACTTGATAAGAGGGGAACAAACTTTCCTTTTGGAGGCACCCCTCCAATCCTGCCTCGGTCACATGGAGATGGGGCTGCCGTACTGCACTCTGTGAAACACAGGCTACTGCAGAAAACACCAACAAGCAGCTTTTCACACCAAGAGCCCCTGGCACGTCCACTCACTCACTGTAAGGACTGGCACTGACCCGCAAAGGCCCTGATGACTAGGCCTGGCTTAGCCAAGAGATCACATCCCTCCTGTGCCACCACGGCAGCACACACCTCCTGTCCAAGGCAAGCAACAAGGCATTTTCTGAGATCTCCTCACTGCAATTAGTCCCTGATACACTGGGCTGATTGCTCTTCAGCGCACACCGCAGTGCTTCAAACACGGTGGCCTGACAAGTACCGGCAAAGCGAGGAGTTTATGACCAAGTTAGTGGGTTGATTTATGCAGTCTGAGTTATGATTAGAGTGCTTAAATGAATTTTGTATCAGTATAAGACATTTTTCAAAGCGCTACACAATTTCTAAGAGCTTCAAGGTATGCATTTCAGACACAGATGAATAAACTAAACAAGTTGACTATATTAGGTCATTATAAACAACTATGCAACTCTACATAACTGGGAAGAAACTTTTACTTTCCAATAACAGGTTGGGGTTTTGTAGATTTTGAACACTCTTAAAAACAGCCCTACATTACCCCATCTTCTAGATTTAAAAAATTACAGCTAAGAAATGGTGCTACCTGACCTTGCAGATCCACCTGCAGTGCTTGATTTCTGAGCCCATCCATGGACCCAGCAGTTTTAGCACAGCTCTGCAAGTGTAGCTGTTCACATGCTTGCTTGAATTTGCAGGATTAGGACTTTGATTTAATAAAAGATCAAATTTATTGTAAATCAGTGCCCAGCTCCTTTAAAGATTCCTAACACTGTGTGTGCATTTCACGAGTTTCCAGCTGTAGATACTTGTTCTTGTTGAGGAAAATGAATAAAAATTCATTTCAACATTTTCTTCCTCCAGGAAAAGAAGCTGACCAAGCATACAGCTTCTTTGCAGCAGCGCCTGGAATTGCAGGCTCTTCCCAAAATTAAAGGTGGCCAGGGTTTAGCCTAAGCCACCCTGGTCTGGAATATCTTCCTGGTGTACCTTGCTGTGGATGGGATAGGGCCAGGCTGTAACATTAAATAGGGCTGCAGGATGGAACAACATCACAATGGGCATGGAGGTACGGGTTCTCCAAAACCAGACGAGGTAGCAGCAATGTACCCAGGCGTGAAGCGGGTTGGTAGAAGGAAGGATGGAAGGACAGAAGGATGGAAGCAAGGGAAGGACAGGGGGAAGGAATGAGGGAGGGAATCAAGGACTAGAGGAGACACCGGAGCTGCAGCCTAGGGCACAGGTGCATCACCAGCGCTTTGAGGATGCCCAGGGCTGGACCAGTGGGGAAGGTGTTGCTTTTGGTGGGGACAAGGGTAGGGACACAGGAAAGCTCACCCAGCATCACAGGTGCACTCTGATAGACCTTAAGCAGACCAACCAGTCTCCTTATACCCCAACTGAGGCCACAGTGCGCACCCACAAACACCCACAGGTGAGCTCCTCATCAATCAGCATCCCTCTCCCATTATGCTTCCCCTCACTCCCTTGGTGACTGTGGCTGCGCTGGCCCTGCTCCAGCCAGGTCCGCTGCCTGAAAATGCTCCTGAGGCAGCAACAAGGGGAGATTTTGTGTGAGAAAACATGAGACAGGTTGGCACAACCCCCCTTTATGATCACCACTGTCTGATCCAGGCTTCGTAAGGCAAACCCTTCAGATGTGGCAGATCAAAGCTCCTTCCTCGTCCCCCCTGACTCCCCTCTGAGATATTCACCACCAGATCTCCTGACAAGACACATGTGCATCTGTTGGTGCATCGAGGTAGCCAGTGCTCACACACATGCTCTCCAGTGAGGTCTGCGTGTAAACTGCTTTTCCCCACCTTCCTGCCACAGTCAGGGCCAAGGCTTCCCCGGGTGGTGCTGCACCCTGGCCCAGCCAGCTGGGTGCCAACAGCCTGCCTGTGGGCAGGGAATCAGCACCACACCCCGACGCCATCCCTGCCTGGCTCCAGCTCCCCTGGGGTGAAGATCATGGCAGCAGACCCTCACCAACCAGGCATGCACCGCTGCTGTTCTGAGAAAGCTCCCATTCAATACCAACACCACGAAACTATTAGGTTATTTAATGGAAAGAGATATAAAGGCTCTTAGTCCTGCAGCACAAGCCCTTGCAGGAAGCCTGAGGATGCACTGCTGCCCAGACCTGAGGGATGGGGCAGAGCCAGCTGGGGGAGAGATGCTCAGAAAGTGTCCTTAGCATATAAAGGGGGAGGGGGGCAGAAACAGGGCTCTTGAATTCCCTTCCCAGTGGTTTGAATTAAAAGTTTCCTTACAAGTAGGGTGCTGAGAAGATAATGAGCTTGCAATTTCCTTCCATCAACTGAGAAGTTTACGGGTTGGAATGAAAACATTGAAGGGAGAGGGGGGCAGGGGGCCAGCAGACCCCTTCCTTCTTCTGAGATAATAAACCCTCAATCGCCAGCCCAAATTTAAGGCCAAGAGCTCCGCAATAGCACACAGAAACAACTGACAATTAACACGGCAGTCTTCCAAGCAACAGAGATACAGAACCACTAGCAACCCCCAGATCAATGACAAAAACGCTTCCTATTAGCAGAGAGAAAATACAGAGCAAGTTCTGCTTTTTGATGTTTACCATTTTTCTTTGCAATAATTTGCAGGGAAATGATGCATGTTAGTTTTTTTCTTTCTGTTTTGTTTTGTTTTGTTTTTTTTCAAGCCCTTGGTACTTTTCACACAGCTGCTGTTACCAAGAAGCAAAAGGTATCCATCAAGAGTGTTATGAAAACCAGTATTGGCAGAAAATATGCCGGATAATTGCCAGTCAACAATTTCTAACGTTATTTCTGGTTCTCTTCTTTTTTTAAATTCTTCTATTTCTCTCCCCCCAACTCCAGCCAACAGCTTCCAGTGATGTACAGAAGATGATGCATTTGCTATACTAAAGTACATCCTATTCCCTGTCCCTTTTCAGACACTTTAGATGTTGCACACGCAATTGAAATGCAATAATAATCATAAACAAGACAATTTATGAAACCGAAATCCAAGACCCAACTCTTGCTTTGCAAAAAGAAAAAAAAAAAAAGGAAAAAAAAGCTAAACCCAAGAAGCCCCTAAACAGTGAGATGGTTTTAAGAAAAGTTATATATATACAAGTCTCAGACAGTTACCTCTCCAGGGAAGAGATTTTGTAATCCTTCCTCTTTTCCACCACCCTTCCCCATCATAACAGCACAAACTAACCAGGGCTAAATTTGAAAATCCTGGGATTATTCACACTACTTCTATCATTTATAGTCATGTATAAAGAGCTGCTGAATATGTGTGAGAAATACATTCCCTGCTGCAATCGCTCATGGACGTGAACTGCTGGACCCACAGTCATCTCCTTTCCACCACCACCCCTGACCAAAACACACACCAAAATCAATTATTGCTACTTGTTGGGTAAACAGAGGCAGTGTCACATACATGGGCACCGCACACAGACATATGCGTAGAGCTGGACATGCACAGAGAAATAACTTTCCTCTCTGGAAAGACAGAATTATTAACGTTACAGACATGTCTGCCCTCAGCCTTTACTTCTGCCAGAGAGGAAACAGGTCCGAAACAAAACAGGAATGATGCAGGTACACGGGTGGGCGCAAGTTTTCTATTAAAAGGACAGCAAAAACAAGCGAAATGAGACAGACATAAGGTTAGCCAGGTGTGCATGCGTCTCACCTACCTTTGCATGGAAAAGAAATCTCCAAGGGAGAAGTGTCCAAGTCAGAGAGGCAAAATAAAATAATAACGAAGACTCTTTGAAAAAATTCACCCACCAACAAAAAATTGTTTAAAGAGCCCCCCCCACCCCCCCCCTCGCACACAGGCACTCTCACACGCAGACACACACCTCGGCACCCGGGGGTGGGGGGAAAATAGGAGAAAAAAAGATGAGGATCAGCTGAGTGACGGGGAGCAAAGAACCTGCAGGCGAGAAGCGGGGAGTTGTGTTAGATCCGTGACTGCAAGGACTGAGCGTGTGCAGGAGGGAGATGGTTTAAAAGGAGAATACATGGTAAGAAATTGTGGCTGCTCAAGCTGGAGTCTGAAGCTCTGGAGTCAAGAGCAAAAGAAAACAGGAGGGGGGGAAAGGACCTCTCCCTTCGCAGGAGAGTCTGGGGGGCTTTGTCTGTGTGTGTGTGTGTTTTCCAGGCGGGTGGTGTTAAGAAGTGACAGGAGCTTCCTCCAAAAAGACCAGAAGGTCAAAATAATTGCAGGGAGGTAATGGAGGTGTGGGTGGGGGCAAGTTTAGCTATTCCATGGTGGGAAAGCGAGGAGGAAGGGCTGGTGTGCGGCTTCTGTCTGTCTGTCCCTTTCTATCTGTGCCTTATGGTATGTTCACCAACGGCTTATGGAGCGAACGGCACAGCGAGAGAGAGAGAGAATAACTGTACAGGCAGAGAGGGAGAGAGAAACGCCGTCCTTACAGTGACACCAAATGTCTTTAGGGGAAACCTGCAATTAGAGGTGCATAAGGCAGGAATTTTAGCAACACAAGAGAGAAGGAAGAAATCACCTCACACACCGTTGCACACCCACATCCACAGTGGGGTCTCAGGACAGACAATCTTCCCCTCACTTTTCTGATGGACACTGGCTTTGGCATGCTTGCTTGCCCTGAACTTGTGAGCATGTGTCCCTCCACAGGTTGCAGGTTAGAGAACTACCCCTTGGGAAGAGAAAAAAAAAACAACCTAACAAGCCCCCCAAAAAGTCCCTCCCTCAAAACCAGTCCCTCCTCTCCCCGCATCCTACTCCCAATCTGTTAGGAGAACTCAGGGCGTGGGAACAACTCACTGCAAATTAGTTTCCTACTGCGTTCCATGAAGCCGTGAGGAAATGAGAGGTATGGCTAACACACAGGGATCCCACCGTCTGGGGTCTATAGCAGAGAACAGCCACCCGAGCCCTCCCTGATGGAGGGCCAGCCCAGCTGTCTCCTCCACTGGTTCCATCCCTTGGCTAAGCAGCCTGACCGCACACTGGCAGAGGTCCCCTCACCCTTGGAGCATCAACCTTCAATCTTCCAGCTGAGGATCCCTGAGCTGACTATGGGAAAGAGACACTATGAGAAGCCATCACAGTCGTCAAGGTTCTTAATGGGTTTTGCCTGTTCAGACCAATAAAACTCTGTATGTTAGGAGAGACTGAGATATTCTTGCTTCTGCCACAGGCATATATTGTAAATAAGCAGCTCAAAAAACACTCAGTCCCAGGTGGAGAGTGATACAACATGCCCAGCAGCCCCGAAACTCCTCCACTACCTCACAGGGCTACACAAAGCCTTCTCCAGCCCTTCCCCACCAAGACGATGTCTGCACCAGCTGTCGCAGACTTTGCATTCAGGGCTAGAATAGCTGGGTCAGGGTATTTAACTCATCTGACCTAAAAATGGCTGGGAAGCCAAGCACTTCAATTGTATTGTGAAACAGGCCCTCAGTTGTTAACTCTCCATGGGAAGGCAATGGATCAAGCCTACCTTCCAGTAAAGCCGGAGCATCTCTGGTTTGACCTCAAGGTAGCTCAGGTGTGTTCACCATCTATGGTGAAAAACACCCAGTACACATCCTTTCCTCGGCTCCTCATCTCCACGTGGCTTTGGGCAGAAGACAGGGAGCCTCCAGCCTTTTCCATCATTGTAAGCCAAGCTCCCCAAAGCCTGAGCGAGTTGGTTAGTACTGCCACAGTCTCTTGTGAGGCCCTTGAAAGTCTTTGGAGCAAAGGTGACTGCCACTGTCCACTTTTAGCGTAATACTGTTGAGGTTTATCAAGTGTCTTGTTTCCTCTCCTGAAAGACAAATTCAGCCCTCAGAGGACCCCCAGGGTACACCAGGAGTGCTTAAAAGAAGAAGAAGAGCAGAGTTATATTATAGATGACAGAAATGTTGTAAGCATCAAAAGTTACCAGATTAACAACCCTCATGAAAAACAGCCTTCCTGGGACAAGTCCAGCCTTTCTTTTTGCATAGCTTCTGACCAGGGCTGCAGTCGCTTGGTAAACCCATGTGTCTTCCACAAGCTGAAAAGATATTTTATCCCAGGAAAAATATTTGTGCTGGCTGGACCTCTCCCTCTCAGTGGTCAGAGCCTGTTTGTACTGAAGGACGCTACCTCCAGCAACCTTGGGTACCAAAGATGGCTGTGGTTACTCTGAGGTTTCCCCATCCCACATGGGCTGGAGGAGAAGGGAGACGGTAGGTGCCCATCCACATGAGGAAGCTCCCAGAAGTGCAGCAGGATGGACATGAATTTGCGACACACCAACCCCAACTTCTTAGTGCAAGAGGGATGTGGCGCTGGGCATGTCTCCAGACTCAAGGCAGAGTTTGGTGTGAAACCAGAGCCATGTAATCATCCCGAAAGTCAGCTGAGGAAGATGCTTGGGCAGATCTCTAGACAATCGCTCTGAATTCTCTGGTGCCAAGCTGCTAGCAACCCGCCGAGATAGCTCCTACCTCAATCAGTTCTTGGCAGCTCCATAAGAGACATTTCTCTTCTGAATTGCCACATGTGCTGGAATCATAAATGGACATCACAGCCACTAGTGAGCTAATAAAATATCTCCTTCTCTCCCCCAGAGAAGGGAGGGAGCTGAAGGGTAAAGAAAGGAAAGAGCCCTCTTCTGCTACATGCTGGGCACCCACTGGTGAGCGGGAGTCCTGGAGAAGAGGGATCTTCTGACAGAGTTCAGCCAGACCTTTCTTAGTCCTCTCCCTGGACCATCCCTCCTTCCCTAAACACAAAGCACCACAGAGCAAATATGCAAGCAACCATAGACACCGGCACTCCCATATACATGCACCTATGCATGCCTTCCGCATTTCTGCATACACCGGAGGGGCTGGATGACCTCCTAGCCCCCTCATGCCAGCAAGTCCATCCTGTGCTGCCGAGGTTAATCCCCTCGGACTCCTCTTCATCAGCCATGAGACACTCACCACCCCCTCTCCTCATAAAACGCATCTGCTATTCCTTCCTGAGAAGAAGGGCTTCATTTCTGTCCCCGAAATGATGAATCTGAGCATTATATGATTTCAGATGCCTGCAATTCACCAACAAGCCCCTTCAGGGGGAACAGGGAAAAAATGCAATTGAATTTATTCATGCATGAATATGAAATGAGAAAAAGAGAATGAGGAGGAGGGCAGGAGAGGGAGAGGGTGAGGCAGGAGGGAGAAACAGGGCAGCAAGGAGAGGCGGAAGAAATGAAATGGTAAAGAAGATGAAGAGTGCACACAGAGGGGCACAGGACAGATGCACATAAACACCCAGGACAATCTGTGGGTCATCACTGGTGTCCACATCCCACGATCATGTCTGTTCGCCTTCCAGCACACCAACCCCGCACGGGGATTACATGACATTTGAATTCTCACTCAGACAGATCCTCCAAATTAATAAAAGCACGCAACAGGCTTGGAAGGAGAGGAGAGGGAAAGGGGCCAGGTAGGGATTTGGAGCTGGTGAAAAGAGCGAGCCCAGGGCAGCTCACACTCCAGAGCAGAGCTCGGTCATCCCCACAGCCCTCCCCAGACCACACACACTGGGGAGGCTTTCCATGGGCTTGCTGGTATGTACACTATGCGCATGCCCCACAGCGGCAATCCCAGCACTGTCACTAAGGCTTGGGCTGGGAAGCCACTGCCCTCCCTGAGCAGATCCTAATCTCCACGGGCCCCAAGGGAAGGGTCTGAAGACAAACGGCTCCTGGTCTTGCAGCTCAGAGTAGCCACAGGGTTCTGTCTTCAACCCCCACAGTTCCTTCAAAGAGTTTTGTCATCTGGCCTAAGTGATAACGTGTGGATTCTCTTGGAGGCAACCTGGGGATGGGTCACACCAGAGGTGAGCATGGCACAAGCTGGTGCTACAGATGCACCCAGAGCATTTCCAAGGGTTCCTCCCTGTCCTGCAGTTTTTGAGAGGAACAGGAAAGTCTGTGTTGTTCCTGTCACCACCTGAGCCAGCAGCACTGTGGGGACAGTATGTTATTCACTGCAACTGCTTCTGAGAGGGGACCTGGCGAGAGGGAACCAGTGGGAAAGGGCGAGACGTATCAAAGCAGAGGAGCTGCAGGGACAGCTCCAGGAGATGCAGACCTCTCCTCTGCAGGCTTGCAGGTGGCTGCAAGCTGAGCCCACTGGGCAGCAGCTTTAATCCAGAATTAAATCCAGAACTGGATTTAAAGACATCCTCTAGCCAATTCTCACAGGCATCATCCCCCCTCCTGACAGGCTGACCCAGCCCCGGTCCCTCTTGTCAGCCCTGATGGCTGATCCTGCTCTCCTGCACAGTCCGCGGGAATCAAACATTGCCTGCCACTGTGAATCCTGCTGCTGTTGCCTCCAGGAACAGCTGTGCAGCCCAGTCCACCTCTGGCTTGACTGCACAGCACACAGACCCCTCAGAGCTGTGTCCATGGTGTGCCCAGATCAGTCACAGCCGCATGTCGACTGAGCTCGTCCGCAGGCAGGCAGCAAAGGAGAGGAGCAGCCAGACACAAAGCAGGCTTTGTCACAGTGCTCCCAGGCAGGGCATCAGGTCCAGCATCTGTTGCCGCTGCAGGTTTATGTTTGGTGCTTCCAGGAGATGGTGCTCAGCTTTTCCCACACCCTTCAAAATAGAAAGAGAAAAATAAAATGAGAGAGAGAGAGAGAGAGAGAGAGTAAGCTCTGACGTGAACCTAACTTTAGATCCAAGGGCTGATGACTCACTCCACTGGGGGAGAAGTGGCTGAGCTGGCTGTAGGTTTCTGTTTATATACCTCGCTGAGCTAAATATATAGACTGAGAAGTTCTTCTGTTCTAGCCCAACAACTTCAATCTGCATTTTATCCCTCTCAATCTCTATGTTCCTTTCCCTTCCCTTCTAAGTCTCTCCCTCTTTTCCCCCAGCATTGCCTTCCTAATCCCCTTTACGCTCGCTTTGTTGTAGGAAATTGAAGAAACACATGTCTCCCCACCTTCCACTCCCTCCGGTGTTGATGGTTTGACTGACAGGGGATTTCTGGGAAATGATTCAGTGTTGTGGCTCTTCAGTACAGTTCCTCACATGGATCTGCCAATGCATTTCAGAGCTGGCCTGGCATTCCCTGCCACGGTGCTGGCAAACAGATCCACAGCACCCCTGGTCACACAGCTTTTGGGATGGACATTGGTTCTGTCCCAGGGAGCCCCTGTCCCGTTGCTCCAGCTTCGAGCTCTCCTCTGGTGCCCACCCACACACCCTGGGGCTGGCGGATCACGTCCCTGTCTTCTCCAGCACAGTACCCCCAGGGCACGATGCCACTTTCCCAACATGCAGAGGCATGGTACCTGGGCATCAGGGGCCTGCTGAGGAAGAGCTGCTGGCCACCAGCAGCTATTCTCCACTTCTGTGACCAGATAAAGGATTTTGTCACCAGCAAAAGACATCTGGATGAGACCACCACAAATCTTTTCACCTGGGATGTGCCAGAGCAGGGGGCTTACATGGCTGGCATCCGACAGTTTTCCCCTCACACCTGCACCCGTACCTTGTATATTTATAGTATCATGGTGCCATGGTCGATCTCCCATGACCATCACCTGTAAGACATGGGCTGCAACCTGTCCATCAGCTGCACAGAGGGTCCAGGGACCCACAAAGAGGGGTCCCACACATGCCCTCCTCCTCTCTGCTGGGTTCTGCCAGCACTTGCCACCAACTGACCAATACAGCACCATTTTACATGTTGGAAAATAAGCCCCTCAAACAGGGAGTGCAGCAGCACATGATGTTGCAGGGAAGCAACATCCACATGCACGAACCTGCCTGGGCTTCTCTTTTACATGGCCAGAGTCATGTAGCAGAGCTGAAACAGATGGTTGAGCACACAAGGACCACTTCGGGTTGCATTGAATGCCACTGTGAATCTGTAGCATCTGCAAGCTGTGATAGCCCCTCACATCACCCCTCCTCAAGCAGAACAGGTTGAGACAAGTGGAGAAGGGGACAGTAAAAGAGAACAACTCAGAAAGATGCAAGAGGGAAAATATAAATTTATTCCTCCAGCAAAGGAGAGAAACAAAGAGAGTTCAAGATAGAAAGTAATCTCTGCCTCAAAAGGACAGCTCCAAGCTGTGGGAGACAAAGACCATTTATGAAAAAGTGGTGTGTTATGAAAAACAACAGTGGAGAAGAAAAGCGTAATGAGAGGGTGTGAGTTTGAGGGAGCTGGTCTCCAAGGGATGGAATTCGATTTAACCCAACAGCTCAGTCTAGGAAAGGAAGATCAGCATTGCAGTTTGCTGAGCAGCTGCTAGGAAGAGGAGCATTGTCTCCAAAAGCCCTGGATGAATCTTCTCTAGATGTGGGTCTGCAGGATCCAACAGTGAAACTTGGCTCTGAGCTTCCCCAAGGCATCTCTTGGGTTGGGATGCAGGCCGTCTCTAAGGGACTGTCTCATAGAGTTAAGAGGGTGGTACCTATTTGTCATCTTGCTTAAAACCTTCTCGGATCTGCTCCTGCCTTCTCTGCCTCAAAGTATCAGAGAGCTGGTTTCCTGGCTGGTGGGCAAGCACTGAAGCTAAGCCATCCTAACCTGCTTCACCCCACTCATCATCCAAAGGACAACCACGGAGAGCCTGGGTACAGCAGCCTGATCATCCTCTGTGTAAGAAGGACTAGTGCTTCACTTGGAGAGAGAATAATCAAGCTAACCTCAAGTGTGTAAGTGTTCACAAAATGCCTTTTACAGAAGGACAGGCTCTGTCTAGGCTGAGGTCAACAGCTCCCAGGAGATCCATCACTCTCTCAGCACAGCTGTGCACCCTGGCTCTGCCAGGCAGCCCCTGACAGAGGGAGGCCAGAGCAGAGGCAGAGCAGGCAAGATGCATCCTCTGATCAGCAGTAACTCCTGGGAGCAGAGAAGAGGGCAACAAGGGCTAAAGAGCACCCAAGGGCTGGACTGGGGTCTCCTCTCAGGCATGGGCCCTGCACTTTGGTCACAACCCCAGGCAGCACTACAGGCTCAGGAAAGAGTGGCTGGAAAGCCTCCTGGAGTAAAAGGATCTGGGAGTGCTGACTGACAGCCAGCTGAATATGAGCCAGCAGTGTGCCCAGGTGGCCAAAAAGGCCAACAGCATCCTGGCTTGTGTCAGGAATAGTGTGGCCAGCAGGACCAGGGAAGTGATTGTGCCACTGTACTCAGCACTGGTGAGGCCCCACCTTGAATACTGTGTTCAGTTGTGGGTCCCTCATCATAGGAAGGCCATTGAGGTGCTGGAGAGAGTGCAGAGGAGGCAACAAAGCTGGTGAGGGGTCTGGAGCACAAGTCTGATGAGGAGCGGCTGAGGGGACTGGGGCTGTTTAGCCTGGAGAAAAGGAGGCTGAGGGGAGACCTTATTGCTGTCTACAGCTACCTGAAAGGAGGTTGTAGCATGGAGGGTGTTGGTCTCCTCTCCCAAGTAGCAAGTGACAGGACAAGAGGAAATGGCCTCAAGTTGCTTCAGGGGAGGTTTAGATTGGACATTATGAAAAAATTCTTCAGGGAAAGCATTGTCAGGCATTGGGACAGGCTGCCCAGCAAAGTGGTGGAGTCACCGTCCCCAGAGGTGTTTACAAGGCATTTAGATGAGGTTCTTCGGGACATGGTTTAGTGCTAGAGTTAGGTTATGGTTGGACTCAATGATCCTGAGGGTCTCTTCCAACCAATATGATTCTACAATTCTATGTTCATGGTCCCTTAAAAAAGAAAAGAGAGCAAAGCTTCACCTCAAACAACAGTCACTCCTTCTCGTCACTCCGTCATCACTTTGGCCTTAACTCTTTGAGGCTCTGTGCCATGTTCTGCACAGCTGGTTCATCCCAGTTGGCCCTGACGCATGGTCTGGCCTGGGTTTGGACCCAGGGGAGCCTCCAAGGAGAACCAGACAAGCACCTGCAGCCAGCTGAGTGGCAGAGAGCACAAATGGGCGGAAAAGTAAGAGGACGGCTGGGGCCAGTAAGAAAAATGGCAACAGAGTGTTAAAACCAAAATAACAACAAAGGCAATCTTTGGTGCCACCTCGTGATCGGTTTGTACAATGTGGCCTGGGCCAAGAAGTCCTGAGTCCAAGGGTGGCTGCCTTCCAGAGAGCAAGAGTAGAAGTGGAAAAGGACTGGGATGGGAGTCCATATGCAGTAAGAGCTACAAAAAGATGAGACACATGCACATTTGCTACGCCTCAGGAAAGACACAACTTACGCTTAGACACTGCTTTTGCTGAGAGCAGCACAAGCCCAGGGAAGGCAGTAGGTAACTCCCAGCACAAAAGACAAAGGACACCTAAAATGCTGAGGGATCCAACCATTTCCCATCATGCTGTGCCCTAAGTCAAAGAAGCTTGTGGAGTAAAGGCACAAAACAATATAGGAATATAAAGAGGATGTGTGTTTTATCTTGGGACTCACCACTGTAGGAGAGGGTAGATGAGACAATGCCTTCTCCTGAATTAAAAGCAAAACTGGCACAACATGAAAGGTTTGATTTCATCAAATGACCCTAATTCTAGGCTCCAGAGCAAGATGAACAACATCAAATCCCCAGGACATAAGCTGAGAGGGACCTGCTCCATTGTGGTGATTATCTCTGCAACATTATCTTTTTTCAGTTCTATCTGAAGCATACTACATACCGATTCTCCCCTCATCAGGGGCAATATGCCCTTCCATGTACACAATGCTACCAGGGAGGAATTTTCTAGGTCTAGAGGCAGCTGATGTATTTTCTTTTCGGTTGCTGAGGTACAAAACACAGCATCTCTTCCAGCATTGTTCAGCTGTAGAGATGTTATATAAGCACTTGATGAAGGGAATAGATCTAATTAGCTCTCATCTTAGAGGCGAGGAAACTGAGTCCCAGAGAAAGAAGGTGATCCAGCCAAGATCCCCCTGCAGATGGGGTGGGAAGCCAGGTCTGCCCAGCCCCAGCTCAACACCCACACCCTGGGTCATCCTGTACCAGCACCCAGCTGGGGATCCTCTGGATATCAAATCTCATCAAATAGAACCCAAATCTGACACATCGAGGTGTGCACTGCCACGAGGAGGGTGAGGGAGGTGTTTCTCACCAAACCTCCCATCACACAGCTGTATTTTTCACTGGGATGGATGGTTTAATTTTCTGTAGAGGTGGAGTATGGGCAGAAAGGAAGATCTTGGATTATATCAACTGATCCAATGTGGCATCCTCTGTGTTTCTAACTCTTTCCAAATCCCACAGTCCTCCTGGGTATATTTTCTAAATAAGAAAGAAAATAGAAGAGACAGAAAGATACAAATTTGGAGACTAAATTTCAGCTACAGCAGTGCCTTGAGGCAGAATTAAAGAAAAAATAAACAAAGCAAACAAACAATAAAAAAGATTAAAAAATTCAGAGAACAGTTTATCGGATGCAAGGTTAGGAAGGGACAGGTGTTATGGTTAATAACAAGCCAGTTTGCTGTTCTGCTCCCAGGCTACAGACCAGTCTCCCTCTCCCCTCCCCCAGCTCCTCAATCGCTCCCATCCTGCCTCCCGCCCCCCGTCGCTCACTCTTTCTGCTCCGTCACTTCGTGTCAGGCTGGGAATTTGATGTACGGCGCCTGCCTCTTCCCATGGCTCCACACGACAGACCCAGTGGTGTCAGCACAGGCACACCTGCACCCCAGGAGCACTCGTTCCTGCCAGACACCCCACTGCAGGGTGGGCAGGGGGTGCTTGGAGCACACCAAACCTGCATGGGAAAGAGCTGCCATGGTACAGCCAGAGCGGAAGCAGACACATGGAGCCACCGTGCTCAGCCACACTAGTTTGTCCTGCTGATAGAGCTACACTGCTGGTTGTACCCAGAGAGTATCTGCAGGGTGCTGGAGGGTGCCTTATGCATCCCCAAGGGCTGCTCAGGAGGCCTGGGCAAGGAGAGCAGGGTTATTCCCAGCACAAGCAGGTTCCATGTCACCCCATCACAACCCCTCTTCCTACCCTGCCTGCAGCCCACTGAGACACATGGGGTCAGACCCAGCAATGTGCAGTGCAGGCAGGTGCTGGTGGGTTGGACAGTGAGGAAACAACTCCAGCTTTTACAACTGGGAGATGAAGAGGAGGAAGAGACTGATGTGCAACCTGTCAGAGAGGGTCCAGAGGAGGCCACCAAGATGATCTGGGGGATAGAACACCTCTTCCGTGAGGACAGGCTGAAAGAGTTGGGGTTGTTCAGCCTGGAGAGGAGAAGGCTCCGGGGAGACCCTGTTGCAACCTTTCAGTACTTAAAAGGGGCCAATAACAAAGATGGGGACAGACATTTTAGCAGGGCCTGTTATGACAGGACAAGGGGACATGGTTTTAAACTAAAGGAGGGGAGATTCAGGCTGGAGATGAGGAAGAATTTTTTTACAGTCAGGGTGGTGAAACACTGGCACAGGTTGCCCAGAGAGGTGGTAGATGCACCATCCCTGGAAACTTTCAAAGCCGGGCTGGACGGGGCTCTGAGCAACCTGATCTAGTTGAAGATCTCCCTGCTCATTGCAGGGGGTTGGACTAGATGACCTTTGAAGGTCCCTTCTAACCTAAACTATTCTATGATTCTATAAACAGCTCCCCACAACAACACACCAAGAAGAAACCCACAAAATACTCTGTCCATGGGAGGGCAGAAAAGACACGTGGCTTCTTGTCACCATCAGTACTCCAGAGCCACCATTTCAAAGAGGAGCTGCCTTGAGGTCAACTGAGGAGCAGGGTTCAGGCAACTGCCCCAGCTTGGCCACAAGCATTTCAGAAGTGCTCCCTCGCATCTGCAAATCAGGCCAACGCGATGCCAACCTCTCTGGGAAAAACGTTGTCGCACGAAGCTCCTGGGACAAGACTGCTTGTCTAAGGCACATGGCTACTAAGTGGACTGCCTGCCAAGTGAACCAGGGGTGCTACAAGCCGAACACAGATCAGTCAGAGGTTGGCACCGAGATGGGACAGAGCCATCATTTGCTGGGGAGATGCTGCAGCACAGCAGGCACAGTCCTCGTCTCCTATCCCTTCCAGCCACACTGCTGGCACCAGCTCAAATGACCCCCCACATCCTCCCTATTGGCCTCTGCGGGAGTGTGAAAAGTAGCCAGGCAGAAAGCCCAGCTGCTGTGAAAGCCACCAGGGCCAGGAGGCCTCTGTGTGTGTCTGCAAATGCCCTCCAGCGCTCGCACATCTGCCTGCTCACGCGTTAACACCCAAAACAAGGACAGCCTGTGCCCAGACATCTGCATCGTCACAGAGACAGGCCACACGTGTACACCTCCGGTGGTGGGATGTCTCTCAGGCAAACACATACAGAGACAGGCAGGACTGTCTGCTCCAGCAGAAGCATCAGGCAGGGATGAAGCTGCCTGTATTTTCCTCCCAGCTCAGGCACGGGCAGGCTGGGCAGCCCTGTGTGAGTCACCTCCCCCCTCTGCACAGAAAGGGTAACATCTCCATCTTTTTGCTGAAGTGTGTTGGAGCCCAAGGCTGAAGAGCAGCCTGGAGGAGCCGAGTGCTTAATATGTCTTAAGCACACGCTCCGTGTTTCTGCGTGCGTCATTGCATACAAGTTGAGATTTCAGCAGAGAGGGAAACAAGAACACAGGGGAGAGGGGACAGGTGCCATTTCAGCAGGACAGGTGCCATTTCAGCAGGAGCAGGAGAGGTGAAGAGGTGCAGGAAGGCAGCTCCCCAAACACGGGTGGCAGTGAGGGCTCTCGCAGCCGCTGCAGTGAGGTCACAAGGAAGCAAAGCAACAGGAGGAAAAGCAAGCAGGAAAGGAAATATTTTTAAAGGAGAGAGGGTGAATGGAAGCTACAGCAGCCAGGAGGAGAGGAAACCAAGTCTGAGGAGACTTCAGGTAGGGTGGAGCGGAGGCAGGGATACACCAAGGCAATGTCTCAGCTGTTGCAGAAGGCAGATGATAGGCAGAGCCTGCTGCCCCAAGTACTGGAGTCCTCTGTTCAGCCCTGTGGGCCACAGCATATGAAAGACAAAGACCTGCTGGAGCGAGTCCAGAGGAGCCCACAAAGATTATCAGGGGCTGGAGCAGTTTCCCTATGCAGATAGACTGGAAGAGTGGGGGTTGTTTACCCTAGAGATGAGGAGGCTCTGGGCAGACCTTATAGCAATCTTCCAGTACCTAAACGGGACCTACAAAAGAGATGGGGAGGGATTCTTTATCACGGAGGGCAGTGATAGGAGGAGGGGTGCTGGTTTTAAACTGAAAGAGGGTAGATTTAGATTAGATATTCAGAAGAAATTATTTACTGTGAGGGTGGTGAGACACTGGAACAGGTTACCCAGAGAAATTGTGGATGTTCCATCCCTGGAAGTGTTCATGGCTGGGTTGGATGAGGCTTTGAGCAACCTCATCTAGTAGAAAGTGTCCTTGCCCATGGCAGAAGAGTTGGAGTAGATGATCTTTAAGGTCCCTTCTAACCCAAACCATTCTATGATTCTGTAAGTGAGAAGAAAGAGGATCTGAAGGTTAAAGGTGAAGACAGGTCACAGGTACTGGAAGCAAATAAGAAATCAGAGAAGAATGAGTTTCTGCTAACTCATATGACAGGCAGGCTTCCCAGTCTTCTAGCTGCAGGGGATAAAAACAGGGGAAGGGCGAGAATGGCAGAATCTTGGTAAATCCTTTTCAGGCACTGTTTTGCATCCTGGAAGAAACAAAATCACAACCCCTCAGGTGTGCTGGCTGAGGGGACCTGAAGGCTGGTTTCAAAGGCAACCGCCCAGGGAAAGCTCATCTGCTTGCTGACAGCAAAACTCCCCAAGCAGCAGAGCTGGTTTCCACTGCTGAGATGGTTTTCCAAGCAGCATGGGTGCTATGCGGAACAAATTGAAAGGTTCTCCGCCCCTCAGATCAACACTACAGAGCCTTTCCAAAGGAGACACACACACACACAAAATCAGTTTTCCTTTAGACACCTTTTTGGCTCAGATCTAAGCCAAGATTCAGCTAGAATTAATTGCCTTAGCGAACAGCAATGCACTCCAATCCAATTCTTGTGAGGAAAATCTGATGAATGACTTCAGTTGTCTAGAAAAATGACACGCAGTCAAAGCCATATTTGAGGACTGAAGGATAGTGTGCGTCTCTGTACGGATGTATGGTTCCAGGGGTGATGGGGAGGTTTTCTTCCATCAGTCTAAGAGTGATGGGGGAGGAGAGCACAGCACTCCTCCAAATAGTTAGGAGAATCATGCCGCCATGATCAGAGATGCAGAAAGCATGACCTACCAGGAAGGTACTGGGCAAAATGAAGCTGTTTAGGCTACAGAAGACTGAGAAGGGGCACAGTAACAGTCTTCAAATACATACAAGTTTGCTACAAAAGGAGGAGAGTTCTCGACTCTTAGCGCCTACAGTGGACAGAAGAAGCAACAACAGGACATTTAGTGGTAAGCAGAGCAAGGTGTACAATGCAGAGACTGCTCGAGGGTGCGGGGGAATGTCCTGTACTTCAGGTCTTCAAAATCAGGTCAGTCAAAACCTCTGGGGAATGATGCATGTATTGATCATCCTGAGATGGATATGAAGTCAGTGACATCCCAAGGACCCTGCCAGGCCTTTCTTCTGTGGTTGTCTAATCCCAAATGGTTGTGGCCATCACCGCAATCAAGCATTGTTATTGTAGTGCTTTTTGTGGAGAAACAGCAGCTGTCTCTCCCCTGGCCATTCCTTCCCCAGCATTGCCCGTTTATTTTGTCTTCCCGAGAGTCTCACAGAGCCCAGCGTGTGTTTGCAACACGTTGTGAATAATAACACTCTTATATCTCCAGCAAAATAAAAAACTGGGTCAGCTAAGGCACATGTCTATGTATATCAGGGGCAGCCAATGCATCTGCCAATGAACACTACAGTGCCACAAAATCCAACCCACCAAGCACACAGGCAAGGTATTTCCATGGGGGGAAGAGGGGAGAGTTCAGATATAACTGGCAAAACACAAACATTTTGGTGACATTTCATAGGCGAAAGCATGAATAAAACAGGACCTGAGAGAGGGTTCTAACAAATTGCTCAAACTAATGTCCTGGCCGCTGGGAGAGAGAGAGTGAATGCACAATCACCCCAGCTCCACAAGCTGCCTCCAGTGCCTCCGACCTGCCTGGATGCATATCAGAAAGGGCTGGATGCAAATAAAGCAAGAGATGCATACTTACCTGCTGTAGTCTGCAGAGGGGGGGCTGAGAAGGGACATTCAAGAGGAAAAAGTGAGCCAAAAGCTCTGGCAAAGAGCAGAGACAAGATGAAAGCACAGCATGCTGCAAAACAGAGACTCTTTTAACTGTGGGGAGTTTAGAAATAAAGGAGAGCCTTGTCTCACAAGCTGGAGCAGGTTCCACAGCTGGTAGGAAGGTCTCAGGCCACCGAACCTATAGGCTCTCAACTGGTTGTAGCACATGTATACAGATGTCAAAGCAACCACACTGCATTTAAGAAAAGCCAAGCTTGGGATGCTGGCCAAGAGACCAAGATGAAGCATGTTGATTTGTCTCTCCCTAGCGAGCAGGACCTGGAGTCACCACACGTGCACTTGTGTCCACATCCCTCTGCTGGGCCAAAATCCAAACTGAAATCAGACCCTCTGTCACAGACAAAGCTGTTTGCCACAGCAAGGCAGCCAAAAGGGAGAGAGAAAAAAAGCCTCAGCAGTGGGACACACAGGCAGGAACTGCCCAGCTGTTTCATCTGGCCATTTCTCTTGCCATATTTCACAAAGGCTCAGTGACCAGCAGCAGGTTCCCTGAAAATGCTGTCCTGTGTTATCTCAGCATGAACCCATGTCCTGGCCATTAAGGTACAGCCCCCAGAAGATAGAGACCTGTCTGATGTTACCCATCACTCCTCGATCACCCCTGATCACCTCAGTGTAACAGGCCAGTTCCCCCTGAGGAGTGGATGGGAGACAGGAGAGAGCAGTTGCCAATTTTAATGTGCCCAGCAATAATCAGGCTGGCAAGGATGCACAGAGCACAAAATCAGGCAGCAGAAGTACACAGGCAGGGAGCTGGAAATAATTACCATGATACTGTAACCAGAAAACATGAGGCCAAGCTATTTACCATACTAATTACTGTTTATCCCTGTTTATGGCTCCACATGGCAGTGGGACTGGTGGCCTGATTTGAGGCGTAACTGCTTAAAGGAACAAGCTCTGGGTGCGAGAACTATATGCCAGGTGGAGGGAAAGCCTCTGCTGAGCTGAGGACAGGGATGGACGAGCCACACATCCTTCTTTTCCTCTGCTGGAGAGCTCGAGTTGGTGAAGGGAAGGCCCAGTTGGCTCTCCTGGAGCACAGTTATGGGGAAGTGCCCAGAGCCTGCTACATGCCATGTATCTGGTAATGCATCTCCATGTCTTCATCTCCCTCAGGTCTTTTTCTCCTATGCTATTTCTCTTGGATGTCACGACCAGATTAAAGATTTCCCCATAGTGTTCCTTAATGTTCCTCCTTATAAACTCCATCTGTTCCAACAAAATAAGATTTTTTCCTATATTAAAGCAGAGTTACTTTTCCGAGGCCATTTTCCCACATCCTTCCTCCCTCAACACCTTTTTCTTTTGTTTTTTATTTCCATACAGACTCAGAGCAGAGACATGGGAAAAAGGGAGGGATCTGCCACAGACTGCCCAGTTGCCACCAGCAAAGGTGAGCATTAGGATGAAGATTCAGAAGCTCATAGCAGGAGTCCCTGCTCCAAACCCTGGCCCACCACTCCCTTCTGCGCAATCTCCTGCTGGGGCATTCTGCCCAGTAGAGGCCAGGCCGCCTGTGCTGCCTCTCCTTACCACCACAAAGCTGCCTTCACAGCAGCCAGATGTATCTGAAATTCTTCCCTAACCTTTTCTTTTTTTACTTTTTTTTTTTAATACTGTAGGCTATGCTCTGGGTGCCATCCCACCCTTGCCAGTGGAAGGAAGACAGAAGCAGTAACCATGAACAGGAACTTATTATGTCATGGGGATATATGTCTCTGGAGGTGCTGCTGAATCAGAGCGTCCAGGCACGGGGCACTGTTGATCTCTCCGAAGTCTGAGTCCATCACCCCTTTGTGCAGGGCTGATTCACTCTTCCCTCACACTGCTTGTCACTCCGCAGTCTCCCCTCCAGAAGCCATGCAGCTGGTGGACCTTGTCTCTGCTCTTTGCACCTTATTCTTCACCCCAGGAATTAAAACAGCATCTACTTCTCACGAAGCTCTCTCCCAAAATAAAATCAGAAAGCTCTGTTGGTCCCAGCCTGTCCCTGTATCCTTCCTCCATGCTACATTACCAGATGCTCCCATGGAGCTGGGCATGTCCTATTTGCTTCCATCACGGATGTGATATCTGAAAACCCCTGGGAGACAATGGCTTTCCAGTCTGGAGGATTTGCCTCCCCCACTGCATCAGATGTGTCAGAACAGCATTTCATTTACCTTTTCCAGTTATTTTTATCTGTCTGGTTATTAATGAGGAAGTTTAACCCACTCGTGGGCAAATCCCAGAAAGTCAAACAGGCCACAGCGAGGGGGAACCAGTCTGTAAGGGAAACAATCATAAAATGAGACAGACTCCAAGCAGGGTCTGACCCTTCAGCAGATGAAGAATGACTCCCCCGTGGCTGCTCCTGCCCCCTACAAAGGCCCATGGGCACCCTGCCTGCCACCGGCACAGGGAGCTGAGCACCAGTCACATCGCTCTCCCCAGCTCTTCCAGTATCAAGCACCCTGCACCACTGAAATGAGAAGCCAAACCAGCTACAGCCACCACAAAACAATTTCTAAACACATCCATGACTAAGTCATCATTGCCTATCTGGGAAAGACATTTAATATCCTTCAGATAAAAATGTACTCATAAAATCCATTTGAGTCTGTTCCTCTGATAACCTGCTCCTCTCCTCAGTCCTCCTCCTCCAGGATGACATCTGTGTTTGCCCAGCACGCAGACATTCACTCCTCTCATGTATTGCCCCCACCATCACACAGAAAGATGCCACCACACACCCTTCATAACCCCAACAACTGGGAAAGTGTCATCATGAAAGCAAAATAATTTTCTTGAGGGGAAAAAAAACACCATATCAAGACCTCACTCTCACCCTCCTCCCCCTTCAAAGGAAGCTGCTCTAAGCTGTCCAAATTTCAGTGTTTCTAAACTTCCCACCCTCCATGCCCTCATCACTGTGACAGACAGAGTCATCACTCTCTACCACTACGTGAAAGGAGGTTGTAGCATGGAAGGGGTCGGTCTCTTCTTCCAAGTAGCAAGTGATAGGATGAGAGGAAATGGCCTCAAGTTGCACCAGGGGAGGTTTAAATCGGATATTGGGAAAAATTTCTTCATGGAAAGGGTTATCAGGCATTGGAACAGGTTGCCCAGGGGAAGTGGTGGTGGAGTCACCATCCCTGGAAGTGCTTAAAAAAAACCAAACATGCAAATGAGGTTTTCAGGGACATGGTTAGGTTAATGGTTGGACTCAATGATCTTGAGAGTCTCTTCTAACCAAAATGATTCTATGATTCTACTATATACCCATAGTGCTCCCTCTACACCACTGCTCTCAGCCCTTCTAACCATTGCTGCCACACTGCCAGACAATACCACAAGTACATCTGCATTTACATTTTGGCTACAGGTGGGCGTCACCCAGAGCTGCTCACACAGTTTTTATGCTGGGCCTGGACCTACCCTGCTCTCATACAACTGCATGTTGTACAACTCCGTTCCCACTAGTCTGTATGTAACTTATACTGTCATGGTGTGGCTGTTTGCCCCATGAACCATATAGGAAACTCACGTGTCCCTGTGTTGACAGGTCAAGCAGTACAGACCTATACCTTGGCTTGCAGGATGCAAGGGAACAAGGAGATTCGCACCGCCCTGTTGCTGCAACAGAGACAAGTTCCAAAAAATGTCATTTGTTCCTAATGCCTGTGCGCATCTTGCAGCTTCAACACAGTTGGCTTAATAGTCAATCTCAGCTGGGAGGCAGTTTAGGGAGAGAGAAAGAGGAGTGAAGAGGAAAGGAAGCAAAAGGAAAACAAAGTAAGGTGAACAGGAACCCACAGAACAGAAAATAACACTGCCAGGCAGAGCAGCAGCTGAATTGGCTGTGACAGGCAGACCCTCTGTGCACCTGAGATTCAAACACAAGCTTATTTTCCTGGTTTCTTCGAGAGACAATGAGTCCTGACTACCCGTCAGCGTGCACCCAGGAGATGTCACCGGCAGAAAAGGGGCCCCAGGTGCTCCCAGCCTGCATGGCTGACACAGGTATGATGGCTGAGGTCACAGGTTGCATTTTCCAGAGACGAGCAGTGATGAACAGAAGGGGAAAAAAGAAAAATTGAGCAACGGCAGAAACCAGAGACCTGAGGCAACACTCTTGTCAGGACTCCTGGAGTTTCCAGAGGATGCAGGACGGCTTTGCTGCCTGCACAGCTCCTGTCCTGCTCGTATGAGGGGCAGGGGAGAAGCCGAACGGTGTGTGCCTTCAGGCAGACATGCTTCTCCTCCAAGTCCCAGCAGACACACAATTGAAGACATTCACTGTCTTTCCTCAGCTTGCTGAGGGGCTGTGAAGGTCATACTCCCAGAGAAGTTAAGGTCAGGCAGTGCCAGTCTCCTAATAAGCAAGCTACACCCTCGGTATTCCATCAGAACAAAGGTATTCAAACCAGCTGGCCATGTTCGACCATGAGGGATCCACAGGCCATCGCCTGAAGATCAATTTCACCCTTTAGCACAGCCCCTCTTCCCCAGGACTGACAGCTGATGGGCAACCCCAAAGTTGAGGGTCCACCAGTTAATATTTTTAGTTTCCCTTCTTGGGAAGGAGCAGAGCAGGTCACGCCACATCTCCTGGGGAGGCATCCAGCCAGGAACCTGCCCCTGTGTCCTCCTGCATGTCCAGGCAAAGGTGTCACCTGTGACTTGCCTCCTCCTCCTCCTCCTCCTCCTCCTCAAACCACCTGCACACCCCTCCCCGCTGCAACAGGCCAAGTACCTGCTGCCAATTAAAAGCTGCTGTTTTCACTGATTTTTAATAAGAAAAAAGTAATTGAAATTTAATTTAGTCAATGACCGAGCGACAGGGGAGGGTGTGTGAAAATGAGCTGGCGCTGACTCAGGTTCCAGCAAGGAAGGACTTGAATGGAGTGCCGTGTGAGGGCACTGGGAGGATGCCTGGGGCAGCTGAGGGGGACCTGGACAGGAGGTTTCAAATCAGGGGCTCTCAAATCAACAGACCTCCCAAACAGATTTCTCCCCCATCCCAGCACCAGCATTACATGCAAAACCTCCAGGCACCCTCCTTCAATTATTCAGATACCCCAGTGGAAACCTCCCTTCCCACCCCATCCCTGCAGCCTGCAAGGAGCAGGACACCTCTCTCCTGCCCTCTTCCCCTCTGCCACCAGCCATGAGGACTGCTGCAACCTCAGCCCCGTCAGATTTGGCATCGACCGGCTCATCAGCACAAGCTGCTGGCAGAGAGAAAGGGAGAGAAGCAGAGGAGTCTTTGGGACCTACAAACAAGATGGGGCTTGTGAGTCATCCCCTCGGCAAGCACGATCCCACAACCCCCGCTAGCTACAGCCACACTCTGGGAAGATGCTGAATAATCAATTAAAGGGTTGTGTTTTGGTTTTTTTTCAGATCTGCTGAAAATGGCAAGGGAAACTCCACCGACAGCTTAAAAAAAAAAAAAAAAAAGAGAGAGAGAAAGATCACAATCTCATCACCACAGCCAGTCTTACATCTTTACATCTTTCCCAAGGATGTGTTAGAACAGCCAAGGGTGCGAGAGGAAAGCTGCCTGGGATCTGTTTCTGGAAGGCTGGGGGGAAGACATGGGAACGGCCATGGGAGGGAGCATGTGTTGCCATCTCCACCAGCCCGAATGGGTGCGGGTGCACAGGCAGCCTGGGTTTGCAGGTGAAGGAATAGAGCCAATGCCATACTGGGGGAAAGTATCACCTGAGTCCGACACCTCTGCAAGAGAATTTAGCATCTCTGCTGTGACTGCAGCTGGAGGACATCGTTTGGGAAAGGCGAGCCCTGATATGAGATTCTGTGATGCCAACCTGTGGGGCAAGGACAAGGCTCGCTGGCTGTTTTCACACAGTGTCGCATGAATCAGTGCAGAAGTATGAGGTGACAAGGGACTGTGTGGGGTCAGCTAGTCTGTCTGCTCTTCCGCCATTCACTAAGACAGATGCCACCTTTTGCTGATGTTAGCAAAGCAGGACTTTACTCCTTAGTTTGGAAAGCCCCTTCATGACAGCAGACACAGAGTTAAATCTCGACGGTCAGTAAAACCTCAGCTCAGTAAGAGAGGAAACCTCTGTTGCATGCCAGTGTGATGCACAGAAGGAGATGTGGCGCAAGCTTTCTGTCCCAAAGCAGAGGGCTTGGGCTGGGGAGGTGGAGGGAAGGGCAGGAGCCAGCAATTGCAGGCAGGGATGTGGGGCACAGGCTCTGAACCACCCTCATGATTATTTTTTTCTTTATGTAGAGTTGGAGTTTCCCTTGCTCCAACTTGTCTCTGCTGCCTGTTGTCCTTGGTGCACACCTCTTAGAAGAGTCCAGCTCCATTTTCTCTACAACAACCCCCCCCCATTACTTAGTGGAAAACAGTAGACAGTCGTCCATTACATTTTTCCCCTCCAGGCTAGACACAGCCAGTGCCATCAGCATCTTCTCAAATGTTATGTGCTCCAACTCCCTGACCATCTTCATAGCCCTCCACTAAACTTACTCCAGTTTGCCACTGTCTGTTGTGTACTGAGGGGGGGCAATGACTGACTCTACCTCTCCTTGCTTGGGACCTCCCTAAGCTGAACTCAAGCCTGATCTGAATGGTTCCGCTTTTCCTTATTTCACTATTAAACTGATGGTAAACAGTCTCCAGGCTACTCAAGTCAATGATATTCAACAGAAACCACAGTTTGGACCACCAGGTTCAGAAGGCTATATCTAGATTTTACTATCAGCAAATCATATTCCCAGTTCAGAGGAAAAAACAAGTCCCTGGCAACACCAGGATGATGAATCAGATGATTTTGTGAACTTCTTAATATGGGTGGGGAACCAGAAAACAGACTCAGTCCTGTCTTCCCTGGCCAGCTGTCAGTGTGGTTTGGGAATTAACTCATCACACTTTATTTATCATCAAAATTTCAGCTGACAGCCAAAAGAGAGAGGCACATTCTTCCCCTGTTAACTGTACTCAGCCATATTGCCAATCTCTTTCAGTATTTGTTTACACCCAGCATCCTAAAAGCCCTCCATTTGATTCTTAATCGGGAGGGACAGAAGCTCCAGCTGTACCTGGTAAAGGGAGGAGGAAGACATAGAGTCACATCATCTTGTCATGCAAAACAAACAGAGAAAGGAGCAGAATCCCAAGAAGGTGGTATGGGGAAAACACTACTCACTTTGCGCCAAGGATGACTGACTCACTGCTGCAGGACAATCGCCAACACAAACAGCTTGACTAGGTGTTTACCTGGAGGTGAGGGGTTTTAAAAGCACTGATGGCACTTAGATCTCCCAGTAAGTGTGGCAGCATTTAAGGGCTTCCAGGTGAAAGTCTGTGAGGTCATTAGGGACCTGTCCTTCCCCCCTGCCAGCCAGCCAGCCACTTCACAACAGGCATGGCATGGGGGGTAAAACGGGAAAGATTCACCTCCTTCTGAAAGACCTGTGCACTCGCTCTTACACTTTGCTGAGAGTCATCCAGTGACCTACACACATGGTGGTTCACCCTTTTGGAACAGCTCAGAGGAGAACTTCAGTGATGCCCCAAACTCAGTTCACTAGTGGGAAAGTGCCACAATTACCAGGGAAGCGCACTGTGATTTCGGTTACCTGGAGGTATTTGAGAGGGATTCAGAGAGAGATGCAAGGTCCCACCTATTCCAATTCCACACCCTCAAGCTCCAGTTGCCATGGCAATGGTACTGACAATTTCAATGCATAAACCCAAATTTGCATTTTAATGGAACATAATTAGAATGCTGAGATAAACGATTCTTCCTCGCTAAAAGGTAACATGAATGCCACATCTCACAAATATGCTCTTCCAGCAAGTACTGCTCATACACGCACACACACAGAGCCTATACATCACTGGGCTGTGGGAGCTGGGAACTTGCTTTCAGTTGCTTTATGCCTTACTGGGAAGTTTTATGACTGCAGCACAAAGCCACAATTTCCAGATTAAAACAACAGATTTATCAGATGTCTGCTGCAAACTGACCACATCACCTCCTGGCCGCCATTCTGCCACGCAATCCTTCGCCTCCCAGGTCCAAACAGGGCCAGGCCCCATCCCTGGAGACATTCAAGGCCGGGCCGGATGGGGTTCTCAGCAACCTGATCTAGTTGAAGATGTCCCTGCAGGGGGTTGGACTAGATGAGCTTTGAAGGGTCCTTCCAACCCAAACTATTCTATGATTCTACTGTTCTATATCTGCTGTCCCAACATTGAACCCAGAAATGTTCTGTGTGCTGGCAGCTCTCAGGGGCTTAGCAGCAGGGATGATTTCCCAAAGACAAAGAAAAACCTGTCCCACTCCAACTGTCCTGATTTTTTTTTTTTTTTTTTTTTTTGTGGCTAGATTTGTAGCAAGATGTGCTCTCGCTTGGTTACCTGCAACATGCCCAAGAGTTTATTCTCCAGCTCTTGGATCAGGAAAGGAGTACTGTGTTACCACCTGTCCCACACTTTCAGCAGAGAGGCCAAGTAGGAGAGGGCAGAAGGAGATTTTAAAAACGAAATGTTTCCAAGACTTCTTTCTTAACTTCAGCAACAGGTGGGTAGGGGGAATGGAGCAGGGAGAACCCATTCTGCAGCAAATAGGAAAGCAGAAAATTAATTTCTCCTGCCCTTGATACAAACTAAATTCAAAGCAGGCAGCTGGCATGAGTGAACAGAGACAGAAGAGAGAAAGGGAAAAAAAATAAATTAAAAAACAAAAAAGGAGATAAAGGGAGAAAAGGAAACAAGTGAATCATAAAAGCTGCAAACTGCCTGGAAATTTCATTTGGCTTTTCTCAATTGGCAAGAGATGCGATGCCTACTTGGGAGGGGGCAATGGCATCTGGGAGAGGCTGAGAGCAGCCCAGACCAGCTTCCCCGAGCCGTGCTGAACCCCGCTGGTCTTGCCAGCCCTCTGGGGACTGCAGGCAGCTCTGTGAAGAAGAGGAGAGCAAGGGATCCACCTCAACCCACCTGCCTGGAATGAGAAGGCAAAGCCACAGGTTCTGCTGAGCAGCACTGACAGGGCATCACTGACACTATCTACTATCCACCAGTGCATCAATTAAACAACATAGGCGTTGCTCCCCAGGACCTCTGTGGCCTGGATTTGCACCTTTATTCCTGCAGAGAGCTTTCCAAGGGGTCCCCTTCAAGTGCTGCAGCTTCCTGTCATCGCTGGCTAAAACCAGCAATGCCCACTCAGATCTGGGCAATTAGGCACCAGAGAGTTCAGGCAACATCCTGCTCCTTCTCCGCCATCACACTCAGCTGTAAGGCCACAGGTCAGCGGAAACCCAGTGGTGAGAAGGTCCACATCCCGCCATTCAAGCCACCTGGTCTCAGCACAGCTTTGTGTCCAACAGGCACCAGGGCATACCCCTTATGGCTACTGCTTGCGGAGGGGAGACCCTGGATACTCCTCCAGGAAGGTCTTTAAGTCCCACTCCTCTGGGCTGCACAAAAAAGAGCAAGCCTCCCCCTCGCCACTCCCACCACCCCAGCTGGCACCCCATTTAATCTCTCTGCCCTCCTTCATTTGGCAGAATCAAATATTAATTGGGCTGTGCTGTGATGGAGCGAATGTTAATACACCTTGGCACGCAATCAAATGGAGCTGGATGCAGCCTCCTGCCCAGCATGCGACTGGAAGACCACAGCAAGATGAGCCCTGTGGAGGAGTCTCTGGGGCTCCCCACTGCTTTGGCCATCCCCCAAGGCTGCATGACCTGGGGGTTCACATCAGATTTCTTTCACATCCTCTTTAGTGCTGATGCATACATGTGTGTAAATGCACATAACCAGGTCACACACAAACACAAAGCTGGTGAGGGATCTGGAGCACAAGTCCTGTGAGGAGCAGCTAAGGGAACTGGGGCTGTTTAGCCTGGAGAAAAGGAGGCTGAGGGGAGACCTTATTGTTGTCTACAACTACCTGAAAGGAGGTTGTAGCATGCAGGGTGTTGGTCTCTTCTCCCAAGTAACAAGTGATAGGACAAGAGGAAATGGCCTCAAGTTGTGCTTGGCGAAGTTTAGATTGGGTATTAGGAAAAATTTCTTCACAGAAAGGGTTGTCAGGCATTGGAACACGCTGCCCAGGGAAGTGGCTGAGTCACCATCTCTGGAGGTGTTTAAAAAAAAACATGTAAATGAGGTTCTTAGGGACATGATTTAGAGCTGGGTTTGACAGTGCTAGGTTAATGGATGGACTCGATGATCTTAAAGGTATTTTCCAATCAAAACAACTCTGTGGTCTGTCCAGAGCCATCCAAACCCCATTGTTGGGGGAACAGGCTCTACAAAATTGCATGCTGAGGAGTTCACAGATGGTACATTCCCTGGCACTGTTTCATACATGTGAATACAGCCAGGTAGAAAGTCATATGGATGCTAACACATATATAGGGTATGCTCTTATACCAATGTAAATCATGGTGTATCCAGTAAGACAGAAGGCTATATATCTATGCACAACCAAATCAAAACACTTTCCAGAAGTTCATGGCTTTCCACATAACACTTATTCCCATCTTAACTTAAGAGTAAAATCACATAATTCTCCTAAAGCCCACCTATGCCACAGATATGGTGGTTCATAGGGCATTTATTACCCAGTTCCTCTCCCTTAGGATACAGCTTACAGGTTCTGCACAGTAGCAACCTCTCAGAGGATGGAGACACAATTGCAAGGTCCAGTTCACAAACACAAAGTTTTAGGAACAAACAGCAGAGTAAGAGAGGAAGATAAGAAAGAAGAAAAGAGCTGGCCTTATAATTTAGAGAGACTCAAGTGCCAGGAGTCAAGATCAAGAGATAAAAGTTCAAGCTGAACTGTTATCCTCCAAGAAACTGGTGATCCTGGTTGGAGAAGCACAGGCCAGAAGGAGAAGGCAGTGACACAGTAACTTGCTGCACAGAGGTGTGCTGTGGCCAGGGCAGGGAGGTGGTGCAAGGCACGTATGGATGGGTGATGGTAGATGGGGACAGTGAACAGTGATCCAGGGCTGAACATTTGCAAGGGACTTATTGCCAAACCAACACCATGAGTGGCAGGAGATGAGCACTACTGAGGTGCAAGTCATGGTGGCCAACTCCAACTAAAGCCCTGATGAGCACCACATGCAGGCTGGGGTGTTCAAAGGAGGTGGTACAGAGTTGCACCCCAATATGCTCCTGCAACTTGCTGGTTCTGTGCCCAAAATTTGCCGGGGTTGGGTAAGACCTACAGCAACACAATATTTGCCCCGCAAACCTCTTCCACACCCTCCCCCTGCTCCTGGCAGGGCCCTCCTAAAGCTCAGCACCCATCTCAGCACCCGCCTCCCCTGCCCGTCATGCCTGTGGTGGGTGAAACCCAGCCTCACAGTGACATCTAGTGAGAAGAGCCCTTGTGGCACCACACACCCACACCAGAAATGGCAGCCTGGCCTCCTCTGACTTTGGAAGAGAGAGGCAGAGCAGGAGATGTGAACCGGGAGGAGAAGGCAGGTCCCCAAGCACATGTCAGTGGATTTTCAGTGTCTTCTAAAACAGTGTTTTCTACACCCTGCTGAGGGGAGCTGGACAGAAAAGGAGAGAAAGGAAGGTAAGAGAGAAGAGAGCCAGCTGTATAATTTAGAAAGGCTCAACTGCTGGGAGTCAAGAACAAATGGTAAAAGGTCAGGTTGAACTGTCACGCTCCCACAGCCTCAGAAACCGTGGATTGTGGTTGCAGTAACAAGGGCTACAAAAAGAGGCAGCAGACAATGAAACAGGGAATAAGACAAGGAAAGACAAAATACCACTATTACAGAGAGAGAGCAAAGAAAGGACAGAAAAAAAAAATGAGGGGAAAGAATGACAAAAGCAAAGTGAAGGGAGAGAGGTCTGGCACCATGCTGACAAATGCAGCATGCCAGCCACAGGACAGAGCATCTCCTGGATCTGGGCAAGCCTCACATGCTATTCTGTGTGGTTCTGAGCAACAGTGAAACAAAATCTCAGTAATTAGGAAACCACAAGGTGTGCATTCTGGCAATAAGCATCCAGCCCTCCTGCCGCTTGCAGCAAAATTCACGATGCTGCCTTGCTCTCAATTCCTACACCAGAAACAAGAGGGGAGGGGATCAGCTGAGCTGACCCACTCCTTTCCGATATGTGCTGGTGGCTGTCCCCTGTCCTGCAACACCCTCACGATCCCGTCTTTCCTCCGCTGTCCCCTGCTTTTCCTATTGTCTCCAAATTGCTCCCTCCTAAGTCTACAAGGACTAGGGCAGGGGGAACAGGAGGGGACAGGAAACATCTTTAGCCACCAAACCAGAGGACATGACAAACCTTTAGCTATGGGAAGATCGGACCAGTGTGTTGTGGTTTAACCCCAGCCAGCAACTAAACACTCACACACTCTCCCTCAGTGGGATGGAAGATAGAACCAGAAGAGTAAAAGTGAGAGAACTCATGGGCTGAGATAAAGGCAGTTTAATAGGTAAAGCAAAAGCCACATACACAAGCAAAGCAACACAAGGAATTCATTCACCACTTCCCACGGGCAGGCAGGTGTTCAGCCATCTCCAGGAATGCAGGGCTCCATCACGCGTAATGGTGACTTGGGAAGACAAAATACCATAACTCCAAACGTCCTCCCTTCCTTTTTCTTCCCCCAGCTTCATATGCTGAGCATGACGTTACATGGTGTGGAACATCCCTTTGGTCAGTTGGGGTCAGCTGTTTCAGCTGTGTCCCCTTCCAGCTTCTTGTGCACCTCCAGCCTACTTGCTGGTGGGGTGGTGTGAGAAACAGCAAAGGCCTTGACTTGCTCAGCAGTCACTAAAACATCCCTGCATTATCAGCACTGTTTCCAGCACAAATCCAAAACGCAGCCCCATATAAGCTACGGCAAAGGAAATTAACTCTGCCAGCCAACACCAGCACACGGTGTCAGCACAGGATGGCACAGGCAGGAGCTGCAGCAGCAGACAAGGCTGCCCCAGCTCCACCAGCTCCACTCTGCACCAAGCAGCAGAGGCATCCACTAACAACCCTGCCTCAGGCAACAAAAGCCCATGACAGTCCCAGCCCATCTCCTGTCTGTCTTCAAGCTCTTAATGGTTGGTGACACACATAACTAGCTACACTTTGCTGCATACAGAGCCAGCTCTGGGGCTTGTAAACATTTTAAGGCCCTGGAGCAGAGAGGCTGGGAACAAAACACAGAGCCTTCCGCCTCTTTGTCACTAGTCTGAAAGCAGCCACATTCAACAACTGACATTCCCCAATTTCAAATCGGCAGGGCATAAGGATACTTAATCACTCAGCTCTAATATAGCTTCTTCTCTGTATACTTCCAAGCTCTTTGCATGAGAAATCATTATTACCATTGTAATCAGGATAAAATACAACCTTCCTGGGAGAAATTAGACTTTTTTACATCAAAGACCACAATATTTCCAGCACTGAGAAACACTACTGCCTTTTTACAAATCCTTCTAGTTAAAGAGTGTTAGAATCTTGTCTCAAAATCCCTGTTTCAATTTTGTCCATTTTCTGTCCATTCAGCAGGGGAATATTTTTCAGGGTGAATTTCTGAGATTCTGGCATGGAATATCTATAGTTATGACTAAAACACAAAAGAAAGCTAAGAAGAACCAATCAAACAATGTAAGGAAGGAATAAAGAGTAAGTTGAAAGCCAAAGATGAAACAAAAGAAGGCAGCCAACTGCCAAGCCAGGGAGGTCAACCTGCAGTTGAAAAGACGGAGTCTAGCAAAGGAAAAAGAAAACTACAAAAGGAAAAAGAAAAGATGGGCTGAAATGCAGGGAGACGAAAATAAAAAAAAAAAAAAAAAAACCAAAACACGGAAGCCAACAGGTAACAGTCCAGCTGCTTGAAGCTGATTTGAAAAGAAAGCAAAGCTCCTGGTAGGTTTGGAGGCTCAGATGCTGGTAACTGAGGTGTAAGTCTCATCAAGCCCATCACTAACTTCCAAAGTAACAAGTGAAGATATACTGGAGAATTCTTCAAGTGCTTCCACCAAACAGCTTGTAACTCCTGGAAGTTGTGCTGATCCAGCACTGCCAGTGACACAAAATCACAAAAATTAACAAGAAGCAAGATATGGGCCTAAAGCTCTTCAATTTTTCAGTAATCCCCAGTGTGTACATACAGCAGTAGGTGTTGTCCATGCTTTACTCACCTTCCTCCAATGCATTTCATTCAGCCTGACAATATATAAAGCAAACTTGTACTCACTCCAGTCCCTCTATCAGTCTTGCCTTTACCTCCTTCCTGTGTCTACCATCTGTTACACCCGTTCAGCATTTAGCAGCTCGTGGTCCACACTTTGTTCACTCAGGCTCATCCCTGCTCCACCAAAGGATCTTCATCCTCTTTTTAGGTTTTTAGGGAAAAGGAAAAGCAACTACAGCAGGATATCTTTTGGCCTCCTAGAGTGGAGAAAACAGCGGCAGTCAGCTCTGCCACTTTCTCCCAGAGCTGATGCTCCAGGAATGATGTAGGTAGTGAAGACCCAGGAACCATCTCCATGGCCCAGGGAAAAGCCCGTCACTCTGAGCCCTGGGATCCTTCTACTATTAATACTTCATGCCCCTCCTGACACTGAAGGATAGTGGTGTGAAAGAGAGAAGGAAATTGCTCCCCTCCAACTGCAGACCTGTTTGTCTGTTCCTCTCTAGGAGGCGTCCACAAGCCGCAGATGCCCTTCTGAAGAGATTTGTCCCTTCAGGCCAAGATAGAAAGTATGAGGGCACTGGAAGTTCAGGCATTCTTGTGAGTCTGGATACAAAACTCTATTATTTCTGACCACAAAAACCTCGTGACACCAACTCTGTTTCATATGCAAAGTATTTCTTGTGAAGTGCTTTCTTCAAGTATTCTAAGCCCTGAAGAAGCACCTGTTGGTTGTGGTTTTTTTTCCAAATATAACAATTATGTTCTTAAAAATATAACCTCTCTCTACAAAGCGGGTTCTTACAGTTTCAGCAAAGCTACTGATGCTCACTCTCCTCCCATTTGGTGCCAAAAAACAGCAGGCAGAGAACAAGGGGATACGTTTTGGGCTGAGCCTCTACGTTGTCAGTTCAAAGATTTAGTTTGAGCATTCATTCTGTCTCAGCTATTTTGTGAGTTGCTTAATCTTTGTGCCTCCTTATCTCATCTGTACGAGAGGACAATAACTCTTGTCTTGTTCAGGGGCAGAGTTCATTTCTTACTACAGCATCTAGTGTGGTAGGAAGCCAATTTAATCTTAACCTGTGCCAACATTATCTGCAGAAGTGGTGCGAGGCAGAGCTAGCTTCTTGGTGACCTGGAACAGGCTGAAAAGTGCACAGATGAGGTAGGTATCTGCACTGGATTTAAAAAATAAATCACAATAAAAGACTTTCTGTCAGTCTAAAGTAACTAGACACTTATCCATGCAAGTGTATGCATCAAAGCATTGTTCAGCTCTTGTTTGAATTCAGTAGGCCAGAAAGTCAAATTGCTTTTCAGAGGCAGGTCACACAGTCAAGGGACAAAGGTTCCTATGTACTTGAGGTACAGGGCAGGCAGTGATCCACAGCTCTTTGTAGGAACAGTGATCATGACACAAATTGTTTCAAGTTGGCAAACACAGCTAAATATTAATGTCAGCAGCTTTGAATACTGCTGTTCAAGAGAAAATACAGAATACGGGATGTGGTAAAACTGGACAGCTGTCTGAAGAACAACACATTCCATAATCCACATGTGAAGAAATATGCAGAGGTGAAAATCTGTTATAAATCATCTTGAAGATTGCACTGATTCATTTTGGAAAATACATATATATGTGTGTGTCAGTGTGCACAATATCAAGTGTTCGAACAACAGGATCCCATTTCCCAAAATCATAAGGCTGTTTTTTAAAAAGCCCTCAACTAAATGAGTGCTGCTGATTGTTATATTTTAATTCTGATCTTGCCCTCAGCTTCTGTTTTCTTACATTCTTCACATTATTCCTTCAGAGTGAGATTCCTACGCAACCCCCTGAATCGAGAAGCTGGAACATACATGAAGAGCAAACAAACTGCTATCATGAACTGCGACAGACAGTGATATGATTAACCATGAATATCATAAATGTCTTTGTTAGCAGGTACTACAGAATAATAAGGTGGAATAGGCCAAATGTATGATAATCTCAGACATCTCCCAAAGTCTGGACTAATAGGGAGAATAGCCACTCCAAGATGAACCAGAAACTTTATCAACATATTCAAACAGAGAAAATTTCCATTTTTCAATGCCATAAGAAATCAAGCAGAAAGTGACCTGATAATATTCACATATGGAAGCTACTTAAACTGATCTGTATGCCGGGTTATTTGTAACTGAAAAGCCAGCTAGCTCATGGGCATCCACTGAGGCGTGAGATTTAAAGAAAGCTATAAACATGAACGTTAGTGGCAGAAAGCTTTCAAAGATATATTAACTCTCAGAAACAAAGACATTCTCCATCTGAAATGCAGCGCCTGTGGTTTTTGCCATCCAAAGTCAGATTATTCAGGCTCTACGACAGCAATTTATTTGGATGTTATACATTTAAATGAACATCGCTTGACATTCGTTCTGTCCCCAAAGTGCTTCAAAGAGCTAACTGCACTGATTTTTGAGGGATTACAAAGTGACGAAGTTTCCTTGGATGAAATTTTAATTTGAGCAGAGGCCTTAAAACAATACAATGAGATACTGATTTTTTTTTTTACTGACATAGACAAAAAGTCTTGTAACATTAAAATTTTAATAGCGCATATTAGTCTGGGAAAAGCTATTTATAGGGTCTGCTCAACTGCTTTCAACACTGATTCAGATAAAAGAAAGCAGTAGTTAAATGTGTATATCATGACAAAACAAGGAACATCCTCACTGTGAGAATAATAAAGCCACAGAAGCTCCTGCAAAGAGGAATACAGCATTTTATATGCTGTGCTCAACATAAAGCAGATTTATCGAAGATGGGTTAGTCAACTTACTTTAAGGTAAACAGAAGATATTTTACGGTTTACGATATGTAAAAGAGGAGATTATGTGATCCAAATGCCTAAATTCTAGATATATACAGGTTTAAAGGAACGTATAATACACAGGCACAGGCACAATGCAGTTCTTATTATGAGATGATCACACGTTCCTAATACGTCAATAAACCAATCTTGTTTAGCACTGCAGGGAAAATACGTAAGCATAGTTCACTACTAAAGTCAAAGAACAAGGGAAAACTCTGCACCCAGGTCTGCAGGAGGGTGACAGCTATTAGTCATGCCACAGCCACTCGGACAGAGAGACAACAGACACAAATATCACCGTGTCTGCCAAGAGCAAGCACAGCTGGAGCCAGAATGCCGTTAGGAGAAACATTAATGACCAGTAAGCCTTAACTTACTGAATTATTGGGTATACTGCTTCTTATAGAACGTGGTTAGAAATTGCTAATATAGAATTCGCTTAGCATAAGTAAGTTTGCATAGTGTAACTTCTGCACGCTGTGAACCTTTGAAACTTTCTGCTTCGTAAAGCGAAAAAAGGCCTGAGAATCTTCAAGCTAGATGATCAGGGGAGCAGCATCCCCAGAGATAAGGAACAGAACAGAACTATACCTAACAGGAGACAAAAGAAAAGGATGCTTCAGCTATTACCAATAATGTATTTTCTTCAGCTGCAGGTGCAAAATAGCAACTGAAGGTCAGAGCTTTAATTGACAGCCTGTCTGATGAAAATCAAGAGATCTAATGAAAAACAAGGAGACCCCAGACTCTAATTCTGCAACTGGCCCGGAGTGATGCATAGGGGGTGGGGCCTTGGATTGTCCAAGTTCTTTACTGCTGAGGGTCCCTCTTCAGGAGGCACCAGCTGGAGCTGCTCTACACTGTACCTTGCAAATAAATTATTTATTTTAGAATAATTTCTGGAATCCATGCATGAGTCTCTGCTACGGGAAACCTGGGAAAAAGAACTTCTCTAACAATGCCTTGAGAAAGGCTGCCAGATCCTCTTAAAAAGAGCTGAAGAAATCTAATGTATTAGTAATAGCTACATGATTTCACAAAGCGTTAAAAAACCCATGGCCCATGCTGGACCCTGATCTTTGACAACAGATCCAAACCTGGGGACCGCGTCCTGCCACAAAGAGCACATCCACTTAACTTCTTCGTGCATCAACAAGCTCCAAGAGCCTGAGCAGACCCTGCAGCAGGAGACTGTGAATGCACTTACAGAAAGAGCCTTGCCTTCCCTCCTCAGCACGGTGACCCCTGTGTGCTTGTTAAGTTTTATTCTGCAGGTAATTGCTGACTAAACTCATAGCAAGTCTGCACTCAGCCTTGCTGGTCAAAGGAGGCATTGCCTGTGTTATGGTTTCTTGCTACTGAAGGCATTTAATAAGAAGGGAGTCAGATTTTCTGAGAGACCTACATAATTGAGAGCTTTATTAATTGGCATGGCAAAAATCAAAATAGAATAGTGTCAGTACTGGTCTGCTTTTGAGGTAGAAAGGGCATTTATTTTCCATCAATAGGACAATGAATCAGTGCTGCCTGTACCAAACTAATTTGTTAAACATGTTTCATAGTGTTGGTAACAAAGATGTTTTTGTGTTAGGTGCCTTCATAAGGCACTCACGAGGTTGCACCATTTTGACAGCAAGCATGTGTAACACTTTATTAGGTGTTCCTAATAAATGACACAAATACAGTGTTTAACCAATAGAATAAGCTGTCCTCAATACACTATGCAATATGTAACCATGAGCAGCTTACAAAGAATCTGTAAATTGTATTTTAGGAGCTCAAAGAGAGCATTTGACTGATGATGTATTTTTGGAAACACTTTCCCCATGGTAAGATCATTGGCAGCTATCATTTATCTCACTCTGACCAAGATAAAGATAATCTGAGTATACAAGTAATAACAAATCTTCTGCTGACTAGAATGCTCTCTAGCGCTATCTTCAATTTCAGCCATAGGCTATTAACTCATTGTTTGTTCAGTTTCTGCTTTGCAAAATTACAATAACCTCATTGTAAGTTCGTCGGCTTTCACACAAGTGAGGGACAAACCTGGCAGTGAACTAAGAGCGGAGCGAGCTCTGCCTTTCTTCCACTAGATACTAACAGAAAACAAGAAAATGGAGAAGTGCTTTGCATTACACACCTGGTGGCTGTCCCTCCGAGTCAATTTAAAAAACAGTTCGGATTACTGTAGAAGGAAAATTGAGAAGCGACACACTGAACAAGTAGTAAATGGTTAATGCTCCCCAGCCCTGAAGCCAGGAATGAGCACTGAGTAGGTCCTGTCCAGACAAATGTATTAGCTCTATCATACCAGCAGATACAGGGAGGGATTCGGAAGTGAATGAACATTAAGACAGGCATGGAGGTGACATCTGCAGAGGCTGGAGAACAATTTCCAGAGAATGAATGCCTTTTAATGAACCAAGGTTAACTGTTATCAGAGCCCATTAGAGATCATTACTATGAGAAACAATGAGAGCTGCTTGTTATCGCTTTCTCCCTGCAGGACATGTCTGAGGGACTATAAACCTCTCTCCATCTTCCCCAGCATCACCTGCTACTGCCAGCACTGGCTATAATTGAATAAGCTCTATTCAAACGATAGCTAAATTTAGCAGATATTAGCATCATCTCTAGAGGGACAAAAACAGGGGAAGAAAGCTTTAAATAAATAGATTAAATTAACACTGAATAATAGATGTAATTCATGGCGGAGTGAACCTCTGTGCCTGAGGAGTCTAGCACAGCGTTAAGCCTGGATTTTGGGGCCTTACCGAGACAAAACGTGACATGGCTGCTGCTGTCCCCTTTCCTGCTCGCCTGTCACTATCCCTGTGAAGGCCCCTGGGGAGCCCGGGCCCCACTGCAGGTGGAACACAGCAAGCCTGCCGGGACACACACTGCCGAGGCAGGAGAGAGGGGCAATAAGTAAGGGCGACCAGCAACAGGCGGGCCCACCCGCTGTGGGCGATGCTAGCTCAGTCCGAACCTCGGACGGCCCCACGCAACACAGCGCCACAACATGGCGCACCGGCCTTCCCGCTCAATACCCGCCGCAGCGCCTTCTGCGCATGCGCGCCTGGCCGCGCATGGTGCCGGAAGTGTGGCGCTGCAGAGACGGAAGCGGCTTCACGCCCAGGCGGAAGTGTGGCGAGGAGGTGGAAGTGGGCTCCCGGTGGGGTGTGCGCGGACATGTCGGCCTCGCTGCTGCGGCGGGGACTGGAGCTGCTGGAGGCGCCGGGTGGGCCCGCGGGGGTCGAGGGACGTGGGGAGGGTGATTCCCGGCGTGCGGTCCGAGTAACCCCGTCCCTCTTCGCGCTGCAGGCCAGGGAAAGGCCCCGCCGGGACTGCGACAGGAGCGGGCCGGCCCCAGGGCGGCGGGCGCTGCGAGGCGGAGGAAGGCGGCGGCGGAGCCCCGGAGGAACAAGGCGACAGTCAAGGGCAGAGTCGTGAAGTCGGCGATAGGTGAGTCCCGGCTGGACTCCGGGAGGGCGGGAAGCAGCTTTGCCGCCGTGCTCAGCCCCCACACCATGTTGCCTTGTGCTGTCCCGCAGCCGCCCCTCCCCGTGTGGTCCTCCTGGGTGCCTGGTCCGTGTCCCTCGCTTAAACGCGGCCTGGTCTGTGGAAGCACCCCTATCCCTGGGCTGTAGCAGCGTCTCTTTCTCCCGGGGCCTTCCTGATCAATCCTTCTGTGCTGCTGATGTGTTTTGTCCCACTCTGCTCTGACCTAGAGGAGTATCATAAGAAGAAGGCCGTGAACCACCTGAGCGAAAACCTACAGTACATGCTGAAGAGACAACTTGTTGCAAACAAAGCCATCACAGAACAAGTAAGATGGTCACTTCTTTCTGTGGGGGTGTGCCTCCACTGAGGAACACGGGTGAATGGGAGTCAGCCCCAGATGTTTCAGCCGAGGTCCCGTGTGAAGGAGTCAGGTTAACTTTCTTTCTGCCCTGGCAAAACAACTTATTAAGCTTTAAACTCTTTTGAAATGTTGTCCCCTGTGATGTGCTTTTGTACTAGTTAAAATGCGCTGACAGCTATTGGCTTTTCTTAATTACCAAATGTATTTCATAGCTTCAGCTGGTAAAGAAGCCCTGGTTCAGACCTTCTCCCCACTGTCAATCAAATTGGCTTTCTCTGTAGCTGGAGGCTGTTTAGCAAAGTGCTAGATGTGCTGCCAGCTCATGTAACAGGAATTTCGTAGCATCCTGAGTGATGTTTCTCATAACCTGAGAATTTAACCAGTGGTCTTCTCCAAAAGGTGGATGGTGCATGCTAGATTTGAAGAGAATAGCTGACACTGCTAGAATATTGGACTATTTTTATGAGGTACAGGCTGTTAACTTACATGAAGAAAACAAGTGGTTTAGGCCAGTATTGCTCAGGCTGGACATTGTGAAAGGAGGTAATGGTGTATTAGAAAGTACTGAGGAAATTCCACCAACTTGTTGGTTTTTCAGGCTATCTCATGGAGAGACAGGATAAAAGAAGGTCACAGTTTCAGAAAGGCCTGAATTGAACTCAATGTTTCTATTTGTGTGACAGTTACCAGAGAGTAGTCTTCATATTTGACTCCAAATACTAAGTTGGTATTTGCTGTTGTCTGAGACATCTGCTTTGGTTAATGTCAGTGATTGCCTCTCACTTTTCTTTGGAGGCATTCTGCGATATCACAGGGTACTAGTAGAATAGCAGGGATGCTGCAGGTGAGCTTGGAAATCACTATTTTGTGGTTTGGTCTGGATAACAGTGGCTGTTGTTTTTTCCTTTTTTTTATTGTCTGAAGGTTCTTGTGCAAAACAGAGGCAGGAAGTCCAAAGATCAGCCTCCAAAGAAGGTGGCAAAGAAGAAGCCTCAGGGCACTGTCTTTACTGAGGAAGATTTCCGTAAATTTGAGAGAGAATACTTTGGGAGACCATAAACAACATGACAGCGATTCTCACCGCTCCGGTCTTTCTGCAGCTGAGTGCTCAACACGCAGGACTGACCATTTCCTCAGCATGTTTGAGACAGGACACAGGACACTTGTGTCTGTCAGCCAGAGCTTTAATGTCACACTTGCAGAGCAGCTCTGCATCTGTGCAGAACTTATTACTGGCCAGCTCGTCCCATGGAGGTTCTCTTGGCTCTGAGATGTGTTGTCTTTATAATTATCTCCCTTCAGCCAGGATGTCTTGCATTCTTAATGCAGAAGGGTGAACCAAGCCAAATATAAATCTTGTTCCCCTTCCTCAGGATGTAAGGTTTCTGCTACCTGTGTGATCTGGCAGGGAGTTTTAAAGTACTGTATCTGAATGGAGAAACATTTCAGGCCACCAGTGATAGATCATCAGAAGGGAAGGATGCTTTGAAAGACTGTTAAACCGGAGTGGCCCTGCAGTTTTTATTCTTGTTACAGCCTCCGTTGGGTTTTCAGTCATTTTGTATATGTCATTTGATTAGATAATTATTGCAGGCACTGCCTGTTTTTGCCTTTGTAATAGTCATTATGATGACAGGCTACAACTGAAGAAGACAAATGGTGTCACTGTTCTGATCCAAGCATTCCTCTCTTTAGGATGACTCAGTTGTGTGATTTACCTCTCTGATTCATGTTGACACGTGTTTAATCTTCTCCCTGATGTGCTCAGGCCTTCAAAGAGTGCAGGCTGGAACAGAGATGACTCCTGTCTTGCCTGCTCATGGTCTCACCAAGGAAGAACTCTTGCATGGATAAAGTTGTCCTTTAGATTCTTAGACCTGAGCCTTTTGCCACAGTTCAGGAGGACACTGCTGCTGGCTCCTGCCAGCTTCTGGAGCTAGGAGGGGTTGTGACCATGTGTCAGTCTCCACATGAAGTTAAAATCTTCTGAGGCAGAGGTTGTGGAGAAGTTTTTTCTACCAGCAGCTCAATTCTCTGCTGCAACAAATAGAAGGCCCAGCAGGTGGGAGTGTTGTTACAGACACTCTTCCTTGCTAAGCCACTGTAAATATGCTCCTGGAGAGCTCCCGCCACTGCCCTTTCCTGCCCGTTGCCGAAGAAGATGGGAAGTGTGTTCCCTTCGGAAAAGAGGTAAGGAGAGGGGCTAATGCTAAGCTTTACTTAGACTCAGGAGCAGATTACAAGTGGCTTGCCTAACCAGCGCGGCAGCTGGATTATATGTCAGCACTGGAGGGAATTTGGTAACCTTTCCCTGCCCTTTGACTGTAATTCTCAGTAGTGTCCTCATTAGGCTGTTCCTCCTCTGCTGTGTTTTTTCCCTCTTGTCTGCATGAGAGAGAAGGTCACCCAGAAGTACAAGGTCCAGACGGGGGAAATAGCGAATATGTGTTTTCTGGAAATTGTGTAATAGCATGTGGGAGGGGATTTCTTGTAACAGGACCAAGTTCAACTATCTGCAGCCAGAAGTGGTAAATATAGAACAGTTCAAAGACCAGTTCTCTTCTTTTTCAGCTTGTTTGTTGCTACTGAAGTTAAAAAAGGTGTTTAAAAAAGAGAATGACTGCTTCTTAAAAGAATGGAAACACTACTATTTGAAAAAGTAGTTGAGTCAAATGTGTGTGCAGCACATGCCTTCTTTAAGACATCTTCACCCTGTGCCTGCTGCAGTGCGTGAGAGCTGGTTGAACACATGCAGCTCTGTGAGGAGATGTCATGAAGACTATCTAGGGGGTGAAAAAGTTGGCAGTGCCACAGCTTGACTTGAAAGCAGGAAATTGCTGGGGTGTTACTTTGTGTCAAGCCCTCAGTGTTTGGTAGTTCCTTTGACCTTACAGAGGTCCTGGGCGTCACCCCCTGCGCCTCCTCTACCAGTTCTTCCTACGCTGCTGTTTGCAGAAAGAGAGCAAAACCATCCTTTGTTGCTCCAGGAAGGAGCACTCGGCTGATGTGGTTCCCTCTTTCTGTACAAAACCCAGCTTGTTCGCTTGCAAATGTAAGCAAACAGAAAAGCTGTTCTTACAAAGTTAACAAGGAAATTAAAAGTAAGGCCTAGAGCAATTTTCGCCTAGGATAACACACCACTCCCCCTGATCTGTGGAGTTCTCAAGTTGGATGGCAGTAATAAAGATTACAGGCTGGAAGACTGTTAGGACCAACACAAGTAATCAGCATACTTCTTGTGGCTACATCGTTGTATTGTTAACAAGGGTAAAGGTACCTGACTGGCTGGATTTTGCCATGTGAAATAAAACTTAATTGTACACTCAACAGTATCCTTAATTACATTAAGCTTGAGCTTGTGGGAGGAAACCAAGCAGAAATTAATGGGTGGCTCTAGATAAACCACCTTCTGCTGGGGCGAAGATCTGATGTGTTCTAGCCTTGATTTTCCACCTCTAGTGGAGCTGGACCTCCTAGAAAGAACAGCAGTGCCAGCTGCACACTGGGGAGATAAGGACAGGAGCTGGTTGGCCCCTGAGGTTAATGTGTTCAAGCTAGAGGGGAGAATGGATACCAGCCTGTTACATGTGCCTGATGATAAGCTAGAGCTAAGCATCTTCTCATCCTCCCAACTGTCTCTGTTACGGCCTAGTTGTGCCTAGAGCACACCAGCTCCTCAGTGGTACTGGAACCCCAAGAGTTGCCTGTCTTAGAGCAACTTGTGCCATCTCTCTGCTCCTCACAGCCAGACTTTGCCACCCCACAAAGGAGAGAAGAGGGGCTCAGGGAAGGAGCAGCTGCTGTAGCTGCTTTTCCCATTTGGCCTCCAACCCCCACGCCAGACACCGCAGCCCTCAGACCTGCCGGGTGGAATTTCTGTCCCATGCAGCTGCGAGCAGTGGTGCGGGGAGGCATCTCAAGGGCTGCGTGCTGGCTGAGCTCATCGGGCTGCTGGCACCCTGCCCAGCTCTGCGACACCGGCCGAGTGTCCTGCAGCAGAGAACAGAGGTGGCAGAGCTGGGGAAGGAGGAGGGGGTGCCATCTTACAGTGCATCCCACCCCTGGGCAGCAGCGAGTGGGAATGGGAGGTGGCAGCAGCAGCTTTAATATAAATGCAAATAAAAGATCTGGAGTGTTATTTATGCAGTAGAACCTTTCCAGGGACATGGTTTAGAAGAGGAAGAGTAACCCCCAGATGCTCAGTGTTGAGTTAGCTTTTTGTGAATAAGATTCATCAAGCCAGTTAATGCCCTATCAATTCCTCTGTTATGTGGATGGAAAGCAAATAGGAATATTTGCTTGGACAGGTACAAGCCAATGCAAACCAATGCAGCCTCTGCTGTGTCAGCAAGTCGTCTTTAGTGTGGAAAGCAACACCAGCTAATATCAGTGTTATATGGGGGGGAGGACTGCAAATGTAAACCAAGAAAACGCAGTTGCTCAGGACACTAACCAACTTTTTACCTCTGAAATGCAATAGCTGTAACAAACCTAGCTGTGAAGGAACAAAGACAGACTGTAGAACTTGCTCAGGCAAACATGACTTAATATGCTGAAAAGGCTGTGGGGGAATACTGGGAGGAGGGTCCTAAAAACCTTTGGGAACCTCAGCTTCTCGTTTCTTTTTCAGGACTGACTCCCATTTCAGTCTTACTGATGATCAGCACAGCATCAGCACTGACAACCCTGATGGGCTCCCAAATGCCTCAGGTAAAGGACTGGTTATTGTAGAAAGGTTGCACAGCAGCAGTGCCCTGAATAACTCACAAATGAAAAGTAACAGCAAAAGGAAGTTTCTCATTTTGAGACAAGGAGACCCATCAATTCAATTAAAAATGAGGACCGTAAAAGAAGACAGGCTGCCTAATGCCTGCTCAAAATATGGAACTCCAGCCAAGCCAGGCTGAAGGTTAGTAGGTTTGAGACAGATTAAAGGTTTGCATGTCTATCCATAGTTACATTAAATAGGATTAACAGTGCCAACCACTAACTGGTGGGGGCAGGAGACATGAAAAGCATGAAGGTTGCTCTGCAGCTGTCTACAGGCTTACAGGCAGCTTTTTCTGAACAAATCAGCTGTTGGCAGGGCTAACCAGTAATCCAGCCAAGCTGGTCTGTCCTGAGCTGCACCATTTGTGTGCCAACAAGTCCATTTATCTCCTTTAACAGGAGGCAAAGACCACGTCTCTTTCTCTGACTGTCCCTGTGCTGCAATGGAGATGCAGAGGAGTTCCAGAACGAGGAAATTCTCTGCCCTATATAAATTAAGCTGACATGTCTGCTGCGCTTGGAACTCATTCCCTGCCCTTTTTTGAAGGGTGCATATGTGTAAAAGGGAGGAAGAGAGCAGGTGAAGGAGAAATGAGAGGCAGCTAGCCATTACTTGGAGAACATACACCTAGGTAATAGGGAAATTGGAGCTTGTGGGTAGAGCTGGCTTCATTCGGTGCCTTGTGACACTGCATGAGTACACTGAAAATAATGCAGGGACAGCATACCTGGGATACCTGAGGAACCAAAATAGTACTGCCTAGGTTGGGGGACCAGGCTCCTCTGCTAGAGCTCACAAGCCCCAGCTAAACAACCTGAAGCGTTTCAATGGGAAAATCAGGAGAAATGAGCTTTTCTGGCCCAGCAAGGGTTATTCATGGTAAGACTCCAAGACTGTCCTTGCACTGGAAATGAAGTGTAACAGGAGCATATGTGCTGAGTTGCACAGGAAGGCTGTGAATACATCAGGAGGACAGAGGAAGGGAGGTTGTCTGCAGAAGCTACTCGAACTGTATTAAGAAAAAAATAATAGTATACACAACATGGAAATTATGCATATAGGAAAGGCAATGTAGACATATAGATCCTGTCATTTTCAAAGGCCTAAGCCTATGGAAAAATAAAGAAAACGTGTGATTCTAAACAAAAATGTGTAATTTCCCACACCAAAAAAAAACGCTTTCTGAATTAGAAACAGGTTTAGTAAGCGGAGAAGAAGGGGGGCTACACAGCGGTGAGGGTTGAAAAAGCAAGGGACATCTCAAAACAGAGAAAGTACATGGATATGCCAAGAACAAAAGCTGAACCATACCTTTAAAAAAGGTGAGGCAATGCTTGAGGTTGTAGGAAATGCAGGCAAGTCAAGGAGTATATTTTTTGCAAAAGGCACATGACTCCTCTGTGGAGAAAATGTGGCTTTGGGGGTGGGGGAAAGGGGGCTGTGACCAGACTGCCACTGTGTGAAATTGTTTCAATCAGAATAATCCACATTTTCATTCTACCAGTCCAGCTCAGCAGTGCTGAGGGAGCATTCATCTCCCAAAGGACAGCCTGTCCTTGCAGCTATTTCTGGGCTTTCTGCCAGGGCAAAAGCTATTTGGAAGATTTTATCATCATTCTTCCTCCATCCTCCAAAGCTGCAGCTGGGGATTTATTTTTGTAAGCGTGCTGCAAAGGTGCATCTGTTTCTCTGCATAGGCATGCGAAGAAGTGGTCAGCGGGGGTGGTTTCCTCTTCTCTTTTGCAAAGAGAAGTGCAAGCGCCGGGGTCTCTCTAGAGGCAGGGCAAAGAGGAAGGTGGTTGCAAATATCGTGATAACAGCAGAAACAGGCTTGTGAGAAGAGGCTGTATGTTGTCAGAGCAGCTTTGTGAGCAGTGAACCGCCAGGGGTTGTTTGGTTATGTATGGTAATATCAGACTCATGTTTACCGTGTAGCACAAAGCTCAGGAATCAGCAGCCTGAGGGTCATCCACACTGTGCGTGTGAAGTCCACTTCACTGCCCCTAATTCAGAGGAAAAATAATCGAGACAGAAATCCCTTCAGCCGTGCCAACTTCAGATTGAAACAGCACTTATATAACATATATTGGGGGAATTCTGCTGTTTCCAAATATGTAGAAGAACTGAGCTGCTGCTGGGGTAGGTAAAGTCTGTATTTCATGCACTACAATCTATTTCTGGACATGGTATCACACTGTATGCCAGCTGCAAGGACTTGATTGAAGCACATTTATTCTTAGAGGCTGTGAGAAAAAGAAGACAGCTCCTGCAGTTTGCAAAATGTAAAATCAGTCACCAGGCAGGAGGCTCTCAGACCTTTTTTTCTCCTGTGGGCTGGGGTTTGTAACGTGACCGTGTCCTCAGTGTTCTTGCAGCAGGCTCAACAAGCTGCTGGGCTGCAGAGCCAAGTGGTGTGACACCAGCTGTGCCTAGCACAAGCCGGGAGGAAAAGGCTAAATGACAAATGCAGCGGAAGAGTCAGCTCTAATCTCTAGCCAGTGTAAAATCTTAACGAAGTTACTAAGTATGGAAACGCGCTGTCATTTCAAGTAGGCGTTGCATAAGGTTGCCATATTGGCTGCCTCTGCAAAGCTGCAAGCTCAGAGCCTCAGCAAACAGTAACAATGCCAGCTGCTCCCTAAGAGCGCGTGTCTGGTTCTCCTGCAAGGAGTCCTATAAAACACACACCTGGACACGGGGCAGAGAGTGAAACAGGATGGATGCGTCATGCATTCCTTGTCTCCTTTCCCAGCTCTGATCTTCCTTTCCTGGAGTGAGTGTAATTTGGTTAACTGGAGCTACATACTCTCCAGAGGGCTGTAGAAACTAGAACCATGTATTTACTGGCCAGCACAGACGCTGCCTCATCTGCCTGCAGAGCATGAACTCAAAAGAAAAGAAATTATTTTAGTCGGGGTGGCTCGCATACAGCCCTACCATGGGATGGTGGACAAAGGTACTGACATCTTCCCAGGCTTTGGGTGAGCCGAGCAAGGGCTGCAAAAATATACCCACTACCCTCACAACACAGGCTGCTGGCAGGCTTAAGCAGAAGTTGCAATGGCTCTAAGGGAAGTAGAAGTGGTGAAAGGGGGATCAGCCTGGGGAGGAGAGGCTTGCTCTGCACAGAGAAGCCACTTGCTGATACACTCATACAGGTCACCCTGTTTTCTGTGGCTCAGCTGAGATCAAGCACATCAACAGTCACCTCAGGTGCAGATTTGACCCATCAAGGGCAAGATTGTCCTGCTCATTGGGCTTTCCTGCCGCTAGTTATCCCCGTCCCCAGCCTTGCAGGTCCAGCTGATCTGAAAGAAACCTATTAGGTTGCTTTACCTCACAAAACAGAGCAGTCCCCCATCCCCACATGCGGTGATCGATAAGCTTTGGAGAGCAAAGCAGCACTTGAAGCAGGACTGTGATGTGCTGCCAGCCTGCAGTGCTCCCCACTTACACAGTACGTGTCAGAACACTTGTCTGGGAGGTGAGAGGTGGAGCAGATGCTCCCATAAAAGCAAGGAGTCCAGGCTGAGGCTGCTGAAATAACAGGGAACTCACTGCCTCATGAAACCCAAGGTGAGGGTCCTAGTTACCCATTTTCAATTGGGCATGAGCCCTAACTCCTGAGAGGGAGTCTTTTTGCTGTAAGTGACATAGCATCCATGTCACCCAGGCCCCAGCTGTAAGCACAGGCAGGTCAAGTCACCACCAAGGGCCTGATCTGCTCAGCCTTCCCTGCCAGCAACAGGCTGTCTGCTGCCAGCAGCCACCTCCTTCATCTGCTGCTGGAGGAGACCCCAGGCAGCAGGTCCCAGAGCGCACGGCTGTTGTCCCATGTCACACACCAGCTAATGGCTTGGGCAACAAATAGGGTTGGAGGACTGCAGCCATAGCTTGAGGACACAAGGAGCTTAAGTGTCAGAAACACAGACCCTCCTTCCCCACCCCAAACAAGGCTGCAATCAGACAAATTATTTTCGGTTTTAAATACCATTAGAGGCCTTTTTGCTCCCTGCTCTGGTGCTGGCTGGAGCCCAGATCTGGCCAAGGCCAGTCCTGAAGCCACCACACTGTGTGTGAGCGCCAGCCAGATGGGGACGTGCAGGTACCTGAGCTGGGCAGCTTACTGGGTTGTGTCAGGGCAAGTGAGAAGGAATCTTAACTCCTCGGGGAAGGATGTGCATGTCCACATGCCAAAGCTGGCTCCAGCAGGCCAAGCAGGAATTAGGTACTGCTAAATCTGGGTATCAGTGGCCAAAAAAAAAAAAAAAAAAAATTGGAATGTCCCAAATCCTGAAGCTTCTATCAGCAGAGTGTGGCAATGCTGGATGTGGAACTTTACTGACATTAAGAACCTCACAGAACTAGAACCAGCCTCAAACAATTTCATTGCACTGAGTGTTTAGACTGTAAACTTACTCTGTAATAGAAGGGCACTAATTAAAATCTACAGGCAGAAACCAACCTGCTACACAGGCTCTTGCCTGTCATCTTTGCATCCAAGTTCTCTTCAGTGTGTAATAGACACCATCACGGTAGGGTTGTGTTTTATTTTTTCCCCATTGCATCTTTTCTGTTGCCACGCTCTGGCACCAGAGTTAACTTGCCTACCATGGCCCCACTGAGCAATGCAAACCCCAGGAGCCAGGCTGCAGCTGTCAACAACCCCCACCCATGTCCCCAGCACACACGCTGCTCCAGCTCACTCACCAGCCCCAGGGCTGCCTCACAGTAGAGCTGATCTAGCTTTATAGACCAATCCATCTGTTCCCTTGGCAGATTTAAATTTATGTTTACACCTTCCAATTGGACACTACTCTGGCTGTCAGAAGCCTCCAAGTCTTTCACACATGAATGTCTTCTATTGTTAAGAGCACTAAGAGTAACCCCACCCATCCAGCCCAGTTGACTTACCACAGTGTGAGAGCTGCCCCTACTTCCCCCCACCAGCTTGGGCCAGGAAACACACCTCCTGCCCATGTTTTGGACATATTTGGGGAACCACGTGGAGATGAGAAACCAGAAGAACCAGTTTGACACTGCCATGACTCACTCTGGAGTATCTCCAAGTGAGCTACTCATTTCTTCCCATTTATGTTCACAACCATTTTTTTCATGTTTCATACTAGTTTCCCTCCTTCAGAAATTATGACCCTCCCACCAGAATCTTTAGCTTATCTTGTACAAAGACCTTACACAGACTCTCAGTGAAATGGAAGGCTTTTGCTACTGGAGAAATGGGTGCACACTACTTTGACACCCCTCACTTCACTTTATGTATCTGATGTAAAATGCTGAAATGTATGTAAACTGGAGGTGACAAGCCACTGGAGTCACTGTATCACTTGTACAGACCAACAGCACTTCCCAGGCACTTGCAAGGCACCCATTACCCATGAGAACAGCATTCTCCTCTGAAGACATCAATACACCCTTACAGCTTAGTGTTTGTATTTACACCTAGGTGTGGTGCAAGTTGTGCTTGTTTTACAGGTACCCAGATATCACACCAGAATTGCAACTTTACTATAAAATAATTTATTAGACAGCAATACACAGCTTCAGCAGCAAGCTTATATACATGCACATGAACACTACTCACTACCCTACTCAGGGACTCTAGCTCTTTTGCCCTTGGCCTGGCGGACCTCTTCAATCAGATCTTTTAAGTATTGGATTTCCTTACTAAGTGAATCTGCTTTCTCCTTCAGGGCCTGATTCTTTTGCTCTAGCTCTCTGCACTCCCCAGACAGCGCCTCCTGTTCCGCCCTCTTCTTCTGCCGGTATCGCGTGGCAGCCGTCTTATTCTGCTCCATCTTTTTCAGTTTCTTATCTATTTTCTTTTCTCCTTTTATCTTTGCTGGCACAACCTTCTCTGCAGGGTAATCATACGGTTTGGACCGCACAGAGCCACAGGTGGCATCTGTAGGGAACTGGTGGTCATGGGGGGACCCAAGTGAATGGGTAGGGCTGTGCTGGGGTGTTCCCACATAGGAGTCTGGGCTCATGCATATCCCACTGTCATCTGAATGGTTCTCCTCCTCTTTCTCGGACTTGGTGATCACTACCACGTAGGTGGGGCCCTCCTGTTTTCTTTCTCCTTCCAGAACATCCACTTCACTACCTAGGTCTAAACTAAATGAATGGTCTGGAGTGGAAGTCAGAGACCCTGGGGAGAGGGGAAAGGACCAAAGGGAAGCAAATGGGGCCATTGGATCTGCTCCCATGGGAGATTCGGGGAGATGGGTGATTAGGTCAGTTATCAGTGGAGGCTCTTTGTTGTGAAATTCCTGGATGGTAGGGTTAAATAGGAGATCACACGTGTCTTCCAACGTGGCCATCAGCTCGTCTGGTGAGGTGGCTTCCAGATGTTCCATACCTAACAGGGCATCAAAATCAAATTCCTTCAGATCCATCTTCTCCACCATCCACTCCATGCCAGAAAAGGCATCCTCTGTACAAGAAAAAAATTACTATTTCAGTAAAACAGCTACCAATGCAATTTAAGCAGCTGAAAATAATCTAGAAATTCATCTAAACATCTTCCCTCTGTATTGGTATGAAAAAATCCTGCCATTTAGCTACATAAGACTGCAGGGTACCATGGAAGCCATCAGCTGTTCTGACATTCCTTCCCCCTTACTCCAAGACCAGAAGAATTCAGGGCTATTTGAAACACACAGCTTGCTTCTTGTGACCTCTGCCAAGGAACAGCACCACAGCAGCTGGTATGTTATTAAAAGGGCAACAGAAGTGTCATTTTACCATACAGCAGTCCAGTAACCAGCAAGTCTGTATTGTGCAAGCAGTGTGGTATACATGGCTTCCAAGCAGAGGTATGCATGTGAGGTTGCCTTAATATTTATGAAAACTTACCAGTTTCAACATTTTTAATTGTAATGTTACTCAATATATTATGTGCCACTGTGATTGATGCAAATGATTTACTTACCCTGGCTGCTATCTATGGTGTTGCCTAAACTGTCCACAGCAAGCCAATTGGAGGAGACTGCCTTAGCCTTGTCGCTGGAGAACCCATGCGAACCGAGGGGCTCGGCCACCTCCAGGTAGTCATCTAGGAGTCCCAGACTTTCCTCAGCCACCGAACACGGCTGGCTGAAGGGGGATAATGAATCCCCCAACAGCATCTCGTTGTTCAAGAGGCTCATTTTCTTCAGTTTTTAATGCTTTGATGTCAAAGGATGTAGACAAGGAGAAGATCTTTTCGTCAACTACAGCAATGCTGCTGTGTGGTGCTTTGAAAAACCTGTAAATAAAACTTTAATTCATCAGTACTTGTTCGACCAGCATAGCAGCTTTTCAAAAGCAAGGCCACTTCAGAGGTGTGGCAGCACTCTACAGGCTCGTCTAACTTCTCCATTTGCGGGACTTCTGTTTGCCTAAAACGTAACATTTTATGCTTTTAACTTTCCACTAAAGGCTCGCCAGAGCCGGCAGCAGGTGCGAGTTTTCCCCTCGGCTCCATCCTGCCCAGAAGCGGCAGGGCCCCGCCCCGCCGGCAGCGCAGCCATTTCGCGATCCCGCCGCGTCCGTCTCTCTCCCCGCCCAGGCACCGCCGCCATTTTGTGTCCTGCCACGTTTCCAGCGCCGGCTCCCCGGGGCCCAACACCCAGGGAACAGGGCGGACAAGGGCAACGGGACCGTCCTGGCATCAACCTGCTCACGGCACAGGGCTTCTGTCTGAGATACCAAATCGAGTGACACACGCACCGTCCACTTTTTTTTCCCCCCACTCGAGTTTCCAGAGAGCTATGAAACCCCTCCGCATCACCAGGGCAGAACGAACGCTGCAGCGCTGAAGGATTACAGCTCCACTGCCCGTTCATACCAACAGCCCCCGGTTGTCTTCGGACGATACACCCAGTAACACTTACACTCAGAACTCCAGTCCCCCGTTTCCCCCATACAGCAGCATCCCCCACGCGGGGTAAAGATCCCCCCGCCCGCATTAAAGTGCTACTCTTACTCCCACGGCAACCCCATGAAACGGGAAAAAATCCCACGCTGGCGGGAAATGGGTTTTCTTGAACGATATAAGACACTAGAATTCGTTCTGATTTGTTCTGAAGTGTCATTTCCTGCCCTTTCTGACACCCGCCGCCCCCGGGGTGGTTGAGCCCACACAAAGATGCCCCCTCCTCCCGTCCTATTGCCCATATACTTCCCCTCTCTCCCCCCTGGGAGATACCACCCCATACTCTACGGGCGATGAACCCAGCTCCAAAGCCCACTTAAAAGGGGAGACAAATACCCCTAGCAGCACACAGGTGACAGAATTCCCGTCTCTCCCACACGATACTCACGCCATGGTTGCAGATGCCGGGGGTGTGCTGAGGCCGCCGCCGCTGCTGCTGCCCCTGCTGCACTGGCCGATGCCGCCGCTGGCCCTGCCGCCCTTAAAGAGCCATGGCGGCCAGGGGAGGGGAGACTGCTCCGGTCCGCGCCGCGCGGGAGGCTGCTGCGCGCACAGACACTTACACCTCCCCCACTTACAGCTACTGAGACACAATGAGGTGGCAGCGCCCGCGCGCCGCCTTTATATATGAGCGGAATTATGCAAAAACAAGATCCGGCCGTGAGGTGTCCTTCCGCAGCGTCACCTGGATTTCGCCAGTGCCCGCCGGCCTGTAGCCTATCTTTGGACTTCTCTCCTTCCTTTGTACTATGGGTTAAACGCAGGAGACGGCGACTAGAGCTACCGCTACACGATGGGGGAGGGATGGAGGGACTATATTGTGCATGGCCGAACCGCTCGTCTCCGCGGCAGGCGCGGACGCATCACGTGACCGGAGCAGCTGAGGACGTTTCCCCCTCCTCTCGGGGAGCGTTGAGGCGGGGGGGAGGGGGATGTTCAACCGCCAACAAAGACTGGGCGCTCGCATGGGAGGCATCACGCAATTCGCCACGTGGGAAACAGGGCGCTGATTGGCCGGAGGGGGCTTGTTCACCGTCGCTGTGAGCTGCTATTGGCCAGGGCCCGACGGCGGCCAGATGCTGAGGGAAGGGGGAGTCGGGCAAGCGGCAGCACCGGGCAGGGAAATGGCGCCGGGGGGCGGGGGGGGGGAGGCAGTGGGAGCTGGAGCCGTGTTTGTCACCGCAGCCCGGTGCCTGCGCTGATCTGCCCCTGTCGAAGCGGCATGTGTTCCCCGCTTTAACATACAGCGTCCCGTTTTGTTCTGCACATGAAGTCCTGCTGAGGTCAGGCCGGAGCTGGCACGGCTCCCCTGTGGTGCTGAGGCAATGCCGCCATGGCCTCCTGCTCCCTCAGATAACGCTCAGCCCAGGGCAGCGTCAGCCCAAGGCAGCCTTCCCTCCCTGCCGGCCCCACGCATGCAGAGCTCAGATTATGGCTGTTTGGGGACACGGGCTGTGTGTTTGTGTGCGTGATGGCGCCCATGTCTCTGACCTGAGCCCACCAGCCTCGCAGCAGCCATGGCACAGTATTAACCTGGAGTGGTTCACATGGAGCTTGGTTGGAGAGCCGTGCTGCTGAGCAGCCGGGAGCACAGGCCTAATTAGTGCCTTTGTGCAGGAGCTGGAAATGAAGCTGGTTATTCCCCAGCTGTGAAATGAGAACTCCTGTTGTGCAGCTTCATGCTGACGGTTGCTTCTCTCTGCAGACATTACTCAGGCTGGTGTGCACATTAATGGATCACTTAGATTGCCTTACAGTTGTAAAGGACAGTGTCACCTTGGAAAGCATTTAAAATGCAGTTTCACCTGATGTTTGATCTAAATCAATTTACCAGGAAAGAAAGCAGCCCTCTTCCCTCACCCTGCTCCTGGTGATACAGTCCAGCCAGCCCAGCTGCCCCTCAAGGAGCCAGTGCAGCCAGCAAACCCAGAGGAAACTCACAGGGCTCAACAGTTTTCTCCTGGTTTCAGTCCCTTCATCCTTTCACTGGGGTCAGACAAGCACCAGTGGGCTGGGAGGATGGATACCTGTGTGCTTCCTCACCATGCCAGAGCTATCTGGCTTCAAATGGTTGCTTCTCCACACTGTCAACCTTGCAGCATGCCATCAGCTCTGAGAGCCACAGTGGGTCCTTGCTTGTTCAAACATCATCGTCCTGCAGGTCAAATTGCTCTTGGCTACTTCTGCAGAAGGCTCCACTGTTTTCTAGTTAGTATTTGTGCAAAGCTGTGGCCTTCACTGAGTTTGCTCAGGTGTAACTGCCTGGAACTTATTAAACAGTTTGACTGGCAGTTTGTGAGGGCAGCCATGACCTAATTTCTACTTTCAGCAGTCTGATATTACCATCATCACTACAAACCAAAATATGTCACTCTGCATCTGTGAACTGAATGCTAGCTGCTTAATGAAAAATGTAGTTTTTCCTCCGTGTTGGTTTGTTGGGTTTGTTTTGGTTTGTTTGTGGTTTGGGTTTTTTAAGGCTAGAAGCAAGCACAGATTTTGGAATGACTCATTAAAATGGAGGAGGCAGAGAAAAACGCCCTCCGACAGCAGAAAACGACACAATAGCAGTTGAATGATCTAAGATGATTTTGAGCAATCTAAGATGACTATTCTGTTAAATACACCACGGAGCAGGCAGATCTTGCTTCAAACCAAAATCTGAGGATGCAGCGGCTTTTGAGGGAGCCCAGGGGGTGATTGGCTGGGTGGGCAGCGTCTCCGTGTCCTCACTGGCTAAGGGAGAGCTCTCACAGCCCGTCGTGCCTGCTTGCCCCTCCTTTAAGTGAAAAGAAAAGGGCGATTGTACGCCCATAATCATAGCTAAATAAACAGAAATGCCACGCACACCCAATCCTTCATCTTGAAAAGATAATTACAGATTTCTCCAAAAGGACTCTGGGTATGTGTGAGCAAGAATCACGCAAGCAAAAATGAAATGCACAATGAGGAATTTAACCCAGATCTGCCTGTTTCCTAGCTGCCTGGTTTCCATTTTGTGGGTAAATCTATGTGGAAATTTGTCTGCACTATGAACTCCAGACAGAAATTTTTTAACAATCCCCAATCCAAAATGTGAAATCAGGTAAGCAGAAGCCAGCTGTTTAGTGAACAGCATGTTTTTCTCTGTTCCCTGAAGGACTGCAGAATTACTGTCATTACATAATGTCATGAGCTACGTCCCCAATTCTTTTATAAATCATCTCTCTGCATTTGCACGTTATGTCAGAGGTTTCTCCTTTGTGGCTAGAGTTTTTTGTCTGAGGTAAAAGATACCCCTTTAAGCCCAAGAAATGATTTATTGTACAAAGAAAATGGCGAGTATTTACTAAGCAGAAGAACTACCAGCTACCTGCTACAAACTCAAGTGTGTCTAAAAGCCTTCCTTTCCACCATTAGTGTCTCCACGATTGTGGAGAGAAGTCTGGCAGCTCTGAAGAAAATTGAATTTGCAGTGCAAAAAGGTGGCACATGAATGAAGATTGATTTGTGCCCATGGTTAATGAACTCCTGCTGGGATGTTAACAGCTTTAGCCCCCTGGATGTTGTTTTCCTGCCCTGGGTACCACCTCAGCACAGAGAGCTGCAGTCAGTAGGATCCATCCTGGAGCCAGGCACAGGTGGATGGAGCTGCTCAGCACAGAGCTCGCTGCAGAGCAGTGGCCAAAGTGACCTTGCTGGGGAGTGATAAACTGCCCTGATAAATACAGCACTGCAGAAAGCCACCTCTGGCCAAACAGCAGCACGAGGAGGTGGAAAACTAATACTCTTCCGACCACCCTCCTTCTTTATTAAGATGGAAGGACAATATATGGGTTTAGTTGTTTTGTTTTTTGTTTTTGTTTTGTTTTGTTTTTTTTTAAGTTAACGTTGCAAAAGAAAAAGAGGTTTTCTTTTACCAGCAAGTATACAGGAGATAAACATGCTGAGCGCTACTTTGTTAAATGCACAAAAGACAGGGAGGACGTAGATGTTTCCATAGTAACATCTCACACAGTCTAGCTGGTCTCTGTAGGATGTTCTCAGGGACAGTTGGTGGGGGGGAAGTTCCTGTGGGCTTCTGTAGAAGGGCAGCAAAGCGGGGGGACATATGGCCTTGGCCAGGGCGGTGACTGGTGAACGTAACGGCAATGGTGATGTTTGCTCTTTCCTGGGGCGCTGGGAGAGCCACGGCCAGGGAGAAGCAGCCGCTGCATCAGGCAGGTGCGTGACCCCCACAGTGGCACTGGGCAGGCAGCTTTGGGACCCCACAGAGCCCCAGTGCCCTGTGGAAGGGACAGATGGGCTTTTGGCCGGCCCTGGGCCCTGCTGAGGTGGCTAAGAAGGAGGGGGCATTGCCCGCTGGGCAGAAGGATGAGTGTGAGGGCAAGTCCCCAAGGGGATTCTCGTGATAATTTCTGTCCTTTGAACCTTCCATCAGAAGAGGCAGGAGGCCTGACCCTGCACTTCCACAAGCAAAGCGTTTCCAGAGGCCATCAGGAATTTTTCCTGGAGACAGAGTGCCGAGGGAAGCACAACAGAGGAATGAGGCAAAGCAGCTGGACATTCTGAGCAATTTTGAGGGAGAGTTACCTACAACCTCTACAACGCAGGCTAATTCGCAGTGCTTAGTTGCTTCTCTCCTCATGCGGCACAAATAGATATGTGAAGGATTTTTCTTGCCAGCTTCTCATTGTAAGCTCTTTAGGGATTGCTATGTAGACGTTCCATTTTAAAACTAGATTGAAAAGCAAATATATGTGATTAAAGATCAGGCTGGGAGGTATTAGCGTCCATCTTTTATTACATACAAACAGAAAATAAGTTAGCCGTATGCTCTGCCTCGTTTGTTTTGGACTAGTACAGCAAATGGAATCTTTAATAAATCATTCATTGCTTACCCACCCCCTCACTGTCTTCTGTTTCCATCCTGTTATGTAAATACCACTGACACTTGAAATGAGACTAATAAAAAAAAAAAAGGATTAAATCTGCAATTTACATTTGCAACTTACAGTTCAATTATTTTAGACGGACGTGGAAACAATCCTGGTTGTCCACCTACATATTTCTTACTGAACAAATGTGGGCATGCCAAGCACGCGCTGATAGCTCACAAAATATGGCTCTCCAGAGGCTTAGTTACTCAGAATCAGCCAGGCTGTGGCCAGCTGCCACAAGTAAAAACATTGTGCAGATCTGCTAAGAGGGAGGTGAGTTTTAACTTGTAACTTGCCCAAGCATGAATTTCCTGAGCAAAGCTACAACTGGTTGAAAATTATGTTTAGCAAAAAAATATGTGTGAAGAGGGGGAGGATGAGGGAGCCCTGGGTTTTGTTCAGACCATCAGGGGATTTTTTCTTTTTTGCTGTTTTCTTCTCATACAGACTTGTTTTATGATGATGAAAGGTCTTGGGGGTCAAGAATAATCCCTCATGTGTATTAGCACATGTGGGAGCAGTTTAGTACACAGACAAAAAGCCTTCCAGTTGTCCAAGCAATAAAGGAACAGAAACGTATCTCATGGCAACTGTTGTTCTTCACAAGGCTGTAGTTAACGTGTCCCCCAGTGCAGACTGAATTCACTGCCCATCAAAATGTATGTATTTTTACGTTATCAGCATCTGCTAGAGTCGCACACCTTCCAAGTTCCTTACACCTTCTGTGCACGTTCCTTTTTTTCCTTGCAGTGCAAAGTTAGCAGGAGCCATGGCCTGACAAACAGGTGTGGATTATGCGACTGCAGTGTCTCAGACAGCTACAGACACCAGTGGGTGAATGAACACCCTGTTGCCACGTCCGTGGATTTGTCTTTTGCTGTCTCAGTGCCCCTTAGACCTGTCAGAATGAGGACAACGTGCTGTATGGCTCCAACAGCAATTATGCCGCTCCCCTGAACCTGACATGTGAACTAGCGGCTTGGGCTGAAACATGTGGAGAAGTCATTTGAACTTGAGTTATTCCAGCCTCTCTGGTCAGTGGCAGGGGATGCACAAAGAAAGGTTGATAACACCAGCCGACACTCTGCATGCTTCATCTGGGGATTTGTTTTTAACTTCACAGAAGTTTAGAGTGTCTTGATAAGGCTGGGATGTCCCCTTAATGAAATAAACCAGGATCCTGGGGATATTATGTATGTGTGTGATATCTCTTTGATGCTGGCAGGTGGCTTCTGCAGGAACACAGACAAACCAGGTAGTTCAGATGAAGCTCTGAAACTCATTTGGGGATAAATCACCATTGAGGCTGCAGGTCCCTATGTCCCTCAGGAGGAACACTGCAGATGTTATTTGGGAATATTTTATTCTTTGTGGGCAGCAGCTGCTCAGTGGCTGGAATTTACCAGCAGACTTCCATCTGTTTTAATATATACTTGTTGACAGGGAAGGAGAGAGAAGTTCCTGGCGGATGTTGACGCAGTCGGGATATCATTTGGTATATAGCTCTTTCCTGAATGACTGTCATTTTCCCTCCTGAGGTCTCTGTGTTAAGAGATCTGGCAAAGGCTGCCAGAATGAAGATTCTTTCAGAAGACTTTGAGACTGCTCTGCTCCCCGTACTTGCACATGGTCTTGTGGGTGGCCACCCCAGGTGCATTACAGGGGGACTGGCTATGGGCAAGCTGGATAATAGCCCCTAAATATGACTTTGTGGCCAAAGTATCATATTGACTACATGCTCTGTGGCTTCTCAACCTGCTGTCCCTCTTCCTTGTACCGCTGTGGTGCTGGGGGAGGGAGGTTTGCAGTTCTTTTAGCAGGAGGAGGTTTCTGTGCTGGAGCATGGAGGGAGCTCGTTTGAGACTGAAGCCAGGTCTGTCTGAAGAACCAGCCACAGCAACTCACCTCTGCTGGGGAGGTGCTGCTGGCCTGCTCTTCTGGCACTCAGCGTGAGACTTTGGTGAGACCTTGTCCTGGGATTGCAATGATGGTAGACACCTCCTCGGGGTCTGAGCAACATAGGCACTGTTCAGAAAGGTAACATTTGAGCCCTCCATCTTAGTCATGCAGTCTCAATGAGACTGATTTGGGTGCAGAACACTTGTCAGAAATATGGGTCTCCCTGAGGCAGGACAGGCTCTGTCTGAGCACGAAAGGGTGGACTCTCCCAGACCACAAGGTCTGCGAGTCCAGTCTGCTGGTGGCACCAAGTATCTTCCTTTGCAGTGCAAAGTGGTGGACTGAAGATGGGTCTCTCTATTTTTACTAACCTTACATAAGAAAGAAATAAAAAAAAAAAAAAAAAAGAGAAGGGCTCCTAATCCAAATCACTGCTGATTACTCAAGAAAAGGCACTGAACTAGATGGTTGCTACTGTCTCTCTCATGGCCACAGGCAGCGATTTAGAAAAGAGAAGGTTTGTGCCTTGGTCACGCGCTTGCCTCAGCAGAACCCCCAACCTCCACTTGAATGCCAGGAAGCTGGGACCTTTGCCAACATCTCTCTAACAAGCAACGTGGGAGCTGCAGCTCCGTAGCCTGTGGGATTTCTGACTCTTGTACTACCTTTGCTTCAGCGTATCTCGGGCTCTCTGACAGCATATCACCGCTGCTACAAACAACCAGGAGTTGGACATAATTCAAATTGTATTATCTATATAAGTGGCAGTAGTTATTATATCCAAGGCCGTCAACTATCCTCTGTGCTAAATAAATTCAGGAGTTTGAAGGCAAATATGTCTTTCTGCCATACTGCTCACAGGAGTGATTGTTTCCTGCCTTTCAAAGTGAATACGGAGCCTGCCAGGATGAGTTTTGAAGTAATGTCTGTCATGGGACAGGTAAAGAGCCAACATGCTCCATCATTTGCCATCTACACCTTGTGTCTATTGCCTGTTAGGTCTCTGTCCTTTCCAGGGCTGAGCAGAATGAGACCAGGAGAATCTTACAGGACTGGGATCATTGCAGTGGGATGCCCAATGGGACTGTGTATCACCCCTGCCATTGCCTCTGCAAAATGGTAATTCTGCCACAGTGGGAGGCAGGGGACGGGGTGGGCTTGTGCTGAACCGAGGAAACTGTTGCCTAAAAATAGAAAATCTAAAACAAAACTGAAAACTCAAGCAAGCAACTTTTGCCCATTATTTGTATAGAGAAGGCTTTGCATGAAGAATGTGGTTAGAATTGATATATATATTTCCCCTAAGAAGCTTAGCACCAAGTGTTAATAGACAGATCAAAGAGCTACTTAGCCACTGGAGCCAGGAAAATTGAACCAGGGCAGCAAAATAAAAATCAATCCAACTTTTAGTGTGTTTAAAGTGATTTTGTTCAGAACTGAGTTCTGAGTAAGCACACAGGAAAGCTTAAAATCATGAAAAGTTTGAGGTCCATGAGCCAAATTATGTCTCTCACTCTCCTGCTATTCATAAAATGGCAGTAACACTTTTTGTGTATGGAATTATTTTAGATCTCCCCTGCCTTGCCCATTGCTCTGACCACCCTCTTTCATCTTACCGTTAGCAAGATTATTCCCCAGGATCACGTACTCTAAAGATATTATCGGCCTGCTCATTTCTGGCTCCATGATTTGTGAATACCACTGTCCTTCTCAGAGCATGCTAGCAAAACTTTTACACTGTGCTATCCCTGATTGTGTAGGGGACACACTTGTTATATGAGAGCTATTTTAAGGTTTTGAATCTTAGAAAAAAGGGAGGATATTTCTTGAATACCTCAGATCATAAAACTCAGGCTGACAAGGATAAAGATAAAATCCAGATACCTCAAACAGTTCCCCAAGCGTCCAGACTGCAGCAGTCCTGCAAGGGCTGGAAGCCAATGCTGGGTTTCACTGGTAGGAGGGAGAATCTCCCATTTCTTGCCTGCTGCATCTGTGGGTAAAGCTCAACGTTTCAAGACACAGTCCCAGATTCACTGAGCCATGCCGGAGCCATTGAATCATACCTAGTGCAGGTAGTGGGCCAATATATTTTATCTTATCTGGAAGAGAAACTCCTCGTTTGGAAGAGGCTCCTTTTTTTTCCATGAGACTAAATTTAAAAAGCACCAGCTGTTTGCAGCTTTGCTGGAGTTTGGAATATTAAAATAAACCTTAAAAAAAACAGAGTTGGTTAAGAATTTGGGGGAAAAAAGAAACATTCAACATACAGTTCAACACTTCAGCATGATAAATCTCAAATTTGGGGTACATTCACTTTCTCCAAGCCTAAGATTAGCTACAGAATAGTCAGGCTGGAATTTATTTATTTTCATAATGAAGACATGTGAAAATAAATAAGTAAAATGTGACCTCAGCTACATTAATTTCCAGGACATGACTGTGGTTACACAACAAAATGTGCAAAATATTTTGCTTTTTCCAAAATTCACTCTCCTCCTAAGCTGTTTGTTCCTTAGGCTAAAAACAAAAGAAATGCTGAGTCTTTGCAGCCTAAAGAACCATTTATGTTCTTCTTTGTAGCAACCTTTTGCATACTTGAAATAATTATCCTCACTCCCCTCAATTATTTCTTCTCTCCATTAAACAAACCCTATCTTTTGATCTTTCTTCTCTATTCATGCCGGGACAGCTTTTATGCAAAGGTGCATTAACATTAAACATGTATTACAAGCTCTAGGCTTTCCAGGGGTATTAACTTGGGGGGGTAATACCTGGTACAGATTCCACAGAGCAGCTTGCTTTAGCTGTTCCCATAAAACTTATGACTTGAAATGTGCTTGATCTCATCTGATCTGTTTCTACCACAGAACAGATTAAAGGAAAAACAAAATAAAAGCAAACCAAAACAACACTGACCTAGAGTATCAGGGAAAAAAATGTTAAGAGATGTAGACTCCCTTTCTTTCGTAAACACATCCTCTAAAATAGTTAAATGTTAATTGCAGAGTCCTCATTAAAACAGGTCTCACAAGTGAATGTTGTCACCATAAGGTCCAACACTTCTGCCCCGCCTTCCCAAGCAGGCACATAAACTGAGTCTTACTGAGAAGAGCTTCAATACACCGTGCACAGGCCAGTGGCCCACCAGCCTCCTCATCTCCCCCAGACTGATACTTGGATAAAAGAGAAGGGCATTTGGGGCGGGTGGGGAGAGAAGAGAGAACTGGCACCTAGAAATCAGCGTGTGACTGAGCAAGGGCGGGGGAGCCTGCACAGAAAGCTTTAATATTAAAGAGGCACAGAAGCCTGTGAAGTCTGGGGAGCCACATGAAAGGCAGGTGCCTGTCCGGGCACGCAGGGTATCAGGGAAAGGAGGGGAGGCACAGCACCGTAACTGCGCATCATCTTATGACTCGTGCAAACGCTGCCAGGAGCCAGCACGCGGCGGTACCCAGGTGATTGCTCTCTCGAGGCAAGTTGCAGAGCTGCAAAGGGAAAGCAAGTGAATCAGCAAGGGGCATGTTGGTCCCCAAGCACTGGTGTGGTGCAGAATTATGTCAGCATAAAGGGGATGCACAGAGACAAAAGCAGAGATGCAGCTTTGTTTATAAACACACCAGAGACAACAAGGTTACTGTGGAAAGTCATTTTATTTCAGAATTTCACGCATTCTGTCACAGACCATGCACTTAAGACTTTCCCCTTTGCAAATCCACAGCCTCCAGGCCTGGGAAAGAGGGACAACCTCTCTTTGCTTCACACTGTGAATACCCACATGCTAAGAGCAAGGGCCCTGATGGCAGCTTGCAAGGAGGCACAAAGCAGCCTCTTGTTTCCACAATTGCTTTTAAACACTGGAACAGAAATTCATCTGACTTAAAGGATTAGCTGTGTAACTCAGCAGCAGTGAAACCCCACTACTGAACAAGTTGGTCCTTGCCCTGCAGTAACAGGAACAAGACTACAATCTCACGGGAAGCTCAGGTGAGCTAAGCTATAGCAGGACTCACCAAGGCATTCTTGGAGCCCAGGCAGCAAACAATAAAAGACACACACTGGGCTTTCTTACAATCAATTTGTCTCTGAGCTCCTCTGCCAGGAAGGTGGCTGGGAGCTGCCCTTTTCACATTCAGCTTTAGGTCCTCCTGCTCTGTGCTACAGCTTTGACTCAGAAGGAGCTGACCTCTAGGTAAGACAGCCCGCTGGGCTGTACGTCAACACGTGTACTGCATTTAATACTGAAAGGTGCCAGTTTGAAAGAGCCTGCAACAGTGTGACCCACAGGCTGGGTACAACATTATTCTAAGTTTCCTGCAGACTTACCCTGCTCCTTCTTCCCTGCCTCTGTTGCCCCTTACGCTTGACCCTGCTCTTGAAATACTCCTAGTTGCGGTGTCTCTGTGACCCATTACATCTTTGGCCTTTGCTGAGACTGCCACTGCCAGGGCAGCTGTTGTCTGCTGTGGTGGCTGCCTGTGGGAAGTGAGCATCTGCCTCCTCTGCTAGCTTGGAGGAGGGAAAAAACTGAAGGGAAGAAATGATGGAAGTGAGTCAAAGTGGAGTACAGTCTACAGAAGAGGCAAAAGACAGCTTCAGTCTCCATTTGATACACCAATTGAACTCAATAGCAGCAAGAAATGGCCACAAAATATTAATTCATTAGGTTGCCAGGAAGAAAAAGCATTCATGTAAAAAAAAAAAAAACCACCAAACATCTATGTACAGATATGTATGTGACAAGTGCTCTCAAGCCACCTCAAACAGTGGCTTCCTGCTTACGTCCCACCTTTTTCGTATCTACAGTTTTGATCATTCCAAACCATGTTGCTGCTCAGTTCTATGTGAAGACCATGGTATTGGAGTCAGCACCAAGTAAGGGTGAGATCACACTGAAGGAATGAACTTACGGGGAACTCCTGACAACCCTGATATTTTAATATTTTTTGTTGACCTTCAAGTAATTAGAAGACAGGGGAATTTTCCCCAATAGTGTGTAGGCTCCAAGTCTCATCTGTCTGCTTTCAGGGTAGGAAGGCTGACATCAGAAAGGCAGTGGAAGACAGGGAAAGGAAGAGGGGTAAAAATCTGGGAACCAGAGTGTAGCGCAATCAACAGCTGACCAACACTGACTGCTGCAAAACTTACAAAACACAAAATCATACAAACGGAATTTCTGTTTTATAGACTACAGTCTTTATATACACACACAAACCTCAAAGTACGCATCTGGCAGTCTAGAAAATACCAGTACCCTAATGATTAAATAATTTAAAATGCAATGTTGCGTTATCACTGTATATGGAATACTATCTGACACATTGGCTAAAATGGATGGATTGTCTGAGAAAGATGCTCCCTCCATCATCTCACCAGCACTGCCTCTAAAAAGAAAAGAAGGGCTATAGACTCCCCTCAGTGTTCTGCTCCTGAAACTCACCTTGAAAGTTCTCTGTCAAAGAGAAGTAAGTCCTGAGAGGAAGGAAAGAGAAAAGGATTCTTGCTGCCTCCAAACTCTGCTGCCGCAGTACCCCTCTCCATTGTCCAGGAAGGCTGGACAGCAAGGGGAAAAAAATAAAAGGTGCTAAAACTGGAGAAAGGCAAGTATCTGTAACGAGACTGGTCTTTGGAGAGAGACACAGCGCCAGACTCAGGACGGCCCCCTCCCTCCCCTGTTGTGACCACAGAGGCCAGAAGGCTAAATGCAGAATAGTATGCAGAGTCCACGTGGCTGGTGTAGGAGACAGGAACAGTGCAGGAGCTGCCCCCCAAAACCTGGACCGCAGTCCAAGTAGCAGATGGGAGGGCAGCCAGGGGAGAAGGGCTTGACAGCAGCCATAAACCAGCATGGGCAGAACTGCAGTACCAACACATCCAAACAGACTGAGTGGGAAGGTGTGCCCTCATCAGCTTTCTAAGAGTCACTGTAAACTGGGAGCACTGGAAAGTCAGCCCATGGGTATGAGGAAGAGGACAGACAGGCTCAGTCTGAGGTGGCTGGGGAGGGGACTAAAACACACACTGAGAACAGATGGCAACGCCAACATATCTCTGAATGCCAGCTCTGCATAGGTACCCTAACATCAGTGTATGGGACAGAACCTTGCTGATGACATCAGGTCAGTCCTATCACCTTCACAGACCTATAGCTGATGAGAATCTGGCTAACATGTGCTTACTGCAAAGCCCTTTGAGGCACAGACTTGCTTCTACCTCCTATAAACCAGAACAGCCATAAGCTCTTGGGGAAAAGATGAAAAAAAATAAAGGCAAAAAAAAAAAAGCCCGTTCCCATGTGTCTCTCCCACCCCTCCCCTATAATCAGCCTCTCTTCCTCCAGGCCAGAGAGAGACATCCAAGGAGCCGCCCTGTTCCCCATTCCCAGGGCCATTCCCACCAGCAATACCCAGCAGATCTGGCTGGGCAGGAATGGCAAGCCCTGCTCCTTCGGCCTCATCACACCACCAGACCACAAAGGTATCTTCTTCCCCTATGACAGCTTCAGTCAGAATTGCCCACGCTGCAGGTTGTGTTGCAGCAAACTGGACAAACCTCAGTCCTCATTCCTGAAGGCAGCTTGCAAAGGATGAGAAGGCTCCACCGGGGAAGGAGCCATGGGCATTCTCCTCTTCCAGGCTCTATGACCCTAAATACTGCCAGTGTAATCATTAACCACTCAGAAAGACGACAAACAGTTCTATCCAAAACACCTCAGTCTGCCCTGCATGACTGGATCAAAGGGACAAAAAAGCAGAGGAAAAAAAAAGGAAGAGAGTGTGGTACAGCAGAGAAGAAGAAACATGGGGCAAAGACGGACTGAAGGAAAGGACCTCAATGAAAATCTGCTAAAATTGTCACTGAATTTACCAGCCCAGTTCCACCTTCTTTGGACCGAAATATACTCACTGCAGTAAGTGTACTACAGGAGAAAGAAGTGCATAGTTTTGGTTCATTTTTCTGATAGACTCTTAAACATCAGCAGAATTTATGCAAAAAATCTTAAAGCTGCTGTTTTAGCTTCTTTTCCCTAGCCAATGGGTACCAGGTGGGGCAGAGATGGTGGAAATGGACCGGTAGCACCAAAAAATTCAGTGGGAGCACCGACTCCACAGCAGGAAACAATAACCGAAAGGAGACAAGACAGAGAAAAGTGGAGGAGACATATTTCGCAGAAATCCAAGTCCACCTTGGCTAAACCCTATCAAGACTTCCTTAGGTAAGGCCTCATTACGTCTGCAGCAAAACCTCTGGTTCTGACAGAGAGCTGTAGAGGGTATAGCCCAACTCATCCACTTCTTCAGGGGTGAGCTCTGAAAATAAGTTCACCTTGGGGTTCAGAGCACTAGGGAGGACGCCTGCCTCCAGGTAGTGGATCAACCCCTTCAGTGCCTGCAAGAAGCGATCAGCCAGCATGTCCTGGGACCAGTTGGACTCCTCCTGGGAGAGGTGCAGGATGACATTGGTCAGCTGGCTGGCAGTGAGGTGGCCCAGGGCTGGGTTGGACTTGCATATTGCTTTGAAGATTTTCAGGCACAAGCAGCGACAGCCAGAATCACACTGGTCCAGGGCTCGCAGCCGAGCCGTTTCTGCTGGCCGCAGGCTCAGTCTCCACAGATTGTCATTCTGGGCCAGTCGATGGGGTTTGGCCACAAGGATGATGTCACCCAGTGTCAGGGATGGTAGGAAGTCAATAAAAAGATGCCGTTCTGGATCATACTGGACTTCTAGTGTCAAATCTGCTGGGGGAGCTGCTGGACGGATCACATAATCCAAGAGAGTCCCAATTGCTGGCCAATTGATGGAGCCAGCTACAACTTTCTCAAAGGTGTCTGCTACAGCTTTGGGGGAAAGGTAACCTCCCACCACACAGCGGTCCCAGTAGCTGCTCCCACGGGGAAAGTACTCTGGGTTTTCCCGACGCACCAAGTAGAAGCCAGGAATGTTCATGATGGTTTCCTCCCCAGGGATGCACGACCACAGGTTCTGCTCCAGCATCAGAGGCACAATGAGCTGGATGTGGTCAGCTGTGACTACCTTTCACAAGAGAGAAAAGTCGGTAAGGACAAGCCTTCCCCCTTCACATGCAGTTTTATTCACCACCTTTAGATAGCCTTCCTTTTGGAATAAGGATTCAGCTGTCTCAATCTCCTCTCTGTGTGGGATTCATAGCCTCCCTTTGCAAAAAACATTCTGAGGGATTCTTTCCCATAGTCAGTGGGAAAATTCTAGGGTATAACCCAAGCTAGTCCTTATACAGTATGTGCTATTTAGAGATCTTTAAATACTTCAGGACCTGACATGAACTGCATGCAGATGAATCATTTTGCCTCCTATTGCTCTGAGTCCACTCCTTGGAAGTGAGATGCAGCTGGCCCAGGGCACAGCAACACTACACAATAATTTAAAACAGGAGACAAAGTATTAAGTTTCTAGACAGGGTTAAGTTGCCATGGTTTAATCATCCCAGGCTACAACTAGGTACTGCCCTCACTCGGTCTGCCACGTTATTTGGAAAAAGGTCATTAAAGATCCCTTTTCACCAAAGTCATTAAGACCCCACATCTAAGTTTCACTGGACACTCGACACTCCATTCCAGAGCTCTGACTCAAACAAAAAAGTGTGCCTCTGAATCACTCACTATAGCCATGGGCATCTTGCCATCAGGGAGATATGCAGCAGGGACTGCTGTCCAATCCAGGTCTGTCATGCATTAATAAAAAAAAAAAAAAAAAAAAGAGTAGGGAAGAACCTAGGAGTTCTAAGGGAATATCATGCATTTGGAAGGAGACAGAAGGGACAGAGAGAAAACAGAGGACTACCAGAGAAACTGCAAGAACAACACAGCTAAAAGGAGAGACAGAGGGAAAGGAATGAAGGGCTGAGATAATCTGGAGAAATAAAACAGCAAAAAGCAAATGCTTTGCAGACAAGACCAGAGCAGCCCGGTCAAGCCTGTTCAAACAGTGTTGCAGAAACCAAGACATGGCTCCATGATGGGAAAGGTGACACCAGGAGCCTTCCCATTAGAGAGGAATGTTGTGCTGAGCCAGCACTGCCAACAGGGAAGCCCAAAATGTCCCTGCCTAGTCAGCCTTCTGAATAATGACCCGTCACGTGGCCCCAAGAATTACCTGCAGGTCATCGTACAGGCTGCCGCTGAGGTACATGTCACGCAGGGGCATGTCCGGCAGCTTGGCACGTAAGAAGCTGCGCAGCTCAGCACAGATATCCACCGCTGCCTGCTTGGCCCGGGCCTGCTCCTCCGCTGGGATGGCCACCTTCCTCCGGTAATAAGCAAAGAGCTTTTCTTGCAGAGACAGACGAAGGCGGGATTTTTTCAGCTCCACTTGGCTCCTCTTGGCAGATGGCTTCAGCTTTGTGGGTCGGAAAAAGTCTGCAAGACAGAAGGAAAACTGTTGATCGTCTGAAGTGCTTCACTGTGAACTGATCCACAGAAGAAAATAGGCACCGTGGAAGCACAGACTCCTCGGTCTCAAGAAGCTTTCAGCAGACATTTCTGCATGCATTACACATGTACCAGTCGAAAGGGAGGTGTTGAGAAACTTTAAAAGCTACAAGAATCAAACCAGATGAAAACAAGTTACTAGATTTGGAATTTTGCCGGAACAAGACTAATGTCATGTACAAGGAAGTAATTTTAATGACTACATGGGCAGTATCTCAGTTCAATTTCATAAAAAATTCAGCACCATTACCATTTGGGCTTTTAACATGATGCCAAAGCGGTGGATAAAACACTCTTGAACAACCATTCCTATCTCCTTAAGTTTTTAACATTATAATGGATTTTTACAAATTATCAGCAAACTCCAGTCCTGACTAGAGTACAAGATCTGAGAAGATCATGCCACTTGGAAGTGAAATAGTTGTCAGAACTCTGATCATCACTTATCAGGACACTGAGCTGACAGATCTTGGGCCAGCAGAACTCAGGCAATCAGAGCCCCAATGAAAACTTACCTCAAACTTTCACTGACTGAAGAGGAGAGAGCACACTCTCAGGCACATATCAGCAATACAGTGCTCTACACTGCTGGCTGACTTATTAAGTGATGTCAAATGTGCAGAGATTCTCTAAGCCCCTTTTTCTCTCACAGGTTGCCTAAAGAAATAAGTCAATGCTTCCCATCTATCTTTCAGACTTCTTGTAACATGGAACAGGAGCTTCAGAAGTTATCAACAAGAATTAAGGAAGAATGTAAGAGGTTTTTGGAAGGGCTGTGGTACTGAACAGGTGCAGGAGAAACCCCCAAGTCAGTGGCCTCACTAAGACAATCAGCTGTTGTGCATTTATTTGGCAACAGGCATTTGGCCATGCAGCACATGCAGAATGGCTGACCAAGCCATACACAGACCCATCTCGCTCAACCCCAGCAGTTGCTGTCTCTTGTCCCATGGGGTCTTTTGGACAGATTTGAGGGTTTGTGTGAAAAGGAAATGGCCTGAAAAATCATAAGGAACCAGACTTCATTGTCTGTTCGTGAAAAAGCGCTTTTTTTTTTCTCAGTCTTAAGTTTAGATTTATTTTTAAGTCAAGAGTGCAAGACACCATCATCAATTGTTTTACTGCTCAATCTTAGTCTTTTGGGACTCCAATCAAATTATCTAGGCCCCATTTAACACAGCTATCTAGTTATTTAACATTTCCTCGACAAAAAACCCATTGCCATCCTGAAACTGACTTTCTTGCAGAGAATCTGGAAATCAAGTTTAAAACTTGGTCCTGATTTTCATTTTAAATCTCTACATGTAAATCTCCCAAAATGACCAGGACTAGAAAGTGAAATTTGGTGAGAGAAAACCAACGAAACACTGATGGACTCTAAATTACTTATTATCCCACTGGGAAAGATGACTACAGGTCACTTTTTACAGCTTGATGAATTCAGTGATAAGCAGCACTAAACAAGCAAACAGCATTAAAGAATTTATTTTAAAAAATGGTAGAAATAATATAGGAAATACTGTTATAAATTGCTACTACATTCACAATTTGAATATTCTCCTCTTAAAAGGACACAAACCAACCAGAATGTTCCAAGGAAAGGCAACAAATACCTTCAAAAGAATGGAATGGCTTTTTCTGAGGACCGAAGGTAAGTATTCAGCTAGAAAGATAAAAGACTGAGGAAGAATAAAGCTTAAGACCATGAAGTCGTGAGGGGAATAAAGAACGCAAATAGATTACTATTATTCACTAGTTCCCCATCTGATTTCTAATTCTTGAAGTTACTAATAGACCTGCTTAAAAGAAAAACATCAAAATCCTGGCCTAGACAGAGTATTTTTTTTCCTGTGTTCCTTTAAATGAATACAGGGTTTACGGGTCTGGATGATTTGGCAATGCAGGAGCATCATCCTGCTCCTCACCTGTGTCTGCGGAAGAAGGGTCGGTGGGAAGGGTCTGCAGGGAGCGGCTGAGGTTACTCTTCATGTCCTGGGCCAGCAGGCGTGAGGAGGAGCCCAGCCAGTTTGGCTCTTCCCAGCTTCTCTTTCCCGACTGGCTCAAGCGCGTGGGGCTGCTGGGAGCGCTGATCGCCCGGTCGTACATCTAAAGCAACACCACCAGGCACAGTCTGAGTTGCTAAGGGCCGAACAGTTGCATTTTACCCACCATCCCGGGTCTTTTTGTTCCACTCTCCTTCTTCCCAGCGCCCCCGTGCCCGGGTGCCGCCCCGCTGAACCACAGGCTCACCCGTTTGACAGCCAGTGTGGCAATGCCCAGCATGGCGGCTCCACCCACACCCAGCACCAGCCGGGCATTGGACAGCACGAAGTCGATGGCTGTGCCGATGCCGTTGTCATCTTTCTTCCCTTTGCGCTGCCCAGCGCCTGCCATCGCACCTGGGAGGAGTGGGTGCATGAAACAAATGGATAAAAACACGCAACTCAAACAGTTCAGCCCCCTTCTCCTCCACCCCACACTCAGAGCTCTTGGGGTTTCAGCACAGATCCATAGGGTGGGACCACCTACCCCTGCAGCTTCTTTAATTATCTTCCCTCAAGCCGGTGCTTATTCCCCAACATGCCAGAACAGCACTGACCAAACTCTGCAGTGATGGCATTTCTTTGCTTCCAACTCTGTTTATCACCTGAAGAAAAAGATTCCAAATTTGATGTGGCCTCTCATAATTTAAGCAAGTTTAATTGTGCAATCACCTAATGCTTTTTTAAAAATAAATTAAGGTTTACTTCAGTAATATTTTGCAATAAAATCCTGTACATTATATAAAACTGTATGAACAGCCTTTTTAATTCATGCTTCTCAACCAAAGCATCACATTTTTTACGCCAATTTATTTTACTATTCTCAGTCTAATGTGCATAATTTTGCATCCAGATAAGGCAACGCAGGGATTGTCAACTGCCTGTCCATAACAAATCAGAATCTTCCCAAGAGTTGGCAGGAAGTCTCAGAGCATCCACTCCCAGACTCATTTTTGGACAACAGCTGGTCCCAGATACTTCAAAAAACCCCAAGAATCAGCAGCAGAGACCACAACACACCACAAAGGAAGCAACTCCCTTGCTTTCACCTGACGTTTATTCCTGCCCTCAAGGCTGCAGGGTTTGATTCTCATACAAATCATGTATAACAGGAAAATTAATATCTTCTTACACATGTACTTCTGTTTCCTTCAATTCCCCAATCTTGGTATTTAAATTGAAAGGGTTTCCTTGGTCAAATACACATAGGTGGATCCTCAGTGAACCTACATGAAAACACCAGCAACCTCTTCCAGCCCGACTACAGGTCAGTTTTCTAAGTCAGTTTCAAAGGTTTAGAGCCTGCCTTACTTGCCTGGTTTAAAATTGCCCTTAGGTTCTTCTAAGGCCAAGCTACAATATAAGGAGGAATGTTCCTGCCTTGATGAACCAGAAATACAGTCACTCTTAATCCTCAGGTAGAAATAACGCACTCTTACAAAGTTAACTGTAATACTGGCATAAAAAGCATGGTTATACCATCATAAGTGACCTACCTGTGACCTAATGCATTTGTAAAGAGAACAGGAGAGCCCTCCTGGTGTGCCTGTAGAAGCACCTTCTGTTTTCTTCAAGACAGCGGTGGACAGGAGGTATTAATCATCTCTTTAGGTAGATGAAAGGATTTTGGAAAGAAGAGGGAAATAAGTGGGGTCAAAAGGCTTTACAGGGTCTCTCTAAACCAGGCCCCCGAGTTTACTCTGCAGGAAAGCTTGTCCCTTCTCCAGCTGCCTTTCTTTGTCTTCCAGCTGCTGCAGCCCCTGGTTCTTGCGGAACTCCCGGCGGATGAAAGCGAGGTAGAAATCTCGGTCAGTGTAGCGCAGCCCCCGGCCCTGGCGCAGCAAAGCCCGGTAGAGGGTCAGGACGGCCTCCCGAGACCAGGCGGCCATGGGGGTCGGTGTGCAGAAGGGCGACCTAGAGAGAGGTGACCAAGCAAGGGACCCGAGTCAGCGCTGCCCTTCCCGAGGGTGGCACCGGCTGCCCCCACGGCCTGGCCCCAGACACTGCCCGGGAAGGACGGGTCAGCCGGGGAGAACGGCGCGCCCGAGGGCTCAAGGCCGCACGCCCTGTTGCGGGGAAGCCGGCGGCCCCGCGGCCCGGCCCGGCCCGGCCCTGCCCTGCCCACGGGCACCCGCTCACCACCGAGGTCCCGGGCCGGGGTCGAGCCCACAGACGCCCCGCGGCGACCGACCGCCCCACACTCACCGGGCAAGTCCGCTGGGAGAAAGGGAGATGCTCCGGGCCCCTCACGGCAGCCGCGACCCTCGGGCGGGCCCCGCCGCTTCCCGCCCGGCACCGCTCCCAGGGGCGCCCGGCAACATGGCCGATCCGCTTCCGGGTCGTGACCTCGGCAGCCAATCATAGCGCTCTCTCGCCGGGCCCCAAACCGTCCCTACCGGCGCAGTGACTTCCGGCCGGCGGGCTCCCGAGCGGGGACGGTGGCGCGGCGATGTCTCCCCCTGGCGGCGGGGCGCTGCCGCACGGCGAGCGGGAAGCAGGAGGGGACGCTCCGCCTCGCCCCGCCCTCCCGCCCCGCGAGGCCGCCTCCTGCCGGCGGGGAAGGGAACTGCCGCCGCCAGTTGCTCCCGGTTGGGGCCGGGCCGGGTCGGAGCGGGGCGGGCTAGGCTGGTGCTGGGCTGGTTTGGGGCAGAGCCCCTTGGAGGGTGATGAGGCTGCTTCCTCAGCCGGGACAGCTGTGGGGAAGAGGCTGGGGCGGGGTGGGGGCCGGGAGCTCCCTGAGAGGCGGCAGGTAGGGGCTGAGGGGAGCAGGGCGCGAGTGACCCCTGTGGTGCAGCCTGGAGGGACCCGGCTGGGCCTGGACGGCTTGGGGTGGAGCAGCCGCTGCCCACTGGGGCCTGGGCTGTCAGCACAGGGGTGACGGGGTCTCCCCTTCCCCCTGGGACCTGCAGCTGCCCTGCATGGAGCCAACCTCAGGGTGCTGGGCCTGCTCCACCATGGGCGGTCACATGCGCAACCTGGGCCTGTGTGCTGTGGTGAAACTGGCCTGGCTGTTGGCCTTGGTGTCCCTGTGTGCCTGCAAGGGTGCTCCCCACAACCCAGGACAGCTGGAATAATAATGGGTACTTCCTTCTGTCGCTCAGTCTTTGACAGGCCTAAATGCCGTCAAAGGGCCTCATGTGAGAAAGGCGGAAGGTCAGGACGCTGCAGTGATTTGACTTCCACAGCACAGGCTGTTACGGCTGTCTCCAGCTGTCTGTGCTGGCTGCCATGGGTGATGCAGGGTAAATGGAGAAGGTTTCTTTGGTGCTTCAGGGCAGGCAGAGAACAGTGGGTTAATGCTACGTGTCTGTAGGTACCTCCAACTACTCTGATGCTTTTTACAGAATAACTTACCAAATCCAAGCTCCTTATCTTTATCTCCAAGGAACCCTGGGGTCTGGAACTCTCAAGGGCTCTGGGAGAACGGCAGCAGCTCTCAGCCTCCCCTCCTCTGCCTGAGGAGCTGGCAAGAGCCTCCTGAAGCCAGGACCTTCCACCCTTGTCCAGGTGCAAATCCCCCTTTTCCTTTCTTGCCTTCTTTACTAAATGCCTAGTCTGGGGAGCAATCGTTACTTCTTCGCCATCTCCTCCTCACCAGATCCTACCAAAATATAAAACATAACCGCATGTGCCATGCCTCCCATGGGGGAGAGGGTGAGAGAAAGAACAAGCCCTGCGTGACAGAGGAGGGCCACTTCACGTACTATTCAGCAACATCAGATATGACAGTGATAGAACTGAGCAGGAAGAAAACCAGAAGCTTTGTGCTGGCTCGCTCCGTGCCAATCTCCTCTTGTTCGTTTCCCTTCTGAGATAAACAAACCGAATCGTTTTGATCTCTCTTTGTGAGTGAGTTTGCCATGCCCCTAATCAGCCCTTTCTGAGAAAGGCTTACTTGAACTGCAGACAGTATTCCCAGAGAGGCCACGCTACTGATTTACATAATAGCATTATAATATTTTCCATATTATTCTCCCTTTCTTCCTTCTGCATGCTAATATTTTGTGTGCCTCTTTTTTTTTTTTTTTTAACCTGCATCTACTCAGAACGACAGGGTTTGTGTGTCATCCAGATCCTTTTCTGAGTTGCTAGAGACCATCTGGAGCTTTGTAATTCTTATGTGCAGTTCGTTTTATCTTTTCTGACTTTGCACGTGCTCAGTTAAACCATGGCAAATGTGTGTTATTGCCCATTTGCCACACTTCCATTTTACTTACAGTCTTTTCTGATCTCCTCAAGAGTCAATAGCTTTGAGTCATCTCTTAAAAATGTTTGGTATATTGCTCATCTTTGTTTCCAGATCACTGGTTCACATACTGAGCTATGTGGGACCTCAGAGGCAGCATTCACATTCCTGACCCTTAACTTGCTGCCAGAATGAAAATCGATCTTTGAACCTTCCTCCCAGCTTCCTGCCTCCTCCTTGAGTTGTTGATCCACAGAAACGTTTCACTCCTCACAACAGGGCTCTGTCGCCTCTGGGCAGGTGCACTAATGACCCCAGTCCCCAAAACTACCAAATCTGGATCAAAACTTGCACCACTATGTGTGGCAAACCCCTGATGCACTATGAATGGGATCTGCTGGATTGGGCTGCGCAACAATGGGCTTTCCTTGCTGCCCTCCCGCCATGGCAGCCACAGACCAAGGTGGCCTCCACAAGCACCCCCTCCCCAGACCGGCCCCCTTGGGTTGTGCCTGTTTCAGTGTTTCTTTCTGTTTTTTTCTCGCCCCTGGGCCAGCCGCCAGCTCCTGGGCCCCTCGCCAGCAGCTGCGTGTGCGTGTTGTGAGCTCCTCCGGCCCTGCCACGCTATGTGTCCCCAAACTGCCCTGGCCCCACTGGGGAGGCCACTCAGGAGCTCACCGTGCCCGCTGCCAGCGATGGGGTCCCCATGCTCGTGCCATGTGGGCAAGGGTGTTCAACGTCCCCTTCTTTCTTGCAAAGAGAAGGGTGAGCGCAATGGCAGAGTGACCTGTGACCGGCGCCGTCCCTGCTGCCGTGCAAGCCATGGACCTCTGGTGATGTGTCAGGCATTGTAAACTTGAACTCTGCCTTAAGAGAGTGAAGCAACATCCTCCCTCTCTCCAGTGTTTCCCAACCCGGCCAGCTCCTGTGCTGACCCACAGCCAGTGGGGACCCACCCAGCAGCCCCACAGACTTGTGCTGCCCTGGTGGGGTGCTGACCCCATTGCCTGCACAGCCCTGTTGCCTGGTGACTTCCTTCTTCCTGCAGCCAAGGGGAATGGGTTCCCCCTGTGCCTCCAGGCTGCGTCCCTACCAGAAAGGAAATTTACTCGCCCTGTTGGGGTGAGGTGCAGGAGGAGAGGAGGGAGCACACCTTAGCTGTGCACCTGGAGAACAATAATGGCCTTTGTTTGCCCAAACGACTAAGTGAGGTTGTGGAATATCAAAGGTGGCCTGGGTGACAGGGCACAATAACCCATGCTGTTATCTGGAAAAAGGCACAGACATCCTCTCTATCCCCTCCTTCCTGGAAGCCTCCGGAGCTGCCATTCCCCTGCTGGTCTTCTCATGCTTGAAGCTGGTCCTCTCACTCAAGTGGCCACTGCCACAGGGTCTGTTGGCCACTCAAAGCAGCAAACCACTGCCTCTCAGCCTGGCTTGGAGCCTCTGCTCCTGGGAGTCAAGTGCTATTCCTAGACACAAGGAAGACATTTTTTAGAATGAGGGTAGTGAAGCACTGACGCAGGTTGCCCAGAGAGGTGGTAGATGCCCCATCCCCGGAGACATTCAAGGCCAGGCTGGATGGGGCTTTGACCAACCTGATCTAATTGAAGATGTCCCTGCTCATTGCAGGGTGGTGGACTAGATGAGCTTTGAAGGTCCCTTCCAACCCAAACTCTTCTATGATTCTATCATCCCCAGAACTTCCATCACCCATTTCAGAAGGGCAGGACCATTCCCAGCCAGGGAGACATCCAGCAAGTTGTCCCCAGGCAGCAGGGAGGTGAACATGACGTGCAGAGGTGCAAATGGCATCTATTTTCATCTGTGCTTGGAAACAGAAGGCTGGCCTTGCACAGGAGCCAGAAAGCAAATCCAAAATGCAAGAGGGAAGATGGGTAGTGACCCACGAATGCCATCTGAGCTTGGGCTTAATATCCTTAACATCTTCAAGCAAATGGACCTTGCAAGAGGCCTTTCAGCAGTCTAACTCCATTCAACAGCTTTCTCATTGCAGACCTATGTATTTACTTTTCTCGAGCAATCACAAGGAATTTGGGCTCCTGCTCTCTGGCTGCAATGAACCAGGAGGTGCAGAGAGTGGTGCCGGTGGCTTCTTTTGCCAAACCCCCATCACCTTTGATTTGGAGTGCATGTGAGAAGGAAGATGGGTGCTGAGGGAGGAGACACCCCCGGTGTGCAGCCACCTGTCCAGGAGCATTCCTGATTTACAGCCAAGACTCAGGTTTTGGAAAGATGGAGTAACTACAGGGAGCCACACTCAGGGTATATTTTTGCCATGAGGGAGAGAAAAGAGAAGTCCCCAGCCCCGCCGCTGTGGAAGCAGCGTGGAGGGCTACAAATGCCGGCAGCGGCGAGTGCTCTCCTGTGCGATGCAGAGCTGCTGCTGCGAGAGTCTGCACCAGCGGTGGCTGAGGATGCTCAGTGTTATTGCCTACCAAACTGAAAATGCTGCTGTAGTATTTTTGCATTTGGTCCATGCACACCTTCCTTCTCTGCATGATTCGTGTTTCTTCAACCAAATTTCCCCGTTTGGCTTGTTGGGGACTTTTTTATTAGTATTATTATTAATTATCTGGCTAGTAAGATTCCCTCCACCTGTCCCGTTTTTCCCTTTGCACCAGCTGTGTGCTGCAGAAGGCTTCTAGAGCCATTCAGAGACCCTGCTTTTGAGAACACCATTATCCTTGCAATTTTGCGTCATTCTGATGGCCTCATGGGCTTCCTGCAGAAGTGTCATGGAGAGCTGAGAACTTGCAGCTGGTGACACCAGGCCTCCTGAGCACAGCTGCACATGCTGACCCCAGGCTTTCTGTACCCTCCACCCACTGCAGTGAGGTCCTCCCAGCATGAACACGGGATTTTGATTTGTGTAAGGGGCTTCTGGACTCCCAGCATCACGTGGGATTTGGTCCCATGTACATATATACAACCTGGGAAGGGCAGAGCTGCCATATCCTCCTTTTTCTAGGTGAAGGTGCTTATTGCACATCTTGTCCCATTAAGTCATGGGTCCTTAGGTGGATTTATTTCTGTCCTATTTGGGGAAATCTGTCTGCTTTTGGTTTTGCAGTAGTTTGACATTCACTTCTGGGTAACAGTTTGAGTCAAATGCTTTTAAAAACACTGGGAACCAAACAGAAGTGGGTAGATGTTTTCTACCTTCTTTTATTTTTGCATGTGTGCCTGGTTCTTAGTAAGTGTCTGAAGGGGGAAAAAAAGAAAAAATATATGACTGATGATTAGTTGCTCAATCTTTGGAAAGTGTCCAGACTGTAGAACAGGGCTAAAATGCCAGGAAAGTGTTTGCTGCATTGGGGCAGACTTATAATATTTGATTTTATGTATTCTCTGGGTAGCATATTTAATTTGAGATCCTGGAGAAGTAATTTTAGATCTTTATTCACCACAGCTTAGTTGCTCTTCTTTTCAGTTTTCCTTATTTTTAGAAAGGTAAAGTGTGGTTCTCAAATTAAATCGTTACTGGGATGGACTTCAGCCAAGAGGATCCATGGTTCAAGCTGTAAGGCACGGGAAACCTAAGAGTAAAACAATGGAATTTTATTTTGTATTTCATTTGGCAGGGTGAGGAGAGATATGGCCGTGAAAGATTTGTATGCTTACATAGCTATAATGTATTTCAAAAAAGAGTAAGGACTATTTTCTGTTCTCACTTTGCTAAAAAAGCAAGCAAACAAACAAACCAACAAACCCACCCAGAAATGCTGGAAATGTCAAGACTGCCAAATTTTCCTTAATTCCAAGTAAGGGTTTATGTTTGGGGTTCTCAGAAATGCTTACAGTAACGTCCCAAACACGAGCTGAAGTGGGCTGATCCTTTACCCTTTTCCTGATGTGCTCATCCCCGCTGCAGCTACAAAGGCAAAGCAGCGGTCTTGCCCCGAGCCCGGCTCCTCTCCCAAGAAACCGTGGGTGATATCCCTCATGTCAGCCCCTCACTTCAGTGACCCGGAGCCCTTTCTCCACACGGGACAGCTTTGCACCACTCCTCTGAGGCCATTTTGCAGCCGCAGAGCAAACCCCTGCAAATCTTGCTCCCAGGTTTGGCACGGCTGGGAGATGAGCGTGCTCATGAGCCACCAAAACACGTGCCACTGCCAGGAGCAAGGAGATGCCTCCCTTTGGCCATGGCTGTGGCCAAATCCCCTCCGTGGCAGTGAGCTGGAGAGCAGGGCAGCCAGCACCTGCAGCTGGGACACACGAGCACAAAGCCATTTGCTGGTGACACTCTCCAGGGCTGGGGTTTCTCTTGCCCTGGCTGCTCCACAGGCTGCTAGCCGGCCAGCTGAGACCTCCTGCTTCCCCAGCTGAGCCGCTAAAGCAGTGAGATTTAAATATATATTTATATATATATAAAATTGGACAAATAATTAAAAATTAACTGTCCCTGCTAAACAGCATATTAAGCTGTGCTCTTACACAGGGAACAAATGTATCCAAGCACCAAAAACAAACAGCCAGGCTCTTGGTATCCCCTTTCCAGCTTTCTAAAAGGTGCTGTAAGTTTATATATCGAAGTCACTGTGTTTCCAAGCGTCCCAGTGCTTGGAAACAGCATGTCCATCACCCACAATCAGCAAACCTGCTGCAGGCATGGGTCGGGAATCAGCCAGAGAGAGCCTCTAACACGAAGCTGGAGGATCTGACCCCACCTCAGTGGCAACGAGCAGTGCTGCACTGAGCATCCCTGACAAACAGCAAGAACTTGGGGGAAACAGCCTATTTCCAGGCAGGTCATGCCACAGCCCCTCCATGGTGCATCTCCTCACATAACGCCTGTTGGGGTCCTGAAATTCTGTAAAACACACGGGATTTATTTGGCTTCAGATGCATGCTGCTCATTCGATATGGCACTTAAGGCTCCACACCCAGGATGCACACTACACATACCAAGATCCCTTTTGATGTCTTGAGAGAGTCTCAAGACATCAGAAGAAATACATTTTTTCCAGTGAGGGTGGTGAAACACAGGCACAGGTTGCCCAGAGATGAGGTAGATGCCCCATCCCTGGAGACATTCAAGGCTGGACAGGGCTCTGAGCAACCTGATCTAGTTGAAGATGTCCCTGCTCATTACAGGAAAAAGGTCCTGGGTTCTGTCAACGTCTTATTTTAAAACCTTGCAAGAAACTGAAGAAATGTCATTTATATTAGTTCTTAAAATAATATAAATGTCAGTAGAAGATTTTGTGTTGGAGGCAAGAAAAATACATGGAAGAACCTTTGACCCAGTCAACTCTCATTTCTTAAACTGTCTTGCTAAATTGCCATTGGCCTTATCTTTCTCTCTTGAAAAACAGAAAGCTCAGGCATTCTAGCAATCATCTATTTTTAGATTATCCCTATTCAGGCACAAAAATATGGCAATCACTAAGAATACTAAAAATTCTTGATAGCAAATTTTAATTGTTAATATTTATTCCAGGCCTTTTGTTCCAGAGACAGAAGCAGCATTAAGCAATGCACAATGCAAGTCTGCAGTTTAAGGCAGACCATTCCACAAGAGAATTGAGACTGATGTGGAAGAGAAAAAGGAAATTGTTGGATCTAATTATTATAAGGAAACTAACCTACGATATTTAGTCACTATCTCTAAATGGGATCAGGAATGAACCTGAAGTGTAAGACACTTAAAATGGCAAAAAGTGAAATAGCTGTAAGATATCACGTAAGTTTGCAAAAGGTCCTTGCCAAAGGCACGTCTGAGGCCAGATGCTTAGGAGAATTCAGAGCAGGACCAGGCTTTGACACGGACTAATGGGAACAGCCAAAATTACATGAGATGGGTTTAAAAATAAGCTAAAACAAGGAGGTCAAATTCTCTCACATAGTGTGCCATAAAGTCAGCTACCAGAGAGACATATCTGCAGTGGGGAAGGTTTATTTTGGGGCTGCAGGGTTTCCACAGCTTTACTTGAAAAAGTGGATGCATCCAAGGGAGGGGAGAAGGTAGCAAGGGACCATTTCATGAGCAGTGATGCTGGTTCCCACCTCCACCAGCTCTTCCGAAAGCCCCTTGGCAGCCATCATTCCCCACTTCCATGCCTGTACTACTCACACTCACCTAATATGCAGAAAATTAGGGGTCTGACACAGGCCCATAAAATCAGGAATCATGCCCCAAAACAGCTGGGCTCCCCCTCAGTCTCCTCAGGAACACGGTCCTGCCAAGGTGGAAAGCAGCAACTTCCCTTGCTCTGTTTTCCAGCAGCCCTTCCACCAGGTGATCAGGAAGAAAAGCTGTGACACACACACACACCTTGGTTTCCTTTCATACTTTGTAAATTTATTTTTTTATTATCTCCTCCTTTTAAGCATCCCTTTAAGGGCGAAATGAAATCCAACCATTTACAGAGAAAATGATTTCAGAATGTACATTTGATTTATCCTTACAAAAAGTTAATTATTACTTGCAGTTTATAAATTACAGAGTGGAAAGGAGCTTTGCAGACACTCCTGATTTCGTTTTTTTTTTTTTTTTCTCTTTTATTTTTGGCAAATCCACACATTCTTTTGCCAAAGCAGGGTGTTCTGGGGCCACACCACCAGTAGGTCCAGGTGGACCCCAGGCATGGAAGTGCTGCTGGATCACCTCCAGGATGATACTGCATCATCATCCGCACAGGAAGGAAAAAGCAGCAGTTCGAATTCTTAGCCTCAGAGTATTCCAGATCCCTTCTTGAGCCGTTATCTGTAGTCCCCAAAGCTTTAAATGTCAGTGTATTGCATTAGAAACAGCTCTTCTTTCTTGGTGCTGGATCCAAGCCCCTCCTGCCACCCCCTTACCTCCCGCTCCCCCTGTTTTCATAATAAGAGCAAGTTTGTCCAACATTTCAGAAATCAGAAGGAAGGTGGGTTTGTTTTTTTTTTTTTTTGGGGGGGGCGATGAGGGAGAACACATTGATGGAGGGATTTGGGAACCATTCTCCCACTCACTTCCCTCCTTTCCCACCAAGGTCTGAGGTCAGTGAAGCCAGGACAAGCTATCCCTTCCCTCCTCACCACCTGTGTTCACTAATCAGACCGGGGTGACCCCAGACATATGTCATCACAGTGCAGAGGTGCAGGAGCCACAGAGTTCACTGGCACAAGCTGGGAGATGGGGACAGAGCCCAGGGGATGTTTGGGAGAGGAAAAGACCCCACCATCCCACAAGGATACACTGAAGGAGGGCACAGAGGAACAAATATCCACCTGCTCTGACATACACCCACCACTCCAACTCATACATTACCCAGACGGCAGAAGGTCCCCTCGTTTCCCCACCACAGAGACACAAAGAGCAGGCTGGCCTGAGCTGCACAACAGCAAATACCTCAAACACCTCAGCAGGACACAGGGATCAGAGAAAGCAACAGTGAGAGTGGACCTGAGCATGTCGCCCTTCATACCAACTACACAGGCACCAAACCACACCATCTTTTCTGTCCCTCACTTGGGTACAGCATAACCCCTAGTCCTCTGAGGGAGCAGAGACAGCCGACCTACCCTGTTCCCTCTGCTTCCGCAAGCTCACCTGCTGCAGGTCCAAAGTGCACATCCTCCCCTTCACCTGGGGTGAAGGAGGAAGATAAGCTCCCCAACCCAAAGCCATGCACAGGCACACAATCCCTTTTTTAGGTGAAAAGCACAAAGAAAGGCAAGAGATGGGCAAAGAGAGAAGCGCAGGGCTTGGGGATGCTACACACTGCTTCACCTACTATGTGGCCCTCATTTGCACCAATTGATTTGAAGGTGGAAAAGTTTTGGGCAAGAAAATGCACAGAGCTGAAAAGGGCTGCAGGGAAAGGCTGGCAATGCTTAACCCCCCTCCACCAGACGGCTTCACTCCCAGAGCGGCAGCGGGCATGCGGCTTTGCTGCTCATGGCTGCAACAACCAACAGACATCAAGCTCTGGTGGTGTGATCCCAGCTCCAGCCCAGGGGCAGGATGTGTTCTTTTTTCAGTCCTTCCCTTCTCAAACCTCAGTACCTAGTTCACACATGAGCAAGGAGCCTCAATGCTCGCCTCAAAGAGTTCCACGTTGGGAAATAAGGATGTTATACAAAAAAACCTGCCTCCTCCTCTGCCTCTCTCACCACCCCACACACCCACATGCTTTTGAGTTCCCTCTTGTGCAGGTTGTCTGGGAGAGTGGCTGTTCCCCCCGGCTGTGGAGGTCCCAGCACAGCAGTACACACAAGGCTGGGCACAAGGGAAGCCGCCACCTCGGGAAATCACTGTGCAAAAGTCAACTTGCTAGTCCACGTCCCCTCCAGGGACAAGAAGGAAGGTTTTTAATGACAAACACTCTGGCTCCCTAAGGATGACAAACACAGGGTTAGTCAGACAAAAATTAGACAGAAATATTGACTGGTTTGGCCTTAAATCAAAAATTGTTTAAACGATTCTTGAGAAATAAGAAAAAAGAATGCATTTATTCTGTAAAGTCCCTTCCTCCCATCACAACAAGAGTCTGTTTTAAATTTAATTCCCTCAGAATAAGGAAATCAGTAGGTCCAGTGGGAGGACAGGGCCAGAGTCCTGCAGAAGAGTCCCAGTGCTGCTCTTCCAACAGGACCTTCTCCTCCTGCCCAAGGGGGCAGAAGGGAGAGGAAATTCAGAGGGAGAGGCAGAGAAAGATAGAGCAAATAATGGAGGAGAAGGGAGATAAGGCAACAGGCTGTACTTCAGGAGTAGGAGATCCAGATATTGCAGCTGTGGGCTCATCTGAAACTCAGAGCAGACAAGGGCCATACCTCAGTGGTGAAACCACGACTTGCAGTGTGCTAAAAATCCCCCAAAACACCCATGCACAGGAAGGGCTGCTAGCAGGGGAGAGGCTGCTCTGTAGAAGATAATGAGGTGCAGCCCCAGCACACATGTACTTTATCCCCTGATTCACAGGGCTCTGGTGCTGCCGAAGCACCAATGCAAAGACCGACTACTCGTTCTCTCCTGTCTTCAGCAAGGCCTGGCACTGGGCTTGTGGCGTTATGTCACAGACCCTTGGCTTTGCCTTATCTCCGAGTGCAGACCTCAGGCTCCCTTCCAAGTATAAAAATGAAAAATAGCTTCTTCCTTCCATACTTTACTGCTACTGAATCCCATGAGCTGAACCCACCTGCTCTCCTGCAGCTGCCCCTGGGGAAAGTGCATTCCCCTTGCACTGCAGCCTCAATGCCACTGCTCTCATCTTGCTCAATGCAGGTTCCTCCTTTCTCAGCTGGGTCCCCATTTCTCTGTAATCCCTCTATGCCCAAGAGCTCCATACAGCCACTTGGCACAGGGACCCCATAACTGTGACATGACTCCCTCCCTTCGTGGGAAGAGCGTTCTGCCTGCTAAACCTTCTCCCTTCACTCAGTTCTCAAAGGGGCTTTTCTTTCTGTAGGGAAGACACAGCAGAAGTGAGAATAGTGATTTATAAAACAACAACACAACTCAAAACAACCAAAAAAAGAGGGTACTTCAGTTCTTCTAAGCAGTGATCATGGCACATGAGATGTGGAAGGAGCTAAGATGAAATCCCTCTCAGTTTGATCAGAAAAAGATGTTCATCTTCATTCTTTTCCAGTTTCAGTCTTATTAGGCAATCAGCTTATTTTTGTTGACGTTTCTCACTTCTCTAGGGAGGGGAATAGAAGAAAGAAAAAGAGATCCAGAGATAGGAATGAGGCGCAAGGGTGGGAATGGGCTGGAGAACATAGAAATATGGAGCCCTGAGTTAACAGCAATGGAAACCCTCCTGCTTCAGCACAGCTGGCCTGATGTCAAGGTCACTCTTCCTGATGTCAACATTTTCCTCCTCCTCCATCACACGATCCTCACTTCTCTGCTTGGAACATGAGGCTAACAGAGCAAGTTCATAATGTTTTTCACCCTCTGCCCACTACAGCCCAGGCTCTGGGCAGCCTGTCAAGCCATCTGCTAAGGAAGGGTGGTAAGGGTGGAAACGTGGATCTGCCCCCTCAATCAGCTGAATCAACTCAATGCAACAACGGGCCAGATCCTGACTACTCACCACTGGCAAACTCTGAGCAAACACTGGTCCAACCAGCTGCATATAATGTCATCCTAGATTCCCTCTCCTCTGCATGGTCTTCTCTGCACGGCCCAGGCTGCACATGCTCTCTGGATTGGATGGTGATCCTAAAACAGGCTCTTGGTCTCAGGGGGAGTCTGCCCCTTTCTCCACAAGCTCCCTCACCCCCTAAGAGTAGACAGATGGATCTTGTGCTCAGCGTTTCCCCACAACCCATCTCTGACTCAGAGCTTTGCCCTTCTCCTCTCCCTTTTACCCCATGGCAAGAAGGAATAGCCAGCACATGTAAGCAGCAGCCCTGCAACAGGCACAGCCTGTAGGGTTGCAGAGCCAGCTAAAGTCACGCAACAGTCCCACGTGTGTAGCACTGCTATGCAGAGCAAACATTCTCACTGGCCCTCCCCTGTGAATGCCCCAAAAAGTCATCCATGCTGAGACAGATCACAGCTTCTGGATCCCGCCATTTCCTGAAAGCACACACACAAGCCCAACTATGTCCCCTTCCCCCCCAATACTGGTAACAAACGCCCACGTGCATACCAAAACCATGCATGTTAGCACTCATGCACATAGGAAACCATGCACTTGTAAACGTACACTTCCACCATCTAAGTCCCCTGCAGCTTATCCCAGCCCCAAAAGAAGCACATACTGCAGGGAAAGTGCTTCAGCTTCTGTGGGCCAAGCCAGTGCAGTGTTGCAGGGGCAGGGGGGGGAAAAGGAGTTTAAGAAAAAATAAAAATAAAAACCCAGCTTTTTCCTCTGCTTCCCATGTGCCTGCTCCAGGACTGGTAGAGCATCAGGCCAAGACACAGCCCAGGACAGATGCATTAAGCCTGCAGGAGGAGGGGAGAACACCTTGGAAGCAAAGGATTTCCCTTCCCCAAAATACTCTTTTAATATAGAGATATACAAAAAAATAAATGCATACTGAGATGCTTTTGCACATTCACTCATCCAAAAAATGCCTGCGACACATCTGCACACGTGACCACTCACATCAGTTTGTGCCTGCTGACTCACACTCACATCTGTGCTTGCTCTGATCCACAAAGGATGAGGGTGGACGGGAACAGCTGCCCTCCCTCCCCTTGGGACCCTCCCAGCCTCCCCCAGAGGAAAATCCACCAGCTGGCTGCAGAGATTCTCTCCAGCCAGCAGGAGAGGTCCGGGAGATGGCAGAAAAGGCTTTATGCTACTGCCAGAGTAGGTCCCCAACATCTCTCCTCCTCCTGCCCCTCACACAACTGAGGAATTTATGTACTTAGGGTCAGCCTGGGATGAAGCGAAGAAGAGACGGAAGGGAAGGAGGGCAGACACCCCAGAATGGCACACCCCACCCACAACCAAAGAAAACAATAAAAGGAACATATGAAAACATCTGACTCTTTCCCTTTGTCGTGAAGTTCTGATTTCCCACCTGAGCCCTGGTGGCCTCTCACCCAGTGCCCTCTGTTTTTCGGTAGGGGTTCTCCAACAAGTAGCGGAAACGCTGGTAGTTCTTGAGCAGGTATTTGGGAGCGTACATCTGCTCCTTGGGGTCGGCGGGGGGATACTCCTGTGTAGTACCATCGAACCACCCACCAGTTCGGATCAGCTCCCGGATATAATTGAGGTCTCGTTTATCCTCATAGTCACCCCAACGGGGGAAGTCCCCATTCTGAGCTGAAACCAGTTTGAAGTAGATCCCCTCTGGGGTGAAACACCACGAGCAGTGCCAGCCAGCAAAGTGGAGTGGGCTGCCCAGCGACCACTGCACCAGGATGTGTCCTGTGCTGTTCTCGTACTGACGAAAGCCAGGCATGGTGTAGTACTCACGGCGTCGCAGACGGATCCCATCAGTAGCGTAGACAGCCTGCAGCATCCCCATGGTGCAGCCTGAGACCACCTCCAAGGTGCCTGGTTGCTTCCAGAAGAAGCCATAGAGTGACTTGCGCATGTGAAATGCGAAGGGCTCCGTCCAGCCATCGTAGAGCTTGAGGAAGAGCACACCGTCACGGGCTGGGATCTCATCAGCATCATCGATGACAAAGACATCATCTGGGCGCATGTTGCGGAGGCGAGAGATGCCATCCCGGGTGAGAAAGGTGCGCAGGTAATCATCAGCAATCCAGCCGTCCTGGCGGCCGCCAGGGGGGAAGTGGTCCAGGAAGACATAGAGCACCTTGTGGCGGATGTAGTCGAAGGAGCCGTTGAGGAGCATCTCGCGGAACTTGAGGGGCCGCGGCTCTCCGTAGGCTGTGAAGTTCGACTCGCACACCACAAAGACATCCACCACGTCTCCCAGCTCATGGAAGCGGACATCCAGCAGGTCAAACTCATGGTTGACGTTGATAGCGTTGATGACCCTCCGGGGGGTCACCCGCGGTACAAGGCGGTCCTTGGTGGGCAGGTTGGAGTACTGGACCACAGTAGGGACCCCGCAGCTGGGGCCGTGCCAGCCTGGCAAGCAGACGCATTCCACCCACTTGCGCCGCTTGGTCGCGCCGGCGCTCAGTGGCTTGCGAACCGGCCGCCCCGAGGACGCCCCGTCCCCTTGCTCCTCTGGCCGCCCTCCCACGGGTGGCTTCTCCAGCACCTTGGTGCCTGGTTTAAAGCAAACGCCGCCGGCTTTGGTACGGACAAAATATTCTGTTGTGTCTTCTGACAGCACAAACTCAGCTTTGTGCAGCTCTTCGCTGGCTCTGCTGGGAGGCAGGGGCTGGAGCAAGGGGGAGTGTGAGTAGAGGGGTGTGCGGAGGAACTCGGCACCCCCGGGCTCAGGGCTGACCTGAGGTGTGACGGGGGCATTGTTCCAGAAGAAGCTGGAGACGAGGTTGGGACTAAGTGAAGCCAACTCCCGGGGGAAGGTGACATAGGAAAGGGCCTTGAGGAAGTGCAAGAAGGAGATAAGGCAGAGACCAGCCATGCAGAGAGTCAGAAAGAGCTTATGGCGTCTCATCTTCATCCTGTGGAAAAGCCATGAAAAGGAAAGTCACATTCAATAGTTACTAAGGTGCAAAAAGTTTACCATTGATTGAAAGACAGGTTGGGGATGAGAGGAAGCTGGTCCAAAATCAGCATACGTCTTTCGAGACTTGAATCCAAGAACTACTCCTCCCAAACCCTGCCATCTTCAGTAGACTTGTTGCCCCAGTGGGGTTACACCAAGGTGAACTTCTAGATCAGTCACAGTCGTATAAACTCACAAAGACAAGAAAAGCACTGGTTACAGAGTAGTAAGCCAGGAAATCCAAAATAACAGGAACTAATGATCTAGTGAACTTGTCACACTTGGCAGACTTGTCCCTACGCATTGATGGAAACAAAATGAACACTGGACTCCTCAGGCCCTGCATCACCAGAGGGTTGAGGGGAGATGAAGAGGGAGTAGGAGGGATGAGAGGGATTACGGGATACATGGTTGAAACATGACCAGAGTGGCAGTTTTAAAGGACTGAGATCATTAGCCATGCTGCCACAGCCAGGAAAACCCTACGCTCCCCAGATCTTTTCAGTGATTGCTCAACACACACCCTAAAAAACCACTCTTGTTCATAGGAAATGCTACCCAAGTTCACATGGTGAACAGGAAAATAAAAATACAATTAAGACTGTCACCTTTATTCTCCTCCTATCCTTTTGCAGTCCACTATATGTTGCCCTTTGCTTTTTTTTAAAAAAAAACCCAGATTCTTAGGGTTTTTTTTGCGTCTGGATCAAAGTGGCTAAAATAAACGCCTGGCTGTCTCCACTGGTAATACTGTACATCCTGACAGATCCATGCTAGGCCAGCAAGAAGCCAGTTGTGCAGAGCTCCTCCTTTCAAACAAAATATTGCCTTCATCCTCAGCCTACACCACCTGCCCTCCTCCAGCCCCGGCAGGGAGCGTAGAGCTGCTGTCAGGCAGAGAAGCAATTGAAAACTATAATCCATGAAGAGGACAAAAAGACCAACCAACCAACCAAGAATGAATTAAGCTCACCTGAGGAAAGAAGAAAAGGCACTCATCTTCTGCTCCTTAGAGAAAGTAAGGCTGGTGCAAAGGTGAGCAGAGGAACAAGGTCACGCAAAAGCCCTTTGTAACACAGAGGCTTTCTTCTCCTCCCAGGAGCATGAAACCCTTCACGCAGCAGCGGGTGAAGAGGCAGAGACCCGCTCCAAGCTCCATACATGCAACATGCACCACTATGTCCCCTCCACACCACACTCCTCCACAGTGGTTCTGTGGACCGGCCCCATACCCTCTGGGGCCAAAGTTCCCAGGAGGCACCATACACCCTGTGGTATCACTGATAAACCCTCCACCCAGTGCCCAATGGTGCTGGCAATTGATGCCTTCAAGGCTGTCCCCAACCCTGGGGGACACAGGGCAGCCACCCCATGCCACCAGCCCCACACCTGGGCTCCTTGCAGCCACACAGACTCTGGGCATGGGGGCAAAAGGAAGAAGCACCCAGCCCACTCCTACTGCTTCAGAAGGTATTCAAGTAAAATGCAGCAAAGCAAATTTACTGATTAACTTGGAGAGAATTTAATACTGAAGTGGAAAGCCATAAAACATTCAGACAGATGGCAACTACCCAAAGGAAAACATATCCGGCTCTCAACATGTGCCTTTGATATGGACTTTGTTAGAGGGGTTGTCCACGGTTATACCTTACAGCTCAGTGACAAGCGTTTCTGGGCACATGGCAGTCACCTTTTAAGTGAGAAGCACCATCCACTGACACCATCCCCCATGCTTGGGTGGCAGCGTGAGGAGTCTCAGGTCAGGCTCGGAAGGATGGGACTTGAGCCTGAAGCTAGTGGAAAAGTTACAGCATTGACATAGGAAGAAAAAAAAATCCCCACAACACACAATATACAAATACATAAAGACAAATATATAAACAAATATATAAAGAGCTTGATCCTATTTGTTAATGTTTATTACAGTTTTTTTATATACTTCAACATGACACAGGTCAGCAGAGGGGCAGCGTCCCAGCATTGTGTGCCCCCAGGAGGCCATCTTGTCAGGCAGGGAAGGAAGAAATGGCAGCTCTCCTCAGGAGACCACACCAGGGCAGGCCCTCACCTCCTGCCACAGCTCCACAGCCCAACCTCACATGCTTGGTTGTAGCCCAACTGGTGGGAGGCCATCTTTGTGGTGGCCCTGCCATGAAGGGGCTGGATGTTCTCCCACTCAAAGCCATAAAGGACCATCTTGGGGATTGCTGGCAAGCTTTCTTCATGGGGGCAAAACAAGGGGCTGCAGAAGCCCCCCAAGAGCACCTCGTTGTGTCCAGGGCATTTTTTCTTAAGACTCTGTTGATGTCTTGCTGGAGCGGTGAGATCACTTGCAAGGTAGAGGAGTAACCAGTGCCTTTCTTTACATGTCACCAGCTATTGCTCTTTCTTCAAGTGTGGGGAAGAAAAGGGCACAAGGAAGCTGAAAATGCTGAATTAGCAGCAACTGGCTGTTAGGAGATAATGTCCCTTGCTGGTTAATTAGTACAGCTTTCTCCAATCAGGCATTCTGCACTTTCTGAGGTTTTACCTCCAGACATTGGGTACCTCTCAGATGCTAAAGCCTGGGCAAGACAAACAGCTGGCCTGCTCCAATAAGGCAATTCCAATGGCTGCCAGGTAATTCTTGTTTCACTCCATTTCCTACAGGACACTTAAATGCAGGGCAGCCAGGTTCCTCTGGGCCAGCCCAGGTGCTGAACGAGTCACACGAAGCACACCTCCATCTTGTTCCCAGCTGACTGTGACACCGTGCGAGCCACAGGAAATTCCCAGACAAAAGGTCGTAACTCTTGACATTCAAACTGCTTCACTTTCCTGGGGTGTGGTAAGTCGTGTCAACATAGCAGGATGCATGGTTTTAGGAGGTAAAGCCTATTTTCCTCACTTGACATTTGCATACATCAGTATCTGCCAGGCTCAGCAGCTCTTCACCCGCTGGCACAGCTCAGCCCATTCAGGGCTGTGCTGCCTCCCGGTTACACTGTCTGCGCCCGGGAGAGCCGGGCTGGTGCGCACAGACCTCCCTGCAGCTCTGCCAAAGCAAGCTGGCCCTGCAGTACCCTCTGCTGTCTTGCTGCAGACATATCCCAGGAGGCAACTTTCACTGCTCAGTTCTTTGTTAGTGAATAAGAACATTTCTTATCCCCTCCTAAAAGAAGGTAAGCCAAGAAGCAAGCCACGTCCTCTTCAAAACCTCTTCCCTGGGAACCACCTCCATTCTCACATGCCAGGGATTCCTTTGCCAGGGAGTGGAGAGAGCTCCTGCACCCTTGGGTGGGCCAAGATGCTGAAATCCATCACTCACATATTCCTTCCCATATCCTCTGATCAGTGCTGCAGTGAAAGATGTGTCTTTGAGTGGCAGCTAATTGGAGACAAAGGCCAGCAGGGGAGGAAGATGTTATTACCCGCCTTCCTCATCCAGAACATTTACATGTGGTGGAAAGGAGAACGGAGGTACCAGTCAGGGAGATCTCAGCTTGTCATAAAAGAGCCCAGCTGCTCTGTCACAAAGCAGGCATCAGTTACCAGGAACACAGAAGACAGCATGAAGAGCTATTTCCCTTCTGACAATTGAGTGAGGAGGGAGAGAAAAAAAAAAACACAAACAAAAAACCCAAACAAAAAAAAAAAATCAACTTGATCTCAGGGAGAGTGACCAAGTTACTCTCAGGTTAAAAACTACAGTGAGAAAACGCCAGGAGTATGGACAGTCAGATCCATTAAGACAAAGCTCTTTTGGAAACATGCAGTTATAAACCCCTTCAGCAGCATTCAGCCTCAGCAAGAGAAGAAGAAATCTTCTTTTTGTAAGGCATCTCTTGCCTGAAGAAGTTATGTGCCTACCATGCAGGGGAAGGGTTTTCAGAGGAGGAGTAAAGCTAGAAGTGGTGGGCACATGAGTTATCTCCAAGCACCTGTTAACATTCTACTTTGCCATTATATCAAATGACCAGTTGATTTATACCATCTTGAAATCATATCCTGATTTTCAAGAAGCCAGAAAGACATGCAGTGCTAAGAGCTGGCAATGCACCAGTCCTAATGTTCTCTTGTGGAGGACACTGGCAAGAGGCCATGCAACAGGCTGCTGGCTGCATGACACCCCACACTCCATCTCATTAGGGCACAGGACTCCCTAGACCTCTCCTGCAGTTACAGGAGAAAAACTGCTGTGGAAAACAAGTCAGAATAGAAGCTTCTGTTTTTTCCCTGATACAGAGATGCTCATCTCCTCTGCCTGGAGTTATCCCATAACACCCATGCAGTAACATATTTGCCCATCACTCAGACACTTCAACAGAAAGCAACAATTCAAGTTAGAATTGCTTTCACACAGCATATTAAAATCCAGCATGACTCGATCCCCCACTTCACACTGAGGGCCAAACTCCCTCTCTCTCTGCTCCAGCTAGAGGCAAGTGAAGAGGCTCCGCCCTTGAAGTATTATACTAGTCCACCTGCCATCCACAGGGCATGGGCATCACAACACACATCAGGGTCACAGTACCCCAAAACACTCCAATATCTCCAATTACTTTTGTCCTGCAAACACCCACACAAGTAAGGAGAAACTATAAAATCCCTACTGTCTGTCTACAACTGAAATGGGACTAGCTCAGGGACAGCAGGACTGTGCTTTGCTTAAGGATTGAAAGAGAAGATTATCCTACAAAGCTGGACAGCAGGGAAAGTGGAGAGAAGTAGGATATACCAGAAGGTAGCTGGGTCTCAGCAATTCTCTGACGTGACAGATGCCACGGTGTTTTCAGGGACTGCAAGCAAGGAGGACATGAGCCGGAAGTTCCGGCAGTCACAGTACAAGGTCCATATCATCTTCCATTCAAGTTTCAAGGACAGAATACAACATTCTTCTGCAACCTTCATCAAGAGCTACTGCCCGCAGCACTAATGCAAAATAGCAATACCTCATACTACGTGTTTCCTTTGCAGCTTTGAGGCAACTGACCACAAGGTGCCACTGACTTGCTGCCAATACAACCAGCTGGAGCAAGTCATCCAGCACAGATACTCTTCAAGTAAGGTGAGGCCAAGGGAGAGCCAGGCTCTGTCCTAAGCACCTTCCCACCCTTTCAATAGAGAGGTGAACAGAGATATATGGTGACCACTCTTAACAGGTTGTCACAACAGCATGCATTTGACTTCCACAGCTGCCATCCATACATCACTAATTAATGGGTGCCATCAAGCCAGGAAGAAAACCAGATGGAGAAAAAAAAACACTAAACAACAAACAACAAAAGACAGCTAAAGGGTGAATCCACACAAGGTAATGAATGACAAAGTTGGCCAGGGAAGAGAGAAAGCATAGCTGAGAAGCCAAGGCATTCTCTTCACCTTCCCACTGAAGGCAGACATGTGATGTATAATACATAATGTCAACCACAAGCCTAAGGATGGTGTGCAAGGACTTGCTAGTCTTCAACTGTCCAGAAGCATCTGTGGTCAAAAAGAAAACAGGTGTCTCTTCTCACACACGCTCTTGTAGGAAAACAAAGTGCTCCATGCCAGTAGCTATGATCTGTTGCATACAGAAACTAAGATGGATGCAATACAAAGCCTACAGCTTTTTAAGTACTGTGGCAGCTCACCTCTTCAGCTCCTGAAAGCACATTAACTTTTGACTCCATGCTTTCCACAGGCCTTCACTGTTTCCACTGTTCTCTCAAGTGCCTTGTCCAGCTCTTTGGTGGACTAAGCCTCAGTTATTTTAGATGCCACAACTCTAGCTGCAGTGAGATAGCTGTGCACTCTGAGACAAAGCAGCTCTTAAGCCTCCATAAAGAACACATGGGACCTGGTCTCTACTGACAGGATTTTGGCTCAAGACTGATCTTCCAGAAGTCAGCAGAATAGACCGGCATCTGAACACCTTCAGAGTCCATTAAAAAACCCTCCACTTGAACAGATTGTTCTTACTATAACTACCATATACTAATAGCAGCATAATTATATCATTCTCCAGCCCCCGGTTTAAAAGAAGATCTGCTCAAAGAAGACTAGAAAATTCTACTGAAATCCAATAATGGCCTATGCGACATCAATTTCATTTTATCCAAGAACTTGGACACCACAAGGGTACAGTACTACATGCTAAAGAAAACTTGAAACTGGATTTCCAACTCCACTGGAATCTTTCAAATATTCTTCTCAGCATCCTTCAGCTGTACAGGGCTCCCTTGTAACTTATCTCCTCTCTTCAGCTAAAGCCAGTCTCACCATAGGAATTTCTATGGTTCCACAGCTGCCTCAGCACACACTGATCCTTCAGATGCTCTCAGAAGCCACGGTTTAAATTTCTTAGCACCACCACTCTAAGCGCTCCTTCACTTATGCCTGATCTCCTGGAAGGATTCTTGCTCAACCCTGCTCAAAACATCTGGTTCCATGAAGACTGCTGTGATGGGCCTGGAGATTGCATCACCTCTTGGCTCCAAGCTCAGGTCTCTCAGGACACAGGGTGAGCTGAGGCATGGCTCATTGCACTCTGCAGGACACACACACACACACACACACACACACCAAGGATGCCAGGGCTTTCTCCCAGCCAAATACAGCACTGCTGCTGCTGCTCACTGTTGCAAGTATGCAGCAGTTACAGCAGTGCAAGATGGAGTTGGCTGGTTCTTCTGGTCCTGTACTGCGGTGTCTTGCAGAGAAGGAATGCTTCATCATGAGATGAGGAATAGGAAAGGGAAAGGGGACAAAACTACACACAAAAAAGAGCAACTTTATCCTCAGACAAGCCATAGGGTAAGCAAAGAAGTATGTAATAACTGCCAGCTAGTCTCAGTGTCTTGCAGAGAGGGACAGAACAAAGCCATTTTGTCTGAGGATGAAAGAAAATTACGCTTTCAGAGACCTCAAGTGAGGCGTGTGGTAACACAGGCTGTTGTTTCATAGGTTCTCTCCCCTCACTCACCACCTTCACAGCTCACCACCCCTCAGCTGTCAGTTCTATGAATTCAAGTTGTCAATCGTATGAAAATCTGCTTTGTAACACCAAATCAGCAGATCTAACTGGGTTAAAAATAAACTTCAAGAAAAAGCACCCAGGCATGGGAACAGCAGTTGACCAGCAGAAACTTTCTAAATTACCTCACCAGTTCACTTCCCATCAGAACTGTGGTATCATGTAGATACATCCCCAGATACTCAAAATCACAGGGCTTTAAGTACTGTTCAGCTACCATGAGCTCACTAACTCCTCTCAGCAGCATCAGGGAAGGAGCACATTTCAAGTAGGGATCTGGAAGAAGCAGCAGCAGCAGGTAGCTACTTCCAAAGCAGACCCTTGCAGGCAGTCCATGTGTGCCAAGCAAGTGGAGTACGAGTCACAAATCAAGATTACCCTCAGAGCTGAGGGCCCGTGGGTGAAGAACAGACACATGCCAGACCATCAACATTTACACATAAGCCCTGTGCAGACAGGACAGCAGGACAGTTCCTGGAGACAAATGAACAGCCCAAACAACAGGAAGGGGCAGCTTGGACAGCCCAGAGGAAGGTGAGGGGAGTGAGCACCCCATGGGCCCAGAGAGGCAGTTAAAGGAAGAAAGAGGCAAGAAGCGCTTGATACCATGGTGATGGGTAGAGTGCACAGACCCACGCAGGCAGGCACCACCTTGCCTCCAGCTATTTTTGAAGCGGGTGGCAGTTGTTTGTGCATCCCCGGGGATAAAAAGCTCTCGGAGATTGATCAAGAAGGGGAGTAATTAAACCCCAAGGAAGACAATAAATGAAGAGAGACCATGGAACAGCAGCAAGATCCTAGGGGCCACAGGGAAGAGCTGGCCCTCCATCCCTGCCCTCTTTCCTCCCCCATCCATCACCAACCACTTGGTGTTTGGCAGTGTGCTCACTTTCCCACAGTAGCCGATCTATTACTGTTTGGAAGAGTGTTCCCAGCCTCTCCCTTCCCCTCTTCCCAGGCCACAGGGGTCCTGCTTGGCAGCCCCCAGATCCCTCTTCTCCTCCGAATGTCTGGTGACCAGCCAATCCCATGCAAAGAGCATTAACCCCTCTTCACCAGGAAGAGCCAGCGAAACCTGACTCCATGCTGGTAGGTTTCTCTAGGGTGTCTCTCCTCACTTATCCCCATCCCCAACACCCCTCCCCCCGCCTTCTCTCACCTCTTTCCCCTTTCCTTTTATTTCTCAAAAATCAACTCCAGTCCTGGGAGTGTCATGTCTTCCCGAGAATGTTACACGAACTCATGGGAATTTTTCTTGGACCAAGAACAGACCCTCATTTATTTGTCTCTTCTGCCTTTGTTCTTCATTTCCTCTTTCAAGACGTAGCAAGACCTCAACACAGTGCCGCCTGGATCCCCCGCTGCCACTTCACTTTGTTATTATTTCGGAAAGAAAGCGCTGATAGGCAGAGCGCTCTTCAATGCCTTGCCCCAAGGCAGAAGTGAATCAGGCCAGACTCCCACCTCCAGGGCGGACAAAGGGCACGTGGGCTCTGCAGCGCACCTCGGGCTTGGGCTCTCAGAGACAAGCCCCTGCTTATGTAATGCTTCTGATCGCAGCATCACAGCCCCTCAGATTAAACTCATACAAACCGAATCTTCAGTAACAGCTCTGTGCTGGTAACAGGCATATGGTACCACGAAAAGGGTCAGTTTCCCAGAATGAAATCAAAAGCCTCCTAATGCACTTAACTCAGGGTCACATAAATCTCTCTTCTGCCTCCCACAGATGGCTGGATCTTGTTTACAGGCATTGCAGCAGGCCTGGGTCTCAACAATATGTTTACTTCTCCTGTACAAACATTCCCTTTCACTAAGCAAAGCAGTACCCTGATCTCCAGATTAAACCAAGCAGAAAGGACTGGGAGCAGGTCTATGGGGAAAGAGGGAGAGAGCTCGTCTTCATCTATGAAATCAAATGCCATCCTGGACGTCACTCAGGCTTTGGGACTATTTGGATTCACATTCTTCCCTCACATCGCCTTATTTCTTGAGAAGGATGAGGAGGAATTTTGCATTTAGCCAGTTGCTGACATCGCTGACAAAAGGTAAAACCATTTGATGAAAGAATGGGTTTTATTTCAGGCTGAAGAACCTGAGAACCAAGCCGGGGCCAGGTGGCATAGCATAGCTTGTCCAAGGGACATCTGGTGATTGCCTGGCCAATGCATTCCCAAATGCAAAAGCCACAAACTGACACAGCGCAGATAAAAAACAGGGAAGTCAAGCATTTCTGCTCAGCAACACAGTAGACAGAGCAGTTTACTGCCACAATCACTTGATTACAGGCCAAGTTCCTTTCCCTCCCCACCCTCAGCCCTTTCCCTCCCCTTTCAGGTTTTCAGTAACATAAACATTTGTATTGAAATCTAACTGTTTCTGAGAAGTCAGCTGCCACAGCCAGGTCAGAAAGGAAGGAGAAGATAACAAAATTAATATGCAAGACCACCATGAAAATTGCTGGTGAAGAAGAAGGATGTGTAGTGCAAAGATGGAAGCCACAGTCATGTTGAAGTAGCCAGGACAAGCAGGACAGGAGCAGGACAGCCCGTCTCCATCGTACAGCAACCTGCCACAGCGTGGCAGAGAGCCAAAGAGCATGAAGCTCATATGTGGCTGGAGCAGGTGCTCAGCCCACCCAGCTCATCTTCACAACCCTCTTCTGCTGCAGGAGCCTGTAAAAAACTACCCCAAGTCTCTCTCTGCCCTCAAATGGTTGCTCTTCTGGGTTTAACCACTGAGAAATGATGGGAAATTCATCTGCACAGTTTGCTACTGAACCACCTGATCTTTCAGGTCCCGATGATGTCTTGTAAAGTCCAATGGACCATGTCATGCCAAAGCTAAAAACACACTTTGGCAGAACAAGATTGGCCTTTGAATGGGAAAAAAAAAAAGAAAAACCTCTCAAGCATCTGAATGTTTTAGAGAGCAGGCCCGATGATCCCTGCACCAGATTCTCTGTCTCCAACTTGACACTGTCTCTTTACTGCGAAGACAAGGCTCTGAACTCAGGAACTCCTCGCACAGTACCAAGCCACGGAGATGCTCGACAGTACCACACACCCGAGTGACATGGAAACCAGAACTGGATTTTCAGGGCAGTTCAGCTGCACAAAGGCATATGCAAACAAACATGGGCAGAAAGGAAACCCACAGCAATTCTTGCTAAGTGACAGACTCTGGATGCCTGACAAACTCCCCTTCCCTCCCCGCAAGCACTCACGGGAAGCAAGAAGACTCTGTTCCAGAGCACAACTGCACTATAAATAATTTAAGAGACTACTAAATTATGCAAAAGCAATCCCATCGTCCCCCTGGCCAAGCTGAATGCAGGTGTGGCCAACCCTTGCTCCAAAAGTTGCTGCTAGATAGGGATTTCGAGGCCACAGAGGCTCCGTGCCAGGAGCACATATCTGAGAGCACAACAGTCACTTGCTAACAGCCAGGCCTGCACCGAACAACAGCACGACAGGAGGTATTTGGGGACACAGCACTGATGCTGAAACAGCAATTCCTTTAACCCACCTCTTCTCCAGAGACCTCACATGGCCCCAGAAGAAAAGCAGCAAATGGTGTTCCCTTCAAGTGAGGCTGCTCGGTACATCTTGCCTCCATCGATCGCGGTTTGCTGGCGAGAGCTGCAGCTGGACAGCCCTGGCACAGCGAGGTGGGGAGAAGAGAACTGCTGGGGTAGGTGAGAAGGAAAAAAGGGAACTGAAAATGCTACAGAGGCAGTAAAGAAGTACCAGTTTTGCTAGCACAAATACTGTACAGGGAAAGCTGAGCTGAAAGCAGACAATCTCAGTCTGCTTTTCTGCCTCACTCCTTTGCCTTCGGGTGATGTCGCCTCTCTGAATATCAGGGCCACCGAGGTTTCCCTCAGCAATGGGGTCATTAAATAACAGCGTGCAGCTCACGCTGATCACTCCAGGGCACCATTCTCCCAATTCACCCTGCCCTTTGCTCTGCCTCAGAGCCAGCCCTCACACTACAAGCTCCATGAACACAGGGCTTCTCATACACAGTGAGCACCATCCGCTCTCAGCCCCTGCGCAGGCAAACCCTTCTTCCAAATTCCGTACCTTTCCCAGCTCCCGCAGCCTCCGAGGTCCATCTGTGCCCAACATACTCAGTCTGCACGGGTCTCCATTCTCCTCCTTTTTCCCTGCTGCCCAGCAAGAAGCATTTTGTGCCAGAGGAAAGAGGAACTGAAAACACTGCCATAGCCCTCTCTTCAGGCTCAGCACAACCAGCTTAAAATCTCAGGGCTCCAGCTTACCTTCCCCTTCTTTCTTAAAGGGCTCAGCAGCCAGGAGAGAGAGCGACTCCCTTTCATGTCTCTTTCTTTGCCACGCTGTCTCTCTTGTTTTCTGCTCAGTTCCAGCATCTGCATGCCAAAACAGGGGATCCTAGCGCAGATAAAGTCAGCGTAGCAGATACCTGCGTTCAGATCACAGGTTTCACAGTTGCTGAAGCCGTTATGCAGCGCCTCTAATTTGCATTAGTCTTACAGTATGCTTCAAATCTGCTCGCTGCAGCTTTGGTATCGGGCAAGACACATGCAGCAATATCCCGAGATAAAAATTACCACAAAGCCCTAATAAAGAGATGGCAGAGTCTGATTCTGCTTGCTAACCCTGGCCCAACCTGTCAGGATTTACACACCAAGGGGAAAATGGCACTCCAAGGGAAAGGCAGCAGGGAGCTAGGGTTATAGATTGGGCAGATCAAGGAGGAGGCGATATCTCTGTTGAAAAGGGCAGCAGGATCCAAGCAGTGACTAGAAAGTTATCGATAACCCCTGGCTCAGCAGCTGCACCTGGCTGTTCTCTGGGATTTCTGAGATGGCTACATCAGCAAACCAAGTACGGGAATCGTTGCACTTCGGTTGCTGCTCTCCTGCTGAGCCCCTGGGCACATCACAGGCTTGGTCCATGCCTCAGTTTTCCTGGGTGGGAGATGGGAGAGACACTCTTCTACTCCACGTAAGGGGCTTGCCTAATTAAAAGAAGCTTAATGGGTTGCTTTGAGGCCCTTGGAGAGAAACCTTGTCATAAAATTCAAGACACAGATGATCCTCAAAAGGAAGAGTTGCCTCCACTGCCTCTCTCCCTCTCAACAGCCACATCCCTCTCTCCTGCTGCTTGCAGCTTGTGCATTAAAGGCTGAAAGACTGCTGGCAGATCTCAGTTTGATCATACCCCAAAGCCATGGCTGATTTTTTGAAGAAAAGCCTATTTAGAAACAGACCAGGACCCTCCCCTAGTTGGGGAAACAGGGAGTATTAACTGAGCTCATCAAGCTCCTTATTCAACAGTGGGGGATCTCTCAGTATGAAAAGCCAAGGCCCCCGCGGCAAGCAGCTCAGGTCACTTTTCCTGTCTCAAAGCAGGGAATAATCACTTCCTAAATCACAGCTCAAGAACAAGCCCTTGCTTTTTGTAAGGCAGCCAGTTTCCTTCATGCTGCTGCTTCCCTCAGCCTGCCTCATGAAAGCTTGGAGTGCAGTGCTGCGCTCCCTTTCACCCATCAGCTCTACCAGGCAAGTTTCTGAGCGCAAAAATACACCTGCCCAGTTCCGGGTGTTCAGAGGTCTGAAAAGCAGGAGGTATCTGTTGTGCTTCAGGAGGAGCCTGAGGGAAGTAAAGGGTTTGCACTGCAGGGAGCACAAAAAAAGTCAGAAAAGGAAAGTAATCATTTTTTCTGCTTTCCTGAGAGCTGCAGCCAGGGATGAAGGCATGGAATGCTCTTGTGCACCCTACACCACTGCTTCAGCACACAGCATCGCTTCCCACGTCCTCCAGGAGAAGGGGGAACTCAGCATCTCTGTGATTGCAACTCTGCCCTAGCCCCTGGGACAAGCCCCTGGTCCTGGCACTGCACACGGCATTGCTGCTGTGGCACCACGCTGACCTGCACAGCCCAGTCCTAGCAACACGCTTGCCTAACTGTATCAAAGCACCCCAAACCTGACCTGGAGCCACACATAATCCCAGGGCTGCCCCCTGCACACAGCTCTGCCAGGGCTCTTCAAGGCCAGCCTGCAGCACCAACCCGATAGCACAGTCCACATGTGCACTGCAGATGCGTCACCACCTTTCCAAGAACATCCAGGATGGGGAAGAGCAGGCATTCCTCAGATGCACCCCATGTCCCCTTGCATTGCACTGCCCCGTGTGCCTATCTTCCCCAAATTTTAGATGCCACTGTAACACTTCATTGTAGTACAAGAGGATGCCATCCTGTCGTCAGGACAAATATAATGCAGCCTGACCTTTTGTTGCAGAACTGATGGGTGATAGTGACAGTAGGGAAAAGCAAGTGGGGACAACTATCCACACTCTTCTAAACTGAGGTCTGATAACATGAACCAGTCTTTTCAAGCACCTTACAGCAACCTAGAGATATGAAGATGCCTCTTGTGCCAGTCAGTACGCCCTCCACCATCCTTTCTGTCAGTTATTGTCAGCTGTACCAGCCTTCGTTAGCACCACCTCCTCCAGCTACATCCCACTGATTGGGTCACAGATTCCAACAATGTACAAAGGGCTCATTTTAGAGCAACTAACCCCACCTAAAACCTAATCAGCCTTTAGAAATGAATGCTGGCCCAGCTTGCTCCATCTATCTATCACCAAATCCCTCCACTTCCTTCCTCCACCTTTATGATCCAAGCAGGGGTGGAGGAAATATATCAATTTGTGATAGCAAGTGCACCTTAAAGATGCTATTCAAGACAGGAGGAAGCTCAGACACAGCGAGCTGAAAACTTAGCTACAAACCTTGCAATGAAACAAAGTTATTTCTGCTTGCTGACAGGTCAAGGCAAGGGAGGGACAGAGAGAAAAACTTGTCTGTCCTAAGGTGTGTCCTTCATGCACTGAACATGCACAATAACATCTACGCACGCTGTCCTGAACTGCTGTACCCATGACTGCTTATACACACCACACTTATTGCAGGCATAAACTCTACAGAAGTACACACATTCCATAAATGCACCTGGCAGGACCTGTGTGCATTGCATACACCCAGCAAACACCCACCCATGTTTGTCACACAAGCATCCCTTAAAGACACGCAATAAGCATGTTACACCAATCTGGCAGGCCATAAAGTCACACCACACTTAACCAGTTGCGTGTGGGAGAAGGAGAAAGATAAACACAAAGCATATGAGAAACACATGAGCACACAAACTTCGCAGGTAGGCTGCCCAGGCAAACACACACCGGCTGTATCTGCGCTTGCTGCCGTGTGCCTGGCTGAGGTTAACCAGGCTGTGTGACCACAGAGCAGCCCCCAGCAACTCTCCAGACCCGCTACCCCGTCTCATGTTGGGCACAAGTACCCTAGATAAATGTTTACAGTTGTGAGCATCCTGAAGCTAATATACCTGCAAACACACACACTATTTTCCACCTCCTCCCTGCTAAGGCAATCCCTGTGTGCCACACAGACAAATCTTTCTTTTTCCAATCTCACCAGCATTTGCAGGGAGGGAGGGAGGCAGGTAGTGGCTCAGCCCCTGAACTCAGTTTCAAAATGGTCCACCATGTTCTGGGCACCTCTGATGAAGATAAGCCCCAGCACCAGCTAGGACCAAAGGTCTGCCCACACAAAAGGCAGCAGCTGATCCACTGCAGTGGGAGTGTGGCAAGAAAACTCACCCACAGCTAGCCAGAGTCCTGCCCTTCTCCTAAGGATATAATTGCTGTATCCAGGGCACTAATAAACAAGCTATGCAGGCATCACCAAGAGTCCTTACAGGGAGCAAATGTTATACCTTGCAGTGAATTTCTTACCACTACTGCAAAAATCACCTGAGGGTGTAGAGGAGCTATAAATCTTCAAGGGACTTTATGACGTGAAGTGGCAGAGTCACAGCTTCACTCTTCTTCTGCAGTTTGTAATGGTTTTCATTTAAAGCCTGCTTTATGATGCTACAGGGGGGCTGGAGGAACTCCAGGAATAGTTCACAGGATCACTCTTCTCCCGCCTCAGCTTGGAGGATGTGTTTCCAGCACTACTACCGAGGCTGAATAAAAGCCAGCACAGCTTTTACAACAGTGTTTAGGGGGGCTCTGGAAGCTGGAGGTGTGCTGGGGGGTGGGGACCCCGTTGGTTTTCCCTGCCCTCTGAGATGGCTCTCCACTGCCTGAGGGTCAAGCAATGGCAGGTCCTGCGCAATTTCAGCTCTTCCCAGGGGAGCTGGCAGCAACCAGGCTTCAGCAATGAGGACTTGCAAGTGACTCCTAAATCACAGGCTCCAGCTGGACTCAAACGCCACTTCTGCAGGTGGGATTTACACAGCTTAGGAGCCACCCTTTAGGGGAGGGGGCCTGAAAGGTTCCCACTGACTCACAGCCTGCTGGGGTGGGGGAGACAGGGGCAGGAGTAGGCAAGAATTTGAAACTCAGTTTGCACAGGGCTGGGGGTTTCCAGTGACTCAAGTCATATTTGTTAGCATTGGTGTCACTGAGTGTTTTCACAGGGTTGAACTTCCCACTCAAGGGGAGGGATTTCGAGTTAACTGGAGGGCCATTCTCTAGAAGGGGAGGTGCTCAGCACCCACACCATGTGCTGCAGACAGGGCAGGCTCTCTGCTGACCCAAGCTCTGCCCTAGGGTGAAAAGGAGAGGTGCAAGACCCCAGCTGGCAAACAGGCAAGGCTCCCGAGCAACCCAGGCATGCTCACAGAAACACAGCCTGCAGAAATCCCCAGAGGAAAACCACAGGCTGAGGCACCAGGAGCCTCTCTCCACTCCACACTCTCTCCGTCGCTGAGCTGTCTGAGCAAGTCTAGAGCTGCAGCAGATGCCGTGCTCCCCATCACCCTTACCACACTCAACCAGGGAGCAAGACTCTTACAAGGACAGAGCTACCCCAGTCTGTGCCACTCCAGCAGGACCTACAGCTATACACAGCCCACAAACAACCCAACAGCCCTGCAAGAGCAGAGAGAACTTGGGTGCTCACTTCCTTTAGTAGCCAGCCCCCAACGTGGGGGGGACTTGTAGCAACCTGACACAGAGACAGAGCAGGGGGAGAGGTGACGTTTGATGATGATCATACACATATATTTGTATGTATGTTTTCCCTCCCACGCACACACTCCTGTTACTCCTCCTCGCTTGCTGCAGGCTTGGCACGCATCCCCAGCCCATGCCCTCCTCGCAAGCTGAGCATGGGCAGCAGATGGGCCTTAACTGCAGTGCCCCGGCCGGAGGCTGCCTCCATCCCCGGTCAGCCCGCATCTGCGGGCAGGGGCTGGCAGCATCGCCTCCCTCCTCCCCAGCGCCGATGCTCCCTAGCAGGGGATGCCGGGATTATGGGGGGGCGTGGGGAGGGGGAAGATAAAATGAAAAAAAAACAAAAACAAAAACCAAACACTAATATAAATAAATAAAGAGCGGGAAGGTGGGGGCTCGGCGGGGGAAGCCTCTCCGGCAGTGCCCGCAGGGGATGACGACGCACCCCCCGGGCCGAGGCACAACTTGCAGGTGGCGACAGCGGCGGGAAGGGGGGTACGGACAGAGTGGAGTCCCGCCGCCGCTGCCCGCAGCGCCCACCGCCCCGGGGAGGCTCCAGCGGGGAGGGCGGGTGTGCGCTGCCCCCCCGCCGCCCCCAGCCCCACCGCCCACCCGCTCACTCACTCACTCACCCCCGGCCGGCGCAGCGTCGGTGCCCGCCGGGCCCCCGGCGGGGCGAGGCTGCCGCTCGCCCCCGGCTCGCCCGCCGCCCCCCGGCATGGCTCGGCGACGGCCGCGGCGAGGCGAGGCGAGCCCGCAGCCCCCCGTCGCCTTCCTCCTCCTGCTCCTCCTTCCCCGCCGCGGAGCGCAGCGGCCCGGCACCTCCTCCCGGCCGCGGGAAAGGATGCGATGCGCAGCCGAGCCCCGCCGGCAGCGGCGGGCAGGGCTGCAGCAGCCCCTTTTGTGCCGCCCTCCCCGCCTGTCTCCTCCCCCGGCGCGCCCGCCCGCCCCCCCCGGGGCACGGCCTGGCCGCCCCCCGCCTCTCCGCACAAAGGAGCGTCTTGTAAGGGGGGTCCGGCGGTCCCTGACAAGGCCGAGGGTGCGTTATTGAGCGAGCTGCGGTAGCGAGTGCCGGGCCAGGCGGTGCCCCCCACCCCCAAGGATGCTGCGGGGTCCAGGCAGAGCCGCGCTGCAGCCTCGCAACCCTACGGCGGAGCCGGCCCCTCGCCGGCCGGCAGCATCCCTCCCCGTGCCCCGGGGGGCCAGGGGGGCAGGAGCATTCGCTGTTTGGCGGGAGGCGAGGCGAGGTGGAGATGTGCGACATCCAGGAAGTTTTGCTGCGGTGCCAGAAATAGAACCTGCATCTGCTGACTCTCAATCCTGCTCCCCAACCGCAAAAGCTGCCTTTTCTTAATTCAACTTTTCCCTGCCTTCTTCCTCATCAGACTCATCTTTGAAAGGGGAAACAAAGCCAAACCAAACCAAAACAACACTCCTGGCCGAACGGCACCGCTACAAACATGCTGACACTCAAGCGTGAGACCTCACCTATTGAGGCCAAGAGCTAACGAGAGGTCAAAAGGAAGCCCAACTAGAGTACACCCTTCCTCACGATTTAACGGGAATTCAGAAAAACTGTATTAAAAACAAAGCGTTGGTGCCAACATCCCTCCAAGCTGCCATTTATCAGATGGGCAAGCTGTCTGGCTTGCTGGGGAGAAGCGGCTCTGTTAAACTGCCACTGCCTGCTCTCTTGAGCAGCGCTTGTAGCAACCTAACAGGGATGCACAGGAGTCTGCCCTATGAACTGGTATTCCACCTGTTCTCCTCATCTCACCTAGCTGGCACCAGGGAGGAAAGGGACATCCTAATTTTGAGTTTTAAGGCCCAAGATGGAGACTATATCAGAGCTCAGGCAGAGACAGCATAAGTGAAGGGGAATTTTCCGTGCTGCAAACTCAGCCAGAAGGATGACTAAAGACAGCCAGGGGTCAGCTGGATTCAGTAGTGCCTCGGGAGTATTGCAGAAGTACTGAGGGAAAGGAATGAGGATGGAGGAGGAAGACAATAATGCAGCAAGTGAAGTTCTCACCATATGAAGGAGGTAATTTTGTGGCAGAACACAATATCACACCAGCAGAAGTCCTTGAGGACACCAAAAGGCTCCATCTCAATGACAGCAATAGAATATCAGAGGGAACATGTTGGCAAGACAGCAACATCATCATCTCCCTGGGTCAGGGATGAAGTCGCTCACCCACAGGACAATGCTCTCTGGGACAGCCGTGGGTCCCTAGCAGAAAACTGGGCTTGAAGGGAGCCCGCAACTCCTGCATCCCCAGGGGGAATTTGGCAGTTTGCATCAAGTCCACGATTGTGTTGTTTTGTTTTGTTTTGGGTTTTTTTTGAGAGAGAGATGGCTGGCAAGTGGCAGCATTATCTTTGCTCATGTGGATGATTTCAGCTCTGGGAGTATAAATGCTATTAGGGATGGGCAGCACTCACCAATTCATTTCCCCCAGACAGCAAACACCCATCACAGAAGGGGTGCTTGGCAGTAATGGGAAGAAAACATCGCTATTTCGGACCTCCTTAGCTTGCAAAACAGTATCCCTTTGCTTCAGATATTATCCCTGGAGCAGTTTGAAGACAGCCAACAATTTTCCATGTTAATGTGATAATACTGAAGGCTTATAGGCTCACTCAGAGATTGTAAATGTTCAGGAACATCAGCTCACAAATCTAGAGGCAGAATAGGCAGAATAACATCCCTGTGCACAGAGAGGCAGCTGCAATACCACAGCTCCCCTGTCCTGTGACAAACAGCGTTTGCCACGCTGAGTACTCCTATACTAGAGAAACAGGCTCCCACAGCCTCCCTGGGGGTGTTTGCCCCTCTATTACACCCTGCAAAGATTTGGGGGGGATTTTAGCTTCACCTTTCAGTCTCTATGTGAAGAAAGACAAGATTTTGCTCTTCTTCCCCAGGCTAACCCTGGAGCAAAATGATGCAGCAGGCTGTTGTTTCAGCATGTGCTAGTACATTACCAGATGCAACAGCACACTGGTACTTCCTTCATCCCACTACAGCCGTATCCACCTCCCAAGCGTGACCTTGTTTCCAAATCCGTGTGGTTCTGGGTTTGTGGGCCCAGACAGCAGAAGTCTTTTTTCTTTTTTTCTTTTTTTCTTTTTTTCTTTTTTTTTTTTTAATTCAGTGGTATTATGTGCTTTGATGGCACCAGACTGAGGAGACTGTAGGCTTAGATGTAATATCTAAGCACCTCGTGATTTCCACTTTACTTAGCCATCATACACTCTCCAAAAGGTAAAAACCCCAAACCTTTGGCTCTGTTTTACGTAAAAGGAACAGAGGGTTAGAAAAAATATGTGATTTGCTGGAGGCCAAACAGAGAGGCTGTGGTAGGGGAGAAATTTGACTGTGGGTCTTGAATTAGCACCCTAACCATTGCTGTCTGTGTAGTGTTTTCTCTCTGCTTTGCATGCTTCATTCTGAGACATGCTGGACAAATTCCCTTGGGATAAGGAATCATTTTTAGCCTGATTTTTTACAGGAATGAAGCTCTCGCAATCATGTTGTCTATCTGCCTGTCTATCAGCCACCCACGATATGGTTTAAATCCACCGGCCAATTTCAACCGAATCCAACAGCAAGGAACAGATCTTGCAGCAAAGTGATTCGGATGAGCTCCACAACGAGCAGAAATAGGGGAGAGAAGAGAGGGAGAAAGCAGAAGGATGGCCCTGTGTGCCTGTGGGACAGATGGACACCACTCCTGGCATGGTGTGTGACGCTTCCCGCCCCTCTCCTGGGCAAGAAAGAGAGGTTGAGCTCAGGGCACAACGTGTGGAGCTGGTGAGGCTGGGAAGGAGCTGAGCGCGCTGCAGGGATGTCCTGGGTGTGCAGTGACCTCAGGCAAAAATGTGGCAGAGGTCGATCATCCCACTGCCAGCAGAGCGACTTCTGCTCTGGGCGCTCCTAACCCCCCGCCGGCTGCTCCTCCGGGAAAGCAGTCGATCAACATATTGCAATGAGTTAACCTTAAATGGTCTAAACATCCAAACCTTTGCATGCAAATGAATTCTGATGGAAGAAGCAAGATAAAACACCGCCCAGCCACAACTGAGACCTCTGCTCAGCTTGTTTGCTAACTGAGACACTTCTATGTTTGCAGCTAAAGCCAAGGTGGACTCTAGTGATGTCCTCAGCCCCTTAACACTTGGCACCCCAGACTCGAGATGATTTGCACCTCCCTACCCTATGCTACTGCTTTACCGGGTGTGAGGCTTTGAAGCAAAACATTGTCCTCTCTGTTTTTTTTCAGGTTTTTGTGGCCAGCCATATTTTCTTCCTCTTGGGCAGTGCCAAAAGTGGGTGCCATGGGCAAAAGCCTCCGGGCAGGGTGTCAGGCATATCAACCTCAGCAGATCCGGGTAGCTGCAACCTGCCAGCCAAAGGCAGGGGGTGGAAAGGTGCTTCCCCATCACTTCTGGGTGAACCCGGCTCACATCCAAGGGGCTGTGCCTTAGGGTTTGCTGCTACAGACAGAGGTAACTCTGCCAGCCCCTTTTCTAAGAGAGATTATAAACACTTCCTGTTCAATTGCTGTTGTACAGCCCGTTTTCACCATGTGGCTATTGCTGATAAGCAATTCTCGGGCTCCCTGTGTGCGAGTCATTTGACATTGGCTTAACTCCTTCACACTGAGTTACAGAGCTGAGTTAATGGTCACAAAGCCAAACTTTCACTGTCGCCCTTTCCCCAGAAGATCACCAAAAGGTCAACTCTTTTCCACCTCTTTGGGATTACAGTCTTTTTAACATCCTTTCCAGCTAGACTTCGCAAACAAAGTCCTCCTTTGAGCCAACCAGTCTTGAAATCTGATGCCCTTGTTCATTTTGCACCGCTGGTGGCAGGGGAGGAAAACAGCAAAGTGACATTTCTATCGTGGATCACACAGCAAACAGCATAAGACAATGATATTTATCTCCTCCTTGGGCACTCTAGGGCCTCAGATCTGAAAAAAAATACAGTTACTGACAATCACCATTTCCAGCAATCAAGCTGCAGTCAAGCAAGCGGGAAGGTGAACAAGTGCAGGTACAAATGCTCAAGGATTAACTCTAATAACAGGAACCACCCAGAAAAGATGCCTTGTATGTAACAGCAACAAACAAATGCCTTTAAACTTGGTGGTGTTAAGTAATGTAAAACTTTGCCAGATAAGGGTTGTTTGTGCTAACTTAGGGGTTTCTGGCAGCCCTGCTCCTTGGATTATTTGCTGAAATGTGTTTGGCTCTTTTTCAGTTTGCGATCTTAAAGGCAAAGCAATCGAGTTTCATCCTCATCTCCTATGTGACTCTGGGCAGCAGGAAAAATCCAGTCTTTCCACAGCTGGGAGGGCCAAGGAGGGTGGGAGCCACAGCATGGTTGCCCAGGGTGGTGGATGTGGAGGTGAGTGTCTGTGGCCGCCACTGTCCCACCTGGCCCAGGTCACGCCACTTGTTCCTGCTCATGCCATGCCTCTCCAGCCTGCACACGCTTTAGCATGAGGTTATGTTTTGCTGTGTGGTTTTAGACCGGTTGATGTACTGGGGCTTCCATCACTTCCTCTAAGAACAAAGGAAATATAAATAATAGAATATCAGTGGTGGTTTGTCAGAAGGCGGGTGAAGGAAAAGCTGAGCAAAAATTTGGCCTGGCAGCGACAGATTGTATCTCTACATAAATTTGATAAAAAAACGCTATGCGTTCAAGGAAAAGCACATGCAGAAGTGGCTTCAGAGGCCTTTCTGCAGCAAGGAAGAAGAGGTCTCTAACAGCAATTTGAATAGAAGCTGCCAAATTCATGTATACTGTGATTAAGTTATAAAAGACATACCCATCATTAACCAATTGACATGAGATAAATGCTTTCTGAGCCCCTGCAAAACGAGGGGATATTTTTCAAGTTTTAGACCCTTCTGCATGATGAGAGGGAGACAGATTAAGTGATACATTGTTTAGAACCAGAGTGCTTCGTTTATATTTAACTAATGCTTAATAGATGTAAGTTAGAAACTAAACAATTATAACTAATAAAATCAATTATTTCTTAGTATAGATGTATTGTATGTCAAATTTTTTAAAAATTGTAATGCATATGTAATAATTATGTGAATAGAAGCAATGCAAGAGCATCCGGTCTTTGGAGCACTTATGAAGGATGATCCCCAGTGTTCCCCAGTGCTAATAAAATAAAGAATGCTGCTTAACAGTATAATTGACTCTGCTGTTGAGTTTATGTCTCCATTTCACAATCAGATATAAGCAGTGGAGGGCACTGGGAGACCTGGTGGCACTGGGCGCTCTTACTCTGAATCATCTTTTTTGAGTGTGACAGCAAGGCCCTTATGGCAGAAGAAATGCTGCTTGCCTGGGAGCTTTCTGGTGTCTTCCCCTCAGGAGCAACAGCAAACAGAAAAGCAGATCGTCACCTGCCTTCATTTCTCCAGGTCTTGTCACTGCTTGAGCTCAGGTTAGCCTGCACCCTCCAGAATGCAGGGAGTTCAGTACCTAGCGGCTCTCCCAGTGCTGGACACATGAGTTAACAAGTCATCACCACTTGGCCAGGGAAACCAAATAAACTGTTTTCTTTTTTTCCTGCAATGTGCTGAAGTGTTCGAAACAAGATAAAGGAGAAGCCAACAGGAACATGTCTCTATGAGTGGAAGGGGGTAGAAGGGCCCTGGGAAGATACTGGGTGCACAGATGTGAGTGCAGCAGCCCTCCTTCAGCAGTGCACAGACCTGTGGACCTCTGTTCCTGGGGGGAGGCAGTTTGCTTCTTCCTTTCCAAGGCGGAGTTTTGCTCTTCACACTTGGATTGTTAATTTAGTCTTGCAAACAAAATTATCACCACATAGGGGGGAATAAAATAGCCTGGAGAAAAGTGAATCACATTTACTTTTCCTCCTCACACACAGCACTTCTCAGCCGTCACCACTGACCCCTCCCTGGATCACAACTAGTGGTGTTGCAGACACCCGTGCTGCATTTCTCCCCATGTAACCAGGCTCAGGTCAAGCAGACCCACCTCCCCACTTCTCCAAGCCCACTGTCTCCTCATCTAATGTGCCCCTCGCATGTCATCTTGCTGCAGTTCTGGCCTGGTGGGAGCTCCCGAGGGAGGGCTGAGAAGTACCACGGGGAAAGCAGGAGCAGCACGATGCAGAAAAGAGGGCTTTTATCATTTGCTGCTTGGGTATAGTTTCCAAATTTCACCCTAAAATGGAGCTGTGCCTACACATCAGAGAAGGAAGCCCTGATCCCACAGGGATGCTGAGAGGGAAGGCAAGAACAGCACATGCTCTCCCCAACCTTGCTGGCCTTAATCCTCACCCTGAGGCCTCTTCCAGACCTGGGTTTCAGCATCTCCGTGTCACATTACTCACCGGACACAGTGTCTCCAGGCACATTGTTCCCCCCTGGCAGGATCTCAGGCAATAACCACAGCCAAAATGAGGATACATTGAGAAACACCTTTTTCTTTCAAAGCCCCATTCAGCCCAGCAGCAGCTGTGTGCTTGGGCGTACTGAGACATGGCTTACAATCTTTTTTACCAGCATGGGAGGGAAGGAAAATGGTATGCTGGTGCATTTTGCCTGGTGGCCGCAGTCTAGATGGGTTTTATTTTGTTATTTCCACTCACTCCTGAGTAATCTTCACCTCCGTTAGCTTCTGGGGTGACCCCGATGCTGGTGATGCTGGCTGCATTAGGAAAAGCTCCGGTGCCGCAGCACTGCAGGGGGCACGAGTCTGATCCCTGAGGGTCTGACCCGTGGGCTGTGGGCCGATCTCAATGTTTAATGCAGCCAATAGCTCCTGGGGCTGAAGAAGGAAACCTGCAGAAATGCAGGAAGGTGCTGTCAGATGGAACATGGCCAAATTCTGGAGCCCACATCCTCCCCGTGACATGAAGCCTGGGTTGTAGTGAAACTCTCACATGTACCTGCAGCTCGGCTGTTTAGCCACAAACCCCGCATGGTGAGCAGGGTGCTCTCTGTCTGCTGTCAGAGGAACGTGAGAGGCATTGGGGCAGCGAGCGGGTGAGAAAATGGTGGAGGGATGGGTGGCTGGGCAGCTCCAGGAAGGACGGTAAGCTAGCTGTGCCTACAGCGAAGCAGCACTTAACTGTTTGGTGCATGCTGTAGGGGCTTAAAGTGCTTGCCAGCAGCACAGAGAGCAGGAGGGATTTGCATTGGGGCACCCAGGATTCGGGGCATTTTCTGCAGGAGCTGGGCCTGTTGGCCAGGACCACACAGGCTCACCAAAGCTGATGGATTTTCTCTGGCTGGCTGCGGCGTGGGGATGTCCCCAATGCCTCTGAATTGTGACTTTTGCTCCCACAGGTCAGAGGCCGGGGAGCCACATTAAACCACAGCCATTCCCATCCACTTGCAGAATTCCTCCTGGAATGGTGTTTTCTGGAGTTTACTTTCAAATTGCCTCTCCTCTGAGGACAGGCCGAGAGAGTTGGGGGTGTTCAGCCTGGAGAAGAGAAGGCTCTGGGGAGACCTTATTGTGACCTTTCAGTACTTAAAAGGGGCCTATAAGAAAGATGGGGACAGACTTTTTAGCAGGGCCTGTTACCACAGCACAAGGAGTAATGGTTTTAAACTAAAGGAGGGGAGATTCAGGCTGGACATGAGGAAGACATTTTTAATAATGAGGGTGGTGAAACCCTGGCCCGGGTTGCCCAGAGAGGTGGTAGATGTACCATCCCTGGAGACATTCAAGGCTGGGCTGGACAGGGCTCTGAGCAACCTGATCTAGTTGAAGATGTCCCTGCTCATTGCAGGGGGTTGGACTAGATGAGCTTTGAAGGTCCCTTCCAACCCAAACTATTCTAAGATTCTATGAATCAATTAAATATTCCCCATGGCCTGATTCCCACCACAGCCTGTCTGAAACCACGTCCATGCCTCAACAGTCTCAGGTGAGGCCCCAGTCCAGTTCTTCCTGCTGCTTTCTCCTCCTTCCCTCTTAGTTGTTGATACTGATCTGAGGCTCCTTTCATTCAGCATCTTTTTTGCCATCTTTCCTCATCTCATCAGGATTATATCTGTCAAAGAGCCACAGGCTGGACTTTGACCCACCCAGCCATGCAGAGACAGGGCGAGTGGAGTTGGGGAGGGGATGAGGGTAGGGCCAGGAGCACTGTAGCCCCCCCTGCAAGGAGAGGCTGGTTCACACTGTGGCCATCATCCCCTGAAGCACAGTGGGCACTGCCATCCCTGCCTTCCCTTGTCCCACCTCCAACATGAGCAAAGGCAAGGTGGGGTTTGCGGCTGAATGAGTTAAAATGCTGCTGAAAACGTGCTTCGGCTGGGGTTGGATCGATTTCCCCATCCCCTGTGATTGATACAAGCATGTCCAGCCAGGGAATTGTAAAGAAAACAGGCTTGAAACCAATTTCATTGCAACCAGCGCCAGCTGCGTGCGTTGATAAGGCCTTTGATAACATTGCAGAGAAGAGTTATTGATGTTGGAAAGTCCTGTCTTGTAGCTATGGCTTCCTCACTGCTGGCAGAGGAGAGCTGGAGTCAGGTACCAGCAAGCACTTAGAGAACCCAAAAAACATCCCCTGCAAGTGATGAGGAGCTGGGCCAGTGGTCAGGACGAGGAGGGAAACCTCAGTCTGTCCCACGCCATGCTGGTGAGCTGCTTGCTTCGTCTCTGCTTGCACCTGGGTTATATTGAGTCACTAATGTCTCCTCCATCTCGGGAGAAGATGGGGATGTGGAGCGGTGGGATATCTTGGAGGGACAATAGCTGCCTGTCCCTTCAAAGGGGACCCCAAGGATGGGGCTGTTGTCTACGTGCAGCAGGCAGCAACTACAACATGTGCGTCATTTTCTCTTCCCTGTGTGCCTGTGCTGTCAGCCCCTCGTTTTATTGCTCTTTTCTGAAGTACCCGTGAGATACAGGGGCTTATCAACGCATCCCAGAGGTAACCATTCAGACCGCCACAGGAGGGGTGACAGGCACAAGCGGGAAGGCCAGTGGGATCACCATCAGCAAGATTGTCCTGACCCCACAGCCTCTTATTTGGTAAATATGGCTGCGTTGCCTTAACCGTTGTGCTCACCCTGGCTGCACTGACTGAACCACACGGCTGGGGTGTGAACCAGATCGGCTCTCCCAGGCTCACTAATCTGACTAAACCATTAAACCCTGCTCAGGGTGACAGCTTATTGCAGGGTTAATGTGGTTACGCTGCCACAAGCTGCTCGCCCTGCCTGGCACAGCACGCTCTTTGGGGGACCCACGACCCGTGCCTGTGTGGGGGCTTCGCTACCCCATCCAGCTCAATGGGATGCTGTGAGCAGGCACAGAGCGCTCACCAGAGATTTACTCATCTTCCAAGCCAGGATGGATTCCTGATAGCCCAGAAATGCAAAATTAGGAAAACACTCTGAAAGCAAAACAAGACCTGGAAAGGAAATGACACCTAAAGGTCTGATCACATCTGAGCTGCCTGCAGCTGGGTGAGGTTAAAAGGTAACCAAGTCTGGTGAGCTGTCACTACCAGCCTCCCCACCAGCAGGCTCAGACTCCTCCCAGACACTTTCCAAATTACTGGTTCAGCCTCTCTGTAACCCCTTTTGCTCAAGTGACTCAGGTTAATTGTGACTGTTTTGTTAAGCAGCCTTCGTTCGCCCAGCTCGCGTTGCCTGCGCTGGGGCAGGCAGGGCTGCACGTGGGGAGGGCGGCCGGGAGCAGCATGGTCCTGGCCGGGGGGAGGGAGGAAGCAGAGACTCTTTTTGAGGTGCAGCTGCCAACAGATTGAGTCCTGTGGGTCAGTTTGGGTTGCAAAGGAGGCCTTAGTAGCATGTGTGCCCCAAAGTGCCACATGGGTGTACAGGAGAACAAAAAAAGAGGATGAGTTCAACCTGCTTTCATTTTGTACTGCAGCAGAGCTGGAAGGGTGCAGGGAAAGCACCCCGTGAGCCTGGCATTAAGAACTGTGAAACCTTGCAGCCAGGGTCCACACAGGCTCGCTCCATCTCGCACCCAGAGATGGAACGTGGGACCTAAATGATCGGGTCCATCTCCATGGGAGCAACACCTAAGTGGGTGCTGCTCCAGCTGGTTCCTGTGGCAGGGATGCCTGGCTGGGAGATGCTGGGTCTCCATCCAGCTCCCTGGTGGGGATGAGCTCAGAGCTGGGACAGTAGAAAGTGCTCTGTGCAACTACTGGCCCCTGGGTGCAATGTGCTCCAGCACTGCTGGGCTGCCACAGGACCAGGAGTACCTCCAAGCCCAAGGCTGAGTCACCAAAAAGTTTGCAGAGGGCTTTGTGCACCCGTTGGTGGTGCTCCCGCCTTGCCCGGACAAGGGCTTTGGAGTTCAAGGACAGCTCAGTGACAGCACCACAGAGACAGGTATGCGGTGAGCAGGGCCACTGCCTTGGCCGGTGTTGGAGCAGAAGAGGGGCCTGGTATTGTCTCCCCATGCAGCACCGTGTAACTTTAGCTCTGGGCCATTCCTATTTGTCTTTGCTTCTTGCATGTTGTGAATAGATATTAGCTCAAGTTCAATGGGCTCCACATAGGTCTTGGAACCAGATGATTCAAGCTGGGATTTGTTCCATATCTCGTGTTTCACGTGTTTTCTTTAGTTGTGTTTTAATGGTGGGGTTTTCCTTTTTGTTTGGTGAGCTGTTCTACCCAGGTGCTATTCCTTTGCAGCAGTAAATATCCCAAATAAATACCCTTCCCTGCTTTTGTAAGGGCAAAGAGGAAGTGCCCTACAATGTAGCAGGTTAGGTTTTTATCGCAGCTCTTCATCTGGAAAGCCTTTGGGAATGTGTCCACAGAAAATGTCTGGCACTAGTCCGGAAAACAACATACAATGTCAGCAGAGCCCGAGAGAGAGGAGCAGAACATGGTTAAACAAAACCTGGACTGGGTTTATCTCACCTTTATTTCCACCTTGAACCACCGAACCTCTCCTCTGAATGCAGGTGAACTCAGGGACAGCTGGGGAGGGTAAAAAAAATTCTCCTTGCTTTCCCAGCTGCCTGATTTTTTTGCAGATCAGTCCTGACAGGCTGCAGTAACCCACAGGCTGTGTTATACATCTTAAGCTGCAAGAAGTCAGGAAGAGGCTGGCAGCCAAAAATGAGTGGTCTGGCCCTATGCAGACCCATCAAACCTCATGCAATTAATTCCCATTTCCTGCTGTTTCCTGACCGACTGCTGTTTATCCCCACCAGCTGCAGTGGTTGTGTTTGGGTCATGGAGGAGGAGAGCAACTGGCGGGTATCTCTGAGCAGGTCCTGTATTTGGAGGACCCCCCTCTAAACCAGCACGTTTTCCATCTACAGGTTGGTGTTGGGAGCGCTCCTGCCCAGCAAGGGTTCTTGTGCCTGGGAGATGAAGATGCTTGGGAGAGCTATTGACTCTGTCCCTTGGCTGTTGGCCTGTGCCAGGGCCAAAGCTGCTCCATCCCTGCTCTCCATGGAGTGGAAAAAGCAGTTACCCAAGCTGTGTGCACCCCGCATAGAGAGGCAAGAGTGTGTTTGGGCCACCAGCCCCAACCCCACATCACTGCTTGGGGTCTACATCCCATCCCAGAGCCTGCTGATGGCTTGTCCGGGCACGTATGGGAGTTACCTGCACTATTAGACGTTCAGGAGGGACTGGTTTGACAGGCTCCTCCTGCCTTTTGCTAACTCTCCCTCCCAAATTCATTTGAGGCAACTTGTCATGGGCTGCCCCATCTCACGGGCACCACAGAGCTGGGTTTCCCTGGTGTGCTTATGAAGCGGTGGCCGAGGGCCAAACTCCTCGGCGAATTATTGCTATCCTTGCTGTTGGGCGGTTTTGACACCATCCAACGTGATATCAGAAATGTCACAGCCCAGGGAAGTGAAGGATTGTCTGGTCCCCACAGGTTGCCCCAGAGCCACCCATGTGATGGCACCCAGCTTGGGCAATCATGGCGATGCATTTCTGGGGTGCTGGGGGGCATGTGGTCCCCTGCTTCTCCCCTCGCTGCTGGGGAAGAAAACCCTCCCGAGGAAGGCACTGAGCGAGGAGGGCTTTGCATCTCCCCATGCCCGCGGTGTCCTTGTCAGCCTGCTGGATCCCAGCTGATGGATAGCTGCAGGCAGCAAATTTGAGCAGCGTCTCGATGCCAATTTAAATAAATAAATTAGTCTGAATGCTTTGCCTTGCAGAATGGCATCTCATTCAGCTGTTCAAGCATCAAATACCTCCGGGATTCTTTGGGTCTCAATTTGCAGAACTATTTCCCTTTTGAGTGCTTTTTTATTTTTCTTTTTGCTTATTTAAACCTGTTTTTCCTGTACTGAACAATCCTCGCAGGTGAAAGGAGGCAGGTTTTAGATGTTACTGGAGCCTTCCTCCAGGTTTAAGAGGGATCAGCAGACTCTATTTAAAAAGGTCTTCTCCAGTCCTTGCTTCCCTGGTTGCAGCTGGTGGAGATGCAGAGAGACATTCATAGAATCATAGAATAGTTTGGGTTGGAAGGGACCTTCAAAGCTCATCCAGTCCACCCCCCTGCAATGAGCAGGGACATCTTCAACTAGATCACGTTGCTCAGAGCCCCGTCCAGCCTGGCTTGGAATGTTTCCAGGGATGGGGCATCTACCACCTCTCTGGGCAACCTGTGCCAGTGTTTCATCACCCTCATTGTAAAAAAACTCTTCCTCATATCCAGCCTGAATCTCCCTTCCTTTAGTTTAAAACCATTACCCCTTGTGCTGTGATAACAGGCCCTGCTAAGAAGTCTGTCCCCATTTTTTTCTTATAGGCCCCTTTTAAATATTTAGATGGGTCACAGTAACTGGAGGGTGGGAAGAACATGCATGTGTCCAGAATACCTTAAAATGGCCTTAAGGACAGAACAAACTCAGGCCTGGTGAAGTTGCCTTTAGCATCAGTGGGATGGGGAAAGCACCAAGCTGGGTAGGAGGGTGAGGAGGTGACATCCCCTGTCTGCAGCCTCCCTGCTCTGCCCTTTTTGCTGTTCTGGGAGCTTTGGGCCATGGAGGTTGCAAAGAACCACCTGGAGAAGCTACTCAAGGCACCACGGAGGCTGGAAGAGCAGATCACAAATGGAAAGGAGCTGGTATTATTTTCTTTTTATTTTAAGCCAAACACAGGAATATTAAGGGATCTGATTCATGGTGTTTGAACACCTGTGAGTGATACACAGCAGAGCCTTCTCAGAGGCACAAGATTTTCTCTGCGTATAATCTAAAACAAATGTCTTTCTAGCCAATCTCTAATCAAGGCATTATGGATCAATGAATAAATACAGAGGCTTAGTTAAATTAGCAAGATTCATGCTATTGTTGTTGGTGGTTTTATGGCTACCTCATTCCACCTGCATACCCTGTTACATAGATCATCCTCTCCTGCCTTCAGGTATCTGCTTAATGCAGTGTCCAGTTATGGCGTTTTGCAGATGTTTTGGAAGAAGCAATGATGTTTCAGGGCAGGACATGCACACGGGCTCAGGCTCCTGTGAAACAGCTGAGCGCAGGTCTCCGAACGCCGTTTCCCCTTGCTGACACTTGCCTCCTTGTGCGTTTGCGCCACGCTTTTGTGTGCAGTGGTGCCACTCTTGCAAAGCTGTAGTGGCCTTTTGCACTGGTGTAGGGGGAATGTGGCAAGCAGAGGTTTTGTGCTGGTGGCCTTTCTATGAGTGTCTGGTCTCTCTCCAGCCACACTCACCGTGGTCAAAATTTTGCACATCAGCCAGACCATAAATAAATGGTTTGGCCTCATATTTTAGATGGATTTAGTTATCGTAATGCAAATTCTGCTGCATCCCTTCAGCTCCTCCATCTTCCTGCCAGCTCCCCGCAAGCCCCAGCTGCCTAACCTGTGCTGTAGATAATGGAGAATTGACTATCTCCATTGCCCATCCTTCCCAGGGCTGGTAGGTCAATGCCGTGGGGACGATATGCTCCCCATGGGGCTGATCTCCCCTGGTCCCTCTCATTTCCAGCCAGCCCGTGCGCTCAGCGTAGCTGGAGCAAGGGGGAGCAAAAGCATCTCTCTGACATGCCTTGATTAGCGAATGATGGCGCTTGCTCCCTTGTGGGAATGCCACTGCTGCTGGAGTGATAAACTAGAGGTATCTGGGGATTTGAGAGGACAGCTAAGGAACCAGGGACGAGAGAAATGCTGCTGTATATCTCTGTGAACAAACACAGCCAGTGCATGGGAGCTGAGAAGTTCAGGAGACCAGGGAGTCCTATCCTTGGCTGTGCAGAAACAGAGATGCCACTGATAGGGTGATCTGCACATCTTTCCTCAGGTCTCAGCTGTTAAAAGGGGACTGAATTCATTTTATTGTCCTCAACCTGCCAAGCTCTCCCCAGCTGCTGGCTGCGGGGCACACACTGGCTCTCAGAGCCCTTTGATGGCAGGAAACTCTGGGCATCTTGGCCACCACCATGAGTGGCCAGGACCAGGGCAAGCAGCCCAGGCGGTCACCCATGCCCTCTCTGATCTCTGTGCCCATGCTGTCTCTTTCTACGCTCCTCTCTTCAGCCCTTTCCTACTCCCAGGGGAGCAAAATCCAGTTTTGCCCACATCACCGCCCTGCCATCCTCAGAGATCTGTTTCTCACTCTGCCTCCTCCTGCAAGCAGTCCCTGCAAGGTACCAGCTCAGCAAGGCTGAGTGCAGTTTGCTGCACCTTCCTTGTGTTTCCCAGGTCCCCCTTACACCTCTCCAGCCTGCTGTCCTCAGTACAACCCCCGTGGTGGGAATGGTTCCAAAACCAAGAACCATGAGCAGCTTGGCCACATGTGTCCATTCACCAAATCCAGCTGGGGAACTGATCTGGGTAAAAAATTACCTTTTTTCTTTTGTTTTCCCTGGTTTGTTTGTTTGTTTCTTTGTTTTTTAATCCAGCTCAGCTACTCAACCTGGTTTCCTCCAGTTCCTCCAAAAGAGCCAAATGGCAGCCTGTGGGCAGGTGGGAGGACAAGGATGCTGCAGAGTTCAGGCTACCAGTGGTAAAGCTGCAACATCAGCTGTCCAAGGATAGTTCAAACACCAAACTCCAGAGCTGTTTCTTTCCTCCGTTCCCCTCTTCAGACCAGAAGCAGCATCTTCCCGCAGAAGGGCTGGTGCCTGAGGAGCACAGCCACTGCTCCTGGCTAGCAGGAGCTGGCTTGGAGACGAGATTCCTTCCCCTCTGCCGCTGCAGCCCTTCAAACTGTGTTTACATACCAGACAGGGATAAAAGTCAAAATTACGTTGGTGTTTGGCCAGGGAATCATTCCAGTTTGAAAACCCTTCGTGGCTTGGTTTTTGGATCGTGCCAGCAGAAATAAACGGAGGGACTGAAACAGGCACAGAGCAGCTGATGGACCAGGCTGCTTGGACAGCCCAGCTCCACAGGGCTTTCCCACCAGAGGCTGTCCGACATGGTGTGTCCTTCCAAACCCTTTTGGTTTCAATGCCCAGTACATTTTTCTAACATTTCAGAGGGTCGTCCCCACCAACTCCACAGGGCACAGACTCCTTTTCTGCTACCTCCTGGCCACATCACTACCCAAGATGATCCACTTAATGTCATTCAGTGAATGTGCCTTCTAATACGGCCATCACAACACTGATGTTGCTGCCTGGAGGAGTTTCTGCGGTGACACTGCTGCAGCTCGTGCCTCTCAGAGCTATTTTCCAGCACCAGGAATTCACCAGCCCTGGATAAGCAGGGAGCCTGGAGCAGCTCCCTTTGCCATCCTCCTTTGAACTCATTAGTAACAATGCCAAGACTTGACTAGATATTTAGTTCACTGGCACTTCCTTAGGCCTCCATGCCCTAAATAGCACTCAGCAGTCATTTATCACTGCGGTCTGGGTCCTCCAGGCAGCGTTCTTGCGCAAGGCTGTATTTATAGCTATGCCAATTTTCTTTGTTTTCCAGAAATACAGAAATACTTATATTCTCTGCCAAAATTTCCCAACAACTCTGCCGCACTCCTGTGCTTCAATAAACATCAGCCACCTCTCAAACGAAATTTGTCACAACATATTGTTCTCTCGTCCCTTGATCTCCGCTTGCTGTGGCTGCTCTTCTTCTGGAAATTGCCCTAATTTCTCCACTATGGGCATGAAGTTGGATTTGCCAGTGGAAGTGGAGCCTGGCTAACACTCAGACCTCACATCTCTCTCCTGTCCCATGTCTTGGTTTGTGTTACAGGGTACTGGCCTCCCTGCCGACCAGCAAAAGGCTTGGTATGGCAGCGTTCCTCGAGGTCCCCTGCATGGGGTCTGGTTAAGTCACAGCATCATAGAATCATAGAATAGTTTGGGTTGGAAGGGACCTTCAAAGCTCATCTAGTCCAACCCCCTGCAATGAGCAGGGACATCTTCAACTAGATCACGTTGCTCAGAGCCCTGTCCAGCCTGGCCTTGAATGTCTCCAGGGATGGGGCATCTACCACCTCTCTGGGCAACCTGGGCCACGGTTTCATCACCCTCATTAGAAAAAATGTCTTCCTCATGTCCAGCCTGAATCTCCCCTCCTTTAGTTTAAAACCATTACCCCTTGTGCTGTGGTAACAGGCCCTGCTAAAAAGTCTGTCCCCATCTTTCCTATAGGCCCCTTTTAAGTACTGAAAGGCCACAATAAGGTCTCCCCGGAGTCTTCTCTTCTCCAGGCTGAACAATCCCAACTCTCTCAGCCTGTCCTCATAGAAGAGGTGTTCCAGTCCTCTGATCATCTTGGTCACCTCCCTTCGCCCGCAGTGGCTTTGGCAAAGAGCCTGCGGAGCCATCTCTTTCTCCAGGAATCACAGCCCCCCTGCAATGCCCCAGCTCCAGAGATCAGTCTAATTAGAGGAGAGAGAAACGCTTCTCCTGCTTGGGGAGCTGCAGGTCCCCAGCCTACTTAAAGCTCCACATCAGCCCATCAGCAGGACAGCGTGTCTCCCCAGAACTACACATTAGCTCGCACACTTGGCAGGCAGCCGACCAGATGTAGCCAGGCTGTCTGGAGGTGCCAAGCGAAACAATTAACAGCCACTTTGTGGTAGGATTGGTGATGGCAGCTGCAAATCTCAGGTGCATTTGGCTGCCCACCTTGCTTCCAGGCACAGTATCGTCCTCTTGCACCCCTCCAAGGGGTACTGCCAGGGGTTGAGGAGGTGACAGTGAGGGTCCTTTGGTGACAAACAGCTGCAGGACCTCAGTGACTTACCAAAAGTGAAGTCCTATGGTGAAGGGCACCAGCTGATATGCATCTCAGCTAAATCATTGAATATTGTACCTTATTTCTGCCAAGGTGTTGTATCTGTTTGGGTGTTTTCATGCTGACACAAGCTGCAGTTCTGCAAGCACTGAGTAACTTTATCCAGGTGAACAGCCCTGCGGAGGTCAGGAGCGATGCTGCCACCTTCCTCGCTTGCAGCAGCAGGCACAAGCTGCTTTACTAGGTCTTAATTACTTCTTTGCTATCCAAAATTCTTAAATTTGCCACTAAAGTCAGATAGAAATAAAAATGTTGCACCTTTGCAGCCTAGATATTTGCAGCCATGAATAATGCACTCACACACTCATTTACTAATGGATACACTTCTCTAATTCTTTTCCCCCTCCAGACATTTGCAAAAGCTCTTTTCATTCCCATCACACCTTCAGCACGCGGTAAGCCATTCTGCTTTTTGTTGCTCTTATCTCTCTTCTCTGGAAGCTTTTATTGACTGCTTGTTGGTTTTGTCTCCTCACCTTTACTATTTCACATCTAGCTTTTTTTTTTTTTTTTTCCTGTTTTTGTTTCAAGGGTTCAGATCTCCAAGCAGTCCCTTGTGGAGCTATTTTGGATATTTCTCATCACAGCAGCTGAGAGCTCACGGAAGAGCTAATGAAAGGAGCAATAAGGAAAAGCAGAGTTGGCTCCAGAATATGTTTGGATTAGGGAGGGAATTCAGTAAATTATTGAACTACCTGGATGAAGAATTCATATCCAAAAGCTATTTTACCTTACTGCCTGACACTCATTTACATTTAAGAGCTGTAAGCATTTTAAGGACAAGCTCTGGAGCTGCTTCTCTGTTTATTTCTTGCTTCAAAGAGAGGGAAGAGCCTCTTCCCTTTTCATACAGCATGTGGCTGCAGGTAAAAAATGCTGTGGGTCACAGGAGGGCCAGCTGGGGCCAGCGGGGGCCAGCCTCCGCGCCAAACCAACGAGCAGCGCCTGACAAGCCTGTTCAGAGACAGGTTTTTGTTTCTGTCCTTGCACCCATGCCACGGGGGCCACCCATCTTCTGCCTCGGAGCTGATGGATGCACCAGTTTTTTGGCCGTTTAGCTGAGCAGGTCTGCAGTCAGGACAGGGTTGAGCCACCAGGCACTGATGAGGGCAGGAGGAGCCTACGGCACACAGGCAAATGAGAGCGGCTACCTGCTTTGCTTTGGCTGCCGCTCACCCTTGGCTGAAGCAAGGGACTTTCCGAATCGCTGATGCATGAAACCACGAACAGCTTGCCTTTGATCCCCCTACTTTGAAAAGAGTCTTGAATTTTCCAAAGCAACCAACTCTCATCAGAGGTCGAAGGCTGCCACGTTTGCCCAGTTTTGCTTTGGGCTGGGAGCTCTGCGCTGCATGTTTGGAAATGCTCAACTACCTTGAGGAACCTCAGTTTTGGATGAGTGGTCTTGTGGCTGCTTTTGGAAACAAACCACAGTGGCTTCCCAAGATGTTTTGGTGGCTGTTGGCCACCTTCATGCCACGGTAACCAGAAGGGCTTCATGCCCTCTACAACAACCTGAAGGGAGGTTGTAGCATGGAGGGGGCTGATCTCTTTTCCCAAGTAACAAGTGATAGGATGAGAGGAAATGGCCTCAAGTTGCACCAGGGTAGGTTTAGATTGGATATTAGGAAAAATTGCTTCGCAGAAAGGGTTGTCAAGCACTGGAACAGGCTGCCCAGGAAAGTGGTGGAGTCACCATCCCCGGAGGTGTTTAAATGATGCAGAGATGAGGTTCCGAGGGACATAGTTTAGTGACAATGTTGGGTTAATGGTTGGACTCAATATTGAGGGTCTCCTCCAGCAAAAATGATTCTATGATTCTATGCAGAAACATTTCCATAGCTCCCAAGCGGAGAGGTATAGGGTTGCCTGCCTTCCAGAGCCTCTGGCTCTCCGAGCCTTTCCTTGCTACCAGTCCTTGCAACACCAAAGCAGCTGTTTTGCTGATGATCTTGCTGTGCAGAAAGAGGCTGGTGTCGCTCCCCACTGTTGCTTGTAAGGCAGAGAAAAGCTCTTTGCTTGGCTCAGGCAAAACCCACAGAAGAAATGCAGAATTTCTAGGTCACGGTGTTCTCGAGAGATGAGTCAAAAAGAGAAAACAGGTTAGGAGATTCCGGAAACACCTAGCAGAGAGAGAGCCAGGCTCAAGCATTGTATGGCCCAAAAGTCAAAGTCCTCTCTCAGGCACCCTGGAAACACCTTGTCCGCCCAACCTCCTGCTTTGGCCGGGTCCCTTCTCACAGGGCTTCTGCTGCTGGCAGCCCAACAAGCCTGTGGTTCAGCTGCTGCTGGTTTGGGGGAAGTGGGGAGGGTAAGATTCACCCCTGAGCAAGAAGCCATAATGCCGCATCCATCCTATCCGCCCTGGCTCTCTGGAGCATTCCCAGGCTTTTTCTTTCCATGCTCCACTGGAGTCTAATCCTGCATGCAGAAAATTCCTCATGCTTTTTTTGCTCTTATTCCTCCAGGGCATCTGTTTTCTCTTCCATTCTGTCGGGCTGTTCAACAGCCTGAACTCAGTTACTCTAATCCCTCCATCTCCAGTGATGTTCTCGGCTCCACATAATAAATATTAACAGCTTACATGTATCTTGGGGTTCTTACGCAAGGACTCCAAATAGCTTTATGGTTCATATGCACATGGGGCTCACTTTATTTGCCAGCAAAATACAGCCACCGATGAGACAGCAGTTGTTTAGCAACCTACAGCGACAACACACAATAGTTAAGACGGCAAGTGAAGATAAATATCGTATCCATTTGAAACTCCAGGAGGGGATTTGACTTGGCAGAATATAAGTACTTGTGCTGAATTTTAGCCAGAATACTCTCAATAGCATTCCTATACTTACAGAAAGAGCTATAGGATTTAAAATACCTAACCCATCCCTGGTGGTTTATTTACAACTCATATTAACAGCACTGACGCTTTAGGATGCCAGCGACGCTCTTAACCGGAGAAAGGCGAGACACTTGAGCGATGAACTACACAGGATTACTCTAACGCTCTTCCTCAGAATTTCTAGAGAAGGAAAAAATGAACTATTATATATAAACAACTATCTATTAGCTATCAAGTTAAAAAATATTTATATATTTTAGGCAGCTTCACCCTTCAGCTATAGCTGTCTCTGGCCCACAACAGCAGGAGGCCAATTGCGGGATTTTTTTTCAGCAGTGTCACAAACCCTCCTGCTACCTCCTAACACTCTCAAAAGCTTAACGCAGTGAAAAAAAAAGGAAGAGGGGAGAGGAACATAGTCCTGCCTCTTCAGAGCATGGCAGCTGAGAGAACAGAAACTGGTCAAGGATGCTGCTTTCCCCTTGCACAGTTCAGGGACCACGGGTGGCACTAGGTGCCGCTCCTTCCTACTGGAAAGTCCAGGTGTGCCAAAAGCAACCAAATGCAAAGTAAGAGGTGAATGGGAACAAACCAGCCCATGTTAGCTTCAGCTGATGCCTGGGCTGCTGAAGTAAACCCAAGTCCTGGATGACTTGCCCACAGACCACGTGCCAGAGCCGAGCATGAACTGCTGGCCATGAACCCTGCTCAGCCATCCTTCCGCTACTTAAAGATTTTGTTATAAATGGGTGTGCTGCTTAGCTAATGGAAAGCTTAAAATAAAGGTGATCCTTCGGCAGCAGAGATGGTGAGGACCTCAGTTTTAGGTGGCACTGAAGGGCCCCCTGTGACTGCAGAACCCTGTACCCTGAGGAAGCCCAGGAGTTTGCCAGTCTCCCTCTGATGGCTTATTTCCACCCCAGGCTGAGATAGACAACCACCATTTTTTGGAAACCTCCTTTCCCCACTGCTGCAGAGGCCCCTCTACTTGTCCTGGAACTGCGAGATGGGGGAGGGGGGCAGGGCAGAAGCTATGGACAGCTGTCAGCAAGGGCAACACTGGCCGAGCCCCCTCCACTGGCACTGGGTGCTTCCCACCAGGCTGTTGGGAGGGTCTCTCAGGGGAGCAGAAGCAAGGAGGGAGAGAAAATTAGGGATGGGAGGGATGATGGGGCATCTCCTGTCTCCTGCCCAGGCACCTCCACTTGGTGAGGTGGTATCAGTGGTTTGGGGAGGAGCAAGCCTAGAGAAGGCTTTTGAGGATTGTTCAGGACAGAGGCACTGCTTCAACTCCAGAAAGACACAAGCCCTAGCGCCGCACTAAGACCAGCCCCAACACGGCCTCCTCTTTCAGTCAGCTCTTTCTGGAGGTCCTCAGTGGCAGCAGGGTGTCTACAAAGCTCTGCCCAGTCTTTCCTGCCTTTTCCCCATGCTCCTCATGTGCAGCAAGGCACATATGGCTTCGGTCCTCCCCAAGAGCACCCGAAGTCTTTGCATCATCTTTGGCCCTGCCAAATCCTCAGCATGCGGCGTCAGCTCAGCTGCCCGTGAGTGCTGGGACCAGGGACCTTCTCCCAGCCTGTCTCACCAGCCACAGTCTGAGCACCTCTAACCACCCTCAGCCAGCACCCGCGGCTCAAGGACACATGGGGTATCCCGGCTGCTTCCATTCCAAGGACAGGGCTTCTCATTTCTACCCTTGTCTCAAGGAGGGACAGCTCTTAAAAAATAAGATTAGCTGCCTTTACGGCAGACTTGTTCTGCATATTTGGATCTTAATTTGCCGGCTCCTCTCCAGCAGTCCTGTGGTGTGTAGCTGCACTGTTTTTCTCTCTTTCTGCCTAGGACTTGCTGGTGGTTTTGGATTTCACAACACTGCAAAAAGGCCCCTGCTCTTGTTTCTCCAGATCACTCTGGTTCCGACCTCTTCCATCCACTCCATTTTAAATGGGCAGGGGAGAAGAGGTTTTTCCACTGTTGTTACAGCCTGCATCTTCCCATTGCTCCCTAAGGACAATATTAAATACCGACATTCGCTTACAAGCCTTCTTCCTGCATAAACAACATTCAGTCTGTTTCTTTGACCTGGGCTCCTAAGCCATTGTGCACATAGCGTGTAAAGAAAACTGATTTTCCTTGTCTTTTTTCCCAGTGGCTGTGCAGACACAGAGCAGTGCAATCCACTCACTCCTACCAACTTTGTTTTTCCATACTTCCCAAACTAGTAATTATGCCAAAGGGTAGGTTTGTTTTGAGTGATCTGCTTTATGTAAGTGCATTTGGCAATTCTTAAACTTGTATCTGGAGCATCCACATGCTGGAATATTTCCCATTGGAACTGTTCTTGGTATAAGCTACCAAATACCATAGATAAATGGGATGTGGGAATAAGCAAGAAAGACTTGTTTGTACAGCTATTGAAATCCATGCCAGGTTAGGCGACACAGAATAGGATAAAACCTCCTCAACACCATTTTAGTCTGTATTGGGTTTCCACCATCCTATTAAATAGCTACAGAACAGCCTGAGGGAATGGACAGGGATCTCAGGTCAAATGACATTCTGGAGTGGTCCTGGACAACCTGGCCAGGATGGGGTCAGACACCTGACCTCCCTGTTCCTTGCAGGGCAGAGGCAAGCGTGAAGGGACCACCATCCCCTGCTTCAGTCAGCTCTGGGGATGAAGCACCAAACCTCACACAGCTCTGTTCACAGCTCTCCCCATCACTGAATGGCACATCCCTGAAAGGGTCTCAACATCAGGTGCCTCTGCCACCATGTTCAGCCCACCCAGCCTTCCTGGGAACAACAAGAGGGCAAGGAGAGGAGAGTTTCTGCAGGCAGCCCAGCAGCCAACAGCCCCACATGATTCCCACAAAACCCCACAGGGCACAGCCGTGCTAGCAGGACCTGGCAGGAGCAGTGGCAGTGTCACCCACCTACCTGCCAGGAATGCCTGTCGTGCCTTCTGAGGAAACAGGCGTTTCTCACTGCTCTGATCCTGCCCACATATTTCTCACTGAACTCAGATCTTGCCTCAGGGCACTCATTGCTGTTTGATTTATCCAAAGGGATAAATCCCTCTCTGCTCTTTTCTAAGCTAGCACACCATGAGTGCCTTGAACCTGCAGGCACCAGGGCTTGGCTACACACTGACCTTGACTACAGCATCCTCTGCTACTTCATCCTGAACCCTTCCCATTACCCTGTTCCTTCCCAAGGTGACCAGCCTGCAAGCAAAAATAATTCCGGGAAGGAACCCAAGCTGATTCCCTCACTGGCCCTTTTCTGTGTCATCTCCTCCAGCCTTTGCCTGGCTTTGCCCAGCACTTTATCACACCTCCCCAGGGAGGCACCAGGCGCCGCAGCACAGTGGTCACCCCGAGGCCTCCCCGTGTTTGCGGGGAAAAGGCTCCTTCCCCCGGGGACCCAGCAAGGCCGGCTGAAGGGGAAGGAGGCTGGAGCAGGGAGGGAAGAGCCTCGCTTGCCGCCTGCCGTCAGAAGCCTGAACTGAAGAGGCAGATGGCTGCAATCCCAACGCCTCTGCCAGCTCGTCCCGGCCTCAGCTGATGAGATGGGCAGCCAGCAGACCAGTCGGACCCCTCCTGTCCTCACTGCCCACCTCTCTGCTCCAACACCAGGGTGCACATCTGTGTCTTCAAAGTAGCCGCATTGCAATGTAGTTTCAGTCCCTGCTGTGCACTACCAGAAGCCTCTACAGGAAAACTGCATTGTAAACTCTGCCTGCCCTCTACAACTCCGCAGGTAGCCTGCATTGAGGGAAATGGTGTGCATTTTGCCTACAAAAAACAATAATCTGAACTCAACAGTTTAACTCCAAGCCATAATCCAGCGTGAAAACTCATTAAATAAATATAGGAAAAAACATGACACTTTTAAGTCACCTGCAAGGGCTCAGGCCGCTTTTACTACAGCAGTTTGTCTGCTGCAGGGTGCAACCCCCAATTCTGGAGGAATAAAGGGTTTCAGGAGGAAGAGCTGTCACACCCACACATGACATTATAAGGAAGAGAGCAAGCCACACAGGTGCCAATGAGTGTAGCTATAAGTTATTTATTCTGGAAAATAGAGGTATCTTCTATGGAGTTGAACACTGGAATCACAGCATTATGAATCGAGTTGTGGAAACATTATGACAGCACACACACCCGCAGGCACACGCGTGTACACCTACACATACACACAGCCTTTGTACAGGCCCCTACTCTTGCATTATCCAGACAGAGCCCTCTCTGCAACTTTATTCGCAAAAACCTGCAGCGAGAGTTGCATTCAAGACCCCTTCCCCTATTCACATGGCTTCCAAGGGGAGGAGGTTGGTCAGGATTGGGTGCGTGGCACAGGCAACACGTGTGTTGTGTGCGCTGCTCACGTTCCCAGCCCAGAGTTCAGCACATCCTGGAGAGGAGTCAACTCCTGGCAGAACACAGCCCTCGGTGGAGCATTCACTTCTTGCCTCAGTCTTTTCTCAGGCAGCCAAGCACAGGGTGGCTGGAAGAGGCACCTTTCCATGTTAGGATACAGTCAGTGCTCCCTGCTCACCATGGTCCATGTTCCAAAGCCGGTAAAACTCTGCAAAATCTACATAGGGCTCCACGCGTCCATCTTCATCTGGCTGGAGCGAGTGGGTGGGTCGGGAGCGGAAGAGACCGCCGTCTGAACTTGAGCTGCTACTCTGCGTGTGAGTGTTCGTGGACTGGAGTGTTACAGTTGGGCTTTGGCTATGGAGAGAGAGAACACAAGCATCTTTATTTTTCCCCAATCTCATGCTTTGGACAAGAAAAGCGCCACAACAAATGCTGTCTTCTTCACAGATCAAGCTGTCCTTAACAAACAGGTAAAAGAAGTTGCAGTTTCTTGCTCTATGAGAGCACTCAAAGTCTTGAGAACTGCTTGGAATGAATGAATGCTGAAGATATTGATGCACCTTTAACTAGAAGGCCTTAAGTGTGACCAGGCATCTGAGGAACAGAGCAAGCAGAAAAAAAAAAAAAAAAGAAAAAAAGAGGCATGCACTCTGCTGGCCTCTTCAGACCCGTACAGGAAAAGCCTGGAAGCAAGGAAAACTATTATTGCGCGACCTGCGTTGCAGCCAAAGCAGTGCTAGTGCGTCAGCTTCATTGTTTCTGGAGCTACCAGAACACAATAACCAGAGAGTTTCTTCACTTAGCAGTGTGTACACACACCACTCTGTGCCAAAGGATGAACCTAAACCAGAGCCACCAACTAGTATGATCCTGCAAAGTGGATCCAAATAGGATCCAGTTCTAAACTTTACAGTTTTTCCTACCCTGGCCTCTGCCTCAGCTTGTGCAGTGCAGCCTCTCCAGCAGCCTAACCGGTAGAGCCCCTCTTCCTTATTAAAATTAAGGGCACCCACACTCCCTCCAGGCACAGCACCCAACACACTTGGCACACAAGATCCAAAGAGCAGGGCTGCTCGCTGCCAGAGCGGCCTCTGCAAACAGCAGCAGATGCTGCTCCCCAGGCACGTTCCCAGCGCTGGCTTCAGAGCTGCTTGCTTTACTCATTCCTGGTCCTCACAGAATTACTTTCCAGCTAACATGTTGTGCTGGCTGTCAAAACTGCAGTCAGGAGAGCCATTCTCCAGATAAGAGAATGACTGACAGGTAACTGACAGCTGTCTCTCTGCTTTTCAACCACTTGGCACAGTGCGAGGCACACGGGAAGACTGTGGGTAGCAAAAGAGCAGGACATTTACTTAGTGAGGGTGGGGGTGGCTTCATCCAGAGTTGAGCTGCTGTGGGCACCGTTGACCATCTGGCCTTGAGAAGGCATGACAAGAGACAGCGTGACACTCGTCTTGCTTGTGCTTTGGGAGCTGGAATACGGCACGGAGACAGGGTAGACACGGCCTCCTGAAGAGGGAGAAAACAAGAATTACAAAATGTACTTGAGACATGACTGACTGAGGGTGCACAGTGACAAAGAAAGGTCAAATAACCCAAGAATTGATATTAAACTGCCTTTCTTAGATGCTGTACTGTATTCTGTTGAATTGTCACAGACTCTAGGTCTCATGAGCAAAAAATTCCTTTAATAAGAAAATTCCTTCTGACTATCCCTTCTCCCAATGTTAGGTCAGCACTGGATCGATCAAGGGATTTTATCTCCCATCCTCCATTTTGTTTCCTTCTCTCCCCAACATACCTTGCGTTGGTGTCAGCGTGGGCTGGCTCATCTCACCCAGGGGGTACCCAAAATTCCTCACAAGCAGTGTCATGTCTTCATGCCGGGGACAGAACTTGGACCGTTCCCCACCACTGGCAAACGTGTCGCAGTGGATCCGCTTAACCCGGTCCACAACCGCTTGTGCCACAGCATCCAGAGACGTCTGCTTGGCAAACTCTGTGGCGATCATGGCTGCAATTTCCTGAGCCAAGAATGAAAACAAACAAACAAAAGATGTTTAGGAGAACGTGGAGGAAACCTTTTCCAGCCATCCAACCTCAAAGTTTTTATGGCAACTCATCCAGCTGCAAACTTTGCCAGTCTCAGATGCCAATACGTGCCCTTGGGCCTTGAATCATCCCATTCCTTTTAATGGGCTACTCCTGAAGGACAGGGCAACTGCCCAGAAGAAATGGCTTGGCAAAGCAGGTCCCGTATTGTTATAGACTGGAATGGAGTGGCAGAGGACAGAGGAGGACGAAAATCTGTATGAGAGTAGTTGACACTGCTGGAGCAGGTCAAAAGTCAAGGGAACATGTCCCCAGCAAGCAGGCTCACCTGGTTGGCCTGCCCAGGCCCATGAGCTGCCTCCAACGCTTTGTAGAGCCCTTCAGACATGAGCACCAAGAAGCCTGTCACCCCATCCAGTGAGTGCCCTCCGTGGATTTCAGGCTCAGCTATGATGGGCTTTGATTTAGCAGCACTGGAAAGAGATGGTATTATTTAGTATTTGATGATGACATAGTAGGTTAGAATCGGAAGGTCATGAAGAAAAGGAGAGCTAGAAACCACAAAGCTGAGTTTTTCTGACCTGAGCAGTTCAATATCAGTATAGCCGTATTTGACTTTGTAGTCTCCAATGCGCCGAGTGCTTTCCTGCCCACGAATAGTTCCCACTTGTTTTATTTTCCCTGCATCCAAGCCTGCCAGATTGAAAAAGAAAGAAGTTTAAGTGACTTAGAAATTAGCAGGACTTCCTCCGATTACACTGTCAGAAGAAAAGAAATATCCATATCTAAAGAGAACTGCAAGCCAAAATGAGATGCCAAAGAATCATCAGGAGCCCATCAAGAAGAAAAGGAAGAGTAATTTGCTCTGTTCCAAAGGACGCCCTCTCATTAATTGCAATCCGGGAAGGAGAGAGAAGAGAGAGATGCACACAGCCTGACGTTCGCACCATGAATGCAATGGCTGGCCCTGAGACAAAGCCCACATCCCGGTCCAAAGCCACCAGCAGCAGCTGTCCTGGGCACACAGGCATTCGCTGAAAAGGCAGAGGAACATCTGTGCCTGTCAGCTCCGGACTGTGTGATGGGAGAAGGAAAGCAGGAAGGAGGAAAACATACATGAAGGATTCTGCTTTTTCTTCCACCTATTATTGATCCCTGCTCCTGAACTCCACCTGGTGATTTCACTAATATGCTTGTTTGCAGAGGGAGAACAGGAGAACTATCAACAAGAGCCAGTGAATTTGCTCAAGTGCTCAAATCGGCGTTGGCTATTCCTCAAATAAGGACAATGACCAAAAAATACTTATTTCAATAAACTTAAGGGGATATACCTCCACTTCAGTGTACAACTCAAATCTGGCAGGGGCTAGGAAGGAAATCCATCTTGAAGAAGGTCCTAACAGGGACCATCTGGGTGAAGCTACTATTTGAGGCAGGACTCAGAGCAGACGAGCCACTTACCTGGTCTGTTCTGGCAATTCCCCCTTCCTGGCTATACCTAAAGCTAATAGGCAGAAAAAATGTTATTTTGAGATTTTTATCTAGGGATGACTGCCCTCAGGACAAGGTGAAGGCAGGGGTCCAACTGAAACTCTTCGAGTCAAATCCAGCCTCACCACACAGATGGCTCTGCACCTACCCCAGCAATAAGACACAACTCCACCATCTGCTGCAGACCAAGGCTGAGTCACCAACATGGCCTGGCTCATTTGCCAGCTCCTGGCAGGGGATACACGCTATCGACAGACGCAAACACAGGGAGGCTCACAAAACACCAGAGAGGTTGCGTCTGCATCACAACACCTCCCCTGGAGCACTGAACAAGCTGCAGTGGAATGGGAGAAGAGCTATGAAGGCACAAGACCTTTCCCCAGGAGAGGTGCAACACAGGCACCATCATAACAAACACTATCCCCGCTACTTTTCATCACTGTGCTTCAACCTAGCCCTACAACAACCTCTTCTGGGCCCCCCAAACAGCCTGTGAACACTAAGTTGTTCCACATGCTCTCTCTTCTGCTGGAACTGCCAGCAGCAGAGTCACCGCTGTGCCAGGTTAAGAAGGCCACTATTTCTAGCCAATCCCTTTTCTGCTGTGGAGGGCAGGTAAAATCTGCAGAGCACTTTTGGCAGTAGAAAGCCAGTCAAAGGGTCTCTTTCCCTGGATCCTTGTATTCAGTCTTCTGTTTCATAGCACATACCACTTCTGCAGGAGTATGAGTAAAAGACGATATCGAAGAGAAATGGAACAAAACAAGACCCAGCAGTAGAAAGTTACATGAACAGCCTCACCAGATAAGAATATATCTGCGAGGTGAACCTAATGAAGAATGCCAAGTTAGATCTATCTAAACAAAGATACAGAACATAAGTATCTCAGTAAGAAGGATCTGGTACTAGCAATCACACAAGTGGTCTAGGCTAGTTCTAGACAAAGAAAGAAAATGTGAAATGCTGTAAAGGAAAAGGCAAATTGCCTAAAGCAAAATGTCAGTATTAGAGTTCAATAGTTACTGATGTGAGAGCAGTAAATGCCAGTGCTTGGTCTAGTTCTGTCTGAAGCTGCTTTTCTTGCAGCAGCTTGTAGAGAGGCATATTGAAATGCATCATCCCGAGGGTGCAGCATCACACAGAACAAACCCAGCATCACCGCGGTTTGTCTCCAAAGGAGCAGTCATTTACTGTCCATCCCACATCTACCCTCTGGCTGTGTGCTTCCACTCCTGCCTTCCTACTACCTCCAGCAATCACACAGCTGGAGGGCAAATCAATGTCCGTCTGGCAGTCAGACACAAAACTAACTCTTGAAACTTGAAAAAAAAAAAAACAAACCCCAAACTGACAGTTTTCTGCTAGTTCAGTGAGTTGAACTTACTCTATAGCCTCGCAATGGCTAAATATGCAGAAAAAGGCAGTGCTAAACTTCTCACTAGAAACCACAGTAAGCTTCTTTTTATGGTCATTTATTGCTTCCAGTGGCTTGAGTCATTCCTGGTGCCCCAGATAAATGGAACCATGCAATGTTCTCAGACAAGAACACAAAACCCAACACTCACCCAACTGGGAGAAGCGAAAAAGTTCATCCTCATTTTCTGTCGTATGGTCCACGTTGAGCTGAGTCACCTGCAGCCCATCCACTGTGGACTTGCATAGCAGTGCCCGATTGGTACCTGCAGTGGGAGCAGCGAGATGAGGCACCAGATAGCTCTGCCGTTAAGAGGGAGAACATATCCAAATGGAAAAGGAACAGGAGAGTGGAATAAAGACATAAAAGAAAAGAAAGGCTCATATACTGTCCCATCGTGATCTCCAAACAGTAGCCTTGCTAGCAGCATAGCAGGCCTGCCAGACAATTATTCGTTCAGGCCTGAGAGCTGGTAGCTCACAAGAAAGCTCTTCCCTTCCCAGTGAACCTGCACTGTTGCCTCTCAGCCCACTTTCCCTCTACTCTTTGATCATACACATGGCATCAGCCAACATCTGCAGAGATTAAAGCTGGGCTGGCTTCAAGTGCTCCTGTAAGTAAGAAGCACATCACTCCTTGGCCACAGAGCAAAGAAACTCTCCCCCACATTCAAATTTCTATTATTTCCTAGAACCACAGCCATCCTCAGGAACACCTCGACTGAGGTGCTGACAAAAAAAACACTCACCCACATTGGCAATATAGAGCTTGTTGTTGAGAACAACAGCCACAATAGCCATGGCTCCACCAGAGATCTCCTGCTCTACAGCCTTCAGTCTCTCCACAATCTTCTGGTACTGAGGCGGCAGCTGGTGGTGAGGGACACCCTGGAACCCAAAACAAGGGAGAAGCTTAAACACACAGCCCATAACACAGAAACTACAGCTGGAATCAAAATTCTGTAGGAAGGGGACTGATCTTGGCACTTTTTAGCCTCATGCCAAGACTGTGCAAGATATACAATTATTTGTTCAATCCTAAAAAATGACATGGTTCCAATAAGGTTCTGGAGATGACAGTTCAGTTCACCTGAAGAACGCAATCCACATCTGCCCAGATGCTGTGCAAATTTGAGGCCTTGCCTCTCATCTCCGTCATATGGCTTTGTAAAGAGCCATATATACAGATTCTTCTTTCAGTGGTGCCCAATGATAGGATGAGGGGCAACAGGCACACACTGAAGCACAGGAAGTTTCATCTGAATATGAGGAAAAACTTCTTTACCTTGAGGGTGCCAGAGCACTGGAACAGGCTGCCCAGAGAGGCTGTGGAGTCTCCTTCTCTGGAGACATTCAAAACCCACCTGGACAGGTTCCTGAGCAATCTGCTCTAGTTGAACCTGCCTTAGCAGGTGGGTTGGACTAGATGGTCTCCAGAGGTCCCTTCCAACCCCAACCATTCTGTGATTCTGTGACTGAACTTCTCTCCATGGTATTTTCAGTTCCCTACTAAGATAACCAATGGTGGGTCTAAGTAGTGCCACTATGAATAGTGGGAACTCTGGGAAATGCACTAAGACACTTGCTCCACTTTATGCAAGCTCCCAGAAGAGAAACACAGAGAAATAATTTTCAGTTACAGCCTCCTGTGGACCAGAACGACTCATATGCCCAAGACTCATCCAGCAGTCTGGAAGGTGAGACCTCCAGCAATCACTATTCTCAAGGCTACATTACCTCTGGTAGCTGGGACTGCAGACTGGCCTTCTCTGCCAAAGCATCATCAATAGACTCCAGGAAACTTCTTTCTACCACATCAAAAGCCTAAAAAAGGCCATAAAGAGAAATTGAGTTCTTATTCAATACCTACAGACCTTGGAGGCTACCCATCTGCACCTCCCTAAAACTGGCTCTTAGTGGCTGATCACTGTACATACAGACATTCAAGGACTGCTGTGTCACACTGAAGCACAATTATTTTAGTGCAGCTAGATAACAGTTTGTAAAAACAATCTGCAGCTACTCAAAACAGAAGACAAAACCATAAAAATTACATTCAAAGCAATGTCAAAGACCTATCTGATTTTCCGTGTTGATGGTAAGAACTTGTCTATCACTCAAGAAAGCACGCTCACAAACCCATCTCCCCACACATTAACTTCCTCCTTTCACTCATTGTCATCTCCTTCACTGGCTGACTTGTTCCTACATGCCCAGTGAAGACCAGCTGCAGTTTCCTGAAGAGCTCTCAACACTACGCTGACAGAGCCAGGGGGACAGATGGGTATGAGATGGGAGTGAAACAAAGCACTACAGCTGCTCACGATGAGCACAGATGTTTCCAAGCCCCACAGATGCTGCTCCCCTGGTGTCAAAAAGAGGAGGTGGGTTGCGTGAGGAGCAGGAACCATCCCCAACCCAAGCTTCTTTACCTGCAGCAGAACTCGACGCACATCAGCATCACTGTGATCTGCGCGCAGCTGGCCCAGCAGCAATTCTGCAGAGAGCCTCTGACCCACAAAGTTGGTGACTCGATTGCCATCATAGCCATTGAAGACACCATAGAGGTAGCAGTTGTTCTCACTCCTGTCAAAGAGGGCAGGACCAAAAAGGTCACAAATGCCTGGGATGATGTCTGATGTTAGATACGTAACAAGTTCCTCCAGACACCTCCTGCATGCTTGCACCCCACCCTCTTCTTCAAAGCCCTATCTGACAAACTAAATGCTACTTTTACCTGCCCTAGTGTCTGAAGGAATCTGTATCCCAGGTGCAATCCACTTACCTCAATTTTAACCAGTTATCTTCCAAGGGGTGACCCTCTGTCCCCTTGCCATCTGCACTGTAGGAACGGTTTGGAGCTGAGCCCACCCCAGAGAGGTGGCAGGATGGTAAGTCATCTGTCCAACTGGGCTGCTGTTCCTGGGAGATGGAAAGAGATCATGAAAACCCTAAGCAGGCTGAAGTGAAGACCCTGCTCCAGTACAGATTACAAGCTCATCTCTACCCTCTTCTCAACCCTTTTGCACCGGAGTTTTACCCTTGGTACGGCACAGCACTACCCATTTGTGTGGTGAATCAGATCCTCACGCGCCCATGGCGCAGGACTGTAGGGAAGGCTCTGGCTTCCCAACGCAGTACCTCACCAGGACAAGGGGACGGGGGCCCTGTTGCTACCAGCAATGCCAGAGGCAGCCCTGGGGCCACCATCTCCCTGGCACACACTGCCAGGGGACACACTGAAACAAAGAAATAAACTTAACAGCAGAGTCAATTATACTGTTAAGCAGCACTCTTTATTTTATCAGCACTGGGGAACACTGGGGATCATCCTCCATAAGTGCTCCAAAGACTGGATGCTCTTGCATTGCTTATATTCACATAATTATTACATATGCATTACAATTTATGAAAATTTTGACATACAACATAACTATACTAAGAAATAATTGATGATGTTAGTTACAATTGTTTAGTCTCTTACAATACATCTATTAATTATTAAATATAAACGAAGCACTCTGCTTCTAACAATGTATTACTTAATCTTCTGTCTCCCTCTTGTCATGCAGAAGGATGGAAAACTTGAAAAACATCCCCTCATTTTGCCGGTGATCGGAAACCGTTTATCATGTCGATTGGTTAACGATGGGTACGTCTTTTGTAACTTAATCGCAGTGTACGTTAATTTAGCAGCTTCTCTTCAACACACACTGACACACACTCTGCCAGGACACGAACGGACAGACACACTGACAAACACACACACACACACACACACACACACACACACACACACAAACACACACACAAACACACACACAAACACACACACAAACACACACACAAACACACACACACTCAGGGCCTGCGAACGCCGGCTGCCCCCAAGCCCGCAGCTCAGGCACGGTCCCCTCGGCCACCTGCCGCTCCCCTCGGCCCCACAGCGCGGCTGGCCGGCCCAGGCTGGGTATCCACGACCACGCAGGGCCACCCCCCGCCCCAAGGCTGGGCGCCACCGCCCTCAGGCAGCCCCCGCCCCCCCACTGAGAGTACGCGCTCCCCGCTCTCGCCGGGCCTCCCCCTTCCCACACGGCGCCGTGGGGAAGCGGGCGAGGAGGAGGCCCAGGTTCCCCCCTCGCACCCACCTGGGGGGGTGCGTGTGCACGGAGGGGGGGAAGGTGCCACTCACGCTCTGCAGCAGGCTCCTCCTCTGCGCCGCCATCTTGGAGCAGGAGAGACACCCCCCTCCTTCTCCTCTTCCCCCCACCCCCGCCCTTCTCCTCCAGAGCAGCCGAGTCTGCCGGATAGAGCGGCCGCTCCTCAGGAACCCGCCTTCCCCGCCTCGCCCGCGGCGGTGTCGGCTCCGCCCCCTTCCTCCCCCCGCCGCCCAATGGCTGAGAGCGGTGAGCTGCGCTCGAGCGCACCCTTGAGGCTCCGCCCCCTGCGCTGCGGCGGCGCCGTGCGGGGTCTGGGGGGTTTGTTCCGAGGTGCTTCGCGCTCTTTGGTTTTTTTCAAACTTTGAAGAGGCGTCGGCGTCTGAGCTTTGAGGGCACTTGAAAACGCGGCCTGAGAGATGCGGCGGAGCTCTCTGAGGCTCCCGAAATTATGCCCTGGGGAAGGGCGCACCCCCCTGCAGGCCTGTGCTGCAGTGCCCGCCTGTGTGGCTGGCGGAGGGAGTGCAGTCAGCTCACCTCCCTGAGGAGGGAAATCCCACGAAAGTTAAATGTTTTTAAACTTTCCTGTTGTTGTCAGCCCTCCTTCTTGTCTAGGGGAATGGTGGCAGCTCTGTTCGTTACCTTGAGGCCTTCAGTGTGGGGAGAGAGGTGGTGAGGATCCTGTGAAATGAGGTCACCTTGGGCACCAGAGAGCCCGGGTGGTGGGGGGCTGGTGTTGAAACGTTTTTCTTAGCACCACAGCGTGCTCTGTGCAGCCTCTAGGGAAGACCTAGACCAGGTAAGCTGAAGATGCTAGCTCACAGCTGCACTGCTGGTCTGTAGGCACCACAAGAGGTAGCGTTTTTTCTCAGTTTGAAGCCCATCCCCTGCTGAGGTACCCCACAGCCCTTTCCCACCCTCTTTTGCAGGCCATCACAAGAACATAGTGAGACCATGCCCTCAGCCCAGCAATGGGAAGGAGTCTGATGGTTCTCAGTACCTACTGCAGTTTGGAGCAGTCCTTGGTAGTCTCCAGTCAGGCACAACAGTAAAATCACTTGTGTGCCTGCCTGAATGATGCAAATAAAACCAGAGATGGCCGATTCTTCTCCTTAAGAACCTTCCCAGGCTGAGGTAAGCTGTTTCTGGAGGGACAGTTTCTGTTGAACCAGCTCAGTTGGAGCAGGATGGGAGATGCAAGCATCATTCCCACTGCTTTCTTAACATTTGAAGTCAGTGGAAGGACCCTTCAGGTGTATGAGTGGCATGTCTTGGAGTTAGTGATGGCTGGCAGACAGGCTGCAGCAGCAGGGGGCTGTGGAAGAGTGTGTTTCCCTGTGTGAATTGAGGCTGAAGGGGCTCCAATATGAGAGACTTGCAGTTTCAGTCACGTAGCAGTGCGATTGTGATGAGGGTAGGAGTGTTAAGTAGTCTTGACTTCCAGCAGTGGCTTGATACTCTTTTAATGACATCTTTGTGGCAAATACATTAGATTCAGGTGCACTTCAGAAATAATTGCCAGTTAATTAACCTAATTCTATGGAATGATGGATTTTGCTGCAGGGGATCCTGTAAGAGGATTCCAGCTCCTTTTCCTGTAAATCCTTTGTCAATTGGTTTGTTACATGTCTTTCTTTCAAATATATGAAGTTTACAGATACTTCCTCTTCACGCAAGGCTCACAGATATTCAGCCGTTCAAGCAGACTTAGGTACACAGGCAGAATTACTTTTTTTAAAAGGTTATATTGGCCAAAGATAGAAGAAAATGCTAAATTTAGAACCTCAGTCTACAAACAAACTTCCACATGTTTAGCTTTCTGTATAAGCTTTGTCTCACTGATGTCCATTTGGAGTATTCCCATGGGTAAAGCTATGAGTGGGTACAAGTAATTATAGGAATGGGGCTTCAGTCTGCATTAAAATCAAGAGTAGGATGGACAGATTTAGTATTAATAAAGATTTGTTTTCTTGCCAACATAAAGGAAAGTTCCTGGTGCTGCAGAAATCTGCGTAGAACAGCGTTGCCCGTGTCATTAAAAAGCAACAGGCGGGTTTATCAGCTTTAAAACACAATGTCACTTTTTCAGCATTGCAGCAGAAGCTTATGCTTATTTAATGCCGTTCAAGGTTGCAGTCATGCACCTTGATGAACGCAAGCAGACCCTGTACTTGCACAGAGCGCCACTGAAATCAGCAAAGCTTCAGGTGTCCTCAGAGACTGCCAGCATCTATCGCATTGCAGGACTAGGAATTTAGGTGTAACTTCTGTCGTCTTATATCCCTAAGTGAGTCCTTTTGAGATGAACAAGAGCAGGGTCTGTGCATGAGTGCAAAAGGGCAGAGAGGGATGAGTGGGCAAAACAACTCCTCAAGATACAAGATAGCAAAGCTGCCACTTTCCTTGTTTGTATGTACAATAACTAGCCATCTCTTGCAGTATTTAAAAATGTGCCCTGTTCCTCATTTAAATGTCTGGCTTCATCTGGTAGTCACTAATCATTGTCATTCTGGTTTATTTTTTTCCTGCCTGTTTGGACTGGAACACAGACCTGGTGCAAAATGTGTTTTTCTCTTGGTGAAAATACTTATGCCAGATTCTGTCTTGATAGTCCTATGGTTCTGTCACTGAGCCTCTGCCCTAACCTTGAGTGAGGCAATTAACTGCTTGGCCTACAAAAAGTGAATAGTAAGATTTACCAAACGAGGCTGCTTGCAGTACTAAATAAATATTTGTCCAGCATTTCACAGTGCTCCAAAGGAAAGTGCTACTGAACCTGGAGTGCCACTTCATGAGACTGATAGCTTTATGCAGCACTTGCAAGATGAAATACTGCACCGGCAGTTTTTGTTGGCTGTATTGATTGACCTTATTTTTTCCCTTTTTAAAATTCATGCTTCTTACTTTCAGCAAATCCTCTAATTACCATGCTGTATTCTCATGGAGCCAAAATCTCCCCAAGAAGGTGGGATATCAGTCTCTGAACCTCATCATCTATGCACCAATAAGTTAATTGTATGACTCAGTGACTACCAGATCTACAGCTCCCTCTCTCATGTTTAACTCCCATATTTCTGATTTCTTCCTCTCTTGATATTTATTGCTTCTCATTGCTTCTCTGTGCCCAGTGCTAAGGGGTTATACACACAGTATTTCTGGTGCCGAGCTGTACTACTGCCTTCCTGTTCTTACTGATGTTTTCTCTGTAGAAAAGGAAGAAGCGTGGTCACTGCTGAGTGGATAAAAAATGAACACCAGGAATGAACAGTGTGCCATGGGGAGCAGGGAGTACAGAGCAGCCCCCATGCGGGGCTGTTGTAGGTGCTCGGAAACTGTACACGATGGGAAGCAATTACGGGATCTCCGCAGAAGCAATCGCATCATTTAGTGTCTCTCTACTGATCACATGTGAAATATGTTTAGAAACTTCTTCTTCTGCCTTGTTTTGCTGCTGATGAAGGCTGGGGCTGGAAAGGAAAGTCATGATTTTTGGCAAGGTCTGCAGGAGGTGATATGGAAAAAAAGAAGGGTCTCTGACCAAGCCAGCTTCTACCACAGACCATTACAGGAAGGGGGGGTGGAAGGGGTGGCACTGCAAAGCCTCACCCAGCTCCAACCTGAGCTCCCCCCAGCTCCCTCTGGCAACTTCAGCCCAATGCTGCCCGCGGGCACAGATGCCCCAGTGCTCCTCATTCCCCTATAGGCCGCTACTCCCAGGCAGGCTGGAAAGGCAAAATAATAGAGGTAGTGCAGTTAGAGAGAACATGCATTAAAGGAGGGCTGGAAACAGCAGCTTGCTTCCCCCAGCACCCTCCAGAGAGCTGGAGAGCTGCTGCCAGGGGGGGTGGGAATGGTGGGCGAGTGCTGATCTCCTCAGGAGAGAGCCAAATGTCACTGCAAAAGGGAGTCTGTACAACGCCTTAGGCCAGTGGGGCTTTTGAGGGGGGAATGGGGTTGTTTCAATTGTGTAAAAGCATCTGATTTTATTGAATTTTGAGATACGTTAAAGAAAGTCTCATCTCCTCGAATCCGGGGATTACGTGAACTTTTTTTTAAAAAACAACTTTTTAATAGAATTGTGTTTGTAGATGTCATGGCTGCAGGGAGAAGCTTCAAAACATGACTCATAAGTCATGAAATACCAGCTGAAATACCAGAAAGCAAAATTAAAGAGATTTGACGTGATTACAAGAAACAAACAAACTGGTGATGTTGGAGTCTTGTTCATCTTGCTTTTGGCAACATTTTGTCTCAGCAGTTTTTAACTCTAACTGTCGCCAACACAGACATTTGCCTGTCTGTTGGCCTGATATCTCCACAACACTTCCACTCCAAAAGCTGGGACTGTAGGAAGGGTCTTTGTCCAAACAAAGATTAATCAAGAAACAGATGGGCCTGTCAACACTTTTGCCTGTCATCTGATGTGATGCTACAGCCTGTGTGTGCTCAGTTGTGTCCCTAAGAGGGGAGACATTTTGGAGGGGCAGATAGAGCCTGTTGGTCATCGTGTCCCTCTGCTCACACTCCTCCAGCTGCACAAGGGTTGGGAAATGGGGTACCAGGGTCACAGGCTCATTTAAAGGGGATGAGAAGGAAGCTTTTCCTAAGCATTGGCACGGGATGGGATTTTGAATTTTATTTTTATGGTAGAGCCCATTGAAATTAGATCCTTTTTTAATGGCGGGCTATCAAGTCCTGGAACCCACTGTCAGCAATGCTGTGGAGCTCTTGTTTCCCCATGTTCGATTATGTTTTGAAAACATGTGCTGTGCTAAACAGCCAAGCAATGATCACACATAGATGAACAGAGGTAAAGACACATCAAAGTAATGAACAGATCTGCTTCCCTGGGTCTGGAAATACTGATATTTTATTTTCATATAGGTTTGTAGCCTATATTCCTCTGTGTCTCCCATCCATACCTCCTGTAGCCATATACCTTTCACAATGAGAGACCACTTTCAATGTGGCACGTCAAGCTCCTTCTCATGTTTTCCTGCTGATTAGCTAAGAGCCACTTGATAGTGTATGTGATTTGAAACTTAGGCCAAGCAAAACAAGTAACCATTAGCTCCCCCTGAAATGTAAGGGCAGATCTTCAGGTCTCTTTCCACCATTCAAGCCACCGATTGTCACTAAACTTGCTGGCCGGCTGTGCAGGAGTGTGGGAGCTGTGGTCTCGTAGCAAACCCAGCTAAAAAAGCCATCCCTCCCCAGAGAAGAACATCCAGACCACTTTTTTTTTCCATATAGTTTGGTTATTTTGAACGTCATAACTTTATTGAGACACCAGTAGTTACCACCTTCACTTTGTTAACCACAAATATATAGGACATTGTAAACACAGGTGCCGAGGTGGCGGGGTTCACTGTAGTTGGATTTTGGAACAGACTGGGGTGAGGAGTGGAGGGGGAGGAGGGGTGAAGGGACACTCTGGCTTAGACAAGACCACTCAGGGGATCCTGTACGCGGCACGCCATCCATGAGTCACCGTATATACGTATATATGTATAGCTTTATATTATACATCTTTTTAAATATATATATATAATATATATACTATACACAGGCAGTAATGCGGCAAGGGAAGGGGCAGGGCAGCCCAGGTGGTATGACAAGATGCCACGCAGGCAGCAGGGAGTTGTCTGGGTGGATGGTTTGGACTTTGCTGCAGGAGGTGGCCTTGCTGGGCTCCTTGCCTTGTACCTGCTATGGGGACTGGAGCTAAGGCTCCTTTGGGGACCACCCTGCAACGCCACCTCCCTGGGAACTCCCATGGGCTCCCCAGGGCACAGGGGACTAAGACACCTCCTCCTTGGAGGGACCTGCCAGGAATAATGCGGAGGGGAAGGGTGTGGGAGGAGGTGAATGGTGTGGCGGGAATGTGGGTGAGCTGGGAATGCAGACATGTCAGGAGGCTGAAGCCACAGGTGGAATTTGGGCAGTTTCATCATCCCTTTGCCCTTTGCAGCTGCTGTTGCCACAGAACAGCCCCTTTCTTGGGGGCTTCATAAGATAAGAAGAACTCAAGGGGCTGTTGCTCCCAACGGGGGATGTGTAATCCTCTGTCATGTGGACAAATGGCAGAGGGGCAAGAAAGCCACCTTATCATTTTCCTTATGCAGCCTTCCCTCTGATCTCCTAATCCCCAGAGTGGGGCTGATCTCACCCATGCTGAGGATCTAAAAGGGACATGTTCCAGCCAGCTGCTTCAGATCTTGCCTATGATCACTAGAAAAAGGCAGCACCTTATCAGAAGCCCCATAGATAAGATAACCAACCCTTTGGGTAGGTCCGTATCTCTTATCAGCTGCAGAACCCACCAAATGCCACTGGAAACTGCATTTTAAAGAGTGACTGCAAACAAGGAGAGTCCTTTCCCCAAGGTCTGTCACCACGAACCCTCGACTGCAAAGGCTGAAAGCACGTCAACACAAGGAGAGTGTGTCCTCCTCCCATGATCAAAAGCAAGAAGTTGCCCGAATATCTACTATTACAGTGTCCCCTGCTACACCATTGCCTTTCCTATGACACAAAGCAAGGAGGAAAGGGACACAGAGATGGGCAGTAACCCATGATGAATCCACCTGGCTCATCTCTCACTGAAGTGCCAGCTCTGACAGGGAGGCCCATTCCTCCTCCAAGCCCACCAGAGCCCATCAGCTGGTTACATGAGGGAAACAAGCCAAAGGGGATAAAGGAAAACTTGCTCATTAGTCAGCCCCAAATGGTGTTTAGCCATCTGCATAACTGACGGGAGAAGGGGCATGTAAGATGCTCCTGTGCTACAGCCCAAAACAGAGCACCAGATTAAGACTCCCCCACATATGGCCCATACCTCTCCTCACATGTCTGGTTCCTCGCACCCTCACTAAGGGGAGGGGATAGGTGAAGGGCAGTTCCTTCCAAAAAGTACAACACATTTTTGTACTGAGAGCTGGTTATTTATAGCCTCCTGCTCCTCCTCTCGGTTCCACCCAAAATGAAAGCCCTAAGAGTGACACAGATGAGTCTAGGTGAGTACAACTAATTTTTTCTCCTTCTTCAACTTGTCATTTGTTCTTTCACCAGCAGGAGAGATGGACTGGAGGGAGCTTTCCCCACAGCCACAGTCATAACAAACCTCTCCCAATAAAATAACCCCCCCTCAAGCCTAAATATTAGGCTGAGCCCACAGAAAAAGAAGCCCGAGGGGCTTCCCTCCAAAAAATACCCCTCCTATTTACAGTATTGCTTTCACTCACAGACACAGAGCAAGAGGTGTGACTATGGGGCTGGCTGGTCCCCCTCTCCCATCCTCACCAGTGGTTAACAAGGGTGGGCAAGCCATGGGGACAAGCCATGGGGATGGCCACCAGCAGCACAAGTCTGCTGGTAGGAGCAGACAGAAATGGTGCCTATATACAGCAGAGAACAATTGTTCCCCCTTCCCTCTTGGGGCTTGCAGCTCTACATTTTTCTACCCCTTTCCTATGGTTGTGGGGCAGCTGGAGAGGAGTTGCATTGGGAGGAGGGGAAGGACAGGTAACCTCGGTGTCCTCCAGATGAGATGTTCACACAACCACAAGCCAGACCTGTGTCCTGTCCCCCTGACTCCTAAGGGTGCTACAGGGAAGAGGCTGGATGCTCAGGGGAAGCACCTGTGGATTCTGGATCTGCTCCTGACCTCTGCTACTTGTGGTCAGCATTGTGTGGAGCAGGGTGGCTGCCTGGGGGATAGAGCTCCTCACTGCTGCAAGGCTACCCTGCTTCTTGTGCTCTGAGAGATGTCTGTGCTGGGGAGAATTGCCCAGGTGACTATTGCTGAATTATTTCCCCTTAGGGACCATCTTCCCACATAGACCTTACTTCCAGCCTGGAACAGAGAGTATGCTTCCACAGCTGTGTCTTTACTTGATGCAAAATCATGAAGAGTGTGGAATGATGTCCATACAAGCTCTATCTGAGAGTCACTGCTGCCACCTAGGCGAGGCTTTAAAGACAGGATTTGAGATGCTGCAGAAAATGCACTAAGGTATTGTCTATGTAATTTACAGTAAGCCCAGTTTTTAGAGAGCTCAGTCTGGCCCCAGCCAATTCTCTGCACGCCAGGACCTCCTCCCCATCTGAGTGGGAGGCAAAGGTGCAGGACTCCTCCCCGCTTGGTTGCACACCTGTGCAAGAGCCAGACGCATGCTGGCCGTCACAGCAGTTGTTATTTCCAAGGGGAGTACTGCTCCATTCCTATGCTACAAAAATGGTGTCAGCGAGTGGCTTTACTCTCTGGTAGCAGAGGAATGCAGGAGGGGTTCAGCAGGGCCTGAGGAACAAAACTGGCCGCCTTCTCCTCCTCCTGCCTAGGGTGAAATGGCAAAGCTCTTCTGTCCCCCTTGAACCAGCCCAGCTGGGGATGGGGGCTCTCAGAACCACCTAGAAGCCCACTTCCTTCATCCTTCCTTGCACAGGCCCTGCACCTGGGGGCCAGGGACTGGGCATGGCTCCTGTCCTGCCTCACCAAACACAGGTCTGAGTGGTGAGCAGGACATCCAGGTGAGGGGAACCACCTTCACCTCAATCCAAGGGGGCTAGGGAAGAAGCGACCCTCATGGCACTGTCCCTCTGCTCTGCTCAGTCTCTTGCTGTAACCTACAGACACACCTGTAGTTTTTGATTGTACTTGCAATTCTTCCCCACCCCCGATACCACTTCTCCCTAAACCCTCTAAAAATAAAGCACCCCTTTCTCACTAGTGGGTGGGACAGAAAAGCCCCCCCATCTTTGCATGGAGGACACCGTCCCCGCTTCCTTCCAGCCCCCCCAGCCCCCTACATGCCTGCATGCTGACTCCGACACCGTCCCCCTCCCTGAGCCACCAGGCCCTCTGGCCCGATTCGGGTGCTCCCATGTCTACTTCAGCCTCTCACAAATCCATCTCTTCTAGAAAGGGCCTCGGTCCCTCTCACCTTTTTCCTTCTGCCTCCAGCACCCTCTCCCCTTCCCTGCTGGTGCCATCCCCCCTTTCCTGCCCACCAGCCAGACTCTGCCCTCTGCAGTGAGGCAGGAGGGACAGGAGGGACCTTCCTGTCACAAGGCAGTGACATATTTTGGAAGAAATTTGGTGCTGGCAGGTAGTTCTGAGGGGAGGAGACAGAACAGGTGATGGGAAAACCTTTTTTTTTTTTTTTCTTTTTTTTTTTTTCCTTTTTTAAAAACAATAAATAAAAACGGATGACCCAGAAGGCTGGAGCATAGCTGAGAGCCACCTCTTGTGCCACTACGCACGTGTCTGGTTTGTGCCTCGGCTTTCTGCCGGCAGTGGGAAAGGGGGCAGAAGGGAAAGGGGGAAGGAAAGGGGCATCAGTGGCTCAGTAGTTCTGCGTTTGGTACCCCTGTGTCTCGGTGTCGAAAGCATCCGCTGGAGGGGGCTGCTGGTATGTCCCCACCGCATCTGTAGCATCCTCCTCGTTCGTGTAGGGAGCATAAGGCATGCCGGAGTCCTGGCTTGGGTCCATGTAGTCCTGGGAGAAGAGGGCCGAATCGGCACCCAGCCGGAATCGCTGATACGCCAGGAACGCCTGGCCCACCTTTATGGGAGGAGGTGGGGGGAAGAGACAGGAAGCAGAGAGGGGAGAAAAATAGGGGGAAGGTACCCAAAGAGAGAAACAAACAAAAGTGGGGTTAGTAGTGGTTACGGATTAGTTTGCAAAGCCCGCCTGGCAGACCACCGATGAAACACCCTCGAGAGCGTGGAGGTCCAGGCTGCCCCACAGAAAGCACGAGAGATGGGCAGGGATGGCTGCAAGCCCAGCCAGGGCTCCCTGCTGCCCCTGGGGTGTGCTGGGCACCTCCTGCCTGGCCGTGGACTTTTACCAACACAGCGCAGGTTGCAGAGGTTCAGGCAGCCCATGGTTATCCTGTTCAGAACCTCCTGTCCCTGGGAAAAGCAACCTGTCTTGATTCCAGTGCAGGAGGTTCGTCTGCCAGACTGGAAGTACACAGACATCTTGCCTGCAGAGGCCAGGAAGGAGACCAGGATTTGACCTGGAGTAGTGAGGTAAGGGTTGTCTCCCATAATCCCTTCACAGCATCTGTACGGTGCGGCACAGATCCGGGGAAGGAGCAGTAGGAGGCAAGGTGGCTGCTGCCCAGACCAGGGGAGGGTTGGCAAGTGTCCCGCTGCCTCCTGCCCCCAGGCACTGCAGGCAGGTCACCCTTTGGTGGCCTGAGGGAGCCTGGGCACAGGAGTCAGCATCATGGACCCCAGCAGACATGGCTCATCACCCCAGAGCATCCCTGATAGAGGTAAGTGGTCTAGTAGGTGATGGGTTAGAGGTTTTTGGGGAATGAGGGCTGGGTGAAATGGAGAAGATACAGAGGTGGGGGCAGAAGGCATCTCCTGGCTGAAGTATTAGGTCTGAGCAGTCACCAAAAGAAAGGCACAGCAGTGTTACACGTATTAGTTAGGGTACAGGTGAAGGAGAAAAGGGAGCAGAGAAGGAGGAGGAGAAACTCACAGTTCCAGTTCCCTAGGGGGAGATTGCCTGTTCGGTGAACAACCCACTTCAATTGAATGGTCCATCTCTTCCCACCTCATGCTCTACTGTGACCACACATGGACACCTGTGGTAGGGGCACTGGAACCATCTCTGCTCAGTAACCTCCTCCAGCTGCATCCCTCTACCCTTCCCCTGAATTCTCCCATCACCAAGGGGCACTAAGGCAACAAGGACGGGGAATTAGGGAACAGGGTGTTGTATTCTTCCTGAAAAGTAATCTCTCTGAGTCTCCGGAAAGCCAGAAATGTGAGGGAGCCCTGTGAGGAGAGAAAGGGGTGTAGGGAGGAGAATCAGTAAGGAAGAGCAAACCAGAGCATGACTGAAATAAAAACCCCAAGGAACTGGATGAAGAGGATGCCTATTTAGCCACTTGCAAGCCTGTGCACTGGAGATGACCACTGCAGCTGGTGGCACCTCAAAAAGGGTCCTGGGGGACTCCTTGCAAAAGCCTTGCTCCTTGTCACACTTTCTGCTGGAGCTTGCAAGGGCCTTTTGGCAGCACTCAAGTGCAGGACACAGCTTGTTGGGGGACACACACACATGCTGCTGTCCCTTTGCCTCTCCTTGATGTCACCTTGGTGAGGGTGCTGACCACACAACCCTTTGCAGCCCCCCTTCCTCTCTGACAGCTCTGTGATCTTACAGCACTCTTCCTACCTTGTCCTCACCCAATGTTAAGGCCTGTAGGGAGAGGAGAAGATAAAGCCACAAGGACTTACATATGGAGACTGGCCTAAATTGCTTTCCTGTTTGGCACTAACCTTGTCACTTCAGACTCAAATCACTTGGGCTTGGTGCTTTCAGAGACAGAAGGGAATTGTGGAGGGTATTTATATTGCACACCACAAGTTTTTCCAGGAAACCAGGCGTAAGGAACTGCTGGGGAAAGGGCAGAGACTGCATCATCACCCTCCTAAGAGGTGATGCAGTGAGATGGAGCTGCAGTCATGGGTGCAGAAGGAGAGAGCCCAGAGAGATACTGATCACAGCCTCTCATGGCCACTGATGATATTTCATGTGATGAAGGCAAAGCAGGGAGGGAGATGGGTGCAACCCCCAGCATGGAGCTCCCTTCTCTGCTCAGCGTCTGTGTGCTGAAAATGCTGTTCAACTCTTCTGATGCACAATGAAAAGGATGCTTGGGGGGCTGGCTTGCTCAAGGTCATATCAGAGGTTTGTCAAGGACATTCCTGACTGGGACAGAGGACCCTCTTTCCTATCAGGGTTATTAATGCTCTAGCACTTTCCGCCACAATAGTTTGGAGACCTTGTTTCCCAAGATTACATGCTAACCACCTCTCATCCTGCTTTTTCTTCTCAGAAACCATGGGAAATGGTGTCTCAGAGGAAATGACTCTTAGGCAGTCACCTTTCCTTCCCCACAAGCTAATACACCACAGAGGACACAATACAACGTCACGGCTGCTTTACTCACCCAGGTAAAGATGGAGAAGAACGAGAACGTGATGGCTGCTCGGGCTGCATCTGCTCCCTCATTCAATGGGTTGTCCTCTTCTTTTGAAGCTTGCCACTGGTTGGTCAGAAAACAGAAGCCAACGAACCAGAGGAATGCCCAAAAGGCTGGGATGGACCACCACCAGCACGCCACCGGGGGAGAGAGATCAAGAAGGTATGTGTGAACAGAACACAAACACACCATGTTTCTCTGGAAACTTCAATCCTGCAAGACCCACTAGTGTGTTGCAAACTGGGCCAAACTCTGACTGCGCAGCCTGGCTTAGCCCAAGCGAGCTGGCAGGCTCGCTGATGGCTGAGTTGTCAAGGTGACTGTAGGTGTCTGCATAAAGTACCTCAGGAGACTTCATTTGCTTGCATTTGGATTGATCACAGGACTTGCATTTGGCCTTGGGAAAGAGCCTGAAGGGCTTCCAGTACAGGAGCGATCACCTGGGCTTTCTAAAACAGCCGCCACTTCGCAACCCTGCCCTGCAAGGACAAGCGAAGAGCAATTCCTTCCACGGGAGCTGCAGGAGAGTGCGAGCAGCCAGCCTACAGCTGCACAGGGACCGGCCTTTGCTCAGGACCGTGCAGGAGAAGGGACTCGCACCAAGGAAAGGTGCTGAAGGATCATTAACATGCCGCACCCCCAGGAAAGGGGTGAAGGTAACAGGGAGCCCCGAGTCCAGACTGGCAGCTGGTGGGGAGGAGTGGGACTGTGGGACTCACCCCCTTTGCCAGGCACAGCCTGATAGCCGGGAGCAAGGGAAATGGGAATTCCTGCGACAGCAGAACAGGGCTCAGTCACAGAATCATAGAATGTCCTGAGTTGGAAGGGACCCAACTCCTGTCCCTACATATGACAACTCCACAGTTCACACCATGTGTCTGAGGGCGTTGTCCAGTCTCTTCTTGAACACTCTCAGGCTTGGGGCCATGACACCTCCCTGGGGAGCCTGTTCCAGTGCTCCACCACCTCCTACGTGAAAAACCTTTTCCTAATGTCCAACCTAAACCTCCCCTGGCACATCTTTCTGCCATTCCCTCGGGAATCTTCCCTCCCCCTTCTCTTGTCAGCTGCACACAGGACTGCTGGGCAAGGGGCTAACCCTGAACAAACTTACAAGCTAGAAGTCCTAAACAAGCTCAGATGTTGCACCTGATCTGGCCCTTTGACAAACTGAGGGGGGACCCTGACATGCAGAAGTTTGCCTGTATGGCTGGAATATGCCAGGAGAGGGACTTGGGATCACAGGAGGACAGCAAAGTGCTTCCTCCTGATGCTGCTGACTGGCGTGACACATGCATGTACACACGCACCATCACTCTGTCACTTCCACACACTACTGGGGATGGAGAGATCTGACTGTGAGTCAGAATAAGCCTCAGGGCTGGATGAGGTCCTGCACAGCTATTTCCATGGGGAATGCCAGGTAACCTAGGAGGACTGGTTTAGTCAGCCCGCATGAAATCCTCTAAGCTTTTTAATGTTAAAATATATAGGGCTCAATCACCTGGAGCTGGAAAAGAAGGAAGTACCACCTCCAGAGGCATCAACACTTGGCCATAGCAAGCACAAGCATGCAGGGAGGCAAGACCTGCTGATGCTGAAGGGCTCCCTGAGCTATGCCTATGGAGAACAGTAGGGAGGCATTAGCCAGACTGGCTCAGAAGAAAATGGGTAAGAAAAGGAGAGAGAGAGAAGGCCTGAGAGAGTAAGGAATCCAAAGACCTTCATGCTAGCAGGGACCTGGTCTGTGAGGCAGCAGAAGCTCCCTCCCTCTCACTTGCTGGTGGAGGAGCCACTATGGCCAAGTGGCCGTGAAGCTCACCCGAGACTCCGATGTCTGAGAGCACTGCCTTCTTGCGGTCCTTGACGCTGCTGATCTGCGGGAAGTAGGCATCCAGAGCCAGGTAGAGAAGGCAGCTGAGGAAGGCGAGGACACCCACGGTAATGCCATAGTTGCAGGCATTGCGATTGCGGTTGAAAATGCAGTGCTCTTGTGTCTCGTCCAGGCGGTTCACATACCCTTCATTGACAATGGAGCCAAACACCACGATGGAGAACAGCTGGTGGGGAGGAAGGCAGGAGACACATCAGGGCAAGGCCCATCTCTGTGAATCAGCACAAAGGAACAGAGCTCTGCAGGGGACAGACACTTTTTGCAGGCACCTTTCTGCTCTGCTGAGCTCCCATCCCACTGCCTTGCCTGGGCTGTAGCTGTTGGGAATTTACTGGGGAGACGGTCTCGTTTTATTTCTGAGGATTAACTTAAAATAGGACACTTTTAGATTGAGCCTTTTTATCCATCTGATCTAAAGCGATGTAAAGCAGTCGCAGTCTGGAGTAAGGGTGGCTTCCCGCAGACACACAGGGAGGCAACGTGGAGTGTAATTTACGAAATAGTTTTTCTGCGGGTGCCTGCGTACAAGGGCTCCAAGCAGCAGAAATTCTCTCAGTCTGCACTTATTCTCCCACCCACTCCTTTCCCTTCTAGGAATTCATTGTTTCTACCACGCATTTGTTGACTAATTTTATCTATCCAGCTACTACGCTCTTTTCCTCATCCACCCTCCCACAATTCACAGCTCTGCTGAGCTCCCGTGCTCACACGTCCCTGCACATCACACACCTCTCCACCAGTTCTGCACCAGCCCAGACCATGCCACCACCTATCCTTCTGCACCCTCACCCACACACTGAAACTCTCCAACCTTCCCCATGGGATTTCAGGGGCCAAACATTCCCCTGCCAGGTTCCCCTGGCGTGAGTCCTCCATACCCGCCACAGCCACTGACACTGCATGTTATTTTAAGTCAGGCAGAATTAAGGATGAGTCCAGGTAGAAATGCCATAATCTGCAGTTGCTGGTCTAATCTTTGCTCACAAGCTTAGCCTTCATTGCCTGCCACAAGGCCATCACTCTTTGACACAGCAGGTTCACCAAAGCAGAGAGCTATTTACAGCAGCCCCAGCCCTGCATCTCAAATAAACAGCTTTCCTTGCAGGAGAAAGAGGGGAAGATTAAAGTGGCAAGTACAGATTTTTCTTTGTGGGGCATCTTGAGACCCTTGGTAGGAATGGCCCATCTGCAGGCTGCCTGCGATGGCCCCAGGCAAATGCGAAATTGGACCTCAAGCATGGGGTGAACACACATATTATGGAGTCACAGAATGGTCAAGGTTGGAAGGGACCTCTGGAGATCAAATAGTCCAACCCACCTGCTAAAGCAGGTTCACCCAGAGCAGATTGCACAGGAATGTGTCCAGGCGGGTTTTGAATGTCTCCAGAGAAGGAGACTCCACAACCTCTCTGGGCAGCCTGTTCTAGTGCTCTGGCACCCTCAAAGTAAAGAAGTTTCTCCTCATATTCAGACGGAACCTCCCATGTTTCTGTGCCCATTGCTTCTCATCCTATCATTGGGCACCACTGAAAAAAGTCTGGTCCCACCTTCTTGACACCCACCCTGGAGATATTTATAAACATTGATGAGATCCCCTCTCAGCCTTCTCTTCTCCAGGCTGAACAGAGACAGCTCTCTTAGTCTCTCCTCATAAGAAAGATGATCCAGACCCCTCATCATCTTCATAGCCCTCCGCTGGATTCCCTCCAGTAATTTCTCATCCTTCTTAAACTGGGGAGCCCAGAACTGGACACAGTACTCCAGATGCAGCCTCACCAGAGCAGAGCAGAGTGGAGGAGAGCCTCTCATATGATGTGCACCAGTACACCAGTGGGACACTCTGCTATCCTGGGAGTTATCCATGAAACAGGAGCCTGGCATCCCTTAAAGCACCCCTTGGAACCACCACCCAGTCCCCAAGGAGAAGTAGCACACAAGAAGACATGGTGGCCAAGTCTCCTGCAGGGAGGGGAGGTAGGTCTGAGAGTTTGCTAGATCAGAAGGACTCCAGTACCACTTAATCCAACCAAGCACCAGGAGACAACATGGCAGATAACCCAGAAAGCAGAGAAGCAGCTTTGTGAGTGCACGGAAAATTAACTGTTGATTAATGCCAACCCAATATGCCATCTGTCCTTGGTGGGGTTGGATGACTGAGATCCACAGCACAGACCTTGGCTGTTTGACCTGTGGCATCAAGAACCAGAGAAAAATCTTACTTACGGTCCCCAACAGCCCTTGGGCAGATAACGCTGCCAAACTCTAATAAGTATCTGCTGATACAGATATTATTTTTTTCTTTCCAAGGCTCAAAATTGGGCCACACTTGGGTTGCTGAGATTGGGCGTACTTTCAATATACTAGAGCAAACAAAAAAAAGCTGGAAGCTGGTGCTCCTAAGCATGGGGGCTGTATGGGTTCTCTGAAAGTTCATAAGAGCTTAAGCTTGCAGATAAAACAACTGATTTGTCCTCCTCATCCTTCTTCTTGAAAATTGAGATTGATCATACTTTGCAGAAATTGCCCATGAAAATTAAATAAAAATCTCTTCTGCCTGAAGCAAAGGTCTGGTCTTCAAAATTTCAGCCTGGGTGGTTTGGAAAGCAGCAAAACTGCACACAAATACAGCCAGGCTCTTCCAGTGGAAAGTCTCACACACCTTCACAAGAGGCCGAGCTGACAGGTCTGCCTAGGACCACTGACAGCAACACCATGTTCCTATAGCCTGAAGGAGACCCAAAAGACTCCTTGAAGTGACATCTGGGTCACTGGCTTGACCAGTGCTGATGCTGCCACCTCCAGCCTCCTTATACTATGGTTACAATGTGGGTTCTTGGTTTTCTACAGCGTGAGACAAAAAGCATGTCTTCTCTTTGGAAGATGAGAAGAGGTATTGTCTGGTGTTCAGTTTTGGTTTAGGCCTCAAAACTGGTAAAATGTCGATATCCTGAGTCAGGTCAGCCCTTGCATACTGTGCGTCTCTGCTTACTCATTCGGGATGAATGAACTTCTGTAAAGGCCTCTCCCCGGAGACACCTCTGTTTACCCTGATCAATATACTGGGTACACATCTTCCTTCTGCTCTTATCTTTGGGTTTGCTGCTGGCCTGGAAAGGCTCTCATCTGCAAGTGAAGAAGCAGAATAACTCCTTTTTGCATTTGCCCCTTTGCATTTGCACCTATTGCTCCCTTTGCATTTGCACCTATCTGTGTTGGCCCTTCGTAAAGATAGTGCTCAGAGTCATGAGACCAGAGGGACATATCCCTCTCCCTAAATTTCCAAGCTGAGGTGGCATTGCTAACTTCCTTTCTCCATCTTCAGTCAGCCAAGATGCAACAACTTCTCTCCTATGAAGAGAAACCTATTTTGCAGTCTGAGGTGCCCAAGGTATGATTTACTGGCGAGCATCTGATTTAAGATGATCTTAAGTGTTTTCTGGGGAGGTTCCACTCAGGGAAAATACAAGATGGTGAAACCCTGGCCCAGGTTGCCCAGAGAGGTGGTAGATGCCCCATTGCTGGAGACATTCAAGGCCAGGCTAGACTGGGCTCGGAGCAACCTGATCTAGTTGAAGATGTCCCTGCTCACTGCAGGGGGTTGGGCTAGATGAGCTTTGAAGGTCCCTTCCAACCCAAACTATTCTATGATTCTAGGGTATTCTCATTCATGAGCAGAACAAGTCAATGCAGATGCTTAATCCTCCATGTCCTGAAACAGCTATCCCACAGTACTCTTTGTCCTTAGGAAAGCTTTCTACGGACCCAAGCACAGTAGCTGAAGGGTTGTCTCCTCTCCATGTTTTTGTCACTACTCCTATCAGTGCTGGTCCAAGGGCAAGGTTAGTGGCAGCAGAGAGGGCCTGCTCCCTTTGCCAGCCCACCACTGCTCCCACGGCACAGCAAAATTCTGTGAGGATCTGCTGTGCACAGACGCCTTGAGCTGGACTGGAAAACACCGCCTGGGCAAGAACAGGCAGGCTCAAACCAGAGGTTTCAGACTGACAGGCAGAGCTGGACGGCAGAAGAGGTGATTGCTGCTGCTGCTGACAGGCAGCGTCACCCGCTTTATCCCCGTGATGTCTGTACCCGGAAGCTGTTGCAACGGGTGCACAGACAGATAATTTTGTAGAAAAAAAAAAAAGGAAAATTATGAGAGCCCAGATCTCACAGCCCTCGGGAGAAACTGCTGTACACTTAATCCATGGCAGTTACTTCTTGTCGGTAAGGGGGTGGGTGGGTGGAAGCTCACTGACATAGCAAATCATCTTAGAAAAAGCAAGTATTTTTTCTTTCCTTATTTCACAATCTGTGCTTGTGCAAAGATGACCCAGGCAGCAGGTGCAGTATGAATGTCTGCCTGCATTACAAAAAAATCCACAAAGTCTGCAAGGATGAAGCATCTACGTTCCTGTTTCCATCACATCTGCAGCACTTCAGAGGAAATGCTGGCTACCAGCAGCGCTGGCACAAATCTCTCGTCCTTCTGTGTCGCCACTGCTTGTTCTTTCTGCCCCCTCTGGGTATAGCAAATCCCCGCTGCACCTATAGCCACTGATAAAATGGTCCAAAATAGAAATCCAGCTAAAAGGGGAGGTGAGGAAAAGATGGCATGAGTCTTCTCCTAACTGAGCACCAAGATGCAGGGCAGCACTACATCCTGACACTCCCAAAGACAGCCCATCCTACTGCTCCACAGGGGGAGATCATTCATCAGCTGCTTTTCTGCACTCTGTGATGAAACCTAGCCAGCCATCCCCAGCTCTGTGCACCTGAGTGGCCTCATTTCTTCAGCAAGCCTGCTTAAGTTGGTTAACAGGACTTGAAGTACTTAGATTTTTAGGTTGAGAGGGTTTCCTTAAGCCTCCAAGAGCAATGTTAATCCGGCTGGTGTGCAGCCTCTCAGGAGGTGCACATTTAACAAGCAGCAATCTACTCAGCTACGCTGTGAACTAGAAAAAGGGGCAGAAAACAGCACTTGGAGAGGATCTGGCCAACTTAGCATTGCTGTTGGGACCCGGCTTTTCTCAACTTCGCTGTTCCTTAAACATCACATCAACACAGGTTGTTGGGATGATTTTCCGAGACTTGTGTTTTCATCAAAGAGCTCCAAGACACCAAGTGAAGCCCAGGGCCAGGCAGTTTGCAAAGGTGACAGAGACAGCAGCTTGCCAAAAGACACAGCAAAATGAACTTAATACTGAGTACTGGGGCGAGGAGACAGGGAGGGGCTGAGTTTTCCTTCCCTGGTTTCTCAAGGGGCTCATGCTGGCCATTACAGGTGTGTCAGGGCTCATTACAGTGAGAAAAGCGCAGAATAGGCAAAAGGCTACATCCCACCACAAAAGGCCTTTTTTTTTCCTTCTTGCTGAACCGGGGGATCTGATTTTGCCAGAGGGGAAGGCAAGAGATAAGCCCTCAGAAGAGAGACTTTCCGGTCCCTCCCCACCTCCTCGCTGCAGGCTGGGCCGTGCAGAAAGCCAGACGAAACCTCCTGAGCATCATGTGAGGTTTTCCACCTCACTGCCCACGCTAGGATTTTCCTGCACCTCATCCCAGGAGCTGGTCATGCTGCCTCCTGACTTCATCCCCGAGATCCCCACAATGGTCATGGCAGGGATGAGGCTGAAGAAGAGGGTTTCTGTTGAGCCACCTGCTTGGGCTCGCTGTGGTGCCTTCTGGTCACAGGGTCTGTCGCACTGCGTGTTGCCTCTCCCTCTCCCACACCCCCTTTTTATTCTATTATAGAGAGGAAATAATTTGGTGACATAATATTCCTCATGGGACTTCAAATCAAATCCACCTCAGGCAGAATGAAGCAATGACCTCTTCTGTGTCTGATCTGGTAATGACCAGGAATAAATCTGTTTAAAGAGAAAGCAAGAGCAGAGGAGAATACAAGCAATAAACGGGCAGAGATGATCTGACTTTAATTTTCAGCCACTCGCAAATGGAGTCTCTGGAAAGCTTTGGAGAGCCCTGCACAGACATGGATTATTATTATTATTATTATCATAATCATTAAATCTACTTGTATTCAGCCCGTTTTGAAGAAAACATATGCAGCTTTTGATACGCATGGGACTGGCAGCTTGGAAACAGGCGGCCTCTATTTATTCCCTCCAGCCGGCATCACGCAGGCAGCGAACAACTCCTGCCCACGGTCTCGATGGTGTGTCTGGGCCCTGTGCAGGTGTGGGAGAGGACCAGCCTCCCCGCAACCATTTGTACCCAGTTCCCCTGAGCACAGACAGGGGAAGAGCAGACGGGTATGCCAGCGCCCCCCTCCCACCTCACCCTCTCCAGCCAGGGCTGAGCCGGAGCACGTGATGGAGGGGAGAAAAGCTCCACATCCCTAATTCCTGCCACGGGATCTGGGACAGGCTTCCTGGCCAGCCAGCCTTTTTTTTCACACATGGCTTGGCAGCTGACAGGCTGGCCACTAACCCTTCCACCTCCCTCCAGACCCATGCTTGGGAGCCTGGGTCAATCTTCCCCTCTGCAGCGGCCCAAGCTCTGGGTGATGCTGGGGCACCCATGGGGAGAAAGAAAAGAGTTTTCCCATGGGAACGTCCCCACTGGTCAAAGAGGGGGTTGTGGCCCAGAGAGCGTCTTCAGGAAACCCCATCCAGTCCTGCAGGTCTCATGCTCTTCCCATGCTCTTCTGCTGCAGTCCCAGTGCTCCTAGTGATGACTCCCCATGGCCAAAACTCCATGGTGGCATCCAGGTCCTTCTGTGCTTTCCAGATGGTCCCTATATCACCTACATTCATGTCTTAGTGAAGCAACTCCCCAAAGTTGCATCTTTTTCCAAGGGGAAGTGTTCTGCTTTTGTTCTACTAACACATCTATCCCTCCTTTGCTTGGCTGTGCCAGCCTGGGTGCAGGATCACATCTACTGTCACCTGGACCCGCTCCTCTCACCTCCACACTAGTCCACTCTGCTGTCCTGTCTTGCTGCAAATGTTTGCATCTATGTTTCATCTCCCCTCAGTTCCTCTCTTCCTCACCTGCGTGCCTCTCACATTTTCAAACAGCAGACTACATATGTTTATCTTATTTTTTTGCTCATTATTTCTGACTGCCTTTGGCTCCTATGTGCTTTTTCTCAGATTTTTATCTGCAAATGCCATTGATGAGAGGCTTGTTCCTCCTCCAAGACCCTTCCTGGAAATGCTATGCTGGAAACAACGTGACCTGCTGTATCCAACCCCAAATCACCCTCTGGCTCTGCATATCTATTGCTCATCTGATGTGGCCTTTCACCCAATCCTAGTAACAGCAATCCCCAAAATTCTCTTTTGAAGCTGACCCATGGAAGGGGAAGCCATGAAGAACTGTACCTAAGGCTTGCCCCAAAGCACATGCTTTGAACCGCTGTGTTTCTTTCATTCTGTGCCAATGTATCTCACAAGCATGCAGCCTGCGAGCATGGGGGCTGGGGCAAAAATCACGTGGAGGAGCAGAAGCAGAGAGCATGAGCTACGGTCCACTAAAACAGGGAACATTTCAGCTAAGTTCAGCTGGAACAGAAAGAAGGCAGAGGATGCAGTTGGTTTCAGATCAGTGTGGCCCCCAGTCTCTAAGGCTCAGTTTAACTGTCACCATAAGGCCATGCTGGGTGTCATTCCCATACAGCAAAGGGTGGAAGAGGTAAGGGACACCATAAGCCAAGCATCAGTATGGTGAGCCAGGGACCTACTGGCCAGGCAGGAGATGGAGATCCCTGCTGCACCAGGGCTTGTCCCTTGTCCCTGTCATAGCAAGGCCAGGGACATGGTTCCTGTCCTTCACCTGCCTTGTCTGCTCAGCCGGAGCTGCCTGGGACATGCTGTGCCTGCAGAGACAGGAGACAGAGCTTATCATCCCAGCTCAAAACATCTGCGTGCTCCAACCAGCCTGTAGATGTGGTGATAATGGCAGCAGGTGATGGAGGAGGAGATGGAGGGCAGGCAGTGCCTTTCCTCACCAAACCTCCCTCTGGAGGGGCAGTGCTTTTGTCACTGGAGTGGAACTCAGCATCTCTGTCCGTGTGGTAACTTTTAATGAGCTGCTTTGCCTGCGTGCCTGCAGTTGGAAATACTCTCGCTCGAGCCACCTAGCCAGGCCTGCTTCCAAAAAGCAAGTTACTTTTGCTTTGTTAGGTTTTTACATCGAGTAGCGCTTCAGCTTCTCCAGCAAGCCGGTTTCCAAGCAGTCAGGAGCACCTGGAACAACCTGTTTCAATTAGCATTTTACTTATTTATGGAGGCAGTGCTACATCCCTACATCCAACGCCTGCAGGCTGCAAAGGAGCCTTCCAGCTTGCCTGTACCGGCTGCAGAGAGCACTGTGGGTCAGGGCACAACAGGATTACGCAAGGATGTGCCCACGCTTGCCTGCTTGATTTGAAGAACGATCCTGGAGCCACACACTGTAGCACAGCTCTAGCTCGATGCAGGTCACCCAGTTCCACTGGCTCCAGCTGTTGGGTCACCTGAGAAGGCTGAAGGCAGGTCTATACGTCAAGGTCGCCACAGAGAGGTAGGGAAGCCTCTGGGATCATTCAGCAGCACATTGCTTTTGTCAGCAAGCCTCAATCCAGCTGGAGTGGACAAGTCTCCTGACTGCAAGATCCAGCCACTCCTAGAGGCATCCTCAGCGGAGATGCCCAGGAGGGACTGCTCCACAGGGCTGTCTCCCTGCGCTACCAGGTGCTGCTTCATGCAGGTGAGCACATCTGGGGCTGGCAGCAGCAGAGAAATGCCTTGTGCTGAGGCTGAACATCCACACCTGACATGGGTGCTCTGCAGGACCACCACCGCTTGCCAACATCCACGTCAGACAAACTTTCTTTAGGAAGATACATCCTTACTCTACTGTGCCTGACCTCTGAAGCACCTGAGAAACCTGACCTGCCTCACAACAATGTTGCGGTGGACAGATGCTCCAGAATTGCTGACCTCTTTCCATAGTTTAGCAACCTCATTGTCAAACCTATCCCCATCTCCTCCGCAACATAAATAACCTTCAGTCACCCCATCTGCTCCTGATCCTGCAGCTCTCCCTGCAGAATTGCTGCCATCTCGATTGGGCTGCAAACTCCATGGGCAGAAGCCTGTTTGCTGCCAACAACCTCTGTGCCATCATACAACCTTCTAAAAGGCAGGATGAACCGAGCACAAGGTCACTGCCTGGGGAAACGATCACGAGAATTTCTGCTCTCGGTGAAAGCTCATCATGTGAAATGGGCCGAAAGGAGGTTCCAGCTTGCTCTGGGGAGATGATGGATCATCCAGGCCACAAGCAGGATAAAGGCAAATGAGATGTCAGGCAAGGTGCTTCCAGCACATGCCAGAGTGGGTGGAAGGAAGGACTCTCACAAAGACCACAGGAGGGAGAGCCCTTCACCACCAGAACTGTTTGGTTCATAGAGCCTGGCAATGGAACGGCTAAGTGCGGATGTGATTGCAGTCTAGAAACATACCCAGGGGAAGACACCGGGGATGGGAAAGCACCATTTAAACTGAAAGGCACAAAAGCAAATGGATACAAACCCAGCCACAAATAGATTTTATGGTGGAAGGCCCTGACCGTTGGAGCTGCTGAACATCCTCCCAGAGGGAGTGAGAAGGGCAAAAAAACCCCACGTGCTAGTCTTTCTTCAGCAAAGTTCAATCAGCTTATGGAAGGGGTCATGAAGGGTCTGATGCTTGTGACAGCCTGAGATAGGACTTCGGTGCCCATGAGGACCCCTCTTGGTCCTCCCCAGTTAAAAAAAAGACCAAAACCACAATTAAATATCTGAGGTGAGCTTGTCACTCCCTGGCTTTGTGGAGAGAGAGATGCTCGAGAGGACAGACAAGACCAAGCTCGTGGAAAAGCAGGAGAAGGAACTCGTATTTTGGGAGAGAAGATAAGGATGTGTAACCTTGCACCATGATGGCCAGGCCAGCCTCCCTTGCTGGACTGTTGACCTGAAGCACCTCCAGCTCCTGCAAAAGGACTTTAACTTCCACAGTCAAGTGAAGTGCTCAGGGTAAATCCAGTCCTGTCCTCTGTCAAGGTCAGATGGGCAGGGGGAAACAACATGGGGTCCTAAGGAGATGCTGGGCCTCAGGAAGCGCTCCTTGCCTGGGGAGACTTTGCAGGGCACAGAGCTGAGCTCGGAAAGCGAGATGACAGCATCTGAGATACTCTGAAGCAGAGTAGGTGACTAATTAAAAAATAAACGTATTTCCTCTTCTCTCTCCTTCACCTGGTGCCTCTGGGAAGCCAAAATCCCGCAGTGCTTGGATGAAGGGGAAATAAAAAAACCCACCAGACTGAGAGTGAGAAAGAAGAAATTCTGCCACAGAGATTAGCAGCAGGACAGCCTTTGTAGGTCACATCACGTCCATCATCCTCAGGGACTCAGGCTGGCTCCGTTCCACCTGCCTGGGAGTGGGGGGCACACGTACCCCCTTGTCCAGCACCCAGTGGCAGCCCCAGCACAGCCAGCCCTCTACCAGTGTGATGTGCTGTACCGTAAACAAGCCCAGGCAGATGGGCACACCACCTGCATTAATCACGTCCTCAGCTGTCTTGGGGCTCTCCGGCCACCCTCCAAGTCACGACACCCCGGGGGGACATCACCCACCCAGCCCGGAACACAAAGATTGCCTCTTCACGACCAGCAGCAAGCTGGGCCACCTTCCCTTTCCCTCCTCATTTTCCCCGCCTGGCACTGCTTTTATTTTATTTTCCCAAAGCCAGCCTGACGCCTCTCCTCCTTGCTCCGGTGCGCATGTGTCTCCTCCGCTCCCGCTCCCTGCCCTCCCCTTCTCCGCTCTCGGCTGAGACCTCAATCTCTCCACTGCCGGCTCGGTTCTGCGGCTCTCGCTCCCTTAATCCCAATGACCTTCTTGCACATACGCATCGGCCCCACAGGGAGCCATGGGATCATCAGCGTCACAGGAAGAGGGAGAGACCTTCCCCCTGGCACCCCATGGCCTCCCCACTGCCCACCTTAGACCCCCTTTCCCCCTACCCACTTGCCCACAAATTACCAAGGGGAAAGCATTATGGGGAAAGAAGGCTGGTGGGTGAGAGGATGAGGGTAAAACGCAGAGTGCCGTCCAGCCCCCACAGCCCCCCCCCAACTCACCCTGGCACAGCCAGAGCCCAGCACCCCCCAAGCCCCAACCTGCTGGGGAGCTGCACCAGGGCTTCAGCATCACCCGCAGCTCCCCCCAGTCACCCCACATCCTGCTGTCTCCCCATGCCCGCCATATACCCACCGGGGGGGGGTGTAGAGAGGGGACAAGACCCCACCACCATCCCCAAAACAGCAGAGATGGAGCTGGTGGGTGAGGTGGTGGGTCACCCAGCTCACCCCTTCCCTCCCCAGGGAAGAAACCCCAAAGCACAGTGCTCTCACCCCATATGGCCCTATGTCTATATGGTCCTATATCCATACACACAGATACATACGTACATACAGCTGTACATCTGTGTGCACACACATATGTGGATATATACATGGAGATATATACATACAAAAATATATGAACCCCGATATAGATCCATATATCCAAACATACATGCATAAAGAGATAATATTCATAAATACTTATGGAGGCATATACAATATATATCTCTGTGTGCACGGATCTAGATGAGTGGAAACATATCAACGGACATATGGATATATATGTATCTGTGGATACATATGCATACACAAGCATATATAAAACAAATATAGAACAGTAAATATGTAATAGTATATCATCGTAATAATATAAAATCGTATATAACATAACGATTTTAGGTATGTAGAGAGGTGGGGGTTGGGGCCGGCCGTGGCCGCCCGCCCCGGAGGGAGCCCCGCGCCCCTCGCAGCCCGGTGAGACGCCCCCCATCCCGGTCCGGCGGCAGCCCCGGTGCCGGCGGGGCCTTACCCAGGAGACGAACCGCAGGAGGGTGTGCGGCTGCCGGATGAAGGCGTGCGGGTCGAAGGCGCCGCCGGCTTTCCCCGCTCCGAAGGCGCCCCCGTCCATGGCGGCACGGGGGTGGCGGGAGGCGGGCGGGGGGCTCGGCGGGCGGTGCCGGGCTGCGCCGAGCCGTGCCGAGCCGAGCCGAGCCGCGCCGAGCCGCGCCGAGCGGAGCCGAGCCGTGCCTGGCAGCCCGGCGGCGACGAGCCGCGCGCTCCCGCCCACGGGGACGCGCCGCGCCGGGAGCGCGCACCACCCCCTTCCTCCGCGCCGCCGCTTCCCGCGTCACATCGCTGGGGGGTGGGGACGGAGGGGACACCTCTCGGGAGGAAGGTGGGGGGTGTCCGTGGGGCAGCAGTGTAAGGAGGAGGCGCTTGGGGGGTGTGTGAAGGGCTCGGGAGGGTGAGGGCACGGCAGGTGCAGCATGGCGGGGAGTGTGCTGGGAGCGGGGTGTGAACACCTTCCCGGTACGAAAGCAGCCCACACCTCCTCCACAGGGGGAGAGAGGTGGGGGTGCTGCCCCGGTTTGTTTTGGTAGGGCCTAGCAGAAGTGCGGGGCCAGCCCCCCAGCTGCCCACACCTTCGACTCCTGTCACCCCTCTGCCACACAGCCCAGCACCAGTATTTCGCAGCCCCCACAGAGGGGTGAGGCTGGTCCCCTTGGGAGAGTGTCCAAGTGGAGCAGCCGGTGGTGCTCTCTGTGTGCAGACAGCTGCCTGCACCCTGCTAGATGCTTGCTCCCAGACAGAGGTGCCTGGTGAGCCCAGAAATCACACTGCAGCAAAACTTCCAGCTCTCATCCCTCACCCTACAGACACCACATCCCCGGGAGGAGGCAGCAGGAAAAAGGTCCTTTTGAAACACGGAGAGTCCAGATTTTGAGGAGAACCCCTGACTCTGGGTGGCAGAGACTGCAAGATACCTTGCATCCCTGAGGCTGCAGCCTCCGAAGTCACCTGGGCTTTACCAGAGCCCACAGCACCACCATGGCCACCAGCACAGCCAGGGAAGGATGGCTGGGAAGAAGCCATTGCTCAGCCTTAGAGATGGCTCAAGCTCCTTGGCCTGTGCATTCTGCACAGAGTGGCTCTGTACTGGCTTCAGCAGACTACCCGATAATCTATATGTGAGTGACATTAAAAGTAAGCCTGTGGGTTGTAGAGTGGTTTCCTAAGCTCAGCAGCAGAAGCCAAAACCATTCTGAGTTTGCTCATGCGCTTTAGCCTGAACACAACCAAAGCCCAGTTACCTGATGCTTCAGCCAACCAGAGATCCCCTGCACTGCGTTTCTGCTGGCAAACCACAGGACACTCCAGTTCTTCCTTACTAACATACTCAACTCAAACCAGGCAGCAGCTTTGCTGGAAGCAACTGTCCAAAGGAAGAGGTGGCTACACTGTGACCACTTTGTAAGGACATCTTTGGAGGGCCCAGAAATACTAAAGTCCCCAAGTTCAAAGCTAAATCCCCATGAACTGGGTGAGATGGATCAAAGAGGGGAGATAAATGAGGAAGGGAGAGATTTGGTTTTGCTAGTAGGTGTTCAAAATGCTCCAGTGTTCTGAATGAACAGGGTTTGGACATGGCCAAACAAGCCAGATACTCAGCAAAACCAGCTGCTTCCACTCTGGACCCAGGCGGAGCGATGGTGCTGCATGGAGCCTGACGAAGCAGAATGACCAGTTGGATGGCTTATGTCCTGCTCGCCTCTCGGTCACACCTATTGCATGGAGTCAGGTTAGCAGCCAAGGAGCAAAGGGCACAGCAGTGGGATGGGGAACGTGCTTGGCTTCCTCTGGCAGTGCTTCATACTGCCCAAATCTGAATCCATGTTCTTGGAGTCTATGAATCAGCTCCCTGATTCCTCAGTGCAGGAGCTAGTGGCAAAGTATGTGGAGATAAAAGAGCATTTAAAGTCCACTCTTGGTCACCCATTAGGAGTAGCATCCTAAAAAGTGAGCAGCCATGCTTCATCCTTCACGTGGCATCTTCTGAGGGGTGGGTTGGAGGTAGAGAATGAATGGTCCCCCATCACATCCAGCCAGAGAATCACAAAATAGTTTGGGTTGGAAGGGACCTTCAAACGCCATCTAGTTCAACCCCCCTGCAATGAGCAGGGACATCTTCAAATAGATCAGGTTGTTCAGAGCCCCGTCCAGCCTGGCCTGCAATGTTTCCAGGGATGGGGCAGCCCTGTTTTGGGAAGATGCACTGTAGCACTAACATGACTGAACCCTCAGCCCTCCAGTTCGTACTGGTTCCCTTCCCACTGTCTGCCAGGTTAGGGCAGGCCATGAAATATCCTTCAAATGCAGTGCCTCTCAGTCTGTATGGGCTTTTTCACGCAGGTTTCTATACAAAGCCCCTTCAGCAAAGCCTCCAGGGTTGGGTTTTACTTAATCTGCAGAGACCAGAGTTGGGGAGAAGAGGTGGAAGGTCTCTGGGAGTTGATTAAGCATGTTTAACACTTGGAAATGCCCTCCTTTATTATTTCCTGCTAGCTGGGTAACCAGTCTCCCTGTGAGGAATGGCTTAGCTCTCTTCCACCTCCGCAGCTAGTGGCAGGATTTGGTTCTATAGGTAGGTGTTTGCTTGAACTGTTTAACTAATGTTTGCAGTAACTTGATATAACCATAATGTGCAGCACTTACATTGCATGTGACAGGTCAGCATCCCCACAGTGGGAATTGGCATGGCTTCTGCACAGTGCCATGGTCCCTGGCAGGGAGGGAGGAGGCAGGGCAGGAGCCGTCCCCAGGGCACTGATCACCCCATGATGCTGTGTTTGTCAAACACATCCTTCTCTGTAAGGCCTGGGAGATCTTGGGGGCAAACTCTGCATTCCTCATGTGTGGGAAGCTCCAGTCCACCCTGCTCTGCAGACCATCATCGTCATGGCCTTGGGTTTGGATCCCCTTCTGTGCCACAAGCAGTGGTGGATTAAGGCCCATGTTCCTTACAATAACATGAAATTATCTACTTATTCCCTATTTATTCAGCCTATGCATGTGCTGGGTGTGGATTTTATTATTCGGCAGTTTGATTATTTTCCACAGATAACCCCGTTGATGTATCTAATACCATCTCAACCCTCTTGTGGCTTCATTGGATTCCTTGGTTTGCTTGTGTTGTGCATCCTCACCCCAGAGAGGGGCTGTAGGCTGCAGGATGTAGCCATCAGCAGAACTGTCTGGGCTCTTGGGTTCACCAGCCACCCACATATCAGATGCTATGCCAGTTATCCAAAGCCTGGGTTCAGCCCCTATTACCTCAGATGCATCTCTCAGGCTGACTCAGGGGCAACATGACACCCCGACATTTTGAGGGAGTGCCCAGGAGTCGTTCCTCCAAAGGGACTGGACTTTGGCTGCTGGCGCGTGGGATGAATGAAGCCCCCGGCTCTCCCAGCCACCAAATGCATGTCTCAAGTCTTCAGTGATGTGAAAAAAGGGGTGTGCAACTCATGAGGTCTGGAGGGACCACATCTCACAGCATCGCTTTCTTGACACCTCCTCACCTTCTATTTTGCCAGCCCAGCCCAAGCAGGCAGGTGGCTGGGCAAAGTGAGCAGCTCTGCCTGGCTCCATTGCCCTCTCCTGCCCCTTGGACATGGGTCCACTCCAGATCCTTTGGGACGGTGCTCTTTCCCCCTCTTTGGCCAGGCAGTGCAGGATTTCTTGCTGAGGACCAGAGCCACATCAGGGGACATTTCAGCCGAATCTGAGTGTCACACCAGCTGTCCTGCATGAGTGCTCACACTCTTGCCAGTCCAGGGAAGTCTGAGGGAGCTGCTTCAGCTGGGTCCTATCCAGTTTCCTGACGTTGAGGGAAGGAGAGTGAATAATTTATCTCCTGTCCTCCAGCTCCCTCCCTGTTCAGGTTTCACCTCTATTCTACTTCGCCCCTACCCTGTAGAGGCACTCCAGTGCCAGCTCCTCTACTGGCGAGTTTCTGACGTGAGCTGAGCCAGCCAACATCTTTCAGAGACATGGCTGGTCCTGGTGGTGCTGATCTGTGTGCCAGAACAGCAGCACATGGAGCGAGAGAAATAACAGCATGCAAAATAACAAAATAACAGCTCTGGATAGGTTCCACAGCAAGTCTGATTTTGGTTTCTCCTTTGTGGCATAACTTTAGCATCTACATCGGGTTTATTGTTTATTATTAATTCAGCAGTAGCACACACAGGCCCTGATTGAGTCTGGAGCTGTGCTGTACCAAGCACCGTGGGCACACGCAGCAGGACACAGCCCCTGCCACGAACGATTGGCCAGAGAACGTGGTGTCTGCATGAAAGAACAGAATTTATTTGGCGCCTTTTTTTTATTTTGAGATATATACAAAAGTAATGGGTGCCAATGTTAGCAGTGAAACCTATTTTATCTTACTGATTTTTAAAATTAGTTGTTTTTTTTTTTTCTTGTTACAGCATTTCTTCACATTGTCTAACATATTTTGCAAACTACGATTAAGATTTGCCAAGCACCTTTGGACACAGGCGTCATTACAGCTTCCTATGACTCCGGAGCTTCTTAATAAAACCAATTAAACACCGCGTGCGGATGCTCTGCTGAGGCAGGTACATCTCCCAGCTTGGAACGAGCACATTATTTATGTGGAAAGGAAACATCGAGTCTATTCTACGAGGAGGACTGCAGTGGGACACGCTTTCTGACGCTATCTGCATCTGAACGGTGACCCGGGGATGTCACGGTTTTGCATAACGTGGTATGTACTTTCTTCCCCTGGCAGAGCAGCAGCAGCACGAACCCTCGCAACCGCGCACTCTTCTGGCCGCGCTCCCCACCCGTAGCGCCACGCGCGCACCGCCCTACGGAGCTCTCGCGAGACCGGCGCGCGACACGTCAACGGGGGCGGGGCGCCTATAAAATCAGTGCGCGCGGCGTTTTCCGGCCCTTCCGGCTCCACGCGGGGACAAGATGGTGGGTGCTGCGGCTGTAGGCGCTGCCCGGGCCCGGCCGCGCCATCCCTCGGGTATCGCCGCCATCCCGCCCCCGGCGGCTGCTTGGCCGCCCTCCCGCCGTCCCACGGCACTGCGGGAGGCGGCGCGGGGCTTATTGCGGGGCTCGGCTGCGGCAGGCGCCGTGGGCGGGCGAGGCTGTGCCTTAGGGACGCCGGCCGGGCCTGCTCGGTGCCCGAGGGCGCTGGGGGTCTTGGTGGCGAGCGGGCGGAGGCGCGACCAGGGGGCGCTTTGCCCCCGGCGGGGTTTGCATTCCGTTTTCTAAGAAAGATATATTTTCTGGAGAGAGGTGTCTGTCTGAGTAGGCGACCGGGTCACGGCGTGTCTCAGGGCCGGGAGTGGGGTTAGGTCGAGACGTAACTGCTCTTGTTCGCTCCTGCTGGGGTGGTGAGGCCGTGCTGTGGGGTGCGAGCACATGGAGCTATCAGTCTAATGATGTAGTTCACCATTTTCATCTGTAGGATGAAATTTCGTGTTTGATTGTATTACTCATGAGAACGTAATTGTGGTGGCAGCCTTCAGTCTTATGTAGGTGTCAAAATTTAGTTCTGCTTGGCCCTGCCACCAGATTCTTAATCCTTACAGCAGACCCTTTTGAGGCTGATAAAGTCTGCTTAAGACAACTTGAGTATTTTTTTAAAGTAAGATATATTTCTTAGCTATTGTTTAGCTGCACGATATTTTCCTAAACTTGGATGTGAGATTGGATGGGTAATTTTTTGTTGGGCTTAAGAGTTACCTGGATAGAAACCAGCCTTACTTGGGTCTTGAGTTGCAGAGAGAGGCTGCAGGGCTGGTAGTTAATAGCTTGGAAAAAAAACCCCTCCACTTCCTCCCAAAGTAACTGGCTTAAAGTTGGATGTTAAAAATACTCTTCCTGCAGCTTTTCAAACTAAAATTGTTTTTATGATGCTTATTTTCATAGTGGTGCTGATTCATTGAAACATATTGTAAGCTGTCTGTGCTCTATTTTCTAGGCTTCTGGGGTATATTGAAGTTCTGGTGGCATGCTCTGATCAAACTACAGCTTGTGTGGTTCCCTAACTAGAGTAGCACTTAGTAATGTCATTAAATAAGCTTGAAAGGAGATCTGGGAAGGATGTTCTTAAAACATAATGGAATTCAGAAGCCAAACAGCTGATAATGATAAGGTTTTCTAGAATGCAGAATGTCTTGTATATACATAATACTCATATTACAAGGTGAGAAGAGAATGGACCTTGGCCCTTAAGTTGGTATAAGTGAATCTCTATAGCAAGCACTAAATGTTTATTTTCTGTCTCTAGTCTCACCGCAAGTTCTCGGCTCCGAGGCACGGGTCTCTGGGCTTCCTGCCCCGCAAGCGCAGTAGCAGGCACAGGGGCAAGGTGAAGAGCTTTCCCAAGGATGACCCCAGCAAGCCTGTCCATCTCACTGCCTTCTTGGGGTACAAAGCTGGCATGACCCACATTGTCCGTGAAGTTGACAGACCTGGTTCCAGTATGTATTAACATTCCTCTGAATAGAAGAGGTAGTTTTCTTCTTATAAATGGTGAAAGTTGACTTCTTGGTAACTCTGGATTTTAGTCCTGGCTTGACTTCACTGTGTTCAAAGTCCTTGAGTGGGTCAGGTATAAAGCACCCAAACCTGTCACTCTTCAAAGCAAGTGATGTGTCAGCAACAGGACTTCACAGCAGTGACTGTTACGTTAATGATCCTGTTTGAGATGTGTAGTGACCTGATGGCTTGGTTTAGCTGTACTGTAACAGGCTACTTAGGAAGCCTTTTTCTTGATGGGTGGACATAAGCCGCCTTTGGTGTTTTTGTTTTGTTTTTCTGGTTGTAGAGTCTTGAAAATAGACTCGTTACTTGCTACCATCCCTTTTGCCTGTCAGGATTTGTCTGTGCTTCCTGCTGAACCAGCCTCAAATTTTTGCAAGGCATTAAATTACTACTCACAGTTGGTCACTTTACCATGTGTCTTCTATATCTTTGTGAAAAGAACTTAAATCATTTGACCTTTCACATGAAGGATTTGTGAGTGAGAAAGGACACGTTTAGTAGTCGATGCTGGTGTTAATTGTTGTGCTGTATTTTTGTCTTAATCCAGAGGTGAACAAGAAGGAGGTAGTTGAGGCAGTCACTATAATAGAGACACCTCCTATGGTCATTGTGGGCATTGTGGGCTATGTGCAGACCCCTCACGGTCTCCGCAGCTTCAAGACCATCTTTGCTGAGCACATCAGTGATGAGTGTAAGCGTCGCTTCTACAAGAACTGGTAAGAGAGCAGGACTTCATTGCTTTAATCTCATACCATGCTTTATTTTTTTCTGCTGGGTTGCATGTTATGCTAGTGCAGCTTTTTGAAGAGCATTTACAACAATTAGTGTTTGGCCTTGATGAACCGGCTTAATAATGGGGTAGACTGTAGAAATGGCTCTGGGAGGTGACAGCATAATTTTAGTTAGTGCCCTTTATGGCATGGGGGTGGCAATGTTGGTTTTTGTCTGAGATCTCATTAAAAGGCTACACGTGATGATACTTCGACGGGCGGACATAAGGAAATCGCCTTTGGCGCTTGTTGTTGAGTGTCGAGTCCTGACTGTAGCCCTGTTTTCTCAGGAAAGGGGAAGACAAGTGTTATTTCTGATGACTGTTCCAGGCACTGTTGTTGTGCTTCAAAGTTTACGCATTTGTCAGAGTGCGGCTCCAGCATGTCTAGAGCTTGCAGCCTGTTTATGAGCTTTGCAGGCTGAAAAGATGTCAGAGTAAAGCAATAATCTCAAGGGTGTTAGAGTAACAGCCCTACTGTCAGACATAGTTTAGGCTTAAAAGGGGGGAAATTACAGTATACTGAAACAAATGGCAATCATCTGATAATTGCTTTAAAGATCTGTTTTTTTCTGTTATTGTTCAACGTCTTTCTACAGTCTTTTGTCTTCTGTACTATGAATATTAATGTGCTTTGGAATTCATGGCAGCTCCGCTCAGCTCTGGCAACTTTGCCTCTGTCTGATGAGCTCCAGGCTCCGCTTGCCAGTGTCCTTAGAACCTGGCAATGAGCCAAAACCAGCTGAGGTGGCAGCTCCTTCCGCTCGTCCCCATTCCCTAGGGGATTGATGAAGGGCTCAGCCAAACCTTGTCTCTGCTCTGCTTCTGAAGGCACAAGTCCAAGAAGAAGGCCTTCACCAAATACTGCAAGAAATGGCAAGATGAGGAGGGCAAAAAGCAGTTGGAGAAAGATTTCAATAGCATGAAGAAATACTGCCAGGTTATTAGAGTCATGGCTCACACTCAGGTAAGTGTGGGACTCAGGTGTACAGCTAAGAGAGCAAGCATAATACATGATCCATCTCTGTAGGGGAGACCTCTGCCTTCCCCCTGCAGCCTGTTAAGCATGATATAAATACTAGGACTTTTAATTCTGTATGGTATGAGTTCACAGGATGCTTGAGGAATCTTGAGGGCAACCCCTACCAGTCTTCTGAAGCAGTGCTCAAAACAGACTGCCCTATAATAGGAACTTGTTGGATTCAGTCATGTGCAGATACCATGTAGATCCGGGCTCTCTTAATTAACAGGCTGAACACTTAGAGGTTTGTGTGGTCAGCATAATTTTAGGCTGGGTCTGTCAAGACTGCAAATACTTCAGGCTTTTCGTGGCTTCTGTTGCTCAGCTGGAGGAGGTGTATTGCTGAGTCATGCAGTGATGTCTTAAACATCAGTGCTCTGCCACGTTTTCTTGGGAGACTTCAATCTTTAAGCTGATTGTCAGTGCAATAAGATGTCTAGTTATGACATTGCTAATCTTACTAGAACTTGTTTCCCAAGCTAGAAGCAAAGGTAGTATTGCAGCTGCTCTTGATACTCCTATCAGTCCCTCTCTGCTAATTATAGTAGAAGTAACTGTAAATGTGACCCTACCCAAAGTGTCCATTGTAGCAGGCTTTATTGTAGTTTGGGTTGGAACAGACCTTAAGAGATCTAGTCCAGCCCACTGCCATGGGCAGGGACATCTTTCACCAGATCAGGTTGCTCAGAGCCCCATCCAACCTGGTCTTGAACACTTCCAGTGATGAGGCATCTGCAGCTTCTTGGGGCAGCCTGTTCCAGCATATTACCACCTTCATAGTAAAAAAAAAGTCTTCCTTATGTCCAGTCTAAGTTTACACTCCTTCAGTTTAAAACCATTGCCCCATGTTATCTCCTGTCCTTCCTGGATGAAGTTTGGCTGGACCCTCGGAGGGTTAGAGACACTTACTCTGTGTTCATGTGGGTGGTGAGTAACTTCCAGATACTGTGATTTTTTTAAGTATATCTTGGCAAAGGATCTGTTTAGCTAGAAAATCAGATCAAGACTGGAGTGCTACTGGGATGATTAATGTGTTCCATCTTGGAAGAGCCGGAGGTAAATTTCATTCTTTGTTCCCTAGATGCGTTTGCTTCCCCTGAGGCAGAAGAAGTCTCACCTGATGGAGATCCAGGTGAATGGTGGCACTGTTGCTGAGAAAGTGGATTGGGCACGGGAGAAACTGGAACAGCAGGTGCCTGTGTCAACTGTCTTTGCCCAGGATGAGATGATAGATGTCATTGGAGTCACTAAGGGCAAGGGATATAAAGGTAAATGTGTGGAATTTCTCTTCGTGATCTGGATACAGATTTTAATGAAGTTTTCACAAGTGTGGGGACTAAGAGCTGAGGAGGTAAATCCATACTGCTGTCACAGTTCAATGATGAGACCATGGAATAAGCGCTGGGCACAGCGCCTGATACCTGTGAGGAGTCATTCCATGCTGCCTTCCTTCTGAGAACACAACCCAGGACAGCTGAGGAGGGAGTGTGGGTGGTTCAGGGACAGGGCACTTCACCAGGAAATGTGTTAATTCCTGGAGTGCTGGGCCTGGGTTTCTGTGGGTTGCCCAGGTACAGCAGCTTCCAAGGTAGCTTAAACTCTGGTTAACCAAACAGTTTGGCGATATCTCAGCTTGGTAGTGGTTAGCAACACTGCTTTTGTTTCTTCCAGGTGTTACCAGCCGCTGGCACACCAAAAAGCTGCCCCGCAAGACTCACAGGGGTCTGCGCAAAGTGGCCTGCATTGGTGCATGGCACCCTGCTCGTGTGGCTTTCTCGGTGGCCCGGGCTGGTCAGAAGGGCTACCACCACCGGACTGAGATCAATAAGAAGGTTTGTTTCTCTGAGCTGTTGGGAGGAAACAAGAGCTGGCCAAGGTCACTTGCTGCAGGAGAGCAAATAGAGTGGAGAATTTTGCTTTGGACATTTTGCTGTGTTTGTTTGAATGTCGTCTTGGGGGCAGTAGCTGTAATCCGTGATATTGGATAACCATAACAGTCTTGTATGGCCAGGTGTTTTCAAAGTGTGATTTTTTTTTTTCTCCAACCCTGTGTAGAATTCTTCTCATTTTGGCTGATCATAGCAAAAGGCAGGAGAAAGTGCCTAAGTAGAAATTCTTGATGTTTTCAGATCTACAAGATTGGCCAGGGTTACCAAATCAAGGATGGAAAGCTGATCAAAAACAATGCATCAACTGATTATGACCTGTCTGACAAGAGCATTAACCCTCTGGTAAGTTGTTGGAGCTGTGTTGTGAGAGTCTGGTTGTGAGCTGCAACCTAAAGAGCAAGTGGGCCTGGTACAAGATGCAAAATGATTGGGTGAAGAGCTCTTGAGGAAAAACTTGGCAGCTGTGGGAGGTGGTGTTGCTGAGTCATTCTCAGTATTGACTTGTGTAACTTGCTAATTGCATTCAGTGTGTGGTGATAGTATAGAGGGATGTCACAAACCCAGAAATTATACTCATAAGAACTAGTGTAGCAGGGAGAGCAGCTTTTGCTCTTTTGTCACCCTCTTCCTGCTGTTCTTAGCAAAAGTCTTACTAGCAGTCAAGTATGTTGCTGGAAACAAGATTTCAATGAATGTGGGAGTGGCCAAGACACAGAAGTGGGGTGAGAACATCAGGCTGTAGGCAGATGTGATCACTGGTCCTGCTTTATACAGAGCACTTACTGTTCTCTTCTTGCTCAGGGAGGCTTTGTCCACTATGGTGAGGTGACCAATGACTTCATCATGCTGAAAGGCTGTGTTGTTGGGACCAAGAAGAGGGTCCTGACTCTGCGTAAGGTGAGTACTGCAGCCAGCTGTCAGATGGGCTGGAGCAGCTTCAATTGGCTGCACTGCCTCTGGTACGGGTGGTGTTGCTTGCTGCTATGGGGATTCATGCAGCCAGCTAGAAGGAAGAGACTAGAAGGCTGTTGTTGGACACATGCATGCCAACCCACCTCATGTTAATGACCTCGGGAGGAACATGAGGTCTGTTCCCCAGTTAATCCAAACTGTAGCAAAGGGTGTGCTTTAGGGTTGAGAATTCATGTGGATCCTGAAGACATGGGTAGGCAGACTTGGGCTCTCCTGCTGGCGTGAACTGACCAGCCTTCAGCCTTGAAGGCTAAAGGTGTGGGCTGGCTTATTGGCAAGTGCTCCCTACACATAATAGCACATGAAGCATGAGGTCAAAGTGATGTTAGGAGGGTGTTATCCAAAGAGGTGATAAGGAAAAGCAGCCAGCAGTCTGAAAGGGTGCTGCTGTGTACTCACCTGACATCTCTGTTGTAGTCCCTGCTTGTGCAGACCAAGCGCCGGGCCCTGGAGAAGATTGACTTGAAGTTCATTGACACAACCTCTAAATTTGGTCATGGCCGCTTCCAGACAGCTGAAGAGAAGAAGGCTTTCATGGTAAGGACATTTTCTGAAGCTGGCAGCTTTCTGTTGCATATTTCTGGATTAGTCTTTCGACTAATGCAGGTTGGTACCGTGACCTTTGAGCTGCCACCGGGCCAGATTTCTGTGAAACAGAAACAGCTTTAGTCATAGAATAGTTTTGGTTGGAAAAGACCTTTAAGGTCATTAAGTCCAACTGTTAACCTGGCACTGTCAAGTCTACCTCTAAACCATGTCTCTAGGACCCTCCTTTATGCGTCTTTCTAGCATGTCCAGTGATAGTGACTCAAAACACTTCCCTGGACAGCTGTGCTAATTAATCCCTGACAACCCCTTTCAGTGAATTTTTTTCCTAATATCCAATCTAAACCTTCCCTGGTGAAACTGAGGCTGTTCCCTCTTGTCAAGATGGTTCATCCTGCCAGCTTGGTTACAACCACAGGAGGGGTTGGGGTCTTGCTTCCCCTGTGACAGCGAATGGTGCCATGTTTTGGCACAAGTCAGTGATGAGGTGAGGAACAAGCACTGAGAAGTATCTGACACCTGTACAGAGTGGCTCTGCACTGCGTTTCTCAGAGCAACTCTGGAGGATGGTGCCAGGGGTGGCAATTTGTCACTTGCTGGAGAAGGGAGGGTGGAAGTCCTGGGTGTGAGGCTCTTGCTGTGTCGGAGTGTGGTTTTGCTGCTTGGGGTTGCACAGCAGCTTCTCCACAAGGTGGCACCAGCATTTCTTCTGTCACCTTTGAGCTCGGGGCTCTGGTGCAGGGAGACTGTGCTGAGCTCAGCTTTCCCCCAAAACCTATGGCTCTGAGGATGGGGCTTGGGATTTCAATCAGGCTGCCATGTTGAGGGCTTTTTTCTTCCTTAATTTCTTTTCAGCAAAATGAGAAGAAATTACAGTCTTATGACTGGGATGTGATGTGGTCTTTGCAGGCTGCTGTTTACATGGTTTCTTTTTTATTTTTTTTAGGGACCACTCAAGAAAGATCGAATTGCAAAAGAGGAGACAGCTTAATGTGTGCAATGGTCTTGTGATCTGAGTGCTCTCAGACCAAAAAAATAAATGTTTTAAAGAAATTAATTTTGTCTCTTGGTTTGTACATAGCTGTGTCAGTCTGGCAGTCTCTGCTTGCCCTGTGTGTGGGACCAGCAAAACCAAAGCAGCAAACTCAGGAGCATCCAACTTGTAACAGGGTCCTGTAATGAGAAGGAATCTGTCATTGCTGGTTTTGGAGACTAAGATTTTGGGGTAGAGGCTCCTCGGCCTGGTTGTGCGAAATTATAAAGCAGCAGGAGCCCTCAAGGTGTTTTCAGTTACTGACATATTATTCCATATGTTAATCCTCTGCCAGGAAACTGGAGAACTTCTTTGAATCAAACTGGTTTTGGAATTAATGAAACTACTTAGGATTGCTGAAACATCACTAAAATTTTAGGTAGGTGGCTGATGCTTGCTGTTGCTATGGAAACCTTCCTGTTTCCATATGAGGGGATGTAGCTTGCAGGCTGTTTGCTAATGCAGCTTGTTGCTGTTCCTGAGAGCAGCAGGAGGCAGCAGGTAATGTGGCAAATTCCTGCCTTGGCTCTTCCGCACCACCGAAGCGTTGCAGTTGCAGGAGCTGAGGCCTTATACCAAGAAAGGCAGCTGTGGCCCTGGTGCCCATGTGCCTCCAGCTGCGCTAGTGAGATCACTCGTGCCTCAGGCCATACCCTGGCTGAAGGCTTGTGTAAATTTAGATAACTGCTGGCGTTGCCTTCACTGACCATAATTGGAGACGCAGCAGCGATCGAGGCAATAACCCTCCAGATTCACGTGCTGATGTGCAGCAATGCTCTGAGATGGACCCAGATTGATACTATTTGCTCAAAGTGGAATGGGGAAAAGAAGGATGTTGAGAATTTTTCCTGTGGTGATGTGTAGGGACGTTTTTAAGAGTTAAAAGGTGGCAAGAAGGAGGAAAAACATTTACCTTGTTTCCTTAGTAACCAGACTCCATGACTGCGCAAGCTGGCTGGCTCGCTGTCAGCCTCATTTAACACATGAACCTGCTGCCTGATTTCAGCCAAAGTGTAACAAGAGGTCTCACCCATTAATGTTATTTTCTTTATTTTTCATAAGTTTCAAATTATCAGGTAGGTAGAGAAGAGCCCCAAATTACTATTCCCTCAATGCAGGAAAGTGGAACTTCTAGCCTTGGTCCAACTTGAGGCCATAGCTTTATGAGTAGCTCTGAAGAGTGAGGTTTTCCTGCCCGTTACGGAGCCTTAGGTGCCCTTTTTGCTTGGCTGTGAAATTTTAAACCATGTATGTGTGAGTTGGCTAGCAAGTGCCCGGCCCTAAGCCAGCCCTGTCTGCTACTGCTGCTTCTATCAAACCAGTCAGGCACGTCAGGGGCAACTGGGATTATTGGGATAAATGATGAGGTGTCAGGGATGAGCATCCATGATGAGCTATGTGCCACCTTCATGAAAATCTGCAAAAGCACCTTATTTTTAACAAATCAAATCCCGTGGTGAGAGCTCTAGTGGAGGCTGGGGAGCTGGTGAATGTCTTTTGAAGTGGCAATGGCAGGGGAGAGAATTTTTAGTCAAATTAGCACCTAATTGAAGGAAGTTGTGCTGAGGAAATGCTGTCCTTGTTGAAGATGCTTGGCACGTGTCTAGCAGGAGAAGCTGCTTCAGCTTGGGACACAGTGCCAGACTTGAGTTTGTTTGTGAAGTGATGGTTGCTGACTGATAAAACACTGGATGGGGGTGGGGGTGGAACCCACAGAAGTGGTTTTTAATTGTTTTCTGCCCTGGAATCCTGGAGACAAGAGGACAACCAATGTCGGGAGGTGGCGCTCCTCCCTCTGTAGATGGTGTGTGGGACACTTGTCCCCAAGGGCTTGGCTGGTGGGACTGGCCTGGAGAAAAACCTTGCCTAGTTGAGGCCAGGTCATATGAGGCTCTTGGCACCTCCAAAGGGCTCCCTGAAGCCCCATGATGCCCCCCAGACACTTTGCTGGGCTGCTGTGGGGATCCAGGCTTGGGAGGTCCCTGCAAAGCTGGGCAGGTGGGGCCTGAAGCTGTGGGACACCGAGCTGGCTTCAGCAAAGTTTCCTGCTCCCAATGCCTGGGTTCACCCAACAGCCCTCATCCTCCCCAGCCTTCCTACTCTGTTTTGAGGACAGTCCCCAGAGCAACAGGCAGCCATCGGTGGAGGTCACACATCAGTCCAGCAGCTCCTGACAGCCCAGAAACTGCTTTTATTTGGGTTTATGATTTTTAAACTGCTTTCTCTTAACAGTGAGGTTTTTTCTGTTCAGCACAGTCATCTCTCCTGTGCAGTGCTGTGATGGCACTACTTGAGTGTATCTTCCCTGCTCGAAAATGGCCAACAACCACCTCATCAAAAAAGATCCGGCGTCCTGGCGATGCTCAGACCAGCCTGCAAAGCGCAGTGGGGACAGACACAGCCCTGACCCCATCAAAATAGCTCCGGGCACCGTGGGAACGGGCCCCGTCCCAGCTGGTGCTGGAAGGGCTGCGGCTGTGAAGTGGGGCTGGGTTTCATCCCCAGCTGCCAGTGGTGCAGGCGCTGGGACCTGCTGCTCCCTGCGGGGGGTGACGGACCTCTTTTCCAGCCTTCCTGGGGCACATCTGGCTCCGGCGCTGCCTCTTTCCCTTGCTGGAGATGAAACAAGATGCAGCTGTGAGGCTGGAGCGGAGACGTTAGAAGTGTGTGAGGACACCCGGGGGGGGAAAAAAAGTTGGAGTTCAAGTTGGAGGTCTTGGCTCCCACAATCAGCTTCACAAGTGGCCCAGCTGACACCCCTGCCCCCCACCCCAGCCCCTGTCTTTGATCTCAGTGACAGGCAGGGAGGTTTAAGTATGCTGGAAGGGGGATAGGGGGCTGATGGAAGCGCCCTGGGGGAGCCACGGCTGGGTTCACATGCAGCACAGCAGCTTTTCTCTACTGGGCTTTTCCAAGCATGACGTGCATTTGATTTGCAGGCCCCCCCGGCCTGAGGACTGCTTTCCTACCTGACAACTCTCTGGCTTCTCACCAACCCTTAGAAGTGCCTGTGAGACCTGGTGGGGGTGGATGCAGTGGGGAGATGGGTCCCCATGGAGGTCAGGTCCTCCCTGCGTGGGGCGAGGGGGTGGTGGGCAGCCCTGCTCTGGGACCCCAAACCTGCAGGCACCCCACCAATTCCCCATGCCAAGTCAAGGCAAAGCCCAAACTCCCCCATCCCCATGGCCACCAGGACCTCCCCACTGTTGGGCGACACTGGTCCTGATGCAGCATTGCTTCCTGGCCCACACAGGGCTTACAGGAGCCCACATGAGTTTTGGGAAGTCTTCTCATCCCCCCGCAGCGTGGTGCTGCAGAATCACATGTTTCTGTGGTGGCCATCAGGCACAGTGGGGAAGATTAAATTTATCTCCTACCACCTCCTAGCTTCCCCAAAATGTGGTGCGGGGCTGCCCTCCCTTCCCAGAGGGGAGAGCTGCTGTGCTGGGGTCCCTGGGGCCCCCAGGTGACACCTGAGAGGCAGCACTGGGGCTCAGCCCCCACCACCATCCCCAAAGTACCCTGATGCCGAGTAGATCCAGCCTGGTGCCCTAAGGGACATGGGAACACCTCTTAGAGGCTGTCGCTGGGCTCAGGCATCACTTCACACCCAGCCATCACATCACAGGGCTTTTAAAATACATATTTTAAAATTTCTTTATTGACTCCAGCAGCCTCCTCCCACAGAGACAAATCCCCCCAGCTTTATGGCTGGAGTTGTCTGCTGTGCACTCCATTTCTATCCACCACCGTGTTTGAGGGCTGGATGGAAACCAAAGTTGATTTTTCCCCTTGGGGATCAGCCAGCAACCGGGGCCCTGGTGGGCTGGGTTGACGAGGAGCTGTTGATGGTGGGAGGTATTTATAATCTTTGTTTGGTTCCAGCAAGGCTGGACGCCCACTCCCGCTTCCCTCCATACAATAAGATCAAACAGCTCCAGGACATTTCCTCGCTCCTCTCGGATGAAATCCCTGCATCTGCTGCCCCGCTCCGCCCTACCCAGTGCTGCAGCCTCTTCCTTGGCTCAGAGACTTGAGGGATTGCTGCTGCTGTTTCTTCTGCCCCAAAATGGGGGAATGGGGGGATTTCCTCATTTTTCTCACCTCCCTTCATTTTCAGAGGTCATGGGTGAGGGGTGTAGGTGCACTGGGACTGCAGCACCTTCCCTGGCTCAGCTTCATCCCCTGTTCCACCTCTGAGGGATCTCAGTGAGGACTCATGTGGGGTCTAAGGGCTCCTGTGCAGGACATGCAGCCTGTGCCCACGGGTGTCGCTGAGACCGGGCGTGAGAAAGCAGGATGAGGGGAAGGTGCCCAGCAGGAGTTTAATTCTCTGTCCCACCACTCCCTCCTCTCCCTCGGTGCCTGGCCCTGGTGATGAGCAGGGATGAGGGGAGGGTGAGGTCTCAGGAGCTGCAGCTGGCCACATCCCAAGCCAGCCTGTGCTGTCCATTTCTTCTCCCAAGCTGGTTCCCGCTTCCTTCTCCCAGCAGACACCTTCCCCAGGTGTCCCCAGCACCGGGGGGCTGCTGATGTGGTGGGGGCTCAGTTGCAGTCAGGGGCTGCGGCTGCTTTTCATGTTTCCCCCCCCAGCCTGACTCACACTCACTCTTTCAGCAGGTCCCTGTGATCTCAGGGGTAATTACAGGTGTCAAATTCGGGGCAGCCAAGAGGGGATTTTGGAAATTGGAGGTAGCAAGGAGCAGTTGGGGGACAGTGAGGGGCCAGGGGAGGATGGAGCTGGGTGGGTGCTGGCTGGATTTTGGTGCCATTTCACCTGGCTCCTGCCCTGCTCCATGTTGAGGTGCTGTGGCAGCCCTTTGCCCTGGGCAGTTTGGCACCAGCTCCCTGTTTCAGGGTCTGCAGCAACCCCCTTGCAACCATACTCAGTGTCTGCAGAGACTGGGATGATCCAGCTCTGTTAAACATGGCTTCTTGTGTGCAGCCTGGGCCTTTCCTTTGCTGCATACATGCAGCTCCTGCTCAGCACTGGACAGAAACTGGGAGGTAGGATACGAAAGCTGCAGCCTCAAAGTAGTTCCCTTCCCTTAATGACATGCCTTTCACCCGCCATCGCACGCTGCTTTGCTCCTTGCACCCCAGATTGAGCGAGACCTTCACAGCATCTCCTCCTGGAATGCACCAGGGTGTCAGGATGTGCTTGGAGGGCCAAAATGTACATATCCCCTCCAGCTCCAAGCCCTTGGCATCCCTTCTTCAACTCAAGCCTTTGTCCCAAAGGGAAAACTTAAGTAAGGCACTCCCATGTCTCCCTCCTCCTCCTCACCCCAGGGTGCAGAGCTGGGTCTCCCCAAGGCATGGGCACGGGATGGGTGCCAGGGGCTCAGCTGCCGGCGGAAGCTGTGGAGACGGCGGCGCGGCAGGGACCCAGGTGTGAACCTTGCAGGTAGCAGGGCCGTGACTCAGCCGACCGAAAGCTCCTCAGTGCCCCAGCCGCCGGCACAGCTGTGGCCAGGGGGGCTCCAGCAGGGAAACCAGACAAGCCACCAGCCTCAACACTCACCAGCATTCCACCCCAGCAGCTGTGTACAGCACTGAGTTTCCAATTTTAGATCATACTGGGCAAAGCACCTCTTTCTCTTTGAGCCCCAAGAGAGGTGTGTACCCCAAAGCTTTTTCCCCTCTTTGGTCAGCCTAATGTCAGGACCTGACAGGGTCCAACCGTGGAGACCTCTTCTCCTTGTAGGCAACCTTCCCTCTTCCTCCTCTTTCTCTACAAAGAGTTAAATCTCTCTCTTCAATTCAGCACTTTTCCCCTCCCTCCTGCCCCCGGGATAATGTTTAACTGAGCCCATTGCTAATTAAATATCGATGACCTCAGGCAGGTTTTGTTATCGTCTGGAAACACCTGATGCATGTGTCACCAGCAAGAGTTTTTTTCTTCTCAAGTACACCGGCAACCCTTGAACTCGTGTTGGCTTTTCCCTTCTCAACCCATCGCCAGCCACCCCTGTCTGCGGATGCCAGAGCCAGTGGCTGAGGTTTCTCTGGCTGCTGAGCTCATGTGGGCTCGTCATCGCCGCTCCTAATTGCAGGGGACAAGCAGAGTGGGAAGGGAGGGTGTATTCCTCCTCCCCTCTCCCAGAGCAGGGCCACTGCCTCCCTTCTCCACTGCCGGGCAGGCTCAGCTTCAGCTTGGTGGATCTTCCTCTTCTGGGGTGAACTTGAGCTTTGCTACCTCATGTTAGTGTGTGGATGGCCCAGCTGGGACCTCAGCTGTCCAAAATACCTCCTGAGCTCTCCCACTGGGGCAGGAAAGACCCACAAAGAGGGGGATACCCTGTCCCCTCTTCCCCTGTCCCTCAAGGCAGACCTGGGCCAACACCATCAGACTGAGTAGACTGGAGCTGAAACCCTTAAGGGCTGTGGTGGAGAAGGGGACAGAGAAAAAGGAGCAAAAAACAAAAGCAGTGAGAAAGGGGGGGCTGCGAAGGAGTTGGAGATGTTCTAGGAAGGGGTTATGGGAGACAAAATGGAACCATATCCTAGACGGGTTTGGGACAACTGGCTCCCCAAGATGCGTGTGTGGAAGAGGAGGGCTGGGCTTTCCCGCCAGTTCTGCCAGCCTTGTGAACAGCCTCTGGGCCTTGCTGCTCAAGGAGGTCTCTCAGCCCTACAAAAATTCTCAGCCTTGATTTTCTTCGTAGTGAAGAGCAGAGGCTTCGCTGACATAATCTTCACACTCCATGGTATAAATAGCCAACCTGAAAAACAAAGGAAAACTCCCCATGAAGACCATGTAAGGCAGAGCTACAGTTACACCATTTATTTGTTCGCTCACTGTTAGCTATTTCCTGTCTCTGTTGGTCAGAGACCTCCTGTGCTGGCCGAAAGTCAACTTTTCCTCCCTCACTGGGAATTTATGGATCAGCAGCATGACTGGTAATTAGGGGATTACAACCCCCTGGCCCTGACAGGACAGACTCACACCTATGGTTGGCCTTGGTCCCACAAATTGCTCCAAAGTCTTGTGCATCTGCTGGGCATCTACAGGGTAGGGTAGTGGTCATCTCCCCTTGGAGCAGCAAGGTCAGGGCTAAAGCTGGAGGGATCAGTAAGGCTGGAGACACCATCCTGCTCCAGCTTTGCTCTGCAAGGCAGGTGTTTGCTGAGTGCTGCAGCAGGCAGGACTTCTTTGAGCTCCTCCATCTCCAGGGCATCTCTTGCATTGCACCACCTCCCAGACACATGCAGCCCAGTGGGAGGCAGATGACGCATTAAAGTGGGGCACGGCAGTGTGGTTTCCAGGCCATAAAGCCAGGGGGGATGTCACTTGGGTGGCTTTTGTCACCCAGAGGCAGTTTTTGCTGCACCCCAAGCTGCAGGTCCCTGCCATGTGAGGCGAAGGAAGCTCTTGGTTTGGGGTGAGCAAGCACCTGTGAAGGGGAGGGCATGCAGACACCCGTGTGTGTACGGACCCAGCTTGTTTAACAAGCCAGTGCGAAGTTACAGACGTGTCTTCTTCAGGCTCCAGCTGTGCTCCCACTCTGCAGCTCCCTCCCCGTGCTTGTAGCTGCCTCCAGACCTGCCGCTGGATTGGTCTGTGCTTGTGCTTCCCAGCTCGCTGCAGGCAACGTCAGCCAGGCTCGCTCAGACCCTTCTTCCCCTGCTCCAACTGCACCAGCCCACTCTGCACTAAGCAAGGTGAGCGACGCTTCCTTCCATGGCTCCACCAGCACACTGGGAGGGCGGCAGCTCCTTGGCAGGGAGCGGGGGTGAGCAGCCAGAGATGGGACCTCCTCCAGAAGCACAGTTAGATCCAGGAGAGGACTTTGGGCCATGGGTCAGGCTTTCCCGAATTCTAGAACTCGATCTGATGGAACACCTCTCCTACAAGGATGGGCTGAGAGAGTTGGGGTTTTTCAGCCTGGAGAAGAGAAGGCTCCGGGGACATCTTATCGTGGTTTTTCAGTACTTCAAAGGGGCCTATAAGAAAGATGGGGACAGACTTTTTAGCAGGGCCTGTTGTGATAGGACGAGGGGTAATGGTTTTAAACTAAAGGGGGGGGACATTCAGGCCTGACACGAGGAAGAAATTTTTTACAATGAGGATGGTGAAGCACTGGCACAGGTTGCTCAGAGAGGTGGTAGATGCTCGATCCCTGGAGACATTCAAGGCCAGATTGGATGGGGCTCTGAGCAACCTGATCTATTTGAAGATGTCCCTGCTCATTGCAGGGGGTTGGACTAGACGAACTTTGAAGGTCCCTTCCAACTCAGACTGTTCTATGATCTGAGGTGCTAAGCAATCCCGGCTCTCCCTTGGGCGTGCCCAGCATGGATGGATGGACGCTCAGGTCCAGGGCTACAGCTGCACAGGCACATGTCTGCAGGCATTATATCCCTCAATCCTGCCTGCAAGCCAGAGCTGCCTTCACCTCTGCTCATGAATGAGGCTGGAATGCAATTGCCATTGGCTGCTCCCTGAAAACTCCCTGATCCCAGGGAAATGGAAACGGAGCTGGATTGGCCAGGGAGAGCACAGTGTGGTCCCTGCTCTGCTGATCGCTGGTGGGGATGGAAGCTGTTGTGGGGATGATCAGAGCTGCTTTGCCTGGCCACCATGGCCAAGCTCTGGGGATGGATGCACCTACCAGCAGGCAGCAGGTCACCCAGGATTTCCCCTTTTTGCCTGTTCTTTCCCCTGCCTGAAATCCTCCCCATGCACCAGTGCCTCCAGGGACAGGGAAGAGGGGGCGCCAAAGGTTGGCGTGAGCCGGTCAGGGCCCCCGCTTGGTCTGGCTCCCGGAAGGGTCCTGTCCAGCGAACTGTCTCCTTGGTCATTGTTATCAGAGTAATTCTCCAGGAGCTCGAATCCTGTTTTTGTGCCGGTGTTGCCTGACTCTACGGGAGTGAGGGGGAAGAGAGAAACACAGGAAACAGCAGCGACGGAAGCAGAATCATCTCCTGGAGGGAGCGAAGAGCTGCTGACGCCACCGAGGGGAACAAAGACAGAGATTCAGAAGGGCTTATGCATAGGCTTGTGCTGGAGACGGCTCAAACAAGTCATCTCAGTCCCAGGTTAGAGCACAGCTCCCGCCCCTCTATCACACTGTGCCTCCGTCTCCCCCAACCCGAGATCCCTGCGCTGAGCTCTGGGGTGCAAGAAGACCTAGGGGAGCCAAGAGTGGGGAAAGGAGGCAGCTGTAAGCCAACACTGATGGTTTTGGCATGGAGAAGCCCTGCAGAAGGCAACCCTGGGGAATATCTTCTGTCCTGGCTCTGGCTGCTAGAGCTTTGGCTGGGGCGGTGGAGTGAGGACAGCCGTGGGAACAGGGCAGCACGCAGCAGTGGCATGGGCTCTGGCCTCGCCACTGCCTCAAAGCTCTGCCCCCGTCACCCCGAAATGCCAGTTGGGCTGTCCCTGCGCCCTGCACACACAACGGGCCCTCTGTCCCACAGGGACAGATGGAAACTTTGAGTAAAAAGGCCAGAGGCCCTGGCTGCCAATCTCACCCAGGGCCGGGAGCAGCGTGCAAGCCTCTGCCTTGCAGAGTTATGAACCATCCCTGTCCATGTCCCCATCCATGTCACCTTTCAGGTCCCAAGGAAGCCCCTGTGTTCTTCCTTTCCTGAAGGTGTGGCTTGGCAGTGCCAAGGGCTTTTTCTTGGCCCAAGCCCTTCATCCTCCTGGAATACCTGACGTGCAGACCTTGTCTGCATAGCTCTGGAGCAGGAAACGCACTGTCCCAACACGGGGCAAAGCCCTTGAGTCTCCCAGCCCCTGGCCCTGCAGGACGCAGGTGTCCCAGCCAGAATTGGCTGGGGAGCTCTCTAAGCCCTGGCCTTGTGCATAGCAGTAGAGAGCAATGACAGTGGCCACAACTTTCTCCTTGACATACTTGTGCCAAAAAAATTCCCCCTACCCAGTCATCATACACCTAATTCCAAGAAAAGGGCATGTGTCACAGCTGCCTGTGACAGAGACCCTCATTTCCTGTGTTACAGGAGGCAGCACTCACATCTTGGACCCTTTTGTGGCCGAAGAGCAAGAGCCCATCCCAGTCCCATCAGACACAGACCCCCTTGGTCCATAATCCTGTCCCCATGGCACATCTACTATCTCCTCCAGAGCAGAGCCAAAGGGGGATCTCCCATCAGCAACACCGTGAGGCTCAGTGCTGCTGGGGGACACCACTAATGCCCAGGAACACACCAAGGACTGTGGAGCCTGGAGAACTGTGCAACCTTGCCTTCCCTTGGGGGAAGCTCATAGCACCCCTGCCCTGCTGCCTGCAGCAATGGCAGAGCAGCCAGGATGCTTCTGCTGCTGCCGAGAGCACTGCTGTTCCCAGGGTCTGCCTTCGTGAGCAGTGTTTGTGGCTGGAACACAAGCGTCAAAATGTCATCGGCCCCTTATCTGCAACATATCCGGGTCCTTTTGGTACCCACTCAGCCTCCAAAAATAGCCCCAGCAGAGGGAAAGAATACATCCCTAAAATAGCACTGCCACTCGGGCTCGCCAGCTCTGGAGCTGACACCTGGTCAAGTGCCCATTGCGGCTTTGCAGGGAGATTTCAGGTTTATTATCCTGCACTTTCCCAGCCTAAAATAGCAGCCATGACCTCACCATGCTGGGAGGCGAGCAGGTGCTTTGCAACCTTTGCCCAATGCAGCTCCAGCTGCTGCCCCACCACTCCGTGCCACCCCAGGCCACCACTGGCCATTGCCATGTATGGGTCCAGGTGAGACCCCTCTGCTCATGCTGCCTGTGCTGCCTGTGCTGGCCGTGCTGGCCGTGCTGCCTGCAGCAGGACGGGGAGGTGTAAAGCTGCGGAGCGCAGTGAGGGCCAGGTGAGTCACCCTGAGGGATGCAGCCAGCGATGCGGGAGGAGCGGTCCAGCTGGCCACCTC